>NC_141171.1:98900500-100292500 GCF_055505025.1 Bos grunniens | reverse complement strand
ATGATGAGATTCTGGTATTCTTAGAAGAGACAGATACAGAGCTCTCTGTTTCTAGATGCACACACAAAGGTTATGTGAACACACAGTGAGGTAGCTGCTACCTGCAGTCCAGAAAGAGGACCCCCACAAGCCCTCTTTCTGCAAGCCCCTTGGTCTGGAACTTCCCAGACTCAAGAACTGTGATAAATAAATGTCTGCTGTTTAAGCTACCCAGTTTATGGTATTTTATTATAGTAGCCAAGTTGATTAAGATACTCACCAAATGGATACAAGGACTATACAATTCTGATTGTTATGAGCATCCATTTGTGACCATAAAAGAAATCAGTACCATGATAAAATCAATATATAAAAGAAGTAAAATTGAATAACAGGCCACATGAGGCAGAACCAAGCCTCACCATCTGATAACCAGAAACGGTTAGCAGGCAAATGAATAAGACAGTCAGACACCTTGTCCAGCCCAGGGGATCCCCTGATAAATGCAGGTAAAACAGAAGAGAAATCATGCAAGTAACCTTCAGAATCATGAGACACAGCAAATTATTTTTATTTTAAATCAGCCATTTTAATGGTAAGCTCAGTTCAGTTCAGTTCAGTTCAGTCACTCAGTCGTGTCCAACTCTTTGTGACCCCATGAATTGCAGCACACCAGGCCTCCCTGTCCATCACCAACTCCCGGAGTTCATTCAAACTCATGTCCATCGATATGGTGATGCCATCCAGCCATCTCATCCTCTGTCGTTCCCTTTTCCTCCTGCCCCCAATCCCTCCCAACATCAGCATCTTTTCCAGTGAGTCAACTCTTCGCATGAGGTGGCCAAAGTACTGGAGTTTCAGCTTCAGCATCATTCCATCCAAAGAAATCCCAGGGCTGATCTCCTTCAGAATGGACTGGTTGGATCTTCTTGCCATCCAAGGGACTCTCAAGAGTCTTCTCCAACACCACAGTTCAAAAGCATCAATTCTTCTGTGCTCAGCTTTCTTCACAGTCCAACTCTCACATCCATACATGACCACAGGAAAAACCATAGCCTTGACTAGACCTTGTTGGCAAAGTAATGTCTCTGCTTTTAAATATACTATCTAGGTTGGTCATAACTTTCCTTCCAAGGAATAAGCGTCTTTTAATTTCATGGCCAGCTATACAACTGCTAATACTTGAAACAGAAATACTAAACACAATATAATAACAACTCAAAAGAAGATATGACATTTGTGAACTTAATGGACTTACGTATACATCTGCATATGAACAATTTAGTTAGGTGTTAATGCATGAAGAATTTTACATAAATAACATATTTTAAAACACTACTTTATTAATATATGTCACATTTATTTTAAATTTAACTCATAAAACAAGTAAAAACAAGAAGAATGATAAATACAAGATAACTGGGTCTAAAATATACTTTTTTAAAATAAAATTTATAAATCAACTTTTTTACTAAAGCACACTCTACTTCCAAAGGTGTACAGTGTAAGAACTTAATATATATTGCAGCTATTTTTAACAGTGCTAATCAATCTTTTGTTCTTAAGAGACTCTAAGATAAGTATAAACTCTATTTACCTTCATTTATTCTTTTCCTATCCAATGTAGTTGATGTTATTTTAAATAAATAAATATAATGGAATCAGTTTTTGTATAACCCTACATATGTATTCCTAAAAATTACTGGCTATCTAAAGTTGAGAAATAAAATACTCAGGATTTACAGATAAGAAAATAAAAACAATAAAAATGGTAGCATAGTTTTATATATGTTAAATCCTTGTATGTGTATATGCGTGTGTGCTCAGTAGTATCCACTCTTTGTAACCCTACAGACTATAGCCCACCAGACTCCTCTGTCTATCGGATTTCCCAGGCAAGAAATACTGGAGTGGGTTGCCATTTCCTTCTCTAAGGGATCTTCCCAACCCAGGGATCAAACCTGCACCCGCTGCATTACAGGCAGATTTTTTACCATTGCATCACCTGGGAAGCCCTTGTTAAATTCTTAAGAATTACATAGACACTGTAATAAATATGTTGCTTTACCTTGAAAAAGAACTGAAATTTAGTTCTGAAAATGGGCATCAGAAGAGATAAAACTCCTGAGTGATTAGGAAGTGTTGAAAGTAGAGTTATCTGAAATCAGGACAAAAGTTGTAACACTGGATGTGGATGGGTGAAGCTCATAACACATAAGGTGAACTGAAATATTTAGTAGATGTATGTATTTTTATGTATTTCTGTGCTGTGGGGTTGAATTTTTGCAGTTTTCTGTGTTCACCTCATGTTTCTATGAAGAAAATTATAAGCAAAAATAAAATACATTCTATGCTTAAATTGTTCCCATTATATCAACTGCAATGAAACGAATTCCATTTTTAAGACAAGCATTATAGCAGAACTGAGTGTACCTTAAATTGCTCATCTCTTGAAACCCATTCTCTTAATTCGTTTACTGAGTTTAGACAAAAACTTCCTTTCTTGTTTCTTTGACTGATTATTTTCAATGTTGAGCTTCAGAAGCCACACTTTAGAGTAGATTTATAAAACCAATGTGAATCCTTCAAATTAATGGAAAGTTTCTAAGAGAACTATCCTGCTCTTTCAGACTACTTCAGATCATATACTTTTAATTTATTAGCCAGGGAGCAAACTTGGAAATGAACAAGACAAAGTTTTATTTACTTGGAAGTTTTTGTTGGAACTAACCATCCAGGGCCTTCTCACTCTTTGTGGAAATACGAACCACAAGATGCTAAAAGTACGTTATCCTTTGCTAACATACTTTGTTTTGCTAACATACTTTGTTTACTTCCAAATATTAACTTTTGTCAGTGTCCCAGACTTATTCTCTGAATGATAGATTTGTGATATTTCAAACTTATCTTTTAAAATAAAGGAACCCAGGCTAAAACTGGCAGGTTTCAATACTTCACTATCAGATGAGTGGAGAGAAGTGATTAAAAGAGGTCTTGAAAAAGCAAAATGATAGGATACTGAAGAGGAACTCCCCAGATCAGTAGGTACCCAATATGCACTGGAGATCAGTGGAGAAATAACTCCAGAAAGAATGAAGGGATGGACCCAAAGCAAAAACAATACCCAGCTGTGGATGTGACTGGTGATAGAAGCAAGGTCTAATGCTATAAAGAGCAATATTACATAGGAACCTGGAATGTTAGGTCCATGAATCAAGGCAAATTAGAAGTCGTCAAACAGGAGACGGCAAGAGTGAATGTCGACATTCTAGGAATCAGCGAACTAAAATGGACTGGAATGGGTGAATTTAACTCAGATGACCATTATATCTACTACTGTAGGCAAGAATACCTTAGAAGAAATAGCCATCATAGTCATCAAAACCATCCAAAATGCAGTACTTGGACGCAATCTCAAAAATGATAGAATGATCTCTGTTCGTTTTCAAGACAAACCATTCAATATCAGAGTAATCCAACTCTATGTCCCAACCAGGATTGCTGAAGAAATTGAAGTTGAATGATTCTATGAAGACCTACAAGAACTTTTAGAACTAACACCCAAAATAGATGTCCTATTCATTATAGGCGACTGGAATGCAAAAGCAGGAAGTCAAGAAACACGTGGAGTAACAGGCAAATTTGGCCTTGGAATAAGGAATGAAGCAGGGCAAATGCTAAGAGTTTTGCCAAGAGAACGCACCGGTCATAACAAACACCTTCTTCCAACAACACAAGAGAAGACTCTATACATGGACATCACCAGATGGTCAACACCGAAATCAGATTGATTATATTCTTTGCAGCCAAAGATGGAGAAGCTCTATACAGGCAGCAAGAACAAGACTGGGAGCTGACTGTGGTTCAGATCATGAACTCCTTATTGCCAAATTCAGACTTATATTGAAGAAAGTAGGGAAAACCACTAAACCATTCAGCTATGACCTAAATCAAATCCCTTATGATTATACAGTGGAAGTGAGAAATAGATTTAAGGGCCTAGATCTGATAGATAGAGTGCCTGATGAACTATGGACTGAGGTTCGTGACATTGTACAGGAGACAGGGAGCAAGACCATCCCCATGGAAAAGAAATGCAAAAAAGCAAAATGGCTGTCTAGGGAGGCCTTACAAATAGCTGTGAAAAGAAAAGAAGCAAAAAGCAAAGGAGAAAAGGAAAGATATAAGCATCTGAATGCAGAGTTCCAAACAATAGCAAGGAGAGATAAGAAAGCCTTCTTCAGCGATCAATGCAAAGAAATAGAGGGAAACAACAGAATGGGAAAGACTAGAGATATCTTCAAGAAAATTAGAGATACCAAGGGAACATTTCATGCAAAGATGGCTCAATAAAGGGCAGAAATGGTATGGACCTAACAGAAGCAGAAGATATTAAGAAGAGATGGCAAGAATACACAGAAGAACTGTACAAAAAAGATCTTCATGACCCAGATAATCATGATGGTGTGATCACTGACCTAGAGCCAGACATCCTGGAATGTGAAGTCAAGTGGGCCTTAGAAAGCATCACTACGAACAAAGCTAGTGGAGGTGATGGAGTTCCAGTTGAGCTATTTCAAATCCTGAAAGATGATGCTGTGAAAGTGCTGCACTCAATATGCCAGCAAATTTGGAAAACTCAGCAGTGGCCACAGGACTGGAAAAGGTCAGTTTTCATTCCAATCCCAAAGAAAGGCAATGCCAAAGAATGCTCAAACTACTGCACAATTGCACTCATCTCACACGCTAGTAAAGTAATGCTCAAAATTCTCCAAGCCAGGCTTCAGCACTATGTGAACCGTGAACTTCCTGATGTTCAAGCTGGTTTTAGAAAAGGCAGAGGAACCAGAGATCAAATTGCCAACATCCACTGGATCGTGGAAAAAGTAAGAGAGTTCCAGAAAAACATCTATTTCTGCCTTATGGACTATGCCAAAGCCTTTGGCTGTGTGGATCACAATAAACTGTGGAAAATTCTGAAAGAGAAGGAATACCAGACCACCTGACCTGGCTCCTGAGAAATCTGTATGCAGGTCAAGAAGCAACAGTTAGAACTGGATATGGAACAACAGACTGGTTCCCAATAGGAAAAGGAGTACATCAAGGCTGTATATTGTTACCCTGCTTATTTAACTTCTGTGCAGAGTACATCATGAGAAATGCTAGGCTGGAAAAAGCACAAGCTGGAATCAAGATTGCTGGGAGAAATATCAATAACCTCAGATATGCAGATGACACCACCCTTATGGCAGAAAGTGAAGAGGAACTAAAAAGCTTCTTGATGAAAGTGAAAGTGGAGAGTGAAAAAGTTGGCTTAAAGCTCAACAGAAAACGAAGATCATGGCGTCTGGTCCCATCACTTCATGGGAAACAGATGGGGAAACAGTGGAACAGTTGCTGACTATTTTGGGGGGCTCCAAAATCACTGCAGATGGTGATTGCAGCCATGAAATTAAAAGGCGCTTACTCCTTGGAAGGAAAGTTATGACCAACCTAGACAGCATATTCAAAAGCAGAGACACTACTTTTCCAACAAAGGTCCATCTAGTCAAGACTATGGTTTTTCCACTAGTCATGTATGGATGTGAGAGTTGGACTGTGAAGAAGGCTGAGCACTAAAGAATTGATGCTTTTGAACTGTGATGTTGGAGAAGACTGTTGAGAATCCCATGGACTGCAAGGAGATCCAACCAGTCCATCCTAAAGGAGATCAGTCCTGGGTGTTCTTTGGAAGAACTGATGCTAAAGCTGAAACTCCAGTACTTTGGCCACCTTGTGTGAAGAGTTGACTCATTGGAAAAAACTCTGATGCTTGGAGGGATTGGGGGCAGGAGGAAAAGGGGCAACAGAGGATGAGATGGCTGGATGGCATCACTGACTCGACAGACGTGAGTTTGCGTGAACTCTGGGATTTGGTGATTGACAGGGAGGCCTGGTGTGCTGTGATTCATGGGGTCGCAAAGAGTCAGACACGACTGAGCTACTGAACTAAACTGACCATTTACTGAATCCATTTTAATTCTCCACTGTTCTTTAAAAGGTGAATAGCAATCCAGTTACTTTTGTCAACTCATTTGAACAAATAAACAGTGCTAAACACAATATAGATTTTACAAAACTCCATTGCTTGTGTTCACAGTTGTCAGTCTTTCAGATATTAAAGATGCATTATGAATATATCTCATGAACACCCTCTATTGTATATAGTTTGTTCTGATATCTGGTTAAATAAAAACAAATGAGACATCAAACACCAATAATATTTTGTGTGCGTGAGTGTATGTGTGTACACACAGTATGTATGTTTTTCAAATAATTGCTTTATTTGTGGGTAATGGGAAAAAGCCATAAAGCCTACATTTTTACATTTTCCCCCATTCAATTATCAAGCTTAACAGCTGGGAATGTGTGTTTATCACTCAAAGATTATGAATTCAGTTCTCCAAAAGGAAATTTATTTATTTATTTATTTTTAAATTTTATTTTATTTTTAAACTTTACATAATTGTATTAGTTTTGCCAAATATCAAAATGAATCTGCCACAGTCCAAAAGGAAATTTAAACTGTGTCAAATCCAATAATTTTTTTCTTATGTAGGTCAGATGGAGTTTCAGACAGATAGCTGCTGTAGAAGGAAAGTTTGTGTGTCCCCCAAATCCATGACAGCTATTTAGGCATTCTCAAGAGGCACTGCAAACACCAGGTAAGTACGTGCACTTCACCAGCTGCGGGGTGATATGCAAGTAGAAAGGCCCCTGCGGGTGGTGCTCCTGCAGGCTGCAGCAGCACAACCTGGCTCAGAATCTCCTAGGTCCAGCCTCATGCCCAGCAGGGCATGGTGAACACCTTCCAATTCATCTGAAGTCTTACCTTCAGTGTTCTCAGAGAAGCCTTCCCTCATCCCACAATCTTTTCATATCAGGAACTTTTCCTTTATACGCATGTATCATACAAACATAGAAGAGCAGAGCTGTCCTTATTTGTCACTTTATATCTGGCTCCCAAACAGTACCTGGAACAGTTACTATTTGTTGAGTTAATAGGATGTGAAAGTGAAAGTGAAGTCATTCGGTCCTGTCCAACTCTTTGGGACTCCATAGACTATAGCCCATCAGGTTCCTCCATCCATGGGATTTTCCAGGCAAGAGTACTGGAGTGGGTTGCCATTTCCTTCTCCAGGGATCTTCTCCACCCAGAGATTGAACCCGGGTCTCCCGCATTGCAGACAGATGCTTTACCATCTGAGCCACCCTGTGGTCACTAATTATTGAGCAACTTAAAGGAGACACCCAGGATGATTTATCCATGATATAAGGGATTCCCTGGTGGCTCAGATGGTAAAGAATCTGCCTGCAATGCAGGAGACCTGGTTTGATCCCTGGGTGGGGAATATTCCTTAGAGAAGGAAATGGCAACCCACTCCAATATTCTTATCGGGAAAACCCCATGGACAGAGAAGCCTGGCAGGCTATAGTCCATGGGGTCACAAAGAGTGGGACATGACTGAGCAACTTCACCTTTCACTTCAAGATAATTTCTCAGTGAAATCAGTCACTCTATGTTGCATACTAGGATGGACTGAATTATATCCCCTCCCCTGCCAATTCATATGTTGTAGCTCTATCCTCCTCTATGTGACTGTATAAGAGCTAGGGCTTTAAAGGGGTGATTTTAGTTAAATGAGGTCATAAGGATGGAGCTCTGATCTGATACAGTTTAAACACAAGCTGGAATCAAGATTGCCAGGAGAAATCTCAATAACCTCAGATATGCAGATGACACCACCCTTATGGCAGAAAGTGAAGAGGAACTAAAAAGCGTCTTGATTAAAGTGAAACTGGAGAGTGAAAAAGTTGGCTTAAAGCTCAACATTCAGAAAACGATCAGGGCATCTGGTCCCATCACTTCATGGGAAATAGATGGGGAAACAGTGGAAACAATGTAGACTTTCTTTTTTTGGGGCTCCAAAATCACTGCAGATGGTGACCGCAGCCATGAAATTAAAAGACGCTTACTCCTTGGAAGGAAAGTTATGACCAACCTAGATAGCATATTCAAAAGCAGAGACATTACATTGCCACCAAAGGTCTGTCTAGTCAAGGCTATGGTTTTTCCTGTGGTCATGTATGGATGTGAGAGTTGGACTGTGAAGAAGGCTGAGCGCCGAAGAAATGATGCTTTTGAACTGTGGTGTTGGAGAAGACTCTTGAGAGTCCCTTGGACTGCAAGGAGATCCAACCAGTCCATTCTGAAGGAGATCAGCCCTGGGATTTCTTTGGAAGGAATGATGCTAAAGCTGAAACTCCAGTACTTTGGCCACCTCATGCGAAGAGTTGACTCATTGGAAAAGACTCTGTTGCTGGGAGGGATTGAGGGCAGGAGGAGAAGGGGACGACAGAGGATGAGATGGCTGGATGGCATCACTGACTCGATGGACGTGAGTCTGAGTGAACTCTGGGAGTTGGTGATGGACAGGGAGGCCTGGCGTGCTGCAATTCATGGGGTCGCAAAGAGTCAGACACGACTGAGCGACTGAACTGAACTGAACTGAAGAAGAGACACCAGGGAGTTTTCTCTCTCCACCTCCTCATACACACATCAAGGAAAGACCATATCTAGACGGTAATCTGCAAATCAGGAAGAGAGCTCTCACCAGAATCCAGGCATGCTGGCACTCTGATCTCAGATTTATAGCCTTCAGAACTGTGAGAAAATAAAGTTCTGTTGTTTAAGCTGCTCAGTCTGTAGCATTTTGTTACGGCAGCCCAAGCTGACTAAAATACTACCTTATGTCCATGCAAATCTTCTAGACTCTAGGGGACAGTGATTTCAAGATTATGTTGGACTAGTGATTTGAAGAGATTTTTATCATTGGGAAACTAGGTTAAGCCTCCTCACCTATCAAATGATTTACAGGAGGATCATAAAGAAAATATATCACAAATTTCACAAAGTGCTATTGTGATGAATATAGAAGAACATAAAGCTTAATGAACTGCATTCAGCAGACAGAAAAATTATGTAAAGCCATTAATTTAATGGGAGATGTTAGCTCATAACCACTTAGTTACTCCTTCCCAAGATTAAAAGTAAAATTGTTACATATGTTTTTTTCATTTTAGATATAGAATAATATCGAATCTTAAAACTTATATTTGTAAGCTATCTGGTATTTTTAATTTTAAAAATGTAGTCAGCATAGAAGTATCAGACATAATATTTTGTACGTTCAAGGAAGATAATCTAAATAAAAATGATATTTGACACAGGATTTTATTTTTGAACAATTTTCCAAACTTAAAGTGAATCAACATGTTCAGTATTTAATTTCTAATAAATTCAGGCAGGTCTGATGACTGTTGTTAATTTGCATTATTCCTCACTTCCCTAATCTTACTCAGTGATGAAAATAAATTATAGGTAATGTTATACAAAGAAATATAGGAACACACAATTAATAAAATTAAACACTTTCAGTTTTTTGCTTCTTAAGAGGCACATCTATAATGAAAGTTTGAAAAGGCAGTAATATGTTATGTTGTATGTGTACAGGTAGTTTCTTAAGGTGATGTATTCATCTTTAAGCATATTGGATTATTTTAGCTTCCATCAAGTAATTTATTAATGCTGCATTTCCAAAATGCAGCATTATTAGCCCATTACACCAAGACAAGGTTAAGAGTGTTATATTGCATGGTAATACCTAATTTGGTTTGAGACTCCTGCCCTTAATTAATTGTTGACCTCATTGAGAATTTAACTGACCTATAAGAGAGTTTTTGTTTTTGTTTTTGATGGGAGGGCATGTTACAGAGACATTGTTTTGCCATAATAACATGGCTGCCCTGATACATTATTTTAATCAAACACAGGTGAGAGCTCAACTATGTAAGAAGAACATGTGCTAGCTGAAAAAAAAGGAAAAGGGAAAATAAAATGCACTTTGACAGGATGTTAAGAGTTGGCGATGTTTAATGCTCCTTTACTGTATGAAGTAGAGTTACGGCCAGCCATCTGCTGCTAAAGGAATCTTCTCGCTGCTGTTACATCTACTTTTGCTAATTGCCCAATTGATTAGAAAATTCAGAACTATGAAGGTCCAATAAACACAGCATGAATGTGAACAGACTTTGCATTAGAGTTTAATACAGTAGAAAACTCTTTCTAAAAAAGTGATGTGATCCTAGAAGCAATTTCCACAACTTAATTATTACTCCCAACTGTAATGCCTCACTGATCAAATAATCATGTTATCCACTCCATAAAGAGCATTTAAATCACTTCTCTCACCCACCCTCTCTCACTCCCTCTCTCACTCCTTTGCTTTCTACCACTTCATTCAGATGATATGAATAAATAGAGATAGAAATAGACATGCATCTTTTCATCTGTAATGCTCAGAATTCCCCTCTTCCCTGCTCTCAGAGTACCTTGCAGTACACTGCAGATTACCTTTCCTTTTTTTTTTTTTTTCCCACATTTCCTTCCTATGTCTCTTCTTTCTTCTGTCCTCTGGCCAAGGTCCTTAACAGACTCATAAAGTTGGCTTACACCATAGGAAGAAGATATTTTAAAGCCATAGGATAAATCAGAATTTTGCATTTATACTAAGTTCCTTTTATATTTTACTCAGTTAAATATCCATATTGACTCTTCTCTTTACTTTAGGAATCCTCATCTAGTACTTGCTTTTACCTCTACTGTCACCATGTTGCCACTTGTATATTTGACCCACCCTTTATACCAGTGACCCTCATTTAAATTAGTAGTACATAAATTTTTCCTGTGGTATCTGTTAAAATTCTAATTCAGGATATATCCCTAGCAATTATGATCCTCCTAGTGGTAAAGAACCCATCTGCCAATGCAAGATATGTAAGAGACACGAGTTCAATCCCTGGGTCAGGAAGATTCCCTGGAAGAGGGCATGGCAACCCACTTCAGTATTCTCACCTGGAAACTTCCATGGACAGAGGAGCCTTGTGGGCTACCATCCAGAGTCACAAAGAGTCGGACACGACTGAGGCAACTTAGCACATGTGCATGTGTACGATCCCTATATCTCAGTCTATTATGAGTAATGCTTTAAAACTTGTATTCGAATTAGTTCAACTTGGTCCTTTGAATTAAGAACAAAGAGGGATCTTCATAACATCATCTAGTCCCAGGGAAAGATGTGCTTATGTCAAAGAAAAAAAAGGTATTCTTATACACTATATAGTTTATATCATTACTTTGCCAACAAAGGTTCGTCTAGTCAAGGCTATGGTTCTTCCTGTGGTCATGTATGGATGTGAGAGTTGGACTGTGAAGAAGGCTGAGCGCCGAAGAATTGAAGCTTTTGAACTGTGGTGTTGGAGAAGACTCTTGAGAGTCCCTTGGACTGCAAGCAGATCCAACCAGTCCATTCTGAAGGAGATCAGCCCTGGGATTTCTTTGGAAGGAATGATGCAGAAGCTGAAACTCCAGTACTTTGGCCACCCATGAGAAGAGTTGACTCATTGGAAAAGACTCTGATGCTGGGAGGGATAGGGGCAGGAGGAGAAGGGGACGACAGAGGATGAGATGGCTGGATGGGATCACTGACTCGATGGACGTGAGTCTGAGTGAACTCCAGGAGTTGGTGATAGACAGGGAGGCCTGGCGTGCTGCGATTCAAGGGGTCGCAAAGAGTTGGACACAACTGAGTGACTGATCTGATATGTACATATATAAACACATACATATATAAATCAAGTTGCCAACATTTGTTGAATCATGGAGAAAGCAACAGAGTCCCAGAAAAACATCTACTTCTGCTTCATTGACCACCCTGAAGCCTTCGACTATGTGGATCACAGCAAACTGGAAAATTCTAGAGATGAGAGTACCAGCCCACTGACTCATTGGACATGAGTCTGGGCACACTCTGGGAAATGGTGAAGGACAGGGAAGCCTGAGGTGCTGCAGTTCACAGCGTAGCAAAGAGTCAGACATGACTTAGCAATCGAACAACAACATATGAATACAATTTTAGACACTTCTGAGCATATTTTCTTGATAAATAAGGGATAAACGAATAGAAATCAAAATGATGACTCTGAATGGATGAAACAACATAAATCTAATCTGAAGTATATAATGGTCTCACAAGATAAGAATATATGTAATGAAAATGGGAGAATGCCATTTTTATACTGCAGTTTTTTTCTCAATATTTAGGCAGATTTATAGCATATTACAACAATCAAAACTGTTGATTATTCAGATACAAAAAATAAATGTAGAGTAGCCAAATGCAATTGGTTATGTAAAGCAGTTGAGATATTAGAAACTTACAACAGCTGTCATTCACTGGGATAAACTATTTATATCTACTGTCCTGCTTGGTAAATTAGCAAGATAAATTTTCATAAAATATTTCTTTTCATATGAGATTTTAATCAGTCTTATTTTTTTGGCATAGCCTTCTGTTGTCTCTGATGGTGTCCACTTAATTTGATAAATGTGTTTTTTGTTCAATGCAAAATAGCTGAAATAACCTAAAAGGCCTGATGCTCCTTTTGTGCTCTGAATTACAGAAATGTCTAAAAAACGATGGATGAAGCCAGGTATTTTCTGTGTAATTGAAGCTGTCAAAATACAGAGTTGGAGGCTATTTGGCTGCTGGAATAAAGGAATGGAGTATGACAGTTGAAAAGTATAATGCATCCTTCTAAATAAATATGTCTCCTTTTGGATATTTTACTGGGCATGAAAATGGAAGCACTCCAATAACTGTGAAAAGTAAACAGTGAAATTGTAGCTATAAAACTGGTTCAATAACAGATGCTCAAGAGAAAAATTATTGAATACCATATGAGAAATTGTGGTATGTATTATGATACTTAAAATATAGCAGGTAGTGAGAAATGCTGTAGTTCATTTTAAATTCCATAATATATAGAAGAAAATTTATCTTTGTCATTTGAAAGAGATAATAAGGAGCAAAAATTATAGTGTATCAAGTGATAGTTCTAGCCGACATTCATTCAATTGCTTCTTCAACAAATGTTTATTAAGCACCCAAACTAGAGTTAGCCTGGGTTCCCTAGTGGCTCAGATGGTAAAAATCCGCCTGCAATGCGGGAGACCTGGGTTCGATCCCTGGGTTGGGAAGATCCCTGAAGGAGAGCATAGCAAACCACTCCATATTCTTGCCCGGAGAATCCCCAAGGACAGAGGAGCCTGGTGGGCTACAGTCTAGGGGGGTCGTAAAGCATGGGACATGACTGAGCGACTAAGCACAGCACAGCACGTGAGTTAGCCTCTGAAGGAGACATCAAGCAATCAAAAATAACTGGGATATGGCTCCATTTCTTGAAGAATTCTACCAGGTTAAGAAGAACAGAAAAGTAAAGAGTCAAATATTGATATAGGTATCAAATAAATATAGGTGGATGACAGAGGTAGATAAATAAGTAATATACTGTCAAAATCAGACATTGAAGGGACTCAAATTCAGACAGAAGGAACAGGGCTCAGAAAAGCTTCTTGCAGGTGATATTTGAGCTAAATATTGAAGGACAAATAAATACCCCATGAGAACCAGCCATTTGAGGGCAAAGCAAGTTAAAAAATAATGTGACTAGCATATAGAGGGCAAATGGCAATAGAATTCTCCTTAGTTCCTATTCTGCATTTGACCTTAAAAATTTACTTAGTTTATTCAGCATACTCACATTCTTCTCTGGAAGATGATCAGGAGTTAGAGTTTCTTCCAGTTCTAATTTTTCATGCTCTTATTAATTTTAAATTGTTGATTAAAAGTTCTACCACAGAGTAAATACTGTCCCTTTAATTCTTATAAAAATATATAATGCATGGTATATAACTAAATATTAATTTATATAAATGTACTATTAATTATATAAATGTATTAATTATATATATTAAATATATAATTAAACATATCTGTGTCTGCATGGAACTCCTAGAAAGAGCTTTAAGTTCTGTATATATTATCATCAACCTTCTTTCTTTCCATGCCTTTCATTCATCTCCTACCAGCCAGAACTCAATATTTTCCAGGCGCCACTTTCAAAATACTTTGGTTTGACGTGCCACTGATACTACTTTCCCCAAATCCTGACCTATCATTATTCCCCTCTACCTTGACATACATGTCCAGGTCATTACTATATTAATAACTAATTCACACCAACTAAATACAGCAATTATATTGCTGAAGGTTATCTGCGTAGTGATTTAACAAGGAATTTCTGGAGTAAACTATTCAGGTATGTATTTGCCAATATTGTAACAATCTGCAGTAATAGGTGGTACAAAATATGTAAAGCACCAGAGTCTTTTCATGGATTACCTCTTACATTCCATGGAAATATCCTTTTATCTAACTGAACAGGAAATAAGTCCTAATGTAATTTTGCAATGTAAAGATGTCACAGAAAACAAAGATCTGCAGAAGTCAAAGCATCAGGATTTCGAGGTAAAATATCTAAATAGAAGCTTTCTGACCCAAAGTAGTTTACTTCCTTTTCAGATCCTCAATGTCTTTGTCTACTGAAGTGGAAATTCCAAAACAAACTCTCGATGTATTGTGAGATATACATGAGGAAATACATTTGAAACCTGTGATACTATACAAATGAGGCATTTTAATATTTGGTAGCTGATTGTAACTGTATAAAAATTTAGGAATGCATGGGTATATTGGCACAAAGGCAATTATATATTTTGATTGATCCAATATACCTTCTTGGAAAAAACGTTTTGAATGATGAGCAGGCTATAACTTACTTGAGGGTAGTAGAATTTTACCAGAGTCTGGCCCAGGGATAGCCTCAGTGAGAAGAGTCAGGATGGGTCATGAGGAGAGAAAAAACCCAGCCTCTTCCCTGGTTGCTCAGCAGTAAAGAATCTCCCTGCAGTGCAGGAGACTCGGACTCAATCCCTGGGTCAGGAAGATCCACTGGAAGAGATCATGGCAACCCACTCTAGTATTCTTGCATGAAAAATCCCACAGACAGAGGAGCCTGGCGGGCTACAGTCAGTGGGGCCGCACAGAGTCGGACACGACTGAGTGACTAAGAAGCAGAACAAACTACTGAGGAGCAAGGGCATTTAGGGCCAACCAGGAAGGTGCACAGGGCAGGATGACACCGGGAGTCCAGACTGATTTCTTTCCTGACTTTGTGGAACTGTCCAAGGTGATTATTTGAAGGGAGAATAGCAGTGGGATTTTTTTTTTTTTTTTTTTGTAGTCGCATGAATTTATAGCCAACTAGTATATACCATCTGCCAGAATACAAACTGAGATTACTATTGATATTGAGTTAGCCAAAAAATTCATTCAGATTTTTCCATACAGCGTTAGCATTAAACAGTTCATAATTTGTGGTGATGTGTAATTGTTAATTTTTAACTTTTATAAACACAGGCTTTGCCTATTGTGATATATAGACAACTTAGTGGTTGGTGGGAGGTGAGAAGAACATGAGAAAAATGTTTTCAGAAGGTGGAATACTATTAATAATACTCTTACCTTTGTTAACATGAAAAACAAGGAAAATGAACTTGATGATCTAGTTATGAATGTTCCAAACACAGTGTTAAAGTGGCCATCTGGCTTCTCCTGGTTGCTCATTTTAAAACATGAAAGAAGTGAGACAGTATTTTTGAAAAGCACAGGTTTTATTTTGGCATAAATGAACCAGAACTTTCAGGGCTTGACAATAAAGCCATTCGTCACCCACACAATCTGCTATTAGCAAATGATTCTGAAAAATTAAAAATATTTTTTGAGCTGAGATCAAATTCATGGCATTGTCAGGAAAATATAGTCTCAAGAAGACTAAAGCTGTGACTGTAAAACCGTCTGTTACATCCACAGAAATATGTTTTGGTACTTCAAACAGACAGGAGTTCTAAACATTGTAATGTCATGCCCCACTGATCCTCTTTATTAAATGATAGAACCTCTAAAAATCCTGAGGACTTTCTCCTTACAACCTTACAGGAAGCCAGTTCTAATGCCTTGGTAGCCCCATTGGGCAAAGCAAAATCTAAAAGTTAGAGACAATCTGTTCAAATCCAGAAAAGTGGAAATTAAGAACAATCGATCACAGCCAACTAGGTTTTAAGGCAACTGCTTAAGTTATAGTGAATCAAATAACTGCTTTACCTTGCTTCTGTATCTTCTCTATTAAAAATTTTCCCCTAATCCCTGTCAGTGGAGTGCTCCTAACCACTTTCCCTCTGTTGCTTCCCAGTTCAAAATCATTCTTATTCAAATAAACTTTATAATGTGTCTCAGTTTACATTTTAACAATAGACTTATCTTGAGATTTGTGAGTATGGTTTCGTCTAGAGGAATAAACACTGTTCATACTCATGGAAAATCTGCAAAAATTTTAAGTGTATATTGATAGAAACATTGCCAGCTTGAACCAAGAGGGACAGAGGCAAAACAAAATGGGCAAGGTGCATGCTGAGAAAACGGTCCAGCTTCAAATACTATTTAATGGAAAAGAAATGAGAATTCACATAGTAGAATCCCAGAGCCATCCAGGGTCATGCCCAGGTCACAGGATTAATCACCTGATCAAGAAGTTGGCAGCGTGGTCTTGGCTGGATATCAGTTTGCTAATACATGTGTTGTTTATGTTCCTCTCTTCTCTTCCTTTTTGAATAAGATGGCCTATAGCAGTTATCCTAGGCCATTATCACCATAATGTGTTATTTGTGTTTTGAGTAGGGGATGAATGGATAATTTGTTTCTATAGCTCACAAGTCTTCAGATTCAAGGGAATTGTCCGGGAATGGCTATCGTGGAGGAACTCTATCCGAAAAGACTCCTCCACATCTGGACCTAATTTAGGTAATGAAATGGTGAACTTTAAGCTGAACATGATTCCATAACATATGAGACTTTCTTAGGGTCATGGAAGAGGGAAGTGTATTTTACATGTGAGAGGAATATATAAGTAGTTTGCAGACTGTGGTAATTAAAAAAAATATGTCTGCAAACACATTGGCACTTCTTCTCATCAAAAGGTGGATTCTAACTTCCCTCCTTTTGAATATGACCTGTTCTGAATGACTTGCTTCTGATTAATCAACGTCATGGAAATGATTTGTAAATGTCACATCTGCCTTCAGGTGCAACATCATTTCTATCTTCTCCTCTCCCTCGTGGAATATTTGAACTTTGGACCCACCCATGACGTTTTAAGGAAGTCATGGCAATGTGGTGAATCCAGATGTAGGAGTTTTGACTGGCACGCCCTCCACTTAAGTTCCCAGACGACAGTCAGTGCCAATCAGCAATCCTGTGATTCACATCGCATACTGTCTGCCTTTTTGGAGAAATGGAAAGGATGGAACTTGAGAAACTGATTACATAACCAGTTATCGAAAAGAATTATTTGTAGTAAAAGAAGACTATTTCAGACAAAAGATTATTTTAAATGTCAAGGGCATATATCTCCACTTCCAGAGCATGGTGATGGCTTACAAAAATGATCAGCTCATTTCTGGAGAAAAGAAAATAATCTTTTTCTGCATATATCTGAGATTATTTCAATAGAGCTGCAATCCCACTGCAGTTTTTGAATCCATATTTGAATATTCATTGAAGAGTCACAAATATATTTTTCAAAAATGTACCTATACCTTCTGCTATTCGAGATCTTATGGTTCATTAAGCCAAAATTGTGTTACAATTATGCAACATAAATATTAAGATTGTGGCTTTAGTTAAATACATATGCTCTACATTGCATAAATAAGGAATCAAAGGCTAAGAAGATTTATTGATCTGAGGAATATAAATAAGGTATTAAGAACACAATATTAGCATGCAAATGAAGAATCACTATCTTTTCTAATGAAGTGGAGGCTATAAGAGACTAGAACTAAAAGGAAATTTTATTAATTACTGAAATTGCTTCCTGTAAACCACTGAAGAGTTTGTAAGCTCTTTGATGGAAGAGAAAAAGAAGAAAAAAAAATGAATCCCCAACTTCTTGTATATGTTAAAATGCTAGATAGTTTATTGTTCAGTTGACAGTATGAAGCTTGCCATTGAAACAGTCTCCCGTTTTTAATATCAGTGATTCTCCCTTTCTTTCCTGCCTTTTACCTAATTGTGAACTCTCTTTTTTTACTTCATTGTTGCTTTAAGATCATTTTAAAAAGGGAAAATATTGGAAAAGACTCTGATGCTTGGAGGGATTGGGGGCAGGAGGAGAAGGGGACGACAGAGGATGAGATGGCTGGATGGCATCATTGACTCGATGGACATGAGTCTGAGTGAACTCCGGGAGTTGGTGATGGACAGGGAGGCCTGGCATGCTGCGATTCATGGAGTCACAAAGAGTCGGACACAACTGAGTGACTGAACTGAACTGAACTGAACTGAAGGTAACCAAAATGATTTGTGTGCCAGTAATTTCAGTTACTTAAGAAGCTCCAAACTCCTAAGTTTCTCATTTTCTATTTTTGCTGTTATTGATTATTAATAAAAGGATGATGGGTTTCAGTCACACTGTATTTTTTGAAGAAAGCAGTAAGTGTACAAGTAGGAAGGAAACTTGACTGGCTTTAAAGAAGGTATTCAGATTTCAAGTTATGAGGAAAATAGAACAATTATTCTAAAGTTAAAAAAGAAAAATCTCAGTAGCTCCCAAATCTCTAGGTGCCCCCTTCCTCATATCCTAGTTTATGTGTTTGAGGAATTTCAGAAGTATCCACTCTTCCATGCCCCTGTGTATGTAGAACTGTCGTTAACTTGGGGAATCCTACTAGGATGAATTTATTTACCATTACATACTTCTGAGGATGAAAAGCATTTCAGATTCACTAGAATCAGACTCTGTAAAGAAAAGAACATTCAACAAAACTGCTGAACTTAAAAAAAAAAGCTAATTAGCAAACAGTTGTAAATGGGTTTATTTACTGCAGGAACCCTTGATTTCATCCTGTTGTTCTTTAGCTTCCCTGCACTGATTTCTACACCCATCATATTTCATTTCTCTGAAGTCAGCTTATGCGCTTAATGGTCCAGACTGGGCAATCAGTGTTGATTGAAATCAACTGCAAATTGATGCAAGAGGTCCACTGCTGCTCCAAAAGCCAGCTGTGTAAATCCAAGAGAAAGAGAACTGTCAGCTTTTCCCTTAATGATGCATTTTTACATTTCCTTAAGCATACTGCTGTTATAATGACCCAATAGGCACTTGTATCTAGAAAAGAATTCACTGCTTAAACAACAAAGGCTGTATCTTCAAATCCCTCCACTCTGCCATGATACTTGACAGAAAAATTCATCACTGGCTTGGTGGCCTCTGAGAAATTATTGAATTTCTTGGGCATAAGGACAAGGTGCATGCACTGTGATGCTTACTGAGAATATGCTGTTTCCAAGGTAAACGCAGTAGAAACAAAGCCCTTTGTCTTGCTGGGGAAGAGGAAATCTGTTCCTACAGTCTTCCAACCTAGCACACTTCTAATTCCAACTTGATATTGGTTTTATAAAAGGAAGCTGACAGCAGTAAGAGACAAGATTGTTTCATTTCTCTCATGATAGGGTATCTGTGTTTGGCTTTCAGAGTTGAAACTAGGGAACCTGCAGTTTAACCCTCTCCCTTTGTTGCCCTGAAGTTGAGTATAATCCATCATCTTCTTCCATGAGAGGGCTTCACTTGCTTTGAATCATTTTTCTACTTCTACCTTTTGCCTACTTGAAATTCCTCTCTTTTTGCTACCAAAAAAAAAGTCACAAAATACTAAGTAAACTGTAACAGTTATTGGTCTCTGTAGTTTTACTTCAACTTCATAAAAAATTGTTTTGTGTTTATGTGGCATATTTTTAAATAGATTTTCTATTTTAGAGTAGTATTAAGTTTACAGCAAAATTTGAGCAGAAGAGATAATTTTTTTTCTGCCCCCACAAAAGTATAGACTCTCCTGTTATCAAAGTCCCCAACCAGAGTCAAACATTTATTATAATTGATCAACCTACCTTGACACAATGCTATAATCCAAAACCCATATTTTACATTAGTGTTTTCTCTTGGTGGTGTAGATTCTGCGGCTTTTCAGAAATGCATAATGGTATATGTCCACAGTATCATAAAGCGGCTTCCCAGGCGGCACCAGTGGTAAAGAACCTGCCTGCCAGTGCAGGAGATGTAAGGAGATGAAGTTTCAATCCCTGGGTTGGGAAGATCCATTGGAGGAGGGCATGGCAACCCACTCCAGTATTCTTGCCTGGAGAATCCCCATGGACAGAGGAGCCTGGGGGACTGTGGTTCATAGGATTGTAGAGTCGGACCTGACAGAAGCAACTTAGCCCACAGCACACATATGGTATCATACGGAATAGGACCAGTGCATAAAATGTTTTATGCTCCACCTATTTCCTCTTCATCCTCCTTAATACATGGAAAACATTAATATTTTTATTTTCTCAATAGTTTTGTCTTTTCCATAATATTGGAGTCAATCAGAAGCCCTTTTCAGATTATCTTCTTTCACTTAGAAATATGCATTTAAGTTTTATCCCTGTCTTTCTAGTTTTACCTCACTGTGTAGTTACTGTCACAAATTGCATCTTTTTGCATTACTTTCATGTTGTCATAGATATATACTTGTTGGTTTATGTATTTATCTTTTAAATCATGCAGAAAATAAAAAGTTATAAACCAGAAGTAAAATACCAGACTTTATATTTACTAAATACTTACCTTTACAGAGTTCTTTACTTCTTCATCTAATTTCAAGTTACAGATTAGTATCCTTTTATTTCAACCTGAAGGACTCCATTTAGCATTTCTTCTAGAACAGGCCTACTTGTCAAGAACTCCTTTAGCCTTCTTTCTTTTTTTTTTTAATCTCATGATGTCTTAATTTGTCCTTCATTTTTGAAAGATAGATTGGCTACATACAAAACTCCTCTTTGATAGGAGTTTCCCTCTTTGCTTTCAACTCTTTAAAAATGCCATCTCACCTCTTTTTAGGCTCCATGGCTTCTGATGAGAAATCTGCTGTTTATCTTATTGAAGACTTACTGTACCAATGAGTCATTGTTCTCATCCTTCTTTCAAGATTCTCCTTTTGTCCTTGACATTCAACAGTTTAATTATACTGTGCCTCACTACTATACAGATTTTTTTGTGTGTTTATCTTTTTTAGAGTTCTTCCTTAAAGAATAGATACATATCTTTGGACAAATTTGGGATATTTTCAGTCCTTGTTTCTTCAAGTATTCTTTCTGGCCACTGTTTCTCTCCTCTTCTTTCAAGATTCTGACTGTTTCTGTTGATTCACTGATGGTATTTCACAAGTTTTAGATTCTACTTATTATTTTCATTTATTCTATTTCCAAGACTGGATGATTTCAAATGGACCATCTTCAAGTCACTGATTTTTTGTATGCTCAGACCTACAGTTGAAATCCTCTAGTGACTAGTGACTTTTTCATTTGAATTATCAAAATTTTCAGCCATAAAATTTCTGTTTGGGTCTCATATAATTTCTTTCTCTTTGTTGATATTCCCTGTTTGTTTATACATTTTTCTCCTGGTTGTCTGTATGCCCTTGTTTATGGTCTTCTTAACTCTTTGAGCATATTTAAGACAGTTGATTTTAAGTCTCTGCCTAGCAATTTCAACCTATTCTTCTTCGGGTAGTTTTCATTACTTTATTCTGTGAATGGGTTGTATATTTTTCATTTTTTTGTTAATTCCTGTATTTTTTAACTTGACATTTGAGTATTATAAAATGGTGACCATAGAGATTTCCTCTTTCACTGTTTGTTGGTTGCTGTAGGCTGTTGCTGTTTCTTTGTTGTGTAACTTTTATGAAGTATTTTTTTTTAAGTCTGTATTTTTTGTCATGTGTGATCTCTGAGTTATCTGCTCCTTTAGCTATGTTCAGCTAGTGTTTTCACAATGATCAGTTATATCGTTGATCCTATATATCAGCCAGAAGTGAATGCTTAGGGTCTTCTCTGGACTTTTCTACACATGAATTCCGGTTCTTTACATAACTAAGTTGAAGGTAGCAGCATTAACATTTTGATTGTGAGTAATCTTGAACTTAGATTTTTCTCTGCATTAAGATTTATACTGAACAACCTAAATATATTTTTTAAATAGTCAATGCTGAAATACCACCAATATTATTTATCTTCCTTTTTATAATTTTACAGCTGTAATTCATGACTTCTCTTATATTAATTATTAAACACATATATTAATTCATAAGAATTTCTGGATTAATAGAATTCCTAAAACTCTTTGTTTAAAGGAGTTGAGACTCCAAAAGTGTTAATTTAACTTAAATTATATGAATTATGCTAATGTTAGGGAAATGGCTGTATCTTTGTTCAAATATATAGAGTTGTATTTAGATGTCTAAAAGATAGATGTCTTTTTATTTCATTATATAGTAGATAGTGTAATAAATGTCATGTTGACAAAGTATAGTTTAATACCACATTTCTGAAGAGATTAATGATCTAACTTTCTCATAAAAACAAATTCAGTGTATCTTATCTTGTTTTAATCCACCTGTTCATAGATTCAAGTTCATTTACATGGCCAATACCATGCATATAATATACTTTTTTAAACTATTTTTCTGAATATTTAACATATATAAATAAAAACATAAGATTACATATATGTTCACATATATATGTAAGATAATAATGAATATACAAAGAAATGTAGCTATATTAAATATACATACTGTCCACACTAAGTGGTAAATAACCCTCCTGTCAGTCCAGGAGATATAAGAGACACAGGTTCAATCTCTGGGTTGGAAAGATCTCGTAGAGAAGGGCATGGCAACCAGCTTCAGTATTCCTGCCTGTAGAATCCCATGGACAGAGGAGCCTGGTGGGCTACAGTCTAAGGTTCACAAAGAGTCACACATGAGTGAAGTAACTTAGCAATCACTTTCAAACTAAAACCAATTCAAATACCTCAATCACATTTTCTTTGCACTTGTTTTACTAATTTAAAAAGTATATGATGAAATAAAATAATACAGTAGTCATAAAAGCAAAAAAAGTTAAATAAGTTGCCTTCAAATAAGTTAAACTGGATGAATTCTCTATATTCATAGGAGAGAACATTTACACTGTGACATTAAGAACAGGTTTGAGAGCAAGCTAGTTGGTTTCTTTGGAACTGAAGTATGTAAATTCAGGAGTGGTCTGGTAGCAAACTTTGGCTGAGATCACCAAGAAGCAGAACATAATGTGCAGAAAGCAAGAAAAATGCCAAAAGGCAGAGAGAAAGTACATCTAATGTTCATGATTACTTTCCATCTAGATTCAATATATCTTAGTAATGATTCATCTCTTCCCTTGTATTCCACAAGATACCTCTCTGTTCATGTAGTAACTCCCATGGTTTTAATTTAAACCAGTTCAATATGTTCCTCTAATTTGTAACCAAGAGCATCTTAATAATATACTGTACTTTTCAAGTAATAAAGTAGGACTGTCTCAAGAAAGTCTTGCTTATCTGTGGGCTCTGTGGTTTGACTCTCCTGTTTCTGGGGCACTCTCTTCTACCAGGAAGATTCAGCTCCTTTGAATGATCAACAGTGTGAAAACCTCAGATTTATTTCAGGACCTAAAAAAGCGTTATGATCAAAAATAAAATAACAGCAGGACAACATGTATTTTGAGTAGCTATAGAATTGCTGATGCAGACTCAAAGGCTGTTTAGTCTTTGCTGTCCAGTTCAGTAATAAAATGATGCGCCAAGGGAAAAGAAAAACTGTGGAAATACACTCTGAGTGTGTATTCCTCTTTCACTGACTTTTATCTTATTAGTAAATCAAGAAGAGTACTGTGTTCGCTCAGCATTTAAATGATACATTCTTGTATATAGTATTTCAATTACATATCTTCTTGAGTTTTCTATGTCATGCCATAGGGCTATAAGGTGACCAAGTAACTAGCAGGGAATTTCATACTACTGTTATTGATCACAGTATGAAAAGAAAGCAATAAAGACATCAACACTACATGGCACTGGATGACATCTTTACAGCGTGGCTAATAAAGATGATTTGAAATAGCCCATTGACTTTTTCTATGCCCAGAAGCTCGAGTAAATATATAATTTAATCTTGCTGTCTGGGTTAAAGGCATTTTTTTTTTGAGAATTATGACATTATTCATGTTGTTAAAGATAAGGCCTGCCCCAGCTTTCAGTTTCAAAGCTCAGTTATTAAATTGGGCTTCAAAGTGAAATGTGGTGAAGTAAATGGGAGGAATTGAGAGACTGGAGATGAAAGTTTGGATCTCTGGTTACAGAACTGAGAGAAATCAATATGTGGAGCCAAAGCAGTATGATAGTATCACCTTAATACATATGATTTGGCATGCCTAATAGAGTGATTTGGGGGGATATATGTGGAATATCTAACAGATAAATAAGCAGTCAGTGGAGAAGAACAAGTTTTTTCACTTCCTTGATGACTTTTTGTTTAAAAGAGGGATATTCAGTTTTCCCCATCAGCTATTTATTTAATACCTGTCCGATACAGATTTTTCTTGTGACAGGAAGATGTGCCAATCCATATGATAAAATACTGGTCTTCTATATGGAAGTACATTTTGTCTAGTAATATATTCTATTCTTATAAAGGCATCATGAAAGAAAAATCATGCTCAATACTTAAAAGGATGTTTCAAGAAATAAAAGCATCAGAGGTTAGAGGAGTTCTTTGAAATTAATAAAATAAAAATAATTCAGCATATTTTTAATGCTGTTACGCTTCATTTTCTTGTCATGTAATCTACCTTGAGCCAAGCTAGAGCATAATAATAATAAATAAACCCTATATGCATACAATACACATTTGTCCCAGGAAACATTTGACCAAGCTGAAACACTCTAGGTTGCTTTGAGAAAACAATTTATTGAGATGAAGATGATAGAGATGATGGACATACAAGGACAAAATATTTTTGTTTTAGTTTGTTTGACTCTGAGGGAGGGACTGAGTAAGAGTCACCGCCCCTAATTTGCATGCTGAGCTGGACAACCCTGTTCTCCTTTCATGTTTCTCTTTTACTGTCTCACTACTGCCACACTCACAACACTTCTGACTTGAGATGTGTGGATTTTTTCCTCACACCAAGCAATTCTGAGACATTAGCTGGCTATCTTACAATTTACCCCACTTCTGACACTGTCTACTTAGAGCGCCAGACCCCACAGGTTAAAGACATATTCTCAGGAGACTGGTGTCCTCTTCAGAAATCAGCTGCAAGCTGTGGGTCCAGAGACTGCCCACAGCTTCTGTCTATCTTTTCTACAATCAGAGGTCCCCAAGACCTCCTATCCCTTATATTCAGTTCTCACAGAACTCGGGGAACTACTGACTTATACTTACTAGTTTATCAAAGGGTGTTACAAAAGATACAAGTGACCAATGAGATGAAGATATATAGGGCAAAGTCTGGGGTAGGGAGTTTCTGAACCAAGGAGCTTCTGACTCCATGAATTTGGGAATAAAACACCCTCCTTGTGTGTGGGTGTATTCCACAACTTGGAAGCTCTTTGAATCTTATGCTGTTGGGATTTTTGTGGAGAATTTATTACACAGACATAAGAGATCATTAAGTCTCTTTCTAGCCCTGTCCTCAATTTAGAGAAAATCCCAAGCTTCTAATTGTAGCTTTTGTCTTGCTGGTGACCAGCCACCCTCCAGGAGCCCATCCAGAGTCACCTCTTAGAACAATAGGTGCTCCTGGTGCTCTTATCACTCAGTAATTTACAAAGGCTTTAAGAACTCTATGTCAGGAACTGGGAGTGGAGGTCAATATATATTTTTTACTATTTCACATATACCATTATGCACATGCAATATACTGGTGATGATGATGGAGGGAGCAGGTGGTTTGCTGCTTTTCAGCTTAGGATAGAATGTAAGCATACTCTTACTTTGCCTAAAATATATTCTGACTTAAATTATGAAAAAAATATCAGGAATTCTTAAATTCTAACTTGAGACCTACCTATGTTTCCCAGACAGTTTGACCATAGGGCCCTCATCTTTCTTTAAATCCTTCAGTACTTACTGTCCCTATCATTATTTGGTAAGTGTCATAAATTATCTTACACTGGAAATGACCTTCATTATGTTTTCCTCTTATTGTCCCCACTTACACAGTGCAATAGAGGACTTCCATGTAATTGCATGGTTTCATATTTATATCATAGTTTGTACCTTATATCTTGCACATCAAATAGTAATTGGTTGATGAATACATAAAATGCTTTTCTTCTTACTTCGTGTGAAATTCTGGAAGGATTGATGACTCTTGAAATCCTTTTCCTCTTTAAGTTTCCAAGATACTAAAGTATCATGGAAGAGCCTTTGTAGGTTTTGATAAATGTTATTTATTCTAATTTTCTAAAAAATATTTAACCTTGAAGTTAGATTAAATAAATGATGAATAAATACAATAAATGGCATACAAATAAATGATAAATTTAACATTTATTGTCTTGTCATATTGAATAGGAGTCAACTTTTGAATTTACATATACTCCCCTGGAATAAGGTATTTTTAGATCACAGTAATCAGATTCTGTATGTGATTGCTAAGTCGCTTCAGTCATATCTGCCTCTTTGTGACCCTATGGATTATAGCCTGCCAGGCTTCTCAGTCCATGGGATTCTCCAGGTAAGAATACTGGAGTGGGTTGCCATGCCCTCTACCAGAGGATCTTCTTGATCCAGGGTTCGAAACCACTTCTCATGTCTCTTGCATTGGCAGGCTGGGTTCCTTACCACTAGTGCCAACTGGCCCCCTTAATATTAGTAGAATCCATCTCCTTAATATGACTTCATCTATCAGTATTCTCATGATCTGGTGAATCTACTACATCAATTTTGAAATATTTAGCCCCCACACCACACACACACTTGGAGAAGGAAATGGCAACCCACTCCAGTGTTCTTGCCTGGAGAATCCTAGGGATGGGGGAGCCTGGTAGGCTGCCGTCTATGGGGTCACACAGAGTCGGACACGACTGAAGCGCCTTAGCAGCAGCAGCCACACACACACACACACCCAAAAAAAAACAAACAGAAAACTTGTCTAGCATAATAACCCATAGTTAGTATGTGGAAAATTAACCTTTAATAAACATTCTTTTTAATGGTATGCTATGCTAAATCACTTCAGTCGTGTCTGACTCTGTGCGACCCCAGAGACAGCAGCCCATCAGGCTCCCCCGTCCCTGGGATTCTCCAGGCAAGAACACTGGAGTGGGGTTGCCATTTCCTTCTCCAATGCATGAAAGTGAAAAGTGAAAGTGAAGTCGCTCAGTAGTGTCCGACTCTTAGCGACCCCATGGATTGCAGCCTACCAGGCTCCTCCATCCATGGAATTTTCCAAGCAAGAGTACTGGAGCGGGGTGCCATTGCCTTCTCCATTTTAATGGTAAGGAAGAGAAAAAAATAAGAAGAAAGGAGAGATCAAACGAAGGCTAAATTGGAGGAGGAAAGGAGAGAAGAGTTGTTAAATAATTTATTCATGACACTTGTTTGAGGCAGACTTTATGCAGGAAACTATCAGGGTAGTTGTAGGGACCATTTTAATGAGGTTTTGCAGTCGGGGAGAGAGATTGGATTCAACTCTGAATACAACAAGGAAAAATGGGAATTCATAGTCAAGGAGCTGGGAGTGGGGTTGGGACGTGCAGTGGATAGAAAATTAATTAAGATGAAACATTGAGGGCAAGGGGAGGATTCTAGCAAAAGAGATTTTAAAGGATACTTGCTGAAGGCAGGCTAGGGCGATCAACTATCATCTAGGAGACAGTGGAGGATGAGAAACCTGCTCAGATATCAAGGGTGAGAAGGTATCCAGGGTAGGGCATTCTGGCTAAACTGACATCACAAGACTTCTGTTAAATTGGACAATAGAGAGATGAACACAGAAGTCTGAAAGTCATGACCTCATTGCCAAAAAGCTCAGAAGAGGCTGATTAGGATTTGGTCAAACAGAGAATCTTTATCACATGAAAAAAGGGAGGAATACAGATGTAATTATGAAGCTTCTTTACAAATGGCATCCATGAGGTATATAATCTTCCCATATGATTCTGGAAAAGGAAAAAAAAAAAACAGTCCAAATTAAGCAATTTTAAATTTGAGAGTGTTGGTAGCACCATGATCTTGTGATTTTTGTTTTGCTAGCAGAAATTCCCAATGAACTCGCACCTGCAAAACTGCATACTGCAAAGCACATTCAGCATGTCATTCTATGTACACAAAAGATCAGGAGATGTATTTAAGTAATTTTGAAGGTTAAAGATATTATAATCAATTTATTTTACAAGTGTTTTGAAAGGCATAAAAATTTGACTTGAAATTCTGGAAGCTGGAAAAGTATGCATGTTGCTTTTGTTTTATTTGTGTTTTGTTTATTTATTTATTATTAAAGACTTTTAATTATTTCTGTCAACACACTTGCTTTCCAAAATTGAAAACAATCATAAATTAGAGTTTCTTATTGGAGACTTATTTACCCCTAAAATATAGCTTATTTGTCTTAATATATGTATATACAAAAATTAAACATTTATCTCTAGTAGGAACTTCATTTCCATGATCCTTGGTCTGTCTTTTATAATAGCTCAGACAATTTGGGAGCAGGGAGCCATTATATTCCTGATTCTTTGCCAAGTTTCCTGGAAGTATTAGCATATAGAAGTTCTGGCCTCCAGATTAAAAGTGGATTATATGTTCTGTTCTTTTACTTAACTTTTACTTAACTCACCCATTAATTGGTCACTTATCAGGAGAATAGAACCAAACGCACAGTCGACATAAAATTTTGCTTTTCCCAAAGCCTGTAAAATTGGCCTAGCTAGTCTGAATATTTATGGAATATTACAATATCCCTCTGGATCCTGATTCTATTTTTTTCTGATTCTTCAGTAGCTAATATATTCTTTTGCATAGCAGAAGAAGATTAATAACAGATGTCCTGAATATTTTAAATGCAGTAGATCCAGTATGATTTTGCATATATGTATTTCCTTTCCTGCATTTGTTTTCAGATGTTCTTCCTTTCCAGTGCATGGAAATTGATATTTCTATCTGTGAAATATATGATAATCATATGGCACTGTGTTATTTTATCCATTGATCCCTAGTATAAGTGTTGTCAAAACTTAGCATAAAACAGCGAAATCTCTGCCTTGCTGGGACACAGATGGAAATGAATTTTTATTATAATGGAACAGGAAGACAAACTTTGCTTTCAGTCTTGTATGACTATGTATAATATATGGAATTAGTAGGGAGTTTGCCTCTATTATAAATGGTAGTAGGCTGAATCACTGCCAGAATAGAAAGTGGGAGATTTTTGTGCCTAAGTCTGTCTTTGATAAAATCTAATGACATAATCGAATGGAATTATGCTCTCATAAAGAGAGATTTCAGTTGCCTTCCAGTCTAATGCATTTTATAAGATTTCAGAGATTTGTTTTAGCCAAATTTCAGGCTATTGACTTCTTAAAAGTAACTGTTAAGGGACAGAACATGTTAGGACCACATTGTCTGCCTGGTTCGGCTGTGTGTTCACCTATCCTCTCCTGAAATATCTTAAATAGTGTATCACACACACGCAAATAAACTAGGGGAGTGAGGAAATCTTTGATTGTGTAATGCACAAGGGTAGGTATCTTGAGTTGAACTGTGTTTCCCCCCAAATTCATATGTTGAGGTCCTAACCTTCAGTACCTCAAAGTGTGACCTTATTTGGAGGTAAAATCTTAACAGGGATCATTAGAATGGGCCTCTTCTGGGGTCCGGAACCCAATTCCAACCCTGGAGGGGAGGAGTACCTTCAACCTCTTTGGACACCAGCAGGATGTCCTACAATTCAACTCAATTCTGACACTATCTGCTAGAGACATAAGATAAGGGTTCACTATCTGCTAGGTGAACCCTTAACCTGTGGGATTGGACCCCTCACCCCCTACATTCAAAGTCAGTCACAAGTCTAACTTGTCACTATGCTTCTGAATCACTAGCTATACATGCAGGCTTCCATAAGCTCCTCTTGAGATTTCAGATGCTATGCCCAAATCAAGGCTGTTACCTGTACTTTTGAGCAGCTGCCTATAAATCAGAGGTTTCCACAATTCCGTCCTTCCTTCAGTTCAGTTCAGTCACTCAGTTGTGTCTGACTCTTTGTGACCCCATGAATCACAGCATGCCAGGCCTCCCTGTCCATCACCAACTCCTTGAGTTCACTTAAACTCATGTCCATCGAGTCGGTGATGCTATCCAGCCATTTCATCCCCTGTTGTCCCCTTCTCCTCCTGCCTCCAATCCCTTCCAGCATCAGGGTCTTTTCCAATGAGTCAACTCTTCGCATGAGGTGGTCAAAGTATTGAAGTTTCAGCTCCAGCATCAGTCCTTCCAATGAACACCCAGGACTGATCTCCTTTAGGATGAACTGGTTGAATCTCCTTGCAGTCCAAGGGACTCTCAAGAGTCTTCTCCAACACCACAGTTCAAAAGCATCAATTCTTCAGTGCTCAGCTTTATTCACAGTCCAACTCTCACATCCATACGTGACCTCTGGAAAAAATATAGCCTTGACTAGATGGACCTTTTTTGGCAAAGTAATGTCTCTGCTTTTGAATATGCTATCTAGGTTGGTTATAACTTTCCTTCCAAGTAGTAAGCATCTTTTAATTTCATGGTTGCAATCACCATCTGCAGTGATGTTGGAGCCCAAAAAAATAAAGTCTGACACTGTTTCCACTGTTTCCCCATATATTTCCCATGAAGGGATGGGACAAAATGCCATGATCTTCATTTTCTGAATGTTGAGCTTTAACCCAACTTTTTTACTCTCCTCTTTCACTTTCATCAAGAGGCTTTTTAGTTCCTCTTCATTTTCTGCCATAAGGGTGGTGTCATCTGCATATCAGAGGTTATAGACATTTCTCCCAGTAATCTTGATTCCAGCTTGTGCTTCTTCCAGCCCAGTGTTTCTCATGATGCACTCTGCATATGAGTTAAATAAGTAGGGTGACAATATACAGCCTTGACGTACTCCTTTTCCTATTTGGAACCAGTCTGTTGTTCCTTGGGTTTGATTAATTTGCTAGAATAGTTCACAGAATTGGAGAAGCATTTTACTTTCTTGATCACAGGTTTACTAGAAAGGATAATAACTCAGAAACAGCCAGATGAAAGAGATGTTCAGGACCAGGTATGGGAAAAGGGTTGAGGAGTTTCCATGTCCTCTCCTGAGCACAGCACTCTCTCAAAATCTTCCTGTGTTCACAAGCATGGAAACCATTCTAAAGAGTGCAGAGGTTGCGTACTTCCAATTAACTATGGAAAAGCATAGCTATGTGTCCAGATCTCTTGATTTTTCCTGGGAAACCAGAAATCTAGAGTTCTTTTTTATTCAAACCTCACAATTAACGCTTTTTAAGTTATGGAATCTAAGGAAAACCTGCCTGTGATGTTGTTTTGGACTAGCGGCTTCCAGTTTGCCACCTTATGCTACCCATGCTTGAGACCCTCCTTCCCAGCGCCCCTCAAATTCACAATTTCACCTTTTGTGTACTTCGAAAGTTTGTGGGATGAGTAACGCATGCATCAACTTCCTGAGAGTTTTGTCAGCTTGCCCTTCAATCAGTGAAACTTTCTTGAACCTTTGTTGTGTGGCAGGTAATGTACCCAAGCTTGTAATGAAAATGAAGGAAGGGCTAAGGAGGTGGTAGCACTGCGCCATCTAACATGGTTTCTACACCATTCTCATTGACTTCTTATTCATAAAAGGTTTTTGGAAATTTGCCTTATGAATGACAAAGATTTGATGTTAACAGATCCTTAAACTGTCCTTAAGATATTTCAGGTTATAATGGTTAGAAATGTGAGAGGGGGAACAGCATTGAGATCATCAAAATACTATGAAAATTGAATAATAATGTCACATTATATAAATCATATGTGAATCATTTGCAACCTGAAGGTCTTAGAACTTAAAGGCATTCTTAAGCCACTGTCTACCATCAGAACATCTCTGCTATCCATCTATCTTTTGTTCTTGTCTCTGCAGTGGCCGTCATGTAATGAGACATGCAGATTACAACTTATAAGCCTTTTTTTTTTGGAAGTCACATACACAGTATCTTTATAACATGGTGAAGTGAGCTCTGGAATGAATATATATATATATATATATATGCATGTATATACACACACATATATATGAAAGAATGACTTATATATTTGTGTTTGTGTGTATATATATTATATATATATTAAAGAAGTGACTTGCACACGTAATAAACATTAGTTATATTTATTATGAGTATATTCATCTTTTTAAGGACTTTTTTTTAGTTAATTTGTCCCTTAATACCCTTTTATGTGTAATCAAATAGTATGAGGGAACTAGCTAGTTAATTAAATGGAGATTTAGTCGATGAGTTTCTTTGCTTTGTTTTTTTATCTTACCATTGAAGCCCTTTACATCCATCTTCTTTAGCTTAAGAACTTTTGGATGTAACCATGATTTATGATCTACAATGGAACAGTAGCCAGTATCTAAAAACATCTGCACTTGAGCCATCTGTTCATGCCTAAATACCAGATGCTATATATGTTGAAAATTTATATTTACTGAAATTGCCTTAATACTTGTACTTGCCTACTTACAACGCTGCAGCTAACAACAACAAAAAAAAAAACAGACTTGGAAATGTTCTTGAGTCATGGATGGATTAAATGAATTTTATTATCTCTCTCAAAACATTGAGCATAATGACCTGGCAGATAACAGTGGAATATAATGGAACTTCATCTAAGTGCTTAAAGGTTGTGGCTGGTGAAAACATTTGGTTCTGTGATTAGGTAAATTTTTCCTCAACAGAAAGTAACAGGGAAGATGTCCATTACCAGTAGCTATGGAACTGATGGAGCACCCTGATAAATATTTTCAACATGTTGACAGGCATTGTGTGGGAGAAGGAAAAGAGTACTGTACTAGATGTATTACAAATTCAAAAGACATCTTTTTTAAAAACTTGCCTGTGCCAGCTCTTCATTGCAGCATGTACACTCTTAGTTGTGGCACGTGGAATCCAGTCCAGTATTCGACCAGGGCTCGAACCCAGGGCCCCTGTACTGGAAGAATGGAGTTTTAGCTACTGAACCCCTAGGAAAGTCCCTCAAAAGACTCTATCACAGAAATGACAAGTATTCCTATAGGAAATAAAAAGAACTCTTTAAGCCCCCGCCCCCGCAACTTTTCCCACATGTATTGTATTTTATCTCAGGATTCATTTTTGCTCTGTTTCCTGAATAGCTGTCCTAAGCAATCGACTCCTATGGAGTTGATTTCGGCATTTATGTCTTATTCCTTAAATTTTAAATGTCTGCTTTGCCCTTGCACTTGAAAAGCTTCTACACAGATAATGAAACAGAGAGGAGAAGCAAAAACTCTGGAAGAAAAGTATACTGGATAATGATTCTTAGTTGGCATTGTACACAGAAAGATAACTAACCCCCCACATAAGAGAATTTGAATTTAAAAGATTCTCAGGAGAACTCTCTGTCAAAATAGATTATACTGAGCATCTGTCATTGTTGCCTGAAACTTGCGATTTATTTCTTTAGTTGGAGAGCTAGCTCCAATTAACCTTTAAATCCCTTAGAAAGAGACTGACTAATGAATATTACACCTTAGAATGTCTCTCTGAAAATACTAGTGGCCTTAGTAATACGAGAAAACAAATCTGTACTAAAAAAAAAAAATACATGTGAAAATGTTATATGTAACTATATAACTATATATGTGTATGTGTTTGGCTGTTGTTATACATTGGAGGAGGCAAAGCTCATCTGTTCCAGCTTCATCTCTTGATTTTACATAAAGTTAAGCTGTATTACCTGAAGTAATAGCTTAACCTTTGCAAGGCTGTGGTACAATAACCTCCAAACCATGGACCAAGACATAGGTTGAACAACACTCTTTCTTCACTCAGTTTACTGTATTGTATGTAAATACACGTGTGTTATTAGGAACAGTTACATACTAATTGTTTTTAATAAATTCAGATTCAAGAATTTTTATTAAGTAGAACAAAAAAGTAAGAGAAAATATCCTAAAACATTTTAGAAATATTTCATTTTAAAAGAGCAGTAGCAAGAAATAAACTAGAAAAATAATTCCAAGCTTTATGGGCTAAAAATAGGAATGATAATAAATAAATCTGCTGCTTTTATACATTGAACAGCATGCTCAAAAAAAAAAAGCCAGGGAAAACCATTACTCTATGCATTTTCCTCAACCATGGCACATCTTAACTCCTCCCAAGATATTTTACATCCGGGTGGATAGAGAACAAAACACCAGATGACCAGGAAAATTATTTTTTTAGTCTTTCTTAAGCTGTGTGGCTGAGAAGAAAAAGTTCGTATATTTGACTTTCATGTACCTAGGAAAATACTTTTTTCCCAAGTTGAAAGATTCATGAATAAAATGAAATACAAATTATTGTTGGTTTTGTAATTTATTTTTCTACCTAATAAAATTACTACTGAGAGCATAAATGCACATTACTGTTTTATGTGGTTGTTTCTTTTAGGAAATAAAAACTCTAGAAACCTACATTTTCAATCAACTCAGTTCAGTTCAGTCACTCAATCATGTCTGACTCTTTGCAACCCCATGGACTGCAGCACGCCAGGATTCCCTGTCCATCACCAATTACCAGAGGATGTTCAAACTCATGTCCATCGAGTCAGTGATGCCATCCAATCATTTTATCCTCTGTGATCCCCTTCTCCTCCCACCCTCAATCTTTCTCAGCACCAGGGTCTTTTCAAATGAGTTAGTTCTTCACATCTGGCGGCCAACGTACTGAAGCTTTAGTTTCAGTATCAGTCCCTCCAATGAACACACAGGACTGATCTCCTTTAGGATGGACTGGTTTGTTCTCCTTGCAGGCCCAGGGACTCTCAAGAGTCTTCCAGCAACACAGTTCAAAAGCATCAATTCTTCAGCGCTCAGCCTTCTTTATGGTCCAACTCTCACATCCATACATGACCACTGGGAAAACCGTAGCTTTCACTATACTGACCTTTATAGGCAAAGTAATGTCTCTGCTTTTCAACATGCTGTCTAGGTTGGTCATAACTTTTCATCCAAAGAGCAAGTGTCTTTTGATTTTGTGGCTGCAGTCATTCACTGCAGTGATTTTTGGAGCCCAAGAAAATAAAGTCTCTCACTTTTTCCATTATTTCTCCATCTATTTGCCATGAAGTGATAGGACTGAAGGCGATGATTTTAGTTTTCTGGATGTTGAGTTTTAAGGCAATTTTTTCACTCTCCTCTTTCATTTTCATCAAGAGGTTCTTTAGTTCTTCTTCCCTTTCTGCCATATGGGTTGTGTCATCTGCATATCTGAGGTTATTGATATTTCTCCCTGAAATCTTGATTCCAAATTGTGCTTCTTCCAGTCCAGTGTTTCTCATGATGTACTCTGCATAGAAGTTAAATAAGCAGGGTGACAATATATAGCCTTGACGTACTTCTTTTCCTATTTGGAACCAGTCTGTTCTTCCATGTCCAGTTCTAACTGTTGCTTCTTGACCTGCATATAGGTTTCTCAAGAGGCAGGTCAGGTGGTCTGGTATTCCCATCTCTTTCAGAATTTTCCACAGTTTATTGTGATCCACACAGTCAAAGGCTTTGGCATAGTCAATAAAGCAGAAATAGATGTTTTTCTGGAACTCTCTTGCTTTTTCCATGATCCAGCAGATATTGGCAATTTGATCTCTGGTTCCTCTGCCATTTCTAAAACCAGCTTGAACATCTGTAAGTTCACAGTTCACATATTGCTGAAGCCTGGCTTGGAGAATTTTGATCATCTTTTTGGATTTGAAATAACTCAGCTGGAATCCATCACCTCCACTGAATTTGTTCATAGTGATGCTTCCCAATGCCCACCTGACTTTGCAGTGCAGGATGTCTGGCTCGAGGTGAGTGATCACATCATTGTAGTTATCTGGTCTTTAAGATCTTTTTGTATATTTCTTCTGTATATTCTTGCCACCTCTTCTTGATATCTTCTGCTTGTGTTAGGTCCATACCATGACCCCATGGTATCTCAAAGTTTCTTGAAGAGCTCTAACATCTTTTCCATGCTATTATTTTCCTATATTTATTTGCATTGTTCAATTAGGAAGTCTTTCTTGTTTCTCCTTGCTATTCCTTGGAACTCTACATTCAGATGGGGATGTATTTTTCCTTTTCTCTTTTGCCTTTAGCTTCTCTTCTTTTCTCAGCTATATGCAAGGCCTCCTCAGACAACTGTTTTGCCTTTTTACATTGATTTTTCTTGGGGATGGTTTGATCACCACCTCCAGTACAATGTTATGAACCACTGTCCATAGTTCTTCAGGCACTATGTCTATCAGGTCTAATCCCTTGAATCGTTGTCACTTCCACTGTATAATCATAAGGGATTTGATTTAGGTCTTACCTGAACGGCCTAGTAGTTTTCCCCACTTTCTTCAATGTAAGTCTGAATTTGGCAATATGGAGTTCATGATCTGAGCCACAGTCAGCTCCTGATCTTGTTTTTGATGACTGTATAGAACTTCTTCATCTTCAGTTGCAAAGAATATAATCAATCTGATTTTGGTGTTGACCATCTGGTGATGTCCATGAGTAGAGTCATCTCTTGTGTTGCTGGAAAAGGGTGTTAACTATGACTTCTTGGCAAAACTCTGTTAACCTTTGCCCTATTTCATTTTGTACTCCAAGCAAAACTTGTCTGTTACTCCAGCTATCCCTTGACTTCCTACGTTTGCATTCAAATCTTCTATGATGAAAAGGACATCTTTTTTTAGTGTTAGTTCTAGAAGGTCATCATAGAACCACTTAACTTCAGTTTCTTCTGCCTTAGTTGTTGGGGCATAGTTTTGGATTAGTTTGATATTGAATGGTTTGCCTTGGAAACAAACAGAGATCATTCTGTCGTTTTTCAGATTGCATCCAAATACTGCATTTCAGACTCTTTTGTTGACTAATGAGGGCTATTCCATTTCTTCTAAGGGATTCTTACCCACAGTCATAGATATAATGGTCATCTGAGTTCAAAATGCCTATTCCAGTCCATTTTAGTTCCCTGGTTTCAAAATGTTGATGTTCACTCTTTCCATCTCCTGTTTGACCACTTCCAATTTACCTTGATTCATGGACCTAACATTCCAGGTTTCTGTGCAATATTGTTCTTAACAATGTCGAACATTACTTCCATCAGCAGTATGTTTCTCAGTGGTATCACAATAAATTTCCTTTCAGTCATTAACATGTAAAGTGGAACTCTTAGCAATAATTCTGTCTTTTAGCTGTCTCTACTGTCACTGTGATAGCAGCTGAACTTAACACACCATTTGTTTTCAGGAAAATGATGTCTTCTGTGCAGCAGACTGACTCAAACTGTGCTTTCTTGCAGTTCTAATGTGTTTGCCTTTGTACAGAAATCTCCATTAGTGTAGTTGCTTTCTGTATTTCAAGTGTCAGGTTTTAGACATTTATAAATTGACCAAAACAAATAACATTTCATCATGTAGAGTGGGACACAGATAAAGAACATAGAAACCTGATTTTAAAATACTCTATTGTAACATCAGACACATGGTGCTGATATTTATATATCAAGACAGCACATCTCTGAGATGTTTCGGGGGAAATGACAGTTCCAGGGTGAGAGAAATCTTATTCACATCAAAGACTATGTTACTTCAGATGTCAAAGCCTGTATGGCATTGTCATCAACTATTAAGTTTCAGTAACCAATCTGAGATATTGCGCTGAGAAATGAGATATCCTCTCTGGTGATTTGCACAAGATTTAATGGGGCTTTCCAGGTGGTGCTAATGGTAAAGAACCTGTCTGCCAGTGCAGGAGACATAAGAGACTTAGGTTCAATCCTAGGTCAGAAAGATCCCCTGGAGAAGGTCATGGCAAACCAGTCCAGTATTCTTGCCTGGAGAATCCCATGGACAGAGGAGCCTGGAGGGCTAGACCAGGGTCACAGAGTCGGACACGATGGAAGCAATTTGGCATGCACACACAAGATTTAAATTTGTCTTTGGTAAAGAAATCAGTTCCTTGAGAGGGCACAGATGTTCAGGCACAAACGCATTGGTAATGACCCCAGTACACAGACATGGGTGCTTCTATGAGAACTTGTTTTTCTGTTTGTCCCGGTGAGGTTAACATAGGCAGTCCATCAATGTGTCTTAGAACTCAATCATAGAATTTTCTAAGCAAATCCTGAAAAGTTTATCTGCTGTGACTTCAGAGTAACAGTGAGATTAAGAGGTTTTTTTTTTTTTTTTTCCCTCTCTCTCTAACTTCAGAGAATTAATCTGATTGATGAAAGAGAAAAAGGAGTGGTACTCACATACTAAAACATTTATGTCAACCAGTCATAATAACAGCATCACTACAACAACCCTCTTAAGTCATTGTTTCCATTTTTACATTTTGAGACTATCTAGGGGAAGGCAACCTTACTACCTTTGCAGTCCAAAACCAGAATGTGTCTAGAACAACGATCATTTTCTTGAGATTTTGGAGTTGACTAACAACAGATTATCCCCTTTAACCATCTGAAGATTATAAAACAACAAATTAAACTATGTGTCTTGAGATTTATGGTTCTATTTTCTTTCTAAATGTTATTATTGGTTTCTCTATAGCACTTACTGATCAGATATCACAAACTGGTAGGCAAACGCCTGAATTCAGCCCTCACAAGTTTTTGTCTTCACCTCCGATAAATCCTTTAAAATAAGCTATTTTCAACTTGGTATTCTTTCATTCATTAACCTAGTTCCTTTAAAGCTATAGAGGTCTCATGCTGCTGCTTCTGCTAAGTCGCTTCAGTCATGTCCGACTCTGTGCGGCCCCATAGACGGCAGCCCACCAGGCTCCCCCATCCCTGGGATTCTCTAGGCAAGAACACTGGAGTGGGTTGCCATTGCCTTCTCCAATGCATGAAAGTGAAAAGGGAAAGTGAGGTCACTCAGTCGTGTCCAACTCTTAGCAACCCCATGGACTGCAGCCTACCAGGCTCCTCCGTCCATGGGATTTTCCAGGCAAGAGTACTGGAGTAGGGTGCCATTGCCTTCTCCAATAGAAGTCTCATATAGTAAAATATTTACCAGCTGAGCCACAAGGAAAGCCTGCCTACTATAGTAGTAAGTTAAAAATATGAACTTGGTGTGAGACAGGTTTATGTTCAAATTCAGACTCTGGTTCTGAATCTGAGGGTTGTTTGTGAAGTACTTACCACTTGGTTTCCTTATAAAAATGAGTATAATGATAATTCTAGCTTATATATTTGAAGAAATTCAAATTTAAAAGATCAGTAAAATGTTCTGCACAGCATACTCACAACTCAACCAATAATTGTAATGTTGATAGTAATAAATACTCTAAAAAAAACCTCTAAAAGGTTTACTAAGTACCACTTGTTATTCTTTACACTTCATTTATAATGACTATTATATTCTATGACTTTATGAGGCTGGTGCTGTTATCATCTCCAAAGTGCAGATTAAAATCTAAAGTACAGGTTCATTAGGTCACTGTTGAAGGCCACATAGCTAATATACATTAGAACTGGAATTGTAACTAGTTCTATATAATTTTAACCAGTTTATAGAGCTTTGGCTCTTCACTATTATATTACATGCCTCTCCACTCTTGTGCCTACTCCTAAACTATTTATATTTTCTGTATTACTAACTAGAAGCAACAGAACCTGTGAAAATGCTAAAGTTGTCATTGTAATCCCTGTTTAAAAAGGTTAAAATCTAGTGGCAAGATAGTTGATAAACAGAATACAGTGGAAACAGAATGAAATACGAGGTGGGTTTGACTATTAACAGCTACAAAATGAAATTGGTCAATATTTTTGAATATTGCAAAAAAGTGTGGATTCCAACCAAGAATTTACCCATAAAAAGGAATGAAATATTATATACAAGTATTTCAAAGTACAGTGATGACAAAAAATGAAGTTACTTTCTTATACCTTATCAAATTAGATCAGCAAATAAACCACTTACATATACATTATACATTTACTCCTGACAAAAAGCTCTATGATGAGGAAAGTAAGATTTTAAAGATTCAGTAGCACACCCATTGTCAAACAGGTTTCAAGTCATTAAGTTAGAAATTGAGATAGAGAGCTATTTCAATAGCCTCAGTGACAAGACCTTGAATTAAGTCATCCTTGGAGAGACAAATTGGAAAGACAAAATGCCAAAAAAAAAAAAAAAAACTTTGAGAAAGTTTTTAGTATATGTTGTGTGAATATAGGAGGTGGGTCACATGACCCTTCACAGTGGTCTTAGATACTTTCATGGCACCTCGGATTTAGAAAACCACTAATTTGAAATTACTGCAAATATGGCTGCTCACAAGTATGAGAGAAGTATTCAAAAATAAATACACAAGTTGTTTTCTAGAAGTGTGGGGCTTTAGACTTCAAAGAAAGTCATATGTTCTTAGTAACCAGTTGGAAAGAAGGTAATACAGACACTACTTATGACAAGGATGAGCACACTTTTCCAACTGGTATAAACATATCTTAAAAAAAAAAAAAAAAAAAAACAGCTAATCTAAGGCACTTGGATGAATGTTTTGAAGTTGAAAGGAACTTAGATATCCGTCTCATCTTTGCTTACTTAAGGAAAGCAAAGCACAGATACGACATACCTTTGTGCAAGTTCACAGGGGTGACCCTCTCTTTAATTAATGAAAGACTCAAGGCTAGGAAAAAAGGTCTCTTCTTCATCACATATTGTGCTGCCTTTGTGATTTGATCAACAGTACTCGGTCTTACAAAGTTGCTTTAAAGTTTACACAGTCTTCTTTCTCCATCTGGACTACTTAACATGTAGGATTGATTCAGCCTCTGAATGTGTAAGAATATGATGCCCTTATAATTAATAACTTAAAGCTGAGCAGTGATTATTTGGGCATTTGATATAAATCCAAAAGCAGCAGCTGTAGGAATTTCTTGCTGTAACTCAGAAGATCATGGAGGAACAGTGACTGAGGTAAAGTGGACTTTTAGCATAGGTTTCACTGCTTACCTTCTGGGTCACCTATGGAAATAAGAACCTAGAGAGCTGTTGATTCCTTACTTGCGAGAAAAATGGATGTACAAGAATGGTAGTGTGTATTTCCATACTTTATGTTATAATTGAAACCCTGTGGGTCCTTAAACCTTATGGTTATTTTGGTAATAGTGCTTATCAATATACAATTCAACAACGTGGCAAAATATTTGAGCATATATATGTAATGTGTATGTTTGTGCTTATTTTAACTACATTGTTCATTGTCCTAATCTTAATTATTTCAGACTCACAGTTGATATTGTTAGCAGACAAGTAAAAATTTACACTTGCGCTTACTGATATTAAGATCTCTATATTTAACATGAGATAGACTGACCAGGCTGGAAGTTTGTCCTTTTCTGAACCAAACTTCTCACTTTAAGACTTTTCCCTTTTTCTGTCACTTCTGCTTTTCCTTTTCCTGCCTTATCTTTATGAAAGAGAATTAAGGATGTTTTTCTGTTGGCTGGTAGACACCTTCAAGCATTTCCTCTTTACTTACAACCGTAAATATCTAAAATGAAGCACAATAGTGTTAATTATCATCATAAAGTCACTTAGGACTAGAGAGACTGATTCATATTATGAGAACTAAAATGATAATTTAGTTCTTCCTAAATCTTAGCCTGCCCAGGGCAGTTATAATTTGTGCATTTTGTTCCAGCATAATTATTTGCAGTTCTCAATTTTATTCCTATGGTTTGGAAAATAATTTATAAGGTTTCTCTAAATGCATGTAATTTAGCAAGGGACCAGAGGAGACCTCTATTGATGGTGCTACAATATCCAGAGAATTGTCACAGCCTGGTTCACATTGATTTTTCTCTCCTTGTTTAAGTGCTTCAAAATGGCCTCAGTTGTTTCCAGGACTCTGTCATGGAAACATATCCTTATCCACAGCAAAACAAAACAAAAAATAATAATTTGTCTAGTTTTTACCAAAAACATTTTAAAAAATAAATTTGATATAATTTTAGGGGAGCCTACAAAAGACAATCAATAGCCAATTAGTGTTTTTATGAAAGTGAAAGAAAGTGAAGTCACTCAGTCCTGTCTGACCCTTTGTGATCCCATAGACTGTAGGCTACAGGCTTCTCAGTCCATGGGATTCTCCAGGCAAAAGAGTACCAGAGTGGGTTGCCATTTCCTTCTCCAGGGGATCTTCCCGACCCAGGGATCGAACCCTGGTCTAGTGCATTGCAGGCAGATGCTTTACCCTCTGAGCCAGCAGGGAAGCCCTCTACTCTACTTAGATGAATAACTGTTCAGTTCAGTCACTCAGACGTGTGCCACTCTTTGCGACCCCATGGACTCCAGACACTCCAGGCCTCCCTGTCCATGACCAACTCCCGGAGTTTACCCAAAACTCCAACCATCTCATCCTCTGTCGTCCCCTTCTGCTGCCTTCAATCTTTCTCAGCTTCAGGGTCTTTTCCAATGAGTCAGCTCTTCACATCAGGTGACCAAAATATTGGAGTTTCAGCTTCAACATCTGTCCTTCCAATGACCACCCAGGACTGATCTCCTTTAGGATGGACTGGTTGGATCTCCTTGCAGTCCCAGGGACTCTCAAGAGTCTTCTCCAACACCACAGTTCAAAAGCATCAATTCTTCGGCCCTCAGCTTTCTTTATAGTCCAACTCTCACATCCATACATGACCACTGGAAAACCATAGCTTTGACTAGATGGACCTTTGTTGGCAAAGTAACGTCTCTGCTTTTTAATATGCTGTCTATGTTGGTCATAACTTTTCTTCCAAGGAGTAAACGTCTTTTAATTTTGTGGCTGCTGATACCATCTGTAGTGATTTTGAAGCCCAAGAAAATAGCCTCTCACTGTTTCCATTGCTTCCCCATCTATTTTCTATGAAGTGATGGGACTAGATGCCATGATCTTAGTTTTCTGAATGGTGAGGTTTTTTCTTTTTTAAATTAATTTATTTTATTTTAATTGGAGGCTAATTGCAAAGCCAACTTTTCACTCTCCTCTTTGACTTTCATCAAGAGGCTCTTCAGTTCTTTGCATTCTGCCATAAGGTTGGTGTCACATGCATATCTGAGGTTACTGATATTTCTCCCAGCAATCTTGATTCCAGCTTATGCTTCATCCAGCCTGGCATTTCACATGAGGTACTCTGCACAGAAGTTAAATAAGCAGGGTGACAATATGCAGCCTTGACATACTCCTTTCCCAATTTGGAACCAGTTTGTTTTTCCATGTACACTTCTACTTGTTGCTTCTTGACCTGCATATAGATTTCTCAGGAGGCAGTTCAGGTGGTCTGGTATTCCTATGTCTTGAAGATTTTCCACAGTTTGTTGTGATCCACCAGTAGAAGGCTTTGGCATAATCAATAAAGCAGAGTAGATGTTTTTCCTGGAACGCTCTTGCTTTTTTGATGATTCAACATATGTTGGCAATTTGATCTCTTGTTCCTCTGCCTTTTCTAAATCCAGCTTGATTATCTGGAAATTCACAGTTCATGTACTATTGAAGCCAGTCTTGTAGAATTTTGAGCATTACTTTGCTAGCGTGTGAGATGAGTGCAATTGTGTGGTTCTTTGAGCATTCTTTGACATTGCCTTTCTTTGGGATTGGAATTAAAACTGAACTTTTCCAGTCCTGTAGCCACTGCATAATTTTCCAAATTTGCTGGCATATTGAGTGCAGCACTTTCACAGTATCATCATTTAAGATTTTAAATAGCTCAACTGGAATTCCACCACCTCCACTAGCTCTGTTCATGGTGATGCTTCCTAAAGCCCATTTGACTTTGCATTTCAGGATGTCTGGCTCTAGGTGAGTGATCTCACCATTGTGATTATCTGGGTCATGAAGATCTTTTATGTATAGTTTTTCTGTGTAGTCTGTTCCCTTGGTATCTCTAATTTTCCTGAAGAGAGCCCTAGTCTTCCCCATTCTATTGTTTTCCTCTATTTCTGTGCATTGATCACTGAGGAAGGCTTTCTTATCTCTCCTTGCTATTCTTTGGAACTCTGCATTCAGATGAGTATATTTTATTTTTCCTTTTCTCCTTTGCCATTGGCTTCTCTTCTTTTCTCAGCTATTTGTAAGGCCTCCTCAGACAACCATTTTGCCTTTTTGCATTTCTTTTTCTTGGGGATAGTCTCGATCACTGCCTCCTGTACAATATCATGAAGCTCCTCCATAGTTCTTCAGGCACTCTTTCTATCAGATCTAATCCCTTGAATCTATCTGTCATTTCTACTGTATAATTGTAAGGGATTTGATTTAGGTCACACCTGAATGGCCTTCACAATAAACAGTGGAAAATTCTGTGAGACATGGGCATACCAAGCCACCTGAACTGCCTCCTGAGAAACCTGTATGCAGGTCAGGAAGCAACAGTTAGGACTGGACATGGAACAACAGACTGGTTCTAAATAGGAAAAGGAGTATGTCAAAGATGTATATTGTAACCCTGCTTATTTAACTTATATGCAGAGTACATCATGAGAAACGCTGGGCTGGAAGAAGCACAAGCTGGAATCAAGAGTGCTGGGAGAAACATCAATAACCTCAGATATGCAGATGTAACCACCCTTATGGCAGAAAATGAAGAAGTACTAAAAGCCTCTTGATGAAAGTGAAAGAGGAGAGTGAAAAAGTTGGCTTAAAGCTCAACATTCAGAAAACTAAGATCATGGCATCCAGTCTCATCACTTCATGGGAAATAGATGGGGAAACAGTGGCTGACTTTTTTTTGGGGGGTTCCAAAATCACTGCAGATGGTGACTGCAGGCATTACATTAAAAGACGCTTACCCCTTGGAAGGAAAGTTATGACCGACCTCGACAACATATTAAAAAGCAGAGACATTACTTTGCTAACAAAGGTCCGTCTAGTCAAGGCTATGGTTTTTCCAGTGGTCATATATGGATGTGAGAGTTGGAATATAAAGAAAGCTGAGGGCCGAAGAATTGATGCTTTTGAACTGTGGTGTTGGAGAAGACTCCTGAGAGTCCCTTGGACAGCAAGGAGATCCAACCAGTCCATCCTAAAGAGGATCAGTCCTGGGTGTTCATTGGAAAGACTGATGTTGAAGCTGAAACTCCAATACTTTGGCCACCTGATGCAAAGAGCTGACTCATTTGAAAAGACCCTGATGCTCTGAAAGATTGAGGGCAGGAGGAGAAGGGGACAACAGAGGATAAGGTGGTTGGATGGCATCACTGACTGGATGGACATGGGTTTGGGTGGACTTCGGGAGTTGGTGATGGACAGGGAGGCCTGGTGTGCTGTGGTTCATGGGGTTGCAAAGAGTCAGACACTGAGCAACTGAACTGAACTGACTGAATTGCCTAGTGGTTTTCCTACTTTCCTCAATATAGTCTGAATTTGGCAATATGGAGTTCATGATCTGAGCCACAGTCAGCTCTTTGTCTCATTTTTGATGACTGTATAGAACTTCTCCATCTTCTGCTGCAAACAATATACTCAATACTATTTTGATAGTGACCATCTGGTATGGCCATGTGCAGAGTTGTCTATTATGTTGTTGGAAGAGGGTGTTCGCTATGACCATTGCATTCTCTTGGCAAAACTCTTTTAGCCATTTCCCTGTTTCATTTTGTACTCCAAGGCCAACCTGCTTGTTACTCCTGGTTTCTCTTGATTTCCTATTTTTGCATTTGAGTCCTCTGTGATGAAAAGTACATCTTTTTTTGTTTTTGCTAGTTGTAGAAGGTCTTGTGGAGAAGACAATGGCAACCCACTCCAGTACTCTTGCCTGGAAAATCCCATGGATGGAGGAGCCTGGTAGGCTGCAGTTCATGGAGTTGCTAAGAGTAGGACATGACTGGGCGACTTCACTTTCACTTTTCACTTTCATGCATTGAAGGAGGAAATGGCAACCCACTCCAATGTTCTTGCCTGGAGAATCCCAGGGATGGTGGGGCCTGGTGGGCTGCCGTCTATGGTGTCGCACAGAGTCGGACGTGACTGAAGCAAATTAGCAGCAGGTCATCATAGAACCGTTCAACTTCAGTTTCTTTGTCATTACTGATCAGGGCATAGACTTGGATTACAGTGATATTGAGTGGTTTGCCTTGGAAACAGACAGAGACCATTATGTCATTTTTGAGACTGCACCTAAGTACTGCATTTTGGACTCTTGTTGACTATGAAGGTTATTCTACCCAGCCATTAAAAAGAATACATTTCTTCCAAAGGATTCTTTCCCATGATCATAGATATAATCGTCATCTGAATTCAACTTGCCTATTTCAGTCCATTTTAGTTTACTCATGCCTAAAATGTCAGTGTTCATTCTTGCCATCTCCTGTTTGACCACTTCCAATTTGCCTTGGTTCATGGACCTAACATTCCAGGTTCCTATGCAATATTGTTCTTACAGCATCAAGCTTTTTCCATCACCACTTACATCCACAATTGGTGTTGTTTTTGCTTTGACTCCATCTCTTCATTCTTTCTGGAGTTATTTCTCCACTCTTCTCCAGTAACGTATTGGGCACCTACCGACCTGGGGAGTTCTTCTTCAGTGTCATATATTTTTGCCTTTTCATACTGTTCATGGGGTTCTCGAAGCAAGAATACTGAAGTGGTTTGCTATTTCTTTCTCCAATGGACCATGTTTTTTCAGAATTCTCCACCATGACCCACCTGTCTTGGGTGGCTCTACACAGCATGGCTCATAGTCTCATTTAGTTAAAGAACACTGTGGTCCATGTGATCAGTTCAGTTAACTTTCTGTGACTGTAGTTTTTGTTCTGTCTACCCTCTGATAAATAAGGTAACAGGCTTATGCAAGCTTCCTGATGGGAGAGACTGACTGAGGGGGAAACTGGGTCTTGTTCTGAAGGACACTGCCCTTCTTCGGAATAAAAAATGATGTTTTCCCATCCTGTGGCAACTGCTGAGTTTTCCAAATTTGCTGGCATATCAAGTACAGCACTTTAATGCCATAATTTTCTAGGATTTTAAGTAGCTCGGCTGTAATTCAATCATGTCCACTAGCTTTTTTGAAAGTACTGCTTCCAAAGTCCCACTTGAATTTGGACTCAAGGATGTTGGCTCCAGGTAAGTGACCACATCATCATGGTTGTTTGGGTCATAAAGCCTTTTTTGTACAGTTCTTCTGTGTATTCTTGCTACCTCTTCTTAATCTCTTCAGTTTCTATTAGGTCCTTGTCATTTCTGTCCTTTATATTGCCTATCCTTATATAAAATGTTTCCTTGATATCTCCAATTTTTGTTAAGAGATCTCTAGTCTTATCATTCTTCTCTTTTCTTCTATTTCTTTGCATTGATCCATTTAAGAAGGCCTTTTTATATCTCCTTGCTCTTCCCTAGAACTCTGCTTACCATTGGATATATCTTTTCCTTTCCCCTTTGTCTTTTGTTTCTCTTCTTTTCACAGCTACTTGTAAGGTCTCCTCAGACAACCATTTTGCCTTCTTCCATTTCTTTTTCTTTGGGGTGGTTTTGGTCACCACCTCCTGTACAGTGTCAGGAACCTCCATTTCTAATTCTTCAGGCATTCTGTTTACTATATCTAATCCCTTGAATCTATTCATCACCTCCAATGTATACTTAAAAGGATTTGATTTGGGTCATACCTAAATGGCCTAGTGGTTTTTCCTACTTTCTTCAATTTAAGTCCAAATTTTGCAATAAGGTGGTCATGAGATAAGCCACAGTTAGCTCCAGGTCTTGTTTTTACTGACTGTATATAACTTTTCTTGGAGAAAGTAATGGCCACCCAATCCAGTATTCTGATCTGGAAATCTCCATGACAAAGGAGCCTGGCAGGCTACATACAGTCTGTGGGGTCGCATAGTGTCATACACAACTAGAGCGACTTAGCACAGCACATAGAGCGTCTCCACATTGGCTATAAGGCATATAATCAATCTGATTTCAGTATTGACCATCTGGTGATGTCCATGTGTCCAGTAGCCTCTTGGGTTGGTGGAAAAGGGTGTTTCCTATAACCAGTGCATTCTCTTGGCAAAACTCTATTTGCCTTTGCCTTGCTTCATTTTGTACTCCAAGGCCAAACTTGCCTCTTATTCCAGGTATCTCTTGATTTCCTACTTCTTTATATTTACTATACTGTAGCCTATTAAGTGTGCAATGGTTTATATCTAAAAAAATAAGGTAAATTCCTCAATTAAAAAAAATACTTTAGTTTCCTTTGTTGTGCAGAAGCTTTTAAGTTTAATTAGGTCCCATTTGTTTATTTTTGCTTTTATTTCCAATATTCTGGGAGGTGGGTCATAGAGGATCCTGCTGTGATGTATGTCAGAGAGTGTTTTGCCTATGTTCTCCTCTAGGAGTTTTATAGTTTCTGGTCTTACATTGAGATCTTTGATCCATTTTGAGTTTATTTTTGTGTATGGTGTTAGAAAGTGTTCTAGTTTCATTCTTTTACAAGTGGTTGACCAGTTTTCCCAGCACCACTTGTTAAAGAGATTGTCTTTAATCCATTGTATATTCTTGCCTCCTTTGTCAAAGATAAGGTGTCCATATGTGCGTGGATTTATCTCTGGGCTTTCTATTTTGTTCCATTGATCTATATTTCTGTCTTTGTGCCAGTACCATACTGTCTTGATAACTGTGGCTTTGTAGTAGAGCCTGAAGTCAGGTAGGTTGATTCCTCCAGTTCCATTCTTCTTTCTCAAGATAGCTTTGGCTATTCGAGGTTTTTTGTATTTCCATACAAATTGTGAAATTATTTGTTCTAGCTCTGTGAAGAATACCATTGGTAGCTTGATAGGGATTGCATTGAATGTATAAATTGCCTTGGGTAGTATACTCATTTTCACCCCACTGATTCTTCCAATCCATGAACATGGTATATTCCTCCATCTATTAGTGTCCTCTTTGATTTCTTTCACCAGTGTTTTATAGTTTTCTATATATAGGTCTTTAGTGTCTTTAGGTAGATATATTCCTAAGTATTTTATTCTTTCCGTTGCAAAGGAAACTATTAGCAAGGTGAAAAAGCAGCCTTCAGAATGGGAGAAAATAATAGCAAATGAAACAACGGACAAACAACTAATCTCAAAAATATACAAGCAACTCCTATAGCTCAACTCCAGAAAAATAAATGACCCAATCAAAAAATGGGCCAAAGAACTAAATAGACATTTCTCCAAAGAAGACATACAGATGGCTAACAAACACATGAAAAGATGCTCAACATCACTCATTATCAGAGAAATGCAGATCAAAACCACTATGAGGTACCATTTCACGCCAGTCAGAATGGCTGCAATCCATAAGTCTACAAGCAATAAATGCTGGAGAGGGTGTGGAGAAAAGGGAACTCTCTTACACTGTTGGTGGGAATGCAAACTAGTACAGCCACTATGGAGAACAGTGCGGAGATTCCTTAAAAAACTGGAAATAGAACTGCCTTATGATCCAGCAATCCCACTGCTGGGCATACACACTGAGGAAACCAGAAGGGAAAGAGACACGTGTACCCCAATGTTCATCGCAGCACTGTTTATAATAGCCAGGACATGGAAGCAACCTAGATGCCCATCAGCAGATGAATAGATAAGAAAGCTGTGGTACATATACACAATGGAGTACTACTCAGTCATTAAAAAGAATACATTTGAATCAGTTCTAATGAGGTGGATGAAACTGGAACCTATTATACAGAGTGTAGTAAGCCAGAAAGAAAAACACCAATACAGTATACTAACGCATATATATGGAATTTAGAAAGATGGTAACAATAACCCTGTGTGCGAGACAGCAAAAGAGACACTGATGTATAGATCAGTTTTATGGACTCTGTGGGAGAGGGAGAGAGTGGGGAGATTTGGGAGAATGGCATTGAAACATGTATAATATCATGTATGAAATGAGTCGCCAGTCCAGGTTCGATGCATGATACTGGATGCTTGGGGCTGGTGCACTGGGACGACCCAGAGGGAGGGTATGGGGAGGGAGGAGGGAAGAGGGTTCAGGATGGGGAACACAGGTATACCTGTGGCGGATTCATTTCGATATTTGGCAAAACTAATACAATATTGTAAAGTTTAAAAATAAAATAAAAAAAATACTTTATTGGTAAAAAATGTTTATCACAATCTGAGCTTTCAGTAAGATGTAATCTTGTTGCAGTGGTAACATCAAAGATCTGAGATCACAGACCACTGTAACAAAGATAATAACAATGAAAAGCTTGAAAGAGTGTGAGTATAACTACAATGTGACACAGAGAACACAAAGTGAGAAAAAGCTATTAGCAAAATAGACGTTCTCAATGCAAGCATTTCCATAAACCTTCGATTTGCAAAAAGCACAATATCTATAAGTACAATAAAGGGAAAAGCAGCGAGGTATACCTGTGCAGAACACCTGAGATCTATGTGACAATATTACATGATCTGACTTCTGTGAAATCAGAATCCCAGAAGAAAAGCAGAGAATACAGCAGAAGAAAGTTTTTTTAAAAATGGAAGAGAATTTGCCAAGGTCTAAAAATTTCAACTTTCATTCTCTATTGCATCCAGACTCACAGTGCCCTCTACTAATTCAATTTCCTGAAATTGTATTTCATATATAAGAATTTCATTTCCAGTCATAGCTTACATATACTGTAAAAAGCAAAGCTTAAAAAAATCAAATATTTAAATGACTGAATAACATAATAAACACACACATGCAAACTCTAAGAAGTATGCTATACAATCCATAAGTTCACTTTTTGAAAAGTATTAGAATTGACTAATGAAATAAATGGTTCTGCATGGCTGAATTAATGAATATAGGGAAATTAGGGTTAATGTTCTTCTGGAAGTAAAGCCATTGGTTAAGCTATTAATCCTATAACGTGCTTAAATTAGTGATTTAATACTACTGATTTGACTTTAAAACCAGATAAGAAACATTAAGAACAGAAGGTGGCACGGCTGTCTTTGAAATGTGTTCCTGCTAATAATTGTTTGGATCATCCTTAGAATTTATTTCTGCATCATATATACAAAAAGGATCAGATTTTCATGTTCAGTGCTGCAGATATTAAAGTGACACTTTAACCACACTAGATTAATCATGTCCTTGTAACCATGGCTTGTTTTATAATTCTTGGATATATATTTCCCCAGTTTTAAATTACAAGAAACAAACAAAAAATCCTACTATTTTAAGTATTAAAAATATTTGTCAGGGGTGGCTTCATACCAGTGTTAGAACGGCATGCTGTCTGCAGATTTTCCCCTTAAAATCTTAATATTTATTAATAATTTTGATGAAATGACAACCTTTTAATTAATGACTATATTTATTCTGGATAGAAAGATGGATTCCTTTCTAATATAACAGGTATAAAACAGGCTTAACTGTGAAAATATGCCTATCACTAGAACTTAGTTTATATTTTAGTATAATCAAAGAAAATTTTCTAGTTTTATAATACCTAAATGGGTGAAATGCTATGATTTTAGTGAGGGCTATTTGGAACAGATGTGTCCTCTAAATAGGTTCAGTTCAGTTCAGTTCAGTCGCTCAGTCATGTCCGACTCTTTGCGACCCCATGAATCACAGCATGCCAGGCCTCCCTGTCCATCACCAACTCCCAGAGTTCACTCAAACTCATGTGCATCGAGTCGGTGATGCCATCCAGCCATCTCATCCTCTGTCGTCCCCTTCTCCTCCTGCCCCCAATCCCTCCCAGCATCAGAGTCTTTTCCAAAGAGTCGACTCTTTGCATGAGGTGGCCAAAAATCTAAAATAAAGACAGGGATGTCAATCGGAATAGTCCTTGCATTCATCCTAAATGGGATAAAAGGGAGGTAAAATGACAAAAACTATAATGCAGTTTGCATTAAGCAAATAATTAGCCATTGCTTTGAAAAATATGCACCTCACTTTCCCTTGACGTTTGCTTAAAAGCAAAATATTTCTGCTTTACTCAAAATGGCAATACTTTCCATAAATTTCTGATTACTTCTTTAATAGCAGTATGTTTCACTCTGAAAAAAAGAACAGTTCTGGTTTTCACATACTACAGCTCTAAATATCTGAAGTGATGAGCACTTCACAAATCTCAGAGAAAAGGTAGCCTAATATTTGGCTCTATGTATGATTTCTTCATTCTCTAATTTCATTCACTCATTTTATGAATATTCAGTCATAATTCTTCTCCTTATAACCAAGGTTTAAACCAGTTTAAAGCATTGCGTAAGAATGAGATTTACATTGAATTTATCACATGAATTTTTGAAATCAAAAAGGGTACCATAATTGCTGAATCTATCACCTCACAGAAACTTTTCATTTCTCTTACTGAAGAGGATATTCAAGAACGTTCTGAATATATAAATAATAAGATGATTATTAATGTCTTAAAAATGTCTGAAAGTTTGAGGGGAAAAAAAGCATACAGACAAGGTTAATTTATAAGGAAATATTCTCATACTGATTATTGAAGTTCTTGCAGCAAAAGGCTATTCATACAACAGCTGTAACTTTGAATATACAGTAAGTCCCCTACATGCCAACCTTCAAGTTTCAAACTTTCAAAGATGGGAAGGTGTGTTCTTATGTCTAATCATATAAGTTAGTTCGAATGTCTGGTGTACACTGTCAGGATTCCCTGGTGGTTCAGACGGTAAAGCATCTGCCTGCAATGCAGCACACCTGGGTTCGATCCCTGGGTCAGGAAGATCCCCTGGAGAAGGAAATGGCGATCCACTCCAGTACTCTTGCCTGGAAAATGCCATGGACAGAGGAGGCTAGTGGGCTACAGTCCATGGAGTTGCAAAGAGTCGGACACGACTGAGCCACTTCACTTTCGCTTCTGACACTGTTGTGTGCATGCACCCTCCACAAATGGTTGTGCTTTTGTGTACCGAACAGTAGTGTATAGAGTACTCACGTGCACTATCTTTATTTCAAGCCACATCTGCAAGAGGATGGCTTCACTGGTCTCCTTACTGTGTAACACCAGGAGCTTACTAATGAAGACATGGAGAATGGACAAAGAAAGAGGCCCAGGTAAGGATGAAGAGAGATAAGCGGAAGAAGCAACTGAAAGACTGAAGAGACTCAAGACAAAATCCCAACCTGCCTTTGCACCACCTTAACTGTAGTAATATTTTTTATTCCAATAAATACCATAATTAATTTTACCTACCCTTTTCATCAGCTGTCTTCACTCAGCCATGCTTAACCATGCCAAGGCTGTATTCTCTTTTATTTGCTCCAGTTATATTCTCAAAATGTCTGCTCAGGTCTGCATGAAACTCCTAATTATTCTAAAAATGTCTGATTTTTTTGACTAATTTTGAGGAGGCACTTGATTTGAGGAGGCTCTGTTAGTTTTTGAGACACAGGACCTTAGCCTAGAATGGTACATGAAGGCTGTGGCAGCCTTTCAGAATGCAGTGCTACCTTGTCATTTGTGGTGAGAAAAAAAAGAGATACTACCCAGACATCACCCATGTCTACCTAGACAGCATATTAAAAAGCAGAGACATTACTTTGACAACAAAGGTCCGTCTAGTCAATGTTATGGTTTTTCCATTAGTCATGTATGGACATGAGAGTTGACTCTAAAGAAAGCTGAGTGCTGAAGAATTGATGCTTTTAAATTGATTGTCTATATAGTATTGTACTGTAATAGGTTTATAATACTTTCACACAACTACTACGTAAAAGGCAAACACATTAAAAAAAAAAGCAAAACCAATAGCCAAAGAATTGATGCTTTTGTGGTGTTGGAGAAGACTCTTGAGAGTCCCTTGGTCTGCAAGGAGATGCAACCAGTCCATCCTAAAGGAGATCAGTCCTGGGTGCTCATTGGAGGGACTGATGTTGAAGCTGAAACTCCAATACTTTGGCCACCTGATGGGAAGAACTGACTCATTTGAAAAGACCCTGATGCTGGGAAAGATTAAAGGCAGGAGGAGAAGGGGACAACAGAGGATGAGATGGTTGGATGGCATTACTGACTCAATGGACATGGGTTTGGTTGGACTCCAGGAGTTGGTGATGGACAGGGAGGCCTGGCGTGCTGCAGTCCATGGGGTCGCAAAGAGTCGGACACGACTGAGCTCTGAACTGAGCTGAACTGACCCAGACATCATTGGATATTTTTTCAAGAGGGTAGACAGAATTGAATCCAGCAAGGAACAAGAATCTGTACCATCAGCGTTAGGCATGAATAAAGTTGCAGCTTGCTGTTCATCTCCTATTTCTCAGGATCTTTTGGTTTTGCCTTCTCCCACTCACCCCCCCCCACCTCCTCCATCAGTAACTCTTCTTTTCTGTTCACTCAATGCCTGTCCTCTATGCCAGCTGTTGTACAGTATACTGTACTTTCCAAGATACTGTACTGTGGGATTAAAAAGTTTGCTTTATTTTTTTTTATGCATTTGCCTTTTATGTAGTAGTTGTGTGAAAGTATTATAAACCTATTATAGTACAATACTATATAGTCAATTGTGTTAGTTGGGTACCTCGGCTAACTTTATCGGACTTTTGAACAGATTAGACTTACGAACAACACTCTTGAAATGGAACACGCTCATATATAGGGAACTTACATAGTAGCAATTATTTGCTTTTTATTTGATTGTAAAAGTAAAATGTCTATATAAGAAAACTAATATTAGCTTTAAAAAGTAACAAGAATTAATTGCTATCTTGCCAGAACAATACTAACTTTTAATAATTTAAAATCATTTTATTTCTTTCATTTTATGAAAATGTCTACTAATCTCTAATTTTAATAAAAATGTAATGATTTGGGAGAAAGTCTTTAAAAATCTAATAAGTAAAGAAATTTTAAAAAATGATTTGTAAATGCCATATGATATTGTTATTACATATATCCATGAAATTATTAAAACAAATTTACATAAGTTTATATGATGAGTTATCCTATTATGTAGACAAAAATCTTGCATAAAGAGAGATTAAGTTGTATAACCAAGGTTATAAAGTTAGTATGAAATCGAAGTTGGCTTTGAAGTAAAAGGAAAGAACTTTTCATTTAGAATAGTCTGAAGACCTGAATTGAATCATGGCAAGCCAACAACAACAACAGAAATAACTTTCAGAGGTACCCTGTTGCCAGTTAGACTTAATAGTCAGAAACATATTAATAAAATGGAAATTCTGGAAAAAATGGTGAAAACTTGGAAACTTGGAAAACAGTGGAATACTTATGGAAATTTAAGTGTTGTAGGTGCTGCAGAGAAATTTGTTTTCACTGTAAAAGAAGTAATATTGTGACTTGATAGAGGTATTAGCTAAGTCTACAGTGGTAATTGTATTGCAATATATAAATGTATCAGATAAGGCATATTTTACACCTTAAATGATCACAGTGTTGCAAGTCAAGTATTTGCATCTCAATTAAGAAAAATAAAATAACGTAAATTCCTCATAGCATAGCTTATTGCCCAATATAAATAAGGCTTTTTATAAAATATTTTTAAATGAAATCCCAACTTGTCTTTGCACTGCCTTTACTGTAGTAATATTTTTTATTCCAATTAATGTCAGTCTTAATTTTACCTACCTTTTTCATCAGCTGTCTTCATTCAGCCATGCTTAACCATGCCAAGGCTGTATTCTCTCATATTTCTCCAGTTATATTCTCAGAATGTCTGCTCAGGTCTGCAGTGAAACTCCTTGTTTGTCTTAAAAATGTCTGATTTTTTGACTAATTTTCCACAAAGAAAGAAAACATTCTTATATAAATGTTTGCTGATGCATCATGACATTATGCTTTCCAAGGGCATTATCTATGTTTCTAAAAAGTTCTAGGTGTTCTCATTTTAGTGCTCAGTGTTGAGTACAGCGTTGGTTCTTTATTTCCAGCAGTTAGAATGCTTTTTAAACTTCACCTCCATTTTCATTGTTTTTTAAAAACATTCTTGTTTTTATTTCATCCTGAATGATTTATTTTTCAGCCCCCACAAAGGTTCTGTAATTGGCCAGAATATCTTATTATTTAAGCTATTTTCTCTTTGTATCTGCTTAAGCAATGTTGCTTTCATTATTTCTTTTTGATAGTGTCCTTTCTTTCTTTAGGTCCTTTCTGAATCTAAAAAAGCAAGAAAGCTTTTTTGCTTTAGCTAACTATATTTATAGTTGACATCCAGATGTTTTCATTCTGAGTTCTGCTACAAGTGTAGGGAAATAATAATTACATTTCACATTTGGATAGTACTGTGGAATTTCAAAATATTTTTCCTGACACCTTCAAAACAATCTGGATAGAAGTGTATATAATTTATACCATTTCCCTTATGGCTTTACCAATGTTGTGCTGTAAGCAAGGCCTGGAAGGATTAGGTGACATAGCCATAGCTTCATATAGTTCGAATGAGATATTGTTAGTCCGCCTCTAGTGTGCTTGCCTTTCGACCAAATCTGACAACTTTTTTTTAAAAAAATACACAATATGCAAAGACTTTGATGTATTTGGACTAGCTGCATATCAAGGTTGCTTCCAGCCATAAGATTACATATGTATTATTGCATCTAGAGAAAATGAGGAAAATATGCAAGAAATTATTATTATTAAAATTTGTTCTTTTTTTCCCCTTTGTCTTTCCTTTTTCCTCCTCTGTTCATCTTTTTTCTCCTTTCTCAGCCAAGAACCAGGGGGAGAAAACTAGGAACATCAGGAGGTCACACTCTGCATGACCACACTCTGCAGACTGCCATATTCTATATACCTTCTTCCATCCCTTGGTGCCCGGTTTTAAATGGCAGCCATGATGTCTTTGGTACACCAATGGGAAAATTTGTGGGAATCTGGGGCTGCTGTTCTATAGTAATTGTAATAGGGTGTACTACGCTGGTGGAGAAGGAAATGGCAACCCACTCCAATACTCTTGCCTGGAGAATCCCGTGGACAGAGGAGCCTGCCGGGCTACATGGCGTCGCAAAGGGTCGGACACGACTGAAGCGACTTAGCACGCACGCACACACTATTCTGAAATCCAGCACGTGGTTTCTCTGCTCTACTTGAATTTTAGACCTTAGGCTATGCTTGCCATTTTTTTCTGTTAAGATATAGCAACCAAAAGTTGGGATAATAGAGTATGTGGCATCATGGAGCTCTTCTCTTTTGAACATATGAGCTGCTGCTGCTAAGTCACATCAGTCATGTCCGACTCTGTGCGACCCCATAAATGGCAGCCCACCAGGCTCTCCTGTCCTTGGGATTCTCCAGACAAGACACTGGAGTGGGTTGCCATTTCCTTCTCCAGGGCATGAAAGTGAAAAGTTAAAGTGAAGTCGCTCAGTCATGTCCGACTCTTAGTGACCCCATGGACTGCAGCCCACCAGGCTCCTCCATCCATGGGATTCTCCAGGCAAGAGTACTAGAGTGGGTTGCCATTGCTTTCTCCATTTGAACATATGAGAGAAAGATCCGAATATTAGAAGTCTTTCAAGTGGTATGAATAAAATTCAATTTACCTGGTTTTTAGACTCAGTTATTCCAAAATATTAATAATAGGTAATATATTTTTTATGATCTTTACAAATACATCACTATGCTCATGTACATGGACTTATAGATGGTTTTTCTTTCTGTAAGTTTTAATTAGCATATTGCTCTGCTATTGTTTTGTTCACATGAACAAGTGTGCATGAATAAGCCAGTGGATTTTTGAGTGATGATAAATAGAAAAAAAACAGATGGCAAAACTGACAAAAAGTTTAGAGCTGTTGTAAATTGAATAGCATAGGTAAACTATTTTAAACTATTTTGTTCCCAATACAATTTCAGTCATTTCCAACAAAGTAAGTTCAAATGCCTTTTGTCCTCTGCCAGTTCTACTGAAAAATACATTTCAGTGCCACGATTACTGTTTGATGATGTTTAAGAAATATCTACATTGGCTTTCTAAAATTTGAGAATGAGAATCAGTTTTACAACAACTTGAAATCTTTTATGTTAATGAAATTTTACATAGATCTTACTTATTGAGCCATATTTATAATTTTATCTGTAGATTTTTGTAACAAGAAGAGGAATGGGGTTCTAAGTGTATAATAAATTTAAATCTCCCCTATTAAATACATATAGACCAAAAGAGATCACCTTGAGCTCATGAAGTAGCCATATTTTTAAAAAGTATGAGAAGTACATAATATAGAGGAAGGATTTTAACAGTGTTTGTTATACCCAATCAGTAACTAGAAAAATGAGGCAAACGTCTGTACCAATTTGATCAGCAATATTATAGTTCTTGATTATCAGTATTGTGTACTAACTGACCATGAGAGGTGAGTAGGCATGGAAACCTCAGACATATTCTGCTTCTAGGTCAAAGAGACCTTAAAAAATCATAGGCAAACAAAAAAATGCACCAGGACATTGATTTATGATTTCCCTTTTCTGAACAATGATCCTGATGATGTTTTACTATCTCTCCTAAATTTTAGACAGTAATCCTGTGATCAAAGCAAACTTGTTCTAGCTAGCTCATGTGCAGAGCAAAAATGTAAAAGTTTAAGGACAGATTGGATATGTTCTAACTGTATCATACTTGACTAACTGGTCAACATTGGTAACCACTTCAAAAAAGTTTGTGAAACTAACATGGAAATTTCTTGAAGCAAGTTTTATAAGGCTGAAAAATATTGTCAGATAATCAATGGCCACTACAAACCCAGACCATCAGAAAGATGGATACATAATTCTTTATTATTCTACCACATAGGACGTTGTTATCTAGGCCTGACTAACAGCTTGGCCATGATTGAAAACCTAGTCCTATGTCTGACAGCAACTCGGCCATGATTGAAGACCCAGAGCTAAGTCTGTTAACCAGCCGCCAAACCAAACTTTCCTACATGAGAGATAAGTTGCAGTTCTACCCCATTCTTTTTCTGCTCCGTGATTTCAAAATTATCTCCTTCCATCTATCAACTTCTGTCTAGATCCTAACTACATTCCCATCAGTTTTATATTTTGATATGCCATTTCAAAGTTTGTTTCATGTATATACATCCATTAACTTGCATGGACTTTATGAATGTGGATAGGGAAAATATTGTTATCGGTTCCTTTTTATAGTTGAACAAAACCCATGCTCACAGAGAGTAGAAATCTTCAGTGAAATCACATAGCTGTTAAGTGATAGAACTAAAACACAAATCTGTGGCTACTGAGTCCAGTTGTCATTATCCTTTCACTGTACTATTCGTTTTCCTAGGAAAAAAGTGTGGCGCTCTTGCACTTGACCATAGATAAAGAATTGTATTTCTCAAAATCTAAAATAAAAATATTTCGATTATCATAGAAGGTTCTGCTTTCTATGATTTAACACCAATTTTTAGCAAATGTAGGGACCAACAAATTCATATATTTAACATAGTTTGTTGTTTTTAACACAGATATCTAACTGCTCTTGCCAAGCATAGCTCCTCTCAGAACCTGCAATTGACTTCTGGTGTTATGGTCTTTTAGACATATTTGTTTTATTATACATTTAAATTATGTCATTACTTTGCCATTTTTACCTAAGTAAATTAAAAGTGAGTATTTGGGGAACATAATATGACTCAAGAGAAACACCATTAAAGTCTTCAGATTATGTATACACTGGAAAAGCAAGAAACATGGGCCTGAAGGACAAGATCGCCGGAAACGAAATTGGCAGTTGAAGCAGGAAGGAAAAATGAACTAAAAAGGGACAAATTAGCAGGTGGGCTGCATGGTGTTCTGTCGTTAACTATTGTGGTTTGTAGAGCCCCTTTGGTATTTGTCATAGGAAAACAGCCGTTTGGGACATTCAGTCCGTTCACTGTTCAGGAATAAACAAAGTACTGAGAGAAGACGAGGGCTGAAGCTGAGCCATTTTAGCGTTCCTATTCTTACGTAGTTCCTTCCCCCATATCTTCTTTCCTCAGGGCCTACAAAATTCCAAATGGAATTAGTAATTCAACAAAGAAACTTGCACACACGTGCCCCTAGAGTCCCCTAGGCTTTTGAATATTTTTTGCACACATTTTGGAGATTTCTACTAATATTTTTAAAAAGTATGAAGGCAGTTGCTGAAGGTGATTCTTCTCTTGGTAACTCCCTTGATCAGATCAAAGTCTAAAACAAAGTCAAGCAGGAAAACACAGAGGGGATGTGGGCAGGGGAAGGTCTGGTTAGTCAGTTGGCAGAGAATCAGGAGGGAGAAAGAAGAAATTTTCTTTTCAGCATTCTTCACTTCAGTTCGGTTCAGTTCAGTTCAGTTGCTCAGTCGTGTCCGACTCTTTGCGACCCCATCAATTGCAGCACCCCAGGCCTCCCTGTCCATCACCAACTCCCGGAGCTCACTCAAACTCACGTCCACCGAGTCGGTGATGCCATCCAGCCATCTCATCCTCTGTCGTCCCCTTTTCCTCCTACCCCCAGTCCCTCCCAGCATCAGTCGTTTCCAATGAGTCAACTCTTCGCATGAGGTGGCCAAAGTACTGGAGTTTCAGCTTTAGCATCATTCCTTCCAAAGAACGCCCAAGGCTGATCTCCTTCAGAACGGACTGGTTGGATCTCCTTGCAGTCCAAGGGACTCTCAAGAGTCTTCTTCAACACCACAGTTGAAAAGCGTCAATTCTTCGGCGCTCAGCAGTCTTCAGAGGACCACACAAATAATCATTCTCATTAAAATATTTTCAAATGGTTTGATTTTTTCACAGATTTTTCCAGCTGCTCCACAGTCTTCTAAAAGAATATGCTTGACTAGCATAAGATGATAGATATTATTGACTTGAAAAGAATCCTGTGCTATAAAAGAATTTTATAAAAATATAAAAAGAAATGATTCTATTTGAGCTAAGTCAAGTATGAGTCTATATTTTAAAATAAACCACACTTGTATATTAAGGGAAATGCACTGAAAATTGCACCTGTGAAGAGCTAGAACTTTAAGTGGCTTCATCCTATTCTAAATGTCTACCTTTCTTGGGACTACAGCATCAAGTATCCATAATGAATTATGGCCTGAAGACATTATTTCTCAGTGGTAATATATGATCAAATGTTGATTTTGGGGAAGTATTGAAAGCTACAAATTACAGTCAAATCATATAAATAGAACTTTACAAGTGTATATCTGAACTGCATTACCATTCACACTTCATACCTAAAGTCAAAAATATTAAGCAATAAGTCACCCAATTCTAAATCTGTCTTAAAAAAAATAGAAGGCCTTTGTATTTTCTCTTCGTTTCTCTTCTCTGCATCAAAGACACAATAGCTTACAATTAACTTTGTAGTTTCAGCACTTAAAAGTGAGTATGGAAATGTTTGCATTTCTGACGTTAGAATTAGTGATGAAATAAATGCATTTAATGATAAAGCCCACCCCCCTGTATTTTTTATATTACTTTAATAATCTGTTCTGTACTTAGATCTTATTCCCTGAGGATATAAAGCAACGTAACATTGCTTAAAGCAGCACTCTCAAGCCTATTTTATTTCCTGTTCCTTTCCAGTGATTCATCTCTTCATTATGTAATGGCTTTTATGTTTCCATTCTACTCCAGTTTTAAAATGGTATACTATACACTCTTTTTAAAGAACATTAGTAGGTGTGACAAAGTATGGATTCCTTTGTGAAATGAGTCTATAAAATATGGGCTAGAAAGGGTTGAACAGGTTTCCTGACTCCAGATATCTCGGAGTCTGTAATATACAACTGAGCGATATGATCTCCACAAGAAAGATGTAGCATGCTAGTGTGTGAATCATCCATTGGAATTTTTCTGTGTAGCTAAAAGGAGGAAATGAGAAGCCTGGGCCTGAGGTTTACAGATCAGTTATTTTGTTTTTGGTGTTTTTGTTGTTTGGTTTATACTTACGGCAGAAACTGAAAAAGAACTAAAGAGCCCCTTGATGAAAGTGAAAAAAAAGAGTGAAAAAGTTGGCTTAAAACTCAACATTCAGAAAACTAAGATCATGGCATCTGGTCCCATCACTTCATGGGGAGCAAACAGAGGGGGAAACAGTGGAAACAGTGGCTGACTTTATTTTGGGGGGTTCCAAAATCACTGCAGATGGTGACTGCAGTCATGAAATTAAAAGATGCTTACTGCTTGGAAGGAAAGTTATGACCAACCTAGACAGCATATTAAAAAGCAGAGACATTACTTTGTCAACAAAGGTCTGTCTAGTCAAGGCTATGGTTTTTCCAGTGGTCCTGTATGGATGTGAGAGTTGGACTGTGAAGAAAGCTGAGCACCAAAGAATTGATGCTTCTGAACTGTAGTGTTGGAGAAGACTCTTGAGAGTCCCTTGGACAGCAAGGAGATCCAACCAGTCCATCCTAAAGGAGATCAGTCCTGGGTGTTCATTGGAAGGACTGATGTTGAAGTTGAAACTCCAGTACTTTGGCCACCTGATACAAAGAACTGACTCATCTGAAAAGACCTTAATGCTGGGAAAGATTGAGGGCAGGAGGAGAAGGGGATGACAGAGGATAAGATAGCTGGATGGCATCACCGACTCAATGGACATGAGTCTGGGTAAACTTGGTAGTTGGTGACGGACAGGGAGGCCTGGGGCACTGCCGTCCGTGGGGTGGCAAAGAGTCGGACGTGACCGAGTGACTGAACTGAACTGAACAGAAGAGAATCAAAGACAATTTGTTCCCTGAATATAATTTGGCCAGATAAAACTTATCTGTAAAACAAAGTAGATTCTAAGGATGTAGTTGCTGAGAGTTTAAAAGTGCTCATTACAAGAAAAATAGTGTACATATGTATGGCGATGGATGCCAACTAGACTTATTTTGGTGATCATTTTACAGTATACACAAATACCGAATCCTATTGGGCTAAAAATGTGCAGCATTTTAGATCAATTCTCAAATACAAAGCAGGACACAATTTGCTTTATCAAGGCAGTCCAGTAAAGATATAAACTGTAAATCACACTTTAGGTAGTGTAGATAACACCTAGTTCCAGAATTTTTATTTCATGATAATAACATTAATTTCAGTAGAATTTATATGTTAGTAAATTCCATGATCCTAGAATTGTACAAGTTTGTCATTGTTGATAATGAGAAATCACAAGCTAATTATCCATTTCTGGTGTGTTAATTATTTTGAATAGTACTTCTGTTGAAAATTTTACTCATAAGTTTTTCTAAGCAGTGTATCACCTCAGTGATTATTTTGTAGAGGAAAAGGAAGTAAAATGGTAAAAAGTGATTTTTCATATACAAGTCTATTTTCCCTAAACAGTTTCTATCTGTAAATTACAAGAAATGCATGGCACAGGCTGCAGCACTCATTCTTCAGGTCTCAACCTGGGACTCTACCCCTAGGTGGAGCTCTGGTTTCTTACTGAGCCAGGAATTACTATTACTATTTGATTGCAGGGAACACAACAAAGGAAAGAATAATCACTAGAATGAATTAATAACTGAAGAAAAGGTAGTCCAGGGAATTCTAAAGGAACTCTAAGCTATTAGCACCTTCATACTGCATCACAGCGACACTCAGCTGATTATTATAAATACATTTCTAGTATATCTCTAGAAGCTCTTTAACAGAGGGACTAATATAAAACTACCTTTTATCTACTTTTTTACTTCAAGGTATCTTACTGAAAAACCTAACCCAAAACACATAAAATCAATGTTATAAAAAAACTAAATATGACATAGGGGAAAACTGAATAAAGAAAGGTGACTACAACTGATTCTAATATTGAATATTAGGTTCTGTATATTATTTCTATTAACATTAAAACTGTAATTGTTTTGTTGGAGATATATGTATCTCTGTGATATTATATTAGATAGTTAAATATTTATTATGTTATATAGTAACATCTATTAGATGTATGTGATAGATATATTAGATATACTGGATATATAGATATACTTTGTTATATTTGTATTTATATAACATATAAAAGTATATTAAGGATAGATTTTTCACTTGTGTTTTTGAAACACAAACTGAAATACATTTGACTGCTTTGAAATGAAACTGACATTTTAGCATTTTCATATTGTGAATAGTCAAAAGATTAACAACGGCATCACCTAGCAGATTTTCAGAAATGCTGAATGCCCACCTCAGAACTACTGAATCAGAATCTACAACTGAACAGTTGCCCATGTGATCTATGCAAATTAAAGATTCAGCTTTTTTAAAGTATTACTTACCAAAAAAATCTAGGCAATCAGATTTTTTTATATGTGTTTGTGACTTTTTGTCCAATGTAATAAGTACTTGTCTGTTTAAAAATTCTATGTGATCAGATCAGATCAGATCAGTCGCTCAGTCGTGTCTGACTCTTCGCAACCCCATGAATCGCAGCACACCAGGCCTCCCTGTCCATCACCAACTCCCGGAGTTCACTGAGACTCACGTCCATCGAGTCAGTGATGCCATCCAGCCATCTCATCCTCTGTCGTCCCCTTCTCCTCCTGCCCCCAATCCCTTCCAGCATCAGAGTTTTTTCCAATGAGTCAACTCTTCGCATGAGGTGGCCAAAGTACTGGAGTTTCAGCTTTAGCATCTATGTGATACCAAGTTATAATGTTTTTAGTCCTTTGGTATCAATAGAGTCAAGTTTACTACTCAGTTCAGTTCAGTCCAGTCGCTCAGTCGTGTCCGACTCTTTGTGACCCCATGAATCCCAGCACACCAGGCCTCCCTGTCCATCACCAATTCCCAGAGTTTACCTAAACTCATGTCCATCGAGTCGGTGATGCCATCCAACCATCTCATCCTCTGTCGTCCCCTTCTCCTCCTGCCCCCAATCCCTCACAGCATCAGGGTCTTTTCCAATGAGTCAACTCTTCGCATGAGGTGGCCAAAGTATTGGAGTTTCAGCTTTAGCATCAGTCCTTCCAATGAACACCCAGGACTGATCTCCTTTAGGGATGGATTGGTTGGACCTCCTTGCAGTCCAAGGGACTCTCAGGAGTCTTCTCCAACACCGCAGTTCAAAAGCTTCAATTCTTTGACACTCAGCTTTCTTCACAATTAAGCCATATTTTCCAATATATTCGACTAGCATACAAGCTTCCTGAGAACAAATTTAGTCATGCTTGTTTATTGAGTGTTCCCAGTGTAGTAACAAAGGAAAACCAAACAAACAAAAAACTGGCTGGGGAGTGGCAGAATCCAAGGATAGCAGAAGAGAAAAATGAAGTACATATCCAGAGAAAAGGGTGCAAAAATGAAAAGAGAAGATTCATCTTGGAGAGCATCTTTAAACTGCTAAACATAGATGCATATGCATTTTATATGGGCTTCTCTGGTTGCTCAGCTGGTAAAGAATCTGCCTACAATGCAGTAGACTCTGGTTTGATTCCTGGGTCGGGAAGATCTGCTGGAGAAGGGACAGGCTGCCCACTCCAGTATTCTTGGGCTTTCCTGGTGGCTCAGCCAGTAAAGAATTCACCTGCAGTGGCAATTATTGGGTTCAATCCTTGGGTTGGGAAGATACCCTGGAAAATGGAATGGCTGCCCACTTCAGTATTCAGGCCTGGAGAATCCCATGGACAGAGGAGCCTGGCGGCCTACAGTCCATGGGGTCACAAACAGTCTGACACAACTGAGCAGCTTTCACTTTCACTTTTCACACCCTTAACAGTAGGTGAATGGGAGCTCTTGTAAGAGTTAAGTTTGTTCATACACACAAAAATACCATAAAGGAGTTAGCAGAGATTTCAGACAATGTGGGGTTAATTTCCGGGTAATCAGAGAAACAGCTAATCTTGCTTATTTGTTCTTCCATTGCACAACTGTTTTAAAACCCATACTATGTACTACCTTCTAAAGAAACACAGATGACAAACGAGGGGCCCTGCCATTAAAGGTGTTACTGTCTTTATTTTTCTGGGCTCCAAAATCACTGCAGATGGTGATTGCAGCCATGAAATTAAAAGACACTTACTCCCTGGAAGGAAAGTTATGACCAACCTAGATAGCATATTCAAAAGCAGACATTACTTTGCCAACAAAGGTCCGTCTAGTCAAGGCTATGGTTTTTTCAGTGGTCATGTATGGATGTGAGAGTTGGACTATAAAGAAAGCTGAGCACCGAAGAATTGATGCTTTTGAACTGTGGTGTTGGAGAAGACTCTTGAGAGTCCCTTGGACTGCAAGGAGATCCAACCAGTCCATCCTGAAGGAGATCAGTCCTGGGTGTTCATTGGAAGAACTGATGTTAAAGCTGAAACTCCAGTACTTTGGCCACCTCATGCAAAGAGTTGACTCATTGGAAATGACCCTGATCCTGGGAGGGACTGGAGGCAGGAGGAGAAGGGGACAACAGATGATGAGATGGCTGGATGGCATCACAGACTCGATGGACATGAATTTAAGTGAACTCAAGGAGTTGGTGATGGACAGGGAGGCCTGGCATGCTGTGATTCATGGGGTCACAAAAAGTTGGACATGACTCAGCAACTGAACTGACTGAACTGACTGATGCTACAGCTTCTTAAGACAGACATGATTTTAAAATGATGAAATCATATTTTTGAGAAACAAGTGGTTATGACATGTTAGAGGGAAAGATAAGGAAGGAACTGAATTATACAAGAGCAGCTCAGATGTTCCCATGTACTGTGGGCTCTTTTCTGAATAGTTCAGTTAAGTATGGATAAATCATGTGTCAGTCTTTCCAGGAAGCTTGAAATAAACACTGGCTATTCTTTTGTTCAATCAAATATTACTGAAAAGACAATCAAAGTGTGACCCTTCTGATCACATAATGAAGCAAAGCCCATAGTAAAAGCCCATTTGCTTCCAGATATGCAACTGCAGTGAAGTTACTATTTGACTATGTATGATTTGTCACCAGTCATCTGAAATTCAGTTCCAAACTTCATGCATGGATTACTAAATAACGTCAAAGCTCCCCCACTGTCTGAAGGTGAAAGTGTTACAATTTTGGTTTCAGAGAGAAGACAGAATTATTGATGAACCAAATATGCAAAACTCTGGCATAAATCCAGTTTAATTTTTCCCAGGTTCAAACTATGCATTGTTTATCATACTCAATTTTTGATTCACACATTTAGATTGTGGCTCAGAGCAAGGTAAAAGGAAGCAAGGGATAGTCGATATCAATTTTGGAATTTTAACAATCCTATGAAACAAGTAAGTCTTCCTTTGAAGTTCTGCCCGTAAGCTTTTCCAAATTAATATTTTTGAGTTTGACTGTCAATGAGTTTCATAAATACAGAGTTGGCATCTTTTTAATATTGTAATGGCTTGTATATTTAAAACACAATCAACATCTTGTTATACTCTGCAAGTACTAAATTATTCTTTTCATTAAATTTAGCTCATATCCTAAAATGAAGTCATTGAATAAATGAATAATAAAATTACAGGATGATTTCCAACTTAAATTCATACTACTGATATTTCCAATGCCTTCAGTGCTTATTTTGTAGCCTCTGTATATATTTCAAATATTTTGAGATAAACCATTATTAGTAAAGGAGTGTGTATGTCTCAGCCAGTGATGACATGTCAAATGTATACTGACATCTCTCTAAAGTGAATTTATAGAAAAGAAATAATTACTTAAAAAAAATTAGTACGGTCATCATGGCAGAAGTCAGAAATTAGTAGGGGATATAGTAGGGATTTTTTACAGAGATTTGTTTTCCACGACTGTGGGGTTGTTGTTGCAGTATTGTATATTGAAGCTTGAAACACACAAGACAGACATGAGGAAAGGAAATCACCAGGCTGATAACCATAGGCTGACGGTCCCCAAACTTCTTGGTACCAAGGACTGGTTTCATGGAAGACAATTTTTCCATAGACCAGGGGAGGGAGGATGGTTCCAGGATAGTATTTATTTCCACTCATTATTACACCAGCTCCACCTCAGATCATCGGGTATTAGATCCCAGATCCCAGGGATCCCTGCCATAGGCAGTAGTAGCTGGAATTCCAAGTGAGTGAAAGTCGCTCAGTCGTGTCCAACTCTTTGCGACCCCAATGACTGTAGTCCACCAGGCTCGCCTCTGTCCTTGGGATTTTCCAGGCAAGAATACTGGAGAGGGTTAATTCCAAAGGGATGGACTAAAATCTATACCCATTATGATTGCCTTTGACCTTGGTGGCAATGTTATCCGGAAGAAATCAGTGTCCTACTCCAAGGCCCTTCACTGCAAAACTAAACCCACACCTGGTCCAGAAGTTAAACTGAAAGAAGAATCTAAGTAGGATGGAGCAACTGCAAATCCACTACTGCTTCAAACCAACAAAGTGAATCAGCAGATACACAGCATGTGTATCCACATATGTGTGCACACATAGGGACACACCGACAATGGTCATGGCTGCCTCTGTTCTCTTCATCTAGCAAGGATGTCTCTTTTGTTCACTGCCTCCCAAATGGAAACATAAAAAAACTGGATTCTGTGAAACGGAGCTCAGCCTAACCAAGCTGACCCATTCCAAAGCCATCCCGGTGATACTGACATCTAAAAAATTTATAAATATATAACCTATTGCAAAGTCATGTTTTTTTGGGAACAGAGATCTCTTCTACTGATTAAAGTTTAGCTCATGTTTCATATAGTTTAGCCAAACCTAGTTATGATTCTGTTAATACCCTCATCACTGATTTCTTTACATAGGTGGGGGTGGGGGGGTAGATGGAGGGAAATAGAATTATGTGTCTATCTCATAGCAATTATTTTTCTAAAAATGAAATTTGGAATGAATTCCCGGTCTCAATGGCCAAATGCATTTATTAAAATATGTATGGCTAAGTTAATTACCTATATACAACTCATGATTCAGAAATAATTTATTTCCCTTTATTATTTAACACAGAGTTTATTGTTTATAAATAATTGTGAAGTCACATGCATTTGTAAACAATACTGACAGCTCCTATGTACACTTGACCCAGTTCCAAAATGCTTCCAGAAACCACTGTAAAATATCACAATCAGAATGTTGACATCGATAGAGTTCACATACTGGGTACTTGTGACCACACAGTCTCCTTAATAAGTTCTCCAGCCTCAGAATGGTATTGATGTCTTGCTATCGCTCATCTTCAGCTTCTTTCACCATCCTCTGTGTGACTTCTTATTTCCTTCATCACCCATGTAATCAATTTTCTGTATTAAGTATCCTCTGATCAAAATTCTTAGGATGGTTTGTGTTTTCTTAATTGGAAACTGTCTTCTGTGTTCCTTTAGGATTTTTCCATACCCTAGTCAGTTCAGTTCAGTCACTCAGTCGTGTACAACTCTTTGCGAACCCATGAAGCACAGCACGCCAGGCCTCCCTGTCCATCACCAACTCCCAGACTCATGTCCATTGAGTCAGTGATGCCATCCAACCATCTCATCCTCTGGCGTCCCCTTCTCCTCCTGCCCTCAATCTTTCCCAGCATCAGGGTCTTTTCAAATGAGTCAGCTCTTTGAATCAGGTGGCCGAAGTATTAGAGTTTCAGGTTCAACATCAGTCCTTCCAATGAACACCCAGGACTGATCTCCTTAGAAGGGACTGGTTGGATCTCCTTGCAGTCCAAGGGACTCTCAAAAGTCTTCTCCAACACCACAGTTCAAAAGCATCAATTGCCTCCTTTAGGACAAATAATGATTAAGAGTCCTTTTTTATTTACTGTTTTATTTTTGTGGTTGTTGTTTTCCTTCCTAAGGCATATGAAAGGGTCCCCAAGTGGTTCAGTGGTAAAGAATCCATCTCCCAATGCAGGACACAGGGGTTCAATCCATAGGTTGGGAAGATTCCCTGGAGGAGGCAACGACAATCCACCCCAGTATTCTTACGTGGGAAATCTCATGGACAGAGGAACCTGACAGTCTCCAGTCCATGGGGTCACAAAAGTTTTGGACGTGACTAATCAAGTAAGCAGCAACAAAGCAATATCATAGGCTTCTCTGGTGGCTCAGTAGTAAATGACTTAGCAACTAAACAACAACCAAGCAATATGATAATGCTGAGTCCCTCAGTACAATGAAGTAGTTTTTTGTATCTATTTTCTTCTGACATTCTATATATCTTTTCCTATTTGAGACATTTGGACAAGAAGAACACATTTCCCTCTTGCTAGCTCATGAATATTGTAAATCCATCAAAAGGATAGCCAAATAACAATGCCTCTCTTCATGAGCAAATATTTGCTTTGAGTTGATCCTTATCTTCAGGCTTTTGAATTATTTGTTTATTCTTATGTTTTTCTCCATTGTCGTTCTTAGTGAGATAAAATTATTTTCACTAAGTAAAAAAAAAAAAACCACAATTTAAGTAAAAGGGCAATAAAACAATAGATAAATTATTTCTTAGAAATACATACCCATGTACAATTATTGGAACCAAACTATCTGTACCTATAGCTATATCTCTAATGTCATTGATAGTAATGTGAAAACATCTTCACATGCCCAGTTGTGGCTATGCATATATAATATGAGTCCATATATTAGACTTCCAGAGAGAAGCTCAAACGAAGCTATCCTGAAATTATGATTCTAAGCAGAAAAAGAAAACATTGTGAATGAAATCAGATATTAGCTCAAATTAGTATGAATTTTGCCCAGTAATGTAATGTACCATGTCAGAGGAGCCTGGTGAGCTGCAGTCCAGGGGGTAACAAAGAGTCAGACATGACTGAGTGATGGCACTGGTGGTAAAGCACCCACCTGCCAGTGCCGGAGATGTAAGAGACTCGGGTTCGATCCCTAGATCAGGAAGATACCTTGGAGGAGGAAATGGCAACCCACTCCAGTATTCTTGCCTGGAGAATTCCATGGACAGAGGACCCTGGTGGGCAATGGTCCATAAGTTCACAAAGAGCCAGACGCAACTGAAGTGACAGAGCACTGGCACTAGCAATGCAACAAGTACTTTACAATGTTCAAATAGACCTTCAATAAATAGACTAATACTAAGAAAATTAAAAAACTCTGTAATTCCTGAGTTCCATATTACTATTGTTAACCTTTTGTAGAAAGGTATTTTCCATAAAAATAATAAATGAAAATTTATATATACTACCAAATATAACAAAACTAGCTGTAAATATCTTGAAATATAGTCCTTATTTTCACACAAGTTTCTCCTTTAAGAATATGCTAGAAAAAAAGAAACTAATGTTTTCATGTATCAAAAACTTACGCTATCTGTACATTTTTCTCTTACATTTTTTCAAAAAGAGATTTTCTTAATTATTCCTCTGTTTATTTTTTCCTTTCCTCCCTCTTCTCTCTCTCTTCTTCCCTCCCCTCCCCAAGCAGAGAAATAAAATATGTAAGATACTTTCTTTCTTTCTTTCTTGACCAGGTAGAGGAAAAAAAATGTGTAACATAAACCTTCACTCTGCTTTTTGCTTTGGAAAAGAAAAAAATCTGGAAAATGTGAGTTAAAAGAGGTACTAACTTTTTTATAACTTTTATTAGTCCCTATCTGTTAATAAAATTTGATGAACTCAGAAAATTTGTTCTTTTTGATAATTAGTAGCCTCTGATGGAGGAGCCTGGTAGGCTGCAGTCCATGGGGCCGCTAAGAGTCGGGCATGACTGAGTGACTTCACTTTCACTTTTCACTTTCATGCACTGGAGAACGAAATAGCAATCCACTCCAGTGTTCTTGCCTGGAGAATCCCAGGGACGGGGGAGCCTGGTGGGCTGCCGTCTATGGGGTCACACAGGGTTGGACACGACTGAGGTGACTTAGCAGCAGCGGCCTCTGTAAGCACCTGCTTCTCTTTACTATTTTCTTCACTTAGTTCTCATCTTCCCAGGAATCTCAAAACAAAAAGCTGGTCATCAAAATCCAAGAAGTGCAGACCACTCTAGAAGTGTATGTGGGCTCCTATTCTGGGGCCAGTAGTTTGGAGAAGCTTGCTAAGCTGACTCATAAAATAAATTTTGAGAAATCTTTCTTCCTACTCCAAAGCAATTTCTATTTAACTCTGTACAAACATCTTGGATAAATGTGTCATTTCTCCTCTCTCTCTCAGGGAAATAAGATGAAACAGATGAAGAAAAGCAGTACAAATGTAACCACAGAAGGTGAACGATAAAATCTCTCTAAGAAACTAGGATCTGAAAAAGCAAATATTCATATTCACTGTCTGATTTGAGAGCCTACATTCACTAATTTCTGCTATGTTAAGAAATGTTGTGAATTGTCCATAATCCCCTTTTCAAAATGGCAGTTTTGACCAATTTCTTAATGATTTTTTTTCAAGAACAGTTTGAACTGAAGATCTGCATAAAATAGAAAGTGAATAGTTGTTAGTGACTCAATGATGTGATGATATAGTGGAGTGTCTACTGATGATTTAGAAAAGGCAGAGAAACCAGAGATCAAACTGCCAACATATGTTGAATCAACGAAAAAGCAAGAGAGTTCCAGAAAAACATTTACTTCTGCTTTATTGACTATGCCAAAGACTTGGGCTGTGTGAATCACAACAAACTGTGCAAAATTCTGAAAGAGATAGGAATACCAGACCACCTGACCTGCTGCCTGAGAAATCTGTATGCAGGTCAGGAAGCAACAGTTAGAATTGGACATGGAACAACAGACTGGTTCTAAATTGGGAAAGCAGTATGTCAAGGCTGTATATTGTCACCCTGCTTATTTAACTTATATGCAGAGTATATCATGAGAAACGCTGGGCTGAATGAAGCACAAGCTGGAATCAAGATTGCTGGGAGAAATATCAATAACCTCAGATATGCAGATGACACCACCCTGATGGCAGGAAGTGAAGAAGAAGTAGAGAGCCTCTTGATGAAAGTGAAAGAAGAGAATGAAAAAGTTGGCTTAAAACTCAACATTCAGAAAACTAAGATCGTGTCATCTGGTCCCATCACTTCATGGCAAATAGTTGAGTAAACAATGGAAACAGTGAAAGACTTTTATGGGGGGCCTCCAAAATCACTGCAGATGGCGACTGCAGCCATGAAATTAAAAGATACTTGCTCCTTGGAAAAAAAGTTATGACCAACCTAGACCGTTTATAAGCAGAAACATTACTTTGCCAACAAAGTTCCATCCAGTCAAAGCTATGGTTTTTCCAGTAGTCATGTATGGATGCGAGAGTTGGACTATAAAGAAAGCTGAGCACAAAAGAAATGATGCCTTTGAACTGTGGTGTTGGAGAAGACTCTTAAGAGTCCCTTGGACTGCAAGGAGATCCAACCAGTCCATCCTAAATGAGTTCAGTCCTGGGTGTTCATTGGAAGGACTGATGTTGAGGCTGAAACTCCAACACTTTGGTCACCTGATGTGAAGAGCTGACTCATTTGAAAAGACCCTGATGCTGGGAAACTTTGAAGGTGGGAGGAGAAGGGGACAATAGAGGATGAGATGGTTGGATGGCATCACCAACTTGATGTACATGAGTTTGAGTAAGTTCTGTAAGTTGGTGGTGGACAGGGAAGCTTGGCGAGCTGCAGTTCATGGAGTCCCAAAGAATCAAACACGACTGAGTGACCAAACTGAACTGATATATTTTTGATACTCCTAAGTGAATACGCCAAGCTTTCATGAGTAAACATTACCCTATCACCCTCATGACTCAAAGCTTCTTTCTGCTAGATTACCAAGCTAATTGAAAATTCAATCTGTTGCTCAATTCGCAGAGAACAATTTACTGCATTTAAATAGATCTCACAAATTGGACATTTTGTTTATACACCACACACATGCACAGGCTTGTGTTACACATACCCACCAACTGAGTTCCAAGTTCCATTATCTTCTTTTTTTCAGTAACAATAATGCCACATTCTCTACTATCTGAATTTCCATAGGATAATATTAGTTGAAATGTTAGTTTTTTTTTTTATTAACTCTGATTCTTCTTTCATCTTTCACAGCATAATAATGTGAAATTATATTTAAAACACCCATCAGTACATAAAATCTAGAGTTTTAAGCATTGAACTTTGTTAAAATGTGTAAAATGTGTAGAAAGTTGAGACTAGCATCAAAGGTTGTGAAAGTTATTTACAATGATATTATCAATGAGGAATTAACATTGAAAAAAAGAGCATTTTAAGAGAATTAACAGAATTGTTAAAACCAAAATTTTCAAACTTTATAAATTTTAATTTGTGAATAAAATTGTAAGTCAAAGATTGTATGTCTACCACTTTCAGTTCAGTTCAGCTCAGTTCAGTCACTCAGTCGTGTCTGACTCTTTGTGACCCCATGAAGAGCAGCACACCAGGTCTCCCTGTCCATCACCAACTCCCGGAGTTTACCCAAACTCACACCCATCGAGTTGGTGATGCCATCTAGCCATCTCATCCTCTGTCGTCCCCTTCTCCTCCTGCCCGCAATCCCTGCCAGCATCAGGGTCTTTTCCAATGAATCAACTCTTCACATGAGGTGGCCAAAGTATTGGAGTTTCACTTTAGTAAACTGAAAAACCCCAATATTTGAAAATATGTATTGGGAGAATTAAGATCATTTAAAATTAAATGTGAATTGAAACCATATATTCCTCTTTATTGTTATTTTTTGGTTGTGTTATGGATGTAGTGGGTCATCAAAGAACCTATTTTAAAATTTTCATTGTTCAAATCACTATTAAATAATCCTTTAATATTAATAGGAAAGTATATCCATATATTCTTTCAGTGGTATGAATTTTTAAGTTATCATCTTGTTTTCATTTATTTTGTCTTTCATCTAAAGAAAAATGTTTACAATAACAGGTAAAGCTTTTTTAAAATATAATATACTTGTAGTAAAACCAATTCAAAGAACTTAATTCATGCAGATTTTCTTTCAAACTCTTCAGAATATGTGAAGAAACTGTAAATTACACAGATAGAGGGAAATATTTTTCTAATTGATAAATTTGTTAAAATTGACACAAAATCTGGATACTTTTGAAACTAACAGCATATTTACAAAAAAAAAGAATATTTAAACTAATTTGTTTTAATTTACCCAGAATAGCACCTATGCCTTGATTAGCTTCTGTCTTACTAAAATGAAAGCATTTTTTTTTTAAAAGTAGGCTGATTTCCATGCATTCAATGCATATTCATTTCAATTATTACATCTAAGTTGAATGGTTTATTCTTTGGCAACACAGCCATTTGTTCACATATAAACAAAATTCTGTTTAGTTCCTAAGTACATTTTCCTGCTTAGTGTGCTTAGTTTATTTATTACCTGACATAATGATATTCTGGAACTTATGAAAATCACACATCTGTTTTTCTTTTATATTGTTTTTCAATGAGTCCATTCACTGAGTGCCAGTAAAGTGAATAAAATATGTAAACAACAAAAAATATTTTTATGGAAGAAGAAGAAACTAATCAAAGAATTCCATAATTACAACTCTCATACCCATAACGATTCCCCTGCTGCCTGCCACAGTTTATTTACTGCTGTCATTTGGTGCAGATATTTTACAGATATTGCTCTGTTTAATCCTTACAATGATATAGCATAATAAACATATTAAAAGCATTGTAGGTTTAGTTAAATTGAAGCTCCGCCAGTCCAAGTGGGAAGTATGTAGGGAATAGTGGCTATAATCCCAGTGTTGGCAGAGTCCAAACACACACACACACACACACACACACACACACACACACACACACCTGCACACATGTCATTCCCACTACATATACATTATGTACCTTTCGGTAAATAAAAACTACTCCAGGTGTTTCAATAAAAGTAATTTAGAAACAATAATTAAGTCTTACACTATCATTGGACTTGATTGAGAAGTAAGTGGCATTTGCTTTAAATGTCAATGCTGCAGTAAAGTAGCAGGAGGAAACTGCAACTGCAGTTACTATGGTGGCCACCACAGCTACCACAGGCTTGCTGGGCTGGTGATGGGGCCTGGAGCATGTCAACTCCCCATGGCCAGCTCTCACATCCAGCCTTGCTCACCAGCTAACACAGGAAGGGTTTTGGTCTCCGATTTCTTCCAACTCCCAACTCTAAAAGAATAAATCTCATTGACAGAAACTATATAAACAGCCAGAATTCTAGACACAGAGGAACTGGGAGATAAAGTTTTCAGCTTTGTATACTCAGTTATAACCAGGAGAGTGCTGCTTTGGTGACCCAGTGATAAAGGAACCCCTTGCCAATGCAGGAGACACAGGAGACATGGGTTCAATCCCTGGGCTGGGAAGATGCCCTGGAGAAGGAAATGGAAACCCACTCCAGTGTTCTTGGCTAGGAAATCACATGGACACAAGATCCTGGTGGATCCACAGTCCACAGAATCACAAAAGAGCTGAACATGACTTAGCAACTAAACAACAGCAGCAATAACTAGGAGAACATAGGAGTGGATGGAAATGCTGAATTATAATGGTCCTTGGGGAGCACTGCGACCTACGTAGGTGACGCAAATTCCTTATCTTGGAATTTTATTAGCTTTCCACGTAAACCAAGTTATTCAGCCTCTTTTCTCCACTGAATTTTCTCCGCCATTTGCCGGGGTCCAGCCCTGGTGGATCCAAGGAATTCAAAGCGGGGACAGCATCGGCAAACTGGATACAATAGCTTTAGTTAAATATTAATTAGAGATATAAAGTGTAATAGAATAAGGATAGCTCAGTAGGAAAATTCAGCGGAGAGAGGCTGAATAACTTGGTTTACGTGGAAAGCTAATAATTCCAAGACGAGGAATTTGCGTCACCTATGTAGGCTGCAGGTGTCCTCCTGTTCTCCCGAAGGAGAGGAGACGCTAAGGCCTCCCCAGTCGGATCTTAGAAGCCCAGGCAAAATTAGTAGACTTGACGAGCCTCCATGCTCCAGATGGGAATTCAGCCAGAAGGTGAGAGAAAGAATGACATGGAGAGGCCAAGTTTCGGTGAATAAGGCCTGCACTTTATTTTCCAAAGTAGTTTTTGTACCTTAAGTTGTGCATAAAGGATAATGGGGGAAGGGGCAGAGTCACGCAAGGACAGCGGTCCTTGATCTTTATCGAAGCCAGGCTTTCAAACTTATCATATGCAAAAGTTTAGGTGATTTACATCATCTTCTGGCCAGGAGGCCTGTTAACATTTTATGACCCTTTCTTCAGAAATCTTATTTTTCTCTAAAGGTGATTATTCTAAAGTCAGGCACCACCCTCCGAAAGCATTAAAGTTGCATTTCTATAGGGCAAAGGTGTGGTGGGCTATAATAAGAAAAGAATTAACTCAAGCGTCCAAGGTTACAAACATTAAAGCTTCTACTTACATTCCTATACACCAATTATATTAATAAATACACTGCCAGGGACACAGTAGGTAAGGGATATGGAAACTTAGCAGCAAACATTGGCCCAACAAGTGAAAAACCCTTCACCAATACAATTTCTAATCAATCTTTTAACTGCTCAAAGGAATCTGTATTCAGACAGTTTAGAACATCTCATGCCTCTCACGGTTGGGAGGCTCTGAACAATCACATGTGGCCGGAAGAACCTGTTCAGGCAGGCTAGAGGACTTCCAAAGGAGTTTGTAGGTTGCAACACTCTTTTCACACCCAGGAACTTTATCTACTGGAGCTGTAAGTTAACTCTTTTTCAGAGAGAGGTGGTGGGGGACAGCCCCCTGTAAAGTCAGAGGTGTAGGTGAGAGCACAAAGCAGTAAAGCAGGCAGACTCTGGTTTTGGGGGTAGATGCTCGAGAATTTCCAGGGGGACTCCTGAGGCTCGTTCCCGCCTTTGCATATACAGAGCCTCCTTCCTCATGACCTTTGCCACGGGTGGAGTTCCACATGCTGGCTCCCGACAGAGTACAACATGTTATGCATTTTCTTAGGTGACATTTCTAGTCCTAGAGGACAGGGAAGACAAATGTAACATAAATTCTGGTACCTGATTACATGTGCCATTTACTTTGTTGAAATAATTATGTATAAATAAACATTAAGACTGTATGACAAGGAGAGAATTTGAGACTGGCGTACGTACCATGTATTTGGTTCAGGTTTTTTGAATTTCATGCCAAAATATGAAAGAAAACAGTCTTAGCATATGCCAATGAAGAAGCAGGAAGACATCCAATTTTTTAGTGCATCTCAGATATTTAAATACCAGAACTTATTTATTTTTGAGGAAAGTCTGTGATTCAATTAGCTGAAGAGAGTTGTAAAGTGGAATAATCTATTGGAAATGGTAGATGTAATAACATTTACTTAAATCTGTTAAGATTCAGCAATGTTTTAATACCTACTTCATTATGGAGCAATGCTAGAGTTGTCATGGGGATGAAGCAATGATGTCCTTATTGTTCAAGAAAGTGTTTTGTGTTTTTGGCTGCTTGATCATGTATAATTTTGGAGTTCATTTAAATGATTGATACAAAACATGCAGAAAAGTCAAATTGTATGGAGAAATTTTCACAAGCTGCTCAGTAAAAAGAAAAAGTAATTTACATAGGAAGAATACCTTGAAATTAGATTTCTCTTCTGTTAACAGTGGAAGCTATAAGAAAAAGCAACACTAAGTACAAGCTACCAAGAAAGTAATATTGTAATCTATCCTATATTCAGCCAAACTATTATTCAGCTATCCAAGTTAAAATATTTAGACTATGCTACCTGCATATTTTTTATAAGGCAATGGCACCCCACTCCAGTGTTCTTGTCTGGAGAATCCCAGGGACAGCGGAGCCTGGTGGGCTGCTGTCTATGGGATCACACAAAGTCGGACATGACTGAAGTGACTTAGCAGCAGCAGCAACACCTGCATATTTAGTCTTAGGAAAGTACTTGAAAAAAGTATTGCAGGAAAAATTTAAATAATTCAGAGAGAAGACCTCATTACAGAGGAAATGAAGCAAGTAAAAAGAAAAAAGATGAGTAATGAATCTTGAATTATGTGTAGTTTAAATCTAAATGGCTGATAATGATTAACCACTGGAAATTTAGGACCAAAAATACATTCATATTGAAAAGAAGTATGTTTTTAAAGCTAGATGAAGTCATATTCTTTTAAATTTGAAAGTTATTTACTCGGAGACTTAGTAGTAAAAATAATTAGTAGTGATTCTAGTTTAATGGGTATCTATTAATTTCTCTGGCCTTCACTGCTGCCTGAGTGGTAAAGAATTTGCCTGCCAGTGCATGGGACACGGGTTTGATCCCTGGTCCAGGATGAACCCCTGGAGAAGGAAAAGGCAACCCACTCCAGTGTTATTACCTGGAGAACTCCATGAAGCCCTGTGTGCTCCTGGAGACCATGAGGTTTCAAAGAGTCAGAAATGATTTAGTGACTGAACAACAACAGCATTGATTTCTCTACCAAGTATCCATGATAACAACAACTTGGATTTCCTTTAGGGAACTATTATGAACCTACAAATACAGTTGTGTTGGGAGTAACAACCAAAATACAACATATATTTTCATGGCCAATGAATGGGTACTTAATTCCAAATGCACCTGACTGCTCTTCTTGGAAACTAAGTTTTCAAAAAATATATGTATTTAAAGGTCTTCAAAATGTTCAACAATAGTTAAATCCTAGCCTTCCTTTGTGACTCAGTGGTAAAGACTCTGCCTACCAGTGTAGGGGACACAGGTTCACTTCCTAACCCAGACGCATCGCACATGCCATGGAACAACTAGGCCTATGTACCACAACTATTGAACCTGTGCTCTAGAACCTGAGAACCACAACTCCTGAGCCCATGTGCCATGACTAGTGAAACCTATGTGCCCTAAAGATTGTGCTCTGCAGCAAGAGAAGCCACTGCAATGAGAAGCCTGCACACCACGAGTGGAGAATAGCAGCCCAGCAACTGAGACCCAGCAGAGGCAAAAATAAATAAATATTTAAAAAAAAAGCAAATCCTATAACATTACCATACACATATTACCCAACTGTGTCAGCTTCTGAATTCCTGGAGCCATTGTTTCTAACACCTACTCACTTAGCTTTTCTTACTTCCTTTGACTCTGGACCATCCTATATTTATCCAGTATATTTATTTTTCTGTTTAAATTAGCCTGAGTGGTTGCAGTTGTTGCAATAGACACAATATTTGTCAACAAAGGTCCATCTAGTCAAGGCTATGGTTTTTCCAGTAGTCATGTATGGATGTGAGAGTTGGACTATAAAGGAAGCTGAGCACCAAATAATTGATGCTTTTGAACTGTGGTAGTGGAGAAGACTCTTGAGAGTCCCTTGGACTGCAAGGAGATCCAACCAGTCCATCCTAAAGGAAATCAGTCCTTGGTGTTCATTGGAAGGACTGATGTTGAAGTTGAAACTCCAATATTTTGGCCACCTATGCAAAAAGCTGACTCATTTGAAAAGACCCTGATGTTGGGAAAGATTGAAGGCAGGAGGAGAAGGGGACGACAGAGGATGAGATGGTTGGATGGCATCACCGACTCAATGGACATGAGTTTGGGTAACCTCTGGGAGTTGGTGATCGACAGGGAGGCCTGGCGTGCTGTTGTTCATGGGGTCGCAAAGAGTCGGACACGACTGAGCAACTGAACTGAACTGATTAACTTATCTTGGAAAAAAGTCAGAAAGCTCGGTAACAATCATGCATAGTACTAGTATGTAGCAATTTTTAAGAGCAATGTTAACCATACCTTGATTTATGTCTGGAAGGTTTCAAAAAGATAGTTATGAATTCACAGAATATTTTCTTGATTTTTCTTAATTCTAACAAATGAATTATCAATCCCTATTATTGAAAGTTTTTAAAAGTAAATAATGTTTGTTTCAAATTCTGGGTATTAAAAAAATGTAAGTTTAATCATTTTTCAAATCAGTTGCATAAATGAGAAAATCAATGAAAAAAAATTGCAAGCTATGAAAAATGTAATTGTTTATAGTTAAAAGAATGGATTAATTATGATTATTATATGATTTGATGGAGGTGTTAGTTAATACTACTGTGGTAATCATATTGCGTACATATATAAATGTAACATTAATGTGTAGTAAGGAAATATTCTTAAATATTCAATTTATTTTATTTCATTCACAGTATTTAAGAAAACTATGAAAATAGCCACCAGACATTTGCTGATATTTAGTTGTGGTCATTGCATTTTAACCCAGAAGTCAAGACCATGGACTTTGGGGTTACTTGTATCTAAGATAGATTCTTAGCTGGTTCTTTCACCTTTGAGAACTTTGGCAAATAGCATAACGATTATAGTCTCCATTTCTCCTCTGAATAAAAGATAATAATAGAAATAAAAATATACTAATAAGAATTGACAAGTGATTTATATGCATATAAAGGGCTTTGTACTGTCCCTGGCATTTCGAAACTTTTTTAAAGTTTTTAACAAAAGTGTTATTTTTACTGGGATTATTGTCGTTGCTATTGCTTAGAGAAATTATAGGCATCCGATTTAATCTTTCTTTGTGGATTGTGCCAGAATTTAAAAATCTACAAAGTGAATATAGATTTTTGACATGATACAACTGTAGGTTTTAATCTAAATTTCCCAGTTTGTGTACAGATTTTTAAATTGTTCTTTTTACCAGTGGGTATCCAAATAAGAACTTGTTTGTGAAATCTTAAGTCAGGGGAAAGCATAAATATGAAGATATAAAAAATGCCCCTCTTTCTCAATAAAGCAGTTTGAAGCCGTGTCAACAAATCAAAATTGTTTTCCATAAAGAATCAGAGATGGGTTTATAAAGACCTCACTCTCATATTATGTGCAGAATGTATCTTATTGGTCATAAAAACACCTATTTATCAAATCATAATGTGATAAAAAATGTTAGAATGGAATATAAATATCACCATATCCAGTCCAAACCTATAAATTTTTAACTGTTACAATCAGTTGCAATAATGTGGCACAAGGCTAATAACTTACAATCGTGGCTCATCCCTGCAGGAGAAGAAAAATTACCTTTTTTAATCCAACAATGGTCATGTTAGTAACCACAGGAACTTCTAGTGAAGTATAGTTCCAGAAAAAAATATTCCTATGCAGAACCACAAGAATCACTTATCCACTGAATTACATTAATGTGTGGAATATAAACACCATCTTCCAGATGGTATAAAGGCAGTGTTTTCTTCACCATGAAGTTCGTTGGTGTCAATCTTTGGATATCTGGTTGATAATGATAACTAAAGAGGTTTGACCTAAATCTAGAAAACCCAAAGAAAATAGATAGAGATCAGAGCCCAATGTTCAATATTTTTGTAAAATATCTTATTATTGAAATGAATTCAGTGATTTCAAGACAGAAAAACTGTTGAAATAATGTTTAAAAGTGTTTAAAATTTGAAATAATGATCCAAAGCAGTAAAATTCCTCAGGATCCTAACTTGTAGTTTTTAGATTCAACATTACTATGGTAATTTTAAGATGATAAAGGAGAAAAAAATTAGGGACATAACGATAGCTTTCAGAGTTCATTAATTTTCAAAATATTGCTATATAGCTTCTTCAGCAGACAAAAGAAAGATGAAATGATTTTAATAAAAGGAAATAGAAATTGATGCAATAGAGTAGCCTGAGCATAAAATGAGTGTTATCTGACTGAGTGGGTCACATTTAAAAGCGTAGGTTTAAAGTAGACCAAGGGTTCTGATAAAAATCTAAGGAAAATGTGTAGAGTTCAAAAGTGGCACAAAACTTCTGTGAGAAGCAGTATTTATGTTACCGCTTCCTTTGGTCAAATGAAATATGGGTTGAAAATGCCCTGACTTCAGTGATAGCTATCAGGCCTCTGTGAAGCATCCTGTGAAAATGTACAGAGAGTCCAAAAAATGAAACCAAACAAACCTAACAAAACAAAACAAAAACCTTAAAGCAAATCTATGTCCCATCTGTGATATTTGGAGGGGAAATGGTTGTAAATGTTCAAACCAGAGCCCTGGAAGACCTGTATCTTTGTCTTAGCTTTATTATGGCCAAGATGTCTAAATGAGCTGGTTCTCCATTTGAGAAAAAGGTGACTGTTATCATCTTGCTTGAAGGGTTTTGTGACACAATGTGTAAAAAATAGTAACTCTTGTTATTAGATCTGTGTTTAAGCCTCATAAAGTACTCATATTTTTGAAGTCATGGCTTAGTGGATACAAGTTTACTGCTTACTTTTATTAAGGTTGTATATGCTGCATGTCTATATATGCGTATGTGCATGCTAAGTCACTTCAGACATGTCTGACTCTTTTCTATCCCATGGTCTGAAGCCTGGCAGACTCCTCTGCCTTGAGATTCTTCAGGCAAGAATACTAGAGTGGGTTGCCATGCCCTCCTCCAGGGGATCTTCCCAACCTAAGGGTCAAACCCATGTCTCCTGTTGCTTCTACCCTGCAGACAGATTCTTTACCACTGAGCCATCAGGGAAGCCTGAGTCGATATACGCAAGATGTACATTATAAATATTGCATAAATTTAAAATATATACATAAAACTATGCTAGGAAACATGTTCATTCACAATGTCCTAAGATTGAGTGCATTCATAAATAATTCCTAGAATTTATCTCACTGTTCTTCATTTATGGTCATTTATTCTCTGCCTTTTTGACATTTACACTTCCAACCAGAAAAATTGATACATGGGCAAAATAGACACTTCTCAGTATCACTTTTTCCCCAACATGTTTTCAGAGGACTCAAGTTTGATAATATGAATAACTCTAAAGCATTCAAGAGTTAACTCATAACTCATAACCTGTTTGGAAAATGGCCAGTATGAATAATTCTTCAACTTAAAATACTCTTTCTTGTATCCTATTACTATTGAAGCACTTAAAGTTATGAATATTTTATATGCAAAGAGTGATTTTTTTATGTACAAAATGATGCAGTTAAGTTTCATATTGCATTTCTAACCTGCCCCAAAGAAGGAAGATTTCAGTGGTAGGAAAATTGTTGATGAGAAAGTAAATTGTCCCTAACATAAAAGAGAAAATCTAAGCTCTCAGAATTACCTTAGATCAACCATGGCCACTTAGCTTGCCTACACAACATCACTGAGTTCTGATTTTTAAAACCAAATACTTAATAACCATCTGCATTTCCCTCAGGTGATTTTCAACTTTTAAGATGTAAACCTAGTATAAATCCACCATTTTTCCTGTACTTTTCCAACATGCCCTGAAACAAAGCATCATATAATTTATCAAACTTTGATACAAGTACAGAACACATATACCACAAATCCAGTAACCCTAGTGCAAACTTAAAAGAGTTACTTTGCCTGGTTTATTCTTAGTGAAATAATCATAGTGGTCATCTTCTTTTTCTATATTAATGATCAGTTTAATATGCTATACAAAAATGTTTACATGAGAATTAACGTTGAGAAGAGTGTAGTTTCTAGGACATCTATAAACCCCAGATATAAAGTACAGACATTTACTCCATCTTTCATTTGGCAAATCTCAATCTCCATAACTTCTCAAATATTATTTAGAATGACCCCTGGCCATGACAGAGTCACTGTAGCTAATTTCCCCTCCCAGTGTAAGCAACAACAAAATGAACAACAACAAAAACATGAAATGTTTTTAGACATTGTACCTCAGACAGAGGAAATAATAGAAAGAAGCTCTTTTATCAACCTAATTTTCTGCTTGGAGGTAGCTCTAGATCATGGTACTAGAGCAATGCCTCCACACAAAGCATGTGAGTATTGTTGAGTTGGAAAAAAAAAAAAAAAGATAATCAGGTTTGAGAACCTGAAACAGAGATTACAGAGCAGAAAACAAGAGGTGGTTTAGCTATGCATATGAAAAACTCCAGGTATCTGCATATGGATGTAAGTAGTGAACGTTGCTCAGTGAAGTCCGACTCTTTGCAACCCCATGGACTGTAGCCTGCCAGGTTCCTCTGTCCATAAAATTCTCTAGGCCAGAATACTGGAGTGGGTAGCCATTGCCTTGTCCAGGAGATATTCCCAACTCAGGGATCAAACCCAGGTCTCCTGAATTGCAGGCAGATTCTTTCCATCTCTGCCACCAGGGAAGTCCCTTATGGATATAAGTAAGAAATCTAGTTATCCACTTTCGGAAGTCAAGGAAAGAAGAGCAGAGAGGATATAACAAAGAACTGAGCTGAAAAAAAATGAGAGAGTATATGGAAGAAAGAAGGGAAATTTCAAAGAGAACATTGTTGATTTTTTTTTTACAGTATCTATAATGTTGATAAATGCATTGCTAAATTGATCAAGGAAAAAGATTATAAATCAACAGTATAATGAGGGACTGAGCAGACAGCACTATAGATTCCACAACATTAAAATTTTAAGGATATATTATAAACAGGTTTACTCCAAGAAATCTGACAAAATTTAAGAATATATTGAAATTGAATTGTGAAAAACACAATTACCAAAACAGACCCAAGAAGAAATAGAAAACATGAATAGTGCTGTATCTATTTAAAAAGATGAATTCTTTTATATATATATAAATTTATTTATTTTAATTGGAGGTTAATTACTTTATAAAATTGTATTGGTTTTGCCATACATCAACATGAATCCACCACATTATGAATTCTTATAGTATAAACCCCTTCCTACAAAAAAAATCTTCAGACACAGATGACTTCACTAGTAAATTATAGGAAATAATATTAATCCTACACAAATTATTTTGGATGATAGAACAGGAAGAAACACGTCTTCAGTAATTATATAGCTTTGGATACTAGAAAAGATGACTGAGACTTGACAGGGTACACTCATGTAATGTTTTCATAAAAGTGATAGACTTGGTAAACAGATGAAATGAATGACAGGCAGACATCACATCCGGCACAGCTAACCTTGGTCCTTCCCAGTCACACAGGACACCTTCATCTTCCTATTTTGAACCATCATGTATATGTGAAACAACTTAGCTTAAGGGGATGCAAAATCTCAATCAAAGAGAACTTTTTTATATTCTTCTGACACGTAACTGAAACCATGTTTCATGATAAGGCTCAATATCAGGAAGCAAGAATACATAAAACAGTACAAAATAACAATCAGTTAAATGCTGTTAAAAAGGCATAAATTGTCCCTGATCTACTTCATATTCTAACACAGCATTGTATTAATCACTTAATAGTACATTTATTTCAAGTTTAATCAAGAGTTAGCACTAAGACTTCAGGTTGTCCAGGAGATAAACACAAGTTTGTAGCAGACAAACGGAGATCAACTGTGTTTGCATACAACTTGCTAACTCATGTTATGTGGCCAGCATCACCCTGATATCATAACTAGATAAATAAATTACAAGGAAAGACAATTATATGCCAATGTGCTTCATGAACACAGATGCAGAAATCATTAACAAAATTTCATCCAGTTGAGTCTAGCAAAGTTAATCAATATAGCAAATTAGAACCAAGTGACATCCTAGAAATTCAAGGATGATATGACATTTGAAAATAAATTAATGAAATCTGCTATATAAATAGCATAAAATAATAAAGGAATAATTTTAGATTTTCATCAACTATAACTTAACAAATGCACAGAAATAATCTATAAAGATTTACATGTCTTAAAGATGCATAGAAATAATTTGAAAAAATTAAACACTAATTCATAAAAACAAAACAAAATCTCAGCAAATTAGAAATGGGGGATTTCTTCATTCAGATTAAGGACATCAAAGAGAAATCTACATAGAGCATTATCAGTTCGTTTCAGTCACTCAGTCATGTCTGACTCTTTGAGACCCCCATGGAGTGCAGCACGCCAGGCTTCCCTGTCCATCACCGACTCCCAGAGTTTACTCAAACTCATGTCCATTGAGTCGGTGATGCCCTCCAACCATCTTATCCTCTGTCATCCCCTTCTCCTCCTACCCTCAATCTTTCCCAGAAAAGCATCAGGGTCTTTTCCAGTGAGTCAGTTCTTCATATCAGGTGGCCATAGTACTGGAGCTCCAGCATCAGTCTTTCCAATGAATATTTAGGACTGATTTCCTTTAGGATGGACTGGTTGAATCTCCTTGCAGTCCAAGGGACTTTCAAGAGTCTTCTCCAACACCACAATTCAAAAGCATCAATTCTTCGGTGCTCAGCTCTCTTTATAGTCCAGCTCTCACACCCATACATGACCACTGGAAGAACCATAGCCTTGACTAGACGGACCTTTGTTGGCAATGTGTCTGCTTTTTAATATGCTGTCTAGGTTTGCCATAGCTTTTGTTCCAAGAAGCAAGCGTCTTTAATTTCATGGCTGCAGTCACCATCTGCAGTGATTTTGGAGCCCAAGAAAATAAACTCTTTCACTGTTTTCATTGTTCCCCCATTAATCTATCATTATAGATAGTGATGGGATGGATGCCATGATCTTTGTTTTTTTAATGTTGAGTTTTAAGACAGCTTTTTCACTCTCCTCTTTCACTTTCATATCTAGTGCTAAAACAGTGAATACCTTTCAAGATTAGGGAATGGAAATTTAAACCTCAATTCTTAAAAGAGTAAGTTTGTAGTGAGTAATATATGTAAATCTAAAGTAGAAATATTTCATAGAAACACACAAATAAGTGCAAATAACATGTGTGTAAAAATGGTGGTATTGTTGTAGAAATTAGTATTTTAGTAAAATTTGCTGTCTAGTTATTAATAGTATAACAGTGTTAATTTCTTATTGTTGATAGTGTTATATTATTATGTAGACTGCATTAAAGTCATTAAAGAGGCCATTAGACTGAAATAGTTCTGATACTTTCATTGTCTATGTAAGAACATGGAAGCCAGAGTCAGTGCATCATTCCCAAGAGAACCAAATTTAAGAGCAACCAATCACAACAGCTAACTAGCCTTTCCCAAATAAGGTAACTTTAAAAAACTAAAGCAAATCAAATTATTTCCTTACTTTGCTTCCCTGTCTGCTGTATAAAAACCTTTCTCCAGCTCCTCTCAACCTGACCCCTTTCAGTCTTCCACAGCCCAGTTCAAAATAAATGGGTGTTCAAGTAAACTCTAGAAAATTTTAATGTACTTCGGTTGATTACTTAATAGAAACTACATTGGGGAAAGCTGGGTGAAGAGTGTGTGAAACGTTTCTGTGATACGGTTGCAACTTCTTGTGTGGCTGTAGTTGTTTCAAAGTAAAAAGTTAAAATGAGAGCATCTTGTCATTGTACCTGCCCATTCCTCCCCTCGGGTCCTTGGTAAAGCACTGGGTAATCCATCTGTTCTGGAGGTTGCACTGTCCACATCAAATTTTGGACTTGAGTTTAAAGCAGGCAGGGTTTGCAGCAGTTCCTGTTAGTGTTGCTCATCATAAGTTCATGGGTTTCCCTGGTGGCTCAGATGGTAAAGAATCCCTGCAATGTGGGAGACCTGGGTTCGATCCCTGAGTTGGGAAGAGACCCTGGAGAAGGGAACAGCTACCCACTCCAGTATTCTGGCCTGGAAAATTCCATGGACTGTATAGTCCATGGGGTCACAAAGAGTTGACACAACTGAGCAACTTTCACTTTCACATCATAAGTTTGTAATGTTTAAACATGATGTGAAATACCTCTAGAGAAAAGGAGAATGCATTCAGAAAACTATCTAGAGAGTAAAGATACTATCAAATACCAAAATATTTTTTCAGTCACTTTTTCTTTAACTAATAGTCTAATTTTTCATAGATATTCATTTTAAATATACAATAAAAGAGAATAACTTAAAATATGAATGGTTTGCTTTAATATTAATTATTTTTACTTAAAACTCAGAACTCATTTTAAAAATCCTGGTTACAATTGAAATAAAGCCCTTTAATTATAAAGGAATGCATCTATCCCTATCTCTCAAAAATAAGAAATGATATCTGAAAAGCAATGTATTTGTATAGCATTTAAAATATATATTGAAGTAGATTTCCTATAAAATACCCAAGTTTCATTGTATATTTTTTCACTTCTTTCTTGTGCTGAACACTGAACTTTGGAGGGTTAAGGGAATGATAATGACTTGACTCTTCCAGAATCTGACCTGTGTCTTTGGGACTTATGATTTTTAATGTGTCCACAAAGGTCAGCCAGTGCTTGCTATTGTGAATCACATTTATATTTATGCTCAGTCATTAAATGGCCTCTTTTAGTTTGTATCTGTTCAGTCCAAATAATTCTATGTTCAGCTATGGGATAGACTAATATTCTTATTATAAATTCAAAATTTTATGTTTTATTCAATGAAAATTCCATCTCCTTAGACATAAAATGGATGGTCTTATATGTTTGCCTTCTATAGCTATACAAGTTACTGTATGCATTTAAAAATTTTTTTAATCCCTTGGAAAAATTTTTATAATCAGAAGACTCATATTTTCTGTGCAGATTTAGTGGAGTGAGTTCCTACCTGAATAAAAAAATGCTTCGACGTGACACTGTAGTGAACAACAATGAATATGCGCTATGTTGTCCCACATGTGAGCCAAGGCGAGCAGTGTCAATGGCTTAAAGCCTATAAGATCCAAAAGTGATTTTTTTCATTTCAAAGATTATTATCCGTGGCATGCGTATTTTAGCAACTTAGTCTTTACTTTTAGTTCTAGATCAACCAGTGATAGAACATGCATGCTGAGTTTTTAAAATTTTAATTTTCTACAGTCTAATATTTTTCACTGTAGACAGGTAAGGAACAAGTTCAATAAAATAGATAATAATCACAAAAGAACAAGAGGAATCACAGCCAACTCTGGGCCCAAAAGTCTCTGGAGCAAATTCCACACTGAATAAGTCAATATATTTGAATGTGATGCTTGATTTAAAAATTATGTCTGGTAAGCCCACCATATTCTTTAAAATATTATCTCCCCTTTTACCAAATACATACCCATGTGAAAAATGACAACTATGCTTAGACGCTTAGTTTGAATACTAATTGTTTGTGGGTTCATTATACAACTGCTTCATACTCTTCAGTGTCTTCCTTGGTGTAGTACAGGACTACACTGACTGATACACACCACATACAGGGAGTTAGTACAGTTCTTTTTTACCCTTATATCTCAGACAGGTCAACTGCAGATCTCAGGAGAATAATTTAAAATCTCTATCGTACTGTAGTTTCTTGGCAGAATGCTCTTGGGGGTGGTATTTGAGAATGGAGTGCATGAAGCTTGTAAATTAAGCTTGATAAATTAAGAAAAATAATACTAATCTGTTTCCTTTGAAAAGGGTATTGTAGAAAAGTAAAGCGATGCAAAATGTTTTTTTTCTTAATAAAGTATAAGATGAAAATTTAAAGAGAAATTCATCTTATGAAATAAAATTTTGAGTAGAAGTATAATTGTATAAAAACTTAAATAATAAATTTGAATAATAAAAGGAAATATATTAATGTTCATAATAAATTTTGACTTAACATAATAACAAAAGTTATATAAAATTATACAACCCTAAGTATACCCTAACAAATAAAAATTTGTTTTGTAATAATTGTGTCTAAATTTGAAATTATATGAAATACTAGTTCATTGAGAACAGAACTTTGAATATTACTTCCATTTAACATTTGTACTAGTATACACCATGTATGTATCATTAAGGTTATTTCTGTATGGTACGGTAAGAATTGAAGATTTACAGAGTTATAAAATTAACTTGACTAGTTATCCTGATGATTTAAAACAGCATTTTAAAGTTTTAGTTGGTTGACAGTTTAGACTAACCAAACATAATTGTCAAGTTAGGTCACTTTAGTTAGAAACTTAAAGAATTAAAGATCTCTTAAGTATAAACAGAATGATAAAATTCACTGCAATTTTGTAAAAAAATATTTAAGTATCTTTCTACTTATGCACTTATCTATACTGCCTTTATATTGAGTTTTTAAAGGACTTATTAATATATATAAAGATGAAGAATTAGAAATTGAGTAGAAAACATTTAAATGCATTTTAATCTTGTCTTTATCATTTAATTTTATCTTTATCACTTCTGACCTCACTGTGAAATTGTAGAATTTCTTCTTCAAGGCTCTGCTATACTAAACTATTAACAGAGTCTGAAACCGTATGTTTTTATTTGAAGATACTATTTACTTTTATTGAAACTTTAACTGATTTTGAAGTAGTGTTGATTCTTCTAACATAGAATTTCTGTGATGGTTGTCCTTTTATGTGATCTGTCCCTCTACTCAGCCAGAAAAAAGAAAAAATTGATTTAACAGTGAAATTAATGTGAACTATTCTTTAGAGAATTTATATTGAGTCTTGCAGGTCCCTGGTGACCATTTAGTCACATAATGGTGCTATTTACTCAAAGTAATTCAGTGACTTAAAAGAGGCTGCTGAATTTTAAGTCAATAACTCTGCAAGTAAATACACACATATTTGTGTGTTTACTTTTTAGGCAAAAACAAAAAGTTAAAAAACCAAAATGGTTGCCTACAGTTGATACATTTAGATGTTTTACAAGTTATATCAAATCACCAAACAACAGAAATTGAAAAACACTGTCCTCGAACAGTTAATTAGGATTTATTTGTGTATGTTTTCCCAAGGAGAGGTACTTTCTGCTCAGCCAGTTGCCTCTACACACTGAGAATCTCTGAACTAACTTTCTATAATGAATTTCTCAGTCTCTTTGATGCTCACAGCAAGAATTTTGCACTAAATTGTACAAAATAGCAAATCCAGACAGGGCAGGGCAAAGGAGCTGCAGTCACAGTTCACAACAGCTCTGAAGACTACCACTCCACCTCCCTATTTATCTCTGTCACTGAAATTCAAAAATTGCTGTGTTGGTTAGGAAAGGCCAAGGAGAATTATCTGCTGATTTATATCATCTGTACTCGTAATAAACTGAGAAATTATACCACAAAAAGCTCCGATAAGTAAGAGAAGCCTGGATATCTCCTCTCAGTAATGAATAATCTATAAGTTCACATCCTTCTGAATCATGGAATGCTTATCAAGCAATACTGCCACAGTCACTGGTGAGCCCAGTGTACACAAGCTCTCAGGCAGAAAGGATCTAATTGGAGCGCCTTTAGCTAATTTCTTCCACTGATTTTCCACATTTTCATAGAGTGAGCTGAAAACAGACACACGGCACAAAAAAGCAATCAAATATGCAATCGGAAATCATTTTAATGTTACTCAAGGCGACATGACCATATGTTCTGGTTTACTAGTGTTCAACTGTTATTCCAGAATCCCACCTTGTTCACCAACTCTTGTCCGAGACAAATGCAGCATGATTTAGACACCTACCCAAAAGACAAGACCATATTTGCGAAGATTTTTATTTCCTTTGAATATATTGATATTTTCTGAAATGTTTGTAGAGAAATCATATAGACCTATATTTAAACAAACCAAATGGATACCACACACCCAACTAGGTGCTTGCTCAAAAGTATCATATTGTAGGAGTGTGTTGATAGTAGAATACAGGTCAAATGATGGACTAAATATGTACTATAGTATTGCTCAAAACTTATGGCTTTTCTTCATATTTATCATTTCCTACAAATTCCCCAAAAGCACTAACTATAAAAGTAAAGAGAATTATTTGTATAAAATATTAAGTGTTTTTCATCACCTAGGGCAGCATAAGTCAAGTTACTGAGTTGGCCAAAAAGTACATTCAAGTTTTGCCATGAATGTTCTTATGGAAAAACCCAAATGACGTTTTTGGCCAACTCAGTAAAAAGTATATAAAGACATGATCAAATGACAAGTATCCTTGCCTGCTGTTCCAACACAGGGTATCCATTAAGATAAATTAATAGAGTTAAACTTACTATAAAAAAAATCATCTATTCATAGGTCTCATCCACTCTAAGAAACAATTTGTAAACTGAAAGTAAAAAGTTTTGGGTAATAATTGGCTACAGTGTAACACTTGGATTAAATAAAGCAATTACCAATTAATAATTCCATGATAGTCTGTATGAAAAAAGAGAAATGTGGTTTTGGAATCTAAGAGCAGCGTGCGGCAGTCTGTCTCTATGGTCACCTGGTAGAACTGATACTTTGAGCAACGTCCCTGTCAGAAGTAGGTCTGTCCCTTCAGTGACGATGGGACCATCAGATCATCACTATCATACCATCATATTTACTTGCTCTATTTCCACACACACTCTGTGAAAAAATGTCCCATGTAGCTTTACCAACTAACTCTTTATATTATCTGTCTGAGTTGAGTTAGGATTTTGTACCTCTAAAACTCATAGATATAAATGATAGATACCCATTTTGTGCTTCTAAAACTCATCAGATATAGATAATAGATACTCATATATCACATCAAGATTTACCAAAGAGGCCCAACTGGGTAACATACAGCACATTCTAAGAAGTGTGCATGACACTCTCACTTTTTGTGTATAAATATACAGAACCCTGACTTTTTGTTCTATTATAATACTGATTGCAAAATGTTCAAATAATTCAGCAATAAATAAAAAACTAAGTACCATCAAAATATAGTACTATTAATTTCTAACTACATAAACCTTCACATACATATGAACTCATACTAAAAAATGTATATACTCTAGGTATTTGTCATACCTATTAGCTGTCTATTCCTCCTAACGCAACATAGATATAAATGTGCATGGCATTTTTAACAGCTGCATAACATTTCCTTGTATAAAAAATACTACTAACATAAAAATAATAAATGAATTTGAAATTTTTAGTTTTGTGTATTTTTTCCCATTTGGAAGTTTTTCTTTACAGATTATGTCAGGATTATAACTATAAAAAACTTTGTATTTAGTTTGCAATTATGCACGTTTACATACTCACTGAAGTAAAACTCCATGTTTTGTATTTAACTTATGTCTTTACAGAGATTATTTCTATGCCTTGTTTGAAAAAAGAAGAATGGATAACAGTGTGGAAATTCCTTAAAAAACTGGAAATAGAACTGCCTTATGATCCAGCAATCCCACTGCTGGGCATACACACTGAGGAAACCAGACTTGAAAGAGACACATGTACCCCAATGTTCATCGCAGCACTGTTTATAATAGCCAGGACATGGAATCAACCTAGATGTCCATCAGCAGATGAATGGATAAGAAAGCTATGGTACATATACACAATTTTATTACTTAGCCATTAAAAAGAATACATTTGAATCAGTTCTAATGAGGTGGATGAAACTGGAGCCTATTATACAGAGTGAAGTAAGCCAGAAAGAAAAACACCAATACAGTATACTAATGCATATATATGGAATTTAGAAAGATGCTAACAATAACCCTGTATACGAGACAGCAAAAGAGACACTGATGTATAGAACAGTCTTTTGGACTCTGTGGGAGAGGGAGAGGTGGGATGATTTGGGAGAATGGCATTGAAACATATATAATATCATATATGAAACGAGTCGCCAGTCCAGGTTCGATGCATGATACTGGATGCTTAGGGCTGGTGCACTGGGACGACCCAGAGGGAGGGTATGGGGAGGGAGGAGGGAGGAGGGTTCAGGATGGGGAACACATGTATACCTGTGGCAGATTCATTTTTATATATGGCAAAACCAATACAATATTGTAAAATTTAAAAATTAAATATATATATATAAAGAAAAAAGAAAAATGAAATAGTGATAATATTTTTTAAGTATGCCAAGGGAAATAAACAAATACACAAAACACACATACAAGTTTTTCATTTTAGAGTTTTGTAGGTGAGAAGTCTGGTAAAATTCTCACCAAGCTAACAGCAAAGTGTCAACAGGGCTGTTTTCCCGTCTGGAAGCTGTATGGGATAATATATTTCATTATTCATTTATGTCGTTGGCTGAATTCAGTTCAGTGCTGCTGTAGGACTGAAGTCTTTGTTTCCTTGTAGACTGTGAGAGTAATCCCCAGGTTTTAGAAGCCACCAACATTCCTCAGCTCATGGTCCTGCTCCTCTGTCTTCAAAACAAGTCACAGTGGGTTGAGTCTCTCTTATGCTTCAGATCTGTCTTGCCTCTTCTTCTATTAATACCATCACATCTCTTTGAATGACTATTCTAGTTTCCTCTTTTGCTTTAAAAAAAATTTTTTTTAATTGAAGGATAATTGCTTTGCAGAATTTTGCTGTTTTCTGTCAAACCTCAGCATGAATCAGCCATAGGGATACATATATCCCCACCCTCTTGAAACTCCCTCCCATGTCCCTCCCACCCCACCCTTCTAGGTTGATACAGTGCCCCGGTTTGTTTCCTGAGCCACACAGCAGATTCCCAGTTGGCTATCTATTTTACATATGGTAATGTAAGCTCAGGTTACACTTTACATACATCTCACCCTCTCCTCCCCTCTCCCCATGCCCACCTCTTTTGCTTTTAAGAACCACGATTACACAGCATTAATCTGCTTCAAAGACAACAGATTAACCATCTTAATTCCATCTGACTTTGCTTTGTAAACTGTCCCTGGTATCATGCTGGGGGTGAAGATCGTGTGAGATACATCCTTTCCTCCACACCCTGCTTTGCCACCATGCCCAGTGGTTTTGTGCTTCCTGTCCCGGAACCTTGGCCTTTATAGATTAGAGACGTTGTTTTCCAGAGGGAGGATAGTTTCGACAGTTTACAAGACCCTCATAAAGATTTGAGCCACGGATTACTGCTTGGTTACTGCAAAGAAGCCAGCCAGCAGGCGGGAAAGGGAGCCGCCATGTTGGCTCCCTGAGAGGAGGTTGGCTGCTGGCTCACAGTGAGTGCTTTCACAGGACATTCTTCTGCCTCCTTGCCGGGTTTTGACTATAAATGGATAAGTACAGTAGGTTTAGTAGAAGAATGTCATTGCCTCAGGCGCGTGAGGGCTGAGGGTCTGATCAGGCAGATCTAGCTGAGTTGCTAAATGAGAATGGTGGTTTAGTCGCTAAGTCGTGTCCGACTCTTGCGACCCCATGGACTGTAGCCTGCCAGGCTCCTCTGTCCATGGGATTCTCCAGGCAAGAACACTGAAGTGGGTTGCCATTTCCTTCTCCAGGGGAGCTTCCTGACCCAGGAATCAAACCCGGGTCTCCTGCATTGCAGGCAGATTCTTTCCCGACTGAGCCACAAGGGAAGCCCTAGATATAATGAGAGGAGTCAAATTGTGTAGGATGCTGCAAAAGTTGTTCTTAGATAGGGACACTTTTTTTAAAAAGTAAAAACTTAAAAGATAACTAAAACTATTTTCAGGGAAGAGCTGGAGCATCAAGATGTAGCCTGTAATATTTTTGAATAAACATGAATATTAAACTAAATTATAGAGATAATTAATATCCAGATACTTTCTCAATACATCCTGGGATGCCATACAGGTAATAAAAATGAAAATAAATAGGCAAATTGCCCAGTCCAGCAAATATATTTGAAGCAACACTGAGGGATTAAGAATAGTTCTATAAATGATATGCTAGTGAATAAGGAAAACACCATTACTTAATGGAGAGCAAAACACACATACACAAAAAAGCTTTTTTTGGCAATATTCACAGGAAAATTCATTGGTAACAATCAGAGAAAATTTTTATAGGGTTTTTCTGCATCACAGACAATTTACTGCCATCAGTCTAACTAAAAAGAATGATTAAAACAAGGTAAAATAAATTATCTTTCATTTTCTTGGCCAACATTTCTATAACATGTTTCTTTTTCAGTTATTTATCAGTGAGGGGAAAAAATAGTATGCAAGCTTTCCATACTAAAAGTCAAAACTTTTTTGAAGCTTTTTGTAGAAGTATTGGTGAAATAATTTGTCACTGTAAATCATGTTTGCAACTCACATATAGGAAGATAATTTTTTTTTAAATTAAGGATTGTTATGGAATTAAAAAAAATCTGAGTCAGATGATCAGCCATGGTCATTATTCGGTGATCTATTTACAAAAAAATATGCTATTTTATATAAAATTTAAAGTTTTACTTTGAAAATTGATCCTGCAGTCCTATTCTCACTTTGTCAGAAGAGATGATGCATGTCATTGATCAGACTTTCTTCATAGAACTATAAATATAAGTTGTTTAGTCACTAGGTCATGTTTGACTCTTGTGACCCCATGGACTGCAGCCTGCCAGGCATTTTCCAGGCAAAAATACTGGAGTGCCTTGCCATTTCCTTCTCCAGGGGATCTTCCCAATCCTAGGATCTATCCCATATATCCTGCATTGGCAGGAGCCACCAGGGAAACCCCAAAATATAAGTTGAAGTATGGATAAAAATAGAATAATGTTATACTAAGAGCACAGACTACAGAATCCAGCTGCCTCAGGTTGAGCCCTGAAGGCTGGTGTTATGGGTGCAAGAGTTTCTTTGGTGGAGGAGGATAAAGTAAAAAAAAAAAAAAAAAAATAAGTTAAAGGAAAACAATTTTGTACTAAGAACCAAGGAAGATAAATAATAAGAACAATGTTTCTCCTCTAGCATGTTTGAAAAAAAAAATTTTTTTTTATTAAGAATGTAAGTTTTTTTTCTCCTCATAATTTTTATTTTTTAATTTATTTATTTTAATTGGAGGCTAATTACTTTACAATATTGTATTGGTTTTGCATACATTGACCTGAATCCGCCATGGGTGTACATGTGTCCCCCTTCCTGAACCCCCCTCCCCCCTACCTCCCCATACCATCCCTCTGGGTCATCCCAGTGCACCAGCCCTGAGCATCCTGTATCCTGCATCGAACCCAGACTGGCAATTCATTTCACATGTGATAATATAACAGCTGCATTCTGTTGACACCAACACCACTCTTGAGACTGAACCAAAGTAATTGCAGCTTTTCCATCTGAGTTAGACACACTCAGGGGATAGATACCAAGAAAGATAGAGATAAGATAAATATAGTGTACATTACAGAACACATATGTAATACAATATATACTGAGTCCATTTCATTCCTATTAAATGTAGTCAAAGCTAGAAAATAAAGGAGCCTAACAAAAGCCATTTTTCATAATAGAGAAAAAGTTAAAAAACAACAACAACAGGTTTTCACATGTCTTCTCATTTCCTCCAACTACTGTCTCTTTCAATGTAACCAGGGTTTGTTTGAAAGTTAATAGATTAAGTTCCTTCTTTGTAGGGAAAATAAAGCCTTAATAGTTATACAACCATTATTTCCATTGCATAGAATTGAAGACGATAGCATTTTTGTCCCCCTGAGTTAGTACCATTGTAATTCATTATGAAATATAGACTGTGGCATTTAAAGGGAACTCAGTAGGTTTCAAATGAATTATTATGCAAAGCATAACTTCACAGAACACAACAAAGTGAAGCAAAACAAAACAATATATACACATAGAGATGTGTCTTGGTGATGTGAGTCTCTATGTGAAAGTCTCAATAGATAATAAAACAATGTCTTAGTAAAGAAGAATTACTAATTCTAATTAAAAAAAAAAGTTCAAGTTGTAAATTTGATGATTTTGGGCAAATTTGAAGAGACAGTACTTCGAGGAAACAGCAAGACTGAGGGAGAAAACCCCATGGCTATACACTGACAATCAGGCTGACTTGGAGCCTCAGAACCAGAAACCGTAGACCCACATGGAGTCCATGGGAGCAGAACCTTAGCCGATACTCAACAGCACTCTCAGATCTGGATGACTCTGCTCCAAAATTATTTTCTGCTAAAGATCAGAGCCTGAAGGTGAATTTATGGCAATGTGAGGTCATTTTTCCAAGCCCGAAAGAGAAAAGAGCTTGATATGCTGAGGTGAGGCAGAAGATTGAGACTCCAAGTGGATGTTCATACAGAAAGCAGACTTGCATCTCCTTCTGTCAAGGCTATGGTTTTTCCTGTGGCCATGTATGGATGTGAGAGTTGGACTGTGAAGAAGGCTGAGCACCAAAGAATTGATGCTTTTGAACTGTGGTGTTGGAGAAGACTCTTGAGAGTCCCTTGGACTGCAAGGAGATCCAACCAGTCCATTCTGAAGGAGATCAGCCCTGGGATTTCTTTGGAAGGAATGATGCTAAAGCTGAAACTCCAGTACTTTGGCCACCTCATGCGAAGAGTTGACTCATTGGAAAAGACTCTGATGCTGGGAGGGATTAGGGGCAAGAGGAGAAGGGGACGACAGAGGATGAGGTGGCTGGATGGCATCAGTGACTCGATGGACGTGAGTCTGAATGAACTCTGGGAGTTGGTGATGGACAGGGAGGCCTGGCGTGCTGTGATTCATGGGGTCGCAAAGAGTCCGACATGACTGAGCAACTGATCTGATCTGATCTGTCCTTTGGGGGTTTTAGGAAAGTTGGTGTCAGGAGATAAACCCATGTAATTTTTAAGGATTCTGGATGAAGATCTTTAAGGATAAGGATGAAGAAAAGGGCTGTCTGTATACCATGGACAACTCAAGGAGATATATAAAAAGCAAATAAAGCAAAACAAAGACATTTTAAAAATTCACTCTCTGTGCATCACCACCACCTTTTCTTTTTCAATCTGAAATAACGTGGGAGAATATTTCCAAGTAGTTTGCATCCACCAGACCAGGGTGGAAGCAGCAAAGTAGGCATGAGGATGCCTATCTATTGGGTAAAGGTAGCCGCAGTCACACTGACATGGTGACTGGAGAACAAAGGTGAGGACAGTTTAACTGCTGGTATGTATGTCCCCTGCCCACCTCATCAGCTTCCAAGCTAGGAAGAGAGGAGGAAAAGTGAAGACGAGTGGAAAATACTGAACTGACTGACTGTCTATAACCACTAGACTAGAGGAGGGAGCAGGGAGAGGAAGGCAGAGACAGAGAGAACCTGCTTTTACCTTCAGTGAGCACCAGTGTTTTTCAGTAAAAGTAGAAATGAGGATGAAATACCTAAGGGCATTTATGAGAAACAAGTCCTTACTTTGGCAGTTCCTGTTTGCAGACGATAAACTTTGGACCTGTTCTGCCAGTGAAAATACCTCAATCCAATAATGATCCATTATTGCACATCTTACACAATATAATGGAACGTCTTATATTATATAAAGTTAGCAGCATTATATGACAGCCGTACGAACAAGTTGTTCCTCATGTTTTAATGTTTGGACAAAATAAACTACTCAGCAAGTATGCCTAAAAGGAGAAGGAGACAAAACCGGAAGCAGTTCTTCGTCAGTATTTAAATATTGAGATAGGGTAACTTAAGAGATGGTGGAAATGGCATCCATGTCAGCTTGAGTAAAAGGAAAAGAAAAAAAAAAATGTATAGGATAGACCTACCTAGACTTCAGGTATTAACCTTTTAGAGGGAGAGGGATTAAACCAGGTGATTTTTCAAAGTACAATCTAGGACTGTCATTCTATCATTCTGGTTCTTTGATGCCAGAATGCAATTCGGAGCTTTTGAAATACATTAGAAAACTCAGTATAGCTTGCTGTCTCCTGGGCCACAAGCCGACACCAGTCTTATGAAAGAAAGTATCAAGGATGGCTTTCGCTAAGGATGCAAAACTCACCCAAAGAAACAGATGAGAGAGGGAATAAGATAGTGAAGGACCTATTAGGAAGGGAAGTAAACGGTGGAGACATAAGAAGCTCAGGCAGAAACAACCTGGATTAAGACAGTGTGTATATAAAGGAGTAGTGCTTATCTGGTTTTATCCATTTTGGATACCTGAATTTGAATGTTCATTGACAAGTTGGTGTCAGATGTAGAACAGGAAACTATCAAACTGGTCTCTAGAGGAATTTCTTACCAGAGTACTACGAAGAAAGAAGGTTTATTGAGAATATCTGAAATCCTAGAAATAAATTATGTGTATGATAAAATACATACATGTATCTGGGGACAATGGTATCATTAATCCTTCAGATAAATATTTATGAACACCTGCTGAAAACTAAGGCACAAGGCCATATTCTGAAAATAAATTAGTAAACAAGGAAAATACAGTCTTTCTCCTCTCGAGACATACAGTTATTGCTGATCCTATGGATCCCCCTCCTTCCTCGTGCTCTGTGTGCCTCAGTGGGGCTGATGCTCACAGAAAGCATCTCCCTGGCTCTCACATCACCGGGCTCCAGTCCTGGTCCCACCACAGAGCAATACCGGTGGGAGGTCGGAGGGACAGAGAAGCGAGGATGGTCTTTGTGCTCTTTCTGTTACATCTCCTCACTGGTTCCCACTTCTTCCAAGTGGCCACTCTCAACAGGGTTCCATAGGAGCAGGGATTCACGAGCGCTCCTTTGCATGTTTTCAGGTCTCATCTGGTCATCCTGGATTCTGGGCTCTCAGAGCACCGCGTTTTCCTTTTGTTCATCAACATTCCAGTTGCTGCTAGTATCTTGGTTAGCTCTATTTGTCTTTTTAGCTCTCCCCAAATTTCTATAAATTATGTCAAGGAGATTGTTTTCTTGACTTAACGCTAACTAATCCACTGCCTAATAGAATAATTAAATAAGATTACAGAAGACCTAGGTTGCTAAGGACACATTTATCCATGGGGACTACCATAGTCCTAGGTCGAGAAAATGTCTCTCAAGGCAACTGACATGAATGCTGGGGCCTGAAGATCAGTGGGCTTCACGCCACTAAAAGAAAAGGAAGATTTCAGACCTGGCAATAATAGCACCCTCAGAATTACCATTTGTGACTGTGTGTATATGGTGAGAACACATAAATCTACTCTCTGCAAATTTCAGATATATGGTAGATTACTAGCTGTAATTACCATACTGCACATTAGATTACTAGAACTTACTCCTCCTAAAAATAAAAATCTGTTTGTTATGACCAACAACTCCCTATTTCCACCGCTCCCCCACCCCAGCCCTTGGAAACCAACATTCTTCTCTCTGTTTTCTAAGTTCAGCTTTCTCAGATTCTGCATATAAATAACATTATGTAGTATTTGTGAGTTTGGTTTATTTCACTTAGCATCGTGTCCCCAAAGTTCATCCACGTTGTCAGAACTGGCAGTATTTTCTTCTTTTTTAAGGGTAAATAATACTTAAATATGGACTCCCCCAGTGGCTCAGCAGTAAAAAATCTGCCTGCAATGCAGAAGACTTGGGTTCAATTCCTTGGTCCAGAAGATCCCCCGAAAAAGGAAATGCAACCCACTCCAGTATTCTTGCCTGGAGAATCCCATGGATAGAGGAGCCTGACGGGCTACAGTGCATGGGGTCACAAAAGAGTCAGGCATGACTGAGTGACTAAACCACCACCACCAATATTTAAATTTAGCTCTCAGGCTTCAAGAATTGTGGGCATGTAAGACAGGACTGGATGAGTGCTTGATACTATGCAGGTTAAGCAAGTGAAGGGTGTGAACAATGAGAAGTGGGTAAGGAATGGACGGGCAGGGAGCTCTGCATTTCCTCTCACTGTGGAAGTAAAAAGATGTTAACTCACATTGGTGGTGGCGCTGCTCAGTCGTGTTTGACTCTTTGTGACTCCATGCACTGTATAGCCCACCAGGCTCCTCTGTCCATGGAATTTTCCAGACAAGAATACTAGAGCGAGTTGCCATTTCCTACTCCAGAGGATCTTCCCAATTTCTCCCCATAAAATCAATATTACATTCTTTGCTAAAATTCATTTTTTAATTTTCTTTCCCCCAGATAACCAGATGCTTCACTCTATCAACTCGTTCAGGTGTTAACTCAAATATCACCTACTCCTTCCTCCTTCATCTCATTTAAATCCCCAGCTCCACCTAGAACTACCTATTTCTTTTCCTGGTTTTGTTTCTCCCCTTAATGTTTAGCATTAGTAATGGAGCAGATTTTTATTTTACTCTATGTGCATTGCTTCTCCGTTCCCAGCATCAGAACAGTGCCAAAAACATGTAGAAATAGTAAGAATTTGATAAGTACTTCTTTAATTGAATCCAATTAAATTATCTCAACTCTGCTGATCCTTTTCCTTCTGACAATGATTTTATGAGCCATTATCACTAAATATTTAGCCTTTGAAACAATAAAAGACCAGAGTTCACTTTAAGTAGAATCTGCATCAATTGATTTCTACAGAGACTTTGCTTCCCTCTGAGATGTTCTGCAATATGCTGACTGACAGTCTGACTTGTTTTCCACAGGAGCAGAGTCTGTCTGGCAGCTTTGGCTGCAGCTCTGTCTCTTCTGAAATTCTCTGCCTACTTCAGGGTTATTTGCTATGTTAAATGTGAGGGCAAAAGAAAGACACTTCTCTCATGAGGGATTTGAACTGAAAATGAGTTGCCTTTCTTATATAGGGCCTTACTTTTTCCGATAAATATTCCCTGGAAGCAATTTCGTATCATCAGTTTGATATATTCTCTGCAGAACAGACCCAGAAACAGAGATGTGTATGCAGACATTGTATTCAGCCATGTTCTAAAGGACAGAATGTGTGAGGGAATGCATGCAGCAGGGTTGGGAGGAGAGAAGGGAGGAATTGGATGCAGTTGGAACAGAAGGTTAAGACGATCCCAGAGGAGATCTGAGATGAGGATGGCCCTTGAGAGAAGCCAGTCATCAAGGCACAGGGGCTAGCCGAGCCCAGCCCCACAGTAGCCATCGCTGGACTCTGGCCACTCCAGGAGTCCAGTTCAGTTCAGTTGCTTAGTCGTGTCTGACTCTTTGCAACCCCATTAACCACAGCACGCCACGCCAGGCCTCCCTGTCCATCATCAACTCCCAGAGTCCACCCAAACTCATGTCCATTGAGTCGGTGATGCCATCCAACCATCTCATCCTCTGTCGTCCCCTTCTCCTCCTGCCCCCAATCCCTCCCAGCATCAGGGTCTTTACAAATGAGTCAGCTCTTCGCATCAGGTGGCCAAAGTATTGGAGTTTCAACTTCAGCATCAGTCCTTCCAATGAACACCCAGGACTGATCTCCTTTAGGATGGACTGGTTGGATCTCCTTGCAGTCCAAGGGACTATCAAGAGTCTTCTCCAACACCACACTTCAAAAGCATCCATTCTTCGGCACTCAGCTTTCTTTATAGTCCAACTCTCACATCCATACATGACCACTGGAAAAACCATAACCTTGACTAGATGAACCTTTGTAGGCAAAGTAATGTCTCTGCTTTTTAATATGCTGTCTAGGTTGGTCAATTGGAGAAGGCAATGGCACCCCACTCCAGTACTCTTGCCTGGAAAATCCCATGGATGGAGGAGCCTGGTAGGCTGCAGTCCATGGGGTCGCCAAGAGTCGGACACGACTGAGCGACTTCACTGTCACTTTTCACTTTCATGCATTGGAGAAGGAAATGGCAACCGACTCCAGTGTTCTTGCCTGGAGAATTCCAGGGATGGGGGAGCCTGTTGGGCTGCTGGTCTATGGGGTCGCACAGAGTCGGACACGACTGAAGCAACTTAGCAGCAGCAGCTAGGTTGGTCATAACTTTCCTTCCAAGGAGTAAGCGTCTTTTAAGTTCATGGCTGCAGTCACCATCTGCAGTGATTTTGGGGCCCCCCAAAATAAAGTTTGATACTGTTTCCACTGTTTCCCCATCTATTTGCCATGAAGTGATGGGACCAGATGCCATGATCTTAGTTTTCTGAATGTTGAGATTTAAGCCAACTTTTTTACCCTCCTCTTTCACTTTCATCAAGAGGCTCTTTATTTCTTCTTCACTTTCTGCCACTCCAGGAGAGAAATTGTCAAATCTCAGGGCCTCACCTCCCTTCAAACAAAGGCATTTCAGAGGGAACTACTCTGTTGCTGGTCACCATCATACAACACTCCTGGATTCTAATGGAATGAGTCTCCTGAGGTGCACTCAACATCCCCCCCAAACTTCATGTGCATTTATGGGGATAACCAGAAAAGATAAGTTAGAAGAAATTAGAGGTGCAAGAATGAACAGATTCTTTCCTTGAAGGTAAATAAAAGAATGACTATACAATGAATAAGATGGTTCTAGGTGTTATCATAATCATAAGATATAATAGTATCTTATTGCTAGATAGGAGATAATAATAATTGGTTAATACTTGTGTCTCTTCTTAGCAAAAACAAAGGTTTTTTTCTGCTGAAATAGGCAGTAATTAGGATAGTATGTATTAAATAATTAATAACTATTTTTATAATCATTAATGGTAATATTTCTCTTGCAGTTATTACTGTCTTATTGTACTGGTCATACACATTCATAATAAAAGCTTTAAAAATATTTTAAAAGCTCACAAAGGAAAATAAGAACACAAAACCCCACTACCCAGATGATGCTTGTTGCCATTCAGTTACAATTCTTTCAGGATGTAAGAAGCTAGCAATCTTTTCTCAATTTCTACACACACTGTTTATACACATATACGCATGCATACAACATTTACCCATGCTATTTTTAACATAAGATACATGTTGTTTTATATCAACTGTATTTTATTTAATATATCATGAACATTTTAATAACTTCAGATTTGCTTGTACTGTTCTACTTATTGCCCATTATTCTTTTACACAGATGCATCTTTATTTCTATATTTCACAAAGTTACCATAATTCATTTCACTGATGAACTACTGCTTTTGATGTAGACAAATAACACTTTAAACTCTTTCATTTTTCCTTAAGCCTTGGGCAGGTTTTTCTAAAAGCCAGTTACTGCAGAATATGTGACAACATATTTTACACGACACATTTATAATTCTTCAATATGTTCCTTGGCATGCAAGGAGGCTTTGAGGCAGAATATATCTTTGAAGGTAATTAACACTAAACTGTTGAACCACTAAAATACATGATTATTTGTATTGTTTAAATTTTGTTGAATCCAATTTTTCATTATTAAAGTAATTCAGCAGTTGCTATCAAGTTCCCTGAGAGAGAATATACGCTGCTTTAATCTTTAATCACATAAGTGAGGCTTATTAGATATAAAGTTATTTTGCTTAATGTAAATATTTCCTTTAATAAAAATACGCAATATCATTTAAATATTTAATTCTAGTGGCTTCTCTGTGTATTGCTATTGAAGGTGCATTAACAGGGGGAAATTAAAGACTTAGTAATGCACTAGATAGAAATTTTTAACATTCTTTTACAGTAAACTCATTTTGTATAGTAATAATCTTTGCCATTGCAAATGAAATGCACCACCTGCCACAATTAATGTTATGCCTCTTATTTTTTTAGTACATCTCAGAGCTCTAGTACAGTGGCATAATTTGCATTGTTATAGCTCAGAAAAAATGCTAGAACTTGATTCAGAATATGTCTTCCATACCTGGGTCTGAGGTCATTTAATGTATTAGTTACCAGTTAGGTACCATGAAATTTTTAAAGAAAGCACAGGGTTGGTAAAATCCAGGCAAAAATTAATATATAAGTAGCTAAATCTTTCAGGAAAGAGCACTTGACTCATGTAATCTAGTGAAAATTGTTGTTGCTTAGTTGCTGAGTCCTGTCCAACTCTTTTGCAACCCCATGGACTGTAGCCCATCAGGCTCCTCTGTCCATGGAATTTCCTAGGCAAGAATACTGGAGTGGGTTGCCATTTTCTTCTCCAGAGGATTTTCTTGGCCCAGCAATCAAACCCACATCTCATGCATTGAAAGGTGGGTTCCTAACCACTGAGCCACCAGGGAAGCCCAGTGAAAATTAGAACCTCATATTAAAATATAAATGTAATACAACTTATCAAGTAAGTGTATTAAACTATATAAAGGTAAAGTTGTAACAATAATAATATTCAGCCAAAGCATACAAATTACCCTTCCAACATTTTGTGGGAAAATGGGAAGAAACCTAAAAGAAATAGTCTATTGAATAGACCTGATTTTATTAATTATACTTGAGAACAGTTCTTAGTAGATTGAATATTGCACCATAACCATTAAATTTAAGACAATGATGAGGCCATTAAAACAACTGTCAAAAATATAGTAAATTATATCTCTCTATTTTGAGGAAGGTTATTAACAGTATTTCATTCTCTATCTTCCAAACTCCATTTAAAAATCACTGTAGAACATATATGTAAATGAGAATTAAAAATCACAAAAGCTCTGACATCTAAAGATAGAAATAGGAACCATAAGATATACAGATAAATAGAGATCGAAACAGAGATGTGTGCTGAATTAGAGAAGCCCAGTTCTTGGATAGTGCTTTCAAAGTGTGCAGATGAACCCCTTTCAGGAGAAGACAGGGAGATAGGAGATTTTAACTGTTCCCTCTACATTGAGCCCTGGGTAGAGGAGGAAAGGCACTGAAATGGGAGTGCCTTTGCCTTCATTAACAACTGTTCCCTTGTTCGCTGTGATCTTGTAGGTTTCATGGACACAAACCTCAGTGAAGGTGGGAGGTGGGAGTTGGGGGTTCCTTCCCAGTTGTATGAGGCTGTACTAGAGGTGGCGTTTATGGCAAGAGTACCTGTTTTTCTTATGAATACCTGGCAATTATTCTTTCCTTTGATTCTTTTTCTTTGCTGTCATGGAGTTTCACTGTACACATGCAGATTGGTATTCAACCTAAGACCCCAAGAGATACTTATGTAGATTTCCAAGGTTCTTTCTCTATGTAATTCCCTCTTTCTTCCTTTTCCATTTGCTATTGCTGGTTTTGAGGATTTCAGATATTCAATAAACGGCTTTTATTGTCAGTTTCTTGAGAGAGATCACTAGTATACAGTCATGAACCTGCCCTGGCTATGCAATTAGTGATGTAATCTCTCCATTAAGCAAGCTCTGCTATCCAAGCAGACAGTATTTAAGAGTCTAGTTATACTCATAAAGAGAAGGTAACATTGTAATCACAGTTAAATTTCTGAAGTATTCTTTTACCTAATTTTGAACGTCCAAGTTTCATATGATACCTGTATTAGTCCAGGTTTTCCAGAAAAACAAAACCAATGAGATATGTTTAGAGAGAGATAGAGGTTAATTATGGAGAAGGCAATGGCACCCCACTCCAGTACTCTTGCCTGGAAAATCCCATGGACGGCGGAGCCTGGTAGGTTGCAGTCCATGGGGTTGCGAAGAGTCAGATACTACTGAGCGACTTCCCTTTCACTTTTCACTTTCACGCATTGGAGAAGGAAATGGCAACCCACTCCAGTGTTCTTGCCTGGAGAAGAACCCTAACCCAGGGATGAGGGAGCCTGGTGGGCTTCCATCTATGGGGTCGCACAGAGTCGGACACGACTGAAGCGACTTAGCAGCGGCAGCAGCAGCAGCAGCAACAGCAGCAGAGGTTAATTAGCTATAAGGAATTGGCTCACACAATTACAGAGGCTGGTGAGTCAAAATTCTGCAGTGTGGACCAGCAGGTTCAAGACACAGTTAAGCCAGCGGTGTAGGTGAAGTCCAAAGGTGGTCTGCTAAAGCTTCATTCAGGTCTTCAACTAATTTGAGGAGCCCCACTCAGGTTATCAAGGGCTATCTGATTCACCCAAAGTTTGCTAATTTAAATTCTAATTTCATCCAAAACCCTCCAAGTTGACACGTAAAAGCAGCCATCACAATAACATTTAATGTTAATCCCTTAGGCTTATTAAAATACTGAGAAATAGACAACTTACAGTAAAAAACATTTGATAAGTTAACAAAGACATGCTCATTTTATAGGATGAAATGACAAGAGTTATTATGAGGAGAAGAAGGTGTGGGTTAAAGAAAATAGAATGGGAAATATTCAAGAGGTTGAGATAAAGGGAAAAATGGCGTATTTGTCATATTCTGTTGTTGAATCTCGATCGAGTACCTACTGTCTCAAAGCCTTACTTGCCAGTGGCACAGAAGGAGAACTGTGAAGCCTTGTGAGCACTAATGACCGCAGGTACTGAGTTACATGTGAAAACCCTACAGTTACTGTGTGATAATTAATTAGCAGTTTAAGTCACACAAGGGCTAAGAGACTTTTTTAGCCTTAGCTTGTAGTGTAAACATTGCTAAAGAGAAAGCCATATTACACACAGTGAGGATTAAATAATTAAACTTTGTTAAAGGAGTTCTTATTCTGCCTACTGCTTCCCTACTGGCTCAGATGATAAAGAATCCTCCTGCCAATGCAGGAGACCCAGGTTTGATCCCTGGGTCGGAAACACCCCTTGGAGAAGGCGATGGCAGTCCACTCCAGTATTCGTGCCCAGGAAATCCCATGGACAGAGGAGCCTGGTGGGCCACAGTCCATGGAGTCGCAAAAGAGTTGGACACGGCACGGCGACTAAACAACAACAACAATTCTGCCTCCCAATCTACAGCAATCAGATTGATTTTTTTTTTTTTAATTTCCCTTATCAGTCTTAAGGCAGGAGCCAAAAAACGAATGTGTTCCTGACTGATTTGTGAGGAAATTTCCCTGGCTACCTTATTTTCTTTTTTCTCCCAGGATACTTGAATATGTAAAATTCCTGTGCTACCTTGATTCTTATCCTCCACCCTCAAAAACAAGTGCCCTATCTGGTGATTAGGAACATTTTAGTCCAACTCTTTGGAGAAGGCAATGGCACCCCACTCCAGTACTCTTGCTTGGAAAATCCCATGGACAGAGGAGCCTGGTGGGCTGCAGTCCATGGGGTCGCTGGGAATCAGACACGACTGACCTCACTTTCACTTTTCACTTTCATGCATTGGAGAAGGAAATGGCAACCCACTTCCGTGTTCTTGCCTGGAGAATCCCAGGGACGGGGGAGCCTGGTGGGCTGCTGTCTCTGGGGTCGCACAGAGTCGGACACGACTGAAGCGACTTAGTAGCAGCAGCAGTCCAATTCTGCAGTCACACTGTCTGAAATGAGGGATAGAGAACAGGACCTTGTGCCTTTTGTGTCTGCTGTACGCCGTACTCTCCAGGAGTCAAGGGTTACTGAGCCACCTCCGTAATCGCATTGTTCTAAACACTCATTCAGACATTCTCTTTAATCTCTGAACATATCATAAAATGGCTAATTCATTTGTCATTTTATTCCTTCATTTTTCAGAATAACATGCAGACTATTCTTATAGCTCTCCTACCACAGTTTTATTTCAATGTTTGGAAACAACACAAAGGCATACGTAAACATTAGAGTGAGTAGATGATGCTACAATAAATATCAACGAGATCTATTTTCATTAATCATCCATTCAAATGTGCACTTTCAGGCTTTCTAGATGAAGCTATCTCCCACAATATGAAAACATTTAGGTAAGTGTTGGTGAACGTTATGTGCAGCCGTGTGATAACTCATGAACATTTATATGAATCTTTCATTGCCCATCCAAATAAATGCCACATTGAGCATTCAATATGTTTGAATGTGCAATCTCGCACAAAAGTATCCTCTTTCTTTAAACCATAATGTTACATATTGCCTTACCATCTGGCTTTTAATATCGTATTAGAATGTGATTCTGCACATATCATCTTTGGGATTTTGTGCTATGAGCCATGGGATGCTCCTATACACTGCTGTCTGGATCAGTGGACCTGCGTTCTGTTATCCCACTGCAAACAGAAGGAAGAACAGAGGTGCTTGTCACTTATATCAGGGTCTCTTACTTTGAGTCTTTTAGTTAGTGAATCTCAGTGTCATTAAGGGTGATCTGAAAATTAAACATTACAAAGCATTTCCAAAATCAACAATTGGCTGCTTCACACAGCAATATGAAGAAAATCCACTTCAAACTACAGGTGATATTTTTTTTTCCTTTCCTTCTTTTTATTTTCCTTTAAACCTCCAAGAATTAATTAAACAGCCCATTTTTCTAAAGCCTACTAGAGATACTGGGCTTGCTGAAGTTAGCCATTATAAGAAGTGTCAGACATAATCTGCCTTTTTTTACTATAAAATCCTGGGTTTCTTGAAAGGAATATATTGTCTTTCTCAGAAAAATGTAAAGTAACAAAACTCCAACATTCGTAAGTTAAAATAGCTGTCATGTGTGCCAACACTAAAGACAGTACAGAGTAAACCTGATGAAACTTGAATCAACTTCATAACCTCAGAAACTACAGTCAAAAACAGGGAAAAATAAAGGTCCTAAAATTCTTATGAATGCAAAATCAAGGAATGACCAAACAGTGCAATGCCATTTTCAATCACTTTCTATAGTAGATGATACAGTGTGCCGCCCAGACTCCCCCTGCAAGACTCTGCTGGAGAGGGTGTGGAGAAAAGAGCACCCTCTTACACTGTTGGTGGGAATGCAAACTAGTACAGCCACTATGGAGAACAGTGTGGAGATTCCTTAAAAAACTGGAAATAGAACTGCCATACGACCCAGCAATCCCACTGCTGGGCATACACACGGAGGAAACCAGAATTGAAAGAGACACGTGTACCCCCGTGTTCATTGCAGCACTGTTTATAATAGCCAGGACATGGAAGCAACCTAGATGTCCATCAGCAGATGAATGGATAAGAAAGCTGTGGTACATATACACAATGGAGTATCACTCAGCCATTAAAAAGAATACATTTGAATCAGTTCTAATGAGGTGGATGAAACTGGAGCCTATTATATAGAGTGAAGTAAGCCAGAAAGAAAAACACCAATACAGTATACTGGCACCCCACTCCAGTACTCTTGCCTGGAAAATCCCATGGACAGAGGAGCCTGGTAGGCTGCAGTCCATGGGGTCGCTAAGAGTTGGACACAACTGAGCAACTTCACTTTCACTTTTCACTTTCTTGCATTGGAGAAGGAAATGGCAACCCACTCCAGTGTTCTTGCCTGGAGAATCCCAGGGACGGTGGAGCCTGATCGGCTGCCATCTATGGGGTCGCACAGAGTTGGACATGACTAAAGCAACTTAGCAACGCATATATATGGAATTTAGAAAGATGGTAACAATAACCCTGTATGTGAGACAGCACAAGAGACACAGATGTATAGAACAGTATTTTGGACTCTGGGAGAGGGAGAGGGTGGGATGATTTGGGAGAATGGCACTGAAACATGTAAATTATCATATGTGAAATGAATCGCCAGTCCATGTTCAATGCATGATACAGGATGCTTGGGGTTGGTGCACTGGGATGACCCAGAGAGATAGTATGGGGAGGGAGGTGGGATGCAGGTTCAGCATGGGGAACACATGTACACCCGTGGCAGATTCATGTTGATGTATGGCAAAACCAATAGAATATTGTAAAGTAAAAATACAAATAAATACTGAAAAAAAAAAAAAAGACTTGAGACTCTCATTCCCACACCTTTGTGGAACACCAAGAGCTGTGTCCCTCTCCAGAAATTTCCTTCAGCTCAAGTAAGCATCTAAACTCAGGTGGACTCCCATCCCCAAATGGTCTCAAGGAAGGCCACTCTAAAGGACCACCCCAATTCCAGTGCTTCCTATGAAACTATGAGTTTATCTTGGTAACTCACTGAAGTTCAGGTTCTCTCTTTGCCCAGTTCTAGAGTGTTTATATCTAAATATTGGTATTAACGGCACTGCCCAAGACACCTTGTTTTTTGCTGTTGTTGTTGTCTTTTTTGCCCCAAACACTTTCCACTTGAAAATCTCCCACTCATGGTCTGTTTTCCAGAGTTCTGACTTAAAACAATGTGTCAGCAGTGGTCCAGGTTAATAGTTCTTAATATGAGTTGTTGAAGCTGGATGCTCTGGCAGCAAGCTGGCAAGGAAGACTCCGTCAGTGCTGGTAGGCACAGTCCTACAGTTTTTGCAGTGAATTTATTAAATCCCTCACCTTTGGTGAATTGCTTTGGTATACACTCACAGGTGCAGTATCTCCGGCTTTTGCGTGGCTGAGGAAAGTATTAGTTAGAAGGAAATCATGCCAGGTGTCTCTTATTGCATGACTTTGATGCATCCGAGAAAACCAATAAAAGGCTGTGGGGGATTAATCACCAATTGAAGGTGAAGTATAAAATTCAGAGGGCCTCCTTGGCAGCTTATAAAGGGACTCTTATCTCCTGCAGCTAGAGACAGGGAAAAAAACTGAGTATTCCGCCCAGGAATTAATTACAATAATAGCAGAGAGCCTTCCAGAGAAGATTGAATTGTCAGTCTTTCTGCAAAGGTTGTGCCAGTGATAGATCCCTGGTTGGAAAGACTGAGATCCTGAGGCTCGAGTTGGGGACATTTGGGTTGATGAACTCTTTATATTAACTCCAGATCCCTTAAATCATCTTGACTTGAAGGAGAGGCCTGCTCCTTCCTAATAAGGGCCTGCACTCCTCCACTGCTTGAAAATTACTGAGTGATCACTGCTTCACAAGGAAACGTGAATACCCCTCAGCACCTGGCTGTTAGCTCCCCTTTAGATTCCAAGCTGGGGAAGTGCTGGGCAGGTGAAAGGAGGCAAGGAATTATGATCCCTAGGGCACCTCCCAGCAGACTCCTCGTGGGTCCGCAGGACTTAGTCATATACATGGAAAGGAGCTGGGAGAATCTTACTGAGACTGCATCCTGATGGTCCTGTATCAAAAATAGAACATAAGATTGGATAACAGTTCCTTGATTTATTAAGAAGGGGAGAACTGTCTTGCGATAAAGGGTTTGGCAGCTTGACAAGATCTCAAAGGACATGTCAAATCAATGTTAAGATAGATCTTGGAAGCTTGGAGATAGTGAAAGCCCATAATAAGTAGAGTAGAAAAGTCAAAACAGCCATGGCTGACGTGGGCAAAGGGGAATTTTAAAAATTAATAAAAATGGCCAAGCTACTGGATTATATACGGCCTGAAAACCCACCGGTTAATCATGTCCCGAGGGAGAGCCTGGGATACTCCTCAGTTCCAAAAGCAACAGTGAAATTCTGGTGCAGGAACATCATTGTCCTTGAGAAGCTCAAGGACAGCTATTGTCTGTTGGCAGGACTCAGGGCAATAAAAATACTGTCATAGAGCCGTGTTCTCTGCAGATAAGAAGGACAATGGAATCTTGAAAATACAGAGGTCAAAGGTAGCAACTGACCATCAGAAGCAGCGTGGGTGCAGCTGCCGTGATGAGTAGTGACACAGGTATGGCTGCCACAGGCGTTGCCTCTCAAAGAGTTTCCCTTCAGACAGCGTGAAATAATGTTAATACTACTGGTATGAGCCTCCCCCAACACATGCTAAGACTGAGGCTTGGGACTGGCTCCGTCACTACCCAGCAAGCAGAGGAAATGCAATCCTGAACAGAAGGTGGGACATTGACCTGAGACACGGCCTGACCCCTCATATTCAGACAGGTAGTGATCTGTGAAAACAGCCTTGGGGAAGAGAACACCTTTGCAGATGTGATGGGGGCAGAGAGGTGTCAACATGGAATTCAAGTGACCCACTTGGATGCTCCTGTTGCAACTTTCCTCTGAAATAATTGTGAAGAGACACAAGCAGGAAACTTGTCCTGGGGAGATGATGATCACCAAGAGGTTAGAACCATCATGAATGGAGGTCCGAATGAAACCACTAGATAAGCCACCGAGACTTTCAAAGGTGCCTGCCTAGGGTGAAACGGGGAGGCAACAGTGAGTACAGGGTATGGCCCCATGACCAACAGCAATAACAGATGCTATTTGTTCAACCAACCACTGCCACAGTTCCCCTGCCACAGTCCTGCCAGGACCCCACTTCCTATGAGCTGATCCCAGCCAATGAATGATTATGGCAGAAACATCCGTGCCTTCCAAGGGGCTACTTTGCCTTCAGGATTCTCCATAGGCATGACTGAAACTCTCATAGACTTGTACTGAAGGCTGACATTTATTTTCCTACCCAGCCCCTCTTCCTCCCCTCTTTCTTCAAAGGGTAAGCCTTGCATAACAGTCTGATGGAGCCCCCTGCCTCCTGATATTCCTCACAGTCCAGTCCTCCAGTACATCTTTTGCATGTCTAATCCTGTCTTAGCTTCTGCTTCTCAGAGGAAATGGGCTAACACATCTGTGATCCCTAAGAGAAGGGAAATGCTTGAGGTGAGCCTCATGTTCGCACTAGTTGCTGAGTGCATGCCACTTTCTGAATTAAAGTGTAAAGAATTAGAAGCCAAACAGAACACAGTTTGCTGTAACACAAAGTTGAAAAATCTCAAGACCAAGCTAGGAAAGAATATTACTGCATAAGTCCATCCCTAGGGAGCTCAAGCACAAGATAAACAAATGTATAGCAAGATAAATAACAAAGATTCACTGCATATGGTAGATGGAGATTGACTGGAAAGGGGAATAAAGGGCATTTCCAGGATGATGGAAATGTTCTATGCTCTGATCAGAGTGCCAGTTATTGCTTATAGACTTTACCAAATTCATCAAATTGTACCCTTCATAATAGTACATTTCACCAAATGTCAAGTATTTTGATATATTTATTAATTTATTGGTAATGAAATAAAAATGACCCTTGCCAAAGTGCACAATGGACCATGAGAGTGAATAGCCAACTCATTGTTACACTTTTATGAATACCTCAATTCTCATATCTAATTGCTCCTTAGTCTTTCTACCCTGATCAGACAATTATTTAGGGTTGTTGGTTTGATGTTCAAGAGTTTTGAAGTCTATCTTCAAAAGATATAAACATATTAATTTATTATATTTGAAGTGAAGTGAAAGTCTCTCAATTGTGTCTGACTGTTTAGGACCTGATGGAATTCTCCATGGAATTCTCCAGGCCAGAATACTGGAGTGGGTAGCCATTCCATTCTCCAGGGGATCTTCCCAACCCAGGGATTGAACCCAGGTCTCCTGCATTGCATGCAGATTCTTTACCAGCTGGGCCACAAGGGAAGCCCATTACTATATATACATGTTATTAATTTAATGAGGCAATATAGTTAGGGGAAAACTCTCCAAGTTTAAGATTCAGGAAGTGTATATTATGTGAATTTTCTAGAATTACAGGATAGCTACATAGTTGTGAATTCATAAATGTAACTTAAATGGGATAAGTCTGCTAAATAAGAAACATGCCAATCAGAAAGGGTCAAGATTAAACCAGAAATACTACATGCTGCTGCTGCTAAGTCGCTTCAGTCATGTCCGACTCTGTGCAACCCCATAGATGGCAGTCCACCAGGCTCCCCCATCCCTGGGATTCTCAAGGCAAGAACACTGGAATGGGTTGCCATTTCCTTCTCCAATCCATGAAAGTGAAGTCACTCAGTCATGTCTGACTCTTAGAAACTCTTGAAGATAAAAGTTTTATCAGCCAAGGAATAGACTTACGGAAAGAGAGTTTTGGCCATCAGCCTTCAAATACATTAGCCCACATCCCCATGCTGAAACAACAACAAAAAAAAGCTTTGCCCTTTGACACATAGAGCTTTTGTGTAGTGATGACAAAATTAATATGTCAGAGTCACTAAATTTGGTGGCTAGACATTGGATCATGAATAATTTACTGTGGAAGAGTTGCCACTTTGTGAAGGATTTAAGGTATGGACTAACAAACCTTTCTTTTCTAACAGTATTATTCCCATTGCTTCACCTGTTTTTATTTTCTGTGATTTTTATAGAAAAAAATATTGCTAACATTTATTCTGTCTTTAAATCTCGTATCCCTTCAGACTCTACAGACTTTGTCAGCTTGGATCTTTATCCATGATAGATGCAACTCTACCTGCCCAGTATGGATTTATCTCCTGAGTATTCATCTCTTAATGATTTATTATTAAATCTTATCTTTTGAGTAAGCTATTAGATCTACCAGTGGTAGGTCTTATTTTTCTGCTAAATTTTTACTTTCTTCCTAGTAAGGGATTTACCCATCCTCATTATGGACACATAGCATGCAAGTAGGTCCCTACAGTACTAACTCATTGATTTGGGTCTTGGCTACACTGCAAGCTGTAGCTAAAGTAATGTGAAAGAACAAAGCATACAGAAATATCTGAGGGGAAGCTTAGGAGACATCAAGAGTTCCTGCCAGCTGCCTTTCTGAATGTCCCAAATAAGGACAGTTCCCTGAGGCTGGAATCTAGAAGGAGAAAACTTGTGGATCAGAACCACAGAACTTGAGCCAGGCCAATGACATCTACCATGAGCAAGACCTAAATATATGTTGTTGTGAGCCACTGTGATTTGGGTGGGGTCGCTTGTTATTAACAAAGCTTACTAATAAAATTCATACGCTGAATTAGGAAATAATCAAAATGAACACTTGTGTCAGAAAATTTGAACCCATTTTAGCTGATATATCACATAAGAATGAAGAATAGGACTTCCCAGGTGCCTCCGTTGGTAAAGAATCCTCCTGCAATGTGGGAAACCTGGGTTCAACCCCTGTGTTGGGAAGATCCCCTGGAGAAGGTAATGGCAAACCACTCCAGTATTCTTGCCTGGAAAATTCCATGGACAGGGGAGCCTGGGGCCTGACAGGCTACAGTCCATGGGTTGCAAAGAGTCGGACACAACTGAGCAACTAACACACACACACAAACAAAAATAATTAAGCAATTTAAAATTTACATTAATACAAATAAGAAAAATCTTAAATATGGCAGCAACTACAGTCCAAGATTGCTAAAAAATGATTTTTTTGTCTTTTGGTTATAATTATTTAAGATTAAGTAACTAGTGTTCTCATCGCTTAATGAACACCTGCATTTGAAGAGAGATCCCTTTTTCTCCAACAAGTCCTCACAAATGAAAGCTGTTCTTCCTTGACATGTCGTATAAATCATGGACAGTAATAGAAGAAATATCCTTTTTGGTTCCCCATTACATATGCAAAACATCTCTTCATATCCTCTGATGCTTATGCCATCAGTAGTATCCTTCTCTACCACCTCTGAGGCTGTCATTTACAGAACACGGACTCAATGGACATGAGTCTGAGTAAACTCCAGGAATTGGTGATGGACGGGAAGGCCTGGTGTGCTGCAGTTCATGGGGTCGCAAAGAATCCACACGACTGAGCTACTGAACTGACTGAACTGAACAGAACACCTACTCACTAACCCTAATTAAAGGCCTGCTCAACTCACTCAGTCCATACTGACTCCTCTTGCCCTCCTTGGTGACTTCAAATAATCATCTAAATGATCCATCTGAAACCCTAGTCTTTGCGTTTTGTCTCATCTCTAGCAAAATTTGGTTTCACCTCAATTTAGTCTTCCATTCCCATAGATATTCTGTATCTTACACTGCCATTAGCTTATTTTCCCCTGAAGTCCACACTGTTAGTATCTCACTCTTTGAGTACTGACTCTACCTTATGAACTTTGTCCTGTAGCCCTTTAAAATTATTTCAGTTCAGTTCAGTCGCTCAGTCATGTCCGACTCTTTGTGACCCCATGAATCACAGCATGCCAGGCCTCCCTGTCCATCACCAACTCCTGGAGTTTACCCAAACTCATGTCCATTGAGTTGGTGATGCCATCCAACCATCTCATCTTCTGTTGTTCCCTTCTCTTCCTGCCCCCAATCTTTCCCAGCTTCAGGGTTTTTTCCAATGAGTCAGCTCTTTGCATCAGGTGGCTAAAGTATTGGAGTTTCAGCTTTAGCATCAGTCCTTACAATGAACACCCAGGACTGATCTCCTTTAGGATGGACTGGTTAGATCTCCTTGCAGTCCAAGGGACTCTCAAGAGTCTTCTCCAACACCACAGTTCAAAAGCATCCATTTTTTGGCACTCAGCTTTGTTTATAGTCCAACTCTCACATCCATACATGACCACTGGAAAAACCATAGCCTTGACTAGACAGACCACTATCTTAAAATTTCATCCTCTTGAGTTATAGACTTTACACATCTGTACCCCTTTTAAAAAAATGTTTGGAAGTATAGTTGATTGACAGTATTGTGTGGGACCATTCTGCTTTGATTTGCCTTTTTCCCATATTAGGTTTGGTGGCCCTTTCAACCCTTGTTAATCACTGTCAACTCTTTCCCTTCGCCATTCTTGTCTGGCAAAACCTCAACCGTGGTTGAACGCAAGTATATATATTCTGTGTTTGAAACCTGTATAACTGAGCTCAACTGGAAGTAGGAAGTAGTCATATAACCATACAGATATGTCTCTCCTTAAATTCATGAGCTAAAGCCTCAAATAGACAAGGATTGCCTAAAAATAATGCTACATGTCCTAAATAAGTTGGCTTTCACAGGCTTTGAGATATATATATACCTCAGAAATTTGTTTTCCTCAAATACCTTCTTATATGATATCTTCTATTTCACTTAATTTATTGTGCACTGTATAATGACTTCTGGCTGGCCTAACTTCCCTTGCCTTTAGGGGCTTCCCTGGCGGCTCAGATTATAAAGAATCTGCCAGCAATGCAGGAGACCCAGGTTTGATCCCTGGGTTGGGACGATCCCCTGGAGAAGAGAATGGCTACCCACTCTAGTATTCTTACCTGGAGGATTCCCTGGATGGAAGTGGACTACAGTCCATGGGGTCGCAAAGAGTCAGACATGATTGAGCAACTTAACACTTTCACTTCTTTTTCATATAATGGCTGCTGTTGTATTCGTTATTTATGTCATATCTGCCTAGCCATTTTCTGCTTCCTGGCCATTGTATTTGCTATTCTCTTAGCCTATAATTCTCCTACTGAGTTCTGTGGATTCCTATATCCCTCTCATTCAGCAAGTTCATTCCAACCATTACATCCTCAGAGAGCCCTTGCCTGACCGTCTTCTTCAAAGAAAAACACCTTTATTACCCTCCGTTCCATTGCCCTGTTGACTGCTTCACACACTAATCACAATATGAAATTATCCAATAAATATTTTGGCTAATGAATAAATGAATGAATGCCATCTGCAAATCACTTGATAATAGTTTAATTCATTTTATAGTCTGTAAAATGAAGATGTAATAGTACATGTAATAGTCATTTTTTAAACTTGTAAAGTGAGGGTGTATTAGTACACATGATAGTGTATGGTTTACAAGGTCTCCTGTAGGATTCTAGCCATTTCTTTAATTAATACCTTAACTGTAAGTTGTGAATAACTATCACAGGATTAAGTGAATAGTTGAATCCTAGTTGTACTGGCAGTTTGACATGTCTTTTTATGCTTGTTCTACCAGGTGTTGTCAGAGAGCTATCTAAGACTAGTTTTAAGGCTTCCTGTAAGTGACTTCATCTTCAAAGGGATCACAACATCCATGGACAAGAATCCACTGCCCAAATATCTCTGCTCACCTTAACAGACCTATGACAGATATCTCTAATACCAAGGACACATGTTCAAAACCTTCATAGGTTCTAGGTTAGTCTCTCCAGGAATTCTATACATCATAAATGTTGTAGTCATAGTCCACTCACATCAGAGAACTCCCTGTAAACACACTACTCTGTCAGAAAGATTGTGAGTGGATAAATCCAATCAGCGTTCTTTTTCCTATCTCTTTCTAAGAATGCAGTCAAAAGGTAAAGAGTTTCACATTTAGGTCACACAGGAGGGATAAAATTGCCAGATATTTTTGATCTTCCCAGTAGAATTCTAAAGCACATTTATTTATTTTTCTGAGGATAGGATCACAATTGTAACTAACAAGCTATCACAATTAGATAAGGTGTATATTTGTGAGCGTGTGGTTAACCACAATGCCACCATTACTGCTGAGTCGCTTCAGTCGTGTCCGACTCTGTGCGACCCCATAGACGGCAGCCCCCCAGGCTCCCCCGTCCCTGGGATTCTCCAGGCAAGAACACTGGAGTGGGTTGCCATTTCCTTCTCCAATGCATGAAAGTGAAAAGTGAAAGTGAAGTCTCTCAGTCGTGCCCGACTCTTAGCGACCCCATGGACTACCGCCCACCAGGCTCCTCCGTCCACGGGATTTTCCAGGCAAGAGTACTGGAGTGGGGTGCCATTGCCTTCTCTGATGCCACCATTATCCATAGCTATTTACACAAAGTTTTCTGGTGTAATGTAGGGATATACGACAGTGGTAATGCGGTGTGTGCATGCTCAGTCATGTCTGACTCCTTGTGACCCTATGGACAGTGGTAGCTGGCCAGGCTCCTGTGTCCATGGGATTTTTCAGACAAGAATACTTGGAGTGGGTTGCCATTTCCTCCTCCAGGGAATCGTTCCAACCCAGGGATCAAACTTGTGTCTCCTGTGTCTCCTGCATTGTCAGGCAGATTCTTTACCAATGAGCCACCTGGGAAGCCCCTAGGGGTAATGTAGAAGACAGATCAATTATTTATATTATGAGGCACAGGTCATATGTTAATTAGACTCATTGTTTTTCCTTTATTCCCACAGGTGCCCTCTAGGGAATATCTATTGATTCATTCCCCTAGAGCAACTTTCTCTTGTGACAGACATTTGGAGACTTGGCATTTGAAATTTTGGTTAATAAGAGCTTTATTTTGTTACTTTTAAAAAAGTTGGTATTGTCTAAAGTTCAATACATCAGACAGGTTAATCATGAAGTATATATCTTTTAAAGGGATCATTTACTTGAAGGACTGCAACTCAAATACCTGCAAGGACCAAGAAGTTAAAGTATAAATGAATTTTTAAATCCTGGAATAAACACAAACAAGAGAGAGATGAAACAGCTGCTGCTTAACTTCACCTAATTACTACCATCAGAGTAGATGAATCTGATATTAACAAGTCTTATGATATTTTTGAAAAGAAATTTGAAGTACCGACAACTAATTTTCTGTATGTGTGTGTGTGTGTCGGTGTATCTTATTTCAGTCATTTCCCCATTTTGTGGGAAAACAAAATGCCTTTTACAGGCTATGTTGGTCACTAGTTTGCCAGTTAATAATTACCTCAATATTATTTTTCTTTAAAATCTTCAAATGACAAATTAAAAATAATTTGAAATGTCTGCTTCACAAAATTAAATTTACATAGAACTGTTCTGTGTTATAATGTGTACATCAAAACAATATTTTCCAGAGATACTCACTGAATACTATTTTAACTATAAAAGCAATTACTTGAATATAGATATCTGGAAAGAGATAGACTTACACAAATGATTTTTTAGCCTTGAACAATTTTTATTACTATTTCTCTTTTGCTTTTATTGTGATGAATGGAAAGTCATATAAAAAGAAGGTGGGTTCCATAAAAGAAGATATTAAGTGAGTGATTAGATTGGGCAATCTTATGAAATATAGATAATAGAAGAAAAGATAAATTGGATGAATCAGATACAAGACAGACTTTTAGAAGGTACAAAAAGATTAAAGAAATCACAATCCCAAACAGTAAATTCCCTAGGTGGTGACACACAAAATTGCCTTTCAAGTGACCACTATTCAATAGCTGAGCAGTTTGAAGTGATATTGAGCCTTATGGTTATTCTTGTCCTGGTAGATAGCTTCTCCCATCACCATTAAGCACAGAAAAACAGCAAACTGAGAACACAAAATGTATTGCTAGGTAATAAGGTAGGGCATCTGGAACTTGCCAAAACATGTATGGGGTGTGTGTCTGTTTATTTTAACATTCCAGAGGTGTGTGCAGTAGGAAATAAAACACCAGGAACTACGTCTAAAAGAACAGTTTATAAACAATTAAAATGTGAACTGTGAGCAAAAGAAGTGCTTATTTCCAATTGAGATATGTTTGACAAACAGAAGTTAAAAGATGTCAGAGAATATTTAAAATGGATATTACAACTTAAAGAATATTTGTCTAATAGTACATAAGAATTGTCTCTTCTAAGGACATTCATGTTTTGAGATTAAGTATTAAAAGCAAAGGATGATGTAAGTGACATGCATCACTTAAATAATGCGTTAAATGATGGGGAAAAATTGAGAATGGCAATGATGGAATTTTTCCTGTTGTTCTAGTTATACTAGATTCATGCTTGTATCTGGTACCTAAAGTCAAAACCACTCTTGTGCTGTAAGCCTAGTAAATTTGGTTACTATGAATGAAAATAGTAACAGACAGTGAATATACATATAAAAAATATGTGAAGATTTTATGAATTTTTACATGGGCAAAACGAATTAATATAGAATGAAATTTAAAGACTAGATATTTTTTCCAGAAACAAAGAGGTTGAGTTGCCTATTGGTGAACAGCTGAATTTTCTTATTAATATGCTTCTTGTTCTTATTGATAATTGATTCATGGGTAAAAGGACTTGTTTGAATAATTCTTACTGTATTGCTAGGTCATAAATAAGACCTTCAAGTAGCTCATCTGTGATGGTTAATTTTATAGTTGATTAGGCCACAACACCCAGATATTTGATCCCAGCACCAGTCTAGATGTTGCTGGGATGTGTCCTTTAGATGAGGTGGTGGTGGTGGTTGTTTAGATGTTTAGTTGTGTCTGACTCTTTGCAACCGTGTGGGCTGTAGCCCACCAGGCTCCTCTGTCCGTGGAATTCTCCAGGCAAGAATACAGTGGGTTGCCATCTCCTTCTCCAGGGGATCTTCTGACCCAGGTATCGAACCCTTGTCTCTTGTGTCTCCTGTTTGGCAGGCAGATTCTTTACCACTGAGCCACCTGGGAAGCCCATCTTTTAGATGAGAGTAACATTTAAATTGGGCATCCCAGGTGGCTCATTGGTAAAGAATCCACCTGCCAATGCAAGAAGATGCAAGAGTCAGGAAGATCCCCTTGAGAAAGAAATGGTAACCCCCGCCAGTATTCTTGCCTGGTAACTTTCGTGGACAGAGGAACCTGGTGGCTGTGGCCCACCACTGGCACTGCAGTCCATGCGACTGCAAAGAGTCAGACATGCCTTAACCACTAAATAGCAACAACGTTTAAATCGATAAACTATGAGTAAAGCAAATTACCCTCCATAATGTGGACCTTAGCCTGGAAACTGAAGACTTTAAGGAGAAAACAGACCAGGTTCCGCCAGAGGGATACCTGCCCCCAGATGACCTGAGAGTTGAGCTGCAATATCAGTTCTTTCCTCTTTCCTAGTCTCCAACCTGGCAGCTTGTTCTGCAACATTAGAAACTGCCAGCTTCCACAATCATGCAACGTATTCCTTAAAATAAATCTTTTTATTTCTGTACATACACACTTTCTATTGTTTCTTTTCCTCTGGAGATTCCTGACTACTACAGCAGCATCCTCACTATTAAAATGTCACAGGTACTAGCAAGGAACACTTGGAATTTGAAATGGAAAAAAGAAATATCTATACTAGCATTCAAAAAGATGAAACACTTAAGCATAAATTTAAATATGCACAAAATGTATATGAGGAAAACTACTAAATTCTGATGAAAGGACTCACGAAGGAACTAAATAAAGGAAGAAATGATCCATATTTATGGATAGGAAGACTCAGTATTGCCAAGATGTCAGTTCCTCTCTGCTTTCAACAGAATCAACACAATTCCAATCAAAATCCCAGCAAGGTATTTTGAGGATATTGACAAACCAGTTATAAGTTTACAGTGGAAAGAAAAAACCCAGAATAGCCAACACAATATCGAAGAAGAACAAAGTTGGAGAAGTGAAGCTACCAGACTTCAAGGCTCACTACGAAGCTTTAGTAATCAAGACGATGTGACACTGGTAAAAGAACAGACAAACAGCTCAATGGAGCAGATGAAGGACCCACCCAGTGTATTCAACTGATCTTTATTGATAAAGGAGTAAAGCAGCAACATTCAGAACAGATTGTCATTTCATAACAAATAATGCTGAAACACTAGACATCAACATGCAAGTACACCTTCTGTATGCTTGTCACAAAATTTAACTTAAAATAGACAGTAGACCTATGTGTAATTTGGGAAACTATAAAACATCTAGAAAGTGACACATGAGAAAATCGACATGAGCTTGGATGTGACAATGACTTTTTAGATACAGCATCAACGACATGATCAACGTAAGAAATAGTCGATAAGCTGGACTTAGTCAAAATTAAAAATTTCTACTCTGTGAAAGTCAAGAGAATGTACTGGAAGAAAATATTGCAAAAGACATGTGATGAAGGACTGTTATCTAAAATATACAGGAACTCTTAAGCCCAGCAATTAGAAAATGAACAACCTAATTTTAAAGTGGACCAAAGATCGGAATAGATCTCATCACAGGAGATAAACAGGTGGCAAATAAACATACTGTGTGTTGCTGGAGAAATGAAACTTAAAACAACAGTGAGATACCACTACATACCTAATAAATGGCCAAAACCCCAAACGCCAAATGCTGATAAGGATGTGGGCAACACAGTCAAATTCTTTGCTGATGAAATGGATAATAATACAGCCACTTGGAAGTCTTTCACTTCAGGTTTCTTACAAATCTAATTATGGTCTTGTTGTTATTCTTTAGTCACGAGGTCATGTCCAACTCTTTTGCAACCCCATGGACTATAGCCCACCAGGCTCCTCTGTCCATAGAATTTTCCAGGCAAGAATACTGGAGTGGGTTGCCATTTCCTTCTCCAGGGCATCTTCCTAACCTAGGGACTGAATCTACATCTCCTGCTTGGCAGGCAGATTCTTTACCAATGAGCCACCATCAGTCTTACCAGCAACAGCACTCCTTGGTATTTACCCAAATGTTTAAAACATGCCTACACACACAGAAGCCTGTACATGTTTGTAGTAACTTTATGAGTGCCCAAACTTGGAAGCAACCAAATGCTCTTTGTAGGCATTTGGATAAATAAACTGTGGTACATGCAGATAATGGAATGTGTGTGTCTGCTAAGCTGCTTCAGTTGTGTCTGACTCTTTGTGACCTATGGACTGTAGCCCACCAGGCTCCTCTGTCCATGGGATTCTCCAGGCAAGAATACTGGAGTGGATTCCCATGCCCTCCTCCAGGGGATCTTTCCCAACCCAGGGATTGAACCCTCATCTCCTATATCTCCTGCATTAGCAAGTTGGTTTTTTACCACTAGCACGACCGGGGACGCCCAGATAATGAAATATTCAGTGTTAAAAATATGAGCTTTCAAGTCATGAAAAAATATGGCAGAATCTTTAAAGCATATTATTAAGTGAAAGAAGCAAAGGGCTGCATACTTTATCATTCTAACTATATGACTTCTGGGAAAGGCAAACCTATAGATACAATAAAAAGAACAGTTGTTGCCTGGGGAGGGGGCCATGAATAGCCAGAACACAGAGGATTTTTAGAGCAGTGAATCTACCTGTATGACATTACAATCGTAGATATTATCCCATCATTTTATTGGTGGATATCATTGTACATTTGTCAAAGCAATTAGACATATAGACCACAGAATGTACAATTCCAAGAGTCAACTACAGACCATGGGGTGACAATGATGGGAAGGTGTACTTTCATTGACTTTAATGAATGTACTGCTGTGCTGTGGGATGTTGATAGTGAGGCTGTGCATGTTTGGAGGTAAAGGTGTGTGTGGCTGACCCACCTGGACTCCATTGGTCAGCTCCATGTTAGGCCCACAGTCCAAGCCACCCCCGTTTCCTTATGACTGAACATCTGCCTACTCATAAGGAATGCACCTAAGCCCAATGAGTTCCCCGTCAGCTTTCACCCTTGCCTTCACCAGATCCGAAAACTGGAAGAATGTCTTTTGCTAATGCAGACGGTTAACAGTCATGAGACCTCCAGGGGGAGGGAAAACCCCTGGTCCCAGTCCCTGTTTATGTGCGTCTCGCTGGGTAGTCAGGTTCTGTGTTTTAGGGTTTGTCCCTTTGAATCCCTCAGTACCCCTTTTGTTGAACGGAATGCAGTGGCAAAATTCGCAGGATCCTCTGTATGTGAGTTACTCACAATAAACTGCACTTTCTGGAGTTGCCTGCTTTGTTTTTTGGTCTCCAAAGTTTCTTCTCAGTTTGGAGGATATTCAGTATCTCCACCTCTCAACCGCATATGTGGGCAGTCTATAACTTGCTACTCAATATCTCTGTAAACCTAAAACTGCTCTAAAAAATAGCCTATTAAAAATGTCATGAGCTTTTAAAAAACCCCACTATGACATTCCATGTGTCTATTCATTTCTTTCCAGCTGAAGTTGAGGGCACTGCCAGTAATTAAAACATGATTTACATTAAGTTAAAGGATAAAGTTGCATTTTGAAACCAACTGCCATTACTTGTATTATTTATTCATAGGGTACTGTGTAATTGCAGATTTGTGCTGAATAAAGACAAATGTGTTCTCTTTATTGAAGAACTTACAGTCCAAATATAGAATAGAAATTTAGGAGCAACTTTAATTTTTCAGGATCATCAAAACCAGTATTCTAATAGAGGGCAATAAGTTCAAAAGACACTCGTGTGGATAAGAATTTTTACCCAACATACATATTTACGGCTCTTGTCCCTAATAGCACATTGAAAAGAATCAGACTGTCCTCAATTTGGTCATACTGTCGGTCTCTACGTATTTCTAAACTTGGCAAATGATTGTGGATGCATATTTCATAAATCTAATAAGATGAAATAAATGACGTTAAATTATACTCTCAACACTTAATTGTTCAAATATGGAAAGAAGGACTCTCTTGAATTTCATTGAACCATTATCAATCATTCAGAAGTGTTCACCTCTAAGTAAAAGGTGCTCTGCTTAACAAATTCAGAAACAGCAGCATATACAATTGGAGAGTTCTTTTTTTTTCCTGGACATTTGAATTTGCCTTATGTGTTCCCATAACTAGTTCTTGGTTTGCTTTAGTTTTGCTGTTGATGGATTTGTTTTGTCTTGTTTGGCCATGTGAACATTTTCACCAAACTGGAAGCTTAATTCATGAAATAAACTTACTGTCCTCTTGAAGATTTTCATATTGTAACTTGCTTATTAGAGAAAACAGTTTGACATTGTGGAGGTTTAGATTACTATGATCACACTGAGGACTATATCCCACTGTTTTCCTTTTACATTTCTTATTCCAACAGTACTGATCTATTCCAAAGCTCCAGCAATGTATTCCTCCCTGTGTACACATATCTTTCCTGTGCTTGTTGAACCCTCTGCCTGACTTACCTCTTAGCTGTGCAAACTCCATTTATGTGTGCCCTTTCCTAGAAATCTTACCTTCCTTGCTGCTAAAAACTTAGGTGCTTTATGTGCTTCCATCCAGTAGCCTACCTACATATGAGATATATACTTCAAACCTTACTGTTAATTCATGGTGCCTAAATATAACTTGGGCTTCCCTGGTAGCTCAGCTGGTAAGGAATGTGCCTGCAATGCAGGAGACCCTGGTTTGATTCCTGGATCAGGATTATCCCCTGGAGAAGGGAAAGGCTACCCACTACAGTATTCTTGGGCTTCCCTGGTGGCTCAGCTGGTAAAGAATCTCCCTGTAGTGCGGGAGACCTTGGTTTAATCGCTGGGTTGGGAAGATCCCCTGGACAAGGGAAACATTACCCACTCCAGTATTCTGGTCTGGAGAATTCCACAGACCGTATAGTCCATGGAGTTGCAAAGAGTTGGATGCAACTTTCACTTTCACATTGCAACTTATTTTGATTTCTTTTTCTCAATCTGTCCCCTCTGAGTGAGTGGTCTTCCTATCTGCTTAGATGCTAAATTTTATTCACTACTGTATTTCCAGGTACCTACCCATTATAGGGGACTGGAATGCAAAAGTAGGAAGTCAAGAAACACCTGGAGTAACAGGCAAATTTGGCCTTGGAATACAGAATGAAGCAGGGCAAAGACTAATACAGTTTTGCCAAGAAAATGCACTGGTCATAGCAAACACCCTCTTCCAACAACATAAGAGAAGGCTCTACACATGGACATCACCAGATGGTCAATACCGAAATCAGATTGATTATATTCTTTGCAGCCCAAGATGGAGAAGCTCTATACAGTCAGCAAAAACAAGACTGGGAGCTGACTGTGGCTCAGATCATGAACTCCTTATTGCCAAATTCAGACTTAAGTTGAAGAAAGTAGGGAAAACCACTAGACCATTCAGGTATGACCTAAATCAAATCCCTTATGATTATACAGTGGAAGTGAGAAATAGATTTAAGGGCCTAGATCTGATAGACAGAGTGCCTAATGAACTATGGACAGAGGTTTGAGACATTGTACAGGAAACAGGGATCAAGACCATCCCCATGGAAAAGAAATGCAAAGAAGCAAAATAGCTGTCTGAGGAGGCCATACAAATACCTGTGAAAAGAAGAGAAGCAAAAAGCAAAGGAGAAAAGGAAAGATACAAGTATCTGAATGCAGAGTTTGAAAGAATAGCAAGGAGAGATAAGAAAGTCTTCCTCATTGATCAATGCAAGGAAATAGAGGAAAACAACAGAATGGAAAAGACTAGAGATCTCTTCAAGAAAATTAGAGATACCAAGGGAACTATTCATGCAAAGATGGGCTCGATAAAGGACAGAAATGGTATGGACCTATCAGAGGCAGAAGATATTAAGAAGAGGTTGCAAGAATACACAGAAGAACTGTACAAAAAAGATCTTCACAACCCAGATAATCACGATGGTATGATCACTCACCTAGAGCCAGACATCCTGGAATGTGAAGTCAAGTAGGCCTTAGAAAGCATCTCTATGAACAAAGCTAATGGAGGTGATGGAACTCCAGTTGAGCTATTTCAAATCCTGAAAGATGATGCCGTGAAAGTGCTGCACTCAATATGCCAGCATATTTGGAAAACTCAGCAGTGGCCACAGGACTGGAAAAGGTCAGTTTTCATTCCAATCCCAAAGAAAGGCAATGCCAAAGAATGCTCAAACTACCACACAATTGCACTCATCTCACACGCTAGTAAAGTAATGCTCAAAATTCTCCAAGCCAGGCTTCAGCAGTACGTGAACTGTGAACTTCCTGCTGTTAAAGCTGGTTTTGGAAAAGGCAGAGGAACCAGAGATCAAATTGCCAATATCCTCTGGATCATCAAAAAAGCAAGAGAGTTCCAGAAAAACATCTATTTCTGCTTTATTGACTATGCAAAAGCCTTTGACTGTGTGGACCACAATAAACTGTGGAAAATTCTGAAAGAAATGGGAATACCAGACCACCTGACCTGCCTCTTGAGAAACTTATATGCAGGTCAAGAAGCAACAGTTAGAACTGGCCATGGAACAACAGACTGGTTCCAAATAGGAAAAGGAGTACGTCAAGGCTGTATATTGTCACCCTGCTTATTTAATTTATATGCAGAGTACATCATGGGAAATGCTGGGCTGGAAGAAGTACAAGCTGGAATCAAGATTGCCAGGAGAAATATCAATAACCTCAGATATGCAGATGACACCACTCTTATGGCAGAAAGTGAAGAGGATCTAAAAAGCCTCTTGATGAAAGTGAAAGAGGAGAGTGAAAAAGTTGGCTTAAAGCTCAACATTCAGAAAACGAAGATCATGGCATCTGGTCCCATCACTTCATGGGAAATAGATGCGGAAACAGTGGAAACAGTGTCAGACTTTATTTTTTGGGGACTCCAAAATCACTGCAGATTGTGATTGCAGCCATGAAATTAAAAGATGCTTACTCCTTGGAAGGAAAGTTATGACCAACCTAGATAGCATATTTGAAAGCAGAGAGGTTACTTTACCAACAAAGGTCCGTCTAGTCAAGGCTATAGTTTTTCCAGTGGTCATGTATGGATGTGAGAGTTGGACTGTGAAGAAAGCTGAGCGCCAAAGAATGGATGCTTTTGAACTGTGGTGTTGGAGAAGAGTTTTGAGAGTCCCTTGGACTGCAAGGAGATCCAACCAGTCCATCCTAAAGGAGATCATTCCTGGGTGTTCATTGGAAGGACTGGTGCTGAAACTGAAACTCCAATACTTTGGCCACCTCATGCAAAGAGTTGACTAATTGGAAAAGTCCTTTATGATGGGAGGGATGGGGGTCAACAGGAGGAGGAGGGGACAACAGAGGATGAGATGGCTGGATACCATCACCAACTCAATGGACACGAGTTTGGGTAAACTCTGGGTGTTGGCGATATACAGGGAGGCCTGGTGTGCTGTGATTCATCCAGTCACAATGAGTCGGACACGATTGAGCTACTGAACTGAACTGAACCGAAGGCATTTTCTGGTCAATAGGAATTGCTTAAGAAGGATGAATTTAATTAAATTATACATATTACTCCATCAGCAGCAGCAAATAGTGTTTTATTTGAAATTCAGAATATGTTTGTTTACTGCTTAAACATCAAAAGTTAACTTAGCTAACATCCTAACCATGCATTGCCCACTTCCTCTGCATCCTGGTACCCTTCTCACTTAAGTAAGAAGCTGTTTATTCTTGCAGTTTCTGCTAGTTGAGCAGGAACTGTGATCAAGCTGCATTAATGCAAGTGGGATTTCCCGAGACATCAATAAACTCGAAAGGCTCCCGGTGGGCCACTTGTAGTGTCAATAAAGGTTCATAATTACTTGCTCCTTTGAGCTTTTTAGACCCAACTTCCTTTCACTCTGCTGTGAATAGGAGGCTGGAGACCTGAGTGGTTCTTAACTTTCTACATCTTAGCTGAAGAATGGCAAACATCGCCAGGGATCCCAAGTTTTTAAGCAAAGGTGTTGGCTGGTATCCTTGTTATTTTACGCTGTCAAGAGACTAGAAACTTTTTGCCAGTATTGCTCCCCTCCAGCAGAGGACTGGCGGTGAACCTCACCATTTCTAAGTTCAGGGAGGTGGAAGGCCTAGGGGCCAAGGGTGGAGTTGGAGCCACTGCTCAATCTGAAGGAACAAGAAACAGAATTGAGAGAGGCTCTGGGGGAAGGACTAAAAGCAGAGAGTCTGGGTCCTGCTCAGATAGATGGGGGAAATTCTGGCTTCCAGACACTGTCTCACTTTAGGACTGACTCCCCCAGGCACCTCCACCACACCCACACCACACAAAAACCAAACCAAGGCAAACTAAGTGGCTGAGGCTAGGGGACCCAAGACTTGGAGAGGGACTATAACTGAAGACTAGAATCTAGGAAGGAAAAGTGCTCCCGCCACACAATAAGGTGTAAGTCAAACAAACAAACAAAAAAACAGTAGAGGGAAAGAGAGGGTGAAAATTAGGCTAAATACACTTTACTAACTTTGAGAGAAAAGCTTGCTGTTTTTCCTTTTCCCCCTTCTTCCTCCCTCCCTCCCTTCATTTCTTCTCTTCTCCCTTCTTTCTTCTGGGTGTGTGCATATGTGTATGCATGTATGGGTCTGTGTGTGTGTGTGTGCGCGTAAGTCCACTTGCGTTTTAAAAAGGAGATTCTGCTTTTCTCAGACTCTGATCTCTCCGCAGCAAAGTTAAAGTGGGATTGGAGTTTCCTTGACTTCTGCGTGAGGAGTTTTCAAATGGCAGCGATCGACCCTCCTAAATATCCATCAAGTCCCCGATGACACCTCTGCCATCATTGGTTCCTTGCCAGATTCTGAGCTGGGCTGGTCATCCACCACCCACCCGGAGTGGGAGATCCGCTCTTGCGCGCGTGTGTTTGTCCTTTCGGGATCGAGCGGCGCCCAGCATATCAAATGTCCTCCAACCCCCTCCTCCTCCCGCCCCCCATTCACTCCCCTCTGGAGGCTGTGCGTTTGGCTTGTGTGCGCGCGCGAGGGTGTATATTTAGCAAAGACGCCTGGAAGCGGCTACCCCTCTTGCTAGCCACCCCCAGCTCTCAGATCGCGTCTCCGATCTGTGTCCCCAGCCGCGGGGTCCTCTCCAAGCGGAAGCGGACAAGACTATCTAGGTGCGCCCTGCCTCCCAGATCGAGCTCAAGCTTTGCTGTCCCGAGAGGACGAGCTGACTTTTTCCTCGGGCGCTTCTCTCTTCCCACGGTGTGCGAGCACTGGTGCGTGCGTGTGAGAGAGAGAGAGAGAGAGAGAGTGTGTGTGTGTGTGTGTGAGCGCGATTGTGTCTGTACACGACTGAGCTCGCGAGCTTCCTCTCTACGCACCGCGCAGGCAATGCCGGCGACGTTACTCTGCAAGCAGCAGCCGGAGACCGAAGGCAACAGCAGCCTCCGCCCCCTCGGCGCCGTGATTGGCTGGCTTTGCTCATCATTTCCATGCTAGCAAAAAGGGAAGGGCCAGTGACGCCCCCGAACCCCGCTGCAGAAGCGGCCGCCACCTCCAATGCACAAGGTGTCTCTCCTGCAAAGGAACCGAAGCCCCAGGGAGGAGGCGCTGGACCGACCCGGGCAGAGCTGGAGGGAACCGCGAGAGAGAGAGCCCGGCGCAGCGCTCGGGTACCAGCCGGAGGTCGGCCGCAGAGGACCCTCGAGACCTGCTGGGGAGATCCCGGCTCCACGGTCTCCTCGGCTTTTACAGATCTTGCCCCCCCGCCCCGCGACTACCTCTCCCCCTAAAGGAATCTTTCTATGAAGAGGAGGTGAGGGAGCTGGGGCCACCAGGAGTTTCCCGGGCACCCAAGATGCGCTCCATCAGGAAGAGGTGGACGATCTGCACGATCAGTCTGCTCCTGATCTTTTATAAGACAAAAGAGATGGCACGGACCGAGGAGCACCAGGAGACGCAACTCATCGGGTAAATGCAAAGCTTCATTCTAGGATCTGACAAAAAGTCCAGCCGTGAATGAGATGTGAATTGAAGCGATCGAGTGAGGGTTGGGGTTGTGTTGGCGGTGGGGTCCGCCTGTGAGCGCTTAGTCTGGTGAAGTAAATAACAAAGGATGTTGTTGAGGTGTGTGATTTCTCCACGGCGGGTTCTCAGTAGGAGTTCAACTTGCCCTGCGCGGTGATAGTGACAGTTGCCTTGGTGCCGGGGCTCGCAAGCCAAAGAAGTCCCCGCAGAGTGTCAACAAAGAACGGGCACCCTTGCCCTTTTTAGTCCCAGGGCAGAACTCGGTCCAGATGTCTTTATTGCCCTTCCGTCTTTCTCTGTGCTAGCTCTAAAGGGAGGTACCAGCAGAAGCTGGCTTCCTGAAAGGCTGAAGTTAAAGCCCAGAAAGTAGGAAAAGCGTCTCCTCTTCTTTACAATTGTGTGTGTGTGTGTGTTTTGGCTTCTAGTTAGATCTGTGTATCATCATTTGAATTAGAAACTCCAGGTCAACCAGTGATACTTCCTTGTTTGCTGTCCATGGGTCAAATGCATGGGCGTCATGGTTACAGTTTTGGAAACTGGGTTCGACTTCACACAGACTAGATTTCTGCTTTTTCTTTAGTTTGTCTAGATGAGTTCAGAATCTTCCTTCACCCTAGTCAGTTCTCTAAATATCACACTTCCTTCCTCCCTCCCCCCAGCCTCTGTGACTTTGAAGTTTACCCAGGAGGTGGTTGCAACTTTGTGTTGCTTACAGAGCTTGGAAGCGTTCTTTTTTTTTTTTTTTTCTGAGAATGTGACCCCTGGTTGTCAACTCTGCTCGAAGTCCTGTTTCGGAAATCCTGCCTCATCCGGAGGTGTCTGCTGTCGCTATCGGAAACTCCACACTGGCAGAGATGCCAGCCTGGTTTTTCTTTTCCCTAAAGATGAGGACGAAGATAGAACCCTTGCACGTTGGGGTGGGGAGGCGGGGGCACAGGACGGCTAAAACGTGTGTACGCGCGCGCGCGCACACACACACACACTAAACTTAATGCGCTCCATTTCTTAATATTCCTGCTCTTCCCTAAGTAATGAGAATTTAAGTGAACAAAACGCCGGCTTATCTGTACAGAAGACGCTGTTCTTTGATAGAAAATTAACACAGAAGTAGTCGAAGGGGACTGAAGAGAATGAAAAAGCCAAAAAGGCATGTGCGGGATGGTTGTTATGCCTCAATAAATCTCCAAATGGGCTATTCGGGGAGGGGGTCCCCGAACTGTGTGAGGTCCTTCACACTGGGAGGGGTTGGCTTGAACCTTCAGCCTGGCTCGATTGTCAGAGAAGGACTCTGGGGGGGGGGCGGGGGTGAATGGGTGGGCATTCCCGGGTAGACCTGGGGCTTTGCAGACGGACAAAGGGGTCTTTTGGGAAGTGGTGAACCGGCGCCCAAGGGGGGAGAGGCTGAGGCTGGGCTTGGGGGTGGGGGGTCGAGGCTCTCGGTAATCTTCAGGGTTCGGTGGGCTCCGCAGACGCGCCTTGAGCCCAGACAAAGCGGCCGCGTCCTCGGCCAGGACTCCGAGGGTCGGGGCCTCGGCGGCGGGCCACCCTGCGGGGCGCGAGCGGGAGGAACGGGTTGGGGGTCTCCCCCGGGGGGCCCCCTCCCCAGGCCTCCTTAACCCGCCGGCGGGAAGGCGGGGCTCACCCCGAGTCCTAGGATGCTCCCCCTTTCCTGGGCGACATGCCTCCTGTGGCCTCTGCCAGCCGGTGTGCGCAGCCCAGGGCGCCCGGGAGGAGGAGGAAGGGGAGGGGAGTGAAGGCGGGGGGCGAGCAGGCGTCGGCCTGGGCCAGAGGGTCGGGTCAGCCCCGCGGGGCTTCTCTCGCACCTTCTCCGGGCCGAGCGCGCCCCTCCGAGGATGCGCGGGGTGGGCGCATCCAGCAGGAAGAGGGGTGCGCGCGGAACGGGGGTTCTCCGGGGCCCCCTCCCCGAAAGAGCTGCCCGCCCGGGTGGAGGAACCAGCCTCTATTGCAAGAATCAGGTCCCCTTTACAAATAAAATAATAACTTTTACTGCTCCAGTCGGCCCCCGCGCGCCTCCTCCCTAATTAAAACCCGCAATCACAACCACGCAGGGCGGCGCGCGCCGCGCCTCGCTGAAACCTGGGAGTTGGCGCTGCCTGGGGTTCGGGGTTGGGGGGGCGCACCGGGAGGACAGCTGGTCCCCCCGAGCCCACCCTCGCCCCAGCGCTTTACCCTCGGCTGAAACGTGCCCCTGAAAAGCTGGGGATAGCAGCTGATTATTTCAACTCCCCCGAGTAGTGCTTCTGGTGGCAGGGTTGACTCATCCCAAACAACGGTTCTTCTCATTGACTCTCTTTCTACCCAAGCCACGTGGAGGGGCTGGTTTCTTTGGAGATGAGTAACCCAGCGTGGCGGTTTGGCCGCCTGAACCCAAGCCAGTTCATCGCCCGAGAGGTAAACAGGAGTCTGACCTTTGGGGGCGCCGCTGCGTACCTTGTGAGCGGGCCGTAGATTCGGTGAAGGGCACTTCCGTAGTCCTTGGATCAAACATCCTTCTGGATTCGGATTTAGCGACCCTGCTTCCATCTGGCAGCAGACAGGTAGTTTCTTTCTTTATTCCACCTGCCTGCCTTTTAACACTGGAGGTCCCACCTAGAGTCTGTGTGACCTGGTTCTTCTTATATCCAGGATAGAGCAGTCATTCCGCACAGAGGGAAAAGCAAGAAACAGCCGCTTAGCTTCCCACACCAAGCATCCACATTCACACATCTCCAGAGGAATTCCAGCATTATGTTTGTCATAAGCAATGATTGAAGAATGGGTCGAGTAATTATTGGATGTTCAGAATTGTTTCCTTCAAAGCTAGCCTATTAATTGCCTGATCTGTTGGCTAGTTAATAAAATTTACCTCAAAGCTCATTTAGGGATATAAAGGGGTCTGTTCTTAGCTGATATTTTTACTTAATGATGGAAAATGGCATTTGCCTCTCAGTTGGCATATTCTTTTACTGACTGTATTCTTTGGATATAATTAGAAATATGCTAACTTAAAGATCCTACAGATAAAATCATGTGGGTGTACTCATTTAATGAAATAATGCATTTGGGAAAGTAACAAACTTTAATACCAAATAGACATTTGCTTTGTTACTCCTTAAAACTTACCACATACTTTTTTAATGGTGGACTTTAAATGGCACTTTAACTTACTTTTCTTATTATCTAGAGATCTCTTTTTTCACTTGACTGTGCACTTTAGGTTGTCTCACTAGGTTATCTCCAGTATTAGTTCTGAAACAGGATTGACAGTGGAGATAAGCATTCATACTTAAGAGTATTTTAGCATTGTCAGCAGTGTTCATTCCAGTTTGTTCTAGAGTAGAACACGCGCTGGTAACTCAGGAAACCAGAATCTGCATGTTACTTCATATGTTATATTTGGAATTCTACTAAAAGCCATATGCTGTAAGTTAAGGTAGCACATCTCATTGTTTTTTAGTTGTTTTACACTTAGGTAATGAAAACACAAAACTGCCTGCTATTTCTGTTGAGGCTTAGTTTGATGCAAGTTCTTTTTGCATAAATAATGTACATTTTCATTTTAAATAGGAAGTTTAACCTAAGAGAGCACATTCCAAAACCAAATCAAGAAGAGTATACAATGAGGTGGAATACAGGGCTTTTGGGTACCTAATTTCATGAAACTGAATTAATCCTCCGTATTAGGCACTGCAGAATTAATAGAATAAATTATAGTGATGCCTGGCAACTCATATTTCAAAGAGAAAAATATTTGTAAAGTCTAGTAGTAACATTACTACTGACTAGCTTCTATCCCTGGTATTACATGGATGGCTATCTAAGTGGGTTTTTTAGCTGCGTATAAGCAGGAATACTTTATATGTTGCTTTATTTCTTTTATATGGTGTGTAATTATCCCTTTAGAAGTACATGTTGAACCTTCCTGTATATAGCCCATGCAAGAAATGTTTTCAGTGCAGCTGTTTGGATCTGGGATGAGAAGCTAGGAGGGGGTGGCAACATCCTTCATGCCTTGCATTCACAGGAAGGAAAAGGCTTGTCCAAGACCAAGTACTACCAAGGTCACAAGTGAAGAACCCCCTGGGACTCATTTAACTTTATACAAAGAAGTTTGCTCCAGAGCCTCAGATTGCTGGAAGCCTGGCCTTCTCACACATGAGTTCCACTGACTTCAAGGAGAAGTGTGACTAGTTGTAGATACTTTCATTCAAAATACTTTCCAGTAATAAAAGTCTGAAGTTTGGCTGATCACCAGTTTAGTGAAAACAAAACAATTCAAAGGGCAGAGTAATGTGGCAGCATTTCGTTAATATATTAATAAAACTGATTTAAACTTTTAAAGCACTTCTTTAAATCTTTGCAGTTCTGAAAAGGCTGCATACCATATCGTAGCAATCATTCTGCTTTATAAAAATGTATCTTTATCTACCTGTCAGTAAAGCAATCTTCCACAGGTATTTAAAATGCCAGCTTACTTCTTCTATAAAAGTTTATTGGTGGCAAAAATAGTTATTTTAATTGTAATGTTAGGTAGTTAGAATAGGGAAAAGGAGTCCAAAATGGCGGTGGCTAAAAGACAAGGAAGGGAAAAGCCCGCAAAAATAGAACAGAGGAAGGTTAAAGGAAGATCCGAGGACCGGAGTAAGGACTTAGGTAGAACAGCATTCCTGACTAAGCAAATTTGCCTAGGGCAGCCCCAGGGGGAAGGAAAAAAAACATATAAAAAGAGGAGCCAAAGGGCTGTCTCTCTCTCTTCCCTGCCCCTGCACGCGTTGGGGCCCTCTTCTCTTCGCGTCTTTGGATCTAAGTGCCCTCAAGCCTTGAAGATGGATTTTCCTGCTATATTCTAAATAAAACAGAGCTGTAACACTGAACTGTAACACTGATTTGTCTAAGAGCTATAACATGGTCCGTTCACGACCTGAGAGCTATAACGGTCTGTCCAAGACCCCAGAGCTGTGACACGCCGAGAAGGCTTTAATGTCCGTCACTCCAAATCTTTGTTGTGACAAGACAAAAACTGAGGAGCATACAGTCACCTGACAGTAGCAATCTGTGTTTAGAAAAAGATGAATTGACAGGCCAATTATTGACAAGATGAAGATTGGGAAGATACTAACCCCTAGAAATGTTTGTGTCCATACCCTTGAAAGTACATCTCCAAAAGTATGAAGGTTAACTCTGTACATCCACATTTTCATTCATATATAGTTATCATGATTAGACATGTAATATAAAAATTGACTCTGGGCCACTGAGTAGTAATTGCACCCTGTTTCCTTACATCCTAAATGACCTCTATAAAATGACTATTATTAGCCATGCCTAGGCATGCGAGTGTATCGTTTTCATCAGTAGAACAGTTTAAAATATTAATTTTTATAGACTTCTAAATTTTACAGGGAGTAGTTGCATTTGATGCTTTGAGTTGCTTCAAATTGGAACTACATGTTTCAAAAAGAATGCAAACCAAAATACCAAACTATAAGCCTCCAATTACAGAATTCATCTAGCAGCTGTTGCACAGGCAGTGTTTCCATTGATAGTAGGGGAGGATTGCCTACATAATAAACACAGATTTAGACTTTGTGACTGAGCAAATAGCCATGCTGCTTTTTAACTATGTTCTTGAGATTCTAAAAAAAAAAAAAAAAAAAAAAATTAAGAAGTGACATGTAAAGAAATACAGATTTGAAAGGGCTAGGCCATAGACAGGAGGCTTTTTTTTAATTCTCTGAGTCTGGATTTACATCAATAAAATGCCAAGAAATAGTCTACTGAACATTGAACAGTTTCAACTATAAAGGCCCTAAGGGCCTAAATGCCATCATAGGTATCTGTCACTTACAGTCAGTACCCCTGCTGTTAGTATGCCTCATGATATACTTGCCCTATGCTGCTGATTGGTGGGGGTAGCACAGTTGATTTTTTGGTATAACTGAAAATACCAGTAATAATGGCTACTGAATGAGTATTCCCCCAATTGCAATCTCTTATCTCCCCACCCCAAACAACTATCAGAAAAGCACCTCATTGTTGAGATTTTTTTTGAGACCAATGTAATTTCAGAATTAGCACTTCAGTTGTTTTATAAATCACTTTCACGTGCAGAGTCCCATTTAATACTCACAAAGTCAAAGCATATTAGTTAATATTTTTGCAATTTTCAAGGTAAGGCTCAAGCCACCTCATCACAGAGGATGAGATGGCTGGATGGCATCACCGACTGGATGGACATGAGTTTGAGTGAACTCCGGGAGTTGGTGATGGACAGGGAGGCCTGGCGTGCTGCGATTCATGGGGTCGCAAAGAGTCGGACACGACTGAGTGACTGAACAACTGAACTGAACTGAAAGCCACGGTGGCTTGGAAAGAAAGGATTTAGGCGCTAGGGAGCAAGAGAGTCACAAACATGCCTAGATCACTTGATAGCCAGCGCCTTACTCCAAAACAAAAGCTCTTTCCGTTATGTCTCATGTCTCCTGTGAAAATAAAATTACTATCTTAGGAGTCACAGTTACGCAGATGGAGGAGAACTGGCCAAACATCCTGTCTCTATTGTTACACACAGCAGGGAGGGAGGGATTAAAGGGGAGCAGAACTTTGATGAGAATTTTTTCCTTTAAGTACCACAAAGGTCTTTTCTTTACACGAAACAAGTCTTTTCTTTACACGAAACCAGTTTTATTTAAAAAGAGTATTTTGCCTATGTTCTCCTCTAGGAGTTTTATAGTTTCTGGTCTTACGTTTAGATCTTTAATCCATTTTGGGTTTATTTCTGTGTATGGTGTTAGAAAGTGTTCTAGTTTCATTCTTTTACAAGTGGTTGACCAGATTTCCCAGCACCACTTGTTAAAGAGATTGTCTTTAATCCATTGTATATTCTTGCCTCCTTTGTCAAAGATAAGGTGTCCATATGTGCGTGGATGGCAAAACTAATACAATTTGTAAAGTTTAAAAATAAAATAAAATTAAAAAAAAATAATAAAAGAGTAAGTGAAATAATAAGTGTAAATGATTGCCTGATAAAGACATATTCACCTAATCTTTGTAATAATACCTTTCATCATGCTTATACTTCTTCTTCTAACATATAGAAAATGTTGTATCTGTAAGCTGTCAACCAGTAATCTAAATCGGGTATTATGATATTATACAAAGTGTTTCTTATTTTTACAAAGCTTTTATTGTGTTCTGTTCCAGAGATGGTGAGCTGTGTTTGAGTCGATCCCTTGTCAATAGTTCAGATAAAATCATTCGGAAGGCTGGTTCTTCAATCTTCCAGCATTCTGTAGAAGGTTGGAAAATCAATTCCTCTTTGGTCCTAGAAATAAGGTGAGTTTCTTTAATAAGGCATAATGAATTTCACATCATGTTCGAGAATACACTGGATTTGGCAAATGTACATTGAATGCTTGATTTATAGTTTAAGTGTGAATACTTCAGTAAGAGTGGACCAGTGTTTAATGTTGCTCACTGAAAGATGTGAAGTCATAAGACTGAAATCACTATACAGTCAGAAGTATAAGGATGAATATATGAGTTTTTAACATACTGTCTTTATGCTAATGAAATAAAACATTCAGCAGAACCCTAATATTTAACATACTTTTGTCTGGATGGACATATATTTTGAGAATTATCTTTAACTTCTCTAAAGTCTTTAATAATCTTGTGTTTTCTCATACTGGATACAAGTAGAGCCTATTCAACTGCTATTTTTGCCAACAGTTATAAATAAATTTTACTTATTCTATGAGTACTTATTCAATAATTATATCCTAAACAGGTAAAAATTAGCAAATAAGGTTTCTAGAATAGAGGTTTATTCTTTGTAAGATTCTGTTATTTTCACTTAGATAAGCTCTTGAAATCAAATACAGCGCCTATCTATATTCATTATATCTTGTTTTCTTCAGTTATAACTCTGTAACTAAGAAGAAAGTTAGGGCCTTCCTAATTATAGAGGAAAGAAGATCATTTTCACTATAGTTACTTTGCTGTGTTGGTTGGCATGTTTAAATAAGAGCATTTCAGTAAATCAGAACTCTTTAAAAGTTCAAGAGAACAACCATCCTTTACATAATAAAACATTGCATTTTTCTAGCATTGGTAAAATGCTAATTACTCAATGACTGAATATTAACATATAGATTTTGTAAGAGTGGTTTAGTGGTTAAGAGAGTAAGCTGGCTGATCTCTTTGGGCTTCTACCTCCTCACTTCTTGCCTCACATCTATATGTAATGTAGAATAAGCCACTTGAAGGAAGGATTCACTACCCTCATCTGCAGTGTATGCATAGCAATTCATAGAATGCATCCCATCAAAGGCACTCACTACATGTTAAAATATAATTGAAAGAGTGGCTGGAAATTAAAAAAGAGATGGGTGCCATGGAAAAGCAGGAATTGGTAGACCTCTTTGTTTTAAAACTTTCAGTCTGACTGGAGTGGAAACAGGAATCAAGCCATGCAATGTCAAGTGGTGTCTGTTTGGTTGTTTTTAGCTGAGGGTGAACTTTGTATATTTGAAGGCAGAGTACAAGAACAAGGAGATGAGTAGCATCTGACTGATGTAGTACAACTCTGACAGTTTATAAATCGATGTCTTCTGGGTAGAATGTGTGCAGCAATCAATATTTATTTCCAGTGGATAAAAAGAAACTTCAAACAGTTCTAATAAATTAGCAAATTCCTTATAAAAGTACAGATTTTCATATTCTCTTGAGAGATTGAAAAATGTGTGACTCTGGGCCTGTACTCCTCCTAAGACTTCCTTGGCTGAAACCAACACTAATCATGATATCTCCAGTTGGACAGTTTTACACCTTGGCTCCGATTTCTCATGACACCTACCTAGTGTCATCCTTACTATCTCATACTCCTATGCCCACATTGGCATTTAGAAACCCTGTAAGAGATGAGATAATTATGAAGGAAAAGCCACAGCATGTGGAACTAGAAGGGGCCATGAGTCCAGTGTGTTTGAGTTTAGAATAGAGTAAGGATTTAATATTTCTTAGAAGGAGATCAGAGAGAGAGAGAGATGGGTTATTAAAAAGAAAATATATGATCTACAAGAATGGCTAGAAAGAAAACTTTTAAGTGTGGATGATTTGACAAGAAAGGTGTCAATTAGGTAAGGTTCTATAGATCAAGTAAAGTACTGAAAGAAAGTAAAATCAGAAATTGAAATACTTAATATAATTATTATATCTAATAATTAATGTAATGAACATATATAGCCATGCTGAATAATAAATCAGGTAAAGTCTAATAAATAAAAATACATAATTAACAATAGTTTAATCAATAAATCTGGCCATGCCTTCTTAGTATCTGTGAAAAAATGAATACTACATAGGGGCATGAGGCTCCATCTATTGCTGTTTTTAAAATATTCAAGCTAAAAGTGTTTAACATAGTTGACCCAAGCAATTTATTATTACAACTTTACAAATTAATGAGAGTTGCATTCATATCTTTAAGGGTGATTTATCTTCAATTATAATAGCTCATAATGTGAATGAAATGTAAACACTCTTTTCATATGGTTCTCCTTAGCAGGTAAAGAAGTAAACAATTAAACAGTGAGCAAATATTAAATAAGACATACAAAGTTGTCACTTCAAGGAAATAATAATTTATAAAACCATTACTGCTTAATATACAGTTTATAAAAATTATATAATTGCCGATCACAGTAGTGACTAGTAAGTATCAATTTGACACCTAATACTAAAAAATGTAGAATATAAAAAATTAGTTAGTGGCTTAACTTTCTTTTTAACTCCAACCTAAAACTAATCTTAAAGTATTTTGGTTATTTTCCTTTGTTTTTCCCCACACCTATAGCATTTACGAAGAACCATATTAAATTTGTGTCAGTGAGTGGGTGTGGGCCTATTTTACAAGTGTTTTCAAAATTCGACTTTGAAGTTTTTGATTAAGACATTAAAACTAGTCAATTTTGATCTTACATGATTGAACAGTGCTTACAAATCTTTCTCATTTTTGAAATCTCATTAAACTTATAATGCTCTTGTGACATTCCTAATAAATTATTTATCTGTTTGCATTAAAATGTGAAACAGTCACTGAAGATAAATTGTTTTCCCGTACTTTTGTAGACATGCTTTTCTTTCTTATTACTAATTCTTCCATCCCTATATACATTCTGCTGCTTGCATATGCACATCAAGAAAGGATTCATATATATTCATCAAACAACTGTACCTCTGAGGAGTTATCTGAGAGAGATGATTTCATATATTAGTTCATTGTACTTTGAAAACTCATCGAGATTTAGGGAGGTTTATGCATCCCACAGCTAACTTCACAATTAAACTAATTAGCTTGGTTAAAGGCTTGATTTTATTGTTAGTAGCTTGTTCTTTATACTGTAAGCTAAGAAATGACACGTTTAAGATGCATCAGATGTCAGTATATCCGTGAACTATGTACTGAGAAATTGTACTAGTCATGTCCAACATTTGTGACTTGACTTTTTTTTTCATCTTTGGGTTGTTTCTTTTTGTTCCCTCATTTTTCATGTGTTGAATAGAAATCTGAAGAATTACAATACCAGATATAAATGTACAGAAATGTATGAGCTCAGCTGCTGCTGCTGCTGCTGCTGCTGCTGCTGCTGCTAAGTCACTTCAGTCATGTCTGACTCTGTGCGACCCTGTAGACGGCAGCCCACCAGGCTCCCCCGTCCCTGGGATTCTCCAGGCAAGAACACTGGAGTGGGTTGCTCATCAGAACCAGAATAAGCACATCATGATTAGTCAGCAAATAGATCTTCAACTCTTAGTGTCATTATATAACAAAGTTCTTCACTGAACTTTTTTATGGTAGGTTGACTAACCATAACAGCAAATTTGTATGTGCTCCGGCTGTCGACAATAATTTGCTGTTGCATGCACTGATTTACTTTAGAAGAAGGTCCACATACAGTTCCACTCGTTCAGTAAGTGACCATCGTGGCTCTCACAGCGCGTTAGTTCCCTGGTCACTCTTCAAAGCCAGGCCTCTCTGACTGTGCAACCAGAGCCTCTTATTATGAGATAAATATTTTGGAAGGCTCACGTTTAATACTAAAAGTGCATACTATTAAAACACATCTTTATGTAAAGTTCACAAGGTGGAGTTTTTTGCTCTAACATAATAAAATATAACAGTATTCATCCAGTATTGCCAAATGCTGAACCAAATATCAAATGGCTGCCTGACGTGTAAATTAAACTAAAACAGGCTTTTCCTCAAGCTTTTTTGAGACAGTTTTGCCTTTTCATTTGGTTGTGTTCAGAATTTCTTTATTTTAACACTAACTAGAATATCTTTCCTGTAACAGCTAGAACCCTAAGCTCAGAAGCTCTAACAAGCTATAGGTTATGTTTTTGTTTCGTTTTGTTTTTTTTTTTTTCAGAACTTTAAGGCATGTTACCTTGCAGAATTAATCTTTTGAGACAAAAAATTGTCTGCTTTTTCTGGGTTTAATGAAACACTTGGCATTTCTTAAACTTTTTTTTTTTTTTCAGTGAAAACAATTGAGTTGATTCAGTGATTTTTGTCTAGAGTCAAAAGTTTGCAAAAACTGATTCCTAATACATGTGTATCACTACCTAATTCGTTTCTCAACGTGTGATGCCTTCCAGCTGTAAGATTCGCCTCACAATACTTACTGATGAAGTCAACAATGTCATTTAGATTAAATTTTAGCTGCCACAGCACGTGTGCTTGCTGTTGACAGGAAACCTACAGAGAAGAAAGAGTGGCACCTGGTGATAGGTTAGCGATATTTAACATTTCACAAGTGAAAACAATGTTTAGTAAATTAATTCCCCAGGACTCTGCAGCTGCTATTTCAAGTGGTGGGTGACGTTGAAAGGGAAGTTGTCATTGAAAATTCAGTTGAAAAGTTTCTGTATAGCATCTATTCCTGTCAGTTTCACAGTCTAAACCAGTCTTTCGGTTTAAGCCAACGTTGCCTAACAAAACATTATCTTTATGACTAACTTTTTAGTCTTACCAAAAGTGAAAAATATTTTCTGATTCTGTCAGTTTATCTTTACCGTTAAGACAGTTGCTGAATTTAGGTGTTTGCTTTTCGAATAGGGTTTCAGAAGTCACATTATGCTTACAAAATAACAGTTAGAGACCTGTAAGGAATCCTTCAGGGCTTCCCTGGTGGCTCAGATGAAATCCTGCCATTGTGTTGCTCTTTGAAGCCACACACAGAAAACACAATTCTTTGCTTTAAAAAGCTGGTAATAACTTGACCACATATTAGGAAAGCTTACACTGGTACAGCCTGCATATTCAGTATCAGCTTCTGTTGATTCATGCTTCCGAGTCCAGAAATTGGAGTTTTCTATCTCTTTCCAAAGTATCTTTTTTTTTTTTTTAATGAGCTGTTTTCATTCATGTCAATTTTATCTTGTGAGCAAAGCATGTATGTTCCCCTTGGTAATACTTAACATGTTTCAGTTCAACATAAGTACACAAGCTTTTCAGGCTTCCAATGACGTTCAGTTAATTATATTTAAGCACTCGTTTTCTTCTTTCTGGGGCTTCCCCAGTGGCTCAGCAGTAAACAGTCTCCCTGAAATGCAGGAGACCTGGGTGCCATCCCTGGGTTGGGAAGATCCCCTGGAAGAGGAAATGGCAACCAGCTCCAGTATTCTTGCCTGGAAAATCCCACGGACAGAGGAGGTTCATGGGCTACAGTCCTTGGGGTCACAAAGACTTGGACACGACTAAGCACCCACTCACTTTCTTTTTTTGTTTTTTTCTTCAATAGATTTATAGTCTGAACAACAATTAGACTTAGCAAATCCATATAATTTTTATATTACATTAAATCTATAATCTAAAAAATACAGCCTACTGGGGAGGAAAAAAAAAACAACTAAATTTTCTTTACTGTTTCCAAACAAATATCAAGCATTTTCATCAATATTTTCACTCACTGTAATTATTTTCAGTCTTTATTGTACCCTAGACTAAGAATTTTAGTTCAGATAATATTCAAAGCATAGGTTTAAGCCCAAAGAAATGAAAAGTTTGGTTGAATGTAGGAAAAAGAATAAGCTGGAGGCATTCAAGGTCCACCTCCCCTGTTCAGCTTAAGAAAGCAAATTCTATGGCAACAATTGTTCTGAGTTTTACCTAAGAAGCTTACATTTTTATATTTCAATTAGTCTGTGTGAATTGCTGTTTTGTATTCTGTTTTGTAAAGTACTTTATTTTTACTGCTTCCATTAAAAAAAAAACAAACAAAAAAAAACTGTTGAGCCTGTAAGACAGCATTGGAATAATACATACAATAATATCATCTGTACTTAATACTTATTTATCACATTAAGCATTATTTTTTCCTGAACTCTTAGAGTCCACTTTTTAAATATCAATTTTCCCTAAGAATGAATGAATTGAAGTGTTCTCTTACCTAAACTCAGAGATTTAGAAACCTGTGTTGGAAAATATTTTTACTGCTAACTTTTTATGACACAGCAAAGCTACTGAGATTGGAAAGTCCCTCTTGCCATCAGTTGACAAGCATTTAAGTGTTAACGTTATGAGTAAGGGGATTTTCCCTTTTGGTTTTCCAAGCTAAAGAGTCCTTTTTCAAAGCCGGACCTGTAATCTGTTCACCTTAGGCTTGCAAACATACCACAACTCCTGAGTTACATCTTCAAATACCTACAGTAACTCCTTTAAATTTTGTTCAAAGGAAAATGATAAACATCTTCTAGTTTGTCAATTCGACCACATCCGTGCAGTCTTTAAAGTCAAGCTTGTCATTGTCACAGGAAATGAAAAAACAATTGTTAAAATACAGGTATCAGGCATTACTTAATTTTTTCACCAAAGAAGTAAGTGGGAGTTAATATGTACAAAAGTTGATTGCTGCTCTTGGTGCTAGTTAACTTTTATGAAGAATCACATGTGCTTAACATAATGAAAGGCTTCTGAATCTTCTGCAATTCATATGCTCCATAGTTGCTGATTTCAACAGTGATTCTCTTCTGATGTAGTCTGTACTTTGTTAAGATGACTATTATGATGCCTTATAAGGTTTGTTAATTTTAAATGTTCATTTGTAGGACATTTATATACATTTTCCTGCATAAATTTTACCCCTTATGAACCTGATAATCCAAATATTTGATAAAAATTTAAAAAATGTCCTTTTTTCCCAGAGCTAATGGGCATATTCCTTGTGCATCAAATCTGGACAAATAAAATATTCAGTGATCTGGTTTCCTAATTAGATCACACATTAAAGTGGGATGTGTTTAAGGCAAACCAAAGTAAAACCAAAGGATTATGGTTTTCTTAGGGTGTATGCCCAGTAGTGGGACTGCTGAGTCATATTATAGTTTTATTTTAGTTTTTTAAGGAACCTCCAGAGTGGTTGCATCAATTTACATTCTCACCAATAGTGCAAGGGGGTTTCCTTTTCTCCACACCCTCTCCAGCATTTATTGTTTTTGATGGTTTTTTGATGATTACCATTCTGACCAGCATGAGGGCCATTTGTAGTGATATTGATGATACAGATTGAAGTAAGTCAGAAAGAGAAAAAACAAGTACCACATATTAACACATGCGTATGGACTCTAGAAGAACGGTACTGATGCACCTATTTGCAAGGCAGGAATCGAGAGGCAGACGTGGAGGACATTCTTGTAGAGACGGTGGGGGAAGGAGAGAGTGGGACGAATTGAGAGGGTAGCACTGACATTTGTAATGTCAGTTACACCTTGACTACCATGTGTAAAAGAGATAGCTGGTGGGAAGCTGCTCTGTTGTACAAGGAGGTCAGCTTGTTGCTCTGTGATGATCTAGGCAGGTGGGATGGGGGAGGTTGGAGGAAGGCTCAAGAGGGAAGGAATATATGTATACATGTAACTGATTCATCTTGTAGAGCAGACACTAAAAAATTTGCAAAGCAATTATATTCCAATTAAGAAATAAATAAAAAGTAAAGGGAAGATTCTTGTTGTTCGGTAGCTGTTATGTCCGATTCTTTGTGACCCCATGCAACTGTAGCATACTAGTCTCCTCTGTCCTCCACTAACTCTCAGAGTTTGCTCAAATTCATAACCATTGAGTCAGTGATACCATCTAACCATCTCATCCTCTGCTGCCCTCTTCTCCTTCTGCCTTCAATCTTTCTGAGCTTGAGGGTATTTTCAAATGAGCCAGCTCTTCGCATCAGGTGGCCAGAGTGTTGGAGCTTCAGCTTCACGAACAGTCCTTCCAATGAATATTCAGGGTTGGTTTCTTTTAGGATTGACAGCTTTGATCTCCTTGCTAACTCGGGACTCTCAGGAGTCTTCTCTAGCACTGCAGTTCGAAAGTGTCAATTCTTCAGCACTCAGCCTTCTTTTTGGTCCAACTCTAACATCTGTACATGATTACTGGAAAAGGCGTAGTTTCCACTCTCTAGATTTGTCATAGCTTTCCTTCCAAGGAGCAAGTGTCTTTTAATGTCATGGCTGCAGTCACCATCCTCAGTGATTTTGGAGCCCAAGAAAATAAAATCTGTCACTGCTTCCACTTTTCCCCTTTCTATTTGCCAAGAAGTGAAGAGACTAGATGCTATGATCTTAGTGTTTTGAATGTTCACTTTTAAGCCAGCCTTTTCACTCTCCTCTTTCACCTTCATCAAGAGGCTCTTTAGTTCCTCTTTACTTTCTGTCTTTAGAATGGTGTTAAGCAAAGATACGAGTTGTTTTTACATCCCTCATTGCTAGTCATGCTTCTGCCTTATTGGGGAATTTCCCTTTTGTTGGAGTGTTAGGAAGAGATCATATTTTTTGCTCATTAATAAAATTTACAAATAGTGATGAAGCTTAAACAGTAATATCATTAGAGGAAAATGTATCTATAATATCACGAATATTATAATAATGACTTTGTTTTGTGCTTTCTGAAAATTCAAGCTTGGAGTTAAAGCACTTCAGTAAATAATATCCAACGTCCAACTCAGAAGACTGCTTTCTCAGATTGCTTCTAGTGGGTCTCTGTTTGGTAACTTGAGAATCAAGCAGTCTTAGACTTTTGTAAGCTAGGTTAATAGATATTTCTTTGTTAATATATAGTGAAAGTCACTCAGTCGTGTCTGACTCTTTGCGACCTCATGAAATGGGGCCTGCCAGGCTCCTCTGTCCATGAGTTACTGGAGACATTTGGGAGGTCCCAAATACTGAACTTTCAACACAGTTTAAATCGTAAGCCATTGCTAGAGTTACTTCCTTCTGTCTCAGCTTGCAACTTGGCTGTTTCATGTCTGACTTAACCTCTTTTGGTGCCTTGCTGAAAGGGGTAACCAACATAGCTATCCAAGAGCAACAAGCTATTATATGTAGAATATGACTCTCAGGTTATTACAGACCACAGTTTTAGCAGGTGCTATCCTGTATCATGCCAGGAGTCACCAGCTTTCCAGGCAGCTGTATCTATTTTCTCATTTTCCATCATCTAACTTAGCATAAATGCATATATTTTTATGTAGCTTCACACATCTGTTAACCAATTTCTTTAGTAATTAGGGGATAGGCTAAGCTTCCACAGAAAGGAGACTTTAAAATACAGTGGGTCACAGGGAGCTCGGCTTGGTGCTGTGATGACCTAGCGGTGTGGAACGGGTGGGCAGGTGCAAGGGAGGTTCAAGAGGGAGGAGATACGTGTGTACTTAGAGCTGATTCACGTTGTTGCATAGCAGAAGCTACCGCAACATTGTAAAGCAAGAATCCTCCGATTAAAACTTTTAAAAAATTCAGTGGGCCAGTCAAATAAGTTGGAAGTTTCTTTCTTTCTCCTATAGGAATATACTTGATCCACTCATATCCTGTTTAAGAAAACTAACTCAGATGACCAAATCCAGCTATACTTGGGTTTGGAAACTTGGACATGTTCTAGCTGAGCATCCATGTCCCCAAGTAAAACTTAGAAGATTTGATTAGAAAAAGAGAGAAGGGAAGAAAGAACACAGAAACAGTGAGTTGTCTTTGCCATACAAGGTCCAGTATTCTATCTGTCCATGTTTTCTTCTAATATAGCCATCCAACTTCCAGGATTCTTGAGCTTGGAGGAAAACTTTCATAAGTACATACATATTGCTATAGTTTTAACATTACTTTAATTACAATATACACATGATTTGGTAAATGTCAATAATTTTATTGGAACAATCAGTCCTTTAATAGAATTAACTAAAGTATAATTCCAAACAATTTCAAGTTTCTTCTACACACCGTAACTAGACAATATTGAACAAAATAGATGATTATGGATAATTAATAAAGGTTTGCAGAATACTATCAGGCTCAGGTAAGTCAAGTCATGGCAATAATATTTCATTTAATAAACTAATTTTCTGTTTCATAGATAGGGGGCCTTTTTCACTCCACATATAGGTGTGTATAGTGTATATCTATTTACAGAATCATTGAAAAACTATGTGAAAATGACTTTTTAAAAATATATTTTATTTCCTATAGTATCAACTTAATTGGTGGGTTTAATTACCAAATGCGTTTCTTTATAAATGATATTACCTCATTATTGACCAGAGACACGTTAATTAATTTTTTGTTACCTGAACATTATTGACCAGAGATGTTTCAGTTTCACTTACATAACAAATTGCTTGCCACCGGCATTAATTTCTACAAAAATCCCCCAGTCAATAACGTGTCACCAGTCCTTGGATGCGTTGTCATTAATGGGGAACTTTGCTTGTATCTCAAATGCAGGAAGAACATTCTTCGTTTCCTAGATGCCGAGCGAGATGTCTCCGTGGTCAAGAGCAGCTTTAAGCCTGGTGACGTCATACACTATGTGCTGGATAGACGTCGGACACTAAACATTTCTCAGGATCTGCACAGCCTCCTACCTGAAGTTTCACCAATGAAAAACCGTAGATTTAAGACCTGTGCCGTTGTTGGGAACTCTGGCATTCTCCTAGATAGTGAGTGTGGAAAAGAGATCGACAGTCACAATTTTGTAATAAGGTGAGTTTTCTTCTGTTGCTAAAATGTGTAACTTCTTCAAAGACCTTTTACTTAGGACTAGAATGCTGGCAGAAATATGTAAATCTAATATTAATAAAGAATTACTGAAAGCTAAATCTAGCGTTTATTGACAATATCTTTATGTGTGTAGTATCCAAATTTACTCACCTTGAAATGTCAAATTAAAATTATTATATCCTTGAAAGAAAAGTTGATCTTGTAGCAATAATTCACACCAGCTTGTTTTTTTATTTTTTTTGCCAAATGATAATTTTATTACATATAATACATAGAAAAACTATTTGCTAATAGATGTAATTACTTATTATAATTTAATTTATTTAATTGTTTATTTCTATTACTGAATAGTTCTTCTGTGTATAATTTATAATATATTTATAATTATTCTTTTCTATTAGTGAATGAATTAATTCACTTAATTGCATTTATAAGCCATTTATATTCAATAAATTATTTTACTTATTCACAAAATTATGAACATTACTCTGCAATGATATAACAGATGTAACTTAATTTTACTGTTTTAATAATGATTATTTAGCATATTCTAGGAATATACTGTAGCAAATTTATATTTCATACCTTGGGCCAAATTGATTTCATCACTCTTTATATGTGGTATTTGTGAATGTTAGTGTATTTTGATTTTTCAGTTTTCTCATGGAATTAAACATAGCTGTTTGTTTTTCATTGATGTTCAACAGATATTTGATGAATCATGTGTTTGGTTAGCTTTTGATTAACTGAAAGAAAGACAACCATAGACTTAGGATTGTAATGATGACATAGATATTATCATTTTTTAATTCTCAGTTATTATTTTTAAATAGATTTGTTGGTTTTTTATTTCTTCAGAAATACTTGCTAAATAAATGAAACATGTATATTGAAATATGAAATACTACAATATAAAGATAAATAGGAAAATATGCTGATTTGCCATGTTGACAAATAGCTTGAAGTCTTGAAGCTATGCGGGAATCCTGCTTGTGGTAGTATCTTGAAAAAAAATTTTTTTGAACTATGGTATTAAATATAATAAATATTAATCATAAATAGGCCACAGTTTTTTTTTTTTTATAAAGCAATAATAGCCATGAAAAATCATAAGAGAACACTCAGGGAATACAATGCATAACAATGAATATTGCTATGAACATTTTGTATAACTATCTTACTTTGCTCAGTCACATGCAGGGTTAGTGATTGATTTGACATCAGTTGACCCTTTAAAACCCTGAGCTTTTAAATCGATTGAACTGAGAGAAAAACCCTGTGAAAATGTAGGTATACAAACAAAATTGTGTCCAAGGAGGAAACAGATTGTTTGATGAAGGAATGATGGTGGAAATGGAAACAATGAGCTTAAGACATTGAAGTCTGTATGAAGTATGGTTGGAAAGAAAAAGTAAGCCTTCTAGAATTTCTGAAGAGATTAAAATCAGAGCTCAGATAAGATGAGGAAGAAAAGATTTTAGAGTATAGTAGAAATTTCAGAAAGTAGATAATTTGTAAAGATGATTAATACTGGAGGGATACAGGATTCAAATGTATCCTGTATCCCTATTAGTAAGGACTGACTCCTTATTCCTACATCTCTTCAGACCTCAGCATTGAGATCTACATAATCCACTGGGTTCAACCTCACCTCTAACTCTGAAATTAGGATTGTAATGTCAGCTAACACCTCAACCAGAGCACATAATTATCTCTTCTTTTTTGTGGTGAGAATAATTAAGATCTTGTATTTTCGCAACTTTGAAGTGGGTAATGCAGTATTGTGACTATAGTCACTAGGTTGAATTAGATCTCTTGAACTTACGTGTTTGTTGCAGGTCACTCACTAATGTTTCAGGGCTCCCCAGGGGGCACTGATGGTAAAGAACCCGCCTGCCAATGCAGGAGACATGAGACATGGGTTCAATCCCTGGGTCGGAAAGATCCCCCAGGGGTAAAAATGGCAACCCACTCCATTCTTCTTGCCTGGAGAGTCCCATGGACAGAGAAGTCTGGTGGGCTACAGTCCATGGGGTCGCAAAGAATTGGACGTGACTGAGCGACTTAACACATGCTGATGTTTGAGCATTTACAAATGTAAAGTGTTTTTAGGAACTGAACTTCAGAAGTTCTTTATACTTTCCTCAGCTATGATTATTTTAAAAGCTTATTAACAAGAACACCATAGTGGTCAATCCTTAGTGTCCTAAGTGTGTTATGGTCTTACCAAGAAGTATAAAACACTGAGGATAAGCATTTCAATGAAGGCATAAGATTATTGCCATAATTACTTTTTTTTTCTTTTGCTCCTATTTTTACTAGTTTCTGAAACTAGAAGCTGGAATGTTCTACGTTAAAATATGTACTAGGAAAGTGTAGCCTATGGATGGGTTTCTGATTTTCCAAAAAAAATTTCAGCAAGAATACATTTAACGTTAGAAACAGGTAATCCCTGCAGCGAAACCTGTTTTTTTGGTAATAATATCTAGTCTGGAAACCCATTCCTTTGAGTCTCTTGGACACAAGAGACTTCAGTGACACATCATTATGCCAGACCTCCACCCTTCCTAGAACTCGAATCTTCCCCCGGCGTGTGGCACATCATCCGTGTGCATCTGTTCTTCCCCGGGTGTATGTGGCCTTTTGTTAGTGTCTGTTCTACTCTGCTGCTGCTGCTAAGTCACTTCAGTCATGTCCAACTCTGTGCGACCCCAGAGCCGGCAGCCCACCAAGCTCCCCTATCCCTGGGATTCTCCAGGCAAGAACACTGGAGTGGGTTGCATTTCCTTCTCCAATGCATGAAAGTGAAAAGTGAAAGTGACGTCGCTCAGTCGTGTCCGACTCCTAGCGACCCCATGGACTGCAGCCCACCAGGCTCCTCGGTCCATGGGATTTTCCAGGCAAGAGTACTGGAGTGGGGTGCCATTGCCTTCTCCAGTTCTACTCTACACCAGCAGAAAGGATTTTTGCTTTAAAACTCAATCAAAACCCCATTCCTTGAAACAGTAATAGTTTCCCATCCAGGTCAAAGTGGTTAAAGTCACAAATTGTAGTAACGATTTTTAAAAATCTTTCAAACTTCCCGTCTTCTCAGAGCTGTATGGTGTGCACGTGCATTTGCTTAGGTACATAGTTTTAACTGGTTGTTTGCCTGTATCACCTATTGCTCCCAGGTTGTTTGTTTCGCTTTTCTTCTTGTTAGATAATAAGTTTGTTATGGGAGAGAGAACTTATGTCTGATCTCTTGCCGAGGACACTGTTGGTTCAGTGACCCCTCAAGGATCAGATGCACCCAGGTATTATGTTCAATTTGACCTCTGACATGAAGCAAAGCATTCTTTTTAGATAAAATATTCATTCAACATTAGATTTCAAACTTTGTATTTTTTCTGAAGGTGCTTTAGAGGAATGCGAGGCTGTCTTCTTTGTTTAATGATGCACAGAATGTACTATCACGTGCAAACAGCAATCTCTTGCTCCAAACAGTTGTCCTATTGAAAAGGAGAGCAAGGTGCATGGAATAATTGTCCTGTGAAATGTATCGGTATTTTGGGAGAATGTTATTTTTAATGTCCCACAATATTTTTAAATAAGCTGCTTAAAACTGCTCACGTTATGTGTCTGCACACGTAGTGATAGCTATACACAAGAATTAACACACACACACACACATCATCATGCATTTCTTCTCTTAGAAGAGATACTCCCTCAGGGGCTCTTTGTATTAGAAGTTAATCAATTAAATTAAATGCTGGGTTTGCAGGGATATTACACAAAATGGGAGTTCGATCAATATCAGGATGCTTAAAGGGGAAAAAAGGAGGGTCAGAAAAATCAAAACCTTACTCTGATTCTCTAATTACTAAATACTGAACTGATTTGTAAAATCTAGGTTTCACATGTACCTAAAAAACAGAAAAATGGGCATAAAAGAAATATTTTTATTTCTTAATAAAAATGCCTGAAGTCATAATTCAAATATTAGCATTATGTTCACATGTGCTACACTTAAGACCCCTAATCTGTAATTCTTCAATCGGTGAGTACCATGCTGCAAGGAGGAGGCCAGGACAGAGTACAGGTGGTCAGTCACTCACTCAGATTGAAAATATCTCGCTTTTCTGGACTTGAAATCCTGTCTGAGAAAGTTCATTAAGGATGATAAAGTTCTTGTGCTGTTAAAGATCTTGTCATATAGCTCCAGATAAGCAAAAATTCAATTTAATCTGGCACCAGTGTGTCAGATATAAACCTTCTCTCACCTCGTAAGCATTAGAAACATTGTCCCATTGGTGTTAAATTCTGTATTTTATATCTGGATGGCCTGACATGCTAACTATTGGAAAGAGAGAGAGAGAGAAAATCAATGTAACAAAGGAAGTCTATTGTCCAACATAGAGTCCAGGATTTCAAGCAGAATTCATTGTCTGTGATAGTGGATGAAGTTGTATACCTTTCTATACTTTAGTTTTCTAATTTAGAAACTGATATTATTGTGTGAACTATTTCTCTATTCCTGGAGTGTTACAATTTACCTGCTCACAGAACCTAGAGCGGTACAATTGTCTCTGGACAATGTCAGTGTTAAATTTACCCTGTATACTCATCTAAAGGTATGCTGTAAAATTTCAAGAATTTAGAGTTTGGAAGACATTTATGCATCATTTATGTATCAGTATAAGTAAAAGAAAACAGAGTTAGAAAGCTCCCTTCATGCAATCTGTTTAAAAGTATCTTTAAATCCTTTTTTGGGTCTTTTTTTTTTTCCTTTGCTTTGTGTTAGGTATAGGTATAAAGTTATTTCAACAGTTCACATCTTAGACTAAAGAATATATCTCTTTAGTGGTCAAAGTTGGATTTTGCAAAAAGATATTTAAAGTGCTTTTCAATTGTCCTGCAGTTTTGGGATGCTTTCTCATTTTTTGGATGCTTTAGTCTCATGTGTATTTACAAAAAAAGTGCATTATAATATTTGTATTGTCTATACTCAAGAATTTCATAGAATTAACAAAAGCGGTTTTCTTCGTTGTTTTTTTTTTTTCCTGCCACTTTATTCTTTTAACTGAAGGATAATTGCTTTACAGAATTGTGTGGTTTTCTGTCATACATGAGTAAGAATCAGCCACAGGTAGACCCATATCCCCTCCCTCCTGAATCTTCCTCCCATCTCTCTCCCCATCCCACCAACAAGAGTGGTTTTTCTAATGAGAACCAGAAAAGTAAGGTATTTCCTAAAACTAAGGCTGAAAGGTGCTGAAAGACCATCTTCCCTGGTTCTTCTCTCCCCCCTCCATCGTGGTGTGGAAGCGACCGTGCATTCTTTCCATTTTCTGGACTTGTGTGGATGGTAGGAAATGTCAAGCATCTGCCAGCGCTGGTTTTTCATAGAAGGAGGACAGCGTCCAGCCTCATCGAAAGTAAACTGAGCCCTGCAGTATACTGTCTTTGATGCCATATGGGGGACACTAAAGTGAAGTCAAGTGAGAGTCACTCAGTCGTGTCTGACTCTGCGACCCCACGGACTATACAGTCCATGGAATTCTCCAGGCCAGGATACTGGAGTGGGTAGCCTTCCAGGGGATCTTCCCAACCCAGGGATCGAACCCAGGTCTCCCGCATTGTGGGCGGATTCTTTACCCGCTGAGCCACGAGGGAAGCCCGGAGGACACTGAGGGAGGAGTTAATAACAGTTATAGTTCACAGCTGACACATTTTGACCATCAGCTGCCACTCCTCTGTCTCCATGCTGTGCTTAAACAGAGATGCTAGAAGCAATGAGTAAGACTTAAGTGATTCAGACACGGTTAACCAAGAGCTGTAAAACACTTTGTGTTGTTCTGGCTGCTTGAGATTTCAGTTAATTTTGTTTATTGATTGCTCTCTTTCCACCTTTCATTTATCCATTCTGTCTTGTCCCTGTCTTCCTCTCGGATAGACGACTTTGCTCATTTTTCCTTTGTTAATCATTATTCTCAACTCCTGCCATGTTTGATTAAATCCTTTCTAATTTCCTTTTCATTAGTGTTTTTTCCCTAAAAACACAGGAACAGCAAGGATAGATCACTTAAAATATCCCTTTAAATGTATACATATTTATATAAATAAATCTTTGTCATTTAGATTGAGATTCTGAACTAGCAGCATTGACATCACTTGGAAGCTTGTTGGAAATACAGAATGTCAAAACTTGCAAAAGACCTGCTAAGTCAGAATGTGCATTTGATCATGGTGCCTTGGTGCTTCTTTTGTGCATTAAGGTTTGCCATGCACTAGAATTCCCAATATGGCTAAACAGCATGCTCTAGAGAAGCTGGGACTACCCAGTATGTCTGCTTTATGTAGCCTGTATCTTCAAGAATCTAGCACCAAATTTGATACATTGAGACATGTGCTATTTATTGAATGAAAGAATTAATGTAGGATTTGAGAAATTTTTGGTTTGTATTCATGTTTTATTGTATTAAATTTATACACTACTGAATTTCAAAATTAATATATAAGAAGAGTCGTGTATAAGGTTATTTATGGTCATTTAAACCTTTACAGCAGAAGGCAATGGCACCCCACTCCAGTAACTCTTGCCTGGAAAATCCCATGGACAGAGGAGCCTGGTGGGCTGTAGTCCATGGGGTCGCTGGGAGTCAGACATGACTGAGCGACTTCACTTTCCCTTTTCACTTTCATGCATTGGAGAAGGAAATGGCAACCCACTCCAGTGTTCTTGCCTGGAGAATCCTAGGGACAGGGAAAGCCTGGTGGGCTGCCGTCTATGGGGTCGCACAGAGTCGGACACGACTGAAGCGACTTAGCAGCAGCAGCAGCAGCAGCAGCAGCAAACCTTTACAATTAAAAAGAAAATATAGAAATATGAGTAGTATAATGAAATGTACTAAATGTTGGGAATCAGAAAATCTGGGCTTCTGACAATTATTAGATTCATTATGTTGTACACCTGAAACTAATATAATATTATATATCAACTATAATTTAATAAAAAATAAAATGGAAAAAATAAAGCCATAAAATGTAATAGTGCACAAATATCTTAATTTCTAAACATTATTATTTCCAGTGTCCAGTGATGATGATAATAATAGATGTATAATTTCAAAGTGATTTTCCAAGTATCATATGGGAAATATAATAAAGAAATGTATAAACTGTAAATCTAAACTAATGGTGAATGATATTAAAGCATACCTTGCTTGAGTTAAATGTCATAGTTGAAAGTTAAATTTGTTACTGCATTTTCTAATAGCCATGGCCATTGGCTGGAAATGCAAATTCTCTCTGTCATACATAAACAAGAAGTCAGACCTTCCCCAAATTTGTCAACTTTATCAAACATGTCTATAGTTGATACTGAATAACATAGTAGATAATATGAAGACACAAGAACACTACTCAAGAGTGTCTATAAAACCTGAGTGTATACAATTAGAAATAATTGTAGTGAAGAGATATGTTTCTTCAGGAAACCAAAGTATAAGATAAAAATGTGTTACTTTGTGGTGATCTAGCTTCCTAAGAGAAGGGATGAGATGTGTCACAAAATGAAAAGATGAAAGAACTGACTTGCATTGACTGATCCCGGTGTATTTTTATAACTCGATCAGTGTTTCATTCTCCACTGGTAGATAATTTATGGGAAACTCTAAATCATTCTCTTTGACCTTCTATAAATGCTAACTCTTTTATAGCAAAATAGAATCTTTTCTGGGAGAAAAAATTATGCTTGCTTTTCCGTGTGTTCACAAAAATGGCCTTATTTTTTTTTCCTTCCACTCTCACTGAGGATGTTCGTCATTAACTCAAAGTGTTTTAACTGCAAACAACTAATTTCTGGTAGTGAATCTGGTACAGGCATTAGAAAGATTTTTTCTTAATTCTTATTGATTAAGATAACCACATTATATTTTAGAAAGAGCAACATTGATTATTCAGTATGTTATTCATATTTTTGATCTATGAAATTTTATAGTTTTTAAGAAACTATCATTGTTATTTCTATTGATTTAACCATAAAATTCATATTCTAGGTAGAAATCAGAATTTCTATTTATTTCTAATTAGTTATGCTTTTTAAAATTAACTTAGAACTAAATATGGAATTTTTGTTGATTGTGATGTGAGTTGGGCTTCACTGGTGGCTCAGTTGGTAAAGAATCCGTCTGCAATGCAGGAAACCTGGGTTGGATCCCTGGGTTGGGAAGATCCCCTGGAGGAGGGCATTGCAACCCACTCCAGTATTCTTGCCTGGAGAGTCCCCAAGGACAGAGGAACCTGGTGGGCTATAGTCCATGGGATCGCAAAGAGTCAGACATGACTAAGTGATTAATAAGCACATGTGATGTGAGATAAGACTCTAACTTTTTTCCTTATAATCATGTGACTGCTTGGATGAAAAGATTTAATCCAGAAGAATAAAAAAATTTAAATGGAAGTAACAATGAACTGACAAGCTATTTTAAGTTTTAAAATGCTTATCTCATTTTCTAAAAATGCAGTATTAAATACAGTTTCTTGTCTATCAATCCAACAAGGATATTTAAAATCTGTAATATTCAGCATAAAGTTATGTTGATATTGGCACTCGTATTGAATGCTTTTAAAAATGAAAACTGATACAACTTTTCCAAAACTCAGGTTGACAGTGTCCTCCAAGCCTTAAAAATAGTAGATTGCTTTATTTACCATTTCCAATTCTAGGAATCTACCCAAATGTGAACACCTATTTAAGTATAAATGCATTTTATAACACAGAGCAAGAAAAGGATGAGTAAATCATTGTACACGTGAATGATACGTCATTCAGCACATGAAAAAGAGGAATCTCAGGCAGAGATGAGTAAGCACAAAGACAACCGCTTTCAAAGGTCTTCAGAGAAGGCAGTGTTTGGGGCTCCTCTGCTATTAGGTTCTTAATGAGACAGGCTGTGGAAGGGGAAATGGCAAGGTACGCTGGCCTTAAATCATGAAGGATTGTTTCACATGACGGTTTCACATGATATCCTATAGTCCAAAAGACAGCCTTGCAGTTTGTTGGTTTATTTATTTGTTCTTGTTGGGGTTTTGTTCTTCCTATTGTAAGCAGGAGAGGAATATAAAGGTAAAGAAGCATGAGCATATTTGCAAATGAAAAGACCATGATAATGAATAAATCAAAGACAAGAAAGACAGAGCACTCAATAAGATACTAGAGGAGGCAGATGTGATGAATTACAAATCACAGGACAGAGTAAGATGATAGACTTTGATGGGAGGAGTCATACTAATGTAAAATATGGTGGAGATCATCCTTCCCTGACACCAGAGAAGCATTAGCAAATGGGCAGTTCACCATTTCATAGATTTTCAAACTATAGCTTCAGTTTGGGGGTTAAAGCCTTTGCTACCTGCCTACCAATGTTCCAAAAACTGAGATCATGGCATGCGGTCCCATCACTTCATGGCAAATAGAGGGAGGAAAAAGTAGAAGCAGTGACAGATTTTATTTCTTGGACTCCAAAATCACTGCAGATGGTGACTGCAGCCATGAAATTAAAAGATGTTTGCCCCTTGGAAGAAAAACTATGTTCAACCTGACAGCATATTAAAAAGCAAAGACATCACTTTGCCAACAAACGTCCACATAGTCCAAGCTATAGTTTTTCCACTAGTCATGTACAGATGTGAGAGTTGAACCATAAAGAAGGGCTAAGCGCCAAAGAACTGTGGTGTGTGTGCTTTGAACTGTGGTGTTGGAGAAGACTGAGAGTCCCTTGAACTGCAAGGAGATCAAACCAGTTAATCCTAAAGGAAATCAACCCTGAATATTCATTGGAAGGACTGATGTTTAGCTGAAGCTCTAAACTTTGGCCACCTGATGCGAAGAACTGACTCATTCGAAAAGACCCTGATGCTGGGAAAGATTGAGGGCAGGAGAAGATGGCAACAGAGGATGAGAAAATACTGAAAATAGTCTAAATATGGAGATAATGAGGGGCAAAGTAGGAGAGTGACAGTAGGGATACATGGTGGAAGGCAGTTTAAGAAAATCAAAGAATATATGACTTGTATAATTTATGGCTCAATGGACATGAATTTGAGCAAAGTCCAGGAGACAGTCAAGGACAGAGGAGCCTGGCCTGTTGCAGTCCATGGGGTCACAAAGAGTCCAATATGACTTAGAGAATCAATAACAACAAATAATTCATGGAAAGGGCAAGTAATAGTGAGCATGAATATGCCATGTTTTAAAACATAACATATTTTTGGATGGCAGAAAATGGATCTTGAATAATCCAAATTGGTTTCCATTGGTTCCTCTGAGAAAGTTAGGCTTAGGTTCAGTTCAGTTCTCTCACTCAGTCATGTCCAACTTTTTACGGCCCCATGGACCATAGCACACCAGGCTTCCCTGTCCATCACCAACTCCCGGAGCTTGCTCAAACTCATGTCCATGGAGTCGGTGATGCCATCCAACCATCTCATCCTCTGTCGTCCCCTTCTCCTTCTGCCCTCAGTCCTTCCCATCAGGGTCTTTTCTAATGAGACTTAGGTTAACATACCACATTTTGTCATAGATCAGAGAGTCTAAATGACTTTCCTGAGTGTACACAGTAAGTTGAAGAAGGAAACAGTAGAACTGTTTCCTCTCTTACTCAGAGTCTAATACTTTGTTTTTAAATGAAGATTGGAAATGCTTGTCTTTTTAAATATTTGTTTATTGCTGGCTGCACAAGCCTTAGTTGTGGCATGGGGGTCTTCAGTCTTCGATGCAGCCTGCAGGTCTTTAAATTACAGCATGCAGACCCTTAGCTGTGGCATGTGGGACCCAGTTTGCTGACCAAGGTTTGACCCCAGACTCCCCCTGCACTGGGAGCACAGTCTTAGCCACTGGACCACCTGTAAGTCCCTGAAAACATTTATCTTTTTATAGAAATAATAGTATTGCACTAGAGTGTGAAGTTTTTCGGTTGCATGTTTATTCTGAAATGTGGAGACCAGTGAGAAATTATCTTAATTAGGATATATTTAAAATTTTGATGACTTAACATGAAAAGCAGAAGAGGGAAGGCCATTTTTAATGTCTGACATTTCTACGAGGTACCAGCAATTCTTCAAAGGCTGGGTTAACAAAGCAAATTGAACAGCAAATAAAATCACACACACAAAAGCTGTGTGGATGGTAACTATATATGGCAATCCTTTTGAAATATGTACAAGTATAAAATAACCCTGTGTACCTTAAACATATACAATTTTGTATGTCAATTATGTCTCACTAATGCTACAAAAAAAAAAGCTTAAATAAACACCAAACCAACCTTATAATGTTTAGCATTTTCTCCAGTTGTGGTCTGTGGATCATCCAACGAGAATTCTTTTCTTTTACTAAGCACTTGCTGTGTGCCAAAAATATGTCAAAATATTCTAGAGACAGATAATAGAGCAGGAGACTCATGACCTTTTCTCTCAGATAATCAAATGTAATAAACCCTTAAATAAGATAAATCTGGTTTCAAGTTCCATCTTTTCCATCCAATTTATTTTTGGTCTTAAATGATTTATTTACTTCTCTAAACCCCAGTTTCTTTATATAAATATGATGAAAATAATCTCTTTCTTCCCTTTTTCTGTGGGTATAGATAATATGTGTGAAATTGACTAGAATAAATCCAAATACACATCAGCTATTCAGTAAATGTAGATCTTCCTTCTTTTTGATGGTATTAGCATTAGCACATTGGTGGTATACTCATGGTGGTAAAATTATATCTGTGACCCAGGTACACAGAAGATGTAAATATTTGTGCTTAAATGGTCGTTGTTGCTCAGTAGTATGTATTCTCTCATGAAGTGCAGTTAAAATAATACTTGTCAGAGAGTTCAGAAACTTGGATCCCCTGGCTGGCATTGCCTCTAAATATAGCTGTGTGGCTTTGAACAAATACTGTAAACCATTTGGGGCTTCAGTTTCCTAATATGCCAAATCTAGCCGTTGAACTAGATGGACTCATAAATTCCTTTCTGGCTCTAAAAGTCTATGACTATCTTCTTATGATTCAATAGACAACTTTGGAATAGAGCCTGTCAACTTGCATTGTGGTTTGAATTTTTTCCCTTCTGGTTGTCATGTTCTATGAATAAATTTCCTTCTCATCAATCAACTTGTATAAATAGCATTCTCTGCTTAATACTGTGTATCCTCTAATCTGGTTTTCTGTTTCCTCTGGTCCAGGAGTATTGCCTTGTCTCCTGATGTATGCAAGCCAATGTTAAGACCTAAAATCATGGGAAGGGTTTTACTTCTCAGCCAAAGAAAAACAAGACTAAATTTTTGTTTGTTTCTTTTTAATTTTGATTGAAATATAGTTGATTTACAGTGCTGTGTTAATTTCAGGTGTATAGCGAAGTGGTTCAACTTTACATACGTAAACCATTCCCCTTTGAGAACTACGTGCTGTGCTTAGTCGTTCAGTCGTGTCTGACTCTTTGCTATTCCATGGACTGTAGCCCTACATAAGTTTGTTATTTATAGATCAAGACTAAGTTTTAGTGGTTTATACAGATTATTCTAAGTGTGATGAGGTCAGGGCCTTGGGAAGTCACCATATGTACAAAATACATGAGGAACTGGTGAATAAAAGTACTATCAAAAGAGAGAGAAATTGTTTCACAGCAGTATCATTTAGGATAGTTTTGGGAAAGGACCCTGACATTTTTCTGGGAAATAAGACCTCCCATAGCTTTGATTAGATGGACCTTTGTTGGCAAAGTAATGTATCTTCTTTTTAATATGCTGCCCAGGTTGGTCATAACTTTTCTTCCAAGGATCAAGCGTCTTTTAATTTCATGTCTGCAATCACCATCTGCAGTGATTTTGGAGCCCAGAAAAATAAAGTCAGCCACTATTTCCACTGTTTACCCAACTAGTTGCCATGAAGGGATGGGACCAGATGCCATGATCTTAGTTTTCTGAATGTTGAGTTTTAAGCCATTTTTTTCACTCTCCTCTTTCACTTTCATCAAGAGGCTCTTTAGTTCTTCTTCACTTTCTGCCATAAGGGTGGTATCATCTGCATATCTGAGATTATTGATATTTCTCCCAGCAATCTTGATTCCAGCTTGTGCTTCCTCCAGCCCAGCGTTTCTCATGATGTACTCTGCATATAAGTTAAATAAGCAGGGTGACAATATACAGCCTTGACGTCCTCGTTTTCCTATTTGGAACCAGTCTGTTGTTCCATGTCCAGTTCTATGTGTTGTTTCTTGACCTGCGTGCAGATTTCTCAGGAGGCAGGTCAGGTGGTGTGGTATTCCCATCTTATTCAGAATTTCCCATCTATTTCACTGGCATCCACCAAGATTCTTGGAACTACAGCTTGATTTATGCCATTAATGGAATCTTTTTCCAGAATATTAGAATTCAATTTGGTACCAAATGTTTGTAGTGATTGTCTTTTGGGGGAGACTTGCAAGTGCCCTATATTTGAAAAGTAATTAGGCTCCTGTTCTTATTAGTGTTGTGTGTTTGCATGTTTTTCCATGTAGTGAATACCAACACTGTTCTTAAATTGGAAATGAGAACAATTTTAACTTTGAAAATTATCTTAAAGGCCTGAGGTATAGATAAGACGAATGATAAGCAGGGACTTAGGAAATTTGGGGTCATGTTACAGCTCTATCGCTACCTGAGTAATCTGGAAATATTTTTTTAAACAAACACATAAAACTGCAACTTACAGATTTTGTATTCTGTTGCTTTTAATATTCTGTCTTTAGTGCCAAGTGTAGTGTGTGGGGGCGGGGAGAAAATGAATATGTATTTTAGACAATGAAAATCATTTGGATGCAGTATTGTGCAGTAAATTTTGGATTCATAATGTTTTAGATACAAAGTTGGATTTAAATCCCAACTCTGAAGGTTCGTAAACTGAAACTTTTTTCTTCATTTGTAGGATATGATTACTTACTTATACTTAATTATTTGGATGTGCTGTAAGTTTGAATAACAGATATGTATAGTATCTGGCATAAGGTAGTATATGATAGGTCTTATTATGTTTAGTGAATTATATAAATGATCAGACTAAACAATGTCAAGAGCATGGTGATCCTATAAAGAATTGAGAGGAACTTTTCTATTGTGATTAATAATTGTTTAGAAAAGAAGTCCAGAGTTAGGGTCCACAATTACTTTGTAAGTACGGAAATCACATTTGGCACAAATATATGTCTCTAAATAACAGATAAGAAGCATTTACTTGAAGTTTTAAATGGAAGCAGTGACTCCATTAATTTGTAGTCAAATCAGCAAGTATTTCTTCATTCAACTAATAATTATCAAGCAGCCACTAGATGACAAGATCTGAGGGATTTCAGTCGGTATTCGGGATATAGGGATAAATTACATGGTGTATTCTGTTTGAAGTTCACAGTCTGATGGAGGAGACAGTCTGATGGAGAGAGGAATAACAAAACAGGACAGTAACAGTAATAATAACAGTAAAAATGGAACTAAGAACATAGCATTGCTGCCAGGTAGACACAAGAAATTAATTATAAAAGTGAGTGAAACTGAGTTTTAAAGCTGTTCAACTTGGGACAGGAAAATAGCCCCCTTTCCAGGAATGTTGTGTTTGTATGGATATGCTTGCCCCTGCTCTTGGCATACACCATCTTATCGAAGGATTGCAGGGATATGCTTTTCATGCTTTTTAACATCAGTGATTGAGATCGTTAATAATAATCCTACTTACCTTTTAAACATACATACACATGCCTTGTCCCTCAGTTTATGTTTTCAACTTTTCTAGGCATGATCTTCTGTATGTGACTTAAGAAAGCTATTAACATTTGGAATGTATTGTTTGATTCCTTTAATACAAAGATGTTTCTGATCCATTCTTTAATTATCTGCTGAGATTTCAGAGTCTTGGGTAATTTTAATGTATAATAGACTTTTAGGCATATCTCAACATTTTATGTGATATTTAACAAAGAAACAGAACGCTGTCTTGGTCCACGGACTGAAACTGTGAGACTTTAATAAAAGGGAGAAGGGGACCCCTCCAGTCGGTGAATGCTAAGCAGCATAGTTTCTTTTCTCCACCTGTCACCCCTGTATGTTCTCTATGGGTACATTTTGACTTGTGAGTGTTTTTAAAAATCAGACTGAAAAATTATTATCGGCCCTTAGAACTCCTCTAGGCTTTCCTTGCTTGTTTTGAATGATGATGGCTTTGCACACAGAAAACACAGGTCACCTAGAATAGGCGCGTCAATGAAACAGATCGCATTTCTTACTGTAACGTAAGTAATTCCAACTAAAAAGGACGGTTGTGTTTCCATTTTTGTGTATTTCAGTTAGCACACCTTCTGAGGGTTAAACATTTTATCAGCTTCAGAGTTTTCAGCTTAACACCTGTTTATTAGTATGTTTGGTGATCCTTAATTCACTTCCCCAAACACACGCTGTATCAGCTTTCTAATGAAACGCCTTTAATGTATTTAACAGAACAAACACGTTAAAAGTGAAAATTGAAGTGGTTGTACAGAGAATCAGAAGATTTAGTGCAGAGCTCACGAACTGACGCCCTTGGGGCACAAACCAAGTGGTAGTTTTGTTTTCTTTGGCATTTATCATCATTAGCCCACGAGAGCCTGTCCCCTTTAAATGGGGAAATAGCCCAGCAAAATTGCCCATTTTTCAGAGTTATGTTAACCTGTGACCCAGAGGCCTGTGAATTTTCAGGACTTGGTTAAGAGCTTCAGCAGCACTCCTAGAAGACTAAGAGATCAAGTAACCCCTGTAAATTAAACAGATTCTCAATTCACATACACAGAATAACCAATGTTATTATTATAGTTAGCTTAACTAATTGCATGAAAGAGATAGCAACCCTATACAAGCAACTAAAAGTAATGGAGTTCCATATGTGATAGAATAAAGATAAGGTAAATATTTTAGATCAGTGCTACAGAAGCAGTCGATTCTGCCAAAGAAAACATATAAAGCATTGCAAAGGATATTAACCTTTGAGTTTTAGGAAAAGATAGGACATTTTGAGGTTGGAGGCTAGAGTGTCTTAGAGAGGGAGTAATTTCACTCAGAGATGTTCATCATAAATAAAGAGACACAGGCAGAGAACTACATGGAGTAGTCTGATGCCATTGGGATGCAAGACAGGCAAACATGTAGAGAGAAAATTCTGGAAAGAAAGGGTATGGGCAAGTTATGAAAACCCTTGGACTGGTGTCACTGAAGGTTTTGGTTGGGATAGTATTGTGATCAAATATGCTTATTAATTGGAGAAGGCGATGGCACCCCACTCCAGTACTCTTGCCTAGAAAATCCCATGGATGGAGGAGCCTGGTGGGCTGCAGTCCATGGGGTCGTGAAGAGTCGGACGCGACTGAGCGACTTCAGTTTCACTTTTCACTTTCATGCATTGGAGAAGGAAATGGCAACCCACTCCAGTGTTCTTGCCTGGAGAATCCCAGGGATGGGTAATCCTGGTGGGCTGCTGTCTATGGGGTCACATAGAGCCGGACACGACTGAAGTGACTTAGCAGCAGCAGCAGCAGCAACATGCTTATTAATAAGATGATACCATCCTTGAAACAGACAGATCAAGTTGGAGTCCGGGTTTTATAGAACCGGTTAGAGCAGTGTTTTTCAGTACTGCTTAGTAAACATTACAGCAAGAAATACAACTTATATCATGATATCCTCCTCCTGTTGCTTCTTCAGCTATGGTCATTAATGCTACACACATGTAAACCTGAAATAAATTTCCATAACGTGATGTGCATGGAACACTGTCATGTTCTGTTATAATCCATTTTATTCTCCTTCATTATTTAAAAATTGCAGATCAATTCATGATTCATCAGTTGTTATAGCTAAGTAGTAATCAATTCGGAAATTATTCCAGTGATAGTTCAAACGCACATGGCAGTGCCTAAGCTTTGAAAATACCGATAAGAATGAAGAAGAGAGAACATACTCAGGAGAGATTTTCTGAGATGGATTTTTAGGGCTTTGTGATGAACCAGATACGGAAGATAAAAGAATTGTGGAGATCAAGTCCTTCTGGTCAGTCAGAATGTGACTTTCTGCTAAATGGAGATAGAGAAAGACCCACTTAGAATAAATATGATGTAATTAATGTGAGATGGCCTCGGCCTGCCTTGTGATATTAGGAAATGAAACATTCATTTTTATCCACACGTGGTATGATACTTTTCTGAATGCTTGGTGAGCATCAGAATACCTGACTCTTCTGAACATTATATCAACTGTCTTTCCAGGAGCATGTGTCAAATAGATTATATATACTAAGTAAGAAATCATCTTTTAATCTTGGATTGTACTTTCAAAAGAAATGAAAAGTGCATTTGTAGTTTAGAATGACAAGTTTTTGTCTTCTTAGACAAGAAAGTTGTGTCAGCGTGATATTACTGTGACGAGTTTGCTGGTATCATCACTAAATGTTAGAAAATTCGGGTGTGTTTCCCACCACCACCATAACGGTCACGTGGTACTTAGTTTATTAACACTATGAATTGCAAAGAGAAAATGTTATAGTTTTTCTGCCTTGGTTTTCTGGCGTGGGTGATTAAAGTATCAGCTATAATATTTCACGAATGCTGTTTCTTTCCTTTTAATGTACAACATAATTTTTAAGGACATAAATTCCATACTAAATCAGTTTTTCCCTCTGTAGAAAAAATAGTAACTGCTCAGCAACCACTGATAAATGGAGTAGTTCAGTTCCCTGACTAGGACAAGAGGGCTGAAAAATACATCCTAAGAATCTTGCTTGGTTTTCCTTGTCTTAAATATTTCCAGTAATGAATTTTTACCAGAAAAAAGGAATTCCTCAACAGGAATTTTTTGCCAGAATTTTTTCTTTATACCCCTTTCAGAAAAGTTAAAATGATCCTTCATTTTAATTACAAAGGAAGTATTTATAGTATATGCTTAATATTCATTTCATATGCATTTTCAAGAAACTTACATGTATAATTCAAATAAATATTAGTCTTGCAACTATATATATTCACTTTGTGAAAAAGAAAACAATCACATGCATGGAAATTCATTTGATTTAAGCACAGTATGTTCATTCTTTGGCATTCCTTTCCTTCTCCCCCCTAGAAAAAAACTTAAGTTTTATTGAATAATATCTGTGCAGTTGTAGCAAATTTGCCAAATGGGTGATGCTATTTTGATTTTGACTGAAGTATGGGAATGACATAATCTAAGATATTTCTCCGTTACATGGATCATTGTCTTCTAGAATGAGTTTGATTTTTTTTTTTGATTCTGTGATTTCCCTAGAAATAATATGACACTGTTTTCCCACCCCTGCCAGTAATATAACAAATCTGGGCTTGTGAAAAGAAACCTCTTTTCTACTTAGTCACTTAGTCATTTTCATGATATGTGTCATTTACATTTATTTCTGTCAACTTGAGGAGTTTATTCATTGTTATCAGCAAGCATAACGCATAATGTGTGTTTCTGTGTTTTTGTGTTCATCTACCATACTGAAAATTCAAATCTTCAACATGATGCTTCATTTCCAACTCTTACACTTTGTCTACTATGTAATATTATACCACATATAAGTCATCTGTTAACCCTAGGCTTCCTATTTCAAAAAGTGACATCAGCTAGCTATTTAATCATTTTACTAGCATTTTTAAAAATCCTTTCTTTCAAGAGACCTGAAGTGTAACTATTGTTTTGCTGTGTCAGATATTTAAAACCCCTTTGTTCAATAATTGCTCAATGTTTGGGGAATGTTGTGACTGACTGGCCTTGTAGACTATGCTTAAGACCAAATGATAAGGCATTCTGTTCCTTACAGGAGGGTTGGGTGAAAGATGAACATATAGAGATTTTCACTGATTCTGAAAGAAATCAGTGTGTAAATAGTGTCAATTAAAACACCTGTCCTGGAGTAATTTTTAAATAGTTATCTTTTATTTTCTATACACTATGTCCTTAAACTTGTTTCTTAACCTCACCCCTAAGTGAAGATAATACCACTCCTGACCTCAAAGTATTGCAAAAAGTATTGGCTTCAGTTCTACTGCCTTCACCTCAGGAAAAGCCAGAGAGGCTGAGAGGTTGCGTGTTTCGGCTTCCCCTAGCAGAGTTGAGAGGGTAACCACAAAGCCTAGAATAAAACCAGGTATTAGAGAGTAAATGTTCTCTTGACTCTTCAAGCTCAAAAACAGGATGGGAGCAGCTAGGAACCATGTGCTTCCTCTCAGGGCAGAAAAGAAAAGAGGTCATCTCCCATTTCATTGTCAGTTGACAAATGTGGTTCCCAGCTTATGATGGGATTTCAGTGTTAGTACAGCAAACAGTGAGACTGGCTAACAGAAAAAAGGGTGTGTTTGTAAAATTATGTGATTGGAACTTGTCTGAACATTAATGTGAGAAAGAATGAAGATAAGGCTGTAATCCACTTAGTTGTTATTGACATCCTCCTGTATCACAGTGCATGCTGTTTCACCTCAGTGTCTCCAATGACTAGTTCTGTAGGTAGCACAAAGGTATGTAACACACATTGTGGGATATGTAAACATGTGGCTACTTGAGCGTTTTCTTATTGCTATTACTAGTAATAAATGTCAGGATCATACTTTGGCCAGATTACATCATTGCCAACTAGCACAAAGAGTAAGATAGCCAGAAAAAAAAAAAAATTTCTGAGCAATGTATTGTATTTGCACAATGAACTCTTAAGGCATATCTGTTGAACTTTTGAAAGAGGGACCTCCTAGTTGCTTAGACTGTTCAGCCATAACTTAAGGGAAATGCAGAGAATATTGCCAAGTCTAAAAGATATGTCTTGCTGGAGAATGAGGTGGTCTTGAGCGATTATTGTGAAATAAGCACAGCTTTCCTAAAAAATTAAATTAAAATACATTAAAGAATATTTTATATGGCCATGAGATAAATGAAAGTGCCTTCAATTCTACATAAAAGGACTGTTGAGAAGGCATCACATCTAGCTTGAGATCACAGAAGAAATTTCAGAGGTCTAGGGTGGGAATGGAGCTGGCTGCATTCCCAAAGGTTTTAATCAGTCTTGAAAAATAAACACAAACAAATAGAAAATTGGGCAGCTTTGAATAAGCAGTGAGTTTGTCCACCATACCTAATTCTTAGATATGGTTTCATGTTTTTGATATGTCAAAATAGTTGGTCAGTATAAAATTTTGGGGCTTCCCTGGTAGCTCAGATGATAGAGAATTTGCCTGCAACGCATGAGATCAGGGTTCCATCCCTCGGTTGGAAAGATCCTCTGGAAAAGTGAATGGCAACCCACTCCAGTACTCTTGCCTGGGAAGTCCCATGGACAGAGGAGCCTGGTGGGCTACAGTCTATGAGGTCGAAAAAGAGTTGGACACAACTGAGCAACTAACACACACACACAAATTTAATTTGGCTAAAGAAGTGGAACTTGAGTGCATTAAATATTCTTGTATACTCAGTAGTTTTGACTCACAGAAATCCACCATTTAAAAATCGAGCCCTCTTCAATTTTACAAGATTAAGAATAATGTGAAATAATGCTTCATAAATGCTTGCTACCCATTCTGGCTACTTTTGATTATTGTAATCCCTGAGAAGAGTTATTAAAAAGGAAGATAAAGAATGTGTGATTGCAAACCTATTTATAATCTTGCTCAATCAGCACCATTGCTACTAGTAATGCTGTGAAGTTCACAACGAGTCTACTGAATTGCTGGAGTACAACACAGCTGGTTGGTTATTTTGGCCTCCTTAATGCTTGCCCTGATTATATGATTCAGCTAATTATATGACTACATATCTAATCCAACCGCAGCAAAGTTAATTTTCTGGCCACATGTGGACGTGATATTAATCTTTCCTTCCCGTAAAAACTTAGGCATAGGCACTCCAAACAAAAAGAACAAGCAGGCATGCCGAGCCAGCATAGTCGACATGTTACGGTATGTCCTCTGTCGCGCTATTTTCAGTACTCCCATTTCCATCCTTTGCAAAGCCTGATGGGGCTGTGCTTGGGTCATAAAAACTTTACAGTGAAGCTCAGGTGAACTGATGAATCTTTGATCGCCTGATGCCCTTTCGGTTTGCATCACAGCCACTTAGCGTTTTTTACCTCCTCAGATACGTTAGTTCCCTCTTGATCACCCCTGTTCTCCAGAAATCGTGTTATTCTGTTAATTTCCTTTTGTTTCCAAGGTGGAAAGTCCCTGTCTTTCAGCACCCAGCTTTATTGATGACTGCCTTATTAACTCTTCAATAACACCTGGCCAGACAGTCCTGTTTCAGAAACTGAGCTGAGGCTAAAAGAGTGGGTGTTTGCAAACATGAGATGTGGAGGGGCTTTTAAACATGTGATGAAAAGGAATGAAAAGCATAAACTAAGTCATTTTTTTTTTCCTGAAAAGATAATTCATTGGGATGTTATCTTGGCTGTCTTTAACAGGGATGGCTCTGATTACTTATACAATTATAGAGAAAATGACATTTATAGATATTGTTTTTCCTCTGGTAGAACCCTCTGAAAAGGATGGCTGAGGTATCATTACAGCAGAACGATCTGTCTGAAGCTATCTCCCCAGACAGGACACGTTAACTGCCGTGTTAGCAAGTGCTGTCTATTTTTTTACCTAAGGAAGGGGAAGTGTCTGCACCCATGTTGTTCAGAATGTATTTCCACACTTTCCAAATCCATCTTATAATCAGCTTGGTTAGAATTTTAGACTATTTTTGAAGCTGATGTGGAGTGAATTTTCAGACTTTAAAAATAACCATATCCTTAGTCTTCTGTGAGTTACACTGTAAGATGCTCAGTTTGTTCTGTTCGCATGTAGCTGTTCTTTCCCAGGGCAGTCCCATCGCTAGTATCCTTACTGTGAGAGGAATGAGGAATAACTAATCTCCAACAGGGCATGGATCATGGATGGAGACAGATAAGTACTCTATCACATAATCTAGTGGGTATACTTAAAGTTACATGACTTGAGATTATTTCTAAATAATATGATGTGTTAACTTTGTTTTCTCTCGGTAGCTCAGCCTAGATAACAGAGACTCTGCTTAATTGTGTGAGATGAAAGATATTTGTTGTGTTAGATAAGTGTTGTCAGAGATCTAGGAAGTAGTCAGATATATTAATTAAGAGAGATAAGGAGCGATATATAAGCCAATAATTTTAATAGAAGAACACACACTTTACTTTCTAATTCAATTTAACTGGTTTGAGATTTAATTAATGTGGAGAAATGCAGCAGGTAGAGAAATGTGAGAAACTTTCATAATGCAGTCAAACCTGCAAAAATGCAGCAAGAGGAAATTAGTTTATCTTCCCTTCACTTGAAAGGTTGATGTAAACAACCAAAAAGAAAAGAAAACAAAAAAAATCTGTGAGTGTGTTTTCATGAATGTATAGATTCAAATTATTTTTTTTTTCCAAATAGCAAACTCTTGTTTGTTAAAAATCTAATTTTTCACTGATCAACTAATTAAAATGTGCCCCTTTTTTTTCAGCAAGTTAAACTATTGTAAAATTTAAAAGCTGTTTTTCAAGTTTAATCAAATCCAGAACTCTTTGTGACAGAATCAAAGTATCACAAGTGGAAGACAAATTCCAGGTGCTTTCCAAAGCTTTCTTAAAATGCAAAAATCAGGTTACAAGAATAGAATCAGAATCAGGTACTTTGTGAGGCTCAGGAGCTCGGGTGTTGAGAACAGGGGTCCTCCTCCACAAAGGGCTCATGTCTGATTAGTAGGGAAGGCAGGCATTTTGAGGATGTCCTCAAAAGGGACAGAAAGATATCTGATCCCTTGGTAGAGGATTTTTCTCTGGTAACATCTCAAAGAGGTATATTAAATGCAATAACTCCATTTTCTTACTTTTCCTCCCCGTTTAGGCCTAGGGAAAGCAATTACAAATAGGTTTGTGGAAAATGTTGCAAGGAGTTATATTTTTCCCTTAACCTCAGGGTACAGAAAAGCCATCTCCACTTACATATGTTTAGAAACTTGTTGAAATGACTTAAGCTTGACAAGTGGTGCAGGTTAGACTATCAGGTCAAGTGTGTTTTACTTACTTCCAGAACAGCATGTGGCTTAGACTGCCTACTTCATGGCAGAGCTCTTATGAATTTACCATCATAAATTCCCCTATTAGAAATTCATATCATGTGGTTTTATGAAGATAATAGCAATAAGTATTCTTCAACAACAGGTTGTATTAGTATAAATGACAATTTGAGCCCCATTATAACCCTTATTGAAGACAGTACTGTATTCCTGAAAGTGTGATGACTTGCTGAGAATGTAATTTTACCAGGCAGATTATGTTTTTTTTCTCTACCTAGTTAAAAAAACTGAAAAACGAAAAACATGCTCACTCCGCTTTTTCTTTTCATGAATGCCATTTTATAAGTGAATGCTTCGTACTTACTTTTCATTTGTCCATTAATTTTTTCCCTCTTCAGGTGTAATCTAGCCCCTGTGGTGGAGTTTGCTGCAGATGTGGGAACTAAATCAGATTTTATTACCATGAATCCATCAGTTGTACAAAGAGCGTTTGGAGGCTTTCGGAATGAGAGTGACAGAGAAAAATTTGTTCATAGACTTTCCATGCTGAATGACAGTGTCCTTTGGATCCCTGCTTTCATGGTCAAAGGAGGAGAGAAGCACGTGGAGTGGGTTAATGCGTTAATCCTTAAGAATAAACTCAAAGTGCGGACTGCCTATCCATCACTGAGACTTATTCATGCTGTCAGAGGGTAAGTGTCTGCAAAGGACCAGTCTGTCTTTGGCACAATGGTGCGTATACCTACACAGTTTCCCTAGACCAGAAGGAACTTCAGTAATTTATATATATATATATATAGTTTCTATTGTTTTATTCTAATGGCTACTCTGCTTACCAACTTGAATTTTGTTTACCTACTATTTTATTTTAGTGCTTCTCTTCTTTGAAAAGGCAAACATATGATCTTGGCGCTTACTTTTATCTGCTTATAAACAAACTACTGATTTTTATATGTTGCTGCATTAAAGAATAATAAGAATTCATAGTATAATTTGATGAATTTGGGGTAAAAACTATGAACAGAAGTGCTAGATAGCTAGTGGGCAATGTTGTGGAAGCCTAAATGTTAAATGTCTGTAAGAAGCAATTAAATCCCATCTGTAGTTAAGAGGCCAACCAGTGATAAAGCTGGCTGAGATAATATGCCTTAATGCTTCCCCACTAAAGTCACAGATGCCACTTTTATGGATTATGTCAATATTTTCGTTTTATTAATACAAGCTCAACAGAAAGACCTCAGGAGTAGACTCTTGTCTCAAAGTGGCAAACAACCAAAAGGCTAACTTCAGTCGTGCATACATATGTGTGTAACATGCATAACACAAAGATAAGCAATACTGTATATTTATTAAATATCAACTGAATGTCAGATACTGTAGATTCAAAATTGAAGAGCTGATCACTGCTTTAGAGGAATGCATAGGCTTTCTGGTAGAAATAGAGGCCTGTACAGTGAGCTAAGGCATAAACAATGATAAGGGGGAATATTGTCTGAAGTGTAGAATCTGTTCCTCATGTCAACAAAGAAGTCCTAAAAATCTAACATCTGAACTGGACTTTTAATGCAAGAAGTAATTTTTAAGAACTTTAAAGTGATTGTCAGGGGAAAAAAGAAGAAACCAGAAGGAAATGTTATTGCATCATTAGAGCAAACTGAGGCAGGAAAATAATTTAATGCGTTGTAAATTTGTGTAATGGAGTCCATTTTGGTGCAATAGGATACAAGATAACTTTTGTGATCTGGTTCGGAAGATAATCAATTTTATCCTTCGTGAAGCATCATTAGATATGTGAATTTAGGAGATTAAATCTTGTAACTGCAGACTCTATTGACAAGGAGAAGTGCTAGAGATACAAAGACCATATAGGCTTTTGTTCAATTTACTCATAAAATGATAAAAATGTGGAGCAAAGTCAGTGGACATGAAAAAGATGGGCAAGTTCAGGGTAATTGAATACAACGGACAGAAGTCCCAAAAGAAAAATCTTTCCAAACTCAGAGTTAAAAATAGCTTACTTTATACACTGTCATTTGGACTGGGCTAAGGTGTTTTCTGTTTTGTTTTGTTATTGAGATAATTTCCTTCAGGAATTTGTCATTTCTTTGTTTAATTCTTGAGACAGTTTTTTTTTTTTTTAATCGTTATTCTGCACACAATTAAATTGCATTCTTGCAATTAGATCCTGGTTATTCAACTTTCATTTTCTTGACATTTGGCATGAAGTTTTAACAAAGATAAAATACATGCATTCAGAAGATAAGTAATTTTTTTTAAGTTACTGATTCCTGTAATTATAGATTGAGTCTGAAAAAAAAAAAAAGATGTGTTCTTAATAGAGAGAAACTTCGTAATGTGTTGTGCTAGGAACATATCTTTTTAATTTCTTTATTAATCATGTGTATTGCAAATATTTTTTCCAGTCTGTGGTTTGCTTTTCACTCTCTAAATGTTACCCTTTGATGTACGGGAATTTAATTTTAACAAAATCTAATTTGGGCTTGCCTGGTGGCTTGGAGGTTAAAGCGTCTGCCTCCAATGTGGGAGACCCGGGTTTGATCCCTGGGTTGGGAAGATCCCCTGGAGAAGGAAATGGCAACCCACTCCAGTATTCTTGCCTGGAGAATCCCATGGATGGAGAAGCCTGGTAGGCTACAGTTCACAGGGATGCAAAGAGTCGGACATGACTGAGTGACTTCACTCACTTCACTTAATTTAGTCTATATTTTTTCCTTCATTTAAAAATTGTGATAAAGCACACATTCCAGAAAATCTACCATCTCAACCATTTTAAGTGTACAATTTAGTGGAATGAAGTGCATTCGTTTTGTTGTACAACCATCACTACTATCTGCATGCAGAACTCTCTTCCTCTTGCAAACTGAAACTCTTTATCTTACAACAATTGCTCCCCATTCCCTTCTCCCCCCACTCACTGGCAGTCACCATGCTACTATCTGTTTTTATGATTTGGACAACTTTAACTACTTTATTGGAGAAGGCAATGGCACCCCACTCCAGTACTCTTGCCTGGAAAATCCCATGGACGGAGGAGCCTGGTAGGCTGCAGTCCATGAGGTCGCTAAGAGTCAGACATGACTGAGCGACTTCACTTTCACTTTTCACTTTCATGCATTGGAGAAGGAAATGGCAACCCACTCCAGTGTTCTTGCCTGGAGAATCCCAGGGATGGGGGAGCCTAGTGGGCTGCTGTCTATGGGGTCACACAGGGTCAGACATGACCGAAGCGACTTAGCAGCAGTAGCAGCAGCAACTACCTTATATGAGTGGAATAATACAGTATTTGTCTTTTTATGACTGGCTTATTTCACTTTGTGTAGTGTCCTTCATTGTTTCTTATAATTTTCTTAAGTTAAAATTTGTTTTGTCTGACATTGGTATAGTCACTCCTGTTCTTGTATTACTGTCTTTTGTTTTTTAGTATTTTGTGTGTCTATGTGTGTAGTGAAACATTTGAATTTCTTTCTCATTTCTTTTGTGTGTATTCTGGAGCTATTTTCTTTGTGGTTACCATGGGGATTTCATTTGAAATCTTAAAGTTATAACACTTTTATTTGAATTTATACCAGCTGAACTTCAGTGACAAGCAAAAAGTTTTGTCCCCACTACTTCCCATTGTTGGTGTCACAAAATTATATTTTTATACATGGTGTGTCCCAAAACATAAACTAATATTTTTAATGCGTTAGTATCCTAAATTATGTGGAAAACAAGATTTAGATATAAACCAAAATTATAGTAATCCTAGATTTCACACTAACAATTTTTAATGTATTAATCTCTTAAGCATGTAGAAACAGATGACAGTAGTTACAAACCATTGTTAGAATAATACTAACTTTTATAATTGCCCATGAATTTACCTTTAGTGAAATCTTTATTTCTCCACACATCTTCTTTTTTGATGTGTTAAAGTTGAGTATCACTGATTCATAGAAAAGCAAAGAAGTCACTCTGTCCTGTCTTACACACACACACACACACACACACACATATACTCTAACACATTCATATACATATATGCTTGCATGTACACATCCATATACACATACATGTACATATACATATACACATTCATATACATATATGCTTGCATGTACACATCCATATACACGTATGCATACATATACATATACACACTCAGGTTTCCCAGGTGGCAGTAGTGGTAGAGAACCTGGCTGCCTGCCAGGAGACATAACAAACTCGGATTCGATCCTTGGGTCAGGTTGGGAAGATCCCCTGGAGGAGGGCATGGCAACCCACTCCAGGGTCCTTGCCTGGAGAATCCCATGGACAGAGGAGCCTGGTGGGCTACAGTCCAAAGGGTCTCAAAGAGTTGCACACGACTGAAGTGACTTAGCATGCACACATACACATACACTAGTGATATCTTAGGATTAAATACAAATATTTTTAAGTACTCCTTGATTGTAGGAAACTAATAAGAAAATTCAAGGTTACTGTGAATGAGTACTTTCCCAATAGACTATTTTTCGTGCCGTTTTATGTTCACAGAAAAATTGAGAAGATGGTGCAGAGATGTTCCATATACTCCCTGCCCCCACACATGCATGGTCTCTGTGGTCAAAATCTTCTACCAGAGACCTACATTTGTTACAATTAGTGGACCTGAATTTATAGATCATCACCCGAAGTCCATACTTTATACCAGAGTTTACCCTTAATTGTACATTCCATGGTTTTTGACAGATGTTATATGACATGTATCCACCATTATAGTATGATATAATGTTTCCTTGTCCTAAAAATCATATGTGCTCAGACCGTCATCCCGTTCTCCCATGAACCCATAGCAAGCATTGATGTGTTTACTTTCTCCATAGTTTTTTGCCTTTTCCCAAATGTCGTATTGTTAGAACCATACAGTATGTCACCTTTTCATATTGGTGTCTTTCACTTAGTAGTATGCATTTAAGTTTCTTTTCATATCTTTTTACCGCTTGATATCTCATTCCTTTTTTAGGGCTAAATAATGCTTCATTGTTTTGATGTACCAGTTTATTCTTTCATCTATTTCTTCTAAGTTTTAGCAATTATGAATGAAGTAATAAAAACATCTGAGTGCAGGTTTTGGAGTGGACATAGTTTTCAACTCATTTGATTGCTGAGTCTTATGCCTGGAATCCCATGGATGGAGGAGCCTGGTGGGCTACAGTCCATGGGGTCGTGAAGAGTTGGACAACTGAGTGACTTTACTTTCACTTTTCACTTTCATGCTTTGGAGAAGGAAATGGCAACCCACTCCAGTATTCTTGACTGGAGAATACCAGGGGCAGAGGAGCCTGGTGGGCTGCCGTCTATGGGGTCGCACAGAGTCGGACACTACTGATGCGACAGCAGCAGCAGCATGATAAGAGTATGTTTGGTGTTGTAAGAAATTGATAAATTGTCTTCCAAAGTGACTGTATCATTTTACACTCAAACTAATAATGATCGAGAATTGCTGTTGTTCCACATCCTTCTCTGCATTTGGTGTTTTCAGTTTATATTTGGGTGATTTTGGTCATCCTAATAGGTATATAGTGATACCTTCCCTGTTAGCTCAGCTGGTAAAGAATCCACCTGCAATTCAGGAGACCCTGGTTCGATTCCTGGGTCAGGAAGATCTGCTGGAGAAGGGATAAGCTACCCACTCCAGTATTCTTGAGCTTCCCTTGTGGTTCAGCTAGTAAAGAATCCACCTGCAATGCCGGAGACCTGGGTTCGATCCCTGAGTTGGGAAGATCCCCTGGAGAAGGGAAAGGCTACTCACTCCAATATTCTGGCCTGGATAATTCCATGGACTGTACATGGGGTCTCAAAGAGTCACACGTGACTGAGTGACTTTAACTTTCACTTGTTGTTTTAATTTACATTTCTTTTATAACATATGATGTGAAGTGTCTTAGAATATGCTTATTTTCCACCTACATCTCTTCTTTAATGAGATATCTGTTGAAGTCTTTGGCCCATTTTTTTTATTGGAGAGTTTCTTTGTGTATTTTGGATAACTATCCTTTATCAGATATGTCTTTTGAAAATATTTTCTCCAAGACAGTGACTTGTCTTTTCATTCTGTTCCCATTGTCTTAATGAAGTCCAGTTTATCAATTATTTTTTCATTGATTGTGCTTTATGTGTTGTATCTAAAAGTCATCACCAGTCCAAAGTTATCTAGATTGTCTTATGAGTCATCATCTAAGAGCTTTATAGTTTTTCATTCTACATTTAGATCTATCATCCACTTTTAGTTAATTTTTGTGAAGGGTCTTGAGTTCTTTATCAGGAGTCATTTTTTAATGAGGATGGCCAATAGTTCCAGCACCATTTCTTAAAAAGACTGTCTTTGCCTTTTTGTATGAGTTTTGCTTCTTTTTCAAACATTACTTGACTACATTTGGGGGGGGCGTCTATTTCTGGGCTCTTTAACCGTTTCATTTGATCTATCTCGTCTGTTCTTGCCAACATCATATTGTCCTGAATACTGAAGCTTTATGGTAAGTTTGTTTTTTTTTTCCCCTCAGTTTTATTTATTTTACTTTACAATATTGTATTGCCTTGAAGTCAGGTAGTGTCAATCCTCTGACCTTATTCCTCCATCAATATTGTGTTGACTATTCTGGGTGTTTGCATCTCTGCATGAACTTTGGATTTGTTACTTTATTCCCTAGGTTCTGGTTTTTCTTTCTCCATTTACTGACAACAGCAAAACACTTAATCAGAGGAATGATTGAAATAGGGCATTTTCAATAAGTTAGAATCTAGATAGAATTACATATCTTTAACAACAGTAAATTCACATAGCCCCTTTGCATGTATTTTAAACATAGAAAGTGCAAAACTTTTTACTAATTAGTTCATCAGTCCTCTCCTTTTATGTTTGTCTTATTCACTTTTCTTCCATAAACTTTATACATATAAAATATCTCACCATTTTCTAAACATTTTATTGCAAAGAACAACAAAGTCAAGCTTCTGACTACTAGTGAAGTCCGTGATATGCTTTCTTTTAATTACTGTACTTTAGGTATTTTTGACAAGACTTATTTTGTATTCTCCAGAAAGAACTTAACTTGCTACTTTCATGCTTACACAGCAGCGTCTTTCCCCTCAAGGTCAAGTTCTCAACTGTGGCCTAAGGTATAAAAGGTAGCCCTAAATGTACCTTTCACCTTTCAAGTCACATTGGAAATTTGTACACATGATGTTTGTGAAAGGTTGTTTCATTTATGGAACTAATGGAATTAACACATTGATTCATGCAAATGTAGCATTTCAGCATAATATTTGTACTCTACAAAGTTACTGAGACTCAGAAAGAAAATAAGGAAGTGGGGATAGTGATGAAACAGAGAAGATTCACATGATATGAAACCATGAGCAAACTCCCCAAAGATATATTCTTTACGTATTTTTTCACATGTCTCTGAAACCCTGTGGTTAATACAATTCAGGAAAATAGTTTAGAGAATTTTGTGTCCGCTATGGATTATTAGCGTTGTGTCTCATGAGAGGTCTTTCTTGCAGTCCATGGATTTTATGATGCACGTCATCACAGTATTAAAATGGAAAGCCTCTTCCAGGTACTACAGTTACAAATAGAAATTTTAAATGATTTGGAAACCAAAAAAGTCCTTGAACACCCATGAGAATCATTTAGTTTCCATATTGTCAAGCTTCATGATTTAAATTTTTTCCTTTCTGAAAATTATGATGGCTTACCAACTTTAAGCATCAAATTAATTGTACATGTTTTAAAGCTCTGAAAATATAACCATCAATCACAAAATTTGATATGGTTTTTAATGTATAGCCATTCATCCCAAGCCATGTTAAGTGAAACAGGAGGGGAAAATATCTCTATTTTCTAATTTTGAAACAGTCTTACAAAATAATGAAAGAGTAGTCTAATGGGGAAAATTGTAAAAATAAACTATAATTACAAATTAAAGTGAATACATCAATGTTACACTGGTTTGGGATTGCAAGCTGTTCATTTGTATTTATTCTGACGCTTCACATGTCTAATACTCTTATTACTATGTTGTAATTTCCCTTGTGAAGAATGGAACAATTTTCCTAAGACTTTAGGAGTGAAGAGGGAATTTTTAAACTTTAAAATGACGTTGAAATTTAAAAAATGTGATTACAAAATATAAAAATCAAGGTTTCTTCTTTATATATTGAAAGCAAAATTATCAATGTATAACCTGAAATCTGAAAAGAATTTAACCCAATAATATGATTTAATATGCAATTCAATTATTCTGTAAGATATATTAAATATATTTTTGCAAAATATATATTAGGCAAAAAATTCTATTTTTATAATTACCAAAATGATTTTTAAGGAAATGATAAATTCAATTCATACATATTCTTTACTATTTTATGTGAATCCTCTTTATGACTTTCTTCCTTAACTTTTAGCTGAGAATATGTATCTACCCTTGTATTTGAGAAATATTCCAAATGATTTTTTTCTTTGAAGGATAATTTTGCAACTACAAAAGAAATGTGCAAATGTGAGATAAGTTGACTATATGACTGCTTTAAATTTGCTTGGAATTAAGAATTTCTATTTGAAATGCTTGGGATAACCCTCATGACCTACAGCAATATCATTCAAATTGGAGTTCACAGATGTATTTCTCAGGTTCTGAGAAAAAATACTTATTCTCTTTAAAACATGTTTTTATATTGATCCAAATTGAGAACACTGGCTTACAGAATTTTTAAAAATTACTTAGGAGTTTGACCTCCAAAGACAGTCAAAACAAACCCTTCTTATTCTGACCATAGACAAGACTGTTTACAATCTGGAGACTCAGATTTATATTCTATAAAATGTGGATATTGACATAAATAATCATCGAGATCCTTTGGGCTTTGAGTTTCACTGGTTCTGTTCTTTAGTTTTCTTACTCACATGAATATTAAAAATGCCACAAACATTTGTACTGAATTTTCATAAATATCCTCAGGAATATCCTCTCTATAACCTTAAGGGAGGCATCATTTAACTTTTGATTTTCACAATAACTGAGGTAGCTTTCTAAAATACTCCTGCTTTAAAGTCATTTGTCTAGGAATTTAAATATTCTTCAGGTTTTTCAAGACCAGAATTAATTAAGAACCTCATCGGAATGTTACACACACACAAACACATTCATATACACACATAAATATGTATGTGCATATATGAAGATATAAAAGAGATCATTATATATATTTGTTATGGGGCCATTTATCTATTGAATTATTCTTTCTTTGATTTCTGCAGTTATTGTTAAAAAGCATAGATCTTTCTATAAATGCAAATTATGGAAAATTATTTCTGGAGAAGTGTTTATTTCTTGCATACTTGAAAAATAAAAGTAGTGTTCATATATGCTGTATATACATACTCACAAAATACATTCTTATATAATACAATATATAATACATTAAAATATATTAATATATTATTAATACCTTACATATATTTACTGACTAAATAATGTGTAATACACTGTTTTATATATACATATATAAAGTACAGTATACTAATAATACATATGTAACAACTTATTCCATGCAGGTTGCTTTGCTAGACCTTGTGTGTGTCAAACAATACTCAAAAATACATTGTCTTACATTGCTTAATATACAGCAGACTCCCATTCTGTATTTATATTTTTGGCATTTATTTTGCCATCTTGAATTATTATTTCTAGTAATTTCTTCTTGTGTTGAAGGACTAAGTTTCCTTCTATATTGTTCTGAGTTCAGTTCAGATCAGTTCATCAGTTGTGTCTGACTCTTTGCGACCCCATGGACTGCAGCACGCCAGGCCTCCCTGTCCATCACCAACTCCCGGAGGTTACTCAAACTCATGTCCATTGAGTCGGTGATGCCATCCAACCATCTCATCCTCTGTCATCCCCTTCTCCTCCCGCCTTCAATCTTTCCCAGCATCAGGGTCTTTTCCAGTGAGTCAGTTCTTCGTATCAGGTGGCCATAGTACTGGAGCTTCAGCATCAGTCCTTCCAATGAATATTCAGAACTGATTTCCTTTAGGATGGACTGGTTAGATCTCCTTGCAGTCCAAGGGACTCTCAAGGATTTTCTCCAATACCACAGTTCAAAAGCGTTAATTCTTCGGCACTCAGCTTTCTTTATAGTCCAACTCTCACATCCATACACGACTACTGGAAAAACCATAACCTTGACTAGATGGACCTTTGTTAGCAAAGTAATGTGTCTGCTTTTTAATATGTTGTCTAGGTTGGTCATAACTTTTCTTCCAAGGAGCAAGCATCTTTTAATTTCATGGCTGCAGTCACAATCTTCAGTGTTTTTGGAGCCCAAAAAAATAGTCTGTCAGTTTCCACTGTTTCCCCATCTATTTGCCATGAAGTGATGGGACCAGATGCCATGATCTTCGTTTTCTGAATGTTGAGCTTTAAGCCAACTTTTTCACTCTCTTCTTTCACTTTCATCTATAGGCTTTTGAGTTCCTCTTCACTTTCTGCCATAAGGGTGGTGTCATCTGCATATCTGAGGTGATTGATATTTCTCCCAGCAATCTTGATACCAGCTTGTGCTTCCTCCAGCCCAGCGTTTCTCATGATGTACTCTGCATATAAGTTAAATAAGCAGGGTGACAGTATGGAGCCTTGACATACTCCTTTCCCTATTTGGAGCCAGTCTTTCATTCCATGTCCAGTTCTAATTGTTGCTTTCTGACCTGCATACAAATTTCTCAAGAGGCAGGTCAGGTGGTCTGGTATTCCCATATCTTTAAGAATTTTCCACAGTTTGTTGTGATCCACACAGTCAAAGGCTTTGACATAGTCAATAAAGCACAAATAGATGTTCTTCTGCAGCTCTCTTACTTTTTTGACAATCCAATGGATGATGGTAATTTGATCTCTGGTTCCTCTGCCTTTTCTAAATCCAGCTTGAACATCTGGAAGTTCATGGTTCTTGTACTGTTGAAGCCTGTCTTGGAGAATTTTGAGCATTAATTTGCTAGCATGTGAGATGAATGCAATTCTGCAGTAATTTGAGCATTCTTCGGCATTACCTTTCTTTGGGATTGGAATGAAAACTGACCTTTTCCAGGCCTGTGGCCACTGCTGTGTTTTCCAAATTTATTGGCATATTGAGTGCAGCACTTTCACAGCATCATCTTTTAGGATTTGAAATAGCTCGACTGGAATTCCATCACTTCCACTAGCTTTGTTTGTTGTGATGCTTCCTATGGCCCACTTGACTTCGCATTCCAGGATATCTGGTTGCAGGTGAGTAATCATACCACTGTGGTTATCTGGGTTGTGAAGATCTTTTTTGTACAATTTTTCTGTGTATTCTTGCCACTTCATCTTAATATCTTCTGCGTCTGTTAGGTCCATACCATTTCTGTCCTTTATCAAGCCCATCTTTGCAAGAAACGTTGCCTTGGTATTTCTAATTTTCTTGAAGAGATCTCTAGTCTTTCTCATTCTATTGTTTTCCTCTATTTCTTTGCATTATTTCCATTATATTATTACTGAAATGTTTAAATAACTTGAATTTTTCTTCTTATTCAGAATATAAGATATATTCTAGTTTATCTATATATTTCATGATCAGTAAACTTATTTCTTGATTTTTTATTAAATAATATTATGTTGAACAATGGGATATCACTTAATATAACCTCCCAAATTTCTCAGAGTTTTGCTGAATCATTAATGTTTTCTTTTAGCATGCAGCCTGTAAACTATTATAGCTGAGTATTTAATTCCCAATGCAGTAAGCAAAGTCGTAATTCCTAGTTTGTGGATTTCAATGTAGGAAGGAACAACACGCCTTACAGAAATGATATCAAATGACATCTCTAGCTTACCCCTTATCTGTGTAGCTCTCTCTCTGTTATAAACTATTTCATTGGTTAAGTATACTTTTCTATTAAAAGAAGCACGTATTAGTTCCTTTGTTACAATGTATGACTTTCAATATGGTTCTTACAGATAAACACGTTGTATTTTCATACATGTTTCAGCATCAATGTCTATTCCAGTAAGACTAACACAAAAATACAGTATCAAAGACTTTATTTTCTGAACTTATCTTTTAGGTGTTAAAACCTGTCACTTTTAAATGAGTGTAAAGATAAAAGGCTATATAAAATTAGATTGATCCTCTGCAGGCTAAATTCATGTGAATGACATGTACTTGCAGAAGAAGTTGAATCAGACCAGGAATTCCAATAGAATCGTCGGTAAAAATATACACTGACATAGACCAATACTAGACTTCAGGAAACTTGAGTTTACCTCTGTTATACAAGTGGATTATTTTAGAGTATTGAATCAACTCAAAATTGTATAAGGAAAAGCAATTTTAAAAGACAGCTTTGAAAATGGAGACATTCACTCGGAACGCTTTCTGAAAATGGCTTACTTGTTTTAAATTTAGTTTTATGCCAAAAACACTTCCATATGGTTTCCATTTTGACTAATGAGCAACACAGCTGTAATACTTCTTTGTAAAACATGTATCCTTCTTTAATGCTTTTGAGCAGCTAGAAACTGCTTAATCGATATTTTAAACGTCATGATATTTCCATGATGGAATATTTCTTCCCTTCCTGGCAACTCTGATATCCACCCTTCCACATTGCAGGGTTTCTTGATATCTTAATCTAGTTGGCCTTGAGCTGTGGTACTGTTTTCTGGCAGCTTCCATCATTCATATTTTATTGTGGAATGTGACAGTATAAATAGCTTATATCTGAGAGGTCATTCATAGGTGTATGGCTCCACAGGACCCTGTGGGATTGCCAGCATGCCCTCAGCCAGTCTGTTTTCCAGTTCTTGATTCTTCTCATTGAGACTAAAAGCTTTTGCAGGGTATCTAGAGTACTTTTAGGGGAGTAGAGAATCCTTCATGGCACTCACTGATATTGACGTATTCTGGAGCTTCTCCTTGATAGGCATTTTTTTTTCTTTTCTCCACCTAGATCATTCTGCTTCTTCACTTTAAAGGTAAGAGCCAGTTGGACACAATTCCTCACTCTTGTCCCTTTCTCTCAAATTAACCTGGATGTCTTTTCTCTTCAGAAGGGATGTATATTTCAAATAGAACAACCATCAGAATGTATGATTATTTTTTATATTGTTCTCTGTCTTTTTATATTGTATATTTCATGAGAGAAAAGGTTGATTTATTCATCCCTTTGTATACCTAAGAAAAAGTATGAAATCCCTGTGTTCATTATATTGGGGCCTGGGGCCTGGGGCCTGGGTGCAAGGGGAAGGAGAATGGAGTCACGAAAAAGAGCCAAGTTGTGCTGAAAAAAGACTTTGTAGTTTTGTTTAAGGGTTCATTATTTAGAGCAAAGAAGCAAAGCAGCAAGCAGAAGGAGGAAATGACTTTTTATAATATGAATCTGGATACCACTGGGAATCACATTAACCATTCAGCTTATTTTGAAATAGAAGGAAATCATGGAAATAAGGAAGGCTTGAAACTCAAATAATGAGGTTAAAACTAGAATAACTTGTCTTTCCCACAATTTATTAATTAATCAACTGGTACACATCAAGAACCATCCTGTGCTCAGTATTCACAAAATTGTGAAAGCAATGCTTACTAAACTTTACCGACCTAAGTTGTTGTTAGAATGAAAATATAAGAATAAGTTCTAACTAAAAAGTGAACAGATCATAATAACGAAGTGTGACACGGGAACATTCAGACTACAAATTCATCCTGGCCACCTGAGGAATATTGTCTTTGTTCCATAATTTAGCAATTTAATGTTTTCTCTTGATTATTGTTTTTCAAAATCTCTCTCTGTGTGTATATACATATCTTTATATATATATATATATATATATATATATCTGTATATATATATGTATCTATTATTGTTTGATTATGATGCTTTCTAAAAGAAAATTGTTATTTAAAACATGTTAATGAAGGAAATAAATTTATTTTCATCATTTTAAAAAATTCCTATACTGACAGTATTCAGAACAAAGGTTTTCTCTGCTATTTTAAGAGCTACACAAAATATTCATGAATTTATTTCATGGATTGTGTTCATTACTTGCTTTTGGTTCTTTTATTTCCTTTCTACTCTGAAGACCCGATCTTGTAATGAGTGGTAGAAAATACAAAAATAACATTAGAAATTCCCTTGTTTCTCTGACCTTTAAAGAAAAAAGAACACGGATCACTATGCAAAATATGTCTTGAATTAATCTGCATAAAGCTATTCTAATTTAAGTTCAAGTGATCTAGCAGTGACTACATTCAGAGACTTCTTATATACATTAAAAAATTAGTTGTGAATTTTAAATAATAGGCAAATATATAATAAATTTTTAAGTAGTATGACTATATATTGTCTAAGTTTGCTGAGGAATGTAACTGAATCAAAGGTCCCATAAATCTTTTAAAAAATGTACAGTTTCTTGAAAGTGGTTAAGTGTTAGCTGCTCACTTGTGTCTGACTTTTTGCGACCCCATGGATTGTAGCCAACCAGGCTCCTCTGTCCATGGAATTCTCAGGCCAAGAATACTGGAGTGGGTCGCCATTTCCTTCTCCAGGGGATTTTCCCAAACCAAGGATCGAACTGGGTCTCCTGCATTGCAGGCATATTCTTTACCATCTGAGCAGTCATTTCCTCCAATTAGTATTGTACTGGGACTCTCACTTCATGGGCCTAAGTGAAGGTAAAATCCTGAGGTATTTTCTCCATTCTTACAAACAGATAGTTTTTATCATATCCTAAGAATTTTAGCCTTCTAATATGCTATTATTATCCTCATCCATAAATTAAAATTCTGTCTGTTTGGTAGAATTTTTATATATGCCATGAGGATTCCTCATCCCTCAAAAGATTTTACTTCTGTGCAATTTGAACAGATTTTTGTCTCAAGGAAAAATAACTACCTAAATTTAAGATATTCAGGAGAGAGCAGCTTAGATAAGCAGTAAGGTATACATAACTGATAAGTAATTTTTACTTAATGGCAAATTATTTGTTAGAATTAAAGGAACCAGTGAAACTGCTCAGTCGTGTCCAACTCTGTGACCCCATGCCTACCAGGCTCCTCCATCCATGGAATTCTCCAGGCAGAAATACTGGGGTGGGTTGCCATTTCCTTCTCCAGGGGATCTTCCGGACCCAGAGTCAAACCCAGGTCTCCCGCATAACAGGCAGACGCTTTGCTGTCTGAGCCACCAGGGAGGCCCTAGGAATAAAGGAAAGTAATCATAAAGGCCCAGTGAATATACATTGGGAGCAGCAGTACTGATATTTCTGTGCTACTGTTGCTCATACCCTGTCTGTGTGTCCTTATCCAACTGGATCATGAAGTTAGATCTCAGGTAAGGTTACTACAAAAAACTGTTGGTGAAAAGTCACTGCTCTGTATTGGATATATACCTGCTGCATTCTTGCTATTATGTGAGTTTTCAGCTCAGGACCTTGTTACCACAGCAATGGTATTATTTAGCTATATTCCCTGATTAAATGTTCCTGGAGAGATATCAGTCAAATACTAGTGTATTAAGAACTCACAGTCATTCAGTTCCGCCGTGCTTTAACTTTTAACCTCCAAACCGTCATCCAACGACCATGTTGGTGGTCAAATGAAACATGTTACAGAGATTAGGCTGGCAGTTGCTATCTTATCATTAATTCCTTACTAAACATGTAACAGGTTTTATTTCAGGCAGTATACATTTCCACTGTCAACATCAAATTGTTTCACCATAATGGAAGTATGTCCATTCTTTAATTGCTTGCTTGTCCTATTCTTTAATTACTCATTTAAAGCAGGCTTTTTGAAGAAATATCACCCTTTGATGTCCTTCTAAAGACAGTAAAGTCAGTGGGAGAATTCATTTCTCCTTCTTTAAAAGATAAGTAAAATGGTAAAGCTGAAGCTCCAGTACTTTGGCCACCTCATGTGAAGAGTTGACTCATTGGAAAAGACTCTGATGCTGGGAGGGATTAGGGGCAGGAGGAGAAGGGGACGACAGAGGATGAGATGGCTGGATGGCATCAGTGACTCGATGGACGTGAGTCTGAGTGAACTCCGGGAGTTGCTGATGGACAGGGAGGCCTGGCGTGCTGCGATTCATGGGGTCGCAAAGAGACATGACTAAGCGACTGAACTGAATTGAACTGACTGAATCAGGGAATAGTGCAATAAAGTAACTAGGAATTCTTGGATACTTAGCTTGTATAGGTTCCATTGAATGACTTACATGTACTGACTTTCCTGGCCTTTGTCATAAAATCAGAGAAATTGGCCAAAATTAATAAAGCTGTAGCACCGGCAACTGAGTTCAGATTTAGAGTTTCTTTATTTCAGGTACCCCATGATATCTTTTCAGTTCACAATTGGATGAAATTAAATAGCTACAATAATCATGTGACATTTGGATATTCTTCCATAACTTAAAATGCAAGGGATTCTATATTAATATGTTTTAATGATTTAGTCTAATAGAATCTAACTTTAGTTTTTCCTTTGCTTCAGTGAATCTTACTTAAAGCAAAATTATTACAGCTAAAGTCATGATTTTGCATTTTATTGCATTAAATCATCTTACTCATCTCAACAGAATTTTGTAAACTTTGTAACAGAAATTTATAGCTATATATAAGATTTTCACAATATGACAGCCTGATCTTATATTAAAGTATCTATTTTTCAGTAGAGTTTGGGAAAATTGTACAGTCATTATAAATACTTGGCAGTGTATATTTTAAAATAATAAAAAATTAAAGAAACAGTTGGAGTGGAAAATTGGAAGTTTCCCAAAACTCTCATCTTTGTTTTTGCTTCATGGTAGTCACCATTTAAAAAAACAACAACAAAAAAGAAATTGACACTGTAGAATTCATAGAGTTGTAGTCATATAACCCATGAGCAGGTCTCTGTTATTAAAAGTCACTAATAGGCAAAGTCAGCACATTTTGTAGTTTATTTAGCTGGAAAATATTTTCTTCTTTTTTCCCTAGAACAGATGCCTACAACAGTATTAACTGTCAGTTTCAAAATTAGTAAGCTGATTATTTTATGGAAAATAACACAAAATATGTTTCAGACAAATATTTTAGTAGTGTAAAAAGCATGGCATTCCTATCAGACTGGAAAAGAAATGAAATACAAAATTTTTCATTAAAAAGTTTAGATTAAAGTGGCAAAATACTTTAAATCACATAATTCCACATTTGGAAGATATGAACAAATGTTTTGGTGTGTTTACCCATTCACCGATTATAGATGCAACCTATGCCAGGAGCTGGGCGGGGTCTGAAACTGAAAAGAAAGCAAAAGAAGTGTGGGTTTCCTCTAGTGATGGATTCCCCTCCTGCTTTATCCAGAGATTCATATAAGGAAGAGACATGGTAAGTTGCAAACTCCAGCCCAAGGAATTTGGCAAATGCCTGGAACCCCCAGTGGGATATATGAGCTGAATGGACTCACTGAGCAGAGATGCACAAAACAGTTTCCAAGCATGATCAAAGGTTAACTAGAAGAGAATAGACCAAGAATTCACAGGAGTGCCTATTTGCAAATTGTCTAATAGCTAAATATTGCATAATAGTCCTCTTTTGAGAGAAATAAATAGAAAGATTTCAATAAGTTATGGCTTGACTTTTAATGAAAGACTATTCATTAGAATCCCAGCTTTCACAAAGCTACGAGATCCAAACAGTGATTTCACACACTAAATATTTTTCTAGAAAGGGATGGAAGGTGATAAAAGGAAACACGTATGCAACCTGGTAGCTCAGAAGGTAAAGAATCTGCCTGTAATGCAGGATATGAACAGAAAACACATCTGTTCATATCTTCCAAATGTGGAATTATGTGATTTAAAGTATTTTGCCACTTTAATGTAAACTTTGTAATGAAAAATTTTGTGTTTCATTTTTTGTCCAGTCTGATAGGAATGTCATGCTTTCTGCATTACTAAATGCAAAATCAAACCCAGACCCAGGGTTTGATTCCTGGGTCAGGAAGATCCCCTGGAGAAGTGAACGGCTACCCACTCCAGTATTCTTGCCTGGAGAATCCCATGGAGAGAGGAGCCTGGTGGGCTACAGTCCTTGGGGTCGCAAAGACTCGGACACCACTGAGCGACTAAGCATGCATACAGCTACTAAAAAGAATAACTTGTTTAGAATTAATTCAAGGTGACAGAACAAAATTATATTCAAATAGATTTATGCATCTCTCTTCTGTCTCCGCCATGATATATGGTGAGCTTGACGTGTCCCTTGCTCTCGTTTTCTCATTTCACTTGGTGTGCACAGGACCTAATCCCTTGGACTTTTCACAGCATGCCAGGCACTAAATATGATGAGGAGGCATACTGGTACTGCAAACATATTACATGGAGGGCAGAGATTTACTGGGAAACAGAAGAGGAAGAAACAATTACAAAAAAAAAAATGTGACACACTGCTATTTTCATTCACTTTATTCTTTTGGATCTAAATAATAGGAAATCTTTGTAGATTGGTTTTCTTGTATCGTGAAGAAACTTGGTGATAGGAACTCACAAAAACAAACATAGCCTGTCTGGGAAGGAGACTGAAAGCAGACTGAACTATTCAAAAGCGATGCTGTCCCAGCGGGCCAGCAGATGATGGAGCCCTGCGGTTTCCTCGCCAGCAGTTAGTGTGCTAGGAAATGACTCTGCATTGCCCAAGCCTGTGACTCACGATGAAGTGAACTGTTTGGGGAATTTGGCATCCTCACTCAGGGTTCTGGACCTTTTAACACTTAGGTTTGACTGGGGACTTTCTCAACAAACTGATGGTGGATGATTTTAGGGAACACTTTCATAACTTGTTCTTTATTATGTTAGAGTAATATATTGAAAACTAGTTTTGTAGTTTCTTTGAAAATCCCCCATATTTTACCCTAAGTTCAGTTCAGTCACTCAGTCGTGTCCGACTCTTTGTGAGCCTATGAACTGCAGCATGCCAGGCTTCCTTGTCCATCACCAACTCCCAGAGTTTACTCAAACTCATGTGCATTGAATCAGTGATGCAACCCAACCATCTCATCCTCTGCCATCCCCTTCTCCTCCCACCTTCAATCTTTCCCAGCATCAGGGTCTTTTCCAATGAGTCAGCTCTTCGCATCAGGTGGCCAAAGTATTGGAGTTTCAGCTTCAGCATCAGTCCTTCCAATGAATATTCAGGACTCATCTCCTTTAGGATGGACTGGTTGGATCTCCTTGCAATCCAAGGGATTCTTAAGAGTATAAAGGAATCTCTGAAATTGCCATGTATTTATACACATACATTAAAGCAACTATATCCTCTGATTTGGATTTCTTTAAAAGTGTCACTATAATCTTCCTTAAAATAAGTAGAAAATGTTTTAAAATATTAAAGAAGGTGTGAGGACATGCATAACTGCTGAGAAAACTTTAACTTCCTTGAAAAGCATTTCAGATTGTCATTGCATGCATCAGAAAATTTTGTTGAGTCTCATTGATAAAACCACACATAATAATAATAAAAGTTCAGGATCAGAAATAGTTTAAAAAGATTTTAGGTGTGGTAAAAATATTTGAAGGATATAATTTTAAATATAGAGATACTTTCAGTTCATTTCAGTTCAGTCACTCAGTCGTGTCTGACTCTTTGCAACCCCATGAATCACAGCACCCCAGGCCTCCCTGTCCATCACCAGCTCCCGGAGTTCACTCAGACTCACGGCCATCGAGTCAGTGATGCCATCCAGCCATCTCATCCTCTGTTGTCCCCTTCTCCTCCTGCCCCCAGTCCCTCCCAGCATCAGGGTCTTTTCCAATGAGTCAACTCTTCACATGAGGTGGCCAAAGTACTGGAGTTTCAGCTTTAACATCATTCCTTCCAAAGAAATCCCAGGGCTGATATCCTTCAGAATGAACTGGTTGGATCTCCTTGCAGTCCAAGGGACTCTCAAGAGTCTTCTCCAACACCACAGTTCAAAAGCATCAATTCTTTGGTGCTCAGCTTTCTTCACAGTCCAACTCTCACATCCATACATGACCACAGGAAAAACCATAGCCTTGACTAGACAAACCTTTGTTGGCAAAGTAATATTTCTACTTTTGAATATGCTATCTAGGTTGGTCATAACTTTCCTTCCAAGGAGTAAGTGTCTTTTAATTTCCTGGCTGCAGTCACCATCTGCAGTGATTTTGGAGCCCAAAAAAATAAAGTCTGACACTGTTTCCACGGTTTCGCCATCTATCTGCCATGAAGTAATGGGACCGGATGCCATGATCTTAGTTTTCTGAATGTTGAGCTTTAAGCCAACTTTTTCACTCTCCTCTTTCACTTTCATCAAGAGACTTTTTAGTTCTTCTTCACTTTCTGCCATAATACATAGGTAATTAGTATATATCGAAGAGGCTGATCCTTAGACACAATTGAGTTATAAACCCCTCATTTTACAGAGCAGACTATTGAGACCCAGTCTGATCCAAGACTACTTGTAGATATTCAATTAGTGGCAGAGCCCGTATTGCTGATTTCAGCAGCTCACTTTCCAGCAATATCTCTATAGAAGAATGTAGCTTTATATTAGCATGACAATATTTGTGCCATTTTATCATTCCTTTTGAATGTATGATTTTTGACTATAATAAAACAATTTATGTAGCTTTGTACTCTTTGCCAAAATGATATTCAAAAAGTGAATGCATTCCTATTTATATCTTATCACAGATCTTGAACTGTTTCTGACTTGTGTTTCCTGGCCAGAGATAAAAGAATGTTATTTTTCATAGACAAAAAGAGGAAGCAACTGCGGAAACTCTGTTTAGCTAGGGACTTATACCACAAACTTCAGACACAAGTTCCTAAGTAATCCTAAAATTGAATTCCATTTTGTTTCCAACTCTTAAGGAAATAACACAGATCCTATAGCTGGGTTCTGAAGCATTTCATTAAATTGAACTTCATGTATCTACCCAGGCTTTCAGCTGACTTCTGCAGAGCAAAACCAAGATCTCTTCTAGAAAACTGAATGATTTTGTGCATATTATTTGTAAACCTCAAACCATCTATATTTGAAATATTTTAACCAAAATTTGAAACCCGTTAAGGACCTTTAGGAGAAGGAAATGGCAACCCACTCTAGGTTTCTTGCCTGGAGAATCCCATAGACAGAGAAGCCTGGTAGGCTGCAGTCCATGGGGTCGCACGGAGTTGGACATGACTGAAGTGACTTGGCGAGGACCTTTAAAATTATTTGCCCGGAGAATCAGTGAAATTTGCATCATAACTGAACAACAAATCTTTTTTTTTAACTTAAATTTATTTTAATTAAGGCTAATTACTTTACAATATTGTATTGAAGTAAACCAGAAAGAAAAACACCAATACAGTATCAGTTCACTTCAGTCGCTCAGTCGTGTCCGACTTTGCGACCCCATGAATCACAGCACACCAGGCCTCCCTGTCCATCACCAACTCCAGGAGTTCACTCAGACTCACGTCCAGCGAGTCGGTGATGCCATCCAGCCATCTCATCCTCTGTCGTCCCCTTCTCCTCCTGCCCCCAATCCCTCCCAGCATCAGGGTCTTTTCCAATGAGTCAACTCTTCGCATGAGGTGGCCAAAGTACTGGAGTTTCAGCTTTAGCGTCATTCCTTCCAAAGAAATCCCAGGGCTGATCTCCTTCAGAATGCACTGATTGGATCTCCTTGCAGTCCAAGGGACTCTCAAGGGTCTTCTCCATATTTGGCAAAACTAATACAATTTGTAAAGTTTAAAAATAAAATAAAATAAAAAAAAAAAAAAAACTAAAAAAAAAAAAAATAGTCTTCTCCAACACCGCAGTTCAAAAGCATCAATTCTTCGGCACTCAGCCTTCTTCACAGTCCAACTCTCACATCCATACATGACCACAGGAAAAACCATGGCCTTGACTAGACGAACCTTTGTTGGCAAAGTAATGTCTCTGCTTTTGAATATACTATCTAGGTTGGTAACGCATATATATGGAATTTAGAAAGATAGTAACGATAACCCTGTATGTGAGATAGCAAAAGAGACACAGATGTATGAATAACAAATCTTACATATTCTAAGTTGCTGAAAGGCTAGGAACAAAAAATAATCTGTTTTTTTTTTTTTTAACTAGCTTTGTTCACGTGGTTTAAACAATTTCCTGGGAAGCTTATTGTGCATGACATTGTTTGACAACTGACTGAAAATACCTAGTGAGAACTGTTTCCTATTCTATACATTTATTATTCCATGCAAAACAATCATTCATGAAGATATACCTGGGACAACTGTCAGAGAATAAATTCTAAGTAGCTGCAATGTTGATGACTTAGACCTGAGTCTCTGGACTCAAGTTTGTATTTATTTGAAATTCAGATTAAACTAACTGCATTCTTATAGATAAATAAGCAAATGGCTAGTTACACTGAGACTTCTACTTTAGTGTATAATTTGGCAGGTTTTTTCTCTAGTGCTCCCAACATAATTTGTTGTTAATGTTTGGACTGGAATGAGAAAAATATAGTTTATATATTATTTCTGGTCAAAACAGATTTTTTTATGTATTGTTACGGTGTGTATTTGGCACTCCTGGTATCTATTTGGTACTCATCTCTTTGCTAGTAGTATAAGTAATATAATGTTGGGCTTCCCTGGTGGTGCGGATGCTAAAGAATCCGCTTGCAATGTGGGAGACCTGGGTTCGACACCTGGGTTGGGAATCCCCTGGAGAAGGGAAGGGATAACTCCAGTATTCTGACCTGGAGAATTCCGGGGACAGAAGAGCCTGGTAAGCTACAGTCCATGGGGTTGCAAAGAGATGGACACGGCTGAGTGACTTTCATACTTCATACTTCACTAAAATACCTGCTTTCTTTCATTTTTCTTATACAAACACCCTATCACTGTTTCTGTTCCTCTTCTTGATTACGGAGTAGGGACATCAAACTGATAACTAACAATTCATTTCCAGCCTACTGATCTGTTTAACAACACAGATATTTTCAAATGAAATTTGTTGCCAATATTTAAGATCCTTGAACTATCAAATAAAAATTTTAATCTTTGTTGATTCTTTAGAAGATCTGGCAGTGATTGGTCCTTCATTTCTTCAAAATGCCTGTGAGCCAGAACTGAACTGTTGTCTCCTGTGTCTAGCTGTTGTTATCCTGTTCTTCATCATTCACACAGCCCTTTATCTCTTCCATCCTGACAGTCAGCCTGATTCACTTATCATAGTTTTCCGCTGTATCCAGCTCTTAACCATTCATTTCACTGTTCTACTTTTGGGGAGGAGAGTGAGGTATAAACATATTTGGCAATGATTCAGACAATCTTAGAAATGGAGAAAACTTTTCATACCATCTAACCAAAATTCTCATTAGAAGTAATGACATTTATGCATGTTTGGACAGGTTAGGTGACTTACTAAGATTTGTGTATAAACAGTAGTTTAGTCTCAAATATCCATCTATTGATACTAAATGTCATGCTCTTTTCACCATCTTAAGAAACTTGTTGTGAAATAGTTGCAGAAAATTACTCAACGTTTCACCAGTAGAATTTCTTTGCAGGCAGTGTGTGCGAATAAATGTTTAATATCAACTCCCTGGGAAAACAAACCTAGATTACGCATTTGCTGATAGTGTAAATACTCCCACCTTGTTCAAATCGAAGCTACCAATGAGACATCAACCAGCTTATAAAAGTCAAGAAAATTTAGCAATAGCTATTGTCAATCATTGAGCCACATCTAGCCCTCCAGAATACATGTATGATTCAAGGATCTTGCGTATATTAGAGAATTTCAGGTGACTAACATACATGCTTATTAAACAAAATCATTCCTATTACACTGGCAACCCTTACCAAAAATGTCTATCTCACTTATGAGAATATTTTCCTTTTATTTTATCTGTTATCATGGCTTAGATCAGCTAATGGAAATTCACTGACAATACTGATACATATAAAAGCAAAATCAATCACTCTTATATAACGCATCTCTTTGGTTTATTATTCTGACCAAATATAAGCATGCATAATGGCTCATTTATATGATAATTTCTAAAGTGGAGTCTTTGAATGTTACTGACTAAGGAAAAAGTACTTGAGTTCTTTATCTGCTATTGAGTTTGGCCTGGCTAAGCACTTTGAATGGCATTCAATTTTATTTTGTGTGTCAGAAATGGATATGTACTATAAGCTTTTTATTATCTAAATATTGTTCTTTTTTCTAAAATGTAAGAGCTCCTAATCTTATTAATGATAGCTATGATATGGCAAAATTCTTATGTTCTAATTTCTCAATTGTAAATGCTTGAAAGTATTTTGACAAGAGTCAAAATTTTCCATTTTATCCTGCTTTTTGACATTGATTCTCACAGGTAAGAGAGTTGTTTACCTACATAATTTGAAGTTTCTCATTTATTAATGACATAACATAAAAACCAGAGAAGGCAATGGCACCCCACTCCAGTACTCTTGCCTGGAAAATCCCATGGATGGAGGAGCCTGGTAGGCTGTAGTCCATGGAGTCTCTAAGAGTCGGACATGACTGAGCGACTTCCTTTTCACTTTTCACTTTCATGCATTAGAGAAGGAAATGGCAACCCACTCCAGTGTTCTTGCCTGGAGAATCCTAGGGGCGGGGGAGCCTGGTGGGCTTCCGTCTATGGGGTCGCACAGAGTTGGACACAACTGAAGTGACTTAGCAGCAGCAGCAACATAAAAACAAAGATAATATGTAAAAATGGTAACGATCTATCTGAGCAAGTAAAATTGTATTGTCATTTACTTTAGTCATAACTGAAAAATATAAGAAGATAGTTTTGGGTAAAAATATTATAAAGAAAGCAGAAGTATGCCGTTCCACTGTAACCATTGCATCTCCAACATTTTGCTCCTACTTCCTGGAGATGGCTTGTTCAATGCCATAGAACCAGTAAATGCTATAGACATCAAATGTGTTCCATTTGTTCCATTAATTGTTTTTACCCAGATGAAGAAGCAGTTAAGAAGCAACAGACATAGTATTTGATTTAGGGAAAGCAAGAAACAGAGTATTTGGAGATGAACAAGTAAATCCTAGTGAAAGGTTCCTGCTGCTTACAGGACCTGTGGACACCATTTATCTTATGTTTTCTGTGGCGAACACTGGCAAAATGGAAGAACGTGTGTGTGCGGGTGTTTGTGTGTGTGTGCACGCACCGCGGTGTATGTTGTGCTGTGCTGGAAGAATCACTTGGCACAGTTGGTGACCTCTACCTTCTTCTGTTATTTATAGTTCTTCACTTATCCCATAAAGTAAAGAATTTCTTTTGCTCAACACACATGTACACACACACATTGGAGAGGGTTAGTATTTTGAGTTTGGGGTGAACAATATATGAAAGGAAAATCCATAAAAGAAAAGTAAAATTTCCCGTGCTTTAATATTTTAGAATTATCCTCAAGACAGAATTTGGATACAAAAGACTAAGATACAAATTGGCTTATGACTGTCTTATGTGTTCTCCCCAAATTTGAAGAAAATATTGAAAATAAAGCTGCAGGACTCTACCTGTTTATCATCTACCTATTAAACTGTCTGTCTGTCTATCTATCTTATACCTGCCCTCTTTTTTTTCTTTGCAAACCAATTCAGCCTTGACTCCTGAAGTACCTCTAACATGATGACTTGGATTTTATAAGTGAAAGCAGAGCTAATAATCAGAATGACCTCTTATTTCCCTCAGGTATAATGGGTGTGTTTATGTGCACAGGTGTGTATTTTAGCACTAATGACAAAATTCCCTAAACTTCCATTAAAGCTCCTGTGAGTAAAGTCAATAGTGATAATAACTGACATGGGCGTGTTTCTGCCTGGAAATTGGAGAGTACTCCATTTCAATGTCAGCACAGAACAGTGGCAGTTTTCTCTGATGGATTTTATTCTTTTCCAACTATCAATGTTATTGCTGCCAAATTTAAGTAAAAATAAAATCCAGAGATGATAAAATACTTCCTAGAAATTTTTTTCTAATTATGCATAATTCAAGTTTATTGTTTATTTTTATTCCTAAAATTATTTGTTCCCTTCAGAGATATAGAATGATAACTTTGACAAGTATGAAGTAACTTGGAATTTAACACTTGCCATAGAAAAGTGAAAGTTTTTAAATTCTAGGTTACACTTAATAAGAGTGCCATATATTTAACCAAGAAAAGCTCATTGACCTATTCTTCTGTGTTAGATTTTAGAAGTATTCCTACTTCTTTGCATTTTATAAGTTAATATAACATACCTACTAACTAATCTCAGAATAATACTCACAAAAGTTCTAACATGGAGTGAGTATAGGACTCTCAGACACATTTTACTTTTTAGTAATTTTCTAATTTCCAGTTGAATTGATGTAATGCCAGTTAAAAATGGCTTGGCCAAGTTAATACCTTTACTAAGATTCAGCTCAACCTAGTTTCTAGGGCACAAATTCTGAAGAGAGATTGTTATTTCCCAGTGCGCAGTACCTGCTCACTCTTTGGGCCTATTCCTCCTGCTCGTCTATGCTTCAGGTTTCAGAGCTGTAAAATGGGGTTATTAAAAATATCTACTTCATAATATTGCTGAGAGGACCATTTGAGTTATATATAAAGCATAGAGATTAGTGCCTGACACATTGTCAGTACTAAACAAGGCTTGGCTCTAATTAACAGATCCCTGAAAAACAGGTTCAATAAATTACCCTTTGGGTAATTAAGAAAAGTTTATTTTTTATTAAAGTATAGTTGATTTACAATGTGCTGTTAATTTCTGCTGTACAGGAAAGTGATTCCATTTTATATACATATAAATATTACATATATTTTTATATAAATATTATATAAATTCAATTATGTATATTTTATATATAAATATATGTATATTATATACGTGTGTGTGTGTACACATTGTTTTTTCTATTCTTTCCCATTGTGGTTTATCAGAGGACGCTCATGTATCCTCTGTGCCATCCAGTGAGCCCCCGTTGTTTATTCACTCTATCAGTAATAGTTACCTCTGCTGACCCCAGTCCCCCTCTCCGTCCCTCCCCCACCGTCTTCCCCTGGGCAACCATAAGTCTGTTGTGTATTTCCATGAGTCTATTTCTGTTTTGTAAGTGGGCTCCTTTGTGTCATAGTTTAGGTTCCACATATAAGCAACATCACACGGTGTTTGCCTTCCTCATTCTGACTCACTTCGCTTAGTATGATAATGGCGAGTTGCACCCATGCTGCTACAAGTGGCATTAGTTTGCGCTTTTCATGGCCAAGTAGTATTCCATCGTATGTGTGCCCCGCATCTTTATTCATTCATCTGTCGATGGACATCTAGGTTGTCTCCATGTCTTAGCTACTACAGATAGTGCTGCTTTGAACATAAGGGTGCATGCATCTTTTTGGATTAGTTTTGTCTGGATCCATGCCCAAGAAAGGGATTGCTGGATCATATGGCAATTCTGTTAGTTTTTTGAGGAACCCCCCATACTGTTCTCCATAATGGCTGTAACCAATTTGCATTCCCACCAACAGTGTGGAAGGGTACCTTTTTCCGTATATCTTTCCAGCATTTCTTATCTGTAAAGTTTTTAATGATAGTCATCTGACTGGCATGAGGTGGTACTTCATTGTACTTTTGATTTGCATTTCTCTAATAATTAGTGATGTTGAGCATCTTTTATGTGTCTATTTTCTGTGTGTGTTTCTTTGGAGATATGTCTATTTAGATCTTTCTGCCTACTTTTCAATTGGATTGTTCTTTGTTCTTGAGTTGTATGAGCTGTTTGTATACAGATTTTGGAAAATAAGCCCTTGTTGGTTGCATCTTTTGAGAATATTTTCTCCAATTCTGTAAGTTCTCATTTCATTTTGTTTATGGCTTCCTTTGCTGTAAAGAAAAGTTTATTTCTCTCTTTAGATATCCCTCTCTTTGCTGCCAACCTCTTCTTTGGCTGATTTATTTAAATTAATACCAGGTAGTTCTAATAAAACATATTGAACATTTAGCTAAACTAATAGGAGACCCTGCAATTATTAATACTTCTTATGCCTTACCCTGATATCAGAATGTACTCTACTCCAGATGTCTGTGTTTATATTCCTCTTCACTTCTATAACTCCCTCAATTTGGTTTGAAGTTAACTGGTGTTTATCTTTCCATTCTGGTGAATATTAATAATGGATGAATATGTCTGCTGCATACTAAGAGGGGAAATATGTCTATTCTAAACTTGACAGGTGAAACAGATCTGCATTTGTTGTTGGGAAATCTCTCTCATCTTTTCTATGTTATTTCTGAAATACTGTTTGGCAACCACAGCATCCATAATGTCTTTTTCCATTTTAAACGTCATCTTAGACCTTTCACGTGAGTGACAAATACAACTTCTGATGCAACATTTAGTAAGAACAAATACGAAGTGTACTTCAGCTACTAGTAATTTCCATACTGCATGAAGCACATTGTCCAGACTTTGCCTTCTCTAACATCATACATGTTCCGATTTCAGCTGGCCCCATAGGTTGTGACTGAAAAACGTTTTTTTTTTCAAAGTTAATGATTTTCCCATGTATTTTTATATTTCTTCACTCACATAATCAGATTATGTTTGGGGAATATGGCAACATCATTCTAAATAAATAGAGAATCAGGCTTGGCTGTCAGAATATCTAACATTTCTGTAAACAATTGACTAACTCCCCACACAGTAAGCTCTGGAGTGTTTTCTGATACCAAATGACCAGTTGTCTAATTCCTTGAACAAGTATATGTCCAACAATTGAATCCACTTTTGATAAAATCTATGCAGAGTTATCATAGTATGCAAAATTGCTATAGCTATACGTGAAGGAATATAAATTGAAAATATATATAAAATTCTTTCTATTTTTCTTTGTTTTATGCCTTTAAAAAACTAATTTAAGAAGGATAGGTCAGTTTCATCAAAAGTCATCACTTGAGAATGAGAAAAAAAAAATTGAAGCATTCAGAAATTCAAAGCCATCAAATTAAAGTAAGTCACAATAGTTCCTTCCAGCAAATATGTTTTGATGCCCCCATTCAGTTCAGTTCAGTCACTGAGTCGTGTCCAGTTCTTTACAACCCCAGGGACTACAGCACGCCAGGCCTCCCTGTCCATCAGCAACTACCAGGAGCTTGCTCAAACTCATGTCCATGGAGTCAGTGATGCCATCTAACCATCTCATCCTCTGTCGTCCCTTTCTCCTCCCGCCTTCAACTTTTCCTAGCATCAGGGTCTTTTCCAATAAGTCAGTTGTTCACATCAGGTGGCCAAAGTATTGGAGTTTCAGCTTCAGCATCAGTCCTTCCAGTGAATATTCAGAATTGATTTCCTTTAGGATGGACTGGTTGGATCTCCTTTCAGCCCAAGGGACTCTCAAGAATCTTCTCCAACATCACAATCCAAAAGCATCAATTCTTCAGTGCTCAGCTTTCTTTATGGTCCACCTCTCACATCCATACATGACTACTGGAAAAAGTATAGCTTTGACTAGATGACCTTTGTCAGTAAAGTAATGTCTCTGCTTTTCAATATGCTGTTGAGGTTGTTCATAACTTTCCTTCCAAGGAGCAAGCATCGTTTAATTTCATGGCTGCGGTCACCATCTGCAGTGATTTTGGAGCCCAAGAAATTAAAGTCTGTCACTGTTTCCATTGTTTCTCCATCTATTTGTCATGAAGTGATGGGGCCAGGTGTCATGATCTTAGTTTTTTGAATGTTGAGTTTTAAGCCTGCTTTTTCACTCTCCTCTTTCACTTTCAAGAGGCTCTTTAGTTCCTCTTTGCTTTCTGCCATAAGGGTGGTGTCATCTGCATATCTGAAGTTATTGATATTTCTCCTGGCAATCTTGATTGCAGCTTGTGCTTCATCCAGCCCAGCATTTCTCGTGATGTATTCTGCATATAAGTTAAATAAGCAGGGTGACAGTATACAACCTTGACGTATTCCTTTCCCAATTTTGAACCAGAATCCATGTCCAGTTCTAACAGTTGCTTCTTGACCTGCATCCAGATTTCTCAGGAGGCAGGTAAGGTGATGTGCTATTCCCTTCACTTTAAGAATTTTCTACAGTTTGTTGTGAAATGTCCCCATTAGATACCAAATTACAGGCATTCTCAAGTTTAAGCACATTTCTCTTTTATGTGAGATAGACAACCATGAGGTTGCTTTGTTTAATATCCAAGTAAAGTTTTAAGAAATGCTGAATCCTAAGCTATTCTATTCTCTCTGCATGTGTTGCTAGCTTCCTTCAGTTGTGTCCAACTATTTGCAACCCTTGGAGTGTAGCCCAGCAGGCTTCCCTGTCCATTGGGTTCTTCAGGCGAGAATACTGGAGTAGGTTGCCATGCCCTCCTTCAGGGGATCTTCCTGACCCAGGGATCGAACCCAAGTCTCCTGCAGCTGCTGCATTGCAGGCAGGTTCTTTACAAACTGAGTCATCAGGGAAGTCCCACTACTCCTTCTATGCCCCCCAAATTAACAATTGCTCCTTTTGTCACTGTAGGCTTTCATGCTTCATTTCTATTTATTATTTCCTTTTTTGACTCTTGTAATTCTGTTAAAAGTAGACATCAATATTATATTCACCTGCACATTTTGTACATGTCCATATGTTTAGATTGCATCTTATATATATTAGTATTCACTAAGATGATTTCCTAAACTTTAACTTTCTTTTCTACTTTCACCTATTCGTTCACTTTTTTTATTGAACATATGCTATATGCCAGGTACTTTGCTTGGTCTAGGGTTCAAACTTGGGCTAAAGAAATACAGTTTCTCCTCTTCATAATTGTATTAGTACCAGGTGGTACTAGGGCAGTGTAACAAGAGCTATGACAAGGGGACGTAAGGGCACTGTGGGAGGATCACTTCTAAAAGAAATGAGAACGGGGGCTTGATGACAAGAGAAAGACCTGCTGGAGAAGTTGGTGCTTCATTTATTTATTAGTGAATTAATGATTTATTTCTTTTTGCCATGCCGGGTTTTCACTGCTGTGCGGGCTTTTCTCTAGCTGTGAGAATCAGAGGCTACTCTAGTTGTGGGGCACAGGTTCTCATTGCAGTGGCTTCTCTTGTCGAGTTGCAAGGGCCCTAGGGCACAGGGGCTTCAGCAGCTGTGGCTCATGGACTCAGTAGTTGCCACTTCCGGACTCTAGAACACAAGCTCGATAGTTGTGGCACGAGGTCTTAACTGCTCCTCAGCATGTGGGATCTTCCCAGATCAGGGATCCAGCTTATGTCTCCTGCATTTGCAGGCTGATTCTTGACCACTGAGCCTCCAGGGAAGCCCTGAGATTGGTGGGTTAATGCAAGGAATGGGGCAGGAAGTGTTTCAGGCAGAGAAAATGACAGATTTAAAGACAGATGCCTTGTTGCAATTATTTCACTGTATAATATTACAACACTCATGTAACACTATGTACCAGTCACTATTACAAGTGATTTTTACACTATGTAAACAATCCACTAAGCTAATTCTGTTGTTTCTTTCATTTTCCAAATAAGGAAACAGAGAAAGTAAGAAGTTAGCTCAAGTTTACGCAACTACTCAAAGGCAGAGCCAGAATGCAAGTTGTGCAGCTTGTTCTGATAAGCTGTACTCTTCAGTGCCTGTTACACTGGAAAGGCATTAAAATTCAATTTTAATTTATTCACTTTGAAGTCTAATAAAAACAGTATGATTATTTTAGAGACCAATTCACCATAGCTAAAATAATATGAATCACCAAAAAGTCTGTGTGTCATTTATCATGAATCAGAAGTCCATAACAGAACAAGAACTCACTCTACTTCCACAAAGATCTGCTGTCTTCCTCTCCATGCAGTGTTCTTTGCCAGGACCCAGGGACAGCAAGTTCATTTAATCTTTGCTCTCCAGGGATTCTCAGTTCTGCCCAGGAAAGTGAGATGTTAACCAAAAACAGTACCTCAAACTTACAACAAATGCAACCAAAGAGATGCCTGTGTGATATGAGGGCAGAGAATTTGTCATATTCACCTTTGAATTCACCACACAGTGCCTAGCATCTGATTAAACACAGAATGATTGAATGACTATAACAATGTGTTATGAGGGGAAGAATTACTTTCATCGGTGTAAATCATGAACTACTTAATTAAAAGGGAACATTTTGAGCTCTAAAGTATGGATTAGATTTCCCTAATCTAAGACAGTTAGATCAACCTCTAAAAAATGTAAAAAAAATAAAATAAAAACTTGCTTGATGCAGGAGATGAACAAAATCATTAAAGAATAACTAAGAACAGTGAGGGAATAATTAAGACAGTGAGACAATGCACAAAAGAGTTTGACTAGAGTAAATGTCTAGAAAGCTTCAAATCCTGTAACAAAGAACTTTATTCTTTTGAAAGTAGAGAATCAGCAGAGGTTTGTGAGCAAGAACTGATCAGACCAGAGCAGTATTTTCATAAAATTAGTCTTGTTTTGGGTAACCAGAGCTATAAGAATATTATAAAGGCTAATTTGTTAAACTGTGTGCACATTTCTGATAGTCTAAAGAAGGCCAATAAATATGAGAAGGAAACAGATGTGAAACTTAGCTAAGGGTGTATTGAAGTTTTAGAACACTGTGATACGTTTCAATGCATTAACCTATATTATCTGAAAGAGAGTGAGTCACCCTGAAAATAAGAACAATTTCCTTCACTTCATTGATGAGAAGAACAAATCTTTCCTCTTATTATTATAGTTACTGTGGTCCAAAGCATGTTTGAAAATGAAACATCTGTGATACGGAAATATCTTCAGTATTTTTTAAGAATTGGGCAGGCTTCCCTCAGGCATATGTCCCAGATATACAGTAGCACATTTGAGGTCTAATTGCCAAACTGTGGTGGGCCCACAGAGCCTCAAAGGAAAAACTAGTCCACGTGGAATTAACTGGAAAAAAAAAAAGCTGAAATCCAAAGTGTGGACTGATTTCTATCAGAGCTCTTGTTTGAAGTGTGAATGAACACAGCACATTTAACTTATCTAGATATGAAGTCTCCACTCTTGATAACTGGTATCTGTGTAGACCATTATGAAGTGTTGTTTTTTAAGCAAAATTAGTTGCTGTTTAGAGCTCAAGGATAAATTCTGAGTGTTTGGAGGAATCAACATTTTACACAGAATTTTGGCTCTGGCCCCTGAGAGTGTACTCAAATACTCAAATGTTGCTCGTTTGCATATATAGTTTCCTCCTATGTCTCAACTCCTGCGTCACCCAGCTACCCCCTCAAAAAAGTGTAGACAATTTACATTGAGTCAGATGAGCATTTTTTAAGTAAAATGATTTTTTTGGGTCATCCCCTCAGAAATGGTCACATCTGACCCATCTCAGAGCACACTCAGTTCAGTTTAGTTCAGTCGCTCAGTCCTGTCTGACTCTGCGACCCCATGGACTGCAGCACGCCAGGCCTCCCTGTCCATCACCAACTCCCGGAGTTTACTCAAATTCATGTCCATTGAGTCGGTGATTCCATCCAGCCATCTCATCCTCTGTCATCCCCTTCTCCTCTTGCCCTCAATCTTTCCCAGCATCAGGGTCTTTTCCAATGAGTCAGCTGTTTGCATGAGGTGGCCAAAGCATTGGAGTTTCAGCTTCAACATCATTCCTTCCAAAGAACACCCAGGACTGATCTCCTTTAGGATGGACTGGTTGGGTCTCCTTGCAGTCTACCTAGCTAATGACTAGACTCCACCTCCAGTGGAAGGTTAGGTAACAGAGTAGCAGAGAAGGAAGGAAAAATGGATACGATGAACCAGGTTGGAGATGGGAAACGATGCTGGAGAAGAGCTGTGTGTCTCTGTGTGGGAAGAAGGACAACAGTCATGAGAACTGTTTATTGAACATTTATTTTCTCATTTAATCCTCATAATAGGATAATAGATGGATTTATAAGTCTCCTTTTAGGATAAGAGCACGCCTTGTTCTGTACTCACTCCCCAGGAGAGTACCTGGAAGATAGTAGACGATCAAAGCTAAGTAGTCACTTAAGGACTGGAGCATAAATGCAAAAAAAGAGAAATATTTCCAAAAGTAATTTATAGTGTTAAATTTAAAATATAATTATAATGATGCACTGGTAAAATCAGCAACTTCAATTTCAGTTTATATTATTAAAGGGAATTGTCAATGTACACTCAAAGTCAGTCCTATCTGTATTTACAGTAAGATTTATTTTGAGAAACAGTGGGTCTAAATTTTAAGAACTAATGTTCTTAATGACCTTACTATATTTTAGCATTTTGTTCTTGAAATACTACTTATATAGTTACAACCTAAGCAAATGTAATAAAGAATAATACTTAGATTTGAGGTCATATGCAGGTATGGTTATATAAATACATATGACTGTATACTTAATCCTCGGTAGAAATCATTTGTCTGTATCTCTTTTAAAAATTAATTTTAAATAATCAAAAATTAATTTTAATTTACATTTGTGTCTATATTTGTCCTCAATAGTACATACAACATAATAAATAGATAATATAAATCTTTATCTTTTCAAATTGCACTTTAGAAAGATTCGTTTTGCCTAAAAGAGAATATGTTGCTAGATAGAAACATTGTGGTAATTCTGAAAGGTATGCTCAAGCATTTTAGAGGTCAAGAGCATAAGTGATTTATTATGTCCATTTTCTGTTTAACTTATGACTTTCCTTTCCCTATTATAGATCTATCCCTGTCCATAGCTTTTACTTTTCAACCTTTTCTTTATTACTCTAAAATAGAATTAAGGCAAGGAAAAGCTTCAAGTAAATGAAAAGATTTATCAAAGCATTTAGGCAGTAGCTGGGAGGAGTTAAAAAAAAAAGGATAAAACAGGATATATGTGCTTGTTTGAAAAAAGACTAAGGTTTAATTTATAATCCAGGAGAGGGGGAAAAAAAGACAGGAGAGGGCATCAAGCCTGAAGATAATGGCTTTGAAGGGGGAAAAGAGACAGTGCTGGGCAAAAACTCTTGGTTCATAAGCTCTCATCTTTTGCTCAGTTAGGGAGTGGTGTGAACTGAAAGGGGCTTCCCTGGTGGCTCAGACGGTAATGAATTTGCCTGCAGTGCAGGAGACCCAGGTTCATTTCTTGGATCGGGAAGATCTCTTGGAGAAGGAAATGGCAACCCACTCCAGTATTCTTGCCTGGAGAATTCCATGGACAGAGGAGCCTGGCAGGATGCAGTCCATGGGATTGCAAAGAACTCAACACAAATCAGCGACTTTTACTTTTTCACGTGAACTGAAGCCCTTTACCTCTGCTGACTTGAATTGACACCTCTGGACTAAGCATCTTTCACACCCCATACAAATTGCTCATCCTCTCTATTAGACTATATTGGAGCCATCTACGTAGAGCTGCCACAGGCAAACTGCACGTTTAATCATGAAACACGGCCTTAGATGTCTCTGGAGTCCCTCACGTGAGAAAAACTAGGACCCAGGCTAGACTTTTGACCCAAAAGGAGTTTTGTTGCAAAGATGTGCTTCAAAATCTGAAATTCAACCTATGTCCTCCTCTAACATAGAATTTGTTTTTTCCTTACAAGCCTCTTTCAGAAAGGTTTTCAAAGAGGTAGCTGCTTTTCAGGCACAAAGTGGGGATGGAAAAGCTGAGAGTAATGCTTCTTTCTTCCGTGTGTTTTAAATATATCGGCGCATTAGTGTCTTGCATTGTGGTTAGTTTATACAGTCCCCATTTGATAAGGAACTCAAGCAGTGAAGGAAGCAATGACTCACAGAGTTCTTTCCTGTGATTAGGGGGGACTCATGTTTTGTTATTACAATCACAGATTTGCTCTGGTTGGCAAGGTGTCTCAGAACTAAATTAAGATGCTTTGTTTTTTTTTTCACTTCATACCTCTATATAGACTGAAATAAATGGATGTGAGGCACAGACTTCAGTTTGAACTCGAATCACTTAACCAGTGTCTCCCAACAGTGTGCATGTGATATCAGGAAAAAGCGCTACAGTGAGACACAGGAAATCCGTGATGATAGAAGGCTTAGCAGGCTCTCAGAGCCGCAGGATGTCCCTGCTGCCGTGAATGTCCCTGCTATTTAGGGAATGGAAAAGGGACATCTTGAACTTCTCAGAGTGGCCTGTAGCCACACGTGCAACTTTGTCATAGAAGCTGGGGAGGGCTTGGTTAAAGCCAGGGCCGACCCACTGCGAGAAAACTCTCTGGTATCCCAGCTGCCATTCAGAATGTGAAATCCAGGATATGACCTGTCAAGATGAGCCACTTCAGCATATTGTGGCAATGCAGCTGTCACAGAGATACATAAGTCTCCAGAGAAAAGTATTCGAACCGTTTCCATGGTGGAATGAATACAAATGCAGGGCTCCGTCACATTTGAATGTGATTTTTTTTATTTTTTCCTAACAGGATGGTCTGCACTAAATATGCAGATGGGTGAAAGTGACTGGGGGTCATCTTTGATTGCTGAGTGTTTTCTGGAGGCAGACTTGTTCAGTATTTCTCTCCATCTGTATTTGAGAGGGTTAGGCAGTATTTGGAAACCAGACAGATTTAAAATACACATTGTACCATTTCCAGTTAAAAATAAAATAAAATTAAATTTAAAAAAAATGAATAAATAAAATACACATTGATGTCCTTCTGTTTCTTCAATGAAGACAAAATTGCTAGATTCCCCCAAGGTGTTTTAAAGAAATGTTTGCAGAACAGATGATTCCATAACCCAGATTTTAAAGAATTATTTCATATTTATTCCTTGCTATGGAACTTATTCTAGTCAATGTTTTTACCAGCTTATAGCACTAAAACCAAAACTTATAATAGGGTTTGAAAACTTCTCACTTGTACCATTAATGTCAAGAGAAGTTCAGTGAGTAAGATGAGTGATTATATAAGCATTTTATTAATAGGGAATTAACGTACATGGTCCCTCAAGTGTGTCCAAATAGATGACAGTAAATCAATTTTAGACCAAATTTCTTTTCTTTTAATTTCATTTTTAAAGCTTCTAAAAAGTAGGAAATAGGGTCATTTCCTTACAAAACTGGCTAAAATGAGTCTCATAACAAAAACGCCGGAGTTTTATCAGGAATTATGCAGATCTACATTGTCAACTAACAAACTTCATTCTAATAGCAAAAAGGAAATGAGAAACATTTGATGCAACTAATACCGAAGTTCAAAAAACTTGCTGTCTCAAACTATTTTTGATTTTAAGGCAATACTGTCATCTAGATATTCTTTTTTTTTTTTTTTTTTTTTAATTACCGAATTCCCCAGGGGGCGCCCCAGACGCAGAGCTGAGCCCCCGGCGGCCTGAGGCACGAGCCTGGCCCCAATCCGGACGCGGCGCGCAACCCCCGCCCATCTAGATATTCTGATATTTAATGTACCTGTGAGATATCTGTGGGCTTCCTAAGTGGCACTGTCTGGCAGGGCAGGAGACATAAGAGATGCGAGTTCGATCCCTGGGTTGGGAAGATCCCCTGGAGGAGGGCATGGCAACCCACTCCAGTATTCTTGCCTGAAAAATCCTGTGGACAGAGGAGCCTGGCGGGCTATGGTCCATAGGGTAACAAAGAATCGGGCATGACTGAAGTGATTTAGCATGCACACATGTGAGATATTTGTATGTATACATCTTTGCATAGCAAACTAGTGATGCATATTACACATATTCATATGTGTATTTACATGTGCATTCCTATGTATTAATGTATAATTGTACTGTAAGTGTAATATGCACCATATTACAATATTACCAATAGCTGCCGGTGCTGCTAAGTCTCTTCATTCGTGTCCAACTCTGTGCGACCCCATAGACGACAGCCCACCAGGCTTCCCTGTTCCTGGGATTCTCCAGGCAAGAACACTGGAGTGGGTTGCCAATTCCTTCTCCAATGCATGAAAGTGAAAAGTGAAAGTGAAGTTGTTCAGTCATGTCCGACTCTTCACGACCCCATGGATTGTACCCTACCAGGCTCCTCTGTCCATGGGATTTTCCAGGCAAGAGTACTGGAGTGGGGTGCCATTGCCTTCTCCGATGCACCATATAACTATATATATATATATATATATATATATATAAAATGGCCATACTTAATAGTATACTTGTAAGGAGATTCACATTATTAATTATAGCAAAATGTCCTATTTCCCAATCATAACCTATATTAATTTGTTCCAATCATTTATTTCTTGCTTCCAACAGCTCATTTTATTTAACAAACATGTCCCTGCTTACTGTGTAAAACTGTTAAATAGATGAACATTTTGTGGTTTGTGTGTATATAAATTCAGAACTTGTCTATTCCAAAATACCTGAACGCCATCGCTGAACTATGAGGTAACCTTAAGACCTCCACACATGTCATTTCTTCATTGCGCTGTGACAGATTCCCCCCCACCAAGTACCCATCATATTCCCCAGATGGCTTAGCCATCATCATTGGCAGATTATGAATAATGTTTTAGGTTGAACAGATGTAAGCAATTTATAATTTTTCCCCTTTCTGAACCAGCTTTGTTTGGATAAGTCAACTGGAAATTAAAATTTAAAGTAGAACTTCATTTTTGAAAAGGAATAGTGTTTTCCCACATTAGACTATGTAGTCAGCTCCTAAATATGGACAAGAGACAGTCAACAGGGAAACTGGTCAGAGTGTGTGACTAAAATCTGGAAGATCACCACTTAGCATTGCATCGCAGTTCCAGTTTCTTTCGTCTATAGAACCACATGTAAAAAATCGTTTTAGGTCATTCCAAACTAACCACACTTCTATTATATCTTGAAAAGACGGTTTTTAGCTAGTGTAAAAATTGCCTGTTTTTCTCTTTGGTTAAAATACTCTTCAAAGAACTAGAGTTCTGGACATGCAGAAAGTGCTGATGAAATGTTAAGAGAAAAGGAAGTGAACTATCCTTCTGGCAAGGATTTGATTTATTGTGCCAAATTATATTTTAAGTAAACTATACAAATTAAAATTATATTTTGACCTTAATATAGTCAACTTAAATTGAGACTTACTGGCAATCCAGTTTCAGGAAAAGCTATTCACAAACTATAAATCAAATATACTTTTGTAAAAAAAATAATTTAAAAAATCTACCTCTTAAGACAGGTCTTAATTTTATAGCTATAAAATACATATGTATCTATACATTGATCATCCATTTGCAAAAAATATAATGTCTTTTTCTTACCATAGTCAGTTGCTGGGCCTAAAAAGCCCTTTTAATGTCTAGAATTCAGTCACTGTCCTGTTCTTCCAGAGCCTGTCTCTGACCTGGTAGTTCTTGCCATAAGAAGAAAAATTATAATGAATGTTTTAAATTTCTTTAAGGTTTTTGAGACTAAATTAATTAGAAATTGGTCTAGATTAGAGAATTAAGAATACTTAAATGCTTAAGAACTTGGGAGCTCCAATTATCAAAGACAGTTATCATACACATTTTGTGTCTTTGCTTATTACTACATTTCAAAATCATCTAGGAAGCTTAATGTTAATATAGTAAAATATTTTAGGTAGACTGTATAGACAATCCTCAAAGCATTTTTAAACTTTGTCCCCTTTTAAAACCCACAAAATCTCATACCCTTTAATTATATTTGCAATTTCAAAATAAATGGTATGACTTAAACCATTCGTCAAAACAACTATAATGTTTATTAATCTCCTTCTATTTCCACTTCACTCCAAAAATCTACCTGTTTCCCCTTCTTCAGTGAATAATCACTGGTTCTAATGAAGCTGGTTAAAGATCTTATTTACTGAGTCTCTCATGTAAGCAGGCATTTTTAAGAACTTATTAGGTATATTTTCTTACTTAATTGAGGGACTCTCCAGAATGCCCTACGTTGGCTGCTTTTGTTCTCTTGGAGCCTATAATTTAGTGTTCTTCAGATGTATTGCTCAGTCCCTGAGTTCCTGAGTTTGCTTTCATTTACCGTTGTTAGACCAAAGATGAAAAGGCTTGTGCTCATGCTTGTACAAAATGAAGGATCCTCTGGACAGCTCTCACAACAAAGTCTCCGTGAATTTTAATGATTTGCAGCCTTTCTGGGATTGTGTTTCATTTATCTTCCATATTTGAAAGGATGAATAGTAAGATAGCAACTGAGACATTTTCGGAATGTTTTATTTGTTAAGCAAAACCATAGAGATTCAGTGTGAGATTTCTCAATATTTTCAGCCTGATCACTTTTATTCCAGAATGTAAATGTAATTTATTCTCCAGAAGTACCTACTCCCTTTCTGAACCTGTATATTCCCCAGATTCATCTCTTGCTTTCTGTACTCTACGTGTGTTTCATGCATTAATGAAGTTTATAAATGCAACTTAGGTCAGCCTACAAAACAATATTACATGAATGTGTTAACACAAAGAGAAGCAGATGGTCAGGAATACTGTATACATGCTTTGTAAGCCAACTCCCACAAATTGCTTATCTTGAGACTTTTTTTTCCCCCAAGTAGAATCAATCATCAGAGAAGTGATTTGAGATTCTTTATTATGGAAATATTCCTCTTGAACAACAACAACAACAAAAAGGCATTTCAATTACATTTTCATTTTAAAGAGAGTTATGTTTCACCCTCTTGATAAGTTTATTGTTATGAAGTCTGAGGTAATTATCTCCATCAACTTATATTCTTGTTTAAAATGTGAAAAGAAAGTTTTGTGACTCTCATTTCTGAATTTCTATTATATCGGTATGGCTAAAAGAAAACAAATCTTGGGAAATAAATGTTTGTCTTAGGCAGTGCCTCTAAATTTATGTGAATTTCATGATTGCTATATTCAGTTGAATTGTATAGCTCATATTCTGGATGGAAACCTAATGATTACTTCTTCCTGCCTCTTAAAATTTAACAAGTTTAAAGGAAGTAACTATTGGGTTTTTTGTTTGTTTTATTTTGTTTTGCTAGATGCTTTTTGAGCCCTAGTTGTATAATGCAAGCAATAATTCAACAAGTTCTTTAAACAAAGTAAACTAAACTAAACTCAAATTGAGTGTTACTTAGGTGTGTGCACAGGTGATGTCACTGATCTTACCTAATACAATCACATCAATAGAATAAGACTTCCCGGGTAAATCCAAGGTAAAGAAACTGCCTGTCAATGCAGGAGATGTAAGTTCAATCCCTGGGTGGGGAAGACCCCCTGGAGGAGGAAATGGCAACCCACTCCAATACTCTTGCCTGAAAAATTCCACGGAGAGAGGAGCCTGGTGGGCTACAGTCCATAGGGTTGCAAAGAGTTGGACACAGCTGAGCACAAATGCAACATCCTAAAATTTATTTGTATATGAATTCACAGTGGACACTTATTTGTATCATATTCAATTTCTCCAATATTCCCAGAAGGTAAGATGTTCTAGTTCAAATTTATAGAACAGGAAACAGAAACAGACATGACAAGGAGCAGCTGAATCTCACAAAGCAGATTCCAATTTGAGCAGAGCACACTCTGATAGCTGACTCTATTTTAAGTCCTAGGATTTTCCATAGTACCAAAGCGGTATAGTTGTACAACACAATAAGATCAGTTTCATAGTTGCTTCTGAACTTTTTTTTCCATTTCTTGTTTTGAGATAGATGATGTGCTTACGTGCTCAGTCATTATGGCTCTTTGCAACCCCATGGATTATAGCCTACCAGGCTCCTCTGTTCATGGGATTCTCCAGGCAAAAATATTTGAATGGGTTGCTATTTTCTCCTCCAAGGGATCTTCCCAACCCAGGGATCAAACCAGCATCTCCTGTGTCTCCTGCATTGACAGGAGGGTTTTTTGTTTGTTTGTTTGTTTTTACTACTTACACCACCTAGGAAGCCCTAATAGAGGATAGATATTGTAATTTTAAATTATTTGTTATTTAGGTCCTGTAGGCTTATAGTTTTCTACCCTTTAATTTTTTGAGTTGTGAATTTATATTAATAACATTAAAGGAAAATAATTTTGACTTAGGACCTTATCTCCTTCCCAATATGAGGTATAGATGTTCATTATTACATTTTTTTTAAATATAACAGCTGTATTGCTACATAATTCACATACAAGATAATTCAGTCTTTAAATTATATAATTAAATCACTATAATGACAGATTTGGGCAACTATTATCACAATCAATTTGGGGACATTTTCTTCACTCCAAAACAGTCAATACTTATTCCCCCCTAAACCCCCAACAACAGCTCTTAGCAATCACTCGTCACATCCATGTAGCAGGTTTCAGTATTTCATTTTGTTTGTCATGTAATATTCCATTGTATAGATAGATCCACATTTTACTTATCTGTTAATCAGTTGATGAAAATGTGGCTTGTTTTCACTTTTTGTCCATAATGAATAATACTACTATAAATATCTGTCTGCAAGTTTTTATATGATCAAATGTTTTCTGTTCTCTTGATAATTATGAAAGAGAAACTGAGCCAGACAGACTCTGGCTAAAATGATAACAGATTTTATTCAGAAACTATTGCCATAAGAAAAAGATACTTCAGAATCAAACAGGTTAGTTCTGAATACAGAAAAAAAAAAAAAAGGTAGAAATGTATGGCCATTGTGCAGAGTATGGGTTGGAAAATTCTAAGAGAAGACAGGGGGTTCAGGGAAGTAATTTTTACTTAATAGGCTTAATGAGACTCTTCTAAAGTTAAGCCAAGAACTTGAACATCAAAGTTAGGGTATGAGAAATTTGATCAGATATCAGTGGTGGAGAGATTCTCACTAAACTAACTTGGCAGGATTTTTGCAAAAACTGACCTCAGCAAAGATGGCTGCTGCTGCTGCTGCTGCTAAGTCGCTTCAGTCGTGTCCGATTCTGTGCGACCCCATAGACGGCAGCCCACCAGGGCTCCCCCGTCCCTGGGATTCTCCAGGCAAGAACACTACAGAAGGCCAAAAAGTAGAGGCCTAGTTGAGAGAAGGGCAATCGCTGCATGATAAGATAACTCCATGTTAACCTTTTGAGGAGCTTGCAGACAGTTTCCAAAGAGGCTGTCTCATTTTCCTCGAAGACACACTCACTAGCACTCTATGATGGTTCCAGTTGTTCACATCTTCACCAATCATCATCATCATTTGTCTTTTTATTGTAACCATCTAGTAGCTGCAAAATTCTCTCACATTTCCCTGGTGGATGGTGATATATATTGCCTTTTCATGCGAAGGTTGACCATTTGTATGTCTTCTTTGGAAAAACGGCTATCCCTTTACGTACTTTAAAACAGAGTTTTTTGCCTTTTTATGATTGAGTTGTAGATGTTATTTATGTGTTTTAGATACAAGCCTCTCCGCAGATATATGGTTTGCAAATATTTTCTTCCATTCTGTGGGGTTTTTTTCTAACTTTCATGGCCACATTTGAGGCATAATTTTTTTTTTTTAATTTTGATGAAGTTCAGTCTGTTTTATCTTTTGTAGCTTGAGCATTTTGTATTGTACCTAAGAAGGGTTTGCCTAAGGTCATGGCATTTTCCTTCTGTATTTCTTCTAAGAGTTTTAGAAATTTGGGTCTATGACCCATTTTGAGTTATTTCCTGCATGTAATATGATGGCGGGGTCCAGCTTCGTTTTTTCAGCATTGTACTTTAACTGAATGTTATGACAAGCATTAGAATAGGGGGAAGTCCTAGGCAAGGTATACTTTGTTACACAGTAGCCTGATTTTGTAATGCTGTTTTCACTTTTGTACTTTTCCATTGCAAAGAATAGTATTTACATAATGTAATTGTGTTTACAGCTGAGTTTCTGATTATTTTATTTTCTCAGAAGAACATTATCTTTTTGATATCTACTAATGGTCTTCTATTCAGCAACTATTTAATAGTGATTTATAAATTTAGTGATTCTGCCTATAAATATGTTGAAGGAATCAGGATTAAGTGAGACTAAAAAAGAAAAGATAGGAAAATTAGCATTGATTTCATTAGATTGGACTTTCATCAACTGCACATTGATGTCTGGAGGGAGTAAAATTCCCAAATATTTATTAATATTTGACATAATGAAAAATATTATTTATCACCCTATTGCCTTCAAAATTTTTTTTTATTTTTTTTTCCAACTACAATTTTATTTTTAAACTTTACAAAATTGTATTCGTTTTGCCAAATACCAAAATGAATCTGCCACAGGTATACATGTGTTATCCCATAATTAAACTTGTGGAACAGAATTACACCAATAGTATTTCTAGTGACAGGTAGCTTTAGCATATTGGGCTTTCATGGGTGACTCAATGGTAAAAAAAGTTCACCTCAGTAATAAAGAATCTTCCAAGTAAAGAATCGAACTTGCGTTTGATTCCCTGGGTTGGAAAGATCCCCTGGAGAAGGGAATGGCTATCCACTCCAGTATTCCTGCCTGAAAAATCCCATGGAGAGAGGAGTCTTGCAGGCTATAGTCCATGGGGGTCGCAAGAGTCGGACATCGACATGACTTAGCAACTAAACCACTACCACCACCACAGGTCATAAACCCTGCTTTGCTGGCATTGTCTCAGCAATATTCCTTCATGGGACTCTTCTCTCAGCCAGAAACCCCTTTCTCAACTTACATGCTCATAGAAAGTTCTTTATTGAGTGATAATTCCATGCCAAGGACAAGGTTGTTTTCTAAATGGTCCATCTCTTCAGCGTCACACACTTTATGACAGGAATAAAAATAGAGAATACTGATCTATATTTGACTACCCTCCCCAAATGTTATTGTTTTTATACTTGCTGAGAAAGCTTAAAAGAAGTACTTTGAACTTGCTTATGACTGTCTTGATTCTGATTCTCACTGGGTTTTGAGAAGAACTCTGATCTTTGGCTGATGTTTAGTTTGTACACTTTGGTAGTAAGCATTTTTCATTATTTAGTGGACTATAGATCACATTATTATTGAATGGATTATAGATTGCATTTGCTGCTCCTTACTCCTCTTAAAATAGATTTGAGTGCCAGACCTATCTGGAAGGTTACTGTAACCTGACTTATTGATGTAAACTGGGCCTATCCATTTGTAAATAGTCTGAATGAAGATAAAATAAGATCATCAGGCCATTAGAAGAGTTGTTTACATTTTGTTACTAAAGTAAAATGAACTTCTATTGAGAAACTGTGCTTATGTTGGCTGGGGAATGTGGAAGTATAATCTCTAAGTGCCTCCTTAGAATAAATGTTTATGTAAAAAGGGGAAAATCTCATGGATAAATCACTGCTATCATTTTCACCTGCCGGTATCTAAGCCATTTTTGATAAGTGTTAGGATTACCTACTCTACTTACTCTTAATTCCTCTTTCTTTTCTTGTAAGACTCCCTGTCTTATGATAAATGACTTCACTGCTTCCTTTTAATTTTAGGAGGAGAAATGTAAAGTTTCTGTAATTTTTCATTTTCAAAATGTCGCCTGATCCCTCATGAAAAGGACCATTCACAAAGCGCTTTAGCATTAACCTCATTTAATTCCTTCATCATACTTCAAAAGACTGTCCCCCTTCTACCTTGCAAATATTTCACCTTTTGAGCATCACCACTTCCTCATTCTGGCAATTTAGATTATACATTCAGTTGTTTTTCAGAATTCAGTTGGGTTATAACAGAAACTAATTAAAGCCTGTAGCATTATGTTCATGTTATTATTATTATTTTTATTTTTTTACCATAGGCTCCATGTGCCAGTTCAGGATTTTAAGCATTAATGCTTAAAATTATGATGGATGATTTTATAATTTTTAGATAACAAGTATCACTTTACTGTGATTTGGAGAGTAAATAAAATCATCTGCTCTCCCATTACAACTATTACAGGAAACTAGAATTGTTTTTTCAGCAAGGACGACTTTTACAAAAGAGCTATGTAACGTTGTTGAAGGAAGAGGACGCATGTCTGTCACATGACATGTTATCAAAGTTGGAATAATTTATAGTTAATAGCAAGACAGAAAGATTAGACCACTGCTCAGTTCAATTCAGTTGCTCAGTCGTGTCCGACTATTTGAATCCCCCATGAATCACAGCATGCCAGGCCTCCCTGTCCATCACCATGTCCCAGAGTTCACCCAAACTCATGTGCATAGAGTCGGTGATGCCATCCAACCATCTCATCCTCTGTCGTCCCCTTCTCCTCTTGACCCCAATCCCTCCTAGCATCAGAGTCTTTTCCAATGAGTCAACTTTTTGCATCAGGTAGCCAAAGTACTGGAGTTTCAGCTTTAGCATCATTCCTTCCAAAGAAATCCCAGGGCTGATCTCCTTTAGAATAGACTGGTTGGATCTGCTTGAAGTCCAAGGGACTCTCAAGAGTCTTCTCCAACACCACAGTTCAAAGCATCAATTCTTCAGTGCTCAGCTTTCTTCATAGTCCAACTCTCACATCCATACATGACCACTGGAAAAACCATAGCCTTGACTTGACGGACCTTTGTTGGCAAAGTAATGTCTCTGCTTTTGAATATGCTATCTAAGTTGGTCATAACTTTCCTTCCAAGGAGTAAGTGTCTTTTAATTTCATGGCTGCAGTCACCATCTGCAGTGATTTTGGAGCCCCAAAAAATAAAGTCTGGCACTGTTTCCACTGTTTCCCCCTCTATTTCCCATGGACTGCTGCTACTAGTGGATAAACACTCACATTCCTCAGGCAGAATTCAGGTATTATTTGTGAACTTTTATAAATGAGAGCTTTAAGTGTAGGAGAAGCCATATGTCGAATCTCATTTTACTGGTAAGTAAGCCAAGGCTGAATAAGTTTAAGTAGTTTGCCCATGACCACATAGATTGCTGAAGACAAAACAAAGCCAAGACACCAACATTTGCTGCACTCTCCCACTGTTGACTGTTGTCACTTGGAGACGGCCAAGGCATGCGTATGCTCCATCTCATTAACACTACAGATCTGTAAGGTGCCAGAAACAATACATTAAGCAAGCACTTACTAAGTACTCAGTGTGTATCCAGCACTGAGTTAAATATAATGCGATAAAAATAGAAAGAGAGCACTGTGCTTTATGTAATAAAGTTAAGCTTCCCTCTTAGGATATAGTGAAGTTATCTTTACAAAGGTACACATTATACCTCCACCTTCTCTCTTTAATCCCTACCTGGGAATCTTTCTAAGGGAAGGTTCTTTAGTGTTAAATTTTATTGTGCAAACGGAATGAGATTGTAGGTCAAGAGGACTATTTCCCGTCTCTTTTCTACTGCCAGTAGTTTAGTGAAGCTGGCTTGTACTACCTTGCGAGAGCTGATTTTGCCATCCCTCCTCCAGCTCAGTGCTCACTGATGTCAGCTTCAGTTCAGTGCAGCCACTCAGTCGTGTCTGACTCTTTGTGACCCCACGGACCACAGCATGCCAGGCCTCCCTGTCTATCACAATTCTCGGAGTTTACCCAAACTCTTGTCCATTGAGTTGGTGATGCAACCCAACCATCTCATCCTATCATCCCCTTCTCCTCCCGCCTTCAATCTTTCCCAGCATCAAGGTCTTTTCCAAGGAGTCAGTTCTTCGCATCAGGTGGCCAAAGTATTGGAGCTTCAGCTTCAGCATCAGTCCTTCTAATGAATATTCAGGACTGATCTCCTTTAGGATGGACTGGTTGAATCTCCTTGCAGCCCAAGGGACTCTCAAGAGTCTTCTCCAACACCACAGTTCAAAAGCATTAATTCTTCATCACTCAGCTTTCTTTATTGTCCAGCTCTCTCATCCATACATGACCACTTGAAAAACCATAGCTTTGACTAGACGCACCCTACAGTATGATGTCATCTTAGTTGGTTGCAATTGGCCCTGATGGGAATATTTACACCACAGAAATTGACAGGTCCTACAAAAATGCAACTCTCTCTCTCCCCTAGCCAGTGTCTGCTTTAAAACATTTACCAGCAGGTCAGTGTACAACACCAGCATTCATTGGGCAGAACTGGACAAGTTATTTTTTTACTTCTTGAGCTATTAACTGCACCTTATGTGAAGTAGGGATAGCAATATATCCTATAGCATATATCACAGGATTTTAAGAGGAACATGTGAGAGTACTTTGAAAATGTATGAAGTGAAATTAGTAATATCACAATAATGGGAGTTATATATTCAGTGATAAAACATGAGACTCTTGGCAAAGCCAATATAGTGTAAGTGGATCTAGACTTTCTTACCCCTATATCTACGCTCAGCCTGACAGTGTACCTGGTCAGATGAAAAGAAGAGTGAATTCAGAGTCAAAGAATCAGGCAAAAGACTCATTTCTATAGTATACATCAAGTAACAGATAGGAACCAAATACAATGTAGATTATTAGCCCACAATAGTAACCCTATTCCTTTTCACAAGCTCTGAGCTCTCTATGCCTCTGATGAATTAGGCTTATGAAGGTGGATAAAATATTTTCTGTATGTATACTATGAAGGGCCTCAGCAGAAAGAATTTTCTGTCTTCTTTTTATCACCTATTCAGTACAGAGCTCTGCATATAAAGGACACACAGAAAAAGATTACTGATAAATTTGACCTCTTGAGGTTGCAAATTCCTGCTTTCATTTTAATGACACTTCAAAATACTTTTAGAAGCCTTATTCAAATCTGCATGAAAATCCCTACCCTTTGATTCAGTGTCACTGCCTTTGGCATTTTCAATGTGGTTAAATAAGTTACATATTGAAACTACGAAATCATCTTCTGACTTCAAACACTTTTGAGAGTGCTTATGTGGAAAAGTGGGTACTTTATACTGGTCAGCTCTTATTTACCTTTGAAAAAAAAAAAAGAAAGCCAAGACAGTTCCCTCCATAAAACACATCACTATTGATACTAGACTGTCAATCACCAAAACACCCTACAGTTGTTTATTTTTCCTGATGTGAACTCTGTGTTGCAGATTGTCCTAAGGACTTGCTGTTCCAAGATGAAGGCTTTGTAGAAGCTAAGGAATCCTATTCTTTTTTAGCTGAAATTGAAATCATCATAGCCAGATAGATGTGGGCTTGTCATTCTCAAATTCCATGACCTTAATATGGTTATTTAACCTTCCCAAGCCTTGGTGTCCTCATCTGTTAAATACATTTACAGGTTTGTGGTAAGGGTCAAAGGAAGAAGGCTACATATATGGAACTCTTAACACTGTCTCTGGCACATTATAAATAATACATTATTATTACTGTTACTACCTTTTAATAAATCGCCTACTCCTGGGTTTAATCCTATCTTGCCAAATCACATTAAATATGCTACTCTGTCCTTTTGTTTCCTCAGATAAGAATTTGGTATAAGATCTATCACGTTTTGCTTCTCTGGAATAATAGAATTAATTCATGGTGGACTAAATTATTCTCAATGAGTACAGTGAGAACTCAGTGAAGTTCTTTAAAAAAAAAAAAAAATCACCAACCCTAGTTTTGTGACAAGCCAAGCTATCTCAACAATTCTAAAAGATATCATGAAGGTTACCACAAGAGTTTTACGAAAAAAATAAGTTTTATGCACTTTTAAAATCAAATCATGTTATGTAGTATGCTGCAGACTGGGAATACAATGAAAGGACAATTTGAATAGTTGAAAATAAAACAGCAGTGATATTCTATTTCAGAATGCCCAGGGATGATTGCTTTGAAGTCTTAAACTTTATAATCTGAACACACATACTCCTCCTAACAATGAACTTAAATAATGACAAGCGTGGAAGACACAATTCCAGAATACAATATTCAGATATTATAAAAGAATTAGTTTAGGGGTGTGGAGTGTAGAATTGGAAAGATGCAAACATCTTCTGCAAAGACAATGAAAACGAATTCTTTTATAATGTCTGAGATTTCTGCAGACATTGTACACCCAGAAGCCACACTGTGTACCTTTAACAGAATCTTCCTCTGGAGCCAAGCTCAAAGCTCGGTTGCGGGAGGGTAAGTATGAGTGGAGAAATACAGAAGATTCATTGGAACTCAGAATGCACAGGCACACTGGGCTGTGTACTCCACCTCCCATCCCAGAGAAAATAATTTCTGGACTCTTGAATGGATATTTTGCTTATAGTATAATATTAAAACTGTTGGCACAGTGGGAATTCATTCTCTCTATTCAAATTCTTCTAGAAATTTCCTTGGTTGATTTCAGGAAGAATAATATTTGAAGAGGAAAAAATATATTACTTCTAAGCTTTTTGACTTCTTTGTTTAAATATAAATACAAATTAATATTCCTTATTTGCCAGTGTGTTGAGTATGAGCTATCATCAGTATGTTAAATACTACTTTGAATTTAACATTTTTTGCTTTAATTTCAAAAACATGTGTTTCTGAAAACAATCATGCATGTTGGCTCCTGAGGTGATTATTATCTAATTGATTATGAGAGAAAATGTAACCTGTTGCAGGCTTTAAAATCAAGAAGCATCTATTAAGTATGTTGGGCAGAATTTTAGAAACGGAGACCTAATTGAAATAAAAAGGTGTTTATTTGGAGTTTGTTAGGAGACATATATTTGCCCAGGAGATATATATTCAAGAAACACTTGAATTGTGTACCACAGAACTATACAATGAAGGAGGCTTATAAAGGAAAACAATCTCAAGGTTGCAGTTAGTTACATGAGTGGTGGTGGTTTAGTCACTAAGTCGTGTCTGACTCTTGTGACTCCGTGGACTGTAGCCCACCAGGCTCCTCTGTCCATGGGATTCTCCAGGCAAGAATACTGGAGTGGGTTGCCATTCCCTTCTCCAGGGGGTCTTCCTGACTCAGGGATTGAACCTGGATTTCCTGCATTGCAGGCAGATTCTTTACCAATTGAGCTACGAGGGAAGCCCCTAGTTACATGAGTTGTGTATCAATCATTATAATTGGACCTGGCAAAAAGTAAGGGTGCTTGTTAAGTAAAGCTTGGTTGGAATCCGAAATGGTTGCATAGTCACAGGGAAAGACCTTGAGAGCTGGAGGCTGCAGCTGCCAGGTGCTGTTGGGAACACAGCTGGTGGTGAGCTTGGGCCTGGTACAGTTCAAAGACAGTTAACGTTTTCAGTGGTGCAGAGATGTGTCTGAGACCAGATCCTCAGTGACCTCTCAACTCCTTATTTTAAGCTTGTGATTACCCATTATAATATCGATTGGTCATCAAATGCATTTGCTGTGAATGTATTAAATACTAAAGAAGGTAAAGGGAACAGAATGGGAGGAGGAAGCTAGAGCTGGAACAAGAGTTTCCCGCGGCTTCAGGGAGCATGCAGTTTCACGGAGATTTGAAACAGTAATCGAATCTTGTAAACAGAGGAAACCCTAAAGCCATACGGTCAGATGGTTTTGTTTCTCAGCTAAGGAAACACACCACTGAGATGAAATGACACATCCAACCCATTTGTAGTTTCAGATGTTTCCGGGAGAAAGTAGGCTGTGGGCGCGGGATTGAAGAATAGGTTTTGTGGGCTACATGGAAGTTCAACTACTGTTACTCACTGTGTGTCAATTCCTGGGTCGGAAAGATCCCCTGGAGGAGCGCATGGCAACCCACTCCAGTATTCTTGCCTGGAGAATCCCATCGACAGTGGAGCCTGGCAGGCTACAGTCCACAGGATCACAAGAGTAGGACATGACTTAGTGACTAAATCACCGCCACCACTGCGTGTCAAGCTTTATGCTATGTTCCTATGTCCTTACTACCTCTTTTACTTTATCCTAACAATGTTGTGTTTTTCACTGAGTCCTGTCCGACTCTCTGCAACCCCACGGACAGTAGCCCACCAGGCTCCTCTGTCTGTGGAATTCTCCAGCCTAGAGTACTGGAGTGGGTAGACCTTCCCTTCAGGAGAAGGCAATGGCAACCCACTCCAGTATTCTTGCCTGGAAAATCCCATGGTCGGGGGAACCTGGTAGGCTGCAGTCCATGGGGTCGCTAAGAATCTGACACCACTGAGCGACTTCACTTTCACTTTTCACTTTCATGCATCGGAGGAGGAAATGGCAACCGACTCCAGTGTTCTTGCCTGAAGGATCCCAGGGATGGGGGAGCCTGGTGGGCTGCTGTCTATGGGGTCTCACAGAGTCGGACAAGGCTGAAGTGACTTAGCAGCAGAAGCAGCAGCAGACCTTCCCTTCTCCAGGGGACCTTCCTGGTCCAAGGATCGAACCCAGATCCTCTGCATTGCAGTTATTACCATATGAGCTATAACAATGTTATATGTTAAATATTATTAACCAAAGTCTGAAGAAGTAAAGTAGTTTTCCCAAGGACTCATAGGCATTATATTACGGATTCACACCCGTAACTTCTGACAATAAATTTGGCCTACTATAGCACACCAATGTGGTGAGTAAAAGCATTTCAAGTTGCGTTCGTTTGAAATAAGAAATGGGACTGATATGTTGGAGGAAGAGAAGATAAAATACCTTGCTGGGAAGCAGAAATAACTGTGGAAAGTTTTACATCTATAGAAAGTTACACGGCAAATCCAGGGTGAGCTTGTTTCATACAAGACAGAGTATTAGAAAATTAAAGTAGAAAGGAAGGGAGGGAAAGGGGGATTAATAGTCTTTGAAATAAAACTGAGCCTAGCTGATAGAAAATATCCTATGTATGTCTATGAGTGGTTCTAATATATATTGATTCAAAACAGCTAGAGAAACAAAAGGATTCAGCACCTTGTAGCAGTAATTGTCAATTTGTGTTTGGATTATAGGTAATACTTTTCTTCTGCATTCATTTCAAAGAAATAGATATGTGGAAACTAGATTATTTGCTGAATTGAAAACACTGCTGAATTTTAAACCATAATAGATAAGAATTTGAAATAAAAATTAGAACAGCTTGTACTGAATTGGAGTATGAATAGTTCATTATTTTATCAGTTAATTGCCTTCCATCTTTTTTCCTAATTAGAGTTAAAAACTTAACAGTCTATTTCAATGAACTGTTCACAAGAAACTTGTAGTTTTTAAATACCAGCTTGTATATAAGTAGATACTCACAGATTCTTTAAAATTGTACTGTGTTCCTGGACAAATACTGAATCTTGATAGTTTAGGTTGGCCTAAACGATTTCAAACATAACTTTAGAGCTATCGGAGAAGGCAATGGCAGCCCACTCCAGTACTCTTGCCTGGAAAATCCCATGGACAGAGGAGCCTGGTAGGCAGCAATCCCTGGGATCTCGAAGAGTCAGACACTACTGAGCGACTTCACTTTTACTTTTCACTTTCATGCATTGGAGAAGGAAATGGCAAGCCCCTCCAGTGTTCTTGCCTAGAGAATCCCAGGGACGGGGGAGCCTGGTGGGAGGCCGTCTATGGGTTCACACAGAGTCGGACACGACTGAGTGACTTCAGTTTTCACTTTAGAGCTATATTAAACACTCAGTAAACTTTTACTGATTGTATTTGGTTTGGCTCATTTTTTTTTTTTAATTTCACAGAATGTTACAGCAATAATTATGACTTTAGTTCTTGACCTGCTTTAGATGATTTTGTTTAAATTTATCTGTTACATATTGATGCCATTTATTAAGGCCTTTTCTCCTGTGATTTCTTTCTAGAAACAAATAAGATGTTATTTATTTTCATTATTTCTCAAAAAGTGTCAGTTTTTTTTTAATTATTCAAATTGTTGTATGCCAAACATCACAAAAGTTATTTATAACATGATCTTGTAATTACACACAATGTGACTTTGATGTCCCATACAAATGCTATAGTGTTACATTTTTCTGCTCCTATCTATTTTTCTCCCACTTTAGAAATAAGATAATTCAGCATGACCAATATCCTGCCAAGTGTTAGTCACTTAGTCATGTCTGACTCTGTGACCCCTTGGACTGTAGTCTGCCAGGCTCCTCTGTCCATGGAATTCTCCAGGCAAGAATACTGGAGTGGATTGCCGTTCCGTTTTCCAAGGGGATTTTCCTGACCCAGGGATTGAACCTGGGTCTCCTGAATCGCAGGCAGATTTTTTATGGTCTGAGCCACCAGGGAAGCCCATATATTGCCAGACTATTTCCAGTAATTGACATTCCCTGATGGAAATGATCTTTTTTTTTTTTTTTTAACTAAGCTTACTTCATTCACTTTAAAAATTTATAAATGCACTTTTTAAACTAACCAACTGCCTCAGCTGACATTTGTAACCACACACAAATCATGCTTACAAAACTTTCCTGTAATAACCATTTCATCTTAAGAACACCTGCTTTCTCAGAGCAGAGAGAGCTGCCGGCTGTATCAAAGTTTCTTCAAAGCCTCCAGGCTGTAGTTTATGCTCCTTGCACAAAATCCGTCTGTGGTTTCTTCATGATGTTAACAGTATATGTGCTACGGGTTTTGCTCCTGCCTTTGGGTTTTGAGAAAATTCTTAGATGTTCTTCTCTAAAAATTCCTTAATAACCTTCTTTACTGAGAATATGCTTTCTCAAAACACTTGCGTTAACAGAAAGTTCATAACACGTTTCACGTTGCTCACAATATTCAGCACATGCCCTTTACCCAACAAGAAAAATAAAAAGTGTGAAAGGTCAATACTGGTTCAAAGAAAAGGCAGGAAAGAAGAAAAAAAAGGAAAACAGGAATAACAACGGCTAAGTATATTTCCCCTGTTTTGGATGTAGTGAGGTCTGAAAGTCCAATATTTCTTTAACCAAATTAAATAAAACAAAATTTGGGTTTTTGTACTCATTAGTGTAGATGTATTTGATCCAGCCAGGAAAACTTCATAAATTACTTTTTAGAAAAGAAAAAGGAAAACAATATTATGTAAAATCTAAGGAAAGGATTTAAATATAGCAATGACCAGAATCAAACAATCTTACCCTCATATTTGGATAGCCAGTTATATATTTCCTTGAATAGGAAATGATAATAAAAACCAAAATAAAAAAAAAAACAAATTTTATTAAATTCATTTGTAACTAGACCACTTTTGATCTTGTGAGTTTCTACCTTGTTCCTTCATTTGCACTATATTTGTGTCTTGTCTTTTTCCCGCCCCCACCCTCCCAACTTGCTCCATTTGACGTCTCCTTTTCCCAGGCTCTAGGGTTGTATTCCTTCTTCCTTTTGATTTCTGCCCTCAGTTGGTCCAGTGGGTTGTGTTGGTTTAGTGTTGGGCGTTACTTGTGCCTGCATTCTAGTGGGAGGAGGTGAGTTTATCTTTTTCCCCTGCAATGGACAGGACTATGTGAGGTGGTATGATTTGGGATGTCTGTGGGAATCCCGTCTGCTGATGACTGGTTTTGTGTTTTTTTCTTGCTTGTTGTTTGGGAGAGGCGTCCTGCACTGGGTACCATTGGCAGCTGGGTGCTGCTGAGCTTTGTATGCAGGTATAGTCCTTCCTGGAAGTTCTCACTGATTCATAGTCCCTGGGATTAGGAGTTTTCTGGCAGTGTAGACAACTTTTTATATCAAAGAAAATCCACACTCTTCCTTAACTTTAGCTGACCCCATATAAGATCATGACTGTGGCGAGAAGGCTGGGACACCTCCTTTCCTGTTTGAGGTGGTGATTAACTTGTGACTGTGCATGCTATTCAGGTGAACAAAGCTTGGCAACAAAGGTGGATCAAACATTTTGGAGTATTTTATTGCCTTTTTAAAAGAATAGTATAAAATACTTACCAGCATTGAAAAATATTTTTCTATCAAATCACAGCATAAGCAGTGAACGATTTACAAATATTGGTTACTTGTGCTATGTTTTTGTTCTTCTGTGGGTTGAGGCAGTATTCTTAATTAGCTTTAGTAAAATGTGACCTAGAAATTGGAGTTGAATAAGTCAGTATAGTACAGTGTTGGGGGCCAGTGTGAGGCACTGCTCCCATGGCAAAGGTCATGAGGAAGGAGGCTCGACATACGCAAAGGCGGGATCGAACCTCAGGAGTCCCCCTGGAAATCCTCGAGCATCTACCCCCATAACCAGAGCCTGCCTACTTTACTACTTTGTGCTCTCACCTACACCTCTGACTTTACAGGAGCCTGTCCCCCACCACCTCTTTCAGAGAAGGAGTTAACTTAGAGCTCCAGTTAATAAAAACTCCTGGGCGTGACAAGAGTGTTTCAACCTACAAACTCCTCTGAAGGTTCTCTAGCCTGCCTGACAGGCTTGTCCGGCCACATGTGATTGCTCACAGCCTCCCAACCGTGAGAGGCACGAGATGCTTTAAACCTTCTAAAAACAGGTTCCTTAGAAAAGTTAGAAAGCTATTAGTATAAGTATAATGGGCTGATTAGAAACTGTATTGGTGAAGGGTTTTTCATTTGTTGAGCCAATGTTTGTTGCTAAGTCTCCACATCCCCTGCCCTTACACACATTAATGAATATATAGAAGAAATAAGTATTAACCTTTGATATTAATCACATTAGACCTTAGGCTAATTAAATTCTTTCCTTAACTAAAACCCACTACACCCTCACCCTATAGGAATGTAACTTTATTTGGGTGGCGTCTGTTTTAAGAATAATCACCCCTGGAGAAATAAGTGTCCTGGTTGACTGACCGCTGTCACAAGGAGAGGGTCATAAATTGTCAGCAGGCCCCCTGGCCAGAAGATGATGTAATACCCCTCAGACCTCTGTGCACATTTGTATGAAACACCTGACTTTAATAAAAGTCAGGACTGCTGTCCCCGTGTGACTTTTGTATAACATCTCAGTGTATAAAAACAGACTCTGGAAAATAAAGAATTGGCATCAGTTTCTCGAAAGACTGGTCTCCCCATGTCACTCTCTCTCTCAAACTCTGGCTGAGTCTCCATCTGGAGCGCAGAACCCACCATGCTTACTAATTATGCCTGGGCTTCTAAGATCCGACCGGGGAGGCCTCAGTGTCTCCTCTCCTTCGGGAGAATGGAAGGACGCCTGCGGCCTACGTAAGTGGAGCAAGCTTCTTGTCTTAAAGTTTTATTGGTCTCCTGTGTAAACCAAGCTACTCAGCCTCTTTTCTCCACTGAATTTTCCTGCTGAGCTATCCTCATTCTATTACTCTTTACATCTCTAATTAATATCTAATTGAAGCTATTGTATCCTGATCCTCACCGACGCCGTCCCTGCTTTGAACTCCCTGGATCAGCCGGGGCTGGACCCCGGCAGTACAGGCAAAGCATTTATGTTTGGATTTTTAATTGAAATGTGAAAGATTTTGGAAACTTGTAGGCATAGTTTCAAGTCCTCTTTTTCTGAGAAAATTGCTTAATCACTGCCCAATTACTGTGCCTTTTGCAGTTATATTTAGCCCTTTCTGAAAAGATTCTACTCTGCAGGTTCTATAAATGTTTTCTTCTAGTTCTTTTTAATATAAGATTCCACAGTAATATTTACTCACCTTCTTGGTCTCTTGGCTATTCATGTGACCTCAAAATAAGCAAGAAAATAAAGGATAAGAAAGATAAAATAAATGCATTCAATTTTCTAAATGCATGAGCAATATATTATTCCTTCAGCAATTTTTTAATGTCACTTATACAGTTACTTTTCACATTTCATTTACTTTATACATAGTATGCTTGCTATAGGTTATATTGAATGCTTCTCTAAATTCTTCTCTTGTGTGTATGTTTTTTCTTTCCAGTTACTGGCTGACAAACAAAGTTCCCATCAAAAGACCCAGCACAGGTCTACTCATGTATACACTTGCCACGAGATTCTGTGATGAGATTCACCTGTATGGATTCTGGCCATTCCCTAAGGATTTGAATGGGAAAGCTGTCAAATATCATTACTATGATGACTTAAAATATAGGTACTTTTCCAATGCAAGTCCTCATAGGATGCCGTTAGAATTCAAAACATTAAATGTGCTACATAATAGAGGAGCTCTGAAATTGACAACAGGAAAGTGCATAAAGCAATAAAGCACACCTGAAACATACAAGCAGACTGAATATGCACTTCTTTTCTGAAGATGCTTCCTAAGATTTGAAAAACAGGATCCAATACAAGACTGGGTTGCAGCATCCACCACTTACCTGAAAGGTGATTAAAGGACATTCATGAGACATCTACTACCAGCTGATGAAATACCTGCAAAGTGCTCTAAAAATTAAGTATTTTGACTTCAAGGGTCCTAGTAAGTGCCACTTCCACTCAGAACACAGTTTGAATGTATAATCAGTAGTGTTTACAAGATCCAACAATGCACTCGTCATTAGTTAACGAAGCAAAAATGTTCATCAGTGTTGGGTTGCCACTGCAACGCCAAGCACATGAGAAGAGGAACCCAGGAACACAGCTCAGCCCTTGGGGAAACTGAACTGTCCTGTCAGCAGAAATCAAGATGGAAACAGTTTGAGCAGTGAAATCTGTAAGGTTAAACAACTCAAGTAAATGCCTTCAGTCAGGACTCTGAGTCTGATCATGATAAACTTTATGTTTTGTTTCTGTTCTTGTTTGCCTTCTGGAGTCTCTTTTTTTTTGGGTATCGGGGTGCTTTGAAATCCTTTCTGAGATAAATATGAATGAGATAATTGAGCTTTAAGTGATCGTTTTTAAAGTTCTTGTATTTTTTAAGCAGTTATCACACAATAACTTTGTAAAAAAAGTTTTATTTTGCACAACTGTAAACCTCCCAATTTTTTCCCAGTGGTGTAGAAGGTACCAGCTAAACTGTTTCACTCAGTAATCTTGAGCCACTCTAAAAGAAAGACAAACTCTGTGTCATCTGAGATGGTAAAATTAGCAGGAAAAAAAAAATTACTTTTGGTACCAAAGATTATACTGATGTGTCTACACGAGAAACCAGTCTCCTTTCATGAAAATAACATATTAGTATATTACGAGGCTACTAATGTGAAAATTGTCTCTAGGTATTTTAAATTTTCCAAACTCAACCTTCATTTTTGTTTGAAGGAAGATTCCACAGCTTTTACATTTCATAATGATTTTCTGGAAGCATTTGCCCGTTAGAGTAAATGTTTGACTGGTAGGGCTGAAATGTGACTTCCAGTTCTTTGATATCCCACTTGTTAATTCAGATAGAAACACTGACTTGCTCTGTAGATGACTGTTAAAATTTCTTAGTGCAGAAATAATATGATTAATAGAGTGCTGTTTTCATCACAGAGATAATTTTAAGAGGTTTAACAATGAGACTGTATGTCAGTATTTTGAACTTCAGATTAATTAAATTGACCAATATTTTTTCTATAGTTAAATTTATTCACATTATCACATTAATGTGTTTCCAGAGAAGCACATGAAATTATTAATAAAGTGATTTTTGAAAATTTTAACATATAACAGAATTGACCAACAGGCCAATTTCTGGTAATTACTACGCTGGTAGGTAATTCTGACGGTAAACTGTTTCTTTAGAAAGCAGAAGTGCTTCGTTTCCACTTCTACTCTTGGCCTGAAACAACATAGATTACTTCTTGTTTCTTAGGGAAGGCAATCTGCGAAAAGAAGAAATAGCATGAGGAATATATATGTTTTGTTTCTTGGCGAAGAAGGCCTGAAAAAGAATAAATAGCATAAAGAATATACATATATATATATATATATGTTATCAAGAAAAAGGATATTCATAGTAATACAGTTCTCAATATATTAATAATATGTGGTTTTCTTTTTAGAAATACGATAGAACCTTGGGGTATAGAAGATTATATTTTCTGAAAACTTATGTGTCTCAAATAAAACAAAATAGAATCCAGAAAAGAGATACATAGCCAAAAATGGATAGAATATGATGTACTTTTATCACTGAACCTCTTATTATTGGGAAGTTTTTAAAGGATTAGGTCTATATTTTGAATGTAAACTTTAAAAGTCTGATTTACCCAACCAATCAAAAGTAGGCGATTACTTAATTTGGACTTGCAGACAAGCTGTTTGAGTAGTCTTTAATTTAAATTCAATAAACATTTTGAAATCACAAGTCAATTCTTATAGATAAGATACATCTCAGAACTCATTGAAGGTAAAAAGCAACATCAAGGTACCTTGCTATTTTGTCTGCACTTTCAACAAATGTGTTTAGACAATTTTAAGGCCATAGCAAAAGCATCCCAGACATTCGCTGTTCCGTGCATTGATGTTCATCTCATAAATGCATTGAGTAGTGCCTTTTTAGCTTCACATTGCTTTGTTACCCTATGCTTTATGTTCTCTAAATATGTTGCCCAGTTCTGAAAATTCTCAGCATCTAAAAAGGGCTTCAGTATCGACTGAGACTACTTTTGTTCATCTCAGGGAACTTTCAATACTCAAGAATGAATTTAATTAAAGGCGTTTAGTGTTCAAAGAAGACAAACTGTACAAGACCGATCCATTCCCTATTGTAGCGCTTTCCATCTCCCCTCCCCCTTCACCATCCACTATGGCCTTCTTACAGGGGTGGGGCAGGCAGATTACTGAAGGCTGACAGCAAGAATAAGAAAAAGAATTCAGATCTAACCAATCAGGGGGCAAAAGCGATCACGATGAAATCAAATTATAAGTACATACTTGAAATATTTGCGTTTGTTTTTTTTTCTTCTGAGACTATGTTCACAGCTTTAATATTTTATTTCCTTTTCATGATTTAAACCTGTACCTGGCAATACTCAGGCAGCTGAGTGTGAAACACTCCTGTCCCTTTGAGAACATGGTTGTTACTGTGCTGTTGACATGAAGAGGCCATGGAAACATTTTCATCATTATTACCCAGCCTGTTCTATACTTAAGTTGCTGGAATAAAAAATAATAAATCAGTAACAGATTTTTCTGGGCAGATCTGATGATTGAGCCCACAGGACTGATGAAATGAGACTGAAAGTTTTTCTGTCTGAAAGAAGGTGCTGGGCATTCAAATGTGTTTATGTATTGTATATCATATGAAATGTATATCAGTTGCTAATGGGAATTTCTACATATATGCTTACAGAAGCAATTTATTTAAATAATGCTGTAGGTAGTGTACATACCAACTAGTTGTTAAGCTACTACGCAGGAAGAGGGTGAACAAAGTAATTTATTTCTGATTGAGCCCGTTAGTCATAATACACACAGTGGGGTGTTTGGTTCATAAAAGAGTTGTTTTATGTGGTTATTGTTGGGAGTATCCATAATTGTGGAAGGGGTATAGGAAGAGTTATGTGTAGTTAGTTGTGACCTCTACCAGTTTGAGAGTTTCCCCATCAGACATGATCAATATACCAATGTTTGACAAGTTGAGTGAGAGAGGGTTATCGTTCCTATCTGATGAAAGAAAATCCAAATAAAGCCCACCTAGAAATAGATATTTTATTATATATGTGCTATAGATATATCTACATAGTACAAATAGACATGTGTGATACATATATACAATGTTATATATGTGTGTCTGTGTGTATACACACTGAGTCTGTAATATACACACACTAGATTTGTGTTACGCTCATGTCTTCAGGGTTTATGCTGTGAAGCACTCTGGATATAAGACCTCTTTAGAATAAAGAAGTTCTTTTGAAACTTCAGTTGCTAACCTGCTTTAAAGGGATCTACTTTGTAACTAAATTATATGTTGTTCATACCTAGAGTTATAATGAGGGTCTAGTATACCCAAATCTTTAAAAAAATTAAAAAAAAAAAAAGTCTTCAAGCTGGCAATGTATTTGAATTGCAGTTTTCAGATTGTGGCTCCAGAACCATTGTCTCTGCATTTAAGTAGCACCTTTTAATAATTACTGTTTCTTTGTGTATGCAAAAGCACAAGAGTTACAAATGTATATAGCAGGGGGGAAAAAAAAGAGTTTACAGAGGTAGTATTGCTGCATAGAATAATTGCTACTGAGTGTTTCTTATATCATCTGTGGAATTGAAAGATGAGGTTTATTCTGTCCAGTTCATTCTGTTCAACACTGTTTCCCTTTTGTTTATGTATAGCAATCAGGTGTTATTGTTTTATCATTTGTAAAACTGTAAAATAAATTAAACCCCATTTTTTTCATGTTTCTCTTATCTCTTATATCTACAAGGTCTGTTCTGCTTTGCACATCAACATAAGGTGGGTGATACCAGCTTTAACAAGCTCTACGTAGGGTTCCTGTTTTCCCTCCACATTAGCCCCAGCTATTTGCAATTTAGCCAGTCATTTCTTTAAAGTGTATACAGAACAATATGGACAATATCAACACTCTCATGGACATCCGGGAATCCTGAACAGGTGTTGTGTGTGTGTGGTACATTGTGTTTGTAGTTGAGGGAATAGAGTGTTACATAAGCTACAGTCGTTTATATCCAATTTGTATTCCCAGTGACTACTGTCAGTGAGTCACTCCAGCTTCATGGCTGAAGAAGCCAGTGGCTCCTTACGCATTCTTATGGCTGCCCTGTGACTTGTGATTGCAAACACTATTACACCCACTTGCTCTTGTTTGCATCTCAACTTCCAAAGGATGATCCTAAAAACCACATTTTTAAAGCTTTCATGGCTTTCTAGAACTGACTAGTCTGTTTTTTGACTGCATTATTTTCTCCCAAAATTATTAACTTTAGTTTCATGAGGTCACTTTTTACCTTCCATAATTTTAAAATATTTGCTGGAGACCAACAGTGAACCATGAACAAGGGTTGGTGAATATCAATCTTGTTTGTATTTGTGTAATTTTTTTCTTTCAAAGATCCATATACAGGGGGCAATCCCTGTTTATTCTTTGGATATAATCAGACCTCAACATGTGCCCATGAGATGTGAGCTGCAATATCCCATTTTTATAGATGTGAGATTATGTGATTCGCTAAAGGTCACGAAGCCCAGAAATGAGAAAACAAGGATTTGAATTCAAGTGGTCTGTCTGACTTCAGTGTACACTTTCTTAACCATCAGGTTTTGATGCCAATACTGATGGCAATACTTGCCAATAACTGGCAAGAAGTTCCCTTGGAAACTTAGTTTGCAAGTTAAGCCGTTACTTAGTGAGCATAGATTAAAAGCTGAGATACGTCTGTCAGTTCAGTTCAGTCACTCAGTCACGTCTGACTCTTCGTGGACTGTAGGCAGGGTCATACAGGCAGCGTCATAATTTAGACTTGGGAGCAGTCTAATAAGTGAAAAGGGAATGATCATCTCTAATGACAGAGCTGCACCTTCCAGGGCAGTGTCTCCTGTATGGTTCTCCATAAATACTGTTAATTCTTGCTTCCTATATTTTTTCATGGAAGCTGGATTAGTCTTATGTTAGAATCTGACTTTATCACAAAATATATGGCACTGCATTTAAAGTCTAATTATGAGATTTCTATACAAACATTTTGATTGAATGAGTATTTCCTCTCCATTAACAGTTTAGCACTAAATATTTACATAAATATCTTGAGGTTGAAATTCTGCGAATGACTAGGTTCATCCATTTTATATTGGTTTTTTTTTATTAGTTTCCTTCTTTTCCTGAGAATGGAAGTAACCTAGTCTCCAAATTAAGGAGCAGTTTAATGATTTCCCCTATATACTGGCTTCATCATGCACGAGCCCATAAAAGCAAAAAATAAAAATATCTCAGATGGAAGAATATCAGCATTGTTCAGTCTGTTCCTAAAAGATAGACTTCAGTCGTGTGGGTGCTGAATTTCTGAAATCTCAATCAACAAATTATGAAATGCTAACATAAATGTCTCTCTGTTAAAAATATTTTTGCTTCCAGATTTCTGATTTCTGATTCCAACGTGGAATTTCTCAAGTAAACAGAAGCAAACACTGGTCCAGGACTCGCACGACAAAAATTTGCTCGGTGGATGACAACTCTGTATGTCTCTTCCTTGCAGATTCAGAAAATATATTAACATAGGAAAAGATCGGCGAAATCTTGCAATAAAGGAAGAAATTTCTGTTGTTTAAAAGTCATACATAATTTGTATAAAAATCCTATTAAATTATGAAATTATGTTCTTCAGAACACCATTTTGGTTAACACTTCTGAATATAAATACCAGTACAGAGAGAACAGATAAGAGCTTCGGTTAGAAAGGTTGATGCTTCCTTTACTCAGTGTTTTTTTCTTTTCCCATAGGGTAAAGTAGTTTTGAAGAATATTTTCAAATAGGAAAATATTTTAAACATATATTTATTCTCTACACTCTTTATATTAAATTTTACTAACAGCTTTTCTCTTTTTATAACAGTAATCATACCATGACTACATTCCGAAGAGCAGTCCCAAACCTAAACTTTATGACTCATTCCAGACAACACACAAATAAGTTAGCTTTAAAACATTAATAGCACAGGAAGAGAAAAAGCCTATAAATGAGGTGCTAATTTGCGTTTTCTAGAACCACTCAGCGTGTTTCAGTAAGCGGTCTCTCTGCTATCTGTCCTGCTCAGCTTCCGTCGCTCCAGCCTCCATCCGCGCACAGATGGGCTGCCTGAGAATCCATCTGCCGGGGCTGCCAAAATGTAAACACTCCGCTGGCAGCAGATGTTTCCAGGAAAGAGCACTTCCACCAGAGCTGTTCCGCTTCGGCTTCCACGCACGTTGATCTCCACGATTGGGCATAACGTCATTGTGTCCAAATAGATCATTTGTCTCTCAGGTACAGAAGAATCACAGGGGAGGTGCAGGATTCAGTGTGTGATATTTACCATGTGCATATATGAAGAAACGTTTCTGAAGACTCTCCTAATAAGTCAAGAGTTTTCTTTTTTAAAATACGGGCTTTTAGAAAGACCCTATTTGCTGAGCTCTCAAAGGTCAAATGTAGGCTTAGCAAAAGAAAAGTAGGTATACTTTCTGCTTTTCTATGGACATCCTTATAATTGTTAGTGTTCTTGTGAGTTGTGAGAATAATCATCTGTATTCCTGGTTCTCAGTCCTACTGTTCTTTATCAATACATAGGCATATAATTTATGGGGTAATTCTATTTAATTCTACAGACCCTGATGGCATATTTTCTTATGTGAGTTTATAAACTCTGTTAATATGTCTGTCTTTGTAAGTATTATATAAAATATGCAAGTATTATCTAAAAAGAATTTATCTTATAAAATAGTTACATTTATTCAACAATTATAAAGTAATACTCCCTACTAGGCACTCCATGAAACATGAGGAATACCTTTCCTCGTGGTTATCAAAATTTAAATAAAAGAAACAAACATGAAAATAAATAATCATATCCTTTAGTAGCAAGGATTCTATTCCTAGAGTGCCCAGAGAGTTAGGGGAACATAGCGGGGGCCAGGAGAGGACACAGGCGACTTTGAGTGTGATTTGTAATCAGGTGGTCAAATCAAGACAAGCTATAGCCATTAACACAGATGATCCAAAGAACAGAATCTAGCTGTGGATTTTGTTTGTTTTTGTTTGTAATCTAGCCAGTTTGAGAAACTATTACCCTAATAAACTGCAACAGTCAACAGTCCCTGCTCATGGAAATTACATAGTTTCCACCTCAGCTCCTGACCGTATTTCCCCAGAATCATTGTTGAATTACAAGTTTAAATAAAGCTTATCAGATCAGATCAGATCAGTCACTCAGTCGTGTCCGACTCTTTGCGACCCAATGAATCGCAGCATGCTAGGCCTCCCTGTCCATCACCAACTCCCAGAGTTCACTCAGACTCACATCCATCGAGTCAGTGATGCCATCCAGCCATCTCATCCTCTGTCGTCCCCTTCTCCTCCTGCCCCCAATCCCTCCCAGCATCAGAGTCTTTTCCAATGAGTCAACTCTTCGCATGAGGTGGCCAAAGTACTGGAGTTTCAACTTTAGCATCATTCCTTCCAAAGAAATGGCATCACTGACTCGATGGACATGAGTCTGAGTGAACTCCAGGAGTTGGTGATGGACAGGGAGGCCTGGCGTGCTGTGATTCATGGGGTCGAAAAGAGTTGGACACGACTGAGTGACTGAACTGAACTAAACTTCCAAAGAAATCCCTGGGCTGATCTCCTTCAGAATGGACTGGTTGGATCTCCTTGCAGTCCAAGGGATTCTCAAGAGTCTTCTCCAACACCACAGTTCAAAAGCATCAATTCTTTGGCGCTCAGCTTTCTTCACGGTCCAACTCTCACATCCGTTCATGACCACAGGAAAAACCATAGCCTTGACTAGACGAACTGAAATAAAGCTTAAATTCATCTTAAAACAAGCACTTACTACCAAGACCAAGTAGCCACAGACCTTTTGAAATTATCCACCACACAAAAGCCTCCACTTCCAAATGTCTCTGTTTCAATATTTACTTTGTTTCCAGCTTGAAAGAATGGCACATGAAAGAAAGCATCTTGTACTTACTTCCAAGTAATAAATTTTTATAGTGATTTATTCCTCTCACTTCAGTACATGTTTCCAAATTATCATGAATTTTAAGATTGATTTTGGGGTGATTCCAGAATTTCAAAATCCCATGTGCCTAGTCTTTCCAATATGCAGAATGTGAGCCTTCTAGTATTACCTCTCGGCAAATGACCATGCCTTCTCTCTTTGTGGGCTTCCTTTTTTATGTCCTTATCTAAAATATGTTTCAGTAGGATTTTTCTTGTCTTCTTTAATCTCCACCCGTTTAGTGAAGTCACTCAGTTGTGTCCGACTCTTCGAGATCCCATGGACTGTAGCCTACCAGGCTCCATCCATAGGATTTTCCAGGCAAGAATACTGTAGTGGGTTGCCATTTCCTTCTCCAGGGGATCTTCCCAACCCAGGGATCAAACCCTGGTCTCCCGCATTGCAGGCAGACGTTTTACCATCTGAGCCACCTTTAAAGATCTTATCTATTCTGATGCTTTGTAAAACAGATATATGGACATGTGGAGAAAATAAAATTAAGGACTCTATTTATAGAAAAATGTGCACATGTATGTCATATTCACAGTACAGAAAGAAAGAAAGTGACTCTTTGTGACCCCATGGACTGTAGCCTACCACACTCTTCCATCCATGGGATTTTCCAGGCAATAGTACTGGAGTGGGTTGCCATTTCCTCCTCCAGGGGATCTTCCCAAGCCAGGGATGGAACCTGGGGCTCCTGCATTGTAGGCAGATGTTTACCGTCTCAGCCTAGATTCTTTTAAAAACATAGCTCAAAGGGATTTTAGTACAAATAGTCAAATGGACAAACGCTCCCAAGAAGCAGAAGTGTGGAACCAGGGTACCATAGACTCAGTATTTGTATCCCTCCAAAATTCCTATGTTGAAACTCAGTTCCCAGTGTCACAGTATTTGGAGGATCTCTGGGAGGTGATTAGGTCAGGAGGGTGGCTTACTCATGAAAGAGATTAGTGCCCTGATAGAGGGAACACTGGGGAGCTCTCCACCTCAGCTTCATATGAGGACACAGCAAGGAGATGTCTGTCTTTGAACCAGGAAGCAGGCCCTTACCGCAACACCAGTCTGCTAGTGATTTGAATCTAGTCTTCCCAGTCTCTAGAACCATGAGAAACAAATGCTTGTTGTTTATTATATTTGGTTTCTATTCTATTATAGCCACCTAGTCTATTATATTTGGTTTCCTAGTGGCTCAGATGATAAAGAATCTGCCTACAATTCAGAAGACTCAGGTTCTATCCCTGGGTCAGGAAGATGCTCCTGGAGAAGGGAATAGCCACCCACACCAGTATTCTTGCCTGGAGAATCCCATGGACAGAGGACCCTGGTGGGCTGCCATCTATGGAGTCGCACAGAGTCGGACACGACTGAAGCGACTTAGCAGCAGCAGCAGCATATTGAATGGGCTAAGAAGTGGGGAAAGTGTAACAATAAAGGAGAAAATAAAAGCCTATATAAAAGATATGTTTTCAAATTGACTTCTGTGAATACTGAGTATGTAATCCCACTTGGACTATCTGGGGAAATTTATGATAAGGATCTCAGGATTCAAGGAATGTAAAGAAGAAGCAATTACCCATCAGATCCTGTCTCCCATTGAGTGTTCCTTTATGAGTCATAAATTCCCTGAACTTCTGAGTTGCACACATGAATTCTCAGCTAGCTCCCACAGGTGAAACATATGCTAGAAAAGCCCCCAAGTGGCATGCAGTTCTCCAAACTGCCAGCTGGCTGTAAGCTTTACAGAAGAGATTGTATGGGGAGATGTTTTGCAGCTGTAGTTCTATCATGTGTAAACAGTTCCAAGTCATAACTGGTATTCATCAGCTCCTTCCTTAGAGCTCCTTCATGCAGCTCGTGTAGGTTTCTTGCCCAAAGGGGTGACCCAGCCTTCAAGGAGTCTGGCACTTGGCTGACTTGTCTGTGGCAGACCTGTGTTCTGTGCTAAGTCACTTCAGTTGTGTCCGACAATGTGTGGCGGACCTAAATGGCTGCAATTATCCAGTTCAGTTCAGTTCAGTCACTCAGTCGTGTCCAACTCTTTTCGACCCCATGAACCACAGCACGCCAGGCCTCCCTGTCCATCACCAACTCCCGGAGTCCACCCAAACCTATGTCCACTGTGTCGGTGATGCCATCCAGCCATCTCATCCTCTGTTGTCCCCTTCTCCTCCTTCTTTCCCAGCATCAGGGTCTTTTCCAGTGAGTCAACTCTTCGCATCAGGTGGCCAAAGTATTGGAGTTTCAGCTTCAGCATCAGTCTTTCCAATGAACACCCAGGACTGGTCTCCTTTAGAATGGACTGGTTGGATCTCCTTGCAGTCCAAGGGACTCTCAAGAGTCTTCTCCAACACCACAGTTCAAAGCATCAATTCTTCTGTGCTCAGCTTTCTTTATAGTCCAACTCTCATATCCCTCTCAGGTTTATTTCTGGGCCATGAAACACCAAGATATGCCCAGGAAATCTTCCTGGTCCCAGACATGCCCTTGTCCTTCCCCATCAAACAGCATGCACTCTGACTTTTTGTCATGATCAGTGTAGATACCCTGACAGCATCAGCACCTCTGGCTCATTAGCATGAGCAGCCCAATTTCATAAGGTGTTAATTTTAGCTTCTGGTTCATTGAGATCTTTACTGTGTTCCCCGGAAGAAACATTTCCCCAATAAAAATCAAAATTTATAAAAGAGTCTAAATTGTGAGTACATGAAACACAGTTTCCCAAGTGGATTGGCAAGGGTAATGGGAAGAGAGCCAATGGTACCTTTATATTGCTTATGGAACTGATATTATGGACATGATGGACCCAGGACTTTATATAGGCAATTAGTTTAACAGATAAGGCGCATTGCAAAGGACAGTAGACAAAACATGCATGGTATTGAGGCTCTGAGCTTTCATTTCACTTAACAGCTAAGAGGTAGTCCCCTCGTCATATTAGTTTGACCCTTTGTGGTGACAAGGTGTATAATAAGACAAGTAGATTTGCCATAAAATTGTCTTGTTCACAGGAGGAAATTTGTATCGTCTCATTCTGATGAATTTGGTATTTTGTAAGAGCCTGGATGGTAAGGTTGGCCAAGTACTGCATGTGGGAAAGCAAATCCACATCCAAAATTATGTCAGTGCTAGTAAGATTAAATCACTGCCTCCTCCGAGGTTGAAAGGGTCTAATGTCAACGTGCCTCCAAGTTGTTCAAATTGAGGGTCAGATTGTTCAAACCAAGGGCTCTGGTTGTTACCATTGACAGTCTATCCATTCAGTGTGGTCACAATAGCTAACAGCCAGAGTGAGAGGGAACCCACACTGCTGGGTTCATGCATAGCTCCCTCTCAGCCCTAATGGACAATCTATCCATCAGCCCACAAACATTGTGCTGGCTGAGAAATAAGCTGACTGGCAGGCCATCTTGTCCACTTTCCCGCTGAAATTCTCTTCTGTCACAGAGGCTTTATGTCTATCAGACATTAATGTGAGACATACAATAATCCACAGGCCTTGTACCTTATCCCAAATCCTTCAGCATATAATACTCCAGTCTTCCTTCCTTCTGTCTTCCAATGGTCTAGGTCCCAATTCAGCAAAATGAATGACCAGTGATACTACCCCCAACGCTGCTCACTGGGAGGGTCTTCTCTCACCACTGACCTGTAGAACTGTACCTAGACTGGGTGGACCTGCAGCAGATATCTGTTTTCAGCTTACATCAAACTGGTAAGCTGACCCATCTGAGAACCAGACCAGAATTTTCCCTTTGTTGTTTGGTCATAGGGAACTCCCTAGGAGGCCATAGATGTGAGCTAAGGGATAAACAGCACTTCATTAGAAGTAATTGATATGGAACTTCCCTGGTGGTCCACTGGTTACTACTCTGCCCTCCCACTTTAGGGGGTGTGAGATTGATCCCTGATTGGAGAACTAAAATCCTGTATGTCTCGTGGCATGGCCAAAAAATAAAAATAAATAAAAATTTTAAAAAAGAAGTACCTGGGGTCTTCACTGGTGGTTCAGTGTCTAAGAAGACAACTCCTTCCCAATGCCGGAGGCCTGGGTTCAATTTCTGGTCAGAAAACTAGATCCCACATGCTGCAACTAAGCTCCCACATGCCGCAACTAAGGCCCAGCACAGCTAAATAAATAAATACGTATTTTTTAAGAAGATGAAGTAGTTGATGTGGACCTCCTGGCTACCTGGAGAATGCAGATAACATACTAACTCCAGTAAGAGGTACAGGGGAAATGGTCAGTTAAATGACACTGGGATTGAATGTCTAATTGACAGGCGGTTGAAAAGTATTATGAATGATAAAGAAAAGGACTCCCTGGGAGCTTAGACAGATGCATTCTTTTGAAGTCAGAGAAAGCTGAGGACCTAGCCCAAAACAATCATCTGAAGAACCCAGCTGCAAAGAAGGTAGAACTCTTCACCAAGAAAACTTGTTTTATCAAAATCAGGTCCCTAGGTGGCAAAACATCTATTTCTGCTTTATTGACTATGCCAAAGCCTTTTCTGTGTGGATCACAATAAACTGTGGAAAATTCTGAAAGTGATGGGAATACCAGACCACCTGACCTGCCTCTTGAGAAACCTGTATACAGGTCAGGAAGCAACAGTTAGAACTGGACATGGAACAACAGACTGGTTCCAAATAGGAAAAGGAGTACGTCAAGGCTGTATATTCTCACCCTGCTTATTTAACTTCTATCCAGAGTACTTCATGAGAAATGCTGGGCTGGAGGAAGCAAAAGCTGAAATCAAGATTGCCGGGAGAAATATCAATAACCTCAGATATGCAGATGACACCACCCTTATGGCAGAAAGTGAAGAGGAACTCAAAAGCCTCTTGATGAAAGTGAAAGTGGAGAGTGAAAAAGTTGGCTTAAAGCTCAACATTCAGAAAACTAAGATCATGGCATCCAGTCACATCACTTCATGGGAAATAGATGGGGAAACTGTGGAAACAGTGGTTGACTTAATTTTGGGGGCTCCAAAATCACTGCAGATGGTGACTGCAGCCATGAAATTAAAAGATGCTTACTCCTTGGAAAGAAAGTTATGACCAACCTAGATAGCATATTCAAAAACAGAGACATTACTTTGTTAACAAAGGTCTGTCTAGTCAAAGCTATGGTTTTCCCAGTAGTCATGTATAGATGTGAGAGTTGGACTGTGAAGAAAGATGAGCACAGAAAAATTGATGCTTTTGAACTGTGGTGTTGGAGAAGACTCTTGAGAGTCCCTTGGACTGCAAGGAGATCCAACCAGTCCATTCTGAAGGAGATCAGCCCTGGGATTTCTTTGGAAGTTCAGTTCAGTTCAGTTACTCAGTCGTGTCCGACTCTTTGCGACCCCATGAATCACAGCACGCCAGGCGTCCCTGTCCATCACCAACTCCCAGAGTTCACTCAAACTCACGTCCATCGAGTCAATGATGCCATCCAGCCATCTCACCCTCTGGCGTCCCCTTCTCCTCCTGCCCCCAATCCCTCCCAGCATCAGAGTCTTTTCCCATGAGTCAACTCTTCGAATGAGGTGGCCAGAGTACTGGAGTTTCAGCTTCAGTATCATTCCTTCCAAAGAAATCCCATGGCTGATCTCCTTCAGAATGGACTGGTTGGATCTCCTTGCAGTCCAAGGGACTCTCAAGAGTCTTCTCCAACACCACAGTTCAAAAGCATCAATTCTTCAGCACTCAGCCTTCTTCACAGTCCAACTCTCACATCCATACATGACCACAGGTAAAACCATAGTCTTGACTAGACGAACCTTTGTTGGCAAAGTAATGTCTCTGCTTTTGAATATGCTATCTAGGTTGGTCATAACTTTTCTTCCAAGGAGTAAGCGTCTTTTAATTTCATGGCTGCAGTCACCATCTGCAGTGATTTTGGAGCCCCCAAAAATAAAGTCTGACTTTGTTTCCACTGTTTCCCCATCTATTTCCCATGAAGTTATGGGACCGGATGCCATGATCTTAGTTTTCTGAATGTTGAGCTTTAAGCCAACTTTTTCACTCTCCACTTTCACTTTCATCAAGAGGCTTTTGAGTTCCTCTTCACTTTCTGCCATAAGGGTGGTGTCATCTGCATATCTGAGGTTACTGATATTTCTCCTGGCAATCTTGATTCCAGCTTGTGTTTCTTCCAGTTCAGAGTTTCTCATGATGTACTCTGCATAGAAGTTAAATAAGCAGGGTGACAATATACAGCCTTGATGTGCTCCTTTTCCTATTTGGAACCTTCTTTGGAAGGAATGATGCTAAAGCTGAAACTCCAGTACTTTGGCCACCTCGTTCGAAGAGTTGACTCACTGGAAAAAAACTCTGATGCTGGGAGGGATTGGGGGCAGGAGGAGAAGGGGACGACAGAGGATGAGATGGCTGGATGGCATCACTGACTCAATGGACATGAGTCTGGGTGAACTCCGGGAGGTGGTGATGGACAGGGAGGCCTGGCGTGCTGCAATTCATGGGGTCAAAAAGAGTCGGACATGACTGAGCGACTGAACTGAACTATACTGAAACTAATAATGTGAAAATGAATTCACTGTTAACCATCAATTAGTGCTGATCAGATCCTTTCTGTCACTTTGTATTCTCAAGAGAAGATGCTTAACTATTTCTTTTTTGCAGCATTATCTTGTTCTCATTCCACCAATTGCTGCAATTCAAAATTTTATCAGCTCAAGATCTCAAAATTTCTTATTGAGAAGCATTAGGTATTAATATCACTAGGTTATCCACAAAATTTTTGCAACTTTAAAGAAGAACATAAGTTAGCTCTGGTCAGGCAAGAAGCACATTCTTCAGAGAACTTAGCCCTAAAAATGTATAGTGTCCTTCCATATAGAAAAATAAATAGAAACACTGTGTGTGTGTGTGTTAGTTGCTTAGTCATGCCCAACTCTTTGCAATCCATTATCAAATGCTTTAAAAATAATTGTGTTCCTATGAGGCTAGTTCTTCACTAATCTAACATTGGCCACAACTCTCAGGCCATAAACACTTGTCTGGACCAAAAAAGTTTCACCATGTGTTTAAAACTAAACTCTTTATTTTCCATTTTGAATAAGAAAAATGCTAGAAACCATTTGCAGATGATCCAGAATGCAAGTCATTTCATACGAAGGGAAGGGTTTGTGGACTCCTTTGAGGCATAAACTGTTTGTCCACATTGACTCTGTAACTGTGCCAGGACATGGGGTCCCTGGCAGTGCCTTTTTGTAAATCCCAGGGCTCCAGGCCTCAGTGGGAGGCGACACCAATCTCCCTGTTCTGCGCCTTTACTGCCAAGCATGCACTCTGTCCCCTTGGTCTCCAGACTTTCCTGAAAAGTCAGGTACCAGGTGGTGGTCAGCTCTGATCCTGGCACTGGGAATACGGCCTGGACACATGAAAACAGGCTCCTGCCCACTTCTTTACCTAATCTCCTGCATGAAGGAGCCTTTCTTGGATGATCAGCAGTATGAGAAAGGTCATCTGGGTCCAGTTTAGACCTAAAATACAATCCTTGAATCCCAGTGAAAGTGAAAGTCATTTGGTCATGTCCGACTCGTTGCGACCCCATGGACTATGGGGTCCATGGAATTCTCCAGGCCAGAATACTGGAGTGGGTAGCCTATCCCTTCTCCAGGGGATCTTCCTGACCCAGGGATCAAACCCAGGTCTCCCACATTGTGGGCAGATTCTTTACTAGCTGAGCCACCAGGCAATCTCAGTGCCCTACATCGAATGTTCATGCTCCTATTAGTTTTGACAATATAGACAATTATGTCAAAAAACATAGTAAAACCCTCCTACCTAACTCAGGGGGAAAGCTGAAGTTGTGGGGATTAGTCTTGTTTTGAACTCAGGCTCCAAAAAAGTAACTTTCAAATGATATGTGTATATCCTAAATATACACATTTATAGTATATCCAAGTAGTGGAAATTTTAAAGTGAAAGTACCAATCTTCTCATCTCACTCGGATGCCAAGTCAGGCCTAACAGTGGCCTTGCACTATCTGCAGCAATGAACCTCTCACATGCGTGTATATGTGGTCAGTCACTCAGTGGTGTCTTACACTTTGTAATCACATGGCCTGTAGCCCGCCAGGCTCCCCTGTGCAGGGGATTCTCCAGGCCAGAATACTGGAGTGGGTTGCCATTTCCTTCTCCAGGGGACCTTCCTGACCCAGGGATGGAACCTGGTCTCCTGCACTGACAGGCAGACGCTTTACCACCGAGCCACCTGGGAAGCCCGACCTCTCGTACTATTCCCGTCCCTCACTCCATGCAGTCACACTGGCCTGCTAACATCTCCTGCATGTTTCTGCCTCAGAGCCTTTGTACTCATTACTGTACCTTCTTCCTCGGGTTCCCTCAACCCCTGGATTTCTCTTTGGCTCATTTCCTCTACGTCTTCAGCTCTTTTCCCAAACGTCACAGTCTCAATGGGCATTTCCTAATTACAATATGTTAATTCATATCCATCTCCCTTTCCTCTTTGGGTTTTCCCCCACCACTCATCACTATCTGATACCTACATGTTACTTTCTACTTATCACCTACTTCCCTTTACTAGAATGTTAGCTTTGAGACTTACATCTTGCTTCTATTATTCACTTCTCAGTTCATACCCTTTAGAGCTTCCCAGATGGCACCAGTGGTCAAGAATCCACCTGCCAATGCAGGAGACACAGGAGACTGAGTTCAATCCCTCGGTCAGGGAGATCTTCTGGAGGAGGAAATGCCAGCCCACTCCAGTATTCTTGCCTGGAAAAGTCCATGGACAGAGGGGACTGGCAGGCTACACTCCATGGGGTCACAAGAGTTGGACACGGCTTAGTGACTCAGCACACCATCACAGAGTAAGCACCCAAAACACATTTTTGAGAAAAAGAAATATTTTACAAATATTTGAAGACTCATGGTTGCCATGAAGGTTACCATATTTAGGTTGGTAATTCTAATTCCTGAAAAGATTAAAGCAGGAAAACCTCCTAGGTCTAATTCCATAAACCCATTATTTATGAGTAAAACATAATTGTTTCCATGAACGCCAGTGTAACACTGAGCATTGATTTTTAAAAGTACCTCAAGCAATAAATTTTATAATGTGGTGCTCACCCTTCACATTTTAATAATTTCTCATGTCATAATCACACAGTAAATTCAAGGAAGATTTCATTCACCTGTTCAGCCTTTTCAGTTCAGTCACTCAGTCGTGTCCCACTCTTTGGGATCCCATGGACTGCAGCACACCAGGCTTCCCTTTCCATCACCAACTCCTGGGGTTTACCCAAATTCATGTCCATTGTGTCGGTGATCCCATCCAGCCATCTCATCCTCTGTCATTCCCTTCTCCTCCTGCCCTCAATCTTTCCCAGCATCAGGGGCTTTTCAAATGAGTCAGCCCTTCACATCATGTGGCCAAAGTATTGGAGTTTCAGCTTCAACATCAGTCCTTCCAATGAACACCCAGGACTGATCTCCTTTAGGATGGACTGGTTGGATCTCCTTGCAGTCCAAGGGACTCTCAAGGGTCTTCTCCAACACCACAGTTCAAAAGCATCAATTCTTTGGCACTCAACTTTCTTTATAGTCCAACTCTCACATCCATACATGACCACTGGGAAAACCATCGGTTTGTCTAGATGGACCTTTGTTGGCAAAGTAATGTCTCTGCTTTTTAATATGCTATCTAGGTTGGTCATAGCTTTTCTTCCAAGGAGCAAGCATCTTTTAATTTCATGGCTGCAGTCACCATCTGCAGTGATTTTGGAGCCCAAAAAAATAAAATCTATCACTGTTTCCATTGCCTCCCCATCTATTTGCCATGGAGTGATGGGACCAGATGCCATGATCTTAGTTTTCTGAATGTTGAGCTTTAAGCCAACTTTTTCACTCTTCTCTTTCACTTTCATCAAGAGGCTCTTTAGTTCTTCTTAGCTTTCTGCCATAAGGGTAGTGTCATCTGCATAATAAAGGTTATAAGATCCTTTTTCTGTGGCAGGCATTCACAACAGCTTCATGGTATTAGAAGTCAATTTAGCCTATGATGAATGACCTTTAAAAATGAAACAGCAACAAGTAGTAAACATAGACTTACTGATCTTACAGAAATTCACGTGCAAATAAAACAAAATGAAATTTGTTTACCTTTAGCATTGCCTATTTTTCTTCATTCATAATGTCAGATGTGCTCCTTTAAGAATGTCTAAGGCATAAGAGGTGTCTAACTTTTGAAAATAGGCCTTCTACTAAAGGAGAGAACACAGAAAGAAAGGAAGGTTCTAGGGGGGAAAAATTCCTCTTTGTATTTTATTTTTCCCTACTCTAAGACACACTGTACTTAAATTCAATTGTGCCATGAAAATTATGTCCATAATTGGATCTGGTTGAAAAAGTTTACTTTTATCTCTATTAGTTGAAAACATATGAAGTTCTTTTCATGGTGAAAAATAAAATCAAGAATAACAAAACCAAGACTAGAAAAGAAACACAGCCAAAACCATCACTGCGTGCACAGGTGTTCATCTGTGTAGAAATGCAGCACTCTTTCCTCCAATCTGAGAAGCAGACAATATTTAGTTTCAGGAAAGATTGTCTTTCCAATTTACAAAAATCCTTAAAATACTAAGCTGCAGACAATTTCATTGAGGCTTTCATTTGGGGTAATAGATTCAAAAGGACTTACCCAAATCAGTTCTTCAAGCCTGCTTTGCCATTTGCACATGGACTTCATTCATAGGAAGTGGTTGTACAGTAATATATATCAAATGTAAAAGCTGCCCATCAGATAGCTAGATGTATGGCATTTTGATTACTACCGGCTAGATTGAGATGCTGCTCCAGTTCAGAGAGTCAAGAAATCAGTGTGATGCTGTGTCTGGCCTGGACAGTCAAGATGGCTGTCCTCTTGTTCTCTGTGTGTCCCCTGCTTGACCATCACCTGTCTCACCTACACCCTACTCACCTCACTGACCTCCCTCCACATTTGCCCCAGGCCCAGCTAGTGATTGTCCTAATCCAAGGGGCTGTGAGCGGTGTGCTCGTCTGTTGGTTTCCCTGGTAACCTGCTGAGCCCACTTGACGTCAATTGCCCAGGTAAGTGGCCATCTCCCCCTGCCTCCAGGAGCAAAATCTGCCTGCATGTCTTGCCACTGTCTGCCCCGCACAAGGTGGAGTGCTGCTCCAGGACCACTTGTAAGCTGACCCATCCATTAAACCCACTGATGTCTCTGTCGCTGACTCAAGGCTTTTTATTGGGTCTTGAAGCTGGGCAAGCACAGGGTTTAAGGGCCTTTGGAGTACAGCCCAACATGGTCCTTATGTTCTCCAGAATGTATGATGCAATTGTGTTTTTCTATTATATCTTTCTCTTGGAAGGCAATTAGTTCCAAGAGCTAAGCAGTTAGTGGAAAAAAAATGAAGATGCCCCCACCTACTCCTAATTAAGATTAAGAGAATTCCTTGTCATGTTAAGTGTACTTAGGCATAAAATTACAATCATAATGACATTAAATTCTCATTACTGTATTTCCCCAGTGTGCTCTTTTTACATATATCCGTTGAAATGATGACTGATAACAACCTTTTTCAATGCTATTTCCTTGTTTACTTTTTCTTCTACTTCCTGCTTCCCAAGGCCAACACCCTGTCTCTTCCGTTATGAAGTTTGAAACTCAAGAAGTAACTGAAAGCAAAAGAAGTCCAGATTATTTCCCCACTAGTTTATATAGGGAGAAGGCAATGGCAACCCACTCCAGTGCTCTTGCCTGGAGAATCCCATGGACCGAGGAGCCTGGTGGGCTGCGGTCCATGGGGTCGCTGGGAGTCGGACACAACTGAGCGACTTCACTTTCACTTTTCGCTTTCATGCATTGGAGATGGAAATGGCAACCCATTCCAGTGTTCTTGCCTGGAGAATCCCAGGGACAGCGGAGCCTGTTGGGCTGCCGTCTATGGGGTCACACAGAGTTGGACACGACTGACGCGACTTAGCAGCAGGAGCAGTTTATATAGAGGCTTCCCTGGTGGCTCAGATGGTAAAGAATCTGCCTGCAATGCAGGAGACCTGGGTTCAATCCCTGGGTCTGGAAGACCCCCTGAAGAAGGGCATGGCAACCCACTCCAGTATTCTTACCTGCAGAATCCCATGGACAGAGGAGCCTGGTTGGCTACAGTCCATGGAGTCACAAAGAGTTGGACCCGACTGGGCAATTAACATTTTTACTTAAGAAGAAAAGCCAAGACAAGAAAGAATTGGTAAAATCAGTCTCATACCAAACAGCTTTTTGAGTGTCTATTTAAACTGTGGGGATGCCACAGTGACAGCAGAAGAAGCCTGTGCATTGCTGGTGGAAGGAGTCTGGTAGCTAGTTACTCCAGAGCCATTCTGTGCAGACCCAGCAGGGGAAATCCAGGAAAGGACCCAGAGGTTTAGACCTGCCCAACCTCCCACCTGCAGCTCAGGTGAGCTCTGAAGCCTGTGAGGGCTGCAGAAGGCCTCCCGAGTCGGCCGAGGCCAGCTTCCTGACAATGTCCTGAGAGCCTGCTGCTTTCTGCTACACACAGTGCCCTTGAACTCTGCCGCCCTTTGCTCTCTGGAAAGGCCGACTTGCACCGCCTTGGACAATGGAGCCTAAAAGGACGCATGCTGGCTTCATTATCTCTTAAAAGTCCCTTCTGAAGGAAGTCAGTCCACAATATCATTGTGGCTCCCTCTAGGACCATACTGCAAGGTCAGCCCTGTGAAAGAGTCGTGCACTGGAGACAGCAGAAAAAGATAAGAATATTTGACTTCAAACCTCCTGGTGATTTTCATTAAAAGATAAATCTGCCTCAGTCTATTTCGAGCCTGTTTTTTATAACACAATAATAAAAGGTGCAGTGGGAAAAAGACTTCATTTCATCCACCACCTTTTTCCTCGTGCTTGTTCTCTATAAATGCATTTAGCAAGTCTAAAGGCAATTGGAAAGTGTGAGCATAGGGTTGCTTTGCAGGCAGGTGAAATATTGTTCAATCAAGTTAGAAAATTCAAGACCTGACTCTCCCAGAGAGAGACAGCAAAAGTCAACTTGCTCTCCAGCTTAGTCTCTTCATGTGAAGTGACAACATGATCAAGGGCTGCATTGTGAACAAACACAATAAGCCTCAGAATGTCCCCTACCATTTCAAAGTTATACTTCAGGGCTCCCGAGAGTCTGAGAACAGGTAATTCAGTGCAGAAACCTACTGTCAATAGGTGAAGTGTCTCTGATCCCAACGCTTAGTGATTCTTTAGGGACAGACTTCTTGCAGAAGGTCTTCTGCTGTGTAGAGTCAAGTCCGAAAAAATAATAGCTCAGTGGTAAAGAATCCACCTGCCAATGCTGGGGACTTGGGTTCAGCCCCTGGGTTGGGAAGATCCCCTGGAGGAGGGCATGGCAACCCATTCCAGTATTCTCCTCTGGAGAATCCCAGACAGAGGAGGCTGGCGGCTACAGGTCATGGGGTCGCAAAGAGTCTGATGCAACTGAGCTCAACACAATAGGCCAGTCATTTCCTGGATTGACATTAAAAAAAAAAAAAAAAAACCACCAACAACCTGACAGCATTTAAATATTAATGTGTTTCTAACATTTTAAAAAACCATAGATGTAATATGAATTATGGCTAAAATTAATTGCCACAAAGCACTGGATTCCAACTAAATAAATATTTGTTGTTAGGATAATGATATCAATATCACTAAAGTATGGATAGCCTCAAAGTTACGCTGGATAGGTTGGTCAGCAAATCAAAACTGACATTAGAGGCATTCTTACTGCTCCGGACATACTGGCTCTTTATTATGGGGTCGCAAAGAGTCGGACATGACTGAGCGACTGAACTGAACTGAACTGAACTGAGCTACTCTTGAAGCTTGAAGGCAGGAGAAGGGGACGACAGAGGATGAGATAGTTGGATGGTATCACCAACTCAATGGACATGGGTTTGAGTAAATTCTGGGAGTTGGTGATGGACAAGGAGGCCTGGTGTGCAGCGATTAATGGGGTTGCAAAGAGTTGGACATGACTGAGTGACTGAACTGAACCCAATTCTTGAAGCATGGATTGTTTGGCCATGAAGGATATGCTCAACTTCTAAGACAGATTCACAGCTCCAGATATACCAACTTCTCAGAACTAACTTATCTCCACCCCAACTTGAGCCTAGTACCCATTTGTTCTGTCCTAGGGGCCAGGGGAGATGGAATGTAGGTCATTCAGCATATCCAGCAGACCATTTCATACCCTCGTATTTTCCTCAAATTAAACAGTTATGTTTTCTGTTGAATATTTGAGCTCCTGACTCCACTACCTACCTTCTCTTAATTATATAAAATTATGTCTGTTATGCCACAAATATCCATATTTGTTTACTTAATCACTTCTGAACTCAGCCTGAAAATTCCTACTTTGAATTTTATATAATCTTTCAAAGGCTGTATAAAAATTGGCTGAAGCTCTGGGTATTTTATAGGGATATTTCTTTGAAATAAAGTCATCTGAGGCAACATAATAGGCAACTATAATTTACTTTTTCAAGATTCCAATAATTAGACTCACAAAGTCCTGTAGCTGCTGAAAATTATTAATAATGTTAAAACTAAAATAGAGCATATACATTGTTAATAATTATTAAGATCCTCTGAAACAGTATATGCTGTGTAGGAAACATATTTTTTAAATCTGACATGTCAGTACAATATTCCTAAATCCTCATGTGGCACCAGGTGTATCATAGATTAAAGTATTTATCAAGTGAGTGAATGAAGCAACAGTTCCTCTCTCAAGGAGGTTCTAGGTGGGAATATGAAAGAATGGAATCTCAAGGTACATTTCATCTTAATAACACAAGTATATTAGAGAAAGACAATATTGAGGGAGGTGGTTTTTCAACCAGGATGAATTTTAAGTCACATACATCTGATTTTAAAGCCCTCTTCCATTACTGATAGGTTTGGTGACTTTGGGCATATCATTTTCCTTTTTAAGCCTTAGGTTGCACATCTGAGAAATGGGTATAACCAAAGCTCCTAGCTTGCCATCACGTTGCTACTTTAAAAACAAATAAAACTTGAAAGTTCGTGGAAATCAGGGAAGAAATGAAGGAGTGGACTGTAAACTTCAGTTCAGTTCAGTTGCTCAGTCATGTCCGACTATTTGCGACCCCATGGTCTGCAGCTTGCCAGGCCTCCCTGTCCATCACCAGCTCCCGGAGCTTGCTCAAACTCATGTCCATAGAGTTGGTGATGCCATCCAACCATCTCATCCTCTGTTGTCCCCTTCTCCTCCTGCCCTCAATCCTTCCCAGCATCAGGGTCTTTTCCAATGAGTCAGCTCTTCCCATCAGGTGGCCAAAGTATTGGAGTTTCAGCTTCAACATCATTCCTTCTAATGAACACTCAGGACTGATCTCCTTTAGGATGGACTGGTTAGATCTCCTTACAGTCCAAAGGACTCTCAAGAGTCTTCTCCAACACCACAGTTCAAAAGCATGAATTCTTCGGTGCTCAGCTTTCTTTACAGAGAAGGCAATGGCACCCCATTCCAGTACTCTTGCCTGGAAAATCCCACGGACGGAGGAGCCTGGAAGGCTGCAGTCCATGGGGTCGCTGAGGGTCGGACACGACTGAGCGACTTCACTTTCACGCACTGGAGAAGGAAGTGGCAACTCACTCCAGTATTCTTGCCTGCAGAATCCCAGGGACAGGGGAGCCTGGTGGGCTGCCATCTATGGGGTCACACAGAGTCAGACATGACTGAAGTGACTTAGCAGCAGCAGCAGCTTTCTTTATAGTCCAACTCTTACATCCATACATGACTACTGGAAAAACCACTGTAAACTTAGATTTTAATAGATGGATAAAATTTTAGATACATGAAAAAAATGAAGGTTAATTCTAGTTGCAGTTTAAAAAAAAAAGTAGGAAAAAGAAGTACTTATGTGCAGAAAATAGTTAGGAAGCTATGTGGTAGTACTGGGAAAGACACTGGTAGGTTTGAATAAATCAACAATGATGATTGGGCTGTGATGAATTGGGCTGAGTCATGGATAATCCCCATGTCATGGTTTTTAACACAAGATGGGGAGGGATACAATTAATTGAGGTGAAGAGCATTAGGAAAGAATCAAATTGAGAAGGTGGTAAGTGAAGGGCTCCATGTGTAAGCTGAATTGCTAGAATTTTTTGCCTTTAACATGGAGCTGTTAAGAGTCAGTTGAATATGTTGAATGTATTGATCTGGAGCCTAGAGGTTTTAGTTAGAGAGGTGATTGGTATTTAGGATGAGAATATGAAGCAAATGCAACTGAGGAAGCCCTGCATGATCAGAAAGGTCTGGGTGCCCAAAATATTACATATAAGATAGGATATTCCATAGGATATGATTATGTCCTAATTATGTCCTATTATAGGATAGGATATTCCATAGGATAATATTATGCCCATATTATAAATATTACATAGGATACACACATGAATTTTATGGATGGGGAGCTGAAATTAGAACTAGAACCATAAGAGATCTGCTGCTGAAGAAATGCTCAACTTAGTAGTAAAATTTGAAGCCACAGAGTTTATACAAAGTATGAGGGACAAAGCATAGACAAAGAATGGAAATTTGACAGAAGCCCCAAATTATGTAGCAGAATGGGGAAGAGAAGCTGAAACAGGAAATAAAGAAGGCATGAGTCAGTGGAGAAAACTAAGCTTAATTTCATAGGAACTGAAGGAAGAGAGTTTCAAGAGAAGCCTGTGAACAGTTATAAGACACAGCCCATGAAATTGGCAATTTTATCGTGATTGAAGGCAGTGCTGGAGACTAGACAATTTGGCAGGAGTTTATAAGGTCTTATAAGTACTTTTCAAAATATTTACTGACTTTTTTCTGAAGTATCCAACATTTTTATAATAATCGATATTCTTTTATCTTTGGGTTCAACATGAGAATATCAGAAAGACAAAATATTTTATTTTTAATTTTGCCATTACAGTTTGCACATGAAAATGTGTTACAGATATATATAAGGTTAGTTATAAATGTTAACAATTCTCTGAATTACATCAAAACTAGTATCTCCATTTCCAGCTATTCTGCTGCCAAGGAGATAACAAATGACTTGTCATATTTATTCCAGTAAATCAGAGACCAAATGGCTCTATCACTTTATATGAATAACATTTGAAATACCTTCCAATTTGCCTAAAATAAGATATTCACTGTTACTGCATTATTCCACAATTTATTTTTAAACTATAGCAAAGAAAAACTGTAGTATGTTAAGTATAACCGCATGCAAAAAAAAATTGCCTCCAAGCTTATTTAAAGCATTATTTTATCCTTTTTATTTTTTTAATGAATTTTTTTTTTTTTTTGGCTGTGCTATGCAGCTTGTGGGATCTTCCTACAAGGACCGTGGAGTAAATCTGTGCCTTTGGCAGTGAAAGCACAGAATCCTAACCACTGGACTATCAGGGAATTCCCCTCTTTTCTTCTTTAAATCAATGCTGACATAGGATTCTGAAAGGAGAAAAAGTTCTTTCCTATATCTTGGTACCACGTGACTCAGAATAAACAGTTTGTCATTCAGCATCTCCTGTGGGAATCTTAGTTTATAGATGTATAAATGCATGTATATATGTGTGTAGGTGTTAGTCACTCAGTTGTGTCTGACTCTTTGCGACCTCACGGACTCTAGCCCACCATGTGCATAATTTGTTTATATATACATATATAAAATCTATATAAACACATATATGCGTGCATATGTGCTTAGTCGCTCAGTCGTGTCTGACTCTTTTCGACCCCTTGGACTGTAGCCCACCAGGCTCCTCTGTTCATGGGATTATCCCAGGAAGAATACTGGAATTGTAGCTATTCCCTTCTCCAGGGCATCTTCCCAACCCAGGGATCAAACCTGGGTCTCCTGTATTGCAGGTGGATTCTTCACCATCTGTGCCATCAGGGAAGCCCCAAACATATATATATATACACACACACACATCTTTATGAATATATGTATTAATGGTTTTATATATGTGTATATACATATATGTAAATATAAGCAGACAGTTTTAAAAAATAATTTAAACCATAGGTAGAACTGTGATAGGGAAAAACCTGTACTTCATTACCCAGGCCACTACTTTCTGAAGAAAAAAAGTAACCTAAATATAAATGTTTTAAAATGTCACGAGTTGACCTAATTTCCTCATCCCCATGCTTATCAGTGAATGGATTGTTGTCTGATGAAAAAATAGTGTGAACTTCTACCCTGGGGATTTTTGCAGTTGTTTAGAAGAGCAATGCTGAGGTTAAAAACAATTCTCTTTGAATTTTGAGAATGTTTTAAACAGTAACCACACTCATTCTCACATTCATTTGTAAGTAAGTTATCAAATTTTTCAGCCTTTAGCATCCAGTGGCTTGACCGTAGCTCAAAATGTCACTCTGCCTGCCTCAGGGTCCATGCAGAATGAACCTACTGGAGAAGCAACTGGAAGTGAGGGCCTATCTGTTGCTATGAGAAGTTAAGTGTTTGACTCCTGGTTCTAGCAATAATTGGAGAAGGCAATGGCAACCCACTCCAGTATTCTTGCCTGGAAGATCTCATGGACAGAGGAGCCTGGCAGGCTACAGTCCATGGGGTCGCAAAGAGTGGGACATGACTGGGCGACTTCACCTGACCTCTAGCAATAATATTTCTTTTGTTACCTAGACTTTTCAAATTTTCACGTTAATCAATAAAATGTAGTAGTATGTTTGTTGCAAACTTGCAGTAATTTTTATACTGGATTTTCTTGGATCACCTTCAATTTGAAGCCTTCTCACATCTCTTATTTAGCTCCTTTCTCTGAACTCGGTGATTATTTGTTGTATTCTACCCTATTTTCTCCATCTTCTTTTCCTTTAAGACAAATGCCATCCTGACCTCTCACCTTTGTCTCACATGCGTTCCCTGAAATCTGATTAGCTGTACCTTACATGTTATTCTCAGAAACGTCCCTCATTATGCCTCATCTAAGAGACCAAGTAGCAGGCCATAACACTAAAAAATAATAATAAATAATCCTTTCACATGGCCCACTTTTTTGCAGTTAAATGTTCTAACATTGATTTCTAACATATTCTTGAAGACACAAAAGGAATTCCTTTATCTCCATATCTCCATGATACAAACGGCTTCCTTTCCACAGTACAATTCCAGGCATTAGACTGGAACTTTGACTTCATTCTCTCACCCCTGCCCTGACCTCAGAAGGCCAAGCTTATACTGCCTGTCTGGTAAGTTATGAGAACAGAAGGGAGTTATTCAAGGCCACTTAAAGAAAAATTTCTACTTGGTATCAGTGTAGTTCAAGGTAGAAGTTGATATTATTATGCTGCTTTCCTATTTTCTCTCCATGGATTTTGTAATCTTAAAACTGCATGCTTGTTCCTTGGAAGAAAAGTTATGACCAACCTAGACAACATGTTAAAGAGCAGAGACATTACTTTGCCAACAAAGATCTGTCTAGTCAAGGCTATGGTTTTTCTAGTAGTCATGTATGGATATGAGAGTTGGACTATAAAGAAAGCTGAGCACCAAAGAATTGATGCTTTTGAACTGTGGTGTTGGAGAAGACTCTTGAAGGTCCCTTGGACAACAAGGAGATCCAAGCAGTCCATCCTAAAGGAAATCAGTCCTGAATATTCATTGGAAGGTCTGATGCTGAAGCTGAAACTCCAATATTTTGGCCACCTGATGGGAAGAACTGACTCATTGGAAAAGACCCTGATGCTGGGAAAGATTGAAGGCAGGAGGAGAGGGGGATGACAGAGGATGAGGTGGTTGGATGGCATTGCCGACTCAATGAACATGAGTTTGAGTAAACTCTGGGAGCTGGTGATGGACAGGGAGTCCTGGCATGCTGCAGTCCATGGGGTCACAGTCGGACATGATTGAGCGACTCAACTGATTTGAAACTGCACGAGATGTAAAGTATAAGGGAAATAAGAAAAAACTATATTTCATGTAGAGAAGCAATAAATTTAAAAATATCATCAACTCCAAGTCAGTTCAGTTTAGTCGCTCAGTCGTGTCCAATTCTTTGCGACCCCATGAGTTGCAGCACGCCAGGCCTCCCTGTCCATCACCAACTCCCGAAGTTCACTCCAGCCGTCTCATCCTCTGTTGTCCCCTTCTCCTCCTGCCCCCAATCCCTCCCAGCATCAGAGTCTTTTCCAATGAGTCAACTCTTTGCATGAGGTGGCCAAAGTACTGGAGTTTCAGCTTTAACATCAGTCCTTCCAAAGAACACCCAGGACCGATCTCCTTTAGAATGGACTGGTTGGATCTCCTTGCAGTCCAAGGGACTCTCAAGAATCTTCTCCAACACCACAGTTCAAAAGCATCAATTCTTCAGCACTCAGCTTTCTTCATTGTCCAACTCTCACATCCATACATGACTACTGGAAAAACCATAACCTTGACTAGACGGATGTTTGTTGGCACAGTAATGTCTCTGCTTTTGAATATGCTATCTAGTTTGGTCATAACTTTCCTTCCAAGGGTAAGTGTCTTTTAATTTCATGGCTCCAATCACCATCTGCAGTGATTTTAGAGCCCAAAAAAATAAAGTCTGATACTGTTTCCACTGTTTCCCTATCTATTTCCCATGAAGTGATGGGACTGGAAGCCATGATCTTCGTTTTCTGAATGTTGAGCTTTAAGCCAACTTTTTCACTCTCCTCTTTCACCTTCATCAAGAGGCTTTTTAGTTCCTCTTCACTTTCTGCCATAAGGGTGGTGTCATCTGCATATCTGAGGTTACTGATATTTCTCCCGGCAATCTTGATTCCCGCTTGTGCTTCTTCCAGTCCAGCATTTCTCAGGATGTACTCTGCATAGAAGTTAAATAAGCAGGGTGACAATATACAGCCTTGAAGTACTCCTTTTCCTATTTGGAACCAGTCTATTGTTCCATCTCCAGTTCTAACTGTTGCTTCCTGGCCTGCATATAGGTTTCTCAAGAGGCAGGTCAGGTGGTCTGGTATTCCCATCTCTTTCAGAATTTTCCACAGTTTATTGTGATCCACACAGTCAAAAGGCTTTGGCATAGTCAATAAAGCAAAAATAGATGTTTTTCTGGAACTCTCTTGCTTTTTCCATGATCCAGCGGATGTTGACAATTTGATCTCTGGTTCCTCTGCCTTGTCTAAAACCAGCTTGAACATCTGGAAGTTCACGGTTCACATATTGCTGAAGCCTGGCTTGGAGAATTTTGAGCATTACTTTACTAGTATGTGAGATGAGTGCAATTGTGCGGTAGTTTGAGCATTCTTTGGCATTGCCTTTCTTTGGGATTGGAATGGAAACTGACCTTTTCCAGTCCTGTGGCCACTGATGAGTTTTCCCAATTTGCTGGAGGTGATCCTAAAACATAAATGAATTCTAAAAAGGTCTGAATGCCTCTGTAAATAATGGAACCATAACTGGGAATTAAAAGAAGGCATGAGTGTTGTACTGCATCTCACTTGATGGGTGTGTGACCCACTCGAGCAAGCTTTCCAGGGTATGACCCTCAGAAACCCTCTTAGCAACATGACACAAAACAAGATGGCAGATGAAAATGGCCCTTCATTGGCTGCCCACTTTCACTGCACTGCTGGTGAAAATAGACTTGCTAAATCACTTCAGGGCAGTCGTTTAATTCCATCCTGATCAAATTTTACAGGTCTGTGATTCAAATTATTCCACGTTGTCAGCTGCAAGACTTCATCAGGAATGAATTTGTTCTGCTTGGAATCCTTAGTTAGTATTCGAGGAAGACCTCTGTGATTAGCCAAATCAAAACCTTTCAACGGCAGCCACAGCCACATTCAGACTGAATCTCTGCAGCTGACTTTTCAAACAAAACATTATCTTCTCTCTAATCAAGTTCTAAAACACATGATTTTGTTTCTAACTTTCAGTAAATAATTGAACTGTGAGCTAGCTGCAAAATCTGAAGGAGCTAAGTGTCACACACCAACTTCCCAAGGTAAGTGAGATGCCCCCTTTTAAAGCCATTCCTATAAAGCCTCTGGGTCCTCTCATCCTATTTGGACACTGAAAATGAAATCAGTGAGACCTTTTAGAGTCCTTTTGCCAAGAGGAGCAGTTGAAGCCAAGCAACTCAAAGTTGCCTGAAAAATCCCCACAGGAGCACAAGAGGGAAGTCTTTGCCTGACCAAACAAAGACATAGCCACCCCACTTGGCAGCTGAATCTGCTTTAAGTTAATTGCCGTGCTTTTTGCAGGAAGCTCATTTCCCAGACCCTCCAAGAACCATAGCTTCTCTCCAATACCTAAAGCACTGGGCACGTTTCCCTGGGTCTTGATGAAGATTCTAAATGCCATCTTGCAGTTAGTTGCCTCAGTCTTTATTTACTTATTTTTAAATTAAATTTATGTATTTTAAGCTCGTTGACTGGCATCTCCCCTAGCTTAAGCATGCATATGAGTAGAAAATTCTGATTTCTTGTTTCATGCATGGTTAGCTGTTTATTGTTATCATTTGCTGGTCGGCTAAGCTCTTTGATGACTGTAGAAGGCAAGTACCTCCAGTTTACAGCTGAGTACCTTGGTTGGCATGGAGCTGTGCTGGAGCAGGCTTATTTGAGAGACTGGTGTTTGTTCCCAGTTTTGTGATGCTCTTACTTCTGCTTCAGAAACAGCAATTAAACAAGACATCTGACCAGTCCTCCTGGATTGCGATAGACCATCTTATGGCCCAGAATCATCTGCCCCCAGCCCTGAAGAGAGTACTATTCACTAACATTGCAGAAGACCTATTTTGATGATGATCCTTATGGCAATGCTACTTGTAACTGATACATATTTTTTTCAGTAAACCTTCATATTCTTGGCCTGATTCTTATTGTAACAAACATCTATCAGGTAACTAGATGTCAAAGGTGGTTTTTGACCATCTTTCAGAAAGGATAATAATGATACTAGTTAAGCACTGTTTATTCTTTTTTTAAAAAAAAATAATTTTATTTATTTTTGGCTGTGCTGGGTCTTTGTTGCTGTGCAGGCTTTCTCTAGTTTTGGGGACCAGGGGCTACTCTCTAGCTGTGGCGTACAGGCTTCTCATTGTGGTGGCTTCTCTTGCTGCCAAGCACGGGCTCTAGGGATCTTGGGCTTCGGTAGTTGTGGCAAGTGGGATCAGTAGTTAATGGTTTCTGGGGCTTCTGAGAACAGGAACAGTAGTTGTGGCACACAGGCTCAGCTGCTCTGCGGCATGTGGGATCCTCCTTGACCAAGGATCTGTCTGGTGTTTCCTGCACCGGCAGGTGGATTCTTCACCACTGAGCCACTAGCCTGCGTGTCTGTGTGCTCAGTTGTGTCCCAGTCTTAGCAACTCCACCGACTGTGTAGCCTGCCAGGCTCCTCTGTCCATAGAATTTTCCAAGGAAGCCCAGAAATTTTGGCTTTGAGGAGAAGTATCAAAATTTATAACTAGGAGGATCCCCTACCCTCCAAACTAGAGAACAATTCTGCCAGTTTGGCTGTCTGTGTATATGCAGTGGAGTGGGAAACAATGAAAGAAAGAAAGAAAAAAAAAATTAATGTGGTGCTGAACTGAGGATCTTACTTCCTGTAGAAAATGAAGGACATCTTAATTTGTTATAATCCTGGGCTGTGCATGGGGCCATGAAGAGCCCAGGTGAGTGTATAGTCACGACAGTCAAGGTGGCCGTCCTCTTGTTCTCTGTGTGCCCCCTACTCACCTCACAGATCTCCCAACACACTTGCCCCCCCACAGCTAATGCTTCTAATCGAAGAGGCGGTGAGGGGCGAGTCCCTCTGCTGGTTTCCCTAGTAACCCGGTGAGCCAATGTGACGTCATTTCCTCCTTCAACTGGGACCCGCCCCTTGCACCCAGAGCAAGTCTGCCACCATGTTTTGTCTGCCGTTTGGCTGAACACCGTGAGGTGTCACTGCAGGATCCTGCTTCAGACATGTAAGCTCCCCACCCATTAAACCAATGGTCCCTAACATTTTTGGCACCTGGGACTGGTTTTGTGGAAGACAGTTTTTCCACAGACCAGGGTAGCCGTGGGACGGTTTCAGTTTCACCAGTCATTATGTTCCTGTCATGTAGCCTGGTTCCTAACAGGCCACAGACTGGCACCGGTCCTTGGCCCATGGGTAGGGGACCTCTGCATTAAACCATTGATGTCTGCCACTGATTCCAGGCTCTTTCTTCAGTCTGGAAGCTAGACAAGCCCAGGCCTTGCAGGTCCACTGGGTACAACCCAACAATGTGATTCCCAAATCTGAGGTGACAGACACATGCCTCTGGAATTTATATTTGAAACAGTTATTGTTTAGGTGTTCAGTCATATCCAACTCTTTTGCGACCTCATGGACTATAGCCCAGCAGGATCCTCTGTACGTGGGATTTCCCAGGCAAGAATACTGGAATGGGTTGCCATTTCCTTCTCCAGGGGATTTTCACGACCCAGGGATGGAACTTAGGTTTCTTTTGTCTCCCATGTCTCCTGCATTGGCAGGTGGGTTCTTTACAACTGAGCCATCAGGGAAAACCCCATTTGAAAGAGGAGGTGGGTGATTTTGTGTGAACAAGATGTATGTTAGATTCTCATTTCGTGTTTGTAAAATTAGTGTGGTAAGGTCGGTGGGAAAGTGAATTTTAATTTAGAAATACTGAGTTTGTGGTGGCAAGCAGGGCATCAGAATGAGATATCTAGAAAGCAAATTGGAAATGTAGTGTTACCAAATCCAAGCTTATTCTGCTAGCTGCACAACAGGCCAGTGAATCAGGAGGAGTGGTTGGGTAAAGTAATGAGGACTTTATTCAGAAAACTAGGAGAGATATTGAACTCATGTCCTAGAGAACCACCTTACCAGGGTCTCGGGCCTGGATGCTGGTTTCTTTTATAGAAAAAGATGGGGGAGTGAGGAGGTAAAATAATAAGGCCATAAATTGTTCAGCTTGACTCTGTGAGTGTGAATTTCTTATTTCCTGCAGCCATTCACAGGTGGGTTTGGTCAGATGTTTCCTGTAAGATGACCAAATATATTTTCGTTCTGCATTCACTCATGAGGGGTGCAGGGGCAGTGTTCTTGAAAATGGGCCATTATGTTTACTTTCAGCTGTAGGCAACATCCCTTTAGAAATTAACTTCTAGCAAAAGCAATAGAATGCAAAGATTAAAGTAAAAGAAACAGATTTGTTCCTTCCTGTTACAGTAGTACTGAGAATTAGGAGAGATCTTTACTAGGGACATAATTTAAGAGTTAAGCATAAAGATATGTGGTTAAAGCCATGAAATGTGATCACTGAATAGGTGCTTAATATAAGTGTCAGTCATGTTCCAGTCATTTTTGTATTCCAACTTCCTTAATACCTAGCACGTTGTTGATTGGACTCATTGGATTAATGTACAAAAGAATAGATGAAGAGAGACAAGGAAGGTGATCAGATACAGGGAGAGAAGAATCAGGTGCGTCATCTGCCAAGAAATTGAAGCCTTTGAAAAGGATTGAAATCTCATTCAGTATCAAAATAATCTTTACATGAAAGGATACAGATTATTTCAGATGTTATAAACCTGGCTGTGTATTCCTATCTCCTAGGGAACTTTACAAAATAATAAAAGAAAATAGTGCCTGGTCAGATCACTTAAATTCAAATCCATTGCAGTCAATTAAGCTTCTCTCATAGCTCAGTTGGTAAAGAATCTGCCTGCAATGCAGGGACCCTGGTTCAGTCCCTGGGTTGGGAAGCTCCCCTGGAGAAGGGAAAGGCTACCCACTCCAGTATTCTGGCCTGGAGAATTCCATGGACTCTATAGTCCATGGAGTTGCAAAAAGTCAGACGCGACTGAGTGACTTTCATTTGTCACTTTGCAGTGGATTACAAATCAAGATTTTTAAAATACTGCTCCTCATCTGATTCTAGGTTTCAACCAGAGATGAGAACTACTCGATTAGATGATTTTTATTATCTCTTAAATCATGAGCATTACAACTTTTAGCAAAACTATATTTTTTATCTCAACTTTCCGAAACCTTCTCAGTCTACACCTTTTTTTAAAATGTGTCATTATCCTTCCAGTATCCAGAGTCATTTTGACCCTTGTTTCTCCCCCATCTCCTACATTCCACCAGGTCAGACCCCACCGTTGCTTTCCCACAACCTATCCTTTGCATTGCATTTTGTTTGCTATAATGTGGTTCACCTCCACACTTTCTCTTGCCATAGGGTCAGTTTGTGACATGATCTCTTACTTGAATTTCTTAACTCTGCATTCCATTACCTTCTTCCCCACCAAACTTACCTTCCCAAGCACAGGTCAGATGGTGCCACTACCTGGCTTTTGTGAATTCCTATTACCTAGAGGATAAGAGTCCAGACTCCTTAAGCTTGCGTCCGAAGCCCTCCATGGACTAACTTCAGCCTGGCATTCCAGCCTCATCTCCTGCTGCCTCCTCCGTCCCTCCCAGGGTTTTTTTTTTTTTTTCCTTTTCTTTTCTTTTATAACTTTACAATATTGTATTGGTTTTGCCATATATAAAAATGAATCCGCCACAGGTATACATGTGTTCCCCATCCTGAACCCTCCTCCCTCCTCCCTCCCCATACCACCCCTCTGGGTCATCCCAGTGCACTAGCCCCAAGCATCCAGTATCATGCATCAAACCTGGATTGGCGACTCATTTCGTATATGATATTATACATGTTTCAATGCCATTCTCCCAAATCATCCCACCCTCTCCCTCTCCCACAGAGTCCAAAAGACTGTTCTATACATCAGTGTCTCTTCTGTTGTCTCGTATACAGGGTTATTGTTACCATCTTTCTAAATTCCATATATATGCGTTAGTGTACTGTATTGGTGTTTTTCTTTCTGGCTTACTTCACTCTGTATAATAGGCTCCAGTTTCATCCACCTCATTAGAACTGATTCAAATGTATTCTTTTTAATGGCTGAGTCTTAAACTCCAGAAAGCTCTGTACTCAAGTCTCTCCGTACACATTACCTCCTTTATGTCATCAAGGTTTCTTCTTTCCTTTATCAAAATCTGAATTTCCAAAAAAGAATTAGGCCCCAAACCACTTTCAATAGTCTTTTTCCTTGCCTAGTCAGAACTAATTCGTCCTTTGCTCTGCTCTCCTGTCAGGTAGCATCTGTATCACAGCACTTAACACATTATGTCTTACTTTATGGTTAATTGCTTTAAACTTCTTCCTCCCACACTAGCTTGTGTTCCCTCAGAGGCCAGCTTCCAAGTCTCAGTATATTCTCCTTCATTTCATCTAGTGTTGTGTGTTATAAAGAGTTCTTAATATGGCTTACTTCTCTGGCTTGAACCGAATTGACTAGAACTATGGCAGAAGTAATTTTATCTAAAAGTTAAAAAAAAAAAAAATGCCCTAGTAACCTAGTAAACACTTTTCCATAAGAGGCATGCACTGAACTATAATACAGCTGATACAACTCCATTTTAAATATTTATTATTAATTTACAGTTATGATAAGACTAAACAAATCCATCAAGTTTTGTTCTTTTTTTTTAATTTGACCCTGTTTATCTGTTAAAACAGAAGCAATTAACAAAACAGATCTGAGAGAAAGTACAGTTCATCTAATGACATTGCCTTTGTTCTTTTGGGACTTAAGGTAAACTGTGTTTGTGAAGTAATCAATTTGGATTTAGCCCATCTGTTTGTTAGCTAATGCATTCCTTTTTCTATTTAATAGTTATGGTAATTCTGTTATTTCTGAATAACTATGCGATTAAAGTTTTTGAAAAATGACAGCTCTTGAAGCCTTGCTTTCCCCCCCTTTTGTTTGTAAAATGAAAGTCAAAATTGCCCCCATTGTATTGCCTAGGTTGTACCATGCATTAAGGAAACGTTCTACTAGAAAAAAGAGTAAATGACTTTCCTAGTCACATGCTTTCTGCTTAACTAATGACCCGTTTAGAGGAGCCCTAATCAATTCTTCCTTGCCTAGGCATATAGGTGATACAATGCATGAATGGAAGCTGTAGTTATAGCCTTCATTTTTTATTTTTCCAATGATTTACAGAAAATCACCTTCCTAACTTGCCTGCAAAAATACTTTTAATGAGGCTCTCTAAAGCCATATTATAATCTGTGTTAAAGAAAAATGTCAAACAATGTCTATTATTTTTCCCTCCATATTAGAGTTTCTGTATCAGTTTGCTAGTTTCTCTGTTGTTTTGTCCAAGGACACTCATGCTGTTTGAATACAATAACTAAAAAGTAACAGCGTTATTGCCTGTGAATGAATATATACCTTATTTGGTGAATCAAATATTCAAACATATGCTGCCATTTTAGAAGATAGAAATCTATTTTTTAATATGAATTATAACTGATCATAACAAATCATACATGGTTTCTGTTGGTAGGAGAAAGGAATCTTGAAATGTAATAATGTCTGCAGAAAAGGCATTATTTTTCTGTAGCTAAATGCTGCAAACTAGAGACAATTGAAACACTATATGAATAGTCACACTTATTCATAGATCTATTCCTATAAAAAGTCTTAAGTTTTATATTAAACAAAATAATGTAACATTGGTAATATTTGTCTGTGTTTGGGTGGGGAGTGAAGAGAAGTGAAAGTCGCTCAATCATGTCCGACTCTTTGAGACACCATAGTCCATGGGATTCTCCAGGCCAAAATACTGGAGTGGTAGCCGTTCCCTTCTCCCAGGGAACTTCCCAACCCAGGGATCGAACCCAGGTCTCCCTCATTGCAGGCGGATTCTTTACCACCTGAGCCAACGTAGAGGGGAAGGTAGGGGGTTCTTTATTTGTAGCTTGCTTGTCCATTACTGTCCCAAGTAGCTACAAAAGTGAAGTTGAATCAAGGACACTTCTCTTAGTCTGTGTGAAGTGTGCTCACACATCTTTCTTTCCTATATATTCACCTATTTCTTCATTAATAGCCTCTCGACCTTATCAGGGAACCATTTTCATGATCATCCTAATGTAAAACAGCACCTTTTCTCTACCATATCACCTTCTTTTATTTTTCTTCCTACCATTTATCATTATCTGTTACATTATATATTTTAAATTTTACATATGTTATTCAACCACCCAAGTTACATAAGAGTAAGCCTTTTTTTTTTTTTTTCTTTCAGTCATGTTCACCACTGAATCCCTTGTGTCTAGAACAGTATCTGACACAGTTCAGGTGCTATTTAAATTTATATGGAGTTTTGCAAAGACCTACTGTATTGCACAGGAAACTCTGCTCAATGTTATGTGGTAGCCTGGATGGGAGGGGGGTTTGGGGGAAATGGATGCATTTGTATATATGACTGAGTCCTTTTGTTGTCCACTTGAAACTATCACAATGTTAATTGTCTATACTCCAATATAAAATAAAAAACTTTTTTAAAAAAGAAAATATGTTTGGGATTTTAATTGAATGAACGCTAGTTATTACTTTCAACTCTAAAAAAAAGTCACACATTCAACTAATTTGATAAACCTAAAAGATTTCAGTGCTCAAAAAGAAGATGGCTAATAGTCCAAGAAAATGTTATTAACATATAAGGAACATTAATATTAGAGATGACAGTAAGGATTATGCAACACCTCTGCATGATTATTAAATTCAAAAGCATATGGGTACCTATTATGGCCATTTTTTGCACTAGATTCTGGAGATATAAAATGTTTAAAATATATTGTTTCTTCTTGTGAAGAATATAACTCCTCAGGAAAATCATAGTCAAATGAAGAAGTAAGATAGGTTAAAAAAAACTCAGTCCTCTGATTAAAGAAAAAAAAGTAAGAGAACTATAAGGTAGGGTGATGGTACAGTCAGAGGTATGAATACCTGTTTTGGGAGAGGTATCAGAAAAATATAACAGTAGGCAAGGCTGAGCTGGAGCTTAACATATAGTTTCCTCTTCTGAAACTCTTTCTGAGAGAAAAAGAAAAAAGTATAATTTTCAAGTTACTGTGAAGGAGTCCAATGATGTTGAAAATGAATCTTGCCTATCCTCACTGAGAGTTGATCCAGGTATTTAAAACCTTCACTTAAAATTAATGAGCATCCACAGAGAAACAATTGTAATTCTGATCAATATCATAACATAGAGTAGATTTCTCTATGACCACTACTTAACCATTCACAGTTTTAAAAAATTTCTCAGCTGAAACTGAGTATGTTAGTCAATAAAGTTATTGCTAATATATAATAAGCAACCTAGACAGCATATTAAAAAGCAGAGACATTACTTTGCCAACAAAGGTCTGTCTATTGAGTCAAGGTTATGGTTTTTCCAGTAGTCATGTATGAATGTGCGAGTTGGACTATAAGGAAAGCTGAGCACCAAAGAATTGATGCTTTTGAACTGTGGTGTTGGAGAAGACTCTTAAGAGTCCCTTGGACTGCAAGGCAATCCAACCAGTCCATCCTAAAGGAGATCAGTCCTGAATATTCATTGGAAGGACTGATGGTGAAGCTGAAACTCCAGTACTTTGGCCATCTGATGCGAAGAACTGGCTGATTTGAAAAGACCCTGATGCTGGGAAAGATGAATGCAGGAGGAGAAGGGGACAACAGAGGATGAGATGGTTGGATGACATCACCAACTCCATGGACAAGGGTTTGAGCAAGCTCTGGGAGTTGATGATGGGCAGGGAGGCCTGGTGTGCTGCAGTCCATGGAGTCACAAAGAGTCAAATACAACTGAGCCACTGACCTGAACTAAATGAGCAAGGGTTCAAGTTGCCATCTGCCCAATAAATAACTGGCTATGCTTTCAACCAATTAAGTTCAATTTATCTTTTCCTATTTGATCCAGACTGTGACGGTGACTGCCACTGCAAGCAAATAGGTGGCCAGATACTTAAGAGATTCTTTTTTTTTTTTTTCATTAATCTACTGTGAATAGATAAGAAAAAATAGTAATACCCATGTATTCTATTTATTGTGCAAGGGAAAGAGCAGAACAGCCTTCTCCCCTGTAAGATGATTCTGCATGACAATCAGGACTCAAATTCTTCCCACTCCCATGAAAGAAGTGTATTACTATGGCCTCATCTTTGTCTTAGTACTACATCTTGGCTAAGCAATGCCTACTTAATTTTAAAACACTTAAAATAATGAAAGCATGTATTAGAATTTTTTTTGTTGTTCTTTATGATGAAAATAACTATTCTCTGAAATTTTCTCTGTTCAGGCAATCTTGGGTATCCAATAGACAGTGTATGTTTCAGTAATGAGGATAGATGATTGATTTCCAGAATCTTATGGCCATTATTTTGTATTGACAATGGGAAGTCATTAAGGGTTTTAATCAGGATAATAAGTGAGGTGAAAGTGAAGGCATTAAGTTGTGTCCGACTCTTTGTGACCCCATGGACTGTAGCCTACCAGGCTTCTCTGTCCATGGGGTTCTCGAGGCAAGAATACTGGAGTGGGTTGCCATTTCCTTCTCCAGGGGATCTTCCTGATGCAGGAATTGAACCAGGGTCTCCCGCATTGCAGGCAGACGCTTTACCATTTGAGCCACCAGGGAAGTCTAATCACAATAATAAGGTTAAGACTAAATCAGACATGGCCAAATAAAGGGAGGATAAGCCAAGTTTAGAGTGCAGAAATCCAGCTGATAAGAACAAAAGTTTGGATGAGGATATTGATAGTAAAAACTTGAGAAGCATAGTGGATTTGAGGTAGATTCAGTAAGAATTTGAAATTGATTGAGCAGGATAAAGAGAGGCAGAAAAGAGAGAAATCAAGAATACCCATGTGGCTGACTTGAGGAAAACCGAGAGGAAACTGGTTTGAAGCAAGAAATAATATTTTAAATTTTGAAGTTGCGAAACATTAGTTATCTTCAGTTCAGTTAAGTCACTCAGTCGTGTTCGACTCTGCAACCCCATGAATCGCAGCACGCCAGGCCTCCCTGTCCATCACCAACTCCCGGAGTTCACCCAAACTCATGTGCAATGACTTGGCGATGCCATCCAGCCACCTCATCCTCTGTTGTCCCCTTCTCCTCCTGCCCCAATCCCTCCCAGCATCAGGGTCTTTTCCAATGAGTCAACTCATTGGAAAGTATTGGAGTTTCAGTCCTTTCAATGAACTCCCAGGATTGATCTCCTTTAGGATGGACTGGTTGGATCTCTTTGCAATCCAAGGGACTCTCAAGAATCTTCTCCAACACCACAGTTCAAAAGCATCAATTCTTCAGTGCTCAGCTTTCTTCACAGTCCAACTCTCACATCCATATATGACCACTGGAAAAAACATAACCTTGACTAGACAGGCCTTTGTTGGCAAAGTAATGTCTCTGCTTTTGAATATGCTATCTGCTGCTGCTGCTGCTAAGTCGCTTCAGTCGTGTCCGACTCTGTGCGACCCCATAGACGGCAGCCCACCAGGCTCCCCCATTCCTGGGATTCTCCAGGCAAGAACACTGGAGTGTGTTGCCATTTCCTTCTCCAATGCATGAAAATGAAAGTGAAGTCGCTCAGTTGTGTCCAACTCCTAGCGACCCCATGGACTGCAGCCTACCAGGCTCCTCCGTCTGTGGGATTTTCCAGGCAAGAGTACTGGAGTGGGGTGCCATTGCCTTCTCCAGAATATGCTATCTATGTTGGTCGTAACTTTCCTTCAAGGAGTAAGCGTCCTTTAATTTAATGGCTGCAATCACCATCTGCAGTGATTTTGGAGCCCCAAAAAATAAAGTTTGACACTGTCTCCACTGTTTCCTCATCTATTTGCCATGAAGTGATGGGACCAGATGCCATGATTTTCGTTTTCTGAATGTTGAGCTTTAAGCCAACTTTTTCACTCTCCTCTTTCACTTTCATCAAGAGGCATTTTAGTTCCTCTTCTCTTTTTGCCATAAGGGTGTTGTCATCTGCATGTCTGAGGTTATTGATATTTCACCCTGCAATCTTGATTCCCACTTGTGCTTCTTCCAGCCCAGCATTTCTCATGATGTACTCTGCATATAAGTTAAATAAGCAGGATGACAATATACAGCCTTGATGTACTCCTTTTCCTATTTGGAACCAATCTGTTGCTCCATGTCCAGTTCTAACTGTTGCTTCTCGACCTGCATATAGGTTTCTCAAGAGGCAGGTCAGGTGGTCTGGTATTCCCATCTCTTTTAGAATTTAGTTGTCTTAGAGTCATTCAAATTGGAGTAATTAGTAAATAACTAATAAATGGCTCTAGAACTCAGCTGTGATGAATATGCAAGTTAGAAATATATATATATGACATTATGTGAAACCTTGGGAAATACTAAGTGATTTGAACAGAAAGCATCTAATCAGATGAGAACTTACCTGCAACATAACCCCAAAGAACACCCTCACACAAGTATAAAAACAGAAAAATTGCTTTAGATTATTTTGGAGTGTAAAACAAATTCAAGGGAAAGAAATGTTTTTTGTTTTGTTTTGTTTAAACTGAGCATGTTCAACAGCATCATCAGCTATTGGGAGTCAAGTAAATATGGCTTTGAAAATGTGCATTATATTCATCAACAAGAAAACAGTAAGCATGGAATTTCAATGTCCATGGGGACCTGAACAGTGGAGATAAAGGCGGACTGAGGAAGCTTCGTGTAATAGAGTCTCGGCCCCTTTGTGAAATTTGTAAGTGGAAAAAGAGAAGGTTGCTAAGAGGAAATGTTGGCATGTCATGTGTTATTTTGGATTAAAAAGACTAGGGCACGTCCCTGTGTCAGTGGAAATGAGACACTAAAGAGGAGAGGTGGGGTGGTAATAGTCTTGTGATAATATTCCTGGATTCACATTCTAAGTCTGTATAATGCTGCCTAATCTGCTCCTCTTTGAAACATTCATTGTATATAATAGTATTTTAATAAAGCCATTATGAATTTTGTGGTAAACCTATTGGATTTTATGTATCCAAGAATTTCCCCACATGAATTTGAGCTTTTTTTTTTCTTACACAGTACCTGTTAATTATCTAAAAAACAATTCCTTGAGAGCTTTGTGGTAAGATAGAGTTCCTGAGGGGAAAGAGAGTAATGAGATTCTGTGCTCAAGTGGAGGGATTCATCTTAGCAGTATGATGAACCCTCCTAGTGTGACAAGATGTGAAAAAAAGAGTATGATATGCTAGGATTATAAGCTTGATGGTGATACGTTGATAGCTACTATTTATTTCAGAAGTTTAAGATAATATCATAGCAACACACAGAAATAAACTCAGAAACCTACAAACTGAACTAAGCACATGGAAACCCACACGGAGGTACACAAACATATGTAACATGTATATAAACTCACAAACACTAGCCCTTAAATATATATGAATCAAAAGGTGGAGATAACATAGAGCTCAGATATAGTAGAATTGTATTTTATGAAAAGGATAAGAGTAGTGAAACAGCGCGGGTGCTCGAGCAGCGAGCTGCAGCTGCGGGATCGCTGGAGCTACACCACGTCCAAGGTAAGGAGCAGAGGCCGAGAGGAGCTGTCCCACGTTCAAGGTCAGGGGCAGCGGCCGAGAGGAGATGCCCCATGCCCATGGAAAGGAGCAGCGGCTACACTTTGTTGGAGCAGCTGTGAAGAGATAATCCACGTTCAAGGTAAGAGAAACGCCAGTAAGACACTAGGCTGAGAGAGGGCATCAGAGGGCAGACAGGCTGAAACCACAATCGCAGACAACTAGCCAATCTGATCACATGGACCACAGCCTTGTCTAACTCAATGAAACTAAGCCATGCCATGTGGGGCCACTCAAGACCGATGGGTCATGGTGGAGAGGTCTGACAGAATGTGGTCTACTGGAGAAGGGAATGGAAAACCACTTCAGTATTCTTGCCTTGAGAACCCCATGAACAGTATGAAAAGGCAAAATGATAGGATACTGAAAGAGGAACTCCCCAGGTCGGTAGATGCCCAATGCTACTGGAAATCAGTGGAGAAAGAACCCCAGAAAGAATGAAGGGATGGAGACAAAGCAAAAACAATACCCAGTAGTGGATATGACTGGTGATAGAAGCAAGGTCTGATGCTGTAAAGAGCAATATTGCATAGGAACCTGGAATGTCAGGTCCATGAATCAAGACAAATTGGAAGTGGTCAAACAGGAGATGGCAAGAGTGAAAGTCAACATTCTAGAAATCAGCAAACTAAAATGGACTGGTTAACTTACCTCAGATGACCATTATATCTACTACTGTGGGCAGGATACCCTTAGAAGAAATGGAGTAGCCGTCATAGTCAACAAAAGAGTCTGAAATGTAGTACTTGGATGCAATCTCAAAAACGGCAGAATGATCTCTGTTCATTTACAAGGCAAACCATTCAATATCAGGGTAATCCAAGTCTATGGCCTGACCAGTAATGCTGAATGGTTCTATGAAGATCTACAAGACCTTTTAGAACTAATAGCCCACAAAAAAGGTATCCTCTTCATTACAGAGGACTGGAATACAAAAGTAGGAAATCAAGAAACACCTGGATTAACAGGCAAATTTGGCCTTGCAGTACAAAATGAAGCAGAGCAAAGGCTAACAGAGTTTTGCCAAGAGAATGCACTGGTCATAGCAAACACCCTCTTCCAACAACACAACAGAAGACTCTACACATGGACATCACCAAATGGTCAACACCAAAATCAGATTGATTATATTCTTTGCAGCCAAAGATGGAGAAGCTCTATACAGTCAGCAAAAAACAAGACTAGAAGCTGACTGCGATTCAGATCATGAACTCCTTATTACCAAATTCAGACTTAAATTGAAGAAAGTGGGGAAAACCACGAGACCATTCAGGTATGGGCTAAATCAAATGCATTATGATTATACAGTGGAAGTGAGAAATAGATTTAAGGGACTAGATCTGATAGAGTGCCTGATGAACTATGGACAGAGGTTCATGACACTGTACAGGAGACAGGGAGCAAGATCATCCCCAAGAAATAGAAATGCAAAAAAGCAAAATGGCTGTCTGAGGAAGCCTTACAAATAGCTGTGAAAAGAAGAGAAGCAAAAAGCAAAGGAGAAAAGAAAAGATATACCCATTTGAATGCAGAGTTCCAAAGAACAGCAAGGAGAGATAAGAAAGACTTCCTCAGTGATCAGTGCAAAGAAATAGAGGAAAATAATAGAATGGGAAAGACTAGAGATCTCTTCAACAAAATTAGATACAAAGGGAATATTTCATGCAAAGATGGGTTCAATAAAAGACAGAAATGGTAGGAACCTAACAAAAGAAGAAGATATTAAAAAGAGATGGCAAGAATGCACAGAAGAACTGTACAAAAAAGATCCTCATGACCCAGATAATCATAATGGTGTGATCGATCACCTAGAGCCACACATCCTGGAATGTGAAGTCAAGTGGGCCTTAGAAAACATCACTACAAACAAAGCTAGTGGAGGTGATGGAATTCCAGTTGAGCTACTTCAAATCCTGAAAGATGATGCTATGAAAGTGCTGCACTCAATATGTCAGCAAATTTGGAAAACTCAGCTGTGGCCACGGGACTGGAAAATGTCAATTTTCATTCCAATCCTGAAGAAAGGCAATGCCAGGGAATGCTCAAACTACCACACAATTGCACACATCTCACACGCTAGTAAAGTAATGCTCAAAATTCTCCAAGCCAGACTTTATCAATACTTGAACGATGAACTTCCAGATATTCTAGTTGGTTTCAGAAAAGGCAGAGGAACCAGAGATCAAATTGCCAACATCTGCTGGATCATTGAAAAAGCAAGAGAGTTCCAGAAAAACATCTATTTCTGCTTTATTGACTAAGCCAAAGCCTTTGACTGTGTGGATCACAATAAAGTGTGGAAAATTCTGAAAGAGATAGGAATACCAGACCATCTGACCTGCCTCTTGAGAAACCTGTATGCAGGTCAGGAAGCAACAGTTAGAACTGGACATGGAAGAACAGACTGGTTCCAAATAGGAAAAGGAGTAGGTCAAGGCTGTATATTGTCACCCTGTTTATTTAACATATATGCAGAGTACCTCACGAGAAACGCTGGCTGGAGGAAGCACAAGCTGGAGTCAAGACTGCCAGGAGAAATGTCAATAACTTCAGATATGCAGATGACACCACCCTTATGGCAGAAAGTGAAGAACTAAAGAGCCTCTTGATGAAAGTAAAAGAGGAGAGTGAAAAAGTTGGCTTTAAGCTCAACATTCAGAAAACTAAGGTTATGGCTTCCAGTCCCATCACTTCATGGCAAATAGATGGGGAAACAATGGAAACAGTGGCTGACTTTATTTATTTATTTATTTGCCAACAAAGTTCCGTCTAGTCAACAAAGGTCCGTCTAGTCAAGGCTATGGTTTTTTCAGTAGTCAAATATGGATGTGAGAGTTGGACTGTGAAGAAAACTGAGTGCCGAAGAATTGATGCTTTTGAACAGTGGTGTTGGAGAAGACTCTTGCGAGTTCCTTGGACTGCAAGGAGATCCAACCAGTCCATCCTAAGGGAGATCAGTCCTCGGTATTCATTTAAAGTACTGATGTTGAAGCTGAAACTCCAATACTTTGCCCACCTGATGCAAAGAGTGGACTCATTTGAAAAGACCCTGATGCTGGGAAAGTTTGAAGGTAGGAGGGGAAGGGGACAACAGAGGATGAGACTGTTGGATGGCATCACCGACTCAGTTGGACATGAGTAAACTCTGGGAGCTGGCGATGGACAGCGAGGCCTGGTGTGCTGCTGTCCAGGGGTCGCAAAGAGTCGGACATGACTGCGGAACTGAACTGAAAGAAACAGTTGCTGAAACTAGTGTCAGAGAAAGCTGAGTAGTTTCTCAGTATCACTGGGGTCCAGGTAAAGAAGAAATAATCCTTTATATTGACACTCATTTACTTATAGTGTAATTCCTCCAACAGCTTTAAACAGTCTCTTTTGAGACTTCCCCAGTGGTCCAGTGGCTATAACTCCAAACTCTCAATTCAGTGGCCAGGAGTTTGATCCTTAGTCAAGGAACTAGATCCCACATGCCGCAGCTAAAGATCCTGTGTGCCAAAACTGAGACCCAGCACAGCCAAAAAAAAAAAAAAAGCAAAAGAAACAACAGCAAAAAATACCCAGCCTCTCCGTAGAGAAAGAGAATGCATAACTGGGACTGCTCCAAGATTAAGGTTTCCCAGGTGGTGCTGGTAGTGTTTAGTCACTAAGCCATGCCTGACTCTCTGCGACACTGTAGACTATAGCCCACCAGGCTCCTCTGTCCATGGGATTTCCCAGGCAAGAATACTGAATTGCCCTTTCCTTCCCCATGGAATCTTTCTAACCCAGAGATCGAACTTAAGTCTTCTGCATTGGCAGGTGAATTCTTTACTGTTGACCTGCCAGGGAAGCCATCATATGTGATACTACCAGCAATATCATTGTGTCTATACACACAGTTGTCTATATGCTTTTTTTTTCTTTAGTTTTTATTTTATTTGTAACTGTTTTTATTAAAATATACTTAATCTGCATTATGTATAGGCCAGAATACTGGAGGGGATCTTCCCAACCCAGCGACTGAACCCAGGTCTCCCAACTTGCAGGCAGGTTCTTTACCAGCTGAGCCTCCAGGGAAGCTCACAAATACTGGATTGGGTAGTCTATCCCTTCTCCAGCAGATCTTCCCAATCCAGGAACGGAACTGGGGTCTCCTGCATTGCAGGTGGATTCTTTACCAGCTGAGTGATTAGGGAAGCCTATATATATATATATATATATATATATATTCATTTTCAGATTCTTTCCCGTTATAGGTTGTTTCAAGATAGTAAGTTCCCTTTGCTATGCAGTGGGTCCTTGTTGTTTATTTTATATATAGTAGGGGACATCTTCTAATCCCTGACTCCAGATTTATCTTCCCCCACCTCCCCCTGTTTTCCTCTTTTTTTTTTTTTTTGTTATCTGTGTCTGTAAGTCTATTTCTGTTTTTTTAAAATAAGTTCATTTGTATCACATTTTTATATTCCACATAAAAGCAATATCATATGATATTTGTCTTTCTCTGACATACTTCACCTAATATGATAATCTCAAGGTCCATGCATGCCACTACAAATAACATTATTTCATTCTCTTTTATCATTGGGTAGCATTCCATTGTGTGTGTGTGTGTGTGTGTGTGCGTGTGTGTGTGTGTGTGTATACCTCATCTTCCTCATCCATTCATCTGCCAATGGGCACTTAGGTTGCTTCCATGAATTGATTTTTGTAAATAATGTTGCTACTAACATTGGAATGCATGTATCATTTCAAATTAGGGTTTTCTCTGGATGTACACCCATGAGTGGGATTGCTGGGTCATGTGAAAACTCTATTTTTAGTTTCTCAGGGACCCTCCATACCGCTTTCCATAGTGTCTATGCCAGTTTACATTCCTGTTAACAGTGTAGAAGGGTTCCTTTTCCTCCATGCCCTCTCCAGCTTTTATTATCTGCAGAATTTTTAATGATGGCCATTCCAAATTGGTGTAAAGTGATACCTCATTATAGTTTTGATTTGCATTTCTCTAATAGTTAATGATATGGAGTTTTTTGTGTGTGTGCCTCTTGGCTGTCTGTATGTTTTCTTTGGATAAATGTCTGTTTATGTCTTCAGTCCATTTTCTGATTGGATTGTTCATTTGTATCCCATTAAGCTGTATGAGTCTTTTTGGAAAATAATCTCTTATAGGTTGCATTATTAACAAATATTTCTCCCATTTTGTAGATGGTCTTTTTTTTTAATTAGTTTCCTTTGCTCTGAAAAAAGCTTTTAAATGTAATTAGGTACCATTAGTTTATTTCTGCTTTTGTTTCCACTACTCTAGGAGACAGATCCAAAAAAAAACCACATTGCTGTGATTTATATGAAAGAGTGTTCTGCCTATGTTTTCCTCTAGGAGTTTTATAATATCCAGTCATACATTTATATCTTTAATTAATTTTGAGTTTATTTTTATATGGTGTTAGATAATGTTCTAATTTCATTTTTTATATGTAGCAGTCCAGTTTTTCCCAGTACCACTATTGAAGAGACTGTCTTTTCCTCCTTTGTATATTCTTGCCCCCTTTTTCATAGATTAATTTACTCTAAGTGTGTGAGTTTATTTCTGGGCTTTCATTCCTGTTTCAGTGACCTGTGTGTCTGTTTTTGTGCTAGTACCATCCTGTTTTGGTTGCTGTAAGTCTGTAGTATAGTCAAAATTCAGGGAGTGTGATTCCTCCAGCTCTATTCTAGTTCTGTGGAAAATGCCATTGGCAAATTGATGGGGATTGTATTGAATCTGTAGATTGACTTTGGCAGTATGATCATTTTAACAGTATTGATTCTTCTAACCCAAGAAAACAGTGTATCTTTCCATCTGTTTGTGGGGTCTTGAATTTCTTTTGTCAGAGTCTTTTTTTTTTTTAAACTTTACAATATTGTATTGGTTTTGCCATATATCAACATGAATCCGCCACAGGTATACACATGTTCCCCATCCTGAACCCTCCTCCCTCCTCCCTCCCCATACCATCCCTCTGGGTCGTCCCAGTGCACCAGCCCCAAGTATCCAGTATCATGCATTGAACCTGGACTAGCAACTCATTTCATATGTGATATTATACATGTTTCAATTTCGTACTACAGACTTTTGCCTTGTTAGGCTTATTCCTAAGTATTTTATTCTTTTTCATGCAGTAGTAAATGGGAATGTTTCATTAATTACTCTTTTTGACATTTTCTTGTTAGTGTACAGAATTGCCACAGGTTTCTGAATATTAATTTTGAATCCAGCAGCTTTACTGAAGTGTTATCCCTTAACTGCTTATTGTGGATACAGATGATTTTGCTACTTTTGTCTGTTACCTTTCCTGCTAGCTTTAAGTGTGGATAACTTACTACCTTTATTGTATATTTGCCTTTACGAGTGAGTTTTCCATTTCATAATTTTCTTGTTTCTAGTTGTGGCCTTTTCTGTCTAGAGAAGTTCTTTCAGCATTTGTTGTAAAGTTGGTTTTGTGGTGGTGGATTCTTTTAGCTTTCACTTGTCTGCAAAGCTTTTGATTTCTGCAAATCTGAACAACAGCCTTATTGGGGAGAATATTCTTGGCTGTAGTTTTTTCTCTTGAATCACTTGCAGTATATTGTGCTACTCCCTTCTGGCCTGCAGAGTTTCTGCTGAAAAAGCAGCTGATGACCTTATGAGAGTTCATTTGTATTTATTGCTTTTCCCTTGCTGCTTTCAATACTCTCTCTTTATCTTTAACCTTGGTCATTTCAATTGCAATGTGTCTGGGTGCATTCCTCTCTGAGTTCATCCTGTATGGAACTCTCTCTGCCTCCTGGACTTGCGTGATTGCTTCCTTTCCCAGGTTAAGGACATTTTCAGCTATTATCACTTCAAAAATATTCTAAGCCCATGTCTCTCTCTCTTCTCCTTTTGGGACCCCTATAATGTGAACATTGGTGTATTTGGTGTTGATCCAGATATCTCTTAAATTGTCCTCACTTCTTTATATTCTTGTTTTCTTTTGTTTGGTGGCAGTGATTTCCACTTCTTTGTCTTCCAGCTCAGTTATCTGTTTTCCTACCTCATTTAGTCCACTGTTGACTACTTCTGTGTATTTCTCATTTCAGCTATTATATTCTTCAATTCTGTTTAGTTGTTTGTTATATTTTCTAACTCGTTGTTAAAAACTTCTTATACTTTATTTTTCTGTGCATCCATTTTCCTGAGTTCTTTGATCATCTTTACAGTTGTTACTCTGAACATTTTCTTGTAAATTCTCCACCTCCTTGTCACTTAGTGCTTCTTATTTCTGTCACTTCATTTAATTTAAATTGATATTTATATTTTTATGTACATGACAGGTTAGTTATGGTTCTCAACTTTGAAGCAATAGCCTTCTATAGGAGACATCCTGTATGCCTCAGCAGTACTTTCCCCTCTCATCACCCAAGGACCAGGGTCTAGGTGGTCGTGGTTGGGCCTGGCCAGTGTAGCAGACTTGGTCTGCAGGCTCTGGGACTCTAGTTACCTTTCTCTGGTGTTTGCCCTCTGGTAGTGAGACTGGTCTGGATGCTTGTGTAGTCTTCAAGGTTGGGGGTGGGTGGGTGGGGTGGCGCCTGGCCACTGGTGGGTGGAGCTGCATCTTGGCTTTCTTGTAGGCAGGGCTGTTACTATGGACATGTCCAGAGGCAGCTGTGGACCCAGGAAGTCTTTAGGCAGACTGCCTGCTGATGTTTGGGGCTTGTCCCTGACCAGTTTGTTGTTTGGAGGGAGGCCTCCCACCTCTGAGGTTTAAAGCATGTTGGGTAGGGTCAAGTGTTGATGCCAAGATGTCAATCCCCAGGAGAGTTCATGCAGATGAATGCTTTTGATCTGTTGGACACCAATGTCTATGTCCTCAGGGTGAGCCACAACCATATACCCCTACCTTGCCAGGAGACCCTCCTTGACCAGCAGGCAGGTCTGTCTCAGGCTCCTATCAAATTACGGCTTGTGCCCTTGGTCCCAGCACACATGAGATTCTGTGGATGGTCTTCAAAAGCCAAGTCTCTATTTCCCCTGATGTTTTTCCCTGCAATCAAGTCCTGCAGGTCTTCAAAGCCAAAAGCTCTCGGGGGTTTCTCTTCCTGTGCCTGACACCCAGTCAGGTTGGCCTGACATAGGGCTAAGTACTTTCACTCCTGAGGGAGAATGTCTGTAATATAATCTTTCTCCAGGTTATGGGTCACCCACTGAGAGGGTATGGGATTTGAGTATATCATGAGTTCACCCCTCCTATGTATCTCGCTGTGGTTCCTTATGTCCCTAGTTTAAAAGGTCTTTTCTGGTAGATGCCAGTCTATTTCCTCCATGGCTTTCTGCAGTTAGCTGGGATTTTGGTCACTTGTGAGGGGAGCTGAGTCTAGGGACCTTCTACTCCATCATCTTGGCCAGTCTTCTTCCTCTTGCTCATCTGCTTCTCTATATGATTCCCACACTGAACACCCCTAAAAACCCTCCCCAGAAAATTTCTCTTCATCAGTTACCATCTTATTTTTGAAGGTTTTCTTTCTTTCAAAAATAAAATTATAATACTCTTTCCAAAAGAATGTTCAACAATTTAAACATGTATAGTTTTCACTCCAGTACTCTTGCCTGGAAAATCCCATGGACGGAGGAGCCTGATAGGCTGCAGTCCTACCAGGGGTCGCGAAGAGTCAGACACGACTGAGCGACTTCACTTTCACTTTTCACTTTCAAGCATCGGAGAAGGAAATGGAAACCCACACCAGTGTTCTTGCCTGGAGAATCCTAGGGACAGGGAAGCCTGGTGGGCTGCCCTCCATGGGGTTGCACAGAGTTGGACATGACTGAAGCAACTTAGCAGCAGCAGTTTTCTCTCATTAATTTATTCTAAATATTTTTAAAATAGCCTTTAAATTGAAGACAGAAATGCCTAACCTTTTACCCATATGATTCACAGCATAAGCTAAATCCATAGGTAGTATTTCTTTTTTTTTTCTTTTTCACTTTTTGGAGTTGACGGACTGTGGTTGAAGGATAGTTATTCCTAAAGTAAGAAAATGCAATATGGTTGCCAGTGAAGAGTGTAAAAAGCTGTGCAGTTTATTCCAGGACAGCTCTATTACAAGCAGTTGTGCTCCAAGCTTTAGTAACATTTTGCTGAAAACAGGCACCATGCAAAGACAAAGGATTTGCAGATGGAGAAGGGCAGTTACATTTTAGCATCCCAGAGTGAGGACAGCTGTTCACCTTTGTGGGTACCTGCCCCTGTGGCATAAACTGTTGCAAGTGATCCCCATGAAAGGATGTCCCCTCACTCACCTTAAGCTGTGTAAATCAGAAACACACTGACCAGACAGATGAGGATGAGGGCAAAATGGTTGTTTCCTTTAATCAAATTTCTGATTACCACTGGCTTAGAAGCATGCCTTTAGATAATATATTTAGAGTTGAACAGAAACATTTTATTTGGGTGGAAGGGGCTTCCCTGGTGGCTCAGAGGTTAAAGCATCTGCCTGCAATGTGGGAGACCTAGGTTCAATCCCTGGGTCGGGAAGATCCCCTGGAGAAGGAAATGGCAACCCACTCCAGTATTCTTGCCTGGAGAATCCCATGGACAGAGGAGCCTGGTGGGCTACTGTCCACAGGATCGCAAAGAGTCGGGCACGACTGAGCGACTTCACTTCACTTCACTTCACTTCTTCAAACTGGATTCGGAGAAGGCAATGGCACCCCACTCCAGTACTCTTGCCTGGAAAATCCCATGGATGGAAGAGCCTGGTAGGCTGCAGTCCATGGAGTCGTTAAGAGTAGGACAGGACTGAGCAACTTCACTTTCACTTTTCCCTTTCATGTGTTGGAGAAGAAAATGGCAACCCACTCCAGTGTTCTTGCCTGGAGAATCCCAGGGACGGGGGAGCCTGGTGAGCTGCCATCTATGGGATCGCACAGAGTTGGACACGACTCAGGCGACTTAGCAGCAATCTGGATTAATCTACTTGGATAGGTATCTGTTTTTCACCTTGGGGTGGCTATGCATGCCAGGAGGGAGCCATAGTTTGGGGGTCCTTTGCTGGGGAAAGATGGTCATTCTCTGATCTACTTGTACATCCTTTAAGAAATATCTTCCTTTAGAAAAAAAATGTGATTTTGATATAATAATTCCCAGAAATTCTGGGACTAATTCTAGCCAAGAGGAAGATAGGGATCTTCCCTTTTGGTGCTCCTCCAAGAGCATTTAATTCTCGAAATAATTATTTTATATGCTTTTCTCTTTAAAAATATATTTCTGTCATTCATGTAGTTAGGATATCAGTAGTTCCTCTGAATATTTTCAGAATCATTGTGTAGAAAATGATGGCATAGTGCAGCTTAATTATAGAATTATATAAAGGAATGTATTAGACCCTGGTTAAAAGTTCTAAAAATTATACATTAAAGTTTCCCATTTTCAAGATGCAGAAAAATTCCCTTTCTCAGAAGTTCTATTGATGATTAATTTCCCTCTAGCCTTCAACAAGGAAGCAGATTTTGAATTAATTAAAACTTTAAAAGCTTGTCAATTTCTGGAGTGTATGCTCACTATTTATGGAACAAAAGGTGCGAACTCTTCTTTGCTGACATGGCTTTGTTTGTATTATGCATCTTCTTGGTTCATTAACCCCCTTTTATGTATCAGCATTACACTTCCTTTCTTGCTCGTATAGGCCTGCCGTCTGCGTGGTCAGAGTTAAGAGAATGCAGGGTAGTGTGCCAAACTTTAGAAAATTACTTCATTTTCTATTTACCCAATTCTTCTAAAGCTGCATCCTGGTCGTCATTAATAACAACGACAGCACTACCTCCTTGATAGAAGTATATTAGGTGAATCAGAAGCAAATTCCCCTCACAGTCCAACTGTAGATTTTTCTTGGAATCTACCAACTTTGGCATTTTTCTTTAAGAGTTTTTCTGGTTGGCTGGTCACAGAACATTGAAATAATAAAAATCCGAAGCTATCTAATATTAAAAGAATATTGACTACTTAAGAAAACCTATGTTTAAAATGTTACCCCAGAAAGCCATATTAGTAATAGCCCAACTGCTTTTTATTCATAGAAAATGGCATCATTTTACCTCTTGAATGTCATGTTTTGGACAAAAGCTAATAATTTTATTAAGACTCAGATTCAAATTGGGGGAGAACTGGGAAAAATACATTTTTTTTTCGTCTCAAATATGTGAGTCATTTTTAGGCAAAGGTTCTGTCTCTGTAAACATTAGACTTACTACATGAATGATAATAATGCTAATATGTATGAAACACCCATTATGTTTCAAGAATAGGGTTAAGTGCTTATGTGGATTATGTCATTAAACTGTTCTACTTGGCCAATAAGTCAGGCATTGTTACATGTAAGGAGAATTAGACTTGGAGAACTTCAGTGTCTTATCCAAAGTCACATGGCTAGCAAGTGTCAGAGACAGAATTCAAACTCGCAGAAGTCTGATGTCAGATTGCACTCAACCAGTCTCTTATACCATAACCCTTCTCAGTGTCTTAATAGGAAAAAAAAAGCCAAAACTCTTCTATTGGAGAAAAACAAACTAAAAAATAGCAATTCTCTCTGTTTCTCTGTCTCTGCTATTTATTTTGGGGTATAAACACAACTCCAAATTGCTAATTATACATGCAGAATCAGCTGGTAATCATCTTTATTTTTACTATAAAAGAGAGGTTTGTCTTGATTATGGACTACTTTTTTTGTTATCTGAGAAACTTAATTGTATATGCCACTTAAACTGTAGACAGTATACTAAGGAGAAATATTTACTATGGTTTTCAAGACAACTACTTTCCAAAAAAAACAGAAAGACACAAATATATATCCAGGTACAATTTCCAACGATATAGCTGTATGTTGTTTATGAAGTGATGAAGATCAAATACCATTGGAAATAGTCATCCCACTGAGGAAAACTCACCTTTAGAATGGAAAAATTTGTGTACTGCTAATGCTGATTTAAGACTTACAAACATAAAAAGGAATCCCCATAGTGTCTGATCTAATCTTGACACGAGAACAGTATCCAAAAGATCTATTGTCAGTCACAGCTCAAAGCTGCTGCCTTGGGAAGAAAAAATGCTTTGATAACTCTTTGTGTCAAAGAAAAGGATTTTACTGTGTGAAATATTGATTAAAACTTTAAAATAAAATTGGTATTTTCTGAAAGAACCTTGTAAAGGTAACAAAGAAAATAAGAAAGAAAATCCAAAGGGTGCTTTTAGATTGTTTTCAGAAGGGTTGATGTTTAAAGAAAATCTTGTAGAAAAGAATGTACATTACCTTTTAATATCTATATCAATATAATTTTTCCACTAACAATGACAATATGCTTTCTTCACATTGCTATTATTAATTTTTATTTTAAGATCAAAGGGCATTTGCTGTGCTTTTTAGTTGATAAAATAAATGCATTCCATCCATAGGCTTCAGAATATTATTTCTCAAGTCAAGGAAAAGTCAATAGTACAAATAGATATTTTGCTGTCAAAGAAGAGTTAGGAGTCTATCTAGGCTTTCCAATTATATAACATATTTATAAAATATTGTGATGCTATCACAACAATTTTAGGGGGAGCTTCTATTTGATTAGGGGGTGTAGGAAATGTGATGTTAGTAAAGACAATAATTGCAAACAAGCTGGGACGATAGGGGCCTAATGATGATTACACAATTTAAGGAGATATTGAGAAAGGTTTAAATCATGAAAATCACCCTCGATAAACTTTATCATTTCAGGGAAAATGAGGGTAGAGTGGGAATAAGACAAGAAATTGAATTGGAAGGAGGAAGTTGAATCCCAGCTAAATTACTGTAAGCCCTTCAGAGTGAGGTCAGAGCAAAGACTTGTGGGTCAGGCTTCTTTGTGTGTCTCTTTCCAATGACTTTTCATTCAGTCCATCCACACTTACCAGGCACCCACTCTGACAACTGCTCTAAAAATGTAAGTTTAAAAACATGGCTTCTATTTTTTGATAAAGAGATTTCTGATGAAGCATTAAAGTACATAAAGGTTGTCTGAAGATACCATGGTGTTTGGAGAGGAGATGTGATAAGATGAGACAAATTATCTTAGTAAAGTGCCTGGAAAATAGTAAATCATCCAGAAATATCCACTGACATAGTATCAGGACCTCTGGGGGTACTGAAACATAGGTTGGGGCCCAGTTACTTCTCAGATGTTTACTTGAGTGTGTGACTGGGTGTGGGGCCTGCTTCTCCTTGGGGAAAGCGAAAAGTGAGGAGCAGACTCCAGCCTCATGTGAGAAGTAGTTCTAAAGACAGAGTTTAGCTCTTGCAATATGAATCATATGACTTAAGAGAAGGGAGGTGTTTCTCAGGCATTCTTAGATACAGTACAGGGAAAATGATGAGGAAGACAGGAAGACGCCTGGGCTGGGGCTCTGAATTCAGGTCCTGAGTTCAAATCCTGTGCCTGCCACTAGCTGAGGGATCTTGGGCAGGCTGTCTAGACTGAATCTCAGTTTCTCCTCCATGAAATAAACCTATGATTGTATGTCCTTCACTGGGTTGTTGGACAGATGAAGAGAGCACATTTTTAGTGCTAGAGTTGTATTTGGAGCATGGTACGTGTTCACAAGCTTGTGAAATGGTTCGAGTTTGTAATATCCAGGGAAGTCAAATGGCTCTCAGATTTTTTAACCTGGTATATTTGCAACCACCACTCTTATTTTTTCTTAAAGCCACACAGGCTCAACTCGACCTTATCCTGATAGGTTGATCCCTCTTTCATCCTTTTGTCAGGGCTGTGGACCCAGCGTTAGTTTTTCTACTTACAAAAGAAAAGGAAGAAATGGTACACTAAGCCCACTCATTTAGGAACAGTCCCCATGCTTTCCGTTTTTCTTTTCTACCAGTGTTGAAATGAACGTGCTTAAAAGCTCCAGAAAATTAAGATGAAACTGTGAAGATTTTTCTTTGTTTGCCTTAAGATTTTTTCCTAGGCATTTCACACATCATTCTGCAGAGGCATGGTGTACTCTGGAGGGGGAAACAAATACTCTCAGAATACTCGTCTCTTCTTGACTTGGCCTTTCAGATTATTTGTCCTTCACATCATTTGATATTGCATAGCCAGACAAATTCAATTATTTCCCTAACGCTGAGCTCTGTGACTAATACTTATGCCTTTGGGGTTTGGTCAGAAACATTAGACCTGTATGACGTATAATACAAAGTGGGGCATATTTACGAGCTGTGACCTTTATCATACATGGCGTCAATAAACAATTTAAACACGAACACTCTGGGAGAAGGTCAGGTTAAGGATAAAAAGCTGGTCTCAAAGTTCTTTGAGTGGTATTTAATTGAATCAGCTGCTTTACCTTAAAAATTATGGAAAATTTACCCTTTTCCCACAGGCCAGTATATGTCCATTCCTTGCAGTCCATGAGTGTAGCTGTAGTACAGATGTGTTTAGAGGTGTCTCGAAAACCAAGGTGTTTGATCATGGTGCTACATGACAGTGACACTTTCTGATGCAGTAGAAAGCATATCTTTTGTGTTAATATAATTAAGAGTGTGCAATATATACGTATGTATATTAATATTTCAACCTCTAACTTTCCTTATTTTCACCTTTTCTTAGAATGTATTATTGGCACAACTAAATTACCCGTAGACTTAATTGTCCCCTGCACCTGATTTATTCTACCCGGAGCTGTCCACACCGGAAGTCTAGGCGTTCACCACCAGCTATGTGTATTTCCCATCAGTTTGACATCTTGCCCAGCTGACCCAGTAAGTTACAAACTTAAATGCTTAACGCAGCCAGGCAAACAAAATGAATACTTCAAGCAGGTGTCAAATGCATACTGTATGTATTGAAATATATTTCAGGGACCCATGTAATACAACATGGAATTAATATTATTCTACAAATTGCAACCTATAATGTTTTGACAGTTAAGCTCTACTTTGCTTAGAGCAGTTGGTTTGCTTAGATTTGAATGAGAAACACTCAAGCCTGGATGTTTCAACCGTGTCAACATTCTCTCAAACCACTCTCCATGTGGAACTGTAGCCTGGACCCAAGTGAAACTTATTTACATGGCCCATATCGAAAATTATGGTTATGGGGCTGAATTTTGACCTAATTTGATTCTTGGAATATTACTTATCAGAAAGGGGCTCTGTGTCCTCTTTAGGCTGAAGGAGTCTGATTCTGGTGGATCTGCGTTAATACTTCAAAACATCATGACTTTGTCTCGTCTGCTCACCCTTTTCATATGGATCTAATGTAGAGGCTGCAATGTGCTCTGTTAGATTAGATGAAGAACACACTGTAGCCTCCACATTAGAGCTATATGAAAAAGGCTAAAGTATAAGACTCACAGAAGTTCTTCAGATGCTTATCACCACCATGAGTCAGAGGCGGGCTCAGTGAACCTTCTTTAAGGGTCTTGATGCTGTTTATTGCTCACTAGATCACCCTTGACTTTATGGATTTTTTTTTCTACTTCAGTATTCTATTTTAAACCTATTTTCCCAGAAGGAAAAAAAAAAATTGAAGGACTATGGTGCTTCTGCTGTCACTTCAGTTGTGTCCGACTCTGTGCGACCCCATAGATGGCAGCCCACCAGGCTCCCCTGTTCCTGGGATTCTCCAGGCAAGAACACTGGAGTGGGTTGCCATTTCCTTCTCCAATGAGTGAAAGTGAAAAGTGAAAGTGAAGTCACTGAGTCATATCCGATTCTTTGTGACCCCATGGACTGCAGCCTACCAGGGCCCTCCGCCCATGGGATTTTCCAGGCAAGAGTACTGAGTGGGTTGCCATTGCCTTCTCTGTGAAGGACTATAAATTTTGTTATTAAATATTCTGGACAGCTGTAATAAATAGATAAATAAAATACAAAGAAATAAATACATACTACAATCAGTCAGTGGCACCCCACTCCAGTACTCTTGCCTGGAAAATCCCATGGATGGAAGAGCCTGGTGGGCTGCAGTCCATGGGATCGAGAACAGTCAGATATGACTGAGCGACTTCACTTTCACTTTTCACTTTCATGTATTGGAGAAGGAAATGGCAACCCACTCCAGTGTTCTTGCCTGGAGAATCCCAGGGATGGAGGAGCCTGGTGGGCTGCCGTCTCTGGGGTCGCACAGAGTTGGACACGACTGAAGCGACTTAGCAGCAGCAGCAGCACAAGCAGTCATAATAATCTTGAAACATATTTCAGGTAATATCAAGCACATATTTTATTCAGTTCAAATTTTCAATTATAAATGTAAAGTCACAAATAATTTCTTTGTAGAGAAGAAAACTTTTGAGACATTCTAGTAGGTGCTTAACTTACTGTAGTACCATGAGGCTTAACTCCTGCTCAGTTACAGTGTGTGCATGTGCACGCATGTGTGTGTGTATGCGTGTGTGTGTGTGTTTTCTTTTTTTTTTTTTAATTTTTGTTTATTTGACTGGGTCTTAGTTGTGGCATGCAGGAATCTAGTTCCCTGACCAGGTATCAAACCCGTGCCCGCTGCATTGAGATTGTGGAATCTTAGCCACTGGAGCACCAGGAGAATTCCTGCAGCAGGTTAAAGAGAAGTCCCTACACTATGTTAAAGAGAAGTCACTGGCCCGAAAACAATGTCTCCATTCCCAACTTCTGCGAGTCCTGCAGTTGCACCCCGAACACCAGGGTTTCATGATGGTGCCCAGCAGAATCGCCTCCAAGTAAATCATTTTTAAAGAGCCTAGGAATTTACCAACAAATTGATTTTAAAGTGCATGACAGAATTTACAGAACCTTTGGAAATATGGTATATTGGTGAAGTTTTAGAACAGTAGACAAGGAAGTGACAGATATTTATTTTCTGTTCAACCAGTGCATTTAAAATACTTCTATCCTTTGTGTATGGTGAATGAAACTCACCCTAAACCAGCATGTCAACATCAGTCTGGTGCCCTGATCTCAAGCAATTCAATAAATTAACGATTGCTCTAGAGAGGAAGAGTGGTCTTATTCCGGGGGACCTTGTGGAACCCCAGGCTAGCCAAGGAGTGATATGACCTCATTTGCACACATCCTGGGACTTGTTGGGACATGTGTGTAACCCCACTGACCTGATAGGAGCGTGGAGGGCCAGAAGGCACGTGGAAAGGGAAAAATAAGTCCAGCGTCTTCCCCCTTCCCAGTTCAGGCTCCATGTACTCACCTCAATAGTAGAATAGCATCACTGCTCATCTTCTCCCTCAACTTCCCATCACCTACCCTACCATGTCTCGGCACTGGGAGACTGTGGAAATTTCCAGAAATGCAACCCAAAAGCCATATTAGGGGCTCTGTTTGTCATGGTCTAAGTGTTACATGGATCCCCAAAGATGAAGATCTAACTCAAATTGTCTCTGTCCTATATTTTTTTCTTTTGTTGTTTGTTCTATTCAAGTGTAGTTGATTTGCAATGTTGTGTTAGTTTCTGGTGTATACAGTGATGCTATACAGTAGGTCCTTGCTGTTTATCTATTTTATATACAGTAGGGTGTATCTGTTAATCCCAAACACCTAATTTATCCCTCCCTCCCTCATCTCCCCTCTCGGGTAACCATAAGTTTGTTTGTTTATTCAGTACTGGTCACTGGTCACCCCGTATTGCTTAAAAGCACATCTGCTTGGGCAAACCTAAGGTGGTCAGAAGAGCCCGGCTTCACCGTGTATTTCACCAGTGGCCTCATCCTAACTGATTTCTGTGCCCACCTCCCCCTACCCAGTGTCAGGGACCCTCAGTCTAGGTTCATCTGTAGACTGTGTCTGAGTTGTTCCTGATCACAGCAAGGACTCACCCTTACATCATCCTAAGTTTCCTCCCCACACACTGGCGCTCGCAAGAGTCTCACATTCCAAAGTGTTGGCTCCCTTCCTCCCCTCTCCAAATATTACGAGAGTTGTCCTTTTCCTATGTCTGGTTCACGACGGTTAAGAATCCAAGTTACACTGCATGTTTATGACTTGGGTTAGCTTAGGGAGGTTGGGTGATTTAATGAGATAAGCTAAGATTTCAGGTTTAGGCAGGCTTAGTTTCAAGTACCTGTTTCCTGGGTGATGTTGATCAACTCACTGAACCTCGGTTTGCTTATCTGTAACACGAGAACATACCTATTTAAGTGATTAAATTGACTAGCTTAGCCTCGGCATGTGGCTGTTTATTTTTGAGGTTAATATTCATTAGTGATATGAGAGTCAGTATGAAAGCAGCTCTTTTGGAATCTGATAACAGAAGACTAAACCCCTTTGATAAAGCGTGGTTGTATAAGAGGTCGCTTTTTGAGAGGAAGTAGAGAAGACGAAACTGTCTGTTTGCAGGTTAGCTGCACATTTTCCACTACACCCCTCCCTTCACTTCCCTTGAACACTAGAAATAAAGTTGCTTTGAATCAAAGAGTGTGGGCAGACTAGGCTTTAAAAGAATTTCAGCTGTTATCAGAAAATCCTCCAGTTCCACCATAGGCATTCCACTGAACTGCCTTGATGTCTGAAAAAATCCCACCTGTGAGGTTACTATTTTGAGTAAATTGTGGTAGATGCCAGCTTTCAACCCAGATGTGCTGTGGAGGTGGATAAAATGTTAAGGTATGATCATGACTTTCTTTTAGATGGATTAGCTGTTACAGAACATAAGGCAAAGCCTCTGGGCCTAACTAGTGGCTCAGATGGTAAAGAATCTCCTTGCAAGGCAGCAGACCCGGGTTCGATTCCTGGGTTGAGAAGATCCCCTAGTGAAGGAAATGGCAATCCACTCCAGTATTCTTGCCTGGAAAATCCCAGGGACAGAAGAGCCTGGTGGGCTGCTGTCCATAGGGTCAGACAGAGTCGGACACAACTGAAGTGACTTAGCATGCATGCATGCGTTGGAGAAGGAAATGGCACCCCACTCCAGTATTCTTGCCTGGAGAATTCCATGGACAGAGGAACCTGGCAGGCTAGAGTCCATGGGGTTGCAGAGTCGGACAGGGCTGAGTGACTAACACTTCTACTTTCATACTGTGGTGAAGGATAAAGAATGTTTGCACACTTAGTTCTTGCTGCCCAAGAAAGCAAAACCCAGTGGAAAAGTTTGCATAAACTGTAACTTGGAGACCTTATCACGACCAGTGATCAGGAAGGACAGGGTCAAACTAGTGGACAAAGGGCCTTACTTTAGGTCTTGATCCTAAAAATCCTCCAGGATATTTCTTCTCCAGTTTTTTTTTTAAACTATGTGTTTTAATCTAGGTGAATAACTAGGAAAAAAATTTATTGAAGGTAAGGTATTCAATGGTCTTCCCTTGCTCACCAGTAAAGAATCCTCCTGCCAATGCAGAAGACACGGGTTCAGTCCCTGGTCCAGAAAGATCCCCTGGAGAAGGAAATGGCAACCCACTCCAGTATTTTTGCCTGAGAATCCCCATAGACAGAGGAGCCTGGCAGGCTACAGTCCATGGGGTTGCAGAGTAGGATTGAATTTAGTGACTGAAAAACCACAACAAAAATGTATTCAATAAAGTGGATGTAAAAATATACACCTGTGTCTAATATTTTTGAGCACTAGCTCTATGTCTATTTCTCTGCTATGCGGTGGTACTTCAGTGATTGAAGAATTCATGTTTTCTAGCCCAAGAAGCACAACACTCTGGTGGTAGAAGCCAACACATGCAAGACAAACTAAATTGCAGGTGAATGTCTGTCTCTTTAAGACCCCAGTCAAATGTCTCATCTATCAAGTCTTAACTGACTCAAATTCAAGATAATTTAATCACTTAGCTGTCGAAACTCATCTCTTACACAGACCTTCATCTTTGTAATTAAGACACAATGTTGTAATCAATATGTTTATGTGGCTATCTTTCTAACTAGGCTGCAAACTTCTTTAAAGCAAAGGGTTAGCTTTTGTTCTACTCTGTACCTTTAGTACGAATCACAAAGTTTGCTTGGTAATGGTCACTCAAATGTTTTCTTGAATGAATATCGTAATCGTGTTGTGAAGTGTCTTTGAAGAGAGCATAAAGAGGCAGAGCATTTACTCTAGCTGAGAGGAAAGCCTCATGGAGGAAATGACCTGCACTTGGGTTTTGAAGGATGAGATAAATTATGCTAGTATACACTCAGACTTTTTTGGAACAGACTGGTTCCAAATAGGAAAAGGAGTACGTCAAGGCTGTATATTGTCACCCTTCTTACTTAACTTATATGCAGAGTCCAGCGTTTCTCATGATGTACTCTGCATATAAGTTAAATAAACAGGGTGACAATATACAGCCTTGACCTACTCCTTTTCCTATTTGGAACCAGTCTGTAGTTCCATGTCCAGTTCTAACTGTTGCTTCCTGACCTGCAAACAGGTTTCTCAAGAGGCAAGTCAGTGGTCTGGTATTCCCATCTCTTTCAGAATTTTCCACAGTTTATTGTGATCCACACAGTCAAAGGCTTTGACATAGTCAATAAAGCAGAAATAGATGTTTTTCTGGAACTCTCTTGCTTTTTCCATGATCCAGTGGATGTTGGCAATTTGATCTCTGGTTCCTCTGCCTTTTCTAAAACCAGCTTGAACATCAGGAAGTTCACCCTGTTTATTTAATTATATGCAGAGTACATCATGAGAAATGTTGAACTGGAAGAAACACAAGCTGGAATCAAGATTGCCGGGAGAAATATCAATAACCTCAGATATGCAGATGACACCACCCTTATGGCAGAAAGTGAAGAGGAACTCAAAAGCCTCTTGATGAAAGTGAAAGTGGAGAGTGAAAAAGTTGGCTTAAAGCTCAACATGCAGAAAACGAAGATCATGGCATCAGGTCCCATCACTTCATGGGAAATGGATGGGGAAACAGTGTAAACAGTGTCAGACTTTATTTTTGGGGGCTCCAAAATCATTGCAGATGGTGACTGCAGCCATGAAATTAAGAGACGCTTACTCCTTGGAAGGAAAGTTATGAAGAACCTAGATAGGATGTTCAAAAGCAGAGACATTACTTTGCAAACAAAGGTTCGTCTAGTCAAGGCTATGGTTTTTCCTGTGGTCATGTATGGATGTGAGAGTTGGACTGTGAAGAAGGCTGAGTGCCAAAGAACTGATGCTTTTGAACTGTGGTGTTGGAGAAGACTCTTGAGAGTCCCTTGGACTGCAAGGAGATCCAACCAGTCTATTCTGAAGGAGATCAGCCATGGGATTTCTTTGGAAGGAATGATGTTGAAGCTGAAACTCCAGTACTTTGGCCACCTGATGCGAAGAGTTGACTCATTGGAAAAGACCCTGATGCTGGGAAAGATTGAAGGCAGGAGGAGAAGGGGATGACCGAGGATGAAATGGTTGGATTGCATTACCGACTCAGTGGACATGGATTTGGGTAAAATCTGGGAGTTGGTGATGGACAGGGAGGCCTGGCGTGCTGTGGTTCATGGGGTCTCAAAGAGTCGTACATGACTGAGCAACTGATCTGACTGACTGACACTCAGACAAAGCTCCACAGGTTTCTAAGCTGATTCTAAATGCATTCAACTAACTTGCTTAGCATGTCTGAAGACAACCTAAAGACAGCTTGTCAGAATAGGCTAGACAGTTGTTAGGGAAATATGTTGAAGCTCCAAACAGCAAAAGTATTTATTTTTCCAGCAGTATAAGTAAGACTATATGGGAGGAAAATAAAACAACTAAGAATTCCTTTCAATGAACTTCTTCAGCGAACACCACTCTCGACGTGGTTGCTCGGCCTTTTCCCTGGATTTCAGGGCACACAGCTGGAGTTAGCATGGGGACGTGATGCGACTAATCCTTTAATAGCCCACCGGAAGTGAGCTGACCAACCTGCAGCATTGTGGCACATGGTTGACAGAATTTGTCACACTCCGGGTCCTCTTGATGTGGAACTTGTCACTGGTTTTTTAAGTTTCTCTCCCTTCTTACCTGGAGGGGGGCAAATCATCCTTCTGATATTTTCCCAAATATTTCCATGCTGAGAGCCCAGTGATGTGTGAGGAGATCTTGCTAAAAATAGTTAAGAGACATGTCAAGGTATTATTATGGCCAATTTGACTTGGGGTGGTACAAGGAAACTCATGTGAAATAAGTTAAAATAGAAATTTTAGTGTACATAAGAGAGAATGAGACTGTTGGATGGTATCACTGACTCAGTGGGCATAAGTTTGAACAAACTCTGGAAGATGGTGAAGGACGGGGAACCCTAGCAAACTGTGGTTCATGGGTCACAAAGAGTCAGTCATGACTTAGTGATGGAACAACAGCAACAACTGTATATCATGGCAGTTTTATGATATGTGACTATAGAAATGACCAATCTTGGTGTATGTCTTGAAAAGTAGCCAGTCAAAGGTCTCTGAAAATCAGTTCATAGAAGGAAGATTTTAAAATCATAAATTTAAGTGCACTAAAGATACTATTTCACTTTGCTCAGTTTAATGAAATTAAGATTCATTCCAGTGGTGATAGTAGACATGAGTACATTTTAACTTGTTTTTCAAGATGTGCTACATCTTTATAAGTTGCATTAGGTACACCATGAAAGGCATAGCCATCAATAGTTTAAACATTCACATGAAGAGAGACCATAATTTCACTATACTGTCTGTATATCTGCTGCTGCTACTGCTGCTAAGTCGCTTCAGTCATATCCAACTCTGTGCGACCCCATAGACAGCAGCCCACCAGGCTTCCCCGTCCCTGGGATTCTCCAGGCAAGAACACTGGAGTGGGTTGCCATTTCCTTCTCCAGTGAATGAAAAGTGAAGAGTGAAAGTGAAGTCACTCAGTCGTGTCCGACTCTAGCAACCCCATGGACTGCAGCCTACCAGGCTCCTCCGTCCATGGGATTTTCCAGGCAAAAGTACTGGAGTGGGGTGCCAATGCCTTCTCCGGGTCTGTATATCTGACCACATCTAAATTATTTGTTTTCTAGTTACACATATGATGTTTTAAAATGATCAAAGATCAAATGCACCGAGGAGGATGTGTCTCGAACTGAGACGAGTCTGTATACTAAGACACAGATGGGGCCAGATAAAATAGTTTAGAATAGTAAACCTAGAGAAAAAAATAATGGTGAAGATGATGGTCAACTATAAAGATCACAGCCATAGCTAAAGAACTCTCATGCTTCACATGAAGTAAAACTTCTGTTTTGCTCCCGAAGACCTCGCTATGGCGAAAGGGTGGGAGTTACAGAAAAATAGACTTCATCTCAAAGTGCAAAGATCATGCGTGAAGATATCTAATCAACAGCAAGAAGGAATACCTGGAAAGATATCAGCAGAATTGTTTAAACAGAGGCTGAGAATAATTAATCATAAATGTTGAAAGAGATTTGGGCATTAGGTAGAAAGTTGGACCAAATGGCCTTATGATTATTCCATATCTATAAAATTAACCAGGCAGATAATTAGATGAATTACAAGGCCATAATAATAAACATGGAATGATATCAGGCAGAAATTGACCATAGTCAAGTGAAATTGAAAAGAAAGCTCAGAGACAGAAACAGAAACATACAGAACCTTAATTTATAAAAAAGGAACACAACAGATCAGTTAATAAAAGATAAATTGCTTTAGTATACAATATTAAGTAATCTAATTCACTATATGAATAAAAGCAAGATTGGGTCACTACCTATTAGCACATTAAAAACATGCTTCCAGGGAATTCCCTAGAAGTTCAGTGGTTATGAATAGGTGCTTTTGATTTGAGGGCCCAGATTCAATCCTTGTTTGGGGAATTAAGATTCCACAGCTGGCGTGGCACAGCTCCACCCTGCACCTCAAATGATTCCAAAATATTTAAACAATAAATGTTAGCAGTAGCTCTATAAAAATAATAGCAAGATGTGTTTAAAAAATCTTTATACTAAGAGAGGACTTTATAAGTTTCAAAAGCACAAAGCATGGCGGGGGGGGGGGGGGGGCGCGGAATTGCTTAACTGTATTAGATAAAATTAAGAACTTGTATCCAAAATGGATTAGATCTGAAGACAGAGTGTCTGAAGATCTATGGATGGAGGTTCGTGACATTGTACAGGAGGCAGTGATCAAGACCATCCCCAAGAAAAAGAAATGCAAAACAGCAAATTGGCTGTCTGAGGAGGCCTTACAAATAGCTGAGCAAACAAGAGAAGCTAAAGGCAAAGGAGAAAAGGAAAGATATACCCATTTGAATGCAGAGTTTCAAGGAAAAGCAAGGAGAGATAAAAAAAAACTTCCTCAGTGATCAATGCAAAGAAATAGAGGAAAACAATGGTATGAAAAAGACTAGAGATTTATTCAAGAAAATTAGAGATACTAAGGGAACATTTCATGCAAAGATGGGCACAATAAAGGACAAAAGTGGTAGGGACCTAACAGAAGCAGAAGATATTAAGAAGAGGTGGCAAGAATACACAGAAGAACCATACAAAAAAGATCTTCATGACCTAGATAACTACGATGGTTTTATCACTAATCTAGAGCCAGACATCCTGGAATGCAAAGTTAAATAGGCTTTAGGAAGCATCACTATGAACAAGTTGAGTGGAGGTGATGGAATTTCAGTTGAGCTATTTCAAATCCTAAAAGATGATTCTGGGAAAGTGCTGCACTCAATATGCCAGTAAATCTGGAAAACTCAACAGTGACCATAGGACTTGAAAAGGTCATTTTCATTCTAATCCCAAAGAAGGACAATGCCAAAGAATGGTCAAACTACCACACAATTGCACTCATCTCACACACTAGCAAAGTAATGCTCAAAATTCTCCAAGCCAGGCTTCAACAGTACGTGAACCATGAACTTCCAGAAGTTCAAGCTGGATTTAGAAAAGGCAGAGGAATCAGAGATCAAATTGACAACATCTGTTGGACCATTAAAAAAGCAAGAGAGTTCCAGAAAAACATCTACTACTACTTTAATAAGTAAACCAAAGCCTTTGATTGTATAGACCACAATAAAGGGTGAAAAATACTTCTAGAGGTGGAAATACCAGATCACCTTACTTGCCTTCTGAGAAATCTATATGCAGGTCAAGAAGCAACACTTAGAACCAGACATAGAACAACAGACTGGTTTCAAATTAGGAATGGAGTACGTCAAGGATGTATATTGTCACCCTCTTTATTTAACTTATTTGCAGAGTGCATCATGTGAAATGATGGGATGGATGAAGCATAAGCTGGAATTAAGATTGCCAGGAGAAATATCAATAATCTCAGATATGCAGATGACACCACCATTATGGCAGGAAGTGAAGAAGAACTAAAAAGCCTCTTGATGAAAGTGAAAGAGGAGAGTAAAAAAGCTGGCTCAAAACTCAACATTCAAACAACTAAGATCATGATATCTGGTCCCATTTTTTTCATGTTAAATAGATGGGGAAAGAATGGAAATAGTGACAGACTTTATTTTCATGGGCTCCAAAATCACTGCAGATGATGACTGCAGCCATGTAATTAAGAGATGCTTGCTCCTTGGAAGGAAAGCTATGATCAACCTAGACAGAATATTAAAACCAGAGACATTACTTTGCCAACAAAGGTCTGTTTTGTCAAAGCTATGGTTTTTCCAGTAGTCATGTATGGATGTGAGATTTGAACCATAAAGAAACCTGAATACCAAAGAATTGATGCTTTTGAACTGTGGTGTTGGAGAAGACTCTTGAAAGTCCCTTGTACTGGAAGAAGATCAAAACAGTTAGTCTTAAAGGAAATCGGTCCTGAATATTCATTGGAAGGACTGATATTGAAGCTGAAACTCCAATACTTTGGCCACCTGATATGAAGAACTGACTCATCAGAAAACACCCTGATACTGGGAAAGATTGAAGGCAGGAGGAGAAGGGGACGACAGAGGATGAGATGGTTGGATGGTATCACCGACTCAATGGACATGAGTTTGAGTAAACTCTGGGAGTTTGTGATGGACAGGGAGGCCTGGCGTGCTGCAGTCCATTGGGTTGCAAAGAGTCAGACACAACTGAGCCACTGAACTGAACTGATTCAAAGTGGACTCTGAACAAAATTGTTGTTGTTTAGTCATTAAGTGTTGCCCGACTCTTGGCCACCACATGGATTGCAGCATGTCAGGATCCCCTGTCCCTTGCTGTCTCCCAGAGTTAGTTCAAACTTATGTCCATTAAGTCAGTGGTGCCATCTAATCATCTCATTCTCGGTTGCCTCCTTCTCCTCCTGCCCTCAATCCTTCCCAGTATTGGGGTGTTTTCCAGTGAGTCGACTCTTCATATCAGGTGGCCAAAGTATTGAAGTTTCAGCTTCAGCCTCAGTCCTTTCAATGAATATTCAGGGATGATTTCCCCTAGGACTGACTGGTTTGATCTTAATGTCCAGGGGACTCTCAAGGGTATTCTCCAGCACCACAGTTCAAAAGCATCAATTCATTAGTGCTCAGCCTTCTTTATGGTCCAAATCTCATATCTGTACATGACTACTGGAAAAACCATAGCTTTGGTTATACAGACCTTTGTCACCAAAGCGATGTCTCTGCTTTTAATATGCTGTCTAGGTTTGTAACAGCTTTCCTTCCAAGGAGCAAACATCTTTTAATTTCAAAGCTGCAGTCACCATCCACAGTGATTTTGGAGCCCAAGAAAATAAAATCTGTCACTTTTTCGCCATCTATTTGCCATGAAGTGAAGGGACCAGATGCTATGTCTAAGTTTTTTGAATGTTGAATTTTAAGCCAGCTTTTTCACTCTCCTTTTTCACCCTCATCAAGAGGCTCTTTAGTTCTTCTTCACTTTCTGTCATTAGAGTGGTATCATCTGCATATCTGAAGTTATTCAGATATCTCCCTACAATCTTGATTCCAGCTTGTGCTTAACTCAGCCTGGCATTTTTCATGATGTACTCTGCGTATGAGTTAAATAAGCAGGATGACCATACACAGCCTTGATGTACTTCTTCCCTAATTTTGAACTACTCTTTTGTTTCATGTCTGGCTTTAACTGTTGCTTTTTTGTCCTACATATAGTGTTCTTAGGAGACAGGTAAGGTGGTCTGGTATTCCCACCTCTTTAAAAATTTTCCACAGTTTGTTGTGATCTACACAGTTAAAGGCTTTATGTAGTCAATGAAGAAGTAGGTATTTTTCTGGAATTCCCTAACCTTCTCTATGATCCAACATTGGCAATTTGATTTCTGGTTCCTCTGCCTTTTCTAAATCGAGCGTGTACATCTGGAAGTTCTTGATTCAAAAACTATTGAAGCCTACTTTGAAGAATTTTGAGCATTACCTTGCTAGTATGTGAAGTGAAGTCGCTCAGTCGTGTCTGACTCTGCAACCCCATGGACTGTAACCTACCAGCCTCCTCCCTCCATGGGATTCTCGAGGCAAGAGTACCAGAGTGGGTTGCCATTTCCTTCTCCAGGGGATCTTCCCAATCCAGGGATCAAATCCGGGTCTCCCTCATTCCAGGTAGACAATTTAACCTCTGAGCCACCAGGGAAGCATGAAATGGGTGCAAAAGGACAGTAGTCAGAACATTCTTTAGCGTTGACCTTCTTTGGGATTGTAATGAAAACTGACCTTTTCCAGTCCTCGGCCTCTGCTGAGTTTTCGAAATTTGCTGGCACGTTGAGTGAAGCAAATTAACAGCACCATCTTTTAAGATTTGAAATAGCTCAGCTGGGATTCCGTCACCTCCACTTGTTTGTAGTAATACTTCCTAAGGCCCACTTGACTTCACACTCCAGGATGTCATGCTCCATGTACAAATTTAGTACATGTAAAACAGAATGGGGAAAGATATTTGAAGTCCGCAAATGCCAGAGCCACAAAAGCTAGAATTCCCCCAAACCAACAGGTCGGCACCAAGAGAAAAATTGACAGGGAGGCTGAAGTTGGCAGTCAGTAAGAATTTCACAGAGTAGAAAATCAAAAAAGCTAAGAAACACAAGGCAGTACTCACAATCACTAATGAACCAACAATTATAAATGTAAAGACAATGAGACATACTTAGTAATGACCAAAAATTTAGACAGCAGGATAACACAAAATGTTGACATAGAATCTGCTGCTACTGAGAATAGATTATAAACTCATGGTGGAGGGATTCTGCTATTTCCCAATAAAATAAAATTACGTATGCCTTATTATTCAGGCATTCCACTTCTTGAAGTATGGTTCTAAGAAATTCTCACACATGTCTTCAGACATATACTTACATCAAGGTTCACAGCAGGGATATTTATATTAACAGGGAGCTTGAGGCAACCAGAGACTGCACTGCTAGAAGGGTAGAAAAGAAAAGAAAGTCAATGTACACCATGAAATATTGTGTATGGAATACTGAGTCCTGAAGTCCTGGATTAGAGGAACACAAAGAAATATGATGTTCTTATAATATTTAATGATAAAAGTGATGATAGAGATTATCATAGAGAGTAGAATACCATTTAAGTGTGTTAAAAATACATGCATACATTTACCAAGACACACACACACACAAAATATATACTAAATATATTAGTAGAATGACTACTGGATAAATGGGAATAGAGGGACAGTACGGGGAATAAATGGGTATAAATAGACAAGGAAAACAAAAGAGAGTCTTTCTATGGATCATTGGTGATAATGTACCATGAACTGAGCATAATCAACACTCTGCATCTGAGTACTGGAAAATAAAATAAAGCAAAATCATACTTTGTTTTCAGGGAACCTAGAAACTGATAACAACTCACACCCTTTATTCAGATCTCCTAGGGAGATAAAGGACTTCATTTTCCCGTTCTCCCAAGGCAGGTCTCAGGTCTTTACTTTATGATACATGTTTTGTGAAGGAGTTTCTTCTAACTTATGGTGTACATGCATACATGAAAGAACAGCAAAGGAAAATTATCTCTGAGTTTTTTCACTTTGAAACCATTTTCAACTATGTGCTAAAATATTTCAATCATTTTTAAAGGTTTCACTTTTTAATGGAAGAAAAGTTTAATTTGAAGATAATATGACACTGTTATAATAGCTTATTAAACATAAAGGATAAAAGAACTAGTGAAGCTTTAAAATGGTAATTAAAAGAGCTGATGTGTGTCTAACACATTTATTCAGTGTCTTCTAGCAGTAAGTCATGATGATGTTAAAAATTTTGCCTATATGTTCAAGTTACTACAATGGCTAAAATTTTTGTCTCCACCAACTGTCAAAGTCCCGTGCTATCACTGCACCTGAGCCAAAAATGTAGGAAATGCATTCAAAACACAGCCACGCTACCTGCAGCAGCCCCGGCTCCGTCTTCACAGGAGGTGCCTGGAGCCTGTGCGGCCGCTCCAGAATCGTGGGGGAGGCCGGAAGATGGGTGAGACGTGACTTCCGCATCAAAGTGAAATTAAAAGTGACATAAATTACCTAATAGTCCTCTGTATGTAGATACTCTGTTTCAGGGTGCTTTCAACTTTACAGAGGAATTTACAGGTGTTTGCTAATCACTGACTCCCAAGTAACTGCCTGTTAGATGGTGGAATAGTATCATCTTGATTTTGCAGAGGAATAAACTGGATCTACAAAGACATTTTCATCCACATGCTAAAAGTCACTTAAGTTCCTATGCTAAAATGTGATTTGAACACAAGTTTGCTAGTTCCAAATCAGAATCATTTTTTCTAACATGATTTAAAATTTCCCTCAGACTGTAAACCGCTTCCTCAAATTATTTCCCAGTTTGAATCAGAAGTTACATTTCCCTAATGCCTGCCATTAGAGAAAGATATCCCAGAAAGAGGGGCAAAGGCTGGATGGAATTATAGAACATTTTGGTAAATGCATGATCTGACATAATAGTTTCAAGATGGATTTATATTTATTTGGTTGTGTTTTATGTTTGTTCAGTCATCCATGTAGAAGGATAACTGTTTTAAATAAAATACAAAATAATAGGATAATGTTAATAGACTGATTAAACCATATACTCACCGCCTTGTCTATAACTTTAAGTACATGATTCTGTTTGACAAAAGTGGAGAAAGAGAAAAAAAAAACCTACATAAGCCTAAATAATAAATATAAAATCTATGTAAACATATAAACATTATGCTATGATAATAGTTTGCACATCATAGAGATATTGACTGAAAAAAATTATCATTATATTATGAGTCCATAGGGTGCAGATTTGTTTGTAGAGAGGGAATTCTAGGTCATTGAAAGGAGAAAGAAGAGACCCATTAATTTATTGAGTAGGAGTAGAGTGTCAGAATTCCCTGCTCAGAAAATCCGCTCTTCAACAATTTCCATAATTTATGATTAATTTGGTCTTTTAGCAACTGCAAATAGCCCAGGGAGTGTGTGCAAACGAGGCTGGAGGTAGGTGGAAGGGGAAATTAGTTTATAAACTATTCACAATTTGGTGTCAATCATATTAATTAAATTGAGGTTTTACAAATTGTTGATGTTAACTCAGTAATGAGTTTCCACGAGCAAGGTTTTTTTTTTTTTTTTTAAAGAAAAGGACCATGGCCCTTTGATACAAATAAAATAAAAGGCTATCAGCAGAGGAATGGACACAAACATATATTAGCTCTTTGAATTTCTTAACTAAGTTCCAAATGAATGTCTCGTATGACACTGTTCATCTTAGAATTCCTATTATCTGTAGAAATTATTAGCTTCATTTGATGATTTATACCCTTCAAATCTCCAAATATAGCAGTTTCTAACCACTGCCAAAATTAAAACATCACTTTTACTCTGGAATATTTTAAATATGGAAATAGTTGTCCTTGTATAATGTAATGTGACATGGTAGAAAACAGAGTTTGGAGTTATACAAAAATGAAAATCCTGGTCTCACTTTTTACATTTAAGTTTCTTCACCTTTGAGTTTGTATCTTAAAGAGTGAGCAAGGGAAGAAACTGGATTTCCATGCCAGTACCTGCATCTCCCAGGGTTTTGAGTTGGGCTGAAGTCTGCATAGCCAGGGCTGGAACCTCTTTTCTGTCACCTAATAGTTTAGGTCATCTAACAGTTTATTCAAAAAACTAAGATCGTGACATCTGGTCCCATCACTTCATGGCAAATAGATGGGGAAACAATGAAAACAGTGACAGACTTTATTTTCTTGGGCTCCAAAATTATTGCAGATGGTGGCTGCAGCCGCTAAACTAAAAGATGCTTGCTCCTTGGAATAAAAGCCTTGGCAAACATAGCATATTATAAAGCAAAGACATTACTTTGTCAACAAAGGTCCATCTAGTTAAAGCCATGGAGAAGGAAATGGCAACCCACTCCAATGTTCTTGCCTGGAAAATCTCATGGATGGAGGAGCCTGGTGGGCTATACAGTTCATGGGGTCACAAAGAGTTGGCCATAACTGAGTGATAACACTTTCATGTATGGATGTGAGAGAAAGCTGAGCTCCAAACACTGATGCTTTTGAACTTTGCTGTTGGAGAAAACTCTTGAGTGTCCCCTGGACAGCAAGGAGATCCAACCAGTCCATCCTCAAGGAGATCAGTACTGAATATTCATTGGAAGGACTGATGCTGAAGCTGAAGTTCCAATACTTTGACCACCTGATGTGAAGTACTGACTCATTGGAAAAGACCCTGATGCTGGGAAAGATTGAAGGTGGGATGAGAAGGGGACGACAGAGGATGAGATGGATGTATGGCATCACCGACTCAATGGACATGAGTTTGAGTAAGCTCCAGAGTTGGTGATGGACCCGGAAGCATAGTGTGCTGCAGTCCATGGGGTCACAAAGAGTTGGACATGACTGAGCAACTGAACTGAACTGAAGATTCAATATCCCCTCACATTTAATGCCCTCAAAATCACCAATCCATATTCCACATCAGAAATTTGTTGGCAATTTTCTATTCTTTATTTTCTATTGGCTATTAAACATAAAATATACTTTATCATCTAAAGTCTCAAAATCTAGAGCCTAAAAAATTTACAAAGTTTTTAAATAAAAAAAGTGGAAAAGTTCAGTTCAGTCACTCAGTTGTGTCCAGCTCTTTGTGACCCCATGGACTGCAGCACACCAGGCCTCCCTGTCCATCACCAACTCCCGGAGTCCACTCAAACTGATGTTCATTGAGTCAGTGATGCCATCCAACCATCTCATCCTCTGTCGTCCCCTTCTCCTCCCACCTTCAATCTTTCCAGCATCAGGGTCTTTTCAAATCAGTCAGCTCTTCGCATCAGGTGGCCAAAGTATTGGAGTTTCAGCTTCAACATCAGTCCTTCCAATGAACACCCAGGACTGATCTCCTTTAGGATGGACTGGTTGGATCTCCTTGCAGTCCAAGGGACTCTCAAGAGTCTTCTCCAACACCGCAGTTCAAAGGCATCAATTCTTTGGTGCTCAGCTTTCTTTATAGTCCAACTCTCACATTCACACCTGACTACTGGAAAAACCATAGCCTTGACTAGATGGATTAGAAATTAGAAAATCACACATCCATAAATTAAAATCTAAGAACATTTTTCAAGATGATATTTATTTCAACTCACTATCACATCAAAGTTTTGTTTTCATTGTGATTTTCCCTACCCCATCATCTAATATTTTCATCACATAATAATTTTAATGGCCCTAATTATGGGGCTGAGATGACTTATGTTCAGTCTCTTAGTATAATTATTTATGGTACCCTGTTTACTTTTAAACTTGTTCTGTGTTGGATGATAAAACTGTATTAATACCCTAACCATAACTCATAATACAAGGCAATGGCTATATTTCACTTATAGATATACTGTGTGAGGGAAAAATGGGGGAACATTTATAATTGCTCAGAATGGTCAAAAGCTAAATGACAGTGAAATTTAATATTCAGTGATATGCAATAAGATTAGTTCCTTAGCCATATTCAAAGGTACACCTAATTATTTATTTTGATAAAATGCTTAGTCAATTTTGGGTCAGGTCTACAACCAGAAAGGAAAGTAGTGAATTCTGGGCCAAATTTAGTTGGCCAAAATAAACTTGATAATTACCTCCTTTCTCAACTATAAATCTAACAAGTTGTTCAACAAAAGTACGATTAGTGCAACTGCATACATGTCCTTCTTTTAGGGACATTGGCTTCACTTTCTTGCTGAATCACCTTTAATTCAAGGTTATCTTTATAATTTGATCTCTCCATTATGGCAAAATTACTCTTACCAAGAACATCAGCCCCTTCCCTTGATACCAAAAAGATTCTTTTGATATATATCAATGATTGGAACCTTGCTACTAAGAATTATAAATTGCTATGACTGAGAAATTAAAGTCCTAAAATCTAATTACCTCAATTTGTTGAAAGTACATTAAATTATTATGAAAGGACTTGCATTGAAATCTCTAAGTACCAAGTCTTCTCTTTATAGCTAAAGAATAAGTTGCTGCTTTTCCTATCATGCCTTAGGGATATATTTTAGTGTATAGAAATCTATCAAAAGAAATTAGAAATAAAAATTTATTTCTATTTTCCAACCTTTAACAAGTATTTGGGCACAATTTTCCAGCTTGAATGATCAGTTCAGTTCAGTCACTCAGTCATGTCCAACTCTTTGCAACCTCATGAACTGCAGCACGCCAGGCCTCCCTGTCCATCACCAACTCCTGGAGTTCACTCAAACTCATGTCCATCCAGTCGGTGATGCCATCCAGCCATCTCATCCTCTGTCGTCTCCTTCTCCTCCTGCCTCCAATCCCTCCCAGCATCTGAGTCTTTTCCAATGAGTCAACTCTTCACATGAGGTGGCCAAAGTATTGGAGTTTCAGCTTTAGCATCAGTCCTTCCAAAGGACACCGAGGACTGATCTCCTTTAGAATGGACTGGTTGGATCTCCTTGCAGTCCAAGGGACTCTCATGAGTCTTCTCCAACACCACAGCTCAAAAGCATCAATTCTTTGGTGCTCAGCTTTCTTCACAGTCCAACTCTCACAGCCATACATGACCACTGGGTCGATGTTCACTCTTGCCATCTCCTGTTTGACCACTTCCAATTTGCCTGGATTCATGGACCTGACATTCCAGGTTCCTATGCAATATTGCTCTTTACAGCATCAGACCTTGCTTCTATCACCAGTCACATCCACAGCTGGGTATTCTTTTTGCTTTGGCTCCATCTCTTCATTCTTTCTGGAGTTATTTCTCCACTGATCTCCAGTAGCATATTGGGCACCTACTGACCTGGGGAATTCCTCTTTCAGTATCCTATCATTTTGCCTTTTCATACTGTTAATGGGGTTCTCAAGGCAAGAATACTGAAGTGGTTTGCCATTCCCTTCTCCAGTGGACCACATTCTGTCAGCCCTCTCCACCATGACCTGGCCGCCTTGGGTGGCCCCACACGGCATGGCTTAGTTTCATTGAGTTAGACAAGGCTGTGGTCCTAGTGTGACTAGATTGACTAGTTTTCTGTGATTATGGTTTCAGTGTGTCTGCCCTCTGATGCCCTCTCGCAGCACCTACCTTGGGTTTATTACTTGGGTTTCTCTTACCTTGGGCGTGGGGTATCTCTTCATGGCTGCTCCAGCAAAGCGCAGCTGCTGCTCCTTACCTTGGACGAGGGGTATCTCCTCATGGCTGCCCCTCCTGACTTTGAACGTGGAGTTGCTCCTCTCGGCCCTTGTGTTCCCGCACAGCCGCCACTCCTTGATGGTAGTTCAGGCTAATATTTCAATAATTTCATTTGTTGAATGTTAATAATAATCTTCATTTTTCCTGATTTGAATTTAAAAGTCTTTTTTAGTCCTCAGCATAGTGACAGTGAGGCATTTACTTCATATTCAGATACAGAAAATTCTCTTTATATTACAAATAAGAACAAAAAACTCAACATAATAAAGTAACTTGATGTATGTATAATTCTCCTTAATTCATACTCTAATGCTCTACTTCATATAATCAAAAATAAAATTATTTGCCTAATTACCTTATTTCCTCAATGTTTGAGATTATAATCCATGTAGAGAGCAGCTTCTTAATGCTATTAAATGAAATGAGCACATCATCATTTTAATAATAAATTAACATAATGACACATTTAAGCTTTTTTACAACTGAGCAAAATTGTGAGCTAAAATTGCTTTCATTTGTTTCTCCTCTATTGCTTTCATTTGTTTCTCCTCTATCCAAACAAAACCACAAAAGCAGTGTTTCCCTTGACTTGCTATGTAGGGACAGTTGGACCACATGGCATCCTATCAGTTAGAATCCCCACTCCTTCTTTCTGCGGTCCCTCTCTGCTCTCATCACAGCACAGATTCTACATCCTGAGATGGTTTGACTGTCGATTCCTCTGTGATGGCTATGCAAGGGCTCCATGTCTCTGCATTGGAAATAGCCATATGCTTAAAGCATTGAACCATGTATCTGACTTCCTTTAAAGTCTCTGAAAATCAATTTATAGTGAATGAGCTAGGATATTATCCAAATACAATGCCTGTTATCATTACCTCCCTTTCTGATTTGCTTCCTCAACACTACCTACTGTCTTCCACATGTGGGAATTTGAAGTTGTATATATTTTAGGTAAATAATGCGTGTGTGTTTTTTTTTTTTTTTTGATAAATAGTAATATGACTCTATCTTTATTTTCCCTTTGAATTTTTATTTTTGTTACCATGGTCTTTGAATTTTGCTGAATGGTACAAATAAGATGAGAGTATAAAGAACACTGATTTTTTTGACTACTTCTACTCTATTTAATTCACCATTTCTAGCTAACCTATAAACTCATTCTCTCCAAGTTGAGCTATTATAATTCAGTATCTCATGAAAGTTACAAGACCATAAAAGTTAAAACTGGTAAACTTTACATACCAAGAAAATCCCCTTCTGAAAAGCCCAACTATGATAAAGCAAGTTATTAAAATAAAAATATAATTTAGAACAACATATGATAATTTTCTAGAAAGTGACATACAATTTTGTGTGTGTGTTTGTGTGTGTGTATGTATTACATATTTGGTTTCCTGAAAATAAGCTTGTTTCTCTTGAAAATCAGTTCTGTGTTTGGAGTAACTAAATTCTTTTCCAAGTTTTTATGTAAACCATATATTTTGCCTCTGAAGTTCTCAAAAATAATTTGGTTTCAAAAGCAATTTATCAAATATTTATTAAATTATGGCCCACTTCCATCTTTGGCATGCTATACTCTTCCTTTTTCGCATTTAAATTCTCAGATAATTGAGAATATGCAATAACAAGAAAATGAGTTATTTAAGACCAATCTGGACTAACATAAACAAGCATTCAGTATTCAGTGTAAGCATAAAAATACATAGAAATCTTGCTGAGCTCAGTTCCTAATGGGATCTTAAAGCTTACTTTCTTAACCATATTCCAACAACTTTTAAATGACATTTTTAGGTGCCGCATTTCCTTGGTGTTTTATATCAATTAACATAGCTGTTTCTAAAATTTACTTTATTTGTGAATTCATGAGTCTAGTGACTTTGTGTATATTCTATCTTCACATTACCAAATGAATTTTGAATAAGGTTCTAAATTATTTTCATTTTTCTTTAATTAAATGATCTATACTATAAACAGTAAATTTGCATAAATTCTATATGCATACAAAACAAAGCAATACTCAAAGTAATTACTCAATACTCAAAATTTTTGGCAATTTCTTTATTACTTTTTGCTGAGAACTAATGTCCTATACATTAGTTCTCAAAGTAAATTGAAATTTACAAAGTAAACTGAAAATATTAACTCAGAAGATATACACATATATACATTCATATGTTTTTATAAAATTATACCTAAAATGAGTCATTAAACTTTGAATAAGTATTGAAGGTATAATAAATTATATTGTCAGAAAGTTAAAGTTAGGTATATATTGATTTGAGTTCACTAATAGGGACAAAAATTACAAATGAATAAAAGAGAAGCAGAACAAAGTATAAAAAGTTAAAAAAAAATAGAGACTCTAAGATTAACTATGAAGATATGGGAAATATATTAATATTTCTTGAAATCCATGCTTTTTTAAAATTGTATAATACATAATCACATGTGTCAAATTGCATTTTACCAATATAATGTTAATTCATATATCTCTGCATTAATTAATCAAACACTTGTTAAAACACAATCTGTATGCATTCCACTTTGGGGGGTGTTAGACATGCAACGAAGAACCAATAATCTAATTAGTTGGAAACTTTGAATAAACAATTGCTTCCATTCTTATAGAGTAGAAATAAATACTGCCTGTCTAACATTTAATGTTTCTTTAGATCTCAGCCTACCTGCCACTTTGTCCAGAAACTATTCTGAGCAATATTCCTTACCCACAGCTAGCTGCATCTAGGCAGTTTCTTAACTCCCTTTTCTTTCTTTCTTATATTACTTGCCACACATTATTGTAAATACTTGTGTTAAGGTTCAACTCTGATTCCTGATTCTGGTTTAGAATCAGCTAAGCTTTGGGAGGGGATACAAAGCTAGCTTGCTTACAATTATATCCCTGTGCCTAGCACACTTCTCCACACATGGTGCGTGTCTAATACAGACCGGTTGAATGCATGCAAAATGGAAGAGAGAAAGAAAAGAGAAATGAAGAAGGAAACAGAAGAGATGGACGGAGGGGGGAAGAGTGACCAGTTTTACGTTGGAAACTTCTCTTAAGGACAGTTGTGGATAAAATTCTCCATTTCTCTTCATATCAGTCAAATAATAACAATAGTCGGGGATCATAACAAAACTAAAATTCAAGAAAAATTATCATTCACTTCAAATGTAATATATTGGAATGAGGGTAATGGAGACACACAGAAGACCTGATTGATTCTACCTTCAGTCGATCAATAAATACTAGCCAGAACTACAATCCTTTGAAAAGTTTAAAAAAGACTCAGTCACTACCATCATAGCTAAAGCTGTCTATATTTATCAGTCAAATATTTGCTTGAGCAGTCAAGAAGCAGGAAGATTTCAAAACGTTTTCTACTGAAGAGACTTCATGGGATACTACGTAAAAATATCTGTGTGTTACTTTTTGATATAACATGTCTAATGTTAGAAACTAAAATAAAACATCCCCAAGTTAATAGTAAAATATTTACGAATTTCAAAGTGCAATGGTTATTTAAAATTAAAACAACATGCTTTCTTTTTTTCGTTTTTAATTTTTGTCTTTGGAAATGTACTTTCAAACTTTTCTATGGTGAACATACATTACATTTATACTTAGAAAAGATAAAGATGAATGTTAAGTGAAAATTGTGGAACTGTACTGAGCATAAAATCACACAGCAACGTGTCACATGAATGTTTGTATTCAAATATGTACAACCTAAGACTTACCATGTGGTGTTAGTGGTAAAGAAAGAACCCACCTGCAAATGCGGGTTAGACTTAAGAGACATGAGTTCGGGAAGATCCCCTGAAGGAGGGCATGGCAACGCACTCCAGTATTCTTGCCTGGAGAATCTGATGGAGAGAGGAGCCTGGCGGGCTGCAGTCCATAGGGTCTCACAGAGTCGACACAACTGAAGTGACTTAGCATGCATGCACACGTGCACATACCCACGCCTCACCCACTAATTATCTTTACCAAGGATGACACAGTATGTGTTGAGTTATGTCCTATATAAAACAGATTAACATGATTTAACTTTTTCAATTGACTGAATATGGAATTGTCACATTCCTATCCTTTTTGCTTCTAGGGTTTCTTTTTTTAACTTTACTGCATTTTCTTCCGAAAATCATCAGTTCAGTTCAGTCGTGTCGTACTCTTTGCAACCCCATGAATCGCAGCACGCCAGGCCTCCCTGTCCATCACCAACTCCCGGAGTCCATCCAAACCCATGTCCATCGAGTCAGTGATGCCATCCAGCCATCTCATCCTCTGTCGTCCCCTTCTCCTCCTGCCCCGAGTCCCTCCCAGCATCAGAGTCTTTTCCAATGAGTCAACTCTTTGCATGAGCTGGCCAAAGTACTGGAGTTTCAGCTTTAGCATCATTCCTTCCAAAGAAAACCCAGGGCTGATCTCCTTCAGAATGGACTGGTTGGATCTCCTTGCAGTCCAAGGGACTCTCAAGAGTCTTCTCCAACACCACAGTTCAAAAGCATCAATTCTTCAGTGCTCAGCTTTCTTCACAGTCCAACTCTCATAGCCATACATGACCACTGGAAAAACCATAGCCTTGACTAGATGGACCTTTGTTGGCAAAGTAATGTTTCTCCTTTTGAATATGCTATCTAGGTTGGTCATAACTTTCCTTCCAAGGAGTAAGCATCTTTTAATTTCATGGCTGCAATCACAAAAATTACAATTAAAAATTGGAATAATTGAGTCCAAAGTATATATATTTTCCAGGTTTTTGAATTATATTGATAAATGCTGTCTAGATAGGTTGCCCATTTCATTACTTCCATGACAAAATTTATTATTATAATCCTTGGAAATATTTGCTAATTTGATAATAAATGACCAGTAGCTTAAAGTTATTTTTACTTGGACTTTTGTTTGTTAATAGCATTTCTAAATATTATTTTATGTATTAATTAGGGGATTTTTTTGGGTACTATTAGTCTATTTGCAAAATTTTTATTCATATAATATATGCATTTGTGCTTCATCACTTTGTGTATTACCTGTTTAAAATATATTCATAAGTCAAAACTAATTTATCATCTTTAATCAGTAATACTTAAACCCATTATGTAAAATTATATTGAAATATTAATTTCATCCAGTAGAAAGATTTTGATCTAACTTGACAAATTAATGTATCTGAATTACAAACAAACTACTTGGATCATATTAACAGGCCAAATTTTAATCATAAGTCTGTGCTCAAACTATATCATTCTGCTTTTAACTACCAGAGTTTGGGAAAATAAAACATGAAGTTAATAAGTTACAACCTTTACCAATAAATTGGTTATTTTTGCTGCAAGATAAGGTGACCATTTATGGTGCTAAAAAGATTTGCTTTCAAGCTCTTAAGATGCTTCTTTTGAAATAGTGTCATTGTGATTATGGCAGTAAATGGTTCAAAGTCCACCTAATACATTCAGAGTTCAACAAATTCTCTGCATTTTCAGTCTGACCCTCATAATATTTATTGGGCTGTAATGACTGTGGATCACAACAAATTCAGGGTGCTCTGGAAAAGCAAAACCTCTCCTATTAATAATGCAGAAGTTGGACATTAAAGTACAGTTACTGAGCTATTTTATGATGTGATAAAAAATGTTAAAAGTACATAACTGTACAACTGCAAGTGTACATTTGGGCATAAGAGTGTTTTAAGTATTAAAGAGAAACAGGAATAAAATAAAAACCAACATGGCTTTTGTGTAGGTAAAAAAGGCACGATCCATGTTATCAGGCACAATAACCATGTATATGTATGTGTGGTGTGTGGGTACATGTAGTGTAATGTGTTGAGTTCATGTCTGTGTGCATGCTTGGATATGAATGTGTGCTCATGCATGTGCCATATGAGTTTATGTGTATTTGTGTAAAGGCGGCCTCCAGATTTCATGGCTCACAGTGAAGATGCTAATGACATGTTCAGAAATTGAAAGGATGGATGATGAGGGTTTGAAGTCAGGGGGTGACTACTTTCTAAGAACAAAGTAGGAAGTGCCAAACCTAAGGATCCAGCATGAACAGTAAATCCTGCAAGGTTCTAGTCTAGTTTATAACACAGAGCCTATTTCTGTCATGGAAATTGTATATTTAAACAAAACAATTGATTTTTGAGAGGTGTCTGTGTTAGTTTCCTACTGCCATGATACAAATTGCCACACACTTATTGTCTTAAAACAGCACACATGTATTACCTCACAGTTTCGACAACTTAGGAGTCCAGACACAGCTGAGTCCTCTGCTCATGGACTCACAAGCCTACATTTTAAGCATTTCCCAGGCTTTCATATCAGTAAGCTTGATCAGAAAAGAATTTACTTCCAAGCTTATTCAAGTTGTTGGCAAAATCTCTCTCTTTATCATTACAGTCTCGGGGTACCTGTTTTATAGCTGAGGGTTGACCAGGGTGACTCTCAGCTCACAGAGGCTACCTGCAGACCCATGCCACATGGCCTTCTCCAAAGGTAGTTTGAGTCACTTCAGTCACTAAGTCACTTCAGTCTCTCTGTCTCTTTGCAACCCTATGGACTGTAGCCCGACAGGATCCTCTGTCCATGGCTATTAGCTTCTTAAGGGTAGCAAGGGAAACTTTTCTAACCTCAGGAAGGGCTGCTCATTCAAGGGCTTTTATCTGATTAATTAGGCCCACCACAGATAATCAATCTTTTGATTAAAAACCAACTGATTTGGGACTTTAATAATATCTTCAAAGTCCACTTAACTTTGCCATACAAGCAGCCTAATTAGGAGTGACATCCATCACATTCACAGTTCCCACCTGTACTCCAGGGTGGGCTTATATAAATGTACCCCGGGGGGCAGGAATCTTGAAGGCCATGTTGGATTTCTACTCGCCATAGCAAAGAAAAAGCTGTATAGGAAATTAAAGTAGTTCAGCTGCCCAGTCATGTCCAACTCTTTGTGATCCCATGGACTACAGCATTCCAGGCTTGCCTGCCCCTCACCGTCTCCCAGAGTTTGCCCAAGTTCATTTTCATTGTATCAGTGATACAATCCAGCCATCTCACCCTCTGATGCCCTCTTCTCCTCCTGCCCTCAATCTTTACCAGCATCAGGGACTTCTCCAGTGTGTCCATCTGTTCTCATCAGATGGCCAAAATACTGGAGCTTCAGCTTCAGCATATATAGTTTACCTCCACCCAATTTCTGCCTCCAAGGAATTGATTAATTAAGTTACCAAGACTATAATTTAAGAACTGTTTGCAAACTTCACATTAGATCTCTTTCTAACACTCTTACTTTTGTCTACATTCACTATTATCCATTCCATTGCTTCATTCCTTGATTTATGCATAGGTCTGAGACTGAAAAACTATTGCACAAATTGCTGGTTTCAGCTTACTCTCTTCCCCCAAAGCCCACTCATTATGTCTGCATCCTTATGTCTGCATCCATGTTGCAGAAGCAACATGGAAAATGAGAGTAAATACTTGTCCCACAGACAGACCTGAATTTGATTTCTCCTACTTTTTATTAAAGCATGGAAACCATTTCACTTTTCTGAGTCTCAGTATCTTCACCCATCAAAAGAAATCATAATATTTACTTTCATTATAGCTAGAAGGGGAAAATATATAATGTATACCTACACCTAGGAAAACACATGGCATGCAAGAAGTGCTCAATAAAAGAACAGTCCTTCTCTTAAGTATACGTATCTTTTGGCAGTCACTCTAGGTTTTATACAGCTCAATGCTTGCATAATAATAGCTTCTATTTACCAATAACATTTATGTTGTAGATCATATATTAAATATATTCTTCACAATGATCTCATTTAATGCTGTATTAGTTTCCTGTAGCTGCTGCAGCAAGTTACAATAAATTAGTTGGCTTAAAACAGAAATTTATACTCTCTGGTTCTGATGGCCAGAAGTCCAACATCAACAGGTCAGCACTCTAGGGGGCATACATTCCCTGCCCTTCCAAGTTTGGTTGCTCCAGGTGTTCTTGTGGTCACCTCATTCCAATCTGTCTTTCTATTGTTGCATAGCTGGCCGTTTTTTTTGTTTTTGTTTTTGTTTTTTAACTAAGAAAAATTGCTTTGTAGTTTTGTGTTGGTTTCTGCCAAACCTCAACATGAATCAGTCATAAGTATACCTATGTTCCCTCCCTCTTAAACTCCCTCCCACCTCCATCACCATCCCACCCATCTAGGTTGTTACAGAGCCCGGGTTTGAGTTCCCTGAGTCACAAAGCAAATTCCCATTGGCTATCTATTTTACATATGGTAATATATGTTTCCATGTTACTTTCTCCATAAATCCCACCCTCTCCTTCCTCCTCTTTGCCCCTCCGTGTGCATAAGTCCAATCTCTTATGTCTGTGTCTCCATCGTCACCCTGCAAATAATTTTATCAGTACTATCTTTCTAGATTCTCTATATATGTGTTAGCATACGATATTTGTTTTTCTCTTTTTGACTTACTTCACTCTGTATAATAGTCTCTAGTTTCAAATACTTTATTAGGACTGACTCAGATGCATTCCTTTTTATTACTGAATAATATTCCATTGTATATATGTACTACACTTTCTCATCCATTCATCTGTTCAAGGAAATCTAGATTGCCTCCATGTCCAAGCTATTGTAAAGAGTGTTGCAGTGGTCATTGGGGTGCATGTGCTTTTTCAATTTTGGTTTCCTTGAGGTGTATGCCTAGTAATGGGATTGCTGGGTCATATGGTGGTTTTATTCCTAGCTTTTTAAGGAATGTCCATACTGTCTTCCATAGTGTTTGTATCAGTTTACATTCCCACCAACAGTGCAAAAGAGTTCCCTTTTCTCCACACCCTCTCCAGCATTTATTGTTTGTAAACTTTTTGATGATGGCCATTCTGACCAGAGTGAGGTGATATCTCATTGTAGTTTTGATATGCATGCTCTGATAATGAGCAATGATGAGCATATTTTCATGTGTTGATTACCCACCTGTATGTCTTCTTTGGAGAAATGTCTGTATAGGCCTTTTGCCCACTTTTTGATTGGGTTGTTTGTTTTTTCCAGTATTGACTTGTGTGAGCTGCTTGTATATTTTGGAAATTAATCCTTTTTCAGTTGTTTCATTTGCCATTTTTTTCTCTCATTCTGAGGGTTGTATTTTCACCCTGTTTATAGTTTCCTTTGCTGTGCAAAAGCTTTTACATTTAATTAGGTCCCACTTGTTTATTTTTGTTTTTATTTCCATTACTCTAGGAGGTGTGTCATGGAGGATCTTGCTGTGATTTATGTCATAAGTGTTCTGCCTATGTTTTCCTCTAAGAGTTGTATAGTTTTTGGTCTTACATTTAGGTGTTTAATCCGTTTTGAGTTTATGTTAGGAAGTGTTCTAATTTCATTCTTTTATATGTAGCTTTCCAGTTTTCCTAGTAGCACTTATTGAAAAGACTATCTTTGCCCTATTTTATATTCTTGCCTCTTTTGTCAAAAATGAGGTACCCATAGGTGCATGGATTTATCTCTGGGCTTTCTATCTTGTTCCATTGGTCTATATTTCTGTTTGTGTGCCAGTACCATACTGTTTTGATAAATGTAGCTTTGTAGTATAGTCTTAAGTCAGGAAAGTTGATTCCTCCAGCTCCATTCTTTTTTCTCAAGACTTCTTTGGCTATTTGGGGTCTTTTGTGTTTCCATATGAATTGTGAGGGTTGTTGTTGTTATAGTTCTTTGAAAAATGCCATTAGTAATTTTTTAGGGATTGCACTGAATCTGTTGATTGCATTTGGTAGTATAGTAATTTTCACAATATTGATTCTCCAATACTGATTTCCCAAAAACGTGGAAAACTGAAAGTATTCCCTCTAAAATCAGGAATAGGACAAGGGTGCCCACTCTCACCACTATTATTCAACATAGTTTTGGAAGTCCTAGCTATGGAAATCAGAGAAGAATAAGAAATAAAAGAAATCCAGATTGGAAAAGAAGAAGTTAAAGCCTAACTGTTTGCAGATGACATGATACTATACACAGAAAACTCTAAAGATACTATCAGAAAATTACTAATTCTAATCAGTGAATTTAGCAAAGTCACAGAATAGAAAATCAATACACAGAGATCACTTGCATTCCTATACACTAACAATGAAAAATCAGAAAGATAAATTAAGGAATCAATCCCATTCACCATTGCAACAACAATAACAAAAAATGTTTAGGAATAAACCTACCCAAGGAGACAGAAGAGCTGTATACAGAAAGAATAAGACACTGATGAAAGAAATATTCTGTGCCTTTTTTCTGTATGCCTCCTATAAGGACAGTTGTCATTAGATTTAGAGCCCACCCAGAGAAACCCAGGCCTATGTCTTCCTCTTAAGCTCTGTAAGTTGATTACATCTGCAAAACTCCTTTGTTTTCTTAAATAAAGTATTCATAGGTACTGGTGATTAGAACAAGGACATATCTTTGGGTATCTTTTGGGGGGAGTGGGGCACTCTTTAGCTCGCTACTAACATCCATACATCTCAGAATTTTAAGTATTAGTGTTAAGATAAGAAGGAACTACATTTAAGAGATATGTAAGTACTTCTCCCATGATCACACGGATGATTAGTAGTAGGTTGGAGGTGGCTACATACACATTTCTGATTCTCGGCCATTGCTGAACATTGTTCTGGCCCAAGTCCTAGAGCTCTTGGGAAATCTTAACTGGAGGACACATCTATTAGTAAAAGAAGAAAGTTTTACTCTTTATTTTTTCCTTACAGGAGCTTAACGTGACTTTCCGAAACTGTCAGAATCATTTCTTCTAGTGAGAATTAACCTGAGCGTGGGAGTGAGACTTGAATTGCTTTAAATTTGAAGATGTCAAAGTGAAGGTCGAGTAGATGCCTATCTTGGTTCTTTAATTAGAAGATCTCAGAGTTCTGTACTAAGATTTTTAAAGCAGGGTGAATCACTTCACCTTTGTGCTGTAATCTTTGATGCTTTGTTGTTGACCCTTCTCACCACAAATTTCAGTGATTAGAGACAATTTGGAAAAGAAAGTAAGTTTGGGAGTTTTGAAGAAACACATTGTCTCCCTAGTTTCCCCATCATTCCACTTTTGTCTCACCTTTCCAACTAACCTGGACTTCTTCAACCTACATATGATTGATTGTTCATTATGATAAGTGGTTGTGTCGCAATTTATCCATGTATAGTTTTTAAATCAGAACAAATTTCTTTCCCCATAGGAGTATTATCAGATCATCTGAAAAGAGCCTTCCTAGCCTCAGCAACTAGAATTCCTTTTACATATTTACACTTTATATATATAATTCAATGTAAAAGAAGTCCCACTTTTCTAATGGAAAAGTCTTAGGCTATGATCTATGAAAATTTGTGTTCTAGTTTTGGTTCTGCATTAATTAATTGTGTCACCTCAACTGAAAGCCAAGATAACATTTGTGCATTTTCATTATTTGCAAAACAGATAATTTCTTGACTCAAAGCATTGCTGTAAGTAGAAAAAGAGTTATAAAATAAATGTTGAAAACATCAGGAAACAGAAAGTGTTTTCTAATCAAACAAGATAAAAGAATAAGAAGCAAATGAGATACACAAATTTAAAATCTAAATTTAAGTTCCAAAAAATATTTTGGAACTTTTTCTCAGTCATTTTTCTACAGTTATCCTGGTTTATTTTAAACCTTGGCTCTCTGCTAATGACATTGGGGTACATGACTGAGATTTCAGAAGGACCATAATGTTGTTCATGAAATATAAATTTGACTCCACTAAAACACTGCTTTCTATAATGGTAGTTCTACAAATTACAAGAAGTGTTTTTGGAAACTTATTCCAGCCTCATTTTTCCCCAGACCTTAATTTCCAGATGTGTTACAATACTTACTCTATGTGAAACCTCATCTGCCAGCCCTAGGGAGCTTTAATTCTCAGGCATTTACTTCGATAGATAAGTGGTTAAATAGTAACCAAGTGCATAGTCCTTTCCAAGAGACAGTCAAGATGTATGAAGGAGAATGCAAGCCGACTGAAAAGTATTTAAACTCAAAAGATTAGTGGAGCTGTCCAGGGACCAAAGTGACCTCTGTTGAGTGGAGGGGATAAAGATTGGCCTGCTGTTTTCCACAGATAGTTTGCATTTAAACCATAAAGTAATTAAATGTTTTAATTTTGATCCCCATGGTGCCTCTCCTTTTCAGAGCTCAGCAGGGAGGGTGAGCTTAATTGGCATCATTTGGAAGGTTGGAGGGCCTAAGGTGGTAGCAAGTCTTTGTTTGTAGTTGAAAACTGACATTTTGTTTTAATATGTTGCTATACTTATCTATTATGTTGCCTTTCTAGTTTATTAAGCAGAAAGACTGTGCTTAACATATCTTTAAAATGCAGCCTGAAGTCTTCAAAAGTTAGGGTGAAAATGTGTCTATCACATGAGAGGTTAACACTTCATACACCCAAACAGGTGCCCAAACTGAGCATGTTTTTGTTTCTGACCTGATTTTGTACTCAGAGAATATCAGATCAGATCAGATCAGTCGCTCAGCCGTGTCCGACTCTTTGAGACCCAATGAATCACAGCACGCCAGGTCTCCCTGTCCATCACCAACTCCCGGAGTTCACCAAGACTCACGTCCATTGAGTCAGCGATGCCATCCAGCCATCTCATCCTCTGTCATCCCTTTCTCCTCCTGCTCCCAATCCCTCCCAGCATCAGAGTCTTTTCCAATGAGTCAACTCTTCGCATGAGGTGGCCAAAATACTGGAGTTTCAGCTTTAGCATCATTCCTTCCAAAGAAAACCCAGGGCTGATCTCCTTCAGAATGGACTGGTTGGATCTCCTTGCAGTCCAAGGGACTCTCAAGAGTCTTCTCCAACACCACAGTTCAAAAGCATCAATTCTTCAGCACTCAGCCTTCTTCACAGTCCAACTCTCACATCCATACATGACCACAGGAAAAACCATAGCCTTGACTAGACGAACCTTTATTGGCAAAGTAATGTCTCTGCTTTTGAATATGCTATCTAGGTTGGTCATAACTTTCCTTCCAAGGAGTAAGCATCTTTTAATTTCATGGCTGCAGTCATCATCTGCAGTGATTTTGAAGCCCAGAAAAATAAAGTCTGACACCGTTTCCACTGTTTCCCCATCTATTTCCCATGAAGTAATGGGACCGGATGCCATGATCTTCATTTTCTGAATGTTGAGCTTTAAGCTAACTTCTTCACTCTCCACTTTCACTTTCATCAAGAGGCTTTTTAGTTCCTCTTCACTTTCTGCCATAAGGGTGGTGTCATCTGCATATCTGAGGTTATTGATATTTCTCCCAGCAATCTTGATTCCAGCTTGTGTTTCTTCCAGTCCAGCGTTTCTCATGATGTACTCTGCATATAAGTTAAATAAGCAGGGTGATAATATACAGCCTTGACGTACTACTTTTCCTATTTGGAATCAGTCTGTTGTTCCATGTCCAGTTCTAACTGTTGCTTCCTGACCTGCATACAAATTTCTCAAGAGGCAGATCAGGTGGTCTTTTTCACTTTACCCTAGGACATATTCATGTGTACATCCTATATGGTCTTGTCTTCATGATTTTCTAGTTCACTAGCCTTTGAGTTAGGCTCATATACCTGCAGCAATTGAACAACACCATAGATTGTTTTTCAATTGATACAATAAGGATAGAGAAATGTAAAAGAAGAAAATCTTTAAAAATAGACTTACTTATCACTGAGACATCATCTCAAAACAGTGCCTGATATGATTAATATGCTCCCTATATTTGAATACTCAGTAACTGAGTGACTCTGTGCATTTTAATTTCTTGTCATGTAATGCAGTATGGCACCTCTTATCCTGTCCTTGGCTCTGTACCTTGAGGATATGATGATGTCCATGGAATGGGTTAGATTTAATGTTTAGAGGAGAATATTTATATTTCAGCTGCAACACCTGTTTTTCTATTTGTATTGTGGTTAAAGGTGTGTTGAACTAAACAACTAACGATCTAGATTTAAATATATGACTCATTTGTCTCAGATGCAAAATAAAGATCTTAAGTGTCTTTCTATCTATTTTATAGAATAGTCATATAAACCAAAAGAGAGACTGTATATTTTCTAGTTCAAACTCCAAAGATGCTATGCTATCCAAATGTGAGAGTTTATTTTCAGGCTAGATAAGAAGCACCTACATGAGCATTTCTGGTAACCAGGAAGAAATGTGTGACAGTTGATTAAAAAAAATAAGTATTGAAATCTTTTTCTTTCATGTGGGACTGAATAGGAGAATAAGCCTTTAAGCAGTATGTTGAAATGTTGACACATTGTTTGTTTACGCAAAACTGAGTATACAATCAAATTGTTTATTGTTTTCTAAAAAATAAAATCAGGATGTATGTTAGTATTTAAAGCAAAGTGATAAATGTTTAATAAATTCAAGGTTTTACCACATTCATCAATATTTCAACCAACTCTTTCATCACTTCACTGTCTTGCATAATTATTCTTTTATCATTTACTGATTTATGAAAAACTGTCCGTTGCTTTGACCCAAGTGTGGATGAATATTAATCAGTTAAACATAATGAAGATTTCTGCTAGTTTTCTTGTTTCAAGAGTAAACAGTCTTTAGGAATATTTTTAAATGGGAAGTCAAAAAGTGATGGAAATATTAACAAGCTAAAGTGAGAGAGAAATTGAATGTACAATATATTATTTTATAAGTGCAAGAAGTAGGAGTGCAGGAAAATCTGAAAATTATTGCAATTAGCAATGTTCCAAGTCAAAGAGGCTTAAGAGGAAAATTGTGTGGAAGGGGCATCATCATATAACAAAACTAAAATGTCTAGGGATATTCAATGAAACTATGAGCCATACCATGCAGGGCCACCAAGATGACAGTTCATGGTGGAGAGTTCTGACAAAACATGTTCACTGGGGAAGGGAACGGCAAACCACTTCAGCATTCTTGCCTTGAGAACCCCATGAACAGTATGAAAGAGCAGTAAGATAGGAAACTGAAAGATGAACCCCCAGGATCAGTACGTGTTGAATATGCTACTGGAGAAGAGCAGAGAAATAGCTCCAGAAAGAATGAAGAGGCTGAGCCAAAGCAGAAATGATGTCCAGTTGGGATGTGCCTGGTGGTGAAAGCAAAGTCCAATGCTATAAGAACAATAGGGCTTCCCTTGTAGCTCAGTAGGTAAAGAATCTGCCCTCAACCAGCAGACCTGGGTTCGATTCCTAGGTTGGGAAAATCCCTTGGAGAAAAAAATGGGAACCCAGTTCAGTATTCTTGCCTGGAGAATCCCACGGACAGAGAAGCCTCGCAGGCTACAGTCCATGGGGTTGCAAGAGTTGGAAATGACTTAGCAACTAAACCACCATAAGAACAATAATGCATAGGAAACTGCAATGTTAGGTATATGAAATAAGGTAAATTGGATATGGTCAAAGAGGAGATAGCAAAGTGAACATCGACATTTTAGGAATTAGTGAACCAAAATGGATGGGAATGGGTGAATTTAATTCATATACTGGTATGTGTACTACTGTGGGCAAGAACACTTAGAAGAAAAGGAGTATACCTCATAGTCAACAAAAGAGCATGAAATGCTCGGTGCAGTCTCCAAAACGACAGAATGATCTCGGTTTGATTCCAAGGCAAACCATTCAACACCACAATAATGCTAGTCTATGCCCCAAACACTAATGCCAAGGAAGCTGAAGTTGAGCAGTTCTAAGAAGACCTGCAGACCTTCTAGAATTAACACCAAATAAGAGATTCTTTTCATAATAGGGGACTGGAATGCAAAAGCAGGAAGCCAAGGAATACCTGGAGAAACAGGAAGGTTTGGCCTTGGAGTACAAAATGAAACAGGGCAAAGGCTAACAGAGTTTTGCCAAGAGAATGCACTGGTCATGGCAAATGCTCTCTTTTAACAACATAAGAGACAGCTCCATACATGGACATCATCAAATTGATTATATTCTTTGCAGCCGAAGATAGAGAAGCTCTATACAGTCAGCAAAAACAAGACTGGGAGCTGACTGTGGCTCAGACCATGAGCTCCTTACTGCAAAATTCAGACCTAAATTGAAGAAAGTAGGGAAAACCACTAGACCATTCAGGGATGACCTAAATCAAATTCTGGTCAATTATACAGTGGAGGTGACAAGTAGATTCAAGGGGTTAGGTCTGATAGAGTGCCTGAAAAACTATGGATGAAAGTTCCTAACATTGTACAGGAGGTGGTGACCAAAAACCATCCCTGAGAAAAAGAAATGCAACAAGGCAAAATGGCTGTCTGAGGAGGCCTTACAAATAGCTGAGAAAAGAAGAGAAGTGAAAGGCAAAGGAGAAGGGGAAAGATATACCCATCTGAGTTCAGACTTCCAAAGAATAGCAAGGAGAGATAAGAAAGCTTTCCTGAGTGATCAATGCAAAGAAATAGAGGAAAACAATAGAATGGGAAAAAATAGAGATCTCTTCAAGAAAATTAGAGATACCAAGGGAACATTTCATGCAAAGATGGGCACAATAAAGGACAGAAATTGTAAGGATGTAACAGAAGCAGAAGATATTAAGAAGAGGTGGCAAGAATATACAGAAGAACTATACAGAAAAGGTCTTAATGACCTGGATAACCACGATGGTATGGTCACTGACCTAGAGCCAGATACCCTGGAATGGAAGTCAAGTGGGCCTTGGGAAGCATTGCTATGAACAAAGGTAGAGTAAGTGATGGAATTCCAGCTGAGCTCTTTCAGATCCTACAAGTTGATGTTGTTAAAGTGCTGCACTCAACATGCCAGCACATTTGAAATACTCAGCAGTGGCCTCAAGACTAGAAAAGATCAGTTTTAATTACAATCCCAAAGAAAGGCAATGGCAAAGAATGTTCAAACTACCACACAAGTGCACTCATTTTACTTCACATGCTAGGAAGGTAATGCTCAAAATCTTTCAAGCTAGGCTTCATCAGTATGTGCACCAAGAACTTCCAAATGTACAAGCTGGATTTAGAAAAGGAAGAGGAACCAGACATCAAATTGCCAATGTCTGTTGGATCATAGAAAAAGCAAAAGAATTCCAGAAAAATACCTACTTTTTTAACTACACTAAAGCCTTTGACTGTGTGAATTACAACAAGCTGTAGAAAATTCTTAAAGAGATGGGAATACCAAGCCACCTTACCTGCCTCTGGGAAACTTGTACTCAGGTCAAGAAGCAACAGTTAGAACCAGATATGAAAGAACAGACTAGTTCAAAGTTGGTAAAGGTGTACGTCAAGGCTGTTTATTGTCACTCTGCTCATTTAATTTATATGCAGAGGACATCACACAAAATACTGGGCTGGATGAAGCACAGGCTGTATTCAAGATTGCCAGGAGAAATATTAACAACCTCAGATATACAGATGATACCACCCTAATGGCAGAAAGCAAAGAGAAACTAAAGAGTCTCTCAGTAAAGGTGAAAGAGGAGAGTAAAATAGCTGGCTTAAAACTCAGATTCAGAAAACTAAGATCATGGCATCTGGTCCCATCACTTCATGGCAAACAGATGGGGAAAAAATGGAAAGAGAGGCAGGTTTTATTTTCTTGGGCTCCAAAATCACTGCAGATGGTGCTACAGCCATGAAATTAAAGATGCTTGCTCCTTGGAAGAAAAGTTATTACACATCTTGACAGCATATTCAAAAACAGAGACATCACTTTGCCAACAAAGGTCTGTATAGTCAAAACTGCTGGTTTTTCCAGCAGTCATGTATAGATGTGAGTTGGACCTTGACGAAAGCTGAATGCAGAAGAATTGATGCTTTCAACATGTGGTTCTGAAGAAGACTATTGAGAGTCTCTTACAGCAAGAAGATCAAACCAGTCTATCCCAGAAGATATCAACCCTGAATATTCATTGGAAGAATTGTTGCTGAAGCTGAAGCTCCAATACTTTGGCTGCTAGATGCAAAGAACTGACTCATTGGAAAAGACCCTGATGCTTGAAAAGATTGAGGGCAGGAGGAAAAGGGGATAACAGAGGATGAGCTGGTTGGATGGCATCACCGACTTAATGAACATGTGTTTGAGCAAAGTCTTGGAGACAGTGAAGAACAGAGAAGTCTGGAGTGCTGCAGTCCATGGGATTGCAGAGTCTAACATGACTGAGCAATTGAACAACAACTAAACTTCTAGGTAAAGCATAGTACAGCTGAATCCAGAGGCTCAAATAATATTCTTAGAAATGTTTCCTTCTCTATATCTTGGCCCTGCTTTAATTTGTGTTGGCTTTATTCTCAGGGAGGAAATCATTTTGGTTCCATCATGGCCACTGGCAGGCCAAGGCTTACTTTCAAAATCTAGCATACTTAGCCAGTTTGCTTTTCTACCAATAGTTCAGGCAAAAGCTTCAAGGTCAATACCCATTAGCTGTGATTGATCAAGCCTGGTGGTGACATGTCTGCTTCTAAATCAATCACTGTGGGCGGTGCAGGATGGGAATCTCATGGGCAAGTTTTGAATGATATGCCTGGTTCTAAAAAGGGAGAGCAGAGTCAGGCTCATCGAAACTACCTGACCAGAGAGTCAAGGAAATGAGCAGCTACACAAAGAGAGGTAATCAATGCCAGGGAGGCAAAATCAATAAGTGTCCTCTGCAGACAGTAGTACAGCAATGAGAAAACATTCAGAGAATGTAGTGAGGGGTTTGAGAGAAGGGAGTTGTAAAAGGAAGGACTGAAGCACAGCAGGAAAGCATTGCTCTTTTCAGGAGGACATCGAATCCTCCATAAAATTAATGATCTTGGATATTGGATCACTGCAGAGTGGATATTGTCAGTTACTTGCAAAATACTCAGAGCAGAGATGATAAAAGAGCAACTGAAACATCGACATAGCTGAAATCTGAAATGTTCTTGGGAAGAACATTTTAAGACTTCTGTTTGAGGAACTTCCAGGTCAAAACTAATCTCTTATAGTACTGTTTGTGAGTTGGAGAAGGAAATGGCAACCCACTCCAGTACTCTTGCATGGAAAATTCCATGGACTGAGAGGCTCCTCAGAGCCTGGTAGGCTACAGTCCATGAGGTCGCAAAGAGTCGGGCATGACTGGGCGACTTCACTTCACTCACTGTTTGTGAGTACAGACATAGTCACGTCATCCCAAACCATTAGTGGCACTAAGGAAGCTAGAAGAAAATAGTGACATATTTGAAAGAACGGGTTCTGGAGTCAAGCTGTCTTTGCTTAGCTCTTCTCTTTGCTGTATGCAGGACTTTTGGGAAAGCTACTAAAGGTAATTGTTCCTTAGTTTACACATTTAAGATATGTATGTAATATTAAAATCTACTTACCAGGATATGTCCAGAACTGTGAAAGGTCTGAAAATTTGATGCACTCACAAGCTGACAAATTATCCTGCCAGAATTTTATGGATGCTGATATAAAACAAGAATCTCCCAATTCAGAGACAAAGAGCATGATGATTCATGACACATGCCATTTCTTCTTTCTATCAAAGCCCCACAAAGTTGACATGGAGGGGCCTAGATGGATGCTACACATACCATGGATTTATATCATGGTTGAGGACCACTGAGCATTAGAAACTTGAGTTTTGTACAATCTGCTGCAAGCAAACCTGTCTGATATTTGTCTTGGAGGAAGATATGATCTTTATAGTGCTGGAGAAAAAACAAACCAATTGTTTTTTCGAGAGGGGACACAATACCTACTCAGTTCAGTTCAGTTGCTCAGTCATGTCAGACTCTTTGCAATCCCATGGACTGCAACACTCCAGGCTTCCCTGTCCATCACCAACTTCCAAGCTTGCTCAAACTCATGTCCATGGAGTCAGTGATGCCATCCAACAATCTCATCCTCTGTCATCCCCTTCTCCTCCTGCCATCAATCTTTCCAAGCATCAGGGTCTTTTCCAATGAGTCAGCTCTTTGCATCAGGTGGTCAAAGTATTGCAGCTTCAGTTTCAGCATCAGTCCTTCCAATGAATATTCAGAACTGATTACCTTTAGGATTGACTGGTTTGGTCTCCTTGCAGTCCAAAGGACTCTCAAGAGTCTTCCCTAATACCATAGTTCAAAAGCATCAACTTTTCGGTGCTGACTTTTCTTTCTAGCCCAACTCTCACATCCATACATGACTACTGGAAAAGCCATAGCTTTTACTAGATGGACCTTTGTCAGCAAAGTAGTGTGTCTATTTTTCAATATACTGTCTAGGTTTGTCATAGCTTTTCTTCCAAAGAGCAAGTGTCTTTAATTTGCAGAGTAATAGAGGAACACAATAGAATTGGAGAGACTAGAGAACTTTTCAAGAAAATTAGAGATATAAAGGGAACATTTTATGCAAAGATGGGCACAATAAAGGACAGAAATGCTATGGACCTAACAAAAGCAGAAGATATTAAGAAGAGGTGCAAGAATACACAGAAGAACCATACAAAAAATATCTTAATGACCCAGATAACCACTATGGTTTAATCACTCATCTAGAGTCAGACATCCTGAAAAATGAAGGTAAGTGGGCCTTAGGAAGCATCACTATGAACAAAGCAAGTTGAGGTGATGGAATTCCAGTTGAGCTATTTCAAATCCTAAAAGATGATGTTGTGAAAGTGCTGCACTCAATATGCCAGCAAACTTGGAAAACTCAGCAGTGGCCACAAGACTGGAAAAAGTCAGCTTTCATTCCAATCCCAAAGAAAGGCAATGCCAAAAAATGCTCAAACTACCACACCATTGCACTCAGCTCACATGCTAGCAAATTAATGCTCAAAATTCTCCAAGCAAGGTTTCAACAGTACATGAACTAAGAACTTTCAGATGTTCAAGCTGGATTTAGAAAAGACAAGGACCCAGAGATCAAATTGCCAGCGTCTGTTGGATCATAGAAAAAGCAAGAGAATTCCAGAAAAACATCTGCTTTATTGACTACACCAAACCTTTGACTGTGTGAATTACAACAAACTGGGAAAAATCTCAAAGAGACGGGAATACCAGACCACCTTACCTGCATCCTGAGAATTATGTATGCAGGTCAGGAAGCAACAGTTAGAACTGGACATGGAACAACAGACTGGTTCCAAATAGGAAAAGGAGTACGTCAAGGCTGTATGTTGTCACCCTGTTTATTTAATTTATATGCAGAGTGAATCATGAGAAACGCTGGGCTGGAAGAAGCACAAGCTGGAATCAAGATTGCCAGGAGAAATATCAATAACCTCAGATATGCAGATGATACCACTCTAATGGCAGAAAGCAAAGAGAAGCTAAAGAGCCTTTTGATGAAAGTGAAAGAAGAAGGTAAATAAGCTGGCTTAAAACTCGGCATTCAAAAAATGAAGATCATGGCATCTGGTCCCATGATTTCATGGCAAATAGATAGGGGAACAATGGAAACAATGACAGACTTTATTTTCTTGGGCTCCAAAATCACTGCAGATGGTGACTGCAGCCATGAAATTAAAAGACAGTACCTATATTCCAAACTTTTCCCTACACAACTCTTTTGAGAATGTAAACAAGGGCAAAGGACAACTATTATCTGTAGAAACAAGAAGCAAAGAAATGTGTGAGACCCATAAAGAATCTTCTCTCAAGAGTTAATAGATGTATTATTAATATAATTATTAAATTCATTTCAAAGCTATTATTGTAATTATATATTTTATTCCATCATTTTAGCTCTCAGATATATGATTTATAATCATATCTGATTAGTCTAATTCTTGTAAAAAGACAAGCAAAAATTGTATAGAAGTTCCCAAACATCCAGACCCAGAATTGTGTCTCACAGTAAGTCCGTAGACAATCACCATTTTATTAATTTATTTGTCCTGTTCTTAATATGCCTCAACTCAGACTTGGGAATATTCCAGTTTTCATTTTTTTCCCATGCTGACTGACTGTACTTTTAAGCAAGATTTTGTTATTAACAAAATAGTTTCATTTCCTCAATAGTTATGGAAGAAATATTTTGCATTATAAAATAATAATGATAGCCACAACACTAATCCAGAAAACAATAAAAGCCCACATTATCTCTGCTTAATACTTTTTGTTAACGCTTTTCTCTTAACATCATGGGGAATTGCTTTACACAGTTAAATTACAAAGTTATAGGTAGAAAAATTGAGAAATGTAATCAACAGGAGAAAGCTAAAAATTATCTTGAGAAGAAGTGAAGTTGTAAACTTGAAGGTGAAAAATCAGAAAAGAAAAAAAAAAGTCAGTGATAAGATAAAGGAGGATATACACCTGAAGTAAAATAGCTTTCATTAGGTAACTATAAATTATGATTCATTAGGTTTTTTTTTTCACTAGTAAAACTAAGTTTTCAAAATCCAATATGTGTAGTCATAGAAAATAGAAAATATCTGGAAAGAAGAGTGTACACGACAGTGTAAAGGTGGCTAAAAGTGCAAGTAAACTCAAACAACCCATCAACAAACTCATCAAGGGCTAATCCGCTAGCTGCCAGTGAAATGGTTTGAATCTTCTGCCAGTAGACCAGATGTTGCTCAAGACAAAATTAAAATTATATAAAGTATTGTGAAAGAATCTGTGGTATATAGTATTTACTTTTATGGCTAGAATAATGTGAAATCCATAGTGAGAAGTCAAGACCTGTTTGTAAAAGAAGAAAGGTCATCCCCCAAATTTGTTTAAAGATAATTAAGATTATATATTTGTGTGTGTGTGTGTAAAATCTATTGCCAAATAACAATACCTCATAATTGTACAGTTCTTTATTGTTTTCACTAGAATTTTAAATTTAATAATCTAAAACAAATTATCTCTATCAATACCATTATTTTTCTTTCATTTTTAAAAAGTGAGGGTCAGAAAAGGTAAGTAATATGTGACCCCTAACTCTAAATTTCCTAGAACCAAACTGAAAATTAGAAGATTCCAATTTATCTTGAAGATTAAGGGATATGATCTCCACTGTAAGCTTTCTTTAACTCTGTTCAAAATTTGGTAAAAGGAAAAATTTTGTTAGAAAATGGCTCTTTCTTAACTCATCTCTTATATCCTAGCCAATGCATTACTTAAGTATTTAAAAGATCTTATTGCTAACCACTTTTATGTCATGAGTATGAGAGAATATGATTTATTTTAAAGAGCAATATTTTCATATTTTGGTAATAATTCCATGATACCATTTTACCATGGCTATATAGATTAAAATAGCAATAAGAAAATTGTTAATCATAATCAAGTGTATGAATTTTCTAAATATTTGGGAAAAGGTATTTACAATTTCTTTTAATCCTTTTAAATAATTTAAAACAATCCACACTTACTGAACTTACATTTATATTTTGGGGGGAGATTGAGAAAAATGAAAGTTGGATTAGAGAGCGTTTCAGTTCAGTTCAGTTCAGTCTCTCAGTCATGGCTGACTCTTTGTGACCCCATGGACTGAAGCATGCCAGGCCTCCCTGTCCATCACTAACTCCCAGAGTTCACTCAAACTCATGTCCATTGAGTTAGTGATGCCATCCAACAATCTCATCCTCTTCATCTCCTTCTCTTCCTGCCTTCAATCTTTCCCAGCATCAGGGTCTTTTCCAATGAGTCAGCACTTCGCATCAGGTGGCTAAAGTATTGGAGCTTCAGCTTCAACATCAGTTCTTCCAATGAACACCCAGGACTGATCTCTTTAGGATGGACTGGATGGATCTCCTTGCAGTCCAAGGGACTCTCAAGAGTCTTCTCCAGCACCACAGTTCAAAAGCATCAATTCTTCAGTACTCAGCTTTCTTTATAGTCCAACTCTCATATCCATACATGACTACTGGAAAAACCATAGCCTTAACTAGATGGACCTTTGTTGGCAAAGTAATGTCTCTCCTTTTTAAAATGCTGTCTAGGTTGGTCATAGCTTTTATTCCAAGGAGTAAGTGTCTTTTAATTTCATGGTTGCAGTCACAATCTGCAGTGATTTTGGAGCCCAAGAAAATAAAGTCTGCCACTGTTTCCACTGTTTCTCCATCTATTTGCCATGAAGTTATGGGACCAGATGCCATGATCTTTGTTTTCTGAATGTTGAGCTTTAAAATACCAAAAAAGTGGCAATCTCTCTCCAAGCAAATTTTAAAACATGTCAGGCATTTGGTGGTAGAATCTTCCCAATTCAACTTCCTTGTCCAAGAAAACAGATGAAGAAAGCAGATGAATTTTAAAAGCCAGTTTCATGGCGACAAACAGAAGTCAAAAGTCCCAGAGCAGATTGAACAGAAGCAGATTTGAAGAATGGCTATGGTTACAGGTATGAGGCCCTCAGAGTGAGACCCCAGTAAGAGTGAACCAATCTGTGTGCAGACTCTTGATGACCACCCAGGAATGCCCAGTTGGACCACATTTGTGGAATCAGTTGCTGAGGATATTATGCAGATATCACAGATGAGGCAAAACCCGAATCAATCCCCTTTTTTTTTACAAAATAAAGAATGGATATTCAATCATTCCCAAAAGAATCTAGAAAATATAACCATAAACTCAATGAGTCTGTGTGCTCCAACTCTTTGTGACCCCCTGGACTGTAGCCTACCAGGCTCCTCTGTCCATGGAATTTTCCAGGCAAGAATAACTGGAGTCAACATAAGGGTAAAAAAATTTGGTGTCCATGGTATTTAGCAATAATGTGGAGATTGAAAATTCATTTCCAGTTGCTGCCCCAAATTTTCATCAGATAAACAAGTAATCATGTTTGTGTATAATTCTTTCTTACATCTGTCTGTCCACCAAGTGGATCACAAACCTTCGTATTGCTTCGAGTAATCATGTTTGTTTATTCATTCATCCACCTTTCCATTAATTAACTAGTACAGAAGACAATTACAAAATGCATATTAAATGTTATTGTGGGCTCTCTCATTGATGACTGAAGTAGAACTCCTTCACTCATGGAGAATACAGTCAGTAAACATAATGATTAGTCCTCCTTATAAGGTGTTCTTTTCACTCCATTTCCTCTTTTCTCTTCTCATTTAAAATTGTCCTCTATGCTCTAGGATAAGATCTGTGCTAACACAACCACAGTTGGTAACTGCTTGATGTCTAACTTATCTTGGGGATAATCTAGTTGCATTTTAACTGGAAACATATAGAAATGATTATTTTAAAAGAGATTTGAGATATAGTAGCATCCTGGTGCTTTCTAAGGCCCACTTGATTTCACAATCCAGGATGTCAGGCTCTAGGTGAGTGACCACACCATCATGATTATCTGGGTAGTGAAGATCTTTTCTATACAGTACTTCTGTGTATTCTTGCCACCTCTTCTTAATATCTTCTGCTTCTGTTATGAAGCAGAAATTGTCCATACCATTTCTGTCCTTTATGGAGCCCATCTTTGCATGAAAAGTTCCCTTTGTATCTCTATATTTCTTGAAAAGATCTCTAGTCTTTCCCATTCTTATTTTCCTCTATTTCTTTGCACTGATCACTGAGGAAGGCTTTATTATCTCTTCTTGCTATTCTTTGGAACTCTGCATTCAGATGCTCATATATGTCCTTTTCTCTTTTGCTTTTCACTTCTCTTCTTTCCACAGCTATTTGTAAGGCCTCCCCAGACAGCTATTTTGCATTTTTTGCATTTCTTTTCCATGGAGATGGTCTTGATCCCTGTCTCCAGTACAATGTCACGAACCTCTGTCCACAGTTCATCAGGCACTCTATCTATCAGATCTAGTCCCTTAAATCTATTTCTAACTTCCATTGTATAATCATAAGGGATTTGATATAGGTCATACCTGAATGGTCTAGTGGTTTTCCCTACTTTCTTCAGTTTAAGTCTGAATTTGGCAATAAGAAGTTCATGATCTGAGCCACAGTCAGCTCCCGGTCTTGTTTTTACTGACTGTATAGAGCTTGTCCATCTTTGGCTGCAAAGAATATAATCAATCTGATTTCGGTGTTGATCATCTGGTGATGTCCATGTATAGAAACTTCTCTTGTGTTGTTGGAAGAGGGTGTTTGCTGTGAACAGTGCATTCTCTTGGCAAAACTCTATTAGCCTTTGCCCTGCTTCATTCTGTTTCCAAGGCCAAGTTTGCCTGTTACTCCAGGTGTTTCTTGACTTCTTATTTTTGCATTCCAGTCCTCTATAATGAAAAGGACATCTTTCTTGGGTGTTAGTTCTAAAAGGTCTTGTAGGTCTTCATAGAACCATTCAACTTCAACTTCTTCACTGGGGCATAGACTTGGATTACTGTGATATTGAATGGTTTGCCTTGGAAATGAACAGAGATCATTCTGTCGTTTTTGAGATTGCAACCAAATACTGCATTTCAGACTCTTGTTGACCATTATGGCTACTCCATTTCTTGTAAGGGATTCTTGCCCGCAGTAGTAGATATAATGGTCATCTGAGTTAAATTCACCCATTCCAGTCCATTTCAGTTCGCTGATTCCTAGAATGTCGATGTTCACTCTTGCCATCTCCTATTTGACCACTTCCAATTTGCCTGGATTCATGGACCTGACATTTCAGGTTCCTATGCAATATTGCTCTTTACAGCATCGGACCTTGCTTCTATCACCAGTCACATCCACAGCTGGGTATTGTTTTTGCTTTGGCTCCATCCCTTCATTTTTTCTGGAGTTATTTCTCCACTGATCTCCAGTAGCATATTGGGCACCTACTGACCTGGGGAGTTTCTCTTTCAGTATCCTATCATTTTGCCTTTTCATACTGTTCATCAGGTTCTCAAGGCAAGAATATTGAAGTGGTTTGCCATTCTCTTCTCCAGTGGACCACATTCTGTCAGACCTCTCCAGCATGACCTGGCCACCTTGGGTGGCCCCACACGGCATGGCTTAGTTTCATTGAGTTAGACAAGGCTGTGGTCCGTGTGATTTGATTGACTAGTTTTCTGTGAGTATGGTTTCAGTGTGTCTGCCCTCTGATGCCCTCTTGCAACACCTACCGTCTTACTTGGGTTTCTCTTACCTTGGACGTGGGGTATCTCTTCACAGCTGCTCCAGCAAAGCACAGCCGCTGCTCCTTACCTTGGACAAGGGGTATCTCCTCACCCCTCGTTACTATGAAAAAAGTTAGTGGATGTGATGGAATTCCATTTGAGCTATTTTAAATCCTGAAAGATAATGCTCTGAAAGTGCTGCACTCAATATGCCAGCAAATTTGGAAAATTCAGCAGTAGCCACAGGACTGGAAAAGGTCAGTTTCATTCCAATCCCAAAGAAAGGCAATGCCAAAGAGTGCTCAAACTACCACACAATTGCACTCATCTCACATGCTAATAAAGTAATGCTCAAAATTCTCCAAGCCAGGATTTAGCAATACATCAACCGTGAACTTCCAGATATTCAAGCTGGTTTTAGTAAAAGCAGAGGAACCAGAGATCAAATTGCCAACATCTGCTGGATCATTGAAAAACCAAGAGAGTTCCAGAAAAACATCTATTTCTGCTTTGTTGACTACGCCAAAGCCTTTGACTGTATGGATCACAATAAACTGTGGAAAATTCTGAAAGAGATGGGAATACCAGACCACCTGACCTGCCTCTTGAGAAACCTGTCTGCAGGTCAGGAAGCAGCAGTTAGAACTGGAAATGGAACAACAGACTGGTTTCAAATAGGAAAAGGAGTACGTCAAGGCTGTATATTGTCACCCTGCTTATTTAACTTATATGCAGAGTACATCATGAGAAACGCTGGGCTGGACGAAGCACAGGCTGGAATCAAGATTGCCGGGAGAAATATCAATAACCTCAGATATGCAGATGACACCACCCTTATGGTAGAAAGTGAAGAGGAACTTAAATGGCTCTTGATGAAAGTGAAAGTGGAGAGTGAAAAAGTTGGCTTAAAGCTCAACATTCAGAAAACTAAGATCATGGCATCTGGTCCCATCACTTCATGGAAAATAGATGGGGAAACAGTGGAAACAGTGGCTGACTTTATTTCTTAGGGCTCCAAAATCACTGCAAAGGGTGACTGTGGCCATGAAATTAAAAGACGATTACTCCTTGGAAGGAAAGTTATGACCAACCTAGATAGCATATTCAAAAGCAGAGACATTACTTTGCCAACAAAGGTCTGTCTAGTCAAGGCTATGGTTTTTCCAGTGGTCATGTATGGATGTGAGTGAGAGTTGGACTGTGAAGAAGGCTGAGCGCCGAAGAATTGATGCTTTTGAACTGTGGTGTTGGAGAAGACTCTTGAGAGTCCCTTGGACTGCAAGGAGATCCAACCAGTCCATTCTGAAGGAGATCAGCCCTGGGATTTCTTTGGAAGGAATGATGCTAAAGCTGAAACTCCAGTACTTTGGCCACCTCATGCAAGGAGTTGACTCATTGGAAAAGACCCTGATGCTGGGAGGGACTAGGGCAGGAGGAGAAGGGGAGGACAGAGGATGAGATGGCTGGATGGCATCATCAACTCGATGGACGTGAGTTTGGGTCAACTCCAGGAGTTGGTGATAGACAGGGAGGCCTGGCTTGCTGCAATTCATGGGGTCGCAGAGAGTCGGACACGACTGAGCAACTGAACTGAACTGAACAGAGTATTCTGGTGCAGGATAGTTGCTACTCCTTGTAAACCAGGTTGCTAGATGTTTGCTTTCCCTACTTGATTCTTGTCCCTACCTAATTGAGGCTTAAATTTCATATTGCTGCTCATACTTTGTAGAACCATACCTGACAATGTTCATTACAACAAACTGAAGTGAAATTAAATGCTAAAATAACTACCTACCTAGTATAGGTTCTATCCCAACCATAAACCACTTAGAAACATATTGAGAATTAGAATTTTTATTTATTTTCTGGTTGGATACATTGTAAGCAAAATCTTAGACTACAGACTATGGCTTACATATATATAACAACAAGTATTTCTTTTGGTTTTATTTCCTGAATTGTTTTATGTGTCTGACATTACTTTGCCAACAAAGGTTCGTCTAGTCAAGGCTATGGTTTTTCCTGTGGTCATGTATGGATGTGAGAGTTGGACTGTGAAGAAGGCTGAGCGCCGAAGAATTGATGCTTTTGAACTGTGGTGTTGGAGAAGACTCTTGAGAGTCCATTGGACTGCAAGGAGATCCAACCAGTCCATTCTGAAGGAGATCAGCCCTGGGATTTCTTTGGAAGGAATGATGCTAAAGCTGAAACTCCAGTACTTTGGCCACCTCATGTGAAGTGTTGACTCATTGGAAAAGACTCTGATGCTGGGAGGGATTGGGGGCAAGAGGAGAAGGGGAAGACAGAGGATGAGATGGCTGGATGGCATCACTGACTCACTGGCATCACTGGACATGAGTCTTGGTGAACTCCAGGAGTTGGTGATGGACAGGGAGGCCTGGTGTGCTGCAATTCATGGGGTTGCAAAGAGTCGGACACGACTGAGCGACTGATCTGATCTGATCTATGATAGATAATTTTGACTCTAGAATTCTATTTTGTAGAATACCATTCTCTCAGACAAAATGAACACACACGCACTAAAAAAAATACAAGTTTTAAATCATTTGATTGCAGTAAGTTATCATTTTCCTTCATCAACAGGTCTTTGTCAAAAGTTTCCAGTTCCAGTTCCAGTTCAGTTGCTCAGTCGTGTCTGACTCGGCAACCCCATGAATCACACGACGCCAGGCCTCCCTGTCCATCATCAACTCCCGGAGTTCACTCAGACTCAAGTCCATCAAGTCAGTGATGCCATCCAACCATCGCATCCTCTGCCGTCCCCTTTGCCTCCTGCCCCCAATCCCTCCCAGCAGCAGAGTCTTTTCCAATGAGTCAACTCTTTGCATGAGGTGCCCAAAGTACTGAAGTTTCAGCTTTAGCATCATTCCTTCCAAAGAACACCCAAGGCTGATGTCCTTTAGAATGCACTGGTTGGATCTCCTTGCAGTCCAAGGGACTCTCAAGAGTCTTCTCCAACACCACATTTCAAAAGCATCAATTCTTCAGCGCTCAGCTTTCTTCACAGTCCAACTCTTACATCCATACATGACCATAGGAAAAACCACAGCCTTGACTAGACAGACCTTTGTTGGCAAAGTAATGTCTCTGCTTTTTAATATGCTATCTAGATTTGTCATAACTTTTCTTCCAAAGAGTAAGTGTCTTTTAATTTCATGGCTGCAGTCAACATCTGCAGTGATTTTGGAGCCCAGAAAAATAAAGTCTGACACTGTTTTCACTGTTTTCCCATCTATTTCCCATGAAGTGATGGGACCAGATGCCATGATCTTTGTTTTCTGAATGTTGAGCTTTAAGCCAACTTTTTCACTCTCCACTTTCATTCATCAAGAGGCTTTTTAGTTCCTTTTCACTTCCTGCCATAAGGGTGGTGTCATCTGCATATCTGAGGTTATTGATATTTCTCCCAGCAATCTTGATTCCAGCTTGTGCTTCTTCCAGCCTGATATGCAAAGGTCAAAATGCATCTGTATACATATTAGAGGTACTCTAAAAAAAATTGCCAGGATGGCTACTATTAGCCAAAAGCACCTTGTATAAAAACTTAGCTTTATTTTGTACATCTTGTGTTTTTATGACCTCTTTGTTACTCCCCATCTTCCTATATGTTTCCTGAAATCTATCAGTGAAATCATGCCATGAAAACAAGACTACAAAATTTCTCTTGGAGAAACTGGAACTTTAGGTGGAAAATGGTTGGCAGGAAAAAAAAAAAAAAAAAAAAAAGCCCTAATTCCACTTGCCTATCCAAGACTTTCATAAAGTTCAAAATTAATTTTCACAAGAAAATTGAAATAATTGCTCTATAGTTTAATCAGTGGGGCTAAAACAGAAGACAATCATTCACTTATTATTTAAACATTTTTTAACACTTTTTTTTTCAGAGACTATAATTGTAGATGCAGGGGATATGATAGACACAAAAATTAGTGCTTGCATTCACAGCACATATATTTTGGAAGAGGAGTGGTTAACTAAACAATTAATAAAAAAATCCATCTTTTCTCAGTGGTGTGAAATTCTGAGAAGTGTCTATAACAGGAGGACTTGAGATATTGAGCTTAAATGACAAATATGAATGAATCACACAGAAAAGAGATATTCTACTTTCTCTTTAGAAACATCACAGTCACAGCAGATTTACAAATGTTTCCACTAATAGCCCCTTATGCAAAGGAACATTAATTTACTCTGCAGGGACCTGGGAACACAGCCAAAAGCTTTTCTCCAAAAGGAAGTTCTCAGTGCTTTAACCTAGTTTAGACTAGGGCAACCTCACATTTCAGTTCGACCTGGGTCATCCTAGTTTAGGCCTATTGTCCTGGCTTAAATTTTCAATAGTTCATCAGTTTACCTTCACAAGTGTTCTTGTTAGGACAATAAATTATACTGTCAACACTTTATACACTCATATTTTATCCTAAATATCCATAGAAACTTTTCATTGTATGCTAAAATAAGCCTGTGTTATTTTATATACTAGTAGGCAATGAGAAAGATAATGCTCAAGGGGAAATTATTGGTCTTGGACAAAGACATTTGAATAAAACAATTTCAATAGACTAAGTACATAATTTAAAGCTGGTTTAAATAATACAAATAGTATATATAGCCTCTTCCTTGATGATTCCAAGAGAGAAAAAATAGATTAGAACAATTGACCATAATTACAAGAATTCTAGAAATAGAAAACAGAGAAGACGAGGTAACTACACAGATATCCATGACAAGGCAATGTGAGCTACTGTTGTCACTAATTTTTAAGAATAGCATCTTTGTGTATTTTTCTTAACTTCTCCCTCATTTCATGGGCTTGCCTGGTGGCTCAGTGGTTAAAAAAAAAATCTGTCTGCAAAGTAGGAGACCTGAGTTCAACCCCGGGTTTGAGAAGGTCCTCTGGAGAAGGGAATGGCAAGCCATGCAAGTATTCTTGCCTCAAGAATCCCATGAACAGAGGAATCTGGTGGGCTACAGTCAATGTGATTGCAGAGTCAGACATGACTTAGTGACTGAACAACAACAATAACAAACTTTTCACAGTCATCAATTTATTCTCTTGTTTATTCATTCATCAAAAGTATTGAGTGACCACTTTATATGTCAGTTCCTATTCTGTGGAAGCTGTTAATGTGATGGGGGATAACAAAGAAAAAATTCTGTCTCCATAGAGCTGGTTAATATGTATATACTTTTTAAATTTAAGAGTAAATTATAAAAATAGCTAAAATGAACTGGTAGTGTACCATGTATGTGAAGATAGAACCAACATGAAACAGTAGGGTCAAGCCAGGGAAAAAGAGGTCAAATTGGCAGTACAGGAGAAGACTTCGTGTGATAAAGTTTTCAACTTGCCTCTGGGATTCCCAAAGCCAAAAGGAAAAACAGAGTTTCCATTAGTAATCAGAATATTTTCTGTGGGTGGGAAAAAACCCTCAGAAGATCCTTGGATCTTCTAGCAAAAATTCCAAACACACACACAACTGAAATAAAAACACTAAGAAAAACTGTTTAGTGGCTCCAAAGCTCAGGTCCACAGAGCTACTACCCTTGAGAGTAAACCAGAAAACTTGGTAAATATAAATTATCAGGGACAACCCCTGTATAATGCTTCTCAAGTAGCTCTGAAATATACTCTGATATGGGAAGCTATGAGATACTGGGTACCAGTTTTTCAATTAAAAAATATGGAGCAGGTTTCATATGAATGCAGAAATTATTTTTAACAAACATAAAATAAAAGTAAACATACAATAAATATATATAATTATGTATAACATAGAAAATGGCACCCCACTCTAGTATTCTTGCCTGGGAAATCCCATGGACTGAGGAGCCTGGCAAGCTACAGCCCATGGGGTCACAAAGAGTCAGACATGACTGAAGCAACTAAGCATGCATGCATATATATTAGAAAATTATCACATATGATTACCCTAAATTCTGATACCAAAACATGACAAGAAAAGCCCTAAGTTGGGCAATTGATGACTTGTTACTATAAGGATGCAGATTTTAACATTAAACCCAATACTACAGACTTAGTCTAAAAATATTCTAATAATTCATGAAAAACATGCCAAGTGTATTTCTGGAATGTAATAATGATAATTTTAAAAAACAATTATTAATATACTTAATTATATTGGTAGGGCAAATAGAATTATCATATTTTTCATGATTAAAGAATTGATATACTGCAAACTACCTCCAGATTAAAGAAAACCAAAAATCCTGCAACATACTCACGCACATTCCCTTCATTAACGACCCCCTAAAGTAGAAGGCCTGCTACATGAACACAAGAATTTAAAGAAGTTATACAAATTATCTTTTCATCACAAATGGCATCAGGAATTGAGTGCTTAAGTGTATCACTCACAAGGCAAATGATTTATATTCATAATTAATTTTAAAATTGAATGTAAAACATTTAGAGTCCATGTTTTGCTATTTCCAATTTTTAATAACAAAATTAGAATGGTAGAGACAAAATTTAAACTTAGTCTTCAAAGCAATAATTCATTAACAGTTCACTATATTGAGTTAAATCTGTAAGAAATTGAAATTAGATAGTGAAGATGAATATTTATGAAATAAGACTAAAACTGAGAATATTCCTTTAAAATATGATAGTGAAAATATTTCTGCTAAAGAATAATATTCAAAGTAAGAAGATAAACAACTCCTTAAAGAGCAGATAAAATAAACTGAGGAAAATATTGTATTTACTTCTTAAAGTCATTACCTTTAACATTTAGACATTCTCAAATATTAATATATGAGTTCCATATTCCATTAGAAACATTTTAACAACTAGGAAATAAACTGGGCAATACAGTTGCAGACATATTTAGCATCACTGAAAGCTTAAATATGCAAATTAAAACAAAAATATATATTATTCTATGGAAGAATGAAGTGAAACAAGTGAAATATTTCTCTCATATGTCACTCATAAAAATGTATATTTGTGGTCTTTTTGGAAGTAAGGTAATACATATCAAATATCTGAAACACTTTCTTCATTGTTTACCTAGTGATTCCACTTTAACTTATCTGTCCTAGTGAAATAATCTGAAATGTACTCAGACTGTATATAAGTACAATGATTCCAGTGCTATTTATGATAATATAAAAATGAAAATAATCTAAGTGCCTCTCAAAATACAGAAAGTTAAAATGTTTGCAAAGAAGAAATAAAGAGCCTCTTAATGAAAATGAAAAAGAAGAGTGGAAAAAGTTGGCTTAAAACTCAACATTCAGAAAACTAAGATCATGGCATCTGGTCCCATCACTTCATGGCAAAAAGATGGGGAAACGATGTAAACAATGACAGACTTTATTTTTGGGGGCTTCAAAATCACTGCAGATGGTGACTGCAGCCACGAAATTAAAAGACACTTACTCCTAGGAAGCAAAGTTATAGCCAATCTAGACAGCATATTAAAAAGCAGAGACATTACCTTGCTGACAAAGGTCCGTGTAGTCAAAGCTATGGTTTTTCCAGTAGCTATGTATGAATGTGAGAGTTGGGCCATAAAAAAAGCTGAGCTTTTTTGATGCTTTTGAACTATGGTGTTGGAGAAAACTCTTGAGAGTCTGCTGAACTTAAAGGAGATCAAACGTGTCAATCCTAAAGGAAATCAGTCCTGAATATTCATTGGAAGGACTGATGCTGAAGCTGATGTCCAGCACTTTGGCCACCTGATGCAAAAAATTGTCTCACTGGAAAAGACCCTGATGCTGGGAAAGACTGAGGGCAGGAGGAAGAGGGGACGACAGAGGATGAGATGGTTGGATGGCATCACTGACTCGATGGACATACTGTGCTGTGCTTAGTCACTCAGTCATGTCCAACTCTTTGTGACCCAATGGACTGTGGTCCACCAGGCTCCTCTGTCTGTGGGGATTCTCCAGGCAAGAATACTGGAGTGGGTTGCCATGCCCTCCTTCTTGGGATCTTCCCAAGCCAGGGATCAAACCCAGGTCTCTTGCATTGCAGGCAGATTCTTTACCATCTGAGTCTCTAGGGAAGCTTTGATGGACATGAGTTCACTAGGCTCAAGGAGTTGGTGATGAACAGGGAAGCCTGGTCTGTTGCAGCCCATGGGGTTGCAAAGAGTTGGACACGACTGAGTGACTGAACTGAACTGAAAATGTTTGTTGTTTTCCCATAGGCCAGAATGCTCTATAACCTTCAAAACCTGTCACAAGATTATATAATACCTTAGGAATACAATTTTTTTATTAGGTGAAAATAAACATAATCCAAAGTTGTACAAAATTATCATTTGTGGACATAATCCACATGGTTTGTACAGGGTAGTCATAATTTTGAGAAAGGAAAAACCTATGCACTCACACTGACTCCATAGTGGAAGCAGCTGTGACAATTCTGATTTTGGCCATTTCTAAAAATAGGTTTCAGAGTAATTTTACATTCCTCTTTATACTTTTCTAAATTTCTCATATGTTATTATACTGAAGTAATTTCATGATCAGAGAAGCAATTTTATAATCAAAGAAATTCTGAAATACACTTACTAGGATGTCATATCTGGCAAACGATTAATCTAATAAGAGCACCATGTCTACATCATTTAGCTACTCAAATTTTTATTTTAATAGTATACACAGATAAAAGTGACACAGAAGTACTAAGAGGACTGATTTTTAAGTTACTTTAAGAATTTTGCATCACTCTTATTTGTGACTGTTACTGCTGGTTTGTCATTAGATACAAAGGGGCACCAATGATTAGCTGTCAAAAAATCTTTATATTTCTTTTCCAGGAACACTTCAAAAAGAGCATTGCTCACCAAGATTAGACACACTATCAAATTTATTACTTCTTGTCAATGAGATGTATAAACCAAAATAATTGTTTTCCTCTTGTCTCTACAACTTGGCCTATGTTAAAGAAAAAAAATGAAAATTGCCTTAAGCACAGAGATAAACACGTATATGAGCATCTTATAAAGACATATATCTCTCCAGAATTCAGCTCTCAGTAAAATTCTAGTGTTGCTCTCTCAATTGCGTGCAGGATGTGTTTTATTAAATGGCCACAGGAGGTGTGAGGACATTTGAGAGCAAACCTTTACATTGTTTTCCACAGCTAGCCGATTTACAGACCACTGAAGGAGGAAGGAAACTGGGTAACAGTTTATGTCTTTAAAAGTCGTCAGCTCTGTATAGATATTATCCTCAAGAAAAGGAAATAGCATCTGAGTAGCTTGCACGGAACCCAGGTTTTCACTTTTCACTGTGTAGTTGGCCTTTCTTAAACGGAGAGAACTTAAGAGAAATTTCTCTATGTTGCTTCCTGGGTTGTCTACAAAATAACTTTGGTTTAATACTGTAAAAGAAAAGCTGGCACAGAACTAGTCTTTTAAATGACAAATCTGCATTTCCAGTGTGGTCACATTTAGTCAACAGTTTATGTGAAAGTATGCATATCAGAAATGTGAGAATTTCCAAGTATGCAGAGAAAGGCCTACTGTTTGCCAGACAGTATGATAAACCCTATGAGGATACAAGAGACATATAAGGCATGCCTCCTGACTTCTGTGAGATTACAGTTCATCTGAGATGATGCGAATTTATTGAATGCTTTCTCTCTTCCTGGAGCTGAACTAAGCACTTCACAAGATTAGCTCACTTAATCTTTAATAATATCTTGAAATACATATCATTATCCCTGTCTTACAAATGAAACTGCCAAATTCCAAGAGGTTAAGTATTTTGCCTAAGATGATATATTGATTAAGTGGCAGATTTGGGATGTGAAACTCTGTCAGATTTCACAATCAGTCATTTTAACACTGTGCTTACCTACCTCATCCGAACAATTTGCACAAGATTCCACAGTGACTTACTGCCTAAGGCTGGTCTTTACCACTACTACTGCTTTGCTAAAATATAAGGCATTTTTAAAAAATGCATATTGTATTAAATGCTATTTGAGGCAGTTCTATTCCCTCTGGTTAGAGACATGGATTTATTGACTCTCATATAATTTATATGCATTATATATCAAACCTCATTTATATGAAATTAGTGAACTCCATATATGCATACATTGAATTTTTGTTGTATACTCTGACCTGGTATCCTATGATTTTTTAGGTTGTATAGCCTTTGACTTTGTGGATCACAGCAAACTGTGGAAAATTCTGAAAGAGATGGGAATACCAAACCATCTGACCTACCTCTTGAGAAATCTGTGTGCAGGTCAGGAAGCAACAGTTAGAACTGGACATGGAACAAAAGACTGGTTCCAAATAGGAAAAGGAGTATGTCAAGGCTGTATATTGTCACCCTGCTTATTTAACTTATATGCAGAGTACATCATGAGAAACGCTGGGCTGGAAGAAGCACAAGCTGGAATCAAGATTGCCGGGAAAAATATCAATAACTTCAGATATGCAGATGACACCACCCTTGTGGCAGAAAGTGAAGAGGAACTAAAAAGCCTCTTGATGAAAGTGAAAGAGGAGAGTGAAAAAGTTGGCTTAAAACTCAACATTCAGAAAACTAAGATCATGGCATCCGGTCCCATCACTTCATGGCAAACAGATGGAGAAACAGTGGAAACAGACTTCATTTTGGGGGGCTCCAGAATCACTGCAAATGGTGACTGTAGCCATGAAATTAAAAGACGCTTGCTCCTTGGAAGGAAAGTTATGACCAACCTAGACAGCATATTAAAAAGCAGAGATATTACTTTGCCAACAAAGGTCCATCTAGTCAAGGCTATGGTTTTTCCAGCAGTCATGTATGGATGTGAGAGTGGGACTATAAAGAAAGCTGAATGCTGAAGAATTGATGCTTTTGAACTGTGGGGTTGGAGAAGACTCCTGATGCGAAGAGCTGACTCATTTGAAAAGACCCCGATGCTGGGAAAGATTGAAGGCGGGAGGAGCAGGGGACGACAGAGGATGAAATGGTTGGATGGCATCACTGACTCAATGGACATGAGTTTGAGTAAACTCCGGGAGTTGGTGATGGACAGGGAGGCCTGGCCCGATGCAGTCCATGGGGTCACAAAGAGTCAGACATGACAGAGTGACTGAACTGAACTGACTGAGGCTCTTCTTTGCTATAAGTCAAGTCTTAAACCAAAATTGTTTCAGTGTCTATCTTTCCCCTCATACGTCACTGTCAACCCTAAGTTCAGCTAATTGTTACCTGCTGAGTCTCTAAATTAATCTACAAAAAAATCCTAATCTATATAGTTTAGGTGAATTATTATGTATGGAATTATTATTATGCCCCTAATTAAATTTCTATTGTCAGTTTTAAATGGCTAAATTCCTTCCTTTTCTTGATGAGTTACATTTTTAGGATTTAATGGCATTTTTCTGCTATTTAATATGTTATGACTTGCAACCCTTTGCTAAAGTAATACGTGGAAAGGAATTTATTTTTTAATTATACAAATGTAAACCATACAGAGATTTGGGTAAATCACAAGAGAAAATTTCATTGTACCTATTCCAATATTCTAGCAGTACTTATGAGTATTTTGATTATGTTTGGCATTTATTCACCAAGGGTAATGTTTAGTACTTGAAACAGCATAGTCTGTAGGGCAAAGCAATGACTTTATGACAAAATGCCAAACATATACTAGACCCTTTATAACTTGGGGTGGTAATCCAGTTAAGAGAACTACACTGGTTTCAGATCTTAGAGTTTACATTCCCCATTGATCTCCAAAATGGGTAATGGAAATAGCTCTCAATTGTTCTCAAAAGGAGAGCTATAAATATTAATGCCATTTATGTGGATCTAAAAATCAAACTTGCAGGTTAACTAATAAACGTGACTTCTTTCCACAAAAAATATTTGACTGGCTGAGGCAACAGAGTATAAGCTACAGTATGGTCTGGGAGTCACTTATAAGTTTCCCAACATGGTTGTGTGGAAGGAGTTAGAGAGTACAATGCTATCAGTCATTGTACGCTAATATCCTAATCAACCAAAATGTATTTGACGCATTTGACAATGACAGAAACTCTGTCATGAAGATAAAATCACACTTCATTTAAGAAAAAAGAAACAACTCTGTATGGAAACATGAGATAGCATTCATTTGGGTAATGGAGAGGGCTCTTTTCATTTACTTAAATAGGCTTTGAAACAATTTTATTTAAAATTCATATCTGTGGCAAGTGTAGTAATTTCCAGCCAGCATAGTCAGTTGTTCAATGCAGGCACTACATAAATCTGCTCAACAACATAAACACGCTGCCTCAGAGCGATCTCACGAATTGAATAGCTTGTTTCCCGGAGAGAGGAAAGTGTAGAACAAAATTAATAGTACAGCTACTGTATCTCAATGGGGTACTACCCTCAAGCCTGAATCTCTGCAGAAGAAGAGATGTTAGCAGAGCTGATTTTCGTGAGAATGAGAGCAAGAATGCCTGTGAACTCAAGAGAGAGGAGAAGGAGAGTTGATTTGCAAGCATGTTGTTAATTAGCCAGCTTCACAGAAATGAAAGTCATGTAAAAGGCTAATTAAGTGAAATTGATGTGCATGATCTCGGTCTTTATTTTGAACACAGCTGAATCAATCTCTGAGCCAGAGAATCCGGCTCCAGAAGCACATTTCTGCGGGACTGATAAAAGAGGTTGATTTTGGCTGTCCTTAAAGGTGTGTTTTTCATGCGCTGGTGGTTTGCCAAGCCCAGCCATCCGTGTCAATTCTTTCTTAGGAGACATCTGCTTTATGTAAGATTGTCAGATACATTGAAAGTATGAAACATTTAATACTGACCTCATTTTAGTATCTGTCTAATTATAACTCCCCATGGCCTTCGCTGCATTGCTGAAAATGCTATGAGCTATAATTTCACCCAAAGTTGAAAAATCCAGCGTACGGTATAGGACTTTGTTGTACACCTTTAAAATTTATGTCTTCATGTTTCTTCTAATTGATTTAAAGCTGCACGTTGTCTACTTCATTTTGCACATATGAAAGGAGTATTTGAGAACCCACAAGGTAAGAAATCCTTCTAAGAAAACTTGAAAAGATTACATATTGTTTTAGTATGACCAAATCAGCTTCCAGCAAGTTTAACTTCATATAAATCAGAGAAATTAATAAAAGAAGAATGGATAATGCTTAATATCTTTAATAATTTATACATCTCAATTTTTACAGATAATAGAGTAAAATCCAAAGCAGGTTCCAAGGAAGTTGGGAAGAACTATTTGAAAAAAATTTTTAAAATATAAACAATGAGTGTTAATTGAGTATTTTCTGTAGGCTAGTGACTACGCTAAGCACACAAAGACATTATCTTACTAAATCTTGATTAAAAAATCCTCTGTGAAATTATGAGTCCAATTTTAAGGTAAATTGGAGAGTGGGAAAACTTAAGTAATTATGTATGATCACAGAGTCAGTTAAAAAAAAAAAAAAAAAAGACTTCAAACTCAAGTCTTTCTCCAAAGCCCATGGTTTCAACCATAAAAATCTAGGCTGTAAAATATAAGAACTTTCCTTTCCAAGGGCATTTCCTAAAAGCCTCTCATTTGGGGAATTTCTTCTTTATCAAAGTCCAGGCTACTGACATATATGTACACCCTGGTACAAAGTATCTGGTATTTTAGCCACTGCTGTTTCTTTTTCATGAAATTTAACTAGTAGATATTATATTATTATTGCTACATATTTGCACCCTAAAGATAGGTGACTAAATGAAGTACTAGAAAGGCTGAAGTAACCTTTTGTATCTTTTCATTAATAAGAACTTGAGAATTTAGTCTGTATTTCATTAGCTTTAACTGATATATATATGTGTGTATATATATATACAATAACATATTATATTTAACTAGTATTTAACTAATATAGTATATATATAATATATCCCTTCTTGTCAAGCTTAATAACTGACAAAAGGATTTCTTATAAGATTAGAATTTACACACTTTGTCAGTGGAGTCTAAGCTGTGTTTAAGCGTGGCACAACTTGTCTGGCAGATTGAATGAGATGGATAGGCCAGAAGTACTTTTCACATGAGGCACAATGAATCCTTCAGAAGAATTTACCTTAAGAGGGACAACTCATAATTGTGCACAATGAGAAAGCCTCTGGTAAGAGAGAAGGGCAATTCAAAGCATTGTGTGGTATTTGTCACTCAAATATGTCCTCTGATCCATCTGTTATGAGCACAGGACTGAACCCCAGAAATAATAGGGCTGAAGTATAAAGCCTGTAAAGAAAAAGAAACTCTTCTAAAAGCTCAGGAAGATATTGAGGAGACATCATACACAGTGAGGAGTGTAATTCGCTCACAAATATAATTCCTATATGCCAACTGCGCTGATGTATGTCCAAGTCGAGTGCTGTTTTGACACACCGAGGGGACATACATGTGGGGGCAATCACAGGACCCAGTGCCCAGATGCTTCACTATATAAAAGGAACCTCAAGAGTAGTTGCAACTGGTGTCTGTAATTTGGTAGCAGCAGGAATTAAAATCAGTGGTGACAGGTGGGACCAAATATGGAATCGCATAGGACCCCTTGTCACAGAAGGCAGCTTCCTGACAGAGGACACTCTCAACCACAACACTGCTGAGAAAGCTCCTTAAATGCATAGAGTGATTTATTAAATGGGGTCAGAGCACAAGAGTAGAGAGAAGGAAAGAGTATGCACTAATTTGGATGGTGAAGAAAACTGTTCTTTTAAAAATATTTACTGAGGTTGACTTGCAGTGTTGTATTAATTTCTACTGTACAGCAGTGACCCAGATAACTTTGTCTCTCTTTGTATTAATGTGCCTTATTTATAGTCATCTCACTAACTACATGTCTTCAATTTTATTGTTTAGAATATCTAGCATTAGGTCTAGGTGTGAATTTTAAAGGGTCACTGCCTCAGAGGATTGTGTAAATGTTGGCCTTGTCTTTACTGGCCTCACCTCACTCTGGGTGACCTCCCTGCCATGCTCCTGATTTAACTGGAATCCTCTTGAAGTTTTACCATTAAATATGATGATTACTTAATTTTATCATTAAATTTGATATAGGTTTTTGAAAGGCACCCATTACTTAATTAAGAAGGGTATCTTGCATTTTCAGCTTGCTATTAGTTTTTTAAATTAATGTTCAGTCAGTTCAGTTCAGTTCCGTTGCTCAGTCGTGCCCGACTCTTTGCGACCCAATGAATCACAGCACGCCAGGCCTCCATGTCCATCACCAATTCCCGGAGTTTACTCAGACTCACGTCCTTCGAGTCAGTGATGCCATCCAGCTATCTCATCCTCTGTTGTCCCCTTCTCCTCCTGCCCACAATCCCTCCCAGCATCAGAGTCTTTTCCAATGAGTCAACACTTCACATGAGGTAGCCAAAGTACTGGAGTTTCAGCTTTAGCATCATTCCTTCCAAAGAAATCCCAGGGCTGATCTCCTTCAGAATGGACTGGTTGGATCTCCTTGCAGTCCAAGGGACTCGCAAGAGTCTTCTCCAACACCACAGTTCAAAAGCATCAATTCTTCGGCGCTCAGCTTTCTTCACAGTCCAACTCCCACATCCACACATGACCACTGGAAAAACCATAGCCTTGACTAGACGGACCTTTGTTGGCAAAGTAATGTCTCTGCTTTTCAATATGCTGTCTAGGTTGGTCATAACTTTCCTTCCAAGGAGTAAGCGTCTTTTAATTTCATGGCTGCAGTCAACATCTGCAGTGATTTTGGAGCCCAGAAAAATAAAGTCTGACACTGTTTCCACTGTTTCCCCATCTATTTCCCATGAAGCCAGAAGCCATGATTTTCGTTTTCTGAATGTTGAGTTTTAAGCCAACTTTTTCACTCTCCTCTTTCATCTTCATCAAGAGGCTTTTTAGTTCCTCTTCACTTTCTGCCATAAGGGTGGTGTCATCTGCATATCTGAGGTTATTGATATTTCTCCCGGCAATCTTGATTCCAGTTTATGCTTCTTCCAGCCCAGCGTTTCTCATGATGTACTCTGCATAGAAGTTAAATAAGCAGGGTGACAATATACAGCCTTGACATACTCCTTTTCCTATTTGGAACCAGTCTTTTGTTCCATGTGCAGTTCTAACTGTTGCTTCCTTACCTGCATATGTATTTCTCAGGAGGCAAATTAATGTTAAATCCATACAATTGCTTTTTCTGTGTTGTATATACTTGATTTCTAAATCCAGTCAACATCGTATGTTACATTAATAGATGTCTGTGAGGTCCATTCATTGTTACATTCCTGAGCTAACCTCCTTTTCTGAAGAGTTCAATTCAAACACCACTTTTGATCTGTCAGGCAAAAACAAGGTTTTCCTCCCTTCTCTAAATTGCTGCCACACTGCATTTACTTTTGCTACATATTTTAGTAGGTCCTACCTTGTATTACACTTAGATATGTGCACATCGTTTCTCCTACTGCGATTGTTCCTCATAATGAAAAGAAGAAGATTCTAAGCCAGGGAACTTGAAATGGACTCATCAAGGTCTTCCACTTAAAAAATATTTCTAAGGCTCGGTTTGCTTTTATATAAAGACCATGATGCATACTTTCTCTGCCTTACAGACATTTTAAGCATCTAAAGGAGATATATTGAGTGTGTGTGTGTGTGTGTGTGTGTATACTCAGTTGTGTCTGACTTTACAACCCCATGGACTGCAGAGTGCCAGGCTCCACCGTCCATGAGATTTTCCAGTCAAGAATATTGGATTGGGTTGTCATTTCCTCCTCCACGGGATGTACCTGACCCAGGGACTGAAGCCACATCTCTTGCGTCTCCTGCGTTGGCAGATGGATTTTTTTACCACTGTGCCACCTGGGAAGCCCTTATATTGAGAACGGTATTCTGTAAGTGGAGAAAGCTTCATAGAGATCATTTTTATTATTGATCAGTAAGCTTCAAAACTCATAAAAATTTCACTGAGTATTGGCTCTACCTGGAGATAAAAATTACCTTGAAAAATTCTTCAGATTTCTATTTAATACCATGTGGTGACTGTGGCTCACCACACAGTGTTTGAATGCCAGATACTCCCTTCAAGAGTTGGCAGATACAACTAGTGCGAACAGATCATTGTTCTCATTTAATCTCAAAGATTATTTTTTTGTGATCCTACTGAGAAAATGATCTTGAAAGAGAGGATTTATGAAAGGGGTGAAAGAAGTTTCCAAATTCTAAAAATTTTGCACGATATACACAAAACAAATTTTGGGTAACAACACATCAAATATTACAAAAAGTCTTAATGCAGTAAGTCCAGGATATTCTGAAGCTTGTCCAGCATCACCTCTGTCCAAAGCATTGTACTGGCAAAAGTGGATCACAGGGCCAGCCCAAATTCATAGTGGGGAAATAGACTCCATCTCCTGGACAGAACTGCACATTTATACCACAAATGACGTGAACATACAGAGGAACAGAAAGTTGGGGGGAATTTTTGCAAATTACTGCACCTATCCATAGCAAAATTCTCTAATGCAGGGATTAGGTATGGTGACAAAAAAGTCAAAAGCCTAGGAGGCTTCACCTCATCCTCATTTGATTATTAAGAGAGTGACAGCCGCAGGATTCCAATACCCAGTAGGCAGTTGTAAGAGGAGCCTTGGTGAGAATAGTCCACTCTTTCTAACCTCCCAAGTACGAAAGTAAAAGTGAAGTTGCTTTAGTCATGTCTGACTCTTTGCGACCCCATGGACTGTAGCCCACCAGGCTCCTCCATCCATGGGATTCTCCAGGCAAGAATACTGGAGTGGGTTGCCATTTCCTTCTCCAGGGATCTTCCTGACCCAGGGATCGAACCCAGGTCTCCCGTATTGCAGGCAGATGATTTACCATCTGAGCCACCAGGGAAGTCCTCCTCCCATGTGTAGTGAGGTGAATGTGACTAGATTTTTTTCAGCCTGGTTTGTGGGAGACAAGGAAGGGATAAGTAAGTCAAGAGTCAAGACTTGCTATTCAGTCACATGGCAAGAGGTAAGCTCCAGAAGCTGGGGCTAAAATTCAGAATGAAGATAATGTTGTTTACACACATAGAGGTCTACACCATTAATAAGTTACAAACCTATCAGGCCCTGATGGGATATAAGAAACAGTTTATAAGATCTCTAGCTCCAGACTAGCTAAAACAATTGACATAGAGATCAACAGAGAAGGAAAAGATAGCACACAGATTCTATTGTTCTGAGCCACTTCCCTGGTGGCTCAGATGGTGAAGCGTCTGCCTGCAATGCAGGAGACCCGGATTCAATCCCTGGGTTGGGAAGATGCCTTAGAGAAGGAAACGGCAACCCACTCCAGTATTGTTGCCTGAAAAATCCCATGGACAGAGGAGTCTGGCGGGCTACAGTCCATGGGGTCACAAAGAGTCCAACACAACTGAGCGACTCTCTCTTCTCCTTCCTCCACCCCCCACTCCCTACACACACACCATGAGACCAAGTACACTACTCCATATATGGGAGGGAGAGAGATTCTCATCTTGAAGTGGAGAAGTTTTGGAGTGGGACAGGTCCCTGAAAACTGAACATTTACTCAAAAAAGAGACATAAGTGACCAAGTTATCTGGAAAGGAGATGCACATATCAGAAGGGATTGAGACATCACAGTTTGGCAACTTTTTAAAAAAATCAGTTACCCAAAGACTGGGGAGTTAAGATGAGATTAGATACATAAAATATAAAATGTCAGGTTCCTTTGCACCTCAGAGAAGAAGTAAGGGACAGTTCTTGACTTTGTGGAGGCTCTGTTCAAGAGAATGAAACAAAATACATAGTTTGAACACTTACTGAAGACTCCAAGGTCTCAAAACTATTGCATCGTCAGCTTTGTTGTAAATTTGCCTCTAATATGTGCCAGCATGCTGCTTAGTTGCTTCATTCGTGTCCTGAGACCCCATGGACTGCAGCCCACCAGGCTCCTCTGTCCATGGGATTCTCCAGGCAAGAATACTGGAGTGGGTTGCCATGCCCTCCTCCAGGGGATCTTCCTGACCCAAGGATCAGACCCATGTCTTGTATGTCTCCTGCATTGGCAGGTAGGTTCTTTACCACTAGCGCCACCTGGGAAGCTTATTTTATTTATTTATTTTATTATTTTATTTTATTTTTTAACTTTACAATATTGTATTGGTTTTTCCATATATCAACATGAATCCGCCACGTGTTCCCCATCCTGAACCCTCCTCCCTCCTCCCGCCCTGTACCATCCCTCTGGGTCATCCCAGTGCACCAGCCCCAAGCATCCAGTATCATGCATCGAACCTGGACTGGTGACTCATTTCATATATGATATTATACATGTTTCAATGCCATTCTCCCAAATCATTCCACCCTCTCCCTCTCCCACAGAGTCCAAAAGACTGTTCTATACATCAGTGTCTCTTTTGTCGTCTCGTATACGGGGTTACTGTTACCATCTTTCTGAATTCCATATATATGCATTAGTAGAGGTCTTGGACTTCCCTGGTGGTCCAGCGGTTTGGAATCCGCCTGCCAATGGAGGGGATATAGATTCGATCCCTGGTCCAGGAAGATTCCACATGCTGCAGGGCACCTAAGCCTGTGTGTGTCACAACTACTGAGTCCATACCCTAGAGCCAGTGCTCTGCACAGAGAGGCCACGGCAAGGAGAAGCCCATGCACACAATAAAGACCCAGTGCAGCCAAAAATAAATAACAATAAAATAAAAAAGAAAAACTGCTTTAAAAATTAAAAAATAAATACAAGACACATTTATAAATGTACCATCATCACACTTCTTTCTTTTTCTACAGAAGTATTTCTATAATAGGTCAAGGAATACTTGTACCAATCAGGTGGCAAAGCAAAGATATATTAAAGAGTTTAGAACAGAACATGTTCCTACAGGTAAAGTGGCTATTTACTTCCTTTTCTTCTGAGTTCACATAGACAGGACCGCTTGATAAGTCTTGAAGGGAAATTATCTCACACATGTCTTTAAAGCCTTGAAGATTGAAGTGTTATATGCTGGCAGCAAAGCCAGGTGAATAGGGCGGCTGAAGGCCCCAGGATAGAGAAACCTGAGAGTTTCCTGAAGTTGTTAAAGAAATATCTCTGCCTGTCTCCACCCAGTTACCTTTTTCCCAGTTTCTGAAATCCAAACATGACATCGGCTCCACAAGAGGTCTCTGATGCGCATGGTAGATTTCTCCTCAGCTCTCCACAGCATCTCCCTGTGATCCTCAGGACCTAGTAGAACCTTCAACTTCCCTGTTCTACTTTGGTGAGTCCCTTCTTCCTCAAAATCTGGTCAGTCTTTCATGATCCAAGAGGCCAAACTGTGTTGATGACAAACTTTGTGAGCTGAGTTTAACCTGCTGAATGTTCAGGTCTGGTCTTAAACATGAAATGGGGTCATCTGTCATTAGACTGCCTTCTTCATTCCCAAAGAAAGATTGCATTGTTTCGGTCAAACCTATACTGAAAAAATCTTTTATGACTCTAGTTTATTATGATTTAATAATTAACAAACCATTATTCATTCTTTACCTAAGTCATTTGATTTTCCTAGTTATATGCAAAAAGACTTTATCCACTTGAATTTCATTCTCTGTGTTTCTTGATATTTAATAATGTCAAGATTTTAATTGTGGTTTGACATCATTATTTTGTATTCAAACATTTATATGAAATGTTCCTGTTTAAAACTCAGTAAATTTAAATTTAAAATTGCAATTGTCCTTATTGTCCTTATTTAGTTGCCACTTAATTAGATTTTTAGAATTGCAGTTTATAATTATGCATGCTAAAAATGACAAGTTTTTATAGTTTCCGGTTGACCAACAAAACAACTCTTCCTCTACATTTCATCTTTTTTTGCCCTCACTAAACTATGAAAACTACTCAACTATTTGAAACTTATTTTTCAATATTTATTAAAATATAATCTGAGATTCCAACCTTCCAGGATGTCACAAACTCACTCCAAAAGTTTCAGAGAGATGAGAAGATAGCTGTATATCATTTATGGAGTGTTTCATACTACTCCTTCTTAAAACTGCAACTTATGGCAATTTTCTCATGAAATTTCAACATTCTTCTTTGGTAGTCAAAGACTATATTTAGAAAAACATATGAAAGTTGAATCTGTCTTATGTAAGAAACCAGTTTTTGTGACCGAAGAAATATTTTCTAAGATATATTCCATGCGTTCTACAGCCATGACACGATCTTTTCTAAAAGAAAAAGACAAAAGGAGAGAAGGTCTTTGAAGGTGCAGAGAGAGTGCACAGTAAATCAGCTGATTCACACGCATATTCATGAGACCCTGAGTCTCTTGGCAGTAAGGAAACATCCTACCTTGTAATTCTTTTATGAATATATTTAGCCAGAAATTTCCTGCCAAACTCTCTTTTTATGTAAAATTTTTAGTACCCCAAAGAAATACTATTCCAGGAGATAAACATTGTAAAAGTTTGTTTTTTAAGGTTCTTCTAGCTTTAATAGATGACATGTGTCTTTGAAAGCTCTACTTTCTCCAAAAAATGGATTTCGTAGTCTGGAAGCTTCTGGATGAAAAGGTTCATCCTATCTGGCATTCTTTCTCCTTTTTGCCTGCACAGAAATAGTCACTGCTTTGGAGCTGCTCCAGTCACCAGGAGAAATGAGTCACCCATACACTCATCTTCTGGCCTTGTAGGTCATCTCCTTGAAACATGCTCCCTCTGCTCTATGCAAGGCTCACATCCAAGTCCCAGGCCAGCACATTCTCCCAAGGTCCATGGCAATCTTCAGTTCTAGCTAGGAGTGCGGAGCCAGGCATCCTTCACCCACCACCACCCCTACCTAGCCAGAGGTGACTTTGAGCTCTGCAAGAGAAAAAGAATTCCGCTTTAAGAAGATAAAAAGGTCTGCTCTTTGGTAACCTTCCACAGGTCCCTAGACAGTTAAGCTGGAAACAAGCAGAACAGCTTCAAAAGAAACAACTATAACTGAGAAGGTAACCCATAATCAATCCACTTATCTGGTGCAATAGCTACTTAAGGACCCATTATCACAGGCTGGAAGAAGAATTTCTCTCTCCTGTGGAGCTTATCCTAGGCTGCCCAGAACTCGTGGTAACATCATTCTCTCACCTTGTCCTGATGTTTGTCCAGCCACCTTGGAATCCCCTCTCCCTCAAATATACTCTTCAAGGAGATACAGTTTACTGGCTACATTAAACACACTATTTTGTTTAGAGTTAACACATAATAAAAATTTGACCCCCTTATTCAATAAAATTTAATCTAAGAAAAATACACAAGTCTACTGAAAAGCTTCCATTTTTAAGTAACCTAGTGAAAACTAGGTTAAATAATAAAGGAAATATATCAGATTAAATGAATGAAGTGTTTGTTTGTTTTAGCTATATTCATTTATTTTACTTTACAATATTGTATTGGTTTTGCCATACATTGACTTGAATCCACCACAGGTGTACATGTGTTCCCCATCCTGAACCCCCCCCACCTCCCTCCCCATCCCATCCCTCTAGGTCGTCCCAGTGCACCAGCCCCAAGCACCCTGTCTCATGCATCAAACCTGGACTGGCAATTCGTTTCACATATGATAATTTACATGTTTCAATGCCATTCTCCGATATTCTGTCTTCGCCCTCTCCCACAGAGTCCAAAAGACTGTTCTGTATATCTGTGTCTCTTTTGCTGTCTCACATACAGGGTTATCACTACTATCTTTCTAAATTCCATATATATGCGTTAGTATACTGTATTGGTGTTTTTCTTTCTGGCTAACTTCACTCTATATAATCGGCTCCAGTTTCATCCACCTCATTAGAACTGATTCAAATGTATTCTTTTTAATGGCTGAGTAATATTCCATTGTGTATATGTACCACAGCTTTCTTATCCATTCAGATGAATGGACATGAATGAAGTGTTTTAAAAAATATGTTTTAAGTGAAGCTTAATTTGGAAGCTCAACAATGTTATGAAATACCAGTTTCTTTTCCTTCTCTCTTTTTAAAAATGTGTTCAACTTTTTTTTAAATTGAAGTATACTTAATTTACAATGTTTTGTTAGTTTCAGTTGTATGCAAGGTGATTAAGTTATACATACATATCTATTTTTTAAGATTTTTTTCTCTTATAGGTTATTACACAATACTGAGTAGAGCTATACAGTAATATACAGTAGGTCCTTGTTGGTTACCTATTTCATATAAGGTAGAGTGTATATGTTAATCCTAAACTGCTAATTTATCCCTCCCTTCCTTTTCCTTTTGGTAACAGTAAGTTTATTTTCTATGTCTGTGGACTTACAGACATAGAAACTATAAGTTTATTTCTGTTCTGTACACAAGTTCTGTATATAAGTTCATTTGTATCTTTTTTTTTTTTTTAGATTCCACATATAAATGAAATCATATGATATTTGTCTTTTTCTGTCTGGCTTGCTTCATTTAGTATTGTCCATCGAGGCCTGGCATGCTGCGATTCATGGGGTCGCAAAGAGTTGGACACGACTGAGCGACTGAACTGAGCTAAACTGATCCATGTTACTACAAATATATTGAGCATCTTTCCACGTGCCTGTTGGCCATCTGTATATATCCCCTTTAGAGAAATGTCTGTGTACATCTTCTGCCCACTTTTTGATTGTGTTTTTTTTTTTTTTTTTTATATTGAGCTGTTTTTGTATTTTGGAAATTAATCCCTTGTCAGTGACATCATTTGCAAATATCTTCTCCCATTCGGAGAAGGCAATGGCACCCGACTCCAGTACTCTTGCCTGGAAAATCCCATGGATGGAGGAGCCTGGAAGGCTGCAGTCCATGGGATCGTGGAGAGTCAGACACGACTGAGTGACTTCACTTTCACTTTTCACTTTCACACATTGGAGAAGGAAATGGCAACCCACTCCAGTGTTCTTGCCTGGAGAATCCCAGGGACAGGGGAGCCTGGTGGGCTGCCGTCTATGGGGTCACACAGAGTCGGACATGACTGAAGTGACTTCACTCTCCCATTCTGTAGGTTGTCTTTTCATTTTATGGTTTCCTTTTTGTGCCAAAGCTTCTGAATTTAATTAGGTTCCATTTGTTTAGTTTAGTTTTTATTTTCATTACTCTAGGAGGGGGATCAAAAAAGATACTGCTGAAATTTATGTCAGCGTGTTCTTTCTGTTTTTCTTTATGAGTTTTATAGTAACCAGTCTTATAGTTAGGTCTTTAATCCATTTTGAGTTTATGTTTTGTGTGGTATTAGAGGTGGTTCTAATTTCATTGTTATAGTTTTCACAGCACAACTTATCGAAGAGATTGTCCTTTCTCCATTGTATATTCTTGCCTCCTTTGTCATAGTTTACTTGGCTATACATGTGTGGGTTTATTTCTGACCTTTTTATCCTGTTCCTGATTTATATGTCTGTTTTGTATCAGTACCAGACTAATTTGACCACTATAGCTTTATAGTATAGTCTTTAAGTCAGGAAACATGATTCCTTCAGCTCTGTTTTTCTTTCTCAAGATCTCTTTGACTATTTAGGGTCTTTTGTGTTTCCATACAAATTAAATTTTTTTTTGTTCTAGTTCTGTGAAAAATGCCATTGGTAGTTTGATAAGGATTACACTGAATCTGTAGATTGCCTTGGGTAGTATAGTCTTTTTAACATTATTAATTCTTCCAATCCAAAAACATGGTATGTCTTCCCATCTGTTTATATCATCTTCTGTTTCTTTCATCAGCATCTTACAGCAATTTTCAGAGCACGTGTCTTTTGTCTCCGTAGGCAAGTTTATTCCTAGGTATTTTATCCTTTTTCATGTGATGCTAAATGGGATTGTATTCTTAATTTCTCTTTCTGACCTTTGACTGTTAGTATATAGAAATGCAAGGGATTTCTGGTATTAATTTTGTATCCTGAAAGTTTACTAAATTGACGAGCTCTAGTAATTTTCTGGTAGTATCTTTAGGATTTGCTATGTATGGCATCATGTTACCTGCAAACAATAATGGTTTTACTTCTTTTTCAATTTGAGTTTCTTTTATTACTTTTCCTTCTTGTATTTCTGTGGCTTAGGACATTCAAAATTCTGTTGAATAAAAAATGGTGAGAATGGACATCCTTTTCATTATTTATTTTGTCTTAAGTTGTATGTGTTCCATTATAAGATTATCATTTCGTGGTAAGTGATTTGTGATCCAGTTTCAGAAACTACAGGTTTTATCATTATATTAAGCAGAATTAGTAAGAAATTCACCTCTCCTGAAGATCATACAATAGTCTTAAGCTTTATTTTGATTGATTCAACCAGGATGTTTCCCCATAACCCAAAGCTGAAATACTGAATGCCTTCAGTTCAGTCGCTCAGTCGTGTCCAACTCTTTGCGACCCCATGAATCGCAGCACGCCAAGCCTCCCTGTCCATCACCAACTCCCAGAGTTCACTCAGACTCACATCCATCAGGTCAGTGATGCCATCCAGCCATCTCATCCTCTGTCATCCCCTTCTCCTCCTGCCCCCAATCCCTCCCAGCTTCAGAGTCTTTTCCAATGAGTCAACTCTTTGCATGAGGTGGCCAAAGTACTGGAGTTTCAGCTTTAGCATCATTCCTTCCAAAGAAATCCCAGGGCTGATCTCCTTCAGAATGGACTGGTTGGATCTCCTTGCAGTCCAAGGGACTCGCAAGAGTCTTCTCCAACACCACAGTTCAAAAGCATCAATTCTTCGGCGCTCAGCTTTCTTCACAGTCCAACACTCACATCCATACATGACCAATGGAAAAACCATAGCCTTGACTAGACGGACCTTTGTTGGCAAAGTAATGTCTCTGCTTTTGAATATGCTATCTAGGTTGGTCATAACTTTCCTTCCAAGGGGCAAGCGTCTTTTAATTTCATGGCTGCAGTCACCATCTGCAGTGATTTTGGAGCCCAAAAAAATAAAGTCTGACACTGTTTCCACTTTTTCCCCATCTTTTTGAATGAATGATGGGACCAGATGTCATTATCTTCATTTTCTGAATGTTGAGCTTTAAGCCAACTTTTTCACTCTCCACTTTCACTTTCATCAAGAGGCTTTTTAGTTCTTTCACTTTCTGCCATAAGGCAGAATGCCTTAGGTCACAATAACTAATTACAGCTAAAAAGGGAAGGATTGGGCTGAATGATTAGGAATCAATCTACCTCAGGCAATGTAATCAATGCCATTTGAATCACACGGTCAGCTTCTTTCAGATGGGTGAAGGGCAGTAGGAGCTTCAGTGGCAACCGCAGTTGTCAGCACACACACATATACACATTTAAAATTCATATTTCATGAAAAATGGAAACAAACCCGAGAGAATGATATAAACATTTCATTGGATAAGCCAAGCCTCAGAATGTCTACCACATGGAGTTCCTCTCTACCCCAGTGAAGTCATCTGTCCCACATTCAGAATGTGCTGAAAGTATAACCTGTAATGAGTTGTTTTATACCACATAACACACCCTATGCATGGGCCTTTTCTCCAAAAGTAGCAACTGCACAGGTATGAAAAATGAGGAGAGCCAGTCAGATGCTCCCCTTGTCTGTTCATATACAGGGTTTACTGTTGGAGCTGAGACTCTTATGAGTGCAAATGAGCTAGAGATGGAGCCGTGAGTTCTCGCGGGACATCAAAGTCGTGAGTGACAAGAAGCTATGAGACAGAGAATGAGTAAGGTTAGAGAGGGACGTCTGGCCTTAATGAGAAAAGATCAGAAGGTACAAGAGAAAAGACACAAAAATGTGCGAGAAGGGGACATAGCAAGGGGCCACATTTTAAGGATCCCTGTTCCTTAAGGCTTTCAGTTCCAGTTTCCGTCAAAGCAATTCCACTTCTCATTCTGAAATCCCTGCTGCTGTTGTTGCTCTCTGTATGTTCTTTCAAGGCCACCCACCCCTTACATGTGGTATTTCAAATGAGTTTCTGTTCCATATAAATAATATAAGCAAACAAAGATATATTATGAAAGGATTCTTTGTTTAACCTAATAATTCTCTCTGGGGTTCTTTGAAAAAAAATTTTTGCATTCCTGTTACTTTAAAATTTATCTTAAAAATGTACTTGACATGTCCACGAGTAATTGCTCAGAAAGAGATGGACCATAGCATGTATTTTTATAATGTATTCTTTTAGATTGCCTACCAGAATTGTGAAGAAGGAAAATGTACCACCTTTTCCCCAAAATATATTGGCCTTTGATAATATGAACTGGATAGCACACAGCAAAGCCCTGGGCTGAAGATACCTGTAGGCTGGGGATATGTGTCTCCTACTTAAATACATGCTGATTGACTCCCTGGTTGAGTCAGAGAAAGTTGAAATGACTATTCCCAACATGTTAAATAGGGTCGCTGATCTTCTTACCCATTTGTTACTGAATAAGTATGAGCTCTATTTTTCATTTACAAACTATTTTAAAAATTCCTTTACATGTAAATAACTATTGACATTTCCAAATAATCATTATTAAATTTAAGAATTGAATCCAGTTTAAAAATCTTCATACTACTGTGATCTATGAAGCCACAATTACATTCTGAAAATGAACTGTAAAATTCTTTGATACTCTTTTTTTCTGAAAATAAAATGTAAGCTTGGTAAGTGCATCTGTCTTGCCAGGAGAAAAGACCAGTGATACACTGCTCTGGGTCAGTATGGAAATTTGCCTAGAAGCAGGGGTTCCATGCTCCTAATTGACCTGCCAGTTTGAAATCTTTTCTTGGCAACTGTGACTTTCAGCAGAGTTGAAAATACTGTCCATCTTGAGCTCAGATGGCATATATGGTCTGAAGCAATATGGTGTTCAAAATACAACCCCTAGGATGAGAGGAAAAGTTATGAATTTTTAATGAAAGAAAAAATAATCTATAACTGTTAGATTCAAACCATTAGATTTAAAATATCCTCTCCTATCTCTGAATTATTACTGCCAAGGAAATGATATTGGTTGCCTACATTTTTTAGAGAATAAAATTTAATTTTCTATGAGAATCAAACACTTGATCGATTAGTTGTAAGATTTTTGATGTAGACAAAAAGTAGGCCCAATATATTGCTTGAGGTTGACTCTCTCAGACACCATGAGAAGTTTCAAAACTAATGTTGAAAGCCTTTGGTTCTTCTCATGAGATGGGTGCTTGGGGTGGGGCTGGCGATATTCATTCCTTCATTCTTGCAGGTAAATCGCCTTGATTTTCCTTAAGGACTAACTTATACCAATCTTAGACCCAGTAGTTTTGATAGTATCAACACCATCCTTAATCTAGTAGTGGACGTGGGATTTGTAGGTGACTAATCAGAGAATCCATGCCTCTGGTAACAGTGATTGGGTCAGGAAAGAATATATGAGCTACTAAGAGCCAGGAACACACACTGTTAGAATCTTTTCTGAGATTATTCAAGGGGAACATTTTCCTCCTACCATCCCTCCCCTCGCCCCCTCTCTTTCTTTCCTTCCTTCTCTTTCTTTCTTTATGTTATTGTTATTATTATTATTATTATTATTTTGGATTTGAACTGTAGAGACATAAGCCTAAACTGCTGGCATACATACCACTACCCAGAAAGGAGCTTCCTTGATAACAGACATAAGACAGAGCAAGGCAAAGCCAAGAAGTGAAAAACCTTGAATTAGTGATGTCGTTCAAGCCTCTAGGTTCATCCATGCATAAAGTCAGTTCTACTTTTGAATGTTTATTTTATGTAAGCCAGTATGTTTTCTCTGTGCTTAATATAGCTTGAGTATGTATTTTTGAACTTGCAAATTTAAAAGCTCAGTTTACATCAGCTACAAACAAGGCATATGATATTCTGATGAAAACTAAAAATATATTAGGTATTCTTATGATCATGCTTTCTAACCTTTAGCATCACGTACATTAGTATCTGACATCATATCCAGAAATAAAAATGAATTTATAACTTACCAAGCAGAACTAATCCAACTGCCATAAATGTGCTCCATTGGATTAACACTGTTTCTGGATGAACCGCTGAGAACATATTTGGCCCTGGAGGCAGAGTAGCAACAGCAATTAGGTACCTATGAAACTAACGCCAAGAAGCCCCAGGAGCTGCAAGATAACAGATAAACTCTCACCATCCTACTCATTAGCTACTGTAGTGAGTGCCAAGGCAGAAGGGAGAAAGATGATTGAATAATTCTCCATCATTTTTAGTCTGCCAATTACCACATGTACAAAAGCAAAATAAATAATAGATCTGGTTTTTGTAAAATGCATCAGTACTTCAAGAGCCTCACCTTAAGTTGTGTGAAACATATATACTTTTAGGCAGAAATAGCCTTTGAGTTACTCTGCCTTGAAACCAGCTGTATTTGAGCGAGATCTGGAAAACCCATTCAAAGGCACTTGATTGAAAACACTTTCCACTTAGATGAACCATTAGCATTAATGAAAACCTATAAATCTTCTGTACATTTCAAATGAAAACCACCACAAATGCTTAACCACTGGTCTTGACAGGATATGCTTTGTGGAGTCTGTGATGGGAACTTAAATTTGGGAAAAAGTGTAGAAAGAAAATGTTAGTCATCATGCACACAATTATAGGTTGGTGACTTAATGCTAGAGTATTTAGTGGGAAGGGGGAACAGTCAAGTGATATTTATTTGGTCAAATTCTGGAACAAAAAAAAGAAATGAGTCTGTTTAACATGTTCCAACCCACACTGGACACTAAACTAAGCTACACTTACCACAAGAACCTCAGGGGAAAATCTGTGATGGTGTTGTTGCCAATGTCTGAACAACACCAGAGTCTAGCAGATTGAAAACCACTCATTTCTGTTTGTAAGAACAAGAAAGTTCCTACCTCTATTCATTAGCTGTGGATTAATTCTCTCCCAGTTCTGTTTGTACTATTTTTACATGATGTCCCACTGCCAGCATAGAAAGCTTTTGCAGTAACTTTTAGTAAAACAGACAAAGCATCTGTATAGATCTTCTTTAATATCTATAGTCTTGAATTACAGAAAATAAAATCATATAAGAATTCATTTTGTTGGATTTCTAATCCAGGAGAAAAATGGGAGGGAAACTCTCAAATATTTGTGAGCAACAGAAAAATACACACCATTAGATCAGGAAAGGTCCCCAGTTGACTGGAATGCTTGGCAGATATGATACTTTCTTGGGATCGGTAAGATGTATTTGAACACATTTCCATTTTATCACACTCTCTGGAGAGAAGATAATTTTTTTGAAATATCCTTGAGGTCTCACACTTTGTACTATTTGCTGAGAGCAAGATCTGAGCGACTTCCCTTTTTCATGCATTGGAGAAGGAAATGGCAACTCACTCCAGTGTTCTTGCCTGGAGAATCCCAGGGACGACAGAGCCTGGTGGGCTGCCATCTCTGGGGTCGCACAGAGTCGGACACGACTGAAGCGACTTAGCAGCAGCAGCAGCAGCAAGATCTGATGGCTGATGCATTAAGATAGGGCTAGGTGTCTAACATCTGAAACAGGATTATATTGTTAGGTATACTGTTTGACTTATATTTTCTTTTCCAATGTGTACAAAGCTAGTTAGTGAAGAGATCAACTGAATTCTAAATTAATTAATTGAAAAATTATTATTTATGTCCCCATTGTACACAAGATATTATGGTAGATACTTTTAGGGCATATAAAGATAATTGCAAACTAGCATGGCTCTAAATTTATATTCTAGTTGGAAAACAAGACCTGGACACTGAAAATATTAGCAATGATTGCTTCAGTGCTTGGAGACACTGCTAGCGTTTGAAAGGAGGGACAGCAATAACCAAAGACTTCAATGCTGAGAAAATTCCGCATCTCTACAGATTTTTGAGTGTCCAAATGGAAATATAGTTTAAAGGTCTATTTATAATCATATGAATCTGGGCTTCTTTTATAAATATACACCAAGATTTTTTGCATGAATTTGGTTTATGTTAAATTTTCTATTTTTAATATGCAAATCAAAGAAGGGCTGTTCTTTATTTCCTTAACTTTACCAGGAATGGTTCATCATTTCAGAAGGCAAAATAGTATTTGAGCTGCCAAAACCACATATTTTCATCAGGCTATATTTGTGCCTTTTGTATCCACAGGAGAGAGATAGTATAGGATACATACATTTGTATCCTTGTTTGAAAGTGTCCAGTAGCATGAAAAATTCTACAACTGTTAGAAGAATACTCCAAATTTTGTTTTATTAGCACTGCCCATAAATCAAATTTATGACTTTTATGTCAAGAATTTTATTTTCTGAATGAAGTAAAAAATAAAAAAATACCAAAATTAAATGGAAAATTTTCAATAAAATATGGCAGGACTGAGTGATACTTTCTAATTTTCTCCAGATCAGCTTGTAATTTGTCTTGCTGTTTATCCCTTATTCAGTTAAAATTATTTCTCATCTTTCTGTTTTCTAATATATCTTAACTAATTTTCTGTCTGTGAACATATATCCTAACACTTACTTTTGTGTTAGTATCTAATAATATCTCTTCTGTTTGATTTTCCTATAATTTATGTATAAAAGGTTTCTGATATTTGTTTCTTTAAAATCAAATATTTGTTGATTATAAATAGGTGAAAGAATCCGACTACTTCATTAAACCATCTATTGTGATTGTGCCTAAAAATGTACATATTAAAATATACATAATTGCTTTTGTTTTTTATTTATCTTTTAGCACAATAAAATTATATTTTATATTAATTTTTTGCAATTAGGTGCATAAGCATACTGCTTTTTTTTTTTTTTTGAATTCTGTATTGGGACCATAATGAGATCATTATATAACACTTGTGAAACAGGGCATTGGATTTGAAAGATCTGAGATCCACTAATTTAGGGTTTTAATGAAAGTTAAATGTGATGATATGTGTAAAGTGTTTACCAAAATAATTGATATGTAGTATGTGCTCAATAAATATAAAATCTCATGAGATGAGAAGAGATGATCCCTCCTGACTCTAGCAGGAAAGATCTCAAAGACCACACTGATGGAAGTGCATTTCAAACAGAATTTTTAAAAAAGAGAAAAAATTCAGAAATAAAAGGAAACAAAGAAAAACAAATAGAATATGAATCATGATTAGGTTGGCACAAATAGAGGCAGAAGGTATATTCAGTGGGGAAACGTTTGAGCAAAGGTGAAAAGATTCAAAACCATGTTACAATAGCATGTTCAGGGAGAGGCTGAGTATTAAGGTTTTAGTCAGTGAGTGTCTATATATGAAAAACTATGAAATATTAGGCCAACCATCCCAAGGAAACATCAAGATAAGAGAAAAGAGAGGAGGGTCTGAGGGTCAAAAGTTAGATGAAAATAAGAAAAAGCTATTAAGAGGAAAATTTAAGTGAGGATGGGGGGGAAATTACAGAAGTTTCTTCCTTGAAAGAGAGTAGAACGAGGTAAGCTTTATCCACAAACTTTGTGACTTAGCCACAGACAGAAGGCATTACAGAAAGACATAAAAAGTTTAAAAGATAGTGTCACGAGAGTTAAAGAGAAGAATCCTGCTGTAAAGACCTCAAGAGCTGTTGCTTAGAATATAGACCACCGATTCTAAGCAGGGTACAAGGGTATAGGGATGAATTATGATGAGGGCTTCCCTGATAGCTTAGTTGGTGAAGAATCTGCCTGCAATGCAGGAGACCCTGGTTAGATTCGTGGGTTGGGAAGATCCGCTGGAGAAGGGGAAGGCTACCCACTCCAGTATTCTCTGGCTTCCCTTGTGGCTCAGCTGGTAAAGAATCTACCTGGGATGTGGGAGACCTGGGTTCGATCCCTGGGTTGTAAAGATCCCCCCTGGAGAAGGAAAAGGCTACCCACTCCAGTATTCTGGCCTGGAGAATTCCATGGACTATACAATCCATGGGGTCACAAAGAGTTGGACACAACTGAGCGATTTTCACTTCACTTCACTTCTCAGTATGGTAAAATCTTGAATTCCTTAATCTCCTTTGGCAATTTTTTACTGAAATGCCAGGTGAAAAAAGAAAGAAAGGAAAAAAAAAAAAAAGTGAGTTCAGTGACTGGAACAACAGGTTTTAATGAGAATAAATTTGGAAGAGCTTTGTCCAAGTTGGACCTTGTCAGTTCACAGGTGAAAGTGAAAGTGTTAGTCATTCAGTGCTGTCCAACTCTTTGCAATCCCATGAGCTGTAGCCCACCAGGCTCCTCTGTCCATGGCATTCTTCCTGCAAGAATACTGAAGTGGGTAGCCAATCCCTTCTGCAAGGGATTTTCCTGACCCGGGGATTGAACCCACATCACCTATATTTCAGGCAGATTCTTTACCATCTAAGCCACCAGGGAAGCCCCAGTTCACAGGTGAATTACAGGCCAAAAGAAGCAAGGCCCTTCTCTAACTCCATCTTCTTCAAGAAAAATATGAATCAAGAGTTCTCTGAAAAGGGGAAGGAGGAAATCATATTTTCTTTCCATTTCCAAGAGTACACCTGACCAGTCCTCTCATTTAGTTAGAGGAACAGTAAAGATAAAAATCATCATGACATCAATTCAAAGGACTATGTTGTGAGAATTAATTCTAAGGTCTAAAATGTCCTTAAACTCCTTAGAGATGTTATACATATATATATATAGAATGTGTGTATAAAAATATATATGTAGAAATATTATTGCTAATGAACTTTGCTTTAATTGTATGGCATCTATATGTTATCTGCCTATTAACTGAAACTAGGAAAAAAAACTGTGTATTACAATAATTAATACTCTAATAACAACTGTAAACAATTTTATAGGACCTTGCTGTTTCACATTTTTACAATACCAGTAATATCTTCAGGTAGTTTCTTTTTTAAAATAACTAATTAATTTTTAAATTGAAGAATAGTTAATTCCAGGTAACTTAGCCTGAATTAATCCTCTGAGATAAGAAAGCACAAAGACCTGGCTAATATCACAGAAGTAGAGAGGGGAAAAATACAGAAGACAAAATAAAAATAGCAATTTATTTTAATTCTTAAATTGCAATAAAAACAAAATAACAAGTAATATCCTAATAAATTATTCTGACATAGGCTAGCTGTTTTACAGTATTAACTCATCTGATTTGCATACCAATCCTGGAGGCTCAGCTGGTAAAGAATCTGCCTGGAATGCGGGAGACCTGGGTTCGATCCCTGGGTTGTAAAGATCCCCTGGAGAAGGAAAAGGCTACCCATTCCAGTATTCTGGCCTGGGGAATTCCATGGACTGTATAGCCCATGGGGTCACAAAGAGTTGGACACTCTTCACTTTTTTTTCCAGCTTTACAAGGAGAAAACTTGGCCTTGGGTTGATTAGAGTCTAATAATGTAACTTAGAGAACTTTGCAAGATGAGGTCAGAACCTGGGTGTGTCTGCCCATAAAGGTCAAGTCCTTTTCACAAGACTGGTCTGGAAGGAGACAAGAAGGCTATTTGTAGAAGATCCTGTTATCATTAATTAGAGAACAGGTTTGGAGTGAGGACATTCTGTAAAGTGCTCAATTCTGTCCAACTCTTTGAGGCCCTCTGGATTGTAGTCAGGCTCCTCTGCCCTTGGAATTTTCCAGAAAGAATACTGGAGTGGGGTAACATTTCCTACTCCAGGGGATCTTCCAGACCCAGGAGTCCAGCCCATGTCTCTTGAGTCTCCTGCATTGGCAGGTGGATTCTTTACCACTAGCACCACCTGGGAAACCCACATTCAGTAAAAGGCACTGGCAAAAATCATCACATAACTGGTAGCTTTGCTAATTAGTGAGATTCGTAAAGTGGAGAGACACCCAAATAGTAGAAGGCCTTCAGATGCATATTTGCCAAAATGAAAGACAAGTAGCCTCTATACTGAATAAAATACAGCTTAGATACTGGTACCTTAATAAAAATAGGAGTTTCATTTGATGAAAAGGTTTGAAAAGGAAATGGATTGATTCCATTCAGAGTGGCAGCTAACAGAGTGGCTTTGGGTGAAATCATTCCTAAGTGCATTGGGCTGCTTTTTGCTTGCAGGACAGAAATTACTGACTATTGGTTAAAATGCCATGTGAATTAATTTTCAGCCTCATTTATCCTCTGGCTGAGCATAAAAGCAATTTCACAGAGAGAAAAATGGCCCCAATATGTGTTGCCACAAATCTTTTGAGAGATGAGAAATGTTAGCAACTAGCATAATTTAATTCCAGATTCAAACAACTATCACTATTATAGTTAACAGTTCTGGGTGTGTACATTTTCAGATTCATAAAAAAGTGTATTGTTTAATATTACATTTGAATTATTTCTTTTGGTATCTAATTTGCCTACAAGTCCTCTGGAACAAGACAGTATATTTAAGCATTGAATCTACCCTCTGGAAATCTCACTGGGGCCTTAGCTGGATGATCTCATTAATTCTCTTTTCTAATTAATGAATCTCCCCTCTACTATAGGAATAGTTGTTTACTGTTTTTTTTTTTTTTTTTTTTGTCTATGACATCCCTGGATTAACTGACAGTTTGTCTCATTACTTAAAATAATTTCACTATATAAGATGATTCTTATGAAGTTTAAACACTATCTAAAAATTCTGATGAAGCAGGTATACTTATTTCAGCAACTAAAAATGGGTGAAAAGCGACATGGCAATGACATCCTTTGCATATTTCATGCACCCTCCTAATAGTGAAGTAAATTAGGATACATCCATTTCAGGGTGATCTCACAGCAGTCACCGAAGAACCTCTTGGGTAGGATAATGCTGCTCAATTTTTTATTTGATCTCAGTTAGACTCAGATGACTAATTCTTTTAATCTCAACTTAACCTCAGAGAACAAAAGCCTACTTCTGTTGGGCTGGTAAAACACTTTACATGAACTTTTGATCTTCACAACCTGTTCTGCACTGCAGTGATGGAAAAGACTGAAAAACTTTTTAACTGTCAAATTAGGATGAAAAACAGAGAAATAAGATTATTTACATTGCTTGTACCTGTACCTCCAAATCTGTTTCTGTAGTGCTCTTTTTTTGTTTTTCATGAGGACTACAAATTACTTTCACTTTTTATTATTACAGTCTTTGGACAATCTGAGAGGTAACTGTAATATTCACCAAAATGAATGTCTGGCTCCAGAGAAAGTAATTTAACTATTCAATTATTGGACATTAGAAAAGACATTCTGGTGTGTACTGACTGAGGTGTAAGTGATCACAGCACCACATTCCTTTTGGACAAGTTTACTTATTTTCTGAAGGAACACATTGTACAGCACACCCTGGGTCTCTGTGTTTAAAAGCCCTGGTTAAATACTAAGATGCCAAAATGATAAGTAACATATAAACTACTGAAGTCTCCTTGTGTATGTTAGTGACAGACCAAAGGGAAATACCCAACTCACAAAATGCAAATGGAGAGGTAGCCTGGGCCTCAAAGACCCGGCTTAACTCTGTCTACTCACCCAACATCATAACAGACTGTTAGTCTGGGTAGAAAAAGGCTTCAAATACACTCTCATGATAAAAAATAAAACTAAACAAGTCTTTATTTAGTCATTTGACTATAAAAATCTTTAAAGGGAGATTTTATAATCTCACATTTCCAATGCTATAAACAGAGGATATTGGGTATAATTGAAACTTCTCTTGATAGCTCAGGTCATGACAGTGATGATTACTATGTGTAAGAGGCATAGTCACTCAGTAATGTGTCAAATTCAGTTTTTCTATCTTCTTTGCTATAAAGCTGCGAGTTGCTCATTCTCACACATTCATTCTTTCTTTAGCTAGATTCCTTATAACTTAAAAAAAAAAAGATTTGGACACAAAGATTTTAAAAATAAAAATAAATTAGAATGAGCCAAGAAATAAAGACATGATGGTTTCTCTCAGTTTTGCTCTGTGGTTCTAGATGAACTCTTTCGAAATATTTCTCTAACAAAAGATGAATTGGAAATCGATTCTTCTGTTTTTTAACGATAGAGAAAACCAGGCAATATTCATGAAATAACTGTGTTTGGGATACTGGAATTAGGCAACATAAGTGAATTCTCCCTCAGACTCAAGAAACAAGTGACATGAGTTTTTAAAAAAAATTTTATTGGAGAATAGTTGATTCACAATGTTATGTTAGTTTCAGGTGTGCAGCAAAGTGAATCAGTTATCGTACACATACAGCCACTCTTTTTTAGATTCTTTTCCCACACTGGCCACTATAGAGTATTGAGTTCCTTGTGCTATAAGTAGGTCCTTATTAGTTTAAGGGCTTCCCTGATAGCTCAGTTGGTAAAGAACTCACCCGCAATGCAGGAGACCCTGGTTTGCTTCCTAGGTTAGGAAGATCCCCTGGCGAAGGGATAAGCTACCCACTCCAGTATTCTTGGGCTTCCCTTGTGGCTCAGATGCTAAAGAATCCACCTGCAATTCGGGAGACCTGGGTTTGATCTCTGGGTTGGGAAGATGCCCTGGAGAAGGGAAAGGCTACCCACTCCAGTATTCTGGCCTGGAGAATTCCATGGACTGTATAGTCCATGGGGTCACAAACAGTCGGACATGATTGACTGACTGACTTTCACTCACTTATCTGTTTTTTTATACAGTAGTATATATATGTCACTCTGAACCTCCAAGTTTATCCCCCCACTACTCAATACATTTAATAGAGCTCTATTGCACAGTTGTAATAAAAGCCCTTGAAATCCTTCTATAATATTTAAATTTGCATCAGCCAATATTTATTCAGATAGCTGATGTGTGCTGAGTCATTACCAGTATAAGTCTTCAATGGATAATAGTTTTGGAGGAACCTAAAAAAGTGCACTTAGTATTGAACAATGTACCATGATTATTAACCTGGTGTGAACAAAAGAGGAGCAGGACTTCCCTCACAGGTCTAGCTGACATAATGCTTTTAATAGATAATAATTAGACTAATCGATGACAATCTTTGGGCTTCACATAGTATGATCCAATGATGCTGAAAGATGTCTTCTCAGGGAAAATCATTAGGGTGATCAGGTAATAATGCTGAGAAAGATACAGTAGCTGAGAGAAATTCTAATAGTCACAGTGATGGCAGCAATGCTTGTATGCTACTTATGACCTTTGGCTCATAGGTCCTGTTCAAACTTTGAGCTGAAGAGCCAGGAAATTCTGCTTTCTTACAGTGTCTTTATCCAACATGCTTCTCTTTATTACCTTATTCATTTCACAAATATTAATTGAGGGTCCTCTGTATGCCTGGCACTGTGCTGGACAAGAGAGATAAAATAATGAACAAAAACAGACCTAGATGCTGAAAACGAAAATTAACCTTCTTTACCTTGAAAAATGCTATCTATAAAATTAAATAGATGAGTAATTAGTAATGATTTCAGATTGTTGACAGCTTCAAATACTACATGTTTCTGCCTGGGGAGAGCAGGCGTGGAGAAGGAATTGTACCACTGTGAGGCGCTTAAGGGAGGAAGCTAATCCATGATCTGCCTCCTGGTGGGTTCCTGAGGGTGTGGGATAAATGAATGACTCTCTCTCCTTATTTTACTCAGCCTAGTGCTAAAATATAAATAAAATATATATGTTAAGAAATCAGTGTTTTGTCATAGGGCCTAACAAACTGAAAAGAAGCTTTTCATTTTGATAGTTCACTATATTTGTTATAGGCAGCTAAACTTTACCAAATTTTATGGCATTGTAACAAAATTTAGCCTAGTTGTAGTTGGCTGTTGCAATCATAAATTTTAAAGATATATATTTTGAAATAATGTATATAGCCTGGAAGTAAAACTTCATAAAGTGGTACCAAATAATACTCATGAAATACACCACTCATAAAAGAGCATATGTTTATCACTATTATATTGATATTATTAGGTATTATAATGAGAACCTATTCTTAACAGTTTATCCAGGTTTAGGATATGTAGAAATCTACATAAATGTTATTTTGATTATGTACATGAATAGTGGAAAGTGCTGAGAAAGAAGTGTTTCTTTTCTACTCAGTAATATCACTATACAAAAGTTTCTAGAAAGACATGGTCTGGGGATTCTATCCTAGCTTAACACTCTGGCCTTATTTATTGTTTGCTGTTTTGTTTTGTTTTCTGGTAGTTGTGTAATATGAGGACCTGCTTCTTTTTAAACAGACTATAGGTTGAGTCATGGTGACAGAGTGAAGAAGAGCACACTTAAAAAATATCTCTACTCCCAAGGAAGTTAGAGTCTTAGAGTCTAGGGGGACAGTATCACAATTCTTCGGGTCTTAATTGATTAGAAAAGGGTACACATGAAGAGAAATGGAAAGATTTATGTTCATCACTCTTGTTTGTGGTTCTCAACTCTACCCTAATGGATAACAGCATGGCCTTTGATATGGGGAACAGGTAGACTACAGTTATTTTTGTTAGATTTTGTTCACACCAGTGAATCATGATCACAAAAGTAAAACCTTTCAATAAAGATACCTAATTGAATGCAATGTAGCTATCGCGACTGCAGAATCTCATTAAAATGCACAATTGTACTGAAAGAAACTGCTGAGTATCTTGGAGCACATGGTCTCTGACACAATGAAATGTGGCTCTGGTGACAGGGAACAGTGTGAATCATGGTCCATGATGTGAAAATATCACCCAAATTTACCTAAGATCCTTTACGTGACCAACATCATTAGTTTAATGAAACTTGACCCATCAGAGCAATTGTCTACATGCACTAGAGAGAACTTGCTTAACTCTGGCAGTTCCACTGGGTTTTACATTAATTAGTTAAGATCCATATAATTGCATATTTCATAATTGATTCTGACAAAACATTCATACAGGTACAGGCAAAATATTGTCTTTGGAACTTCACAAGTCATTAGACACATCTTCAAAAAAAGGACTTGTAGTCAAATCCCCTGCTTCCTTGAAAATAAAGGTGATGTCATATTAACCAATCCAGGTTCCCAGAAAAACTATACTAATGACATCAAGTTAATACAAATTTAAGTTTTAAACTGAAAATGAGCTAGAGAAAAAGATTTAGTCTTATATTTTTAGATGATATGAATAACTATGAACCAAAAACTAGTTATATAGTCTTATACATGTAATAAATAAATTGTCCAGACTGAGAAACGTGATGTTCTATTATGGATTTATTCATTTTTTTTTTTTAATCCCTGAGGAACACCTACTTTGGTGGTGGAGAGTGAGGCTTCTGCTTTATGCATAATGAAAATTAAATAACAATATTTTAACAGAGCAGATGGAGAGTCTATGCAGTGGGCTCACTGGCTGTCTCATAAAGAAAAGCAGGCTATAATAATAAAGAGCTTGAATGCGTGTCAAAGGGAGGTTTACAGGAGAAGTTCTGTCATTAATGAACTATGTATTTAAGTCAGTCACGTTTCTAGTTCTCTGTTCTTGCATGCGTGCATGCTCGGTCCCTGAGACATGTCTGACTCTTTGCAACCCCATGGACTGTAGTCCACCACACCCGTTTGTTTATGGGATTCTGCAGGCAAAAATACTGGAGTAGGTTGCCGTTTCCTCCTTCAGGGGATCTTCCTGACCCAAGGATCAAACTGGGTCTCTTGTGTCTCCTTTGTTGGCAGGTGGATTCTGCTGTACCACCTGGGAAGCCTGAATAAATATCAAACATCAGTCGTGAGACTCCATCTAGCATGATAACACAATAAAAGAGATGAGAAGTATGACTATCAGACAGGAAAAAAATCAAAGTAAATATTGTCAGACAACATGTTTGCACAAAGAAAAAATCAAGAAAAAAGATAAAATATATAAATAGTAGGTATATAAGTTAATAAACAAATTAGAGTTTTCCATATATTAGCAATAGGAAACTTAATAAATCCCCTTTTCTGTAATACAATATATAAAAAAAAGAATAAATTTAACAAGAACTGTGCAAACCTATATGATGAAAACTATAAGTCATTGCAGAAGGGTTTAAAACCAAAATAAATGTGAAATCACATATTACTTCTGAGTGATAAAAATCTAAGATCACAAATACATTAATTCTCATCAAAATAAACTGTGAACTTGATGTAATCTAATAAAAATTCAAGAAGATTTGAAAAACAACATTAAGGTGAGATATGCCGTGTGTGTGTGTTCTAAGTTTCTTCAATGGTGTCCGATTATTTGTGACCCTGTGGACTGCAGACCACCAGGCTTCTCTGTCCATGGGATTTTTCAGGCAAGAATACTGGAGTGGGTTGCCGTGCCCTTCTCCAGGGGATTTTGCTGACCCAGGGATCAAACCGTGTCTTGTGCGGCTCCACTATTGCATGCAGATTCTTCACCGCTGAGCCACCAGGGAAGTTCAAGATATGCCACGCGAGGTACTGAAATGTACTCTAGAGCTACAGTAGTTAAGTGGGAGGCTACCAGCTCAGGAATGGATAGAAAGTTCAAGGAAACAGAATAGAATCCAAAAAGAAGCTTTCAGTTAGTTTTCATAATTTTGAAAAATTTGATTCTAATAATTTTTGCCAGTTTTTCTCACTATTTTTATGAAAGAGACCATTTTCAGTTTCTTACCCTACCATTTTCACAGACAAAATTCCTTTAATGCAATTAAAAATTAGTTTTATAAATGTTGGTTGTATCTACGGAAATCAATAGAGTAGTGATTTAAAAGTTCTAAATGCCATATATACCCTAGAAAGTACTCATGCATTTAGTAAGATCATGGCATCTGGTCCCATCACTTTATGGCAAATAGATGGGGAAGCAATGGTAACAGTGAGACACTTCATTTCCTTGGGCTCCAAAATCACTGCAGGTGGTGACCACAGCCATGAAATTAAAAGACGCTTGCTCTTTGGAAGAAAAGTTATGACCAACCTAGACAGCATATTAAAAAGCAGAGACATTACTTTGCCAACAGAAGTCCGTCTAGTCAAAGCTATGGTTTTTCCAATAGTCATATATGGATGTGAGAGTTGGACTATAAAGAAGGCCGAGCGTTGAAGAATTGATGCTTTTGAACTGTGGTGTTGGAGAAGACTCTTGAGAATACCTTGGACCGCAAGGAGATCCAACCAGTCCATCCTAAAGGAAATCAGTCCTGAATGTTCATTGGAAGGACTGATGCTGAAGCTGAAACTCCAATACTTTGGCTACCTGATGCAAAGAATTGACTCATTGGAAAAGACCCTTATGCTGGGAAAGATTGAGGGCAGGAGGAAAAGGGGACGACAGAGGATGAGCTGTTTGGATGGCATCACCGACTCAATGCACACGAGTTTGAGTAAGCTCCAGGTGATGGACAGGGAGGCCTGGTGTCCTGAAGTCCATGGAGTCACAGTCAGACACAACTGAGCAACTGCACTGAACTGAACTATTTTACCTAAATATTTCTGGATTCCTTGCAGTTTTCTGTATTTCAGCATTAATTTCTTTTATTCAGTGTCTTTATAAAATATTCACAAAAGAACATTTATTTTACCTTAACTTGCTTCTTTGTTGGCTTAATATAATACTGTATATGAAACTCATTAGAAAATATATATGTACTACAAAGTTGATGTTACTAACACACTTCAGAGTGTTTTCTGCTGGACATAAGTATTAAATATTAGATAACATTTTTCTGAAGAGAAGGACCATGATGCCCAACTCTCAAGCAAGAAAAAAAAAAGGATTCACTTCAGCTGCATTTTGTTGGTAGCAATTCAGAGTGGGTGATACATTAGTTACATTTATCATAAAACTAATGTCTGTGGAGGACTGTTTTAGCAACTAAAAAAAGAAAAGGGAAGAAGAGGATCTATAATATCTTCTCATATCTTTATAATTGTTCAGATATTTATTATTTAATAACATAAAAGAGAATTATATGAAAGATTTCAGTATCCTTCAAATTCTCTTTTACAAGAGAGTGAGACGGAAAAAGAGAAACAACTTTTGAGAAAACACCTAAATATATTTTGCGGGATCAAATATTCTATCATGTGATATCATGACATAATTAGTAAATTTTACTTGGCAAAATTTAAACATTACTTTATGAAAAAAATCTTGTAGAATTTTTTATAATTTTTTCTGTCATAAAATTATCTAAAACATTGTGAAACAGGAACCCTAAAATTAGTTACCAGGGGAATAGACCATAATAGTTCCATAGACATTATTAGAAACTATTGAGTAATTTTTAGTTTGCAATTATCTATCCCATATAATATGTTCAAGATAAAGGTAAACCCAGGACAGCTAATCTGTTGATTTGGCCACCTTAATAATCAGTGTGAATCACTAAACATGAAAGCAATTTGATTAAAAATCTGGAAAGAAGGGAATTGACCATATATTCATGACTGATGTCTACTAGTTTTAATAAGCAAAAAAAAAAAATCAGTGATTTTAATTTTCTTCTTAATTAAAACAAAATTACATCTACCATTTTCCTTGATGTGCCTTATAATCATCTAGGAATATTATATTCCATTCCAAAATTAAGTAAGGTAAAGTTTCTGAAGAGGTAATGGCACATTAGAGGTGGCAAAAATGGGCTCAAAATCCCAATAGTGAATTGAGACACAGAATAAATGAGAGACCTTTAGTTTAAAGAGAATTTACTCAAATAAACAGAATATTAATATTAAAATTTTGTTTCAATATTTAAAATAGGGTTTGAAGAGTAGTGCAGGCAACCTAGGCTGAAACTCCACGTATCTGCATTCTAGACTTAACCTTTAATTGTGTGTGATTGTGTGTGATTTAATTGTGTGTGATTGTGTGATTTCAGGAAAATAGTTTAACACCTTTGTAAAATTATTCAGCTCAAATTATTGAGTATATTATAATGATGAAGATTTAAACAGAATAGTTGTACAACTGTAACGGTGGTAGAGTTTTTTAAGTTTTATTCAGCATTGCCTATCATCTAAAACATCTTCCAGGGCTAAGGTCTCTGACATAAATCTTCAAGCATGACAACCACAATTAACTAAGGTATTTAATGTGAAACATTTAAAGAAGTTGTGAATAAAAAAGAAAAGAAATACCTACTTTCAGAACATATCCTCTTGCTTCTCAGCAGATCTTCCCCTCAATTATACCAAACATAATTTCCACTTTAACTATCCCTTCTTTCTGTAGAACCACAAGGAGAACTTAAAAGGACAACCAAGTGAACAGTTTTTATGAACTTATTTACTGAGACTTCTGGTTCTGTTACTAATCAAAAGATGAGTTTTCCTTTGGTTTGCAGGGATGTTGATTTCTAGTAAGACATCTATCTAGTAAGAGGGGCTTCCCTGGTGGCTCAGATGGTAAAGAATCTGCCTGCTGTGCAGGAGACCTGGGTTTGATCCCTGGGTTGAGAAGATCCCCTGGAGAAGGGCATTGCAACCCTCTCCAGTATTCTTGCCTGAAGAATCCCATGGACAGAGAAGCTTTGTGAGCTACAGTCCACAGGGTCGCAGAGAGCTGGACACAACTGAAGCGATTTAGCATGCACGCACGCACGCACATAATAAGAGGCTCAGTTGGCTTCACAGGGTTAGGTTATTAGAACACCTGAGGGGCTTCCATACTTCTTTCTTCTCAAGGGCCAAAACACATGGTGTGCTGGAGCTAACTTATACTGGCAGAGGAGAACCGAGTGTGCCTACCTCTTTCCAAATCTGGGTTCAGTAGCATCGTGCATTAGAGCTATACTCAGCCATTGTGGGTGCATTGACACGAGGGAAATCAGTGAAGGACTACTATAGGGCATTTGGGTGGAGAGAGAGGAATTATGTGAGGGGAAGCCCAGTTGTTACAAACTTACCTTGCTCAAATGGTAAAGAATCTGCCTGCAACAGGAGACCTGGGTTCAATCCCTGGGTCAGGAAGCTCCCCTGGCAAAGGAAATAGCAACCCATTCCAGTATTCTTGCCTGGAGAATTCCATGGACAGAGAAGCCTGGCAGGGCTACACAGTCCATGGGGTCACAAAGAGTTGGACACGACTGAACCACTAACACTTTCACTTTTCGCTATTGGCCAAACACAGGTAAACTCTGATTCCAAGGAGAAATGACCTATGTTAAACTTGTTGAGGAAGAAAGACACACAGTTGTCCTGCTTTTGAAACTAAAATCTCCTCCCCAGGAGCCTCAAGGCAAGTTGACTGTTTAGCTGCTATGTTCTCAAAAGGAAGCATTTCTTACTTTACCTTTAAAGCTAAGTGACACCGGAGAGAGTCTGAAGAGACTGAATTCTGAGAAAGTGACAGACCGGTTAAACACTGAGGTCCATTAAACGTTCTTGCCCTTGTGGAATCCTAATCAGTGAGGGGCATCGAGGAGAGAAGAGAAAGTTGACAGTTTCCTTTTTTTCTCTCCCTTGCCCTCCTCCAGGTGAACACGGGGTAACTCAGCAGTTTCCCTGTCTCTTTGGCTTGTCCTCTGGATTTTAATTGGCACCATATGGGGATTTAGGGTAAGATGAAGAGAGAATAGAAGAGATAGCAGTTAATTGACTTAGTTCATTTTTAATTGATTGTTAAGTCTATCGCTTAATAATTACTGTATTTTTGAAGGACTTTTAAACTTGCCTTAGGGTTTATCATTGCAGTAACTACAATTCTCATATTCCTTGTCTTGTGAACATAATATTAGATTTGCTAAAGTAGTCCCAACCCTCATCATAGGAAGAAGAACTTTTTTTAAACTAGAGGAACGTCTTTTGTAAGTGATGCTAATGTGCAATAGGAGGATTCAAAATCACAAGACCAGATAATATATATTTTTATCCTAAATTTTCATCTTTCCCCACAAATTGCCCCATGATAGTATTAAAATTAAAATAACCCAGAGTATCATAGTTTTAATTAAAGCAGCATAAAATAGGGTTTAAAAATCTGTTCCCTTTCAGTTGTTTTCTGTCCCTGGTGGCCAAATGGAAACTATTGTCATTATGTGTACCCTTAAGAAAGATGGGGAAAATGGAACCTCACAATGTCATAGCAGGTAAGAAATTTCAGACCTAAAGGCCCTTCATTGAAAACAGCCTACATCCAATTCTCTGATGCTTTACATTTGAGGGATGTGCGATGGATGTGAAATTGAATTGGGTAAAAAAAAAAAAAAAAAGGAAACCAAAAGAATGGAAGAGGAAGAAGGAATGAGTCGATTAATGATCTTGCACTAACCACATTCATTGACTCAAAAAGGAAGAAATGTTTAAAAAGCTGTCATGTAAGATCTCACTGCAGCAGCCAAAGGAAGTGTGTGGAACACCTGCGCCCTGGTAAATATTACCCTCAAAGAGTCATTCTGAGTGGCTGATACAGAATTCAAATTTGATAGGTCTTGAATAAGGTATAATCATTTTTTTTAATTCTCTCTTGTTAAAACTTGGAGATGTCTATTTAATTTCTTACAGCCATCTGACTCTAAGCATAATTCTTAAAGGGATTTATCTCACGGTTAGATATCTTTGTTTGCAGTAACTTCTAGATTCACCCTTGGAATCCTGGTGATGGATTTTTTAAATAGGTTTTATTTTAGTTATACTTAATGGACATTAGTGGTCTGAGTTCTAAAACGGTTTGGAACTTTCAGAAAAACCAATTAAAGAGAAAGATTATTTATGTATGCAGATAACACTCAAGGGAGGTGAACAGGAGATGTGGTGTTCCCAAAAGGTACAACAGCAGGTCCTGAGAACTCTGAGGAGTGCCCAGAGATGCTGTGGAGTGAGAGTCTTGGTCACTGTGAGAAAACAATTTGTTGTGAAAGGCAAAGGAACTTAAAGGAACAAAGAGCCCAGGCAGAAAACGCTGTGTTTCCCTAGATAGAAACTGAATCCAAAGAAACAGTAACGCTTCTGGAGGAAAAGTATCATTGTGACCTAACTCAAAATGCACAGGACAGAAACTTGGGTTTTGGGGAAGAGCTGGGGAAATGGCCATGGGCTGGGGATACCTGGTTGAAGCGGAGTGAGGCTTTGGCTCCAGTAAACTGACCTAGGACATTTTACATCCCCGTATAATCTCATTTGCTATCGCTGAGTAACCCAGGATTCCGTTGTATCGCAGTAGTTTGCTCGTTGTGTAGACAGACTGTGTGTGACGTGCAGCAGTAAGCACCATGGCACAGATGAACAAGGAAGTAACAGAAGCCTCAGGATGTTATGAACCCAGAGGTTGGAAGCTACAGATGGGAACCCTCACTTGCGGCAGTGCCTGTGTGAGCTTCCTTGGAGTGACTGCAGACATTATGGAGATGCAGTTATAATCTATTTAATTTGGGTTTCAGTTCAGTTCAGTTCAGTCTCTCAGTCGTGTCCGACTTTTTGTGACCCCATGAATCGCAGCACGCCAGGTCTCCCTGTCCATCACCAATTCCCGGAGTTCACTCAGACTCACGTTCATTAAGTCAGTGATGCCATCCAGCCATCTCATCCTCTATCGTCCCCTTCTCCTCCTGCCCACAATCCCTCTCAGTATCAGAGTCTTTTCCAATGAGTCAACTCTTCGCATGAGGTGGCCAAAGTACTGGAGTTTCAGCTTTAGCATCATTCCTTCCAAAGAAATCCCAGGGCTGATCTTCAGAATGGACTGGTTGGATCTCCTTGCAGTCCAAGGGACTCTCAAGAGTCTTCTCCAACACCACAGTTCAAAAGCATCAATTCTTCGGTGCTCAGCTTTCTTCACAGTCCAACTCTCACATCCATACATGACCACTGGAAAAACCATAGCCTTGACTAGACGAACCTTTGTTGGCAAAGTAATGTCTCTGTTTTTCAATATGTTATCTAGGTTGGTCATAAGTTTCCTTCCAAGGAGTAAGCATCTTTTAATTTCATGGCTGCAGTCACCATCTGCAGTGATTGGGAGCTCAAAAAAATAAAGTCTGACAGTGTTTCCACTGTTTCCCCATCTATTTGCCATGAAGTGATGGGATCAGATGCCATGATCTTTGTTTTCTGAATGTTGAGCTTTAAGCCACCTTTTTCACTCTCCACTTTCACTTTCATCAAGAGGCTTTTTAGTTCTTCACTTTCTGCCATAAGGGTGGTGTCATCTGCATATCTGAGTTTATTGATATTTCTCCAGACAATCTTGATTCCAGCTTATGTTTCTTCCAGCCCAGTGTTTCTCATGATGTACTCTGCATATAAGTTAAATAAGCAAGGTGACAGTATACAGCCTTGACATACTCCTTTTCCTATTTGGAACCAGTCTGTTGTTCCATGTCCAGTTCTAACTGTTACTTCCTGACCTGCATATAGATTTCTCAAGAGGCAGGTCAGGTGTTCTGGTATTCCGTCTCTTTCAGAATTTTCCACAGTTTATTATGATCCACACAGTCAAAAGCTTTGGCATAGTCAATAAAGCAGAAATAGATGTTTTTCTGGAACTCTCTTGCTTTTTCCATGATCCAGCGGATGTTGACAATTTGATCTCTGGTTCCTCTGCCTTTTCTAAAACCAGCTTGAACATCTGGAAGTTCACGATTCACGTATTGCTGAAGCCTGGCTTGGAGAATTTTGAGCATTACTTTACTAGTGAGATGTATATATCTCTGGCTTGCAGTAATTTCCATTTATAGTTAAGTGACTGCTCATCCCAGCGTCAGAATGACTTCCAGAATCTACCACCACTGTGCCAATTCCTTTGTGTCCTGAAAGGGCAAAGCCCAATGTAAAATTCATAACCTTTACTACCAGTGATGTCTGAATACTAATTGAAGAATAAGCTTCATCATGACAAACCACATTTAATCTTAATCACTACCCAAGACACCTTGAGATACCTAAAAGTTTAGAGTTCATATATGAAAGGAACTTAATAGAGATTTCTCCAAATTTTAGGATAATTTTCTAAATTAAAAAATATACGTATGTATATAAATATATAAGTATATAAATATACAAGTATATATGTATATAATATAATATATATGTATACAAATATGTGAACATATACATATATAGATATATATATAGTGAGTCTATATGTCAAACAGCCCTTCTAAAGGTAAAAAATTTAAATTATCCATCTCTTGTCTCTAAGGAAAATAATATTACAAACTGTTGGCAAATAAAGAGATACTCAAAATGTGTGCATCCAAAAAAGAAAAGGAAAACACTGTATCATAACAGTGTGAGTTAATTAATGAAAGTATGTTGATCTCCTCCCCCTGAATTTTGTGCTGTTTTGGATTGTAAGGCACAAGTCTCAGATGCCTCTTTCGGAAGAGGTGCCCTCCTTTTCCAGCTGCTGGGAGCAGTGGTCGCCGTCAGCTCTTTTTTCCTTTCCAGGAACTGCCCTGCCTGAAGGGTGCTGCCCTCCCCATGAGGGCAGCCCACATCCCAAACCAGCTGGCCAGTCAGGTACCCGTCTCCCTGGCCCTCACCTGACAAAGGGCCAATTCCAGCACCAGAGCTCCACATCGAGGTTGCCAGGGTCCCTGTCGTGAATGCAGAACTGCAGAATGTTTCAGACTTTCCCTCTCTTACTAATCCTACCACCCCGTCTCCCTGACCTCACAGCGGCTCGTCCTTAGGATACTCCTCACAACTTTCCTACACAATCATCTCAAGGAAATTTCATTTCAGGTACTGACATGTTTCATGTCTTCGTTTGTCATTTTAAAAATTAGCTTCCCATTCTAAGTAAATGTTTCACCTAACGTGTCTGTGGTCAGAGTGTGACCACCAACTGCTGTGGTGGTATTCCTTGATCGCAGGGTCTTTCTTAGTATCACCTGATTTTGCACCCCCTACATTTAAAATTGTTCGACAACATTTTCTAATTTCCATAGTCAAGTGTATCCAATCATCCCCCAGTTCTCTGTATAGTTTCTTTAACTTTTCATTCAGGTAGATAAGAGGAAGCATTTTACCTAATTGCCATGCCGTTTTATTCCTCTTTAATCTACAGGAGTTCTCCCGCTCTTCTTTCATGGCATGGATATTTTTGAAAGGTTTAAGCCAATTGCATCATAAGCTGCCCACAATCTAGATTTCTTTGATTGTTTAGGACAGTTGTGTGGTAGAATGTTTAACAGTCTGTATGTGATTGTTCTCTTGTGTTTAAATTTATCTTAACTTTTTTGAGAATACTAACTAGATGATGATAGGAATTTTCCATAGCACCACATCACTGCAAATCTAAAGTCAGTTTGCCTATTTGTCTCCTTGTTTGTGAGACGATGTAAAATTGGATCATTGTTATCTGCTGAGTGTTGTCGGAGTTTTCCCCTTTGATCTGTGATCAAAGTTTTCCCCTTTGATAAGTGATCTGTGTGGCATACCTTGAAACCATGTCAATATCCTTGCACTGAATATTGTGCTCATAAGTTCTTGGCAGATGCTTAACTACTTATTAAGTAAGCTGGATAGGGAATTATTCTAAGAAATACAAATTACAAAGTGTGACATTATATGGTGTCCTTTAATAAAATGAACAGAGCCAGGGGACTCCTGTCTTGGCAGCACTGGGGTTTACTGACTGAGAGGTCCCTGTGCTAGCATCTGCCATGGTTGAGGAGCTGCACATGTGATACCACTGGCCATTACATCCTATGTTTTAGCTTAAATAAATCACTAGCTCCAGGTTTGTGCATTGTTCTCGGGCTGAATCTGCTTCTTACCACTTAACTGTATGCATCCACAGCTTCCAGGAAATTCTTCTGTGCTTATACTCTTCCTGGCGACAGTGTCACAGCATGTTTCTGAAGTGTACCAGCTGCCCAAGGGCTGTCGTGACAGCTGGGGTCACCTTTGCCTGCTTGAGGCATCACATCCCACTTGCCTGGCTTGACAGTCCCCCCACTGAAGAAATGATTGGTTGGTGATTGATTGATTGATATTAATTAGAAGAAGTTTGACCATCTTGGACATGGATCCTCAGGGGACAGCTTACCACTCTCTCTCTACAAGGTGGTGACAGCTATCTTAGATGTTGCTGCTTCTCAGCAAGGGAACCACAACTGTGCCAGGGACTCATGCCTTTTCACGGAACTTTCTCATTCTGCTGCTGTGTGGCTCCCGCTATCACTGTTCTTAGTTCTTGGTGCATAACGGTTCTGAAATTATAATAGATACACAGATACATGTCTCCTTTTGTTTCTCAAGGGTTGATTCTTATCTCCATCTATCACTGGTTCCGGATCCCTTTCCAAAAGTTCAGTATTCCAAACTAATTATTTCTGGACAATATTTTAAGTCAAGAGCTTATTTCCTACTGTTCTGTGTCAATGTTATGCTAGTAAAACATTACAGATATTCAGCATTTCCCTCTTCACATGAAGCAGATAGCCTAATTGGTCTGATGTGCTGATTAGGCTCGGAGAAGGCAATGGCAACCCACTCCAGTACTCTTGCCTGGAAAATCCCATGGACGGAGGAGCCTGGTAGGCTGCAGTCCATGGAGTCCCTAAGAGTCGGACACGACTGAGCAACTTCACTTTCACTTTTCACTTTCATGCATTGGAGAAGGAAATGGCAACCCACTCCAGTGTTCTTGCCTGGAGAATCCCAGGGATGGGGGAGCTTGGTGGGCTACTGTCTATGGGGTCGCACAGAGTTGGATACGACTGAAGCAACTTAGCAGCAGCAGCAGCAGCTGATTAGGCTAATACTCTCAAGCCATCCATTTAACATGAGAAAACATGGCTTTTTCTTCTTCAGAAATTTTAGGGGTTTCATTAATAGCAGTTTTGAACAACTTTGCTATCAACGAGTAGGAAATGAGTACATAACACAATATTTCCTTTCACCCTGTAATCCTATCCACAATCTGCCTAGGAGCAACAGAGAATAATGTGATGTTTTTTCTTATTCAACAACTGAAAACGTACACCATCACTTTTTGTAGCAAGATGTAGGAAAAAATATCTCTTTTCCCTCAACTACTCTTTATTTATCCCTTAATCCTTTTACCTTGGTTTATTCACATCTTTCAGAAAAAGGCAGTGAGCAGTTAATAGATTTAGAATGCTTTCCAGGATTTCTAAAAGTGAAGTGATAAACATATCCCCACACAGATCCTCTGACTCACTTTCATTCACAGGTACAGCTGTGTCTCCCAGTAAGGCTACGAAACACATCCTAAACTCTAAAGACAAGCTGAATAGCCGTGCCAAACTGGCCTTTGACCTGGAGGCACACAATGAAGGTAATAGAGTGATCATTCTGCATTGCCCTTTCATTAGAATGCCGTAGCTGAGTTGAAAAGTGACCCACGATGCCTCAACATTGCCTGTGTGAGGGACTAATTTACTACCTTCTTAGGTATCCTGAGTTATGAAGAAGTAAGGCAAACTTAAAATTTCTCATAAAGAATCAAGTCAGTTGTACCAACTCTCTGCTCTTTTTGTACTTAATATCAATGTATAAACCCTAGAAGTCTTTAAACATATATAAATGTCTTCTTTTTTATCAGCCTATATCATCCTCAACCATTATATTAGTTAGAATTCTCCAGAGAAGCAGAACAAATAGGAGATATAGGTAAATAGATAGATAGATACACTATATATGTACAAATACACATGTGACCACATATATAATATGTGAAATAATTATGCATATAGTATGCATGATATATAATATGAATAATATGCATATTCTAAAATATGGAATATGTAAGATAATATGTAATAAATAGCCAATGGGAATTTGCTGTATGACTCAGGGAACTCAAACCACAGCTTGATAACAACCTACAGGGGTGGGATTAGAAGGGAGGTGGGAGGGAGGTTCAAGTGGGAGAGGACGCGGGTCATAGCCATAGCCATTCCTAGCCATAACCTATGGCTATGAATCAACCTATGGCTGATTCATGTTGATTTTTGATAGAAAGCAATACATTACTCTAAAGCAATTATCCTTCAATTAAAAATAAATAAATGTTTAAAATAGGTGGAAAAAAAAAAACAAAACAAAAAGGAAGAGGTTCACTATAGAGATTTGCCTCACATTACGGGGACTGTCAAGTCCAAACAGCTGCAGGGTAAACAAGATGCAGAGTCAGTGGAGCCAGGGCTGTTAGTTCTAGTCTTGAGCCCAAAGACATGAGACCTTTGAGGGTTGATGTAGCTCCAACTGAAGACCTGGCTCAAGATCTTGAAAGAGACAGTATTTCAGGCTGAGTCTGAGAACAGGAAGAGGCTGGTGTCTCAATGTGAAGGCGGTCAGAGAGGAAGACGTCTCTCTTATTCAGGGAAGTTAAGTTAGTTGCTCACTCTTGTACGACTCTTTGTGACCCTGCAGACTGTAGCTCACCAGGCTCCTCCATACCTGGAAGTCTCCAGGCAAGAATACTGGAGTGGGTTGCCATCTCCTTCTCCAGGGGATCTTCGTGATCCCGGGGATTGAACCAATGTCTGCAGCATTGCAGGCAGGCTCTATCATCAGAGCCACCAGAGAAGCCTTTTACCATTTGCGCCTACAAGGAAGGCCCTTTTGTTCCCTTCAAGCAATAGATCTGATGTGGCCCACCCATACTGAGGAGGGTGATCTACCTAACTCAGTCTACTAAATGCTGTCCTCATCCAAAAGCACCTTCCCAGGAGCACTAGAGTAATGTCTGCTCAAACATCCGGGCACTCGCTGGACCAGTCAAGTTGACACTTAAAGCCATCTCTGCTACCTGAGTGTAGTTTGCTTTTCAAATGTCTACTTTTCAAGCACCCCCTTTATTTTCACTGGAGACACAGCATATCACTCTCACCACTGAACTTTATATGGCAGGTGACTGACTCCTTTAGGTGGTGGCAACTCAATTCAACCATCACATGTAAAAATAGCACTGATGTCAGGAGCTATGATTCTGGTTATTTTGGTCAGATGCAACTTATTTATTTTTTCCAGAGAGGATTCTGTAGTTTAGAGGTAAAGGAAATATAGGAAATAGAGGAAAATCATAGCTCCAGTTATTTAATGCATGCCATACATTTCTATTCCTGAGCAATATATTCTCATATATCCATTTATATTCCTGAGCAGGGATCTATCACAACTTTAATGTTTGACACTGGAGGCAAAAGTTTCTTTCTGAGAAAGGCTTTGCTGATATCCAAACCCCTCATTTATGTTAAACACAAAGAGTTTGAAGTGTGAAGAAATGGGTGTCTTACTCATGGGTGGGGTAGTGGAAAATTAAAAGTAAAAAATTTCCCCTGATTCTCAGGTCTATGGTACATTCCAGTGTGTTATAGTTTCTCCTGTGCTGTGGCACCTAAGGAAATATCAGACAGAAATGCAATAAAATTTCACACTCCTCTGGGTAATCCCAAACCACCTTTCCTTCCATAGTTAATGCTTTCCATTATTCTCATCTAAATCGTTAAGGGGAAATATCAGCAAACTAAGCCAACCTTCCAATAAACAGTTGCTGAGTGAATATAACCACCAATACAATAAATAGAGTGACCAGTACAGGCAGAATACTTCTTCTCACCATGCATAATAATAGGAGCTTCTGCTGAAGAATATTTCAAAGTTATATTGCTATTCTCTCCAGGAAAGAAATGCAAAAAGAACCCATAAAAGGGATATATTATAAACCCAAATGAATAGCTGTGCCTGCTTGAGCAGTATCTTCTTCCTTGCAGACATAGTTACATAGGAGCCAGCCTTAATGGAGAAGAAAATAGAACAATAATAAAAAGTTCAAATTTCAGAGTCTTGTCAGAGGTCCACTTTATTTCATAATAAATTTGTTTTAAACTTGATAGACAGGAAAAAAGAAAACAGAATACAACGAGGAAAAATATTTTAACTTTTGGGATCTAGTTCACACTATTTTTCTTATGTCTATTTATTTGAAAAAAAGCAACAGCTGTGAAGATGCAGGATGAATAGACGTCTAAGTGAGCAGCAAAGCGCACAAAAGGTTTCCCCTCACTTGAATTCTGCTTGCTCTGCTCTAAGGACCCAAAGTGCACTCAGTGTAAGCGGTAGCTTTTCTGCCTGTCATATCTAAGGAGAGAGTCACTTTCTGATGGCTCTGGCTTTTGTGAATGCTGGCTTCAAGTGTCGGAGGAGAGCAGGGGCTGATTACTGAAGTGTGGAGATGATGGCTCACAGTCTCTGGGTTTGCAGTTGACCTCTTGGAATTGCTTCAAGCAGTCAAGTGCAGACAATATCCAGACCAGGAGAAAGGAGGGGAAAAAGTGAGATGCTTAAAACTCCAACGAGGTAAATTTGAAATAGTCTTTTTATAATTGTGCCATTATGTTAGATTGTTTGCATATACTTCATTCTCTAAGAACTTTGATTTCTAGAGTCAAGACTCAAAAATTGAGAGCAATATGACCATGAAACTGGAAAACAACCTTTTAAATTTTAACTCCCTATCAGTCCCACTTAACCACGATGATGTGGCCACTCACTTAGAGCTGAACATCCTGGCCTGTGAAGTCCAGTCGGCCTTAAGAAGCATCATTACCAACAAAGCTAGTGGAGGTGATGGAATACCAGCTGAGCTATTTCAAATCCTAAAAGATGATGCTGTGAAAGTGCTGCACTCAATACGCCAACAAACTTGAAAAACTCAGCAGTGGCCACAGGGCTGGAAAAAGTCAGTTTTCATTCAAATCCCAAAGAAAGGCAATGCCAAAGAATGTTCAAACTACTGCACAATTACACTCATTTCACATGCTAGCAAGATTATGCTCAAAATCCTTCAAGTCAGGCTTCAAAGGTATGTGAACTGAGAAGTTCCAGATGGTCAAGCTGGATTTAGAAAAAAGCAGAGGAACCAGAGATTAAATTGCCAACATCCGATGGATCATAGAAAAAAGCAAAAGAATTCCAGAAAAACATCTACTTCTGCTTCATTAACTATGTGAAAACCTTTGACTGGGTGGATTACAACAAACTGTGGAAAATTCTTAAAGAGACGGGAATACCAGACCACCTGATCTGCCTTCTGAGAAACCTGTATGCAGGTCAAGAAGTTACAGCTTTAACTGGACATAGAACAATGGCCTGCTTCCAGATTGGGAAAGGAGTACATCAAGGCTGTATCTTGTCACCCTGCTTATTTAACTTATATGCAGAGTGCATCATGTGAAATGCCAGGTTGGATGAGTCACAAGCTGGAACCATGATTGCCAGGAGAAATATCAACAACCTCAGTTATGCAGATGACACCACCCTTATGGCAGAAAGTGAAGAGGAACTATAGAGCCTCTTAATGAAAGTGAAAGAGGAGAGTGAAAAAGCTGGCTTAAAACTCAACTTTCAAACATCTAACATCATGGCATTCAGTCCTATCACTTCATGGCAAATAGATGGGGAAAATGTGGAAAGAGTGTCAGATTTCACTTTCTTGGGCTCTAAAATCACTGTGGACGGTGACTGCAGCCATAGAATTAAAAGGTGCTTGTTTCTTGGAAGAATAGCTATGACAAACCTAGACAGTGTATTAAAAAGCGGAGACATCACTTTGCCAACAAAGGTCCATCTAGTCATTCACCCAGAGAGAGAGTATGCAAATGTTGAATCAGAGACCAATAGGAGTACATATTAATGATTTCTCCTTTAAAAAATACATTCATAAGTATCATTTTTTGTTTTTGTTTTGTAAAGGAGATTTTAAAGGCAGGATGGTCTGCCCAAACTAGAATCTTAAGCTCATGTGCTGCTAGTTCAATAGTAATTGAGGAAATGATCCCCTGTATTCAGAATTATATCTACATACAAGCTGAACACCCCCATTAAGTCAAATAAAAAGAAACTAGTATATATACAAAGCAGACCTTAACAGTTTCCTGGATTTGTCTCTAACAAATTAAGGTAAATTCATCTGACTGGCATTCAAGACTGGTACCCTAATTTGCACAGGTCTTCCCGTGTACCTACTCTAGGCTCCAATTAAATCTATCCACTGCTATTGCTTCCTGCATTTATCTTATACTATTAAGTTTTGTTTGGGTTTTTCCTTTCAATCTAAGCTCTCCAATCTTTATTTTCAAAATCCTATTCATTTTTAAAGCTACATTTCAAAATACAATATTTCATAAAGATAGCTTTATGCTTTTCCCCTTTAATTTAAAGCCCAAAATATATATCCTCTCCTCCTTTAACTTCTATTGCATTAAGATGAGAAAAGGAACAGCAGAATAGATGGGGAAGATTCTTAGGAAAAGATCTGAAGTTAAATAATTTTTCTAAAAGACATTAAACACTCAAGTCTTTGTCTAATTTTTTCCCAAGTCACTTATTCTTTCAATGATTTGCAGACTGTTTATTTTGAGCCAGATCCTGTGCTAGAACCCGTAAATGAAAAGATGGATTAGGACATAGTACGTATCCTCAAAATTTAACATCTAATGGTCAAGAGGGGTTTGAACATTACCAGATTTAAAAAGCAGAGAAAATGGTTAAAGAGAAGCCGGGCAGTGGCAGACTATGTGAAATTTCCGAAAGTATCCACACATCTAATTTATTCAAATTCACACTGTTGAGAACAGCGAGGATTATTTGTCACGTTATCCATTACTGAAGATACACTCTAGACAGCCAGAGTGAAAAATAAACAAATAAACACAACAAATGAAAAACATAAAACCTTATTTGTGGCCCTGGGCATGTTTAAATTTCCTCCCCAGTTTCATTTGCTTCAGTCTTTCACATTTCATGGTTCACTTAGCTCCTATGAGTCAGATGAAACATTTAAAAAATCTATTCTTATCTACTTATTTGCATATATGTTTATTCTATAAGCTTGGAATTCTCAGATTAAATTTCCGACCACAATATTGAAGTCCCGTGATAGAGCATAAACATTTTCAGCAATTTCCTCTATAATCCAACCTCTAAAAATATTTTTTATGCTTAGTACACAAAATGTTCAAGTGTACAAAAAGTAGACAGATGTATGCTTAGAAAATAATAAAAGTTAATAGGGGCTCAAAAATCATCTAGAAAGCTATAAGGCAGTAATTTCTCATTTTCCCAAAAGAGCAAAAATATGTAAAAGTTTATTATGGGATTACAGAAGGCTCAGCACTGGAGAACTGGAATACTGGCTTTATTTTCTGAATGAATATTAACTGTGCGAACCTGAATCAAACAATTAACCTCTCGGTGCTATCTATTGCTGTGCTAAGTCACTTCAGTCGTGTCTGACTCTTTGCTTGACCATGAGCCATAGCCTGCTAGGCTCCTTTGTCCATGGGATTCTCCATTACTCATCTGTAATACAGAACCTAATCTGTTTTTCTGTTTTAAGTTTAATGGAATATTATGTCATTTGAAAGGACAGTGTTTTGACAAACTTTTCAAAATTTGAAACACATTTTCAAGTATCAAAAACTGAGTAAAAATGATAAACTAACAGTATAATGTTGTAAATTAAAATATGCATATATGTGAAAAAAATCACCTTTCCTGTTTCGGCGACTTATTCCAAAAATTGTAGAATGTTCAAAATTAAATATAAAGTGAACCTCCTTATGGTAAGACTGCAGAGAGAGTTTGTCAGCTTCCACTCAATCTTAGTTTTCCATATCTGGTCTTCCCACCATGGCTAACAGAGCTGTGAGGGGCCTGATTTTCAGAGATCCTCTTATAGTCCTCCCCAACACTTGGAGATTATAATAGAATGAAGATCCTTTCCTAAATAAAAGAAAAAGGTGCTTAATTAATTAATTAATTTTCATTATTTATAATTTCCATACAGTCGAGTGATCAAGAAAGTGGAGATAGGGGCTTTGAAATAGTTCCAGAGCTTTCAAAGCCAATTTTGTTCAAAGACAACATGTGTTGATAGTGCGGCAGCCCAGTCCTTTAAGAACTTGAATTATAGGCCTGCTTGAAAAGTACAGTTTAGCCTACTCAATATCCCAGGTCAGGAAAAGGATTTGCTTTAATTCTAGGACTTTCTTCAGAGCTCCTGGGTCAGAAAAGTTTGTTGCAGTAGAGTTGATTTCTATACTGCTCAGAAACAGTCTTAGCAGGAATATTAGCAGGAAAATAAGACAGTATGAAGGCAAATAACTAGATGGATAGATGGATAAATAGATATAGATAGACGATTGATGGATGGTAGATGAATATATATTGATAATTTTCATATCCTCAATTAAAATGTAATAAGCATATTGATGATTTTACAATATGATCTAGTTATTGAATGGTACTATACAATGGTGGTAAGTCATGATTTAAATCTTATCATAGCTGTAAACGTCACCTAACAGGATTATATTGTGATGGCATTTGAATAAGTACAATCTGGCTAGTCAAAGACATCTCAAAGAACTTGTTAACATAGGTCAAATTTCTAAAAATCATTACAAAGACAAATTTTAACCCAAGCATCTTTTTGCTTGAGTTTTGGAATGCATATAAAAATCAAGTACGTAGACAACGAGGATAACCAGGGGCTGGGTGTGGCCGGGGAAGGAAGAGTTGCTGTTCAGGGCATATAAGATTTCAGTTATGCAAGATGAACAATTTCTAGAAATCTGCGGTACAGCCTGAGACTCTGATTAACAGTCCTGTATTGTACACATGAAAATATGCTATAAAGTAGATCTTATCTTTAGTGTTCTTACCACACTCAGACACACATGCAGAGAGAGAGAGTCAGACACTGGATAAGTAAACTAAACAAACAAAAATAATTATTATTATTAGGGAATTTAGGGAAAGTGTGTACAAATGTAAGCCAAGCCCCACGCACTTCGGTGTATACTCTGTTCCCATGTCTTTAAAAGGAAAGCCCTCCAATGTGATGGTTCGTATGTCCCAAAAAAGTTTGAATTAACTTCTGTGTTGTGTCACCAGGTCACACCTGAATGAAAATCCATTTTCTCTGTCCTTACTATACATACATTGTGGTAGAGAGAAGGCCACGTCCATCCTCAAAAGATGACCACGTTGTAATCTCCAGAACCTGTGACTGTGTTATCTTATGTGGCAAAGGGACTTGGCAGGTAAAATGAAACTGAGGATTTTGAGGTGGAAAAATTATCCTGGATTATCTGTACAGACCGACTGTAATCCCAGGGGCCCATGTAGAGGAACACAGAAGAGTCAGAGTTAAAGGAAACATGCTGACACTTCAGAGTAGGGGGAGAAAGACTCGAGATTTGAGGTTGCTTCACTGCTGGCTTTGGAGATAGAGAAAGGAGCCAAGGAGTGCAGGCAGCCTCTAGGAACCTGGAAAAGGCAAGAAACCGATTCTCCTCTAGAGCCTCCAGAAAGAATGAAACTTTTCTGATCCCTTATTTTAGCCCTGTAAAATCCGTTTTGGACTTCTGACCTCTAGAACGAGAAGATAATTTTTTAAGTCATTAAATATAGAGCAGCAATAGACATTTCATACAGACAACTTCATAAGTCAACCCTTTACAACTTAGGATGTTAAAGTGCTTTGATGCAGAAAACAAGGAGATATCTAAGGAGCACTCAGTATTGCAGTGATTTGCTTGTCCGTGATTTACTTGGAGGCCAGAGCTAGTACCTATGTGACTGGCAAACCCTAGAAAGGAACTTCAGCTCTAGGTTTCTTTTGAATCAGAGTCACTTTCATATAAAATGAAACAAATCCAACACAAGAAAAGAAGCATGTGAGGATAATTAAATTTCAATTTCTTTCCTGCCAAGAATTAATGATTTTTTAAAAATTCAGTTATGCTCTAAAGAGTTTTGCCATGTGGTCTTGGTCAAAAAAGGACTTCTCAAGATGACATTCTGCTATTTCTTATATTCTTTCCATCTGTGTCTCACATAGCAAATGTGCTCACTGTACAAGTCAAAACAAGATTTATTTTTTTCCCTTTGACAGTATTGAAGTTCAATTTTCACTCTAAAAATTAAGCTGTTCTTTCTGTCTCACATTTATTATAATTGATAACAGTCACTGGAAAATTTTAGAAGTCAGATGTGCCCTGATAGTTTGGTTAACACTTACAGCTGAAAAAAGTTCTGCTTGCCTTTTCCGCAAATCGAGACAACAGTAGCAGTCAGATGTTTGAGGTTCATAAATAGCCAAAATATGTTCTAGGAAATATTTAAGGAGTACAAAATAAAATAAATAAACACAGAAGTTACAATGAAAAATCACTAACATTTTCCATCTAGAAGGAGATTATCAATAATTGTTAGGAAAAGAATGAAATCTATGCTCATTTAAAATAAGTACAAATTTACTCATCTGGAGCATATGCCATAATTCAAACCAAGTTAACAAAGCATGTGCCTTGTAGGAATCTATAAGCCTTGGACTTTAATGAACATGTAATTATAAACCACAAGGGCAGCCCAAGAATACTGGAGTGGGTAGCCTATGCCTTCTCCAGAAGCTCTTCCTAACCCAGTATTCGAACTGCATTGCAGGCGGATTCTTTACCAACTGAGGTATCCGGGAAGCCATAAAAAATAAAGTGACCTTCAATAAATGTATCATCTTTATGTAATTAGATGTTTCTAGAACATTTCAAATATTAATAGTTCATTGAAAATGTCCTTTAAGAATTCATTCTCTAGGAATATTCATGAGCTTTTGCTGCCTGTTAAAATGAAGTCAGATTGACCTAGAAAACATTAGGCCAGTCCACTGAAAATTCTTGACAGTGATGACTCATGCAGGTGCTTTCATTACACCATTACAAAAATAGAAAAATAATAACACTTCTGTAAATACTCCTTCCTGTGGCTTCAAAGAACTTCACAAATGTTGCCTAGTATTTTCAAATGCGAAGAAACTATCGAAAGAGCAAACATCATTGAACATGAAGGAAGAGGTGTCAATAGAGATGAGTGTGATCGCAGCTTTAAGAAAGGTGACAGTCACTTTTGTAGATTCACGATCTGACATCTTCCTGCTTCAACTTTTATCTCCGAAATGTATTCAACACCGTCTCTAGTAAACGAGCAAACAAACAGGCAGACAAATAGAAAATGTTCTCTCCGGCCCTTTGGAAAAGCAGGAAGCCTGGTCGTCACCCCTAAGCTTCAACCAGCTGCTTCTCTGGGCTCCAGCTAAGAGCAAGGCTCTCATAATCACGTGTAGCCTAAAGAAATGTTGCTCATGGAAAGCAAAAAAAAAAAATAATCGCTAAAGCTGCGACACTATTGAGAAACTGTGCAACGAGGCACTTGTGGCCTTTTTTTTTGGTCTCTCTTTTATGCCCGCTGCTTGCTTGCATACTCAATCCTATCTAGTGACTGCAGGCATCTGGGTTGACTTTATGTAGCTTCTAATAGATACTGAACAAGCTAGTTCTGTCATAACAGACAGAAGCTACAGAAGTATAAATGCAGACTCTTAAATTTCCATCTTTTTCTTTCTGCTCAGCCATCTTACTACTTCTGCCTTTTAGACTCTCTGTGTTAAGGCTGTCATGAACCTCTTTCCGCCTCCTTCACTGCCTATCATTTGGACAGAAGAAAACATTTCTGTTCTTTATTTTACGTTATCCCTAATTTGGCATTCTCAACAATAGCTATGGAATACCTCAATAACAAGTCTTTTTACACTGTGTTGTATTATAGTATGTCTTTATCGACTCTAAGCTTTGCAGGGGAAAAATATACAACCCTTGATTCATTACTTAAGCTCAATACTGAAACTGAGATAGTGTTTATGAAAAGCTGTTTGAAGCAGACAGAATGGAAGATTGCTCAATAACATCTGTTTCTCTATGATCTTACAAAAACTACATTATAATCCATGATACTGCTATTATTTCAAAATTACACTGCTTCTCCTTGAAATGGGAAGGTGGCTATTATCAGATTCTGAGATCAAGACCAAAAATTTCAATGGCAAGTCTGAGACTTAAACTGTCATCCTTAAAATGGAGTCCTTTAGCAACATCCATCCACTTTAGAATGTTATAAGAAATGACTGTTCCAAGTTTTAATTGTAATACTGGGGGAAAAAAGACTAATTTTAGCAGCAAAGAAATTTATTATAAACTCATTTATTGGAATGCATTTGGAGAGCTTTGGGGGCTTGGGGAAGATCTTTAGGAAACTCACAGAGACTCAGGCAGAAGCTGCAAGAGATGAGAACAAACGAAATCTTACCACGGTAAGAATTTTCTCAGGCTGCCGCTGCTAGTGGCAGCAGCAGTGGGTAACAGAAGCCACACCTGAATATGCTTCTCTCTAACATGGCCTCGGCAAGGCTCTTGGAAACTTGCTTGTTCTTTGAATCATTCCTTCAGAATGCAAAGTTTAAAAATAGTTGTCTAATGGACTAGACCTGGTTAACATAACATAACGTACCTTTAACTTTTAAGATCTCCCTTTAGGGAGATCAAAGTGAGAAAAGAATTAAGATGTGACATTATCGTGGGTCTCAGGAGAAACAGAGTCAATAAGATACGTTTATATCTACAGTTGGATCTTGAACAATGGCAGGGAAGGGTGCCACAAACCCACACAATTGAATATCCACACTAACTGTACAGTCAGCCCTCTGTCGCCATGATTTTGCATCCTCAGATTCAGTCAAACACAGATTGCACAGTGCTATCATATTTACTGTTGAAGAAAATTCACTTGCACAATTCAAACCTGGACTGTACAGCAGTCACTGTAAATATGAAGATAAATATATGAACTAGCTCATGTGATTATGGAGGCTGAGAAGTCCCACAATATGCTATCTGCAAGCTGTAAATACAAGAAAGTCAGTGGTATAATTTCAGGTTAGGTCTGAAGGCCAGAGAACCACAGAAGCTGATGGTGTAAATTCTAGTTCAAGGGCAGGAGAAAATTGATGCCCCAGCTCAAGCAGGCAGGCAGGAAGCAAAAGGGCTGAATTCCCTCTTTCTCATACTTTTGTACTCTTCAGACCCACAACAAATTACACGACGCTCATTCACACCGGGGCAATCTACTTTACGAAGCCCTCTGTTGTTTTTGTTCAGTCACAAAATCACGTCCAACTCTTTGCGACCACATGGATTCTGGCACGCCAGGCCTCCCCGTCCCTCACCATTTCCTGGAGTTCGCCCAAGTTCGTGTCCCTTGAATCGATCATGCTTTCCGACCATCTCATCCACTGACCTCTTCTCCTCCTGCCTTCAATCTTTCCCAGCATCAGGGTCTTTTCCAATGAGTCGGTTTATCACATCAGATGGCCAAAATATTGGAGCTTCAGCAACCGATTAAATGTCAATTTCTTCTAGAAACATCCTCACAGGCATACCCAGAAATAATGTTTAATCTGGGGAGCCCTGGCCCAGCAAAATGGCATATAAAATGATTAACTATTGCAATGTGAAACCACAAAGATGTCAAAGGTTTTACTACAGTGAGGCTCCCCTAAATCTTAACCCATATGATTTCTGACTCTTACTAAAGTATATCTTTATTCTTGGGGCTTTAATATTTTTTAGGTTTTGCCACATCCAAATTACAAAATATATACAGTAGGAAAAGTAGTGTGGATAATTGATAGTTTAATTTCAGATATTTTTATTACTTTTACACATTAAAATAGAAGATACCTCATAATATTTAGGAGTTTCACTTAGAAATTTTTTCTTAATCTTAGGGATGTCAAAACTCTCTGAATCTAACATGTCTACAAGAAGTTTTCAGCATGTACATATGCAAAGTAAAAAAAAATGTTTACAAGTTACAAAGCTAATTTATAAAAACCTGCTTAGCTCATTATGGAAAACAAAGCTGTTTTAAGAGTAATAATTAAGCTTAAGTACTTAACAACAACTAAACTTTAATGACACTTCAAGGATGTTTGTTGGAAAAACCTTATTCAATTAGAGAAAGCTGAGTACATTTTCAAGGATTTTGTGGAGAAGACTTCCCATATTCAGCAAAAAGAAGCTGTGTACAAGAAAGAAGTAACATCAGGCCACAGGAGACTAAGATGTATACATGTGTGAGATTACACTATTTGAAATGTAATTGATTTGATCTAAGAATTAAATACGGTAAGGGAAAGAGGAGGAAACTGTGACACGTCAGTATACAGTAAACAGGAAAAGCTGCTCCTTTAGCCTGTAAGTCTCAAAATAGGCCCAGAACTATTATTGGAAAAGGATATATATGCAAGGGTGAGAAACAGTCCTTCATACACAAGTACAGGATAATTATGACCTGGAAGACTTTGTTTCATGTTTATAATGGCATTAGCATTATTTTCTACACAGTTATTGCTCATTAAGTTTCTTTGGAAATAAGTTGATGAGAGGGGACTTCCCTGGTGATGCAGTAGATGAGACTCTCTGCTTCCAAAGCGGGGGACCTGGGTTTGATCTCCGGGCTCCCACAGGCCACAGGTCACAACTAAAGACCCCACATGCCTCAGTTAAGACCCAGTGACTGCCTAATAAGTAAATACATTTTTTTAAATAGGTAAGAAAAATAACTGACCAGTTAATTAAGACCTTTATAGCATTCTAAAATATTATAAAATGTCCTCATGTAACAAATTAAAACCACTTGCTTATTTTTTATTTTTGGTCTTTCTCATCTTAAATAGGTGGAAAATTGAACATATTTCACTATGGGTCTTAGTATTCTGGAAAAAACAAAGTGCGAGATAACCATCTAAAGTTTCATATTTAAAATGTTATCCATATGCATATAAACCTAGGATTCTCCTGATTTTGATTCATGCTAGGAAAAGATTTTGCCTTACCTTGCAAAGTCCAGATAATGATATTAAAAAAAAAATAATTATATATATATATATATATGGTCATAAAGATTACCTTTAAGGAGAATTAATGAATAATTTGTCAACACACTACTTTGAGAAAACTCAGCTTATACTACAATACAGATGTTAGATTTCAGCCTTTTCTCAGTATCCTCAGATACCTCAGATACCCATATAACCTATAGAACCATGGATGGCTGCTTTCTACAGACTCCATAGAATATTACCAGGGAAACATTATTCACCAACTCAGTCATATTTATCCTAATCTATTCATGTGTAAATATGTGTAGATCATCACACACCATTCATAGAATCAAAATACACTGAAAGTGAAAGTGTTAGTCACTCAATTGTGTCCAACTCTTTGTGACCCCATGGACTGTAGCCCACCAGCTTCCTCTGTCCATAGAATTCTCCAGGCAAAAATACTGGAGTGGGTTGTCATTTCCTTCTCCAGGGGATCTTCCCATCTCAGGGACTGAACCCTGATCTCCTGCATTGAGGGCAGACTCTTTACCCACTGAGTCACAAAGAAAGATTGGAAATACACTAAGCATAATAAAAAGCTCAACACTCTGTATGTCTTGTTTTATAAAGAAACAATAAAAATAGTTCCTCTTTAAATACACTAACATTGTAAGAGGTGTTTCAGTAGTCACTGTATATATATAACATTTATTTCTCAAAAAATTCTCTGATAATAGTAAGCTTTCCTAGCTTGCTAAAAGAAATTATATTTATCCTTTTCTTCTTCAAGGTCATAATTATCTTCCACAAAGATATTTAGAGGTATCCAGAGATTTCTAGTGATCCGCATATATAATTGTGACCTATATTTTGATTTAATTTCTAAATTAATTTTTGAGGCATGAGTATATATTGCTATTTTACCCTGTTACTGCATGTCTGTGTATCTATGTCAGAGGGACCATCCTAGACTGTAAATGCATGAAGAAGAAGAACTAGAGATTTTATATATAAACATATATCCTTAGGGGCTTCCCAGGTGGCTCTAGTGGTAAAGAACCTACTCGCCAATACAGGAAACTTAAGAGACACAGGTTGGGTCCCTGGGTCAGGAAGGTCCCCTGGAGGAGGACATGGCCACCCACTCCAGTATTTTTGCCTGGAGAATCCCCATTATCAGAGGAACCTGGTGTGCTATAGTCCACAGGTTCACAAAGAGTCAGACATGACTGAAGCAATTTGGTACACATGGCGCATATATTCTTAATTCATCACTCTGGGTATCTAACTTTCTTGCATATTCAGTCCTTCTATTATACTTACATAGAGACCTTGTCCACTACCTAAATCAAGCTAATTAATTAGTAAAATGTCTTATTTGTTGATCATCAGCATACATTATCTCCACAGATTTAGGCAAACCAGTACAATATTGTAAAGTAATTAGCCTGTAATTAAAATAAATAAATTTAAATTAAAAAAACACATTAATTTTCTCTTGGGTTCTCTCTCAATCTATACAGATTCAGGGCCAGGACCCAGGCATCCCTTAATTATTGCTTAGGTTCCTTCTCCAGGCTTTCCTATTATTTCCTGTCCTTTTGTCCTCCTCACTATTATCCCTTAGCCCACATCCTGATGTTATCCTTAAAACAACGTGGGAAGTGAAAACCATAAAGATCCTCTTGTAGAAACCTCTCAAAATATTTTCCTGCTCATATGAACAGATTTTCATTTGATTATTCTAAACAACAAAACATTTTTCAACCAGAGGTGGGTAGAGAAAGTGGGTAAGGGGGATAGAAAACATTGTCAGACTTATCAAAAAACCTCTTCATAGATCACAGCCTTCTCCTGGTGAAAGGGCATGCATAGCTCGATGAAGCTATGAACCATGGGCAGGTCATGGTGAAGAGTTCTGACAAAATATGGTCCACTGGAGAGAGAAATGGCAAACTACTCCACTATTATTGCCTGGAGAACCCCACAGAGAGTAGGAAAAGGCAGAAAGCTGTAATACTGGAAGACGAGCACCACCCCCCACCCCCAAGTTAAAAGGTGTCTAATACACTTCTGGGGAAGAGTGAAGAACAATTATGAATATTCGTTTCATCCAGAAAGAATGAAGTGGCTGGGCCAAAATGGAAGTGACAGTTGTGGATGTGTCTGATGGTGAAAGTAAAGTCCAATGCTGTAAAGAACAATATTGCATAAGAACCTGAAATGTCAGGTCCACGAATCAAGGTAAATTGGACATGGTCAAGCAGGAGATGGCAAGAGTGAATATTGACATCCTAGGAATCAGTGAACCAAAATGGACAGGAATGGGCAAATATATTAATATCTACTACTATGGGCAAGATTCCCTTAGAAGAAATGGAGTAGCCCTTATTGTCTATGAAAGAGTTTGAAATGCAGTACTTGGATGCAATCTCAAAAATAGCAGAATGATCACAGTTTGTTTCCAAAGCAAATCACTCAATATCACAGTGATCCAAGTCTACGCCCCAACCATTGTTGCCAAAGAAGCTGAAGTTGACTGGTTCCATGAAGCCCTAAAACATCTTCTAGAACTAATACCAATAAAAAAGATGTCCTTTTCATCATAGTGTATTGGAATATAAAACTAGGAAGTCAAGAGATTACAAGAGTAACAGGTAAGTTTGGTCTTGGAGTACAAAATGAATCAGGGCAAAGGCTGATAGAGTTTTGTCAAGAAAACACACTTGTCATAGAAAACAACCTTTTCCAACAACCCAAGTGATGATTCTACACAGGGGCATCACCAGATGATCAAAACTGAAATCAGATTATGTATTTGCAGCTGAAGTTGGAAAAGCTCTATACAGTCAGCAAAAACAAGACCTAGAGCTAATTGTGCCTCAGATTATGAACTCCTTATTGTAAATATGAGGCTTAAATTGTATAAAGTAAGGAAAACCACTAGGCCATTCAGGTAATATTCAAATCTAATCTCTTATGATTATACAGTGGAGGTGATGATAGATTCAGGGATTAGATCAGATAGACAGAGTGCCAGAAGAACTATGGATAGAGGTTTGGAACATTGTACAAGAGGCAGGGATCAAACCAACGCAAACAAAAAGAAATTCAAGAAGGCAAAAGGGTTATCTGAGGAGGCTTTAGAAATAACCGAGCAAAGAAGAAAAGCAAAAGGCAAGGGATAAAGGGAAAGATATAGCCATCTGAATGCAGAGTTTCAAAGGATAGCAAGGAGAAAGAAGAAGGCCTTATTAAATGAACAATGCAAAAAAAAAAAAAAAAAATAGAGGAAACCAATAGAAAGGGAAAGACTAGAGATCTCTTCAAGAAAATTTGAGCTATCAAGGGAACATTACACCAAGGATGGTCACAATAAAAGACAGAAATGGTAAAGACCTAACAGAAACAGAAGAGATTAAGAAGAGGTGGCAAGAATAAACAGAAGGACCATACAAAAAAGATCTTAATGACCCAGATAACCACCATGGTGTGGTTACTCACCTAGAACCAGACATTCTGGAGTGTGAAGTCAAATGAGCCTTAGGAAGCATCACTATGAACAAAGCTAGTGGAGATGATGGAATTCCAGCTGAGCTTCACTCAATATATCAGCAAATTTTGAAATTTCAGCAGTGGCCACAGAACTGGAAAAGTTGTTTTCATTCCAATCCCAAGAAAAGGCAATGCCAAAGAGTGTCCAAACCACCATAAAATTGTATGCATTTCGTGCTAGCAAAGTAATGCTCAAAATCCTTCAAGCTAGGAATGAGTAATATGTGAACTGAGAGATTCCAGATGCACAAGTATGGTTTCAAAGAGGCAGAGAAATCAGAGATCAAATTGCCAATATCTGTTGGTTCATAAAAAAAGCAAGGGAATTCCAGAAAAACATCTACTCCTGCTTCATTGACTACACTAAGGCCTTTGACTGTGTAGATCACAACAAACTGTGGAAAATTCTTAAAGAGATAGGAACACCAGACCACCTGACCTGCCTCCTGAGAAATCTGTGTGTGGGTCAAGAAGCAACAGTTAGAATCAAACATGGAACAACAGACTGGTTCAAAACTGGAAAAAGAATACAATAAGTCTTCATATTGTCACCCTGCTTATTTAACTTCTATGCAGAGTACTTCATGCAAAATGGTGGGTTGGAGGAATCAAAAGCTGGAATCAAGATTGCTGGGAGAAATATCAACAACCTCAGATATGCAGATGATACCATCCTTATGGCAGAAAGTGAAGAGGAACTAAAAAGCCTCTTGATGAGAGTGAAAAAGGAAAATGAAAAAGCTGGCTTGAAACTCAACATTCAAAAAACTAAGATAATGGCATCCAGTCCCATCATTTCATTGCAAAGAGATGGGGAAAATGTGGAAGCAGTGACAGATTTTATTTTCTTGGGCTCCAAAGTCTCTGTGGACAGTGACTGCAGCCATGAAGTTAAAAGATGCTTGGTCCCTGGAAAGAAAGCTATTACAAACCTAAATGTGTATTAAAAAACAGAGGCATCACTTTGCCGACAAAATTGTGTATAGTCAAAATTATGGTTTTTATAGTAGTCATATATGGTTGGATGTGAGAGCCCCAAAGAACTGATGCTTTCAAATGGTAGTGCTGAAGACTTTTTAGAATTCCTTGAACAGCAAGGAGATCAAACTAGTCAATCTTAAAGGAAATCAACCCTATATATTCACTGGAAAGAATGATGCTGAAGCTGAAGCTCTAATACTTTGGCCATCTGAAGCAAAGAGCTGACTCATTGGAAAAGACCCTGATGCTGGGAAAGACTGAAGGCAAAAGGAGATGGGGGTGGTAGAGGATGAGATGGTTAGATGGCATCACCACCTCAATAGACATGAATTTGAGCCAATTCTGGGAGATAGTGAAAAATAGAAAAGCCTGGCATGCTGCAGTCCATGGGGTTGCAAAGAGTTGAACAAGACTAAGTAACTGAACAACAACAATCAAATGAAATGAAAAAAATTTAAATGGAATTCTTACATGTAGCATGTGTAGACTAGTCAATTTTTATAAACCAAAATTCTCCATGATCCGCAACAGCGTTGCAAGTTCTATCATCTTGAATAAAGTATATTGCTTGAAAAGTAGAACTTTACTTACAAAAGTTTCCTTTTAGACTTCAAACAGCTCTTTCACACTGCACACACATTCAGCCAGGTAAGACATAAAAATCAGGTCTACTCATTTCAAAGAAAAGAAAAAAAAAAAACTGCACTATTATCATCAGTGCTAAACTGTGAACTCCTAAAAAGCAAGTTTTGGATTTTTTCCACCTAATGCAGTGTCAAATTGCTGCCAGAAATATCCTGATCTCAGGATTTTTATTGCTGGTGATGATGTATGAAGTGGAAAGAACATAGCTTGATTTTCTAGTAAGTGGTTGGGCTTGCACTACTGACTACATTATTGAAAAAATAAAAAGAACTTGGTAACTGAGTGAGTATGATAGGAAAGTCACTGATGGGCAAGAAAACTGGAACACTAAGAGGCGTCAGCATTACAGAGTCACATTTTTGGAAATATTGTACATTAAACCTAAGAAAGCAAGTTACATTGAATATTTTTTAGTAAGTTACTATTACCATACATTTGAATAAAATGTAGTGTTTTCCTTAATATGCTTCCAATGAAAAGTAGTTTAATATTTTTAAACAAGAAACAAATTACCAAGAAGTATTTACCTCCATAGTCAATTTTCTTGCTGTAAAACACAATTAGGCTTCAATTACAACAATGCTTAGAACTAAGGAATGATATATGGGCTTGGGAAGTACAGATATGAGAAAATACATGTTATCTTAAAAATAAGCTGCTATTTAGACTGCTATTGACACATCCTTGAGTTTCAATTCAATTCAGTTCAGTCACTCAGTCGTGTCTGACTCTTTCTGACCCCATGGACTGCAGAATGCCAGGCCTCCCCGTCCATCACCAACTCCCAAAGCTTGCTCAAACTCATGTCCATTGAGTCAGTGAGGATGAGATGCCATCCAGTCATCTCATCCTCTGTTGTCCCCTTCTCCTCCTGCCTTCATCTTTCTCGGCATCAGGGACTTTTCAAATGAGTTAGTTTTTTAAAACAGGTGGCGAACTATTGGAGTTCTGCTTCAGCATCAGTCCTTCCGATGAATATTCAGGACTGATTTACTTTAGGGTTAGCTGGTTGGATCTCTTTGCAGTCCAAGGGACTCTCAAGAGTCTTCTCCAACACCACAATTCAAAAGCATCAATTTTTTGGCACTCAGCTTTCTTTATAGTCCAACTCTCACATCCATATACGCCTACTGGAAAAACCATAGCTGACTAGACGAAACTTTGTTGGCAAAGTAATGTCTCAGCTTTTTAATATGCTATCGAGGTTGTTCATAGCTTTTCTTCCAAGGAGCAAGCATCTTTTAATATCATGGCTGCAGACATCATTTGCAATGATTTTGGAGCCCCCAAAATTAAGTGTCTCAGTGTTTCTATTGTTTCCCCATCTATTTGCCATGAAGTTATTGGACAGATGCCATGATCTTAGTTTTCTGAACGTTGAGTTTTAAACCAACTTTTTCACTCTCTTCTTTCACTTTCAACAAGAGGTTCTTTAGTTCTTCTTCACTTTCTGCCATAAAGGTGTGCCATCTGCATATCTGAAATTATTGTTATTTCTCCTGGCAATCTTGATTCCAGCTTGTGCTTCATCCATCCTGGCATTTCTTGGAATGTACTCTGCATCTAAGTTAAATATGCAGGGTGACAATATTCAGCCTTGACATACTCCTTTCCTGATTTGGAACCAGTCTTTTGTTCCATGTCCAGTTCTAACTATTGCTTCTTGACCTGCATACAGATTTCTCAGGAGGCAGGTAAGGTGGTCTGGTATTCCCATCTCTTTCAGAATTTTCCACAGTTTGTTGTGATCTACACAGTCAAAGGCTTTGGTGTAGTCAATAAAGGAGAAGCAGATGTTTTTCTGGAACTCTCTTGCTTTTGATGATTCAAAGGATGTTGGCAATTCGATCTCTGGTTCCTCTGCCTTTTCTAAATCCACCTTGAACATCTGGAAGTTCTCAGTTCGTGTACTGTTGAAATCTGGCTTGGAGAATTTTGAATATTACTTTGCTAGCATGTGAGATGAGTTCAGTTGTGCAGCAGTGTGAACATTCTTTGGCATTGCCTTTCTTTAGGATTGGAATGAAAACTGACCTTTTCCAGCCCTGCGGCCACTGCTGAGTTTTCCAGATTTGCTGGCATATTGAGTGCAGCACTCTCACAGCATCATCTTTTAGGATTGAAATAGCTTAACTGGAATTCCATCACCTCCACTAGCTTTGTTCGTAGTGATGCTTTCTAAGGCCCACTTGACTTCACATTCCAGGATGTCCTGGATCACTCTAAGTGAGCAATCACAACATCGTGGTAATGCAGTTCTTTAAGACCTTTTTTTGTATAGTTCTTCTGTGTCTTCTTCCACCTCTTCTTGATATCTTCTGCTTTTGTTAGGTCCATACAATGTCTGTGTTTTATTGTGCCCATCTTTGTATGAAATGTTTCCTTGGTATCACTATTTCTCTTGAAGAGATCTCTAGTCTTTCCCATTCTATTGTTTTCCTCTATCTCTTTGCACTGATCACTGAGGAAGGCTTTCTTATCTCTGTGCTATTCTTTGGAACTCTGCATTCAAATATATCTTTCCTTTTCTCCTTTGCCTTTTGCTTCTCTTCTTTTCTCAGCTATTTGTAAGGCCTCCTCAGACAACCATTTTGCCTTTTTGCATTTCTTTTTCTTGGTGATGATCTTGATCACCACATCCTGTACAATGTCACAAACTTCCATCCATAGTTCTTCAGACACTCTGCCTATCAGGTCTAATCCCTTGAATCTATTTGTCACTTCCATTGTATAATTGTAAGTCATTTGATTTGATTTAGGTCATACCTGAATGGACTAGTGGTTTTCCCTACTTTCTTCAATTTAAATCTGAATTTGACAATAAGGAGTTCTTGATCTGAGCCACAGTCAGCTCCCGGTCTTGTTTTTGCTGACTGTATAGAGCTTCTCCATCTTCAGCTGCAAAGAATATAATCAATCTGATTTTGGTGTTGCCCATCTGGTGATGTCCATATGTAGAGTTGTCTCTTTTGTTGTTGGAAGAGGGTGTTTGCTACGACCAGTGCATTCTCTTGGCAAAACTATATTAGCCTTTACCCTGCTTCATTCTGTACTCCTAGGCCAACTTTGTTGCTTGTTACTCTAGGTATCTCATGACTTCCTACTTTTGCATTCCAGTCCCCTATAATGAAAAGGGCATCTTTTTTGAGTGTTAGTTCTAGAAGGTCTTGTAGGTCTTCATAGAACCGTTCAACTTCAGCTTCATCAGCATTAGTGGTTGAGGCATAGACTTGGATTATTGTGATATTGAATGGTTTGTCTTGGAAAGGATCATTCTGTCAGAAACGAACGGAAATTATTCATCCTTGAATTTACATATAATCAAATTATGTAATATGCAAAATTTGATAATGTTCTGAGTCTTTTCTGAGTCCCTGGTGGCTTAGATGGTAGAATCTGCCTGCAATGCAGGAGACATAGGTTCAGTCCCTGGGTTGGAGAGATCCCCTGGAGTAGGAAATGGCAACCCACTCCAGTATTCTTGTCTGGAGAATCCCAAGGACAGAGGAGCCTGGCAGGCTACAGTCCATGGGGTTGCAAAGAGTCAGGCACCACAGAGTGACTGACACTTTCACATTGAGTCTCATTGTTAATTGTTAACAGCCTCATCAATCTTTTTGTTTTGACACAAAACAATTCAAATTGAAAATGAAAATCGTGTGCTTTTCTGCTGAGATGTATCACAAGGGGTTGGTTTCTCCAGGGATGAGAACTTGGTTAGAGGGCAAATGGTGATTAAAAAAAAGAGAGAGAGAGAGGGAGAAAGCAGTGATAGTCTGGTCCTTAAGGTAATGCTGTGATCTACAAAGCAGCCCCGCTGCACACCAATAAGAAGAGCTCTTTAGACAAGAGGCAAGGAGACCATCTCGCACAAGATCAATTTCCACCTCCACCACTCATCTGATCTTAAATGGAAAGTAAGTGAACTCTGGCAGGCCCTACTCAATTCAAGGCAAGAATGCCTTTCTCCCTCCCATTTGCCTGAGATGTCCTCCAACGTGTGCTCTCTAAACTAATTTTCCTGTTTGTCTATTGAGTTGCATCTATCATTATTAATTGTTAACAGCCTCATTGTTAATTCCTGGGGACTAAAAACAGTAATAGAAAAACAAGATAGAGCATGTTAGAAAAAACAGGTGAATCTATTCGTGGTATGCTTTTCACAGAGCCATTTAAAAATAAATTATGTTGGATCATTATGTATTATCAATATCATATAATTATTATCTATTATAATTATATATGTACACATACTATATGTATCTTATAGAATTCTATTTAACATATTTATACTAGAACCTCATTTATGCCCGTTATACATTTGAAATACCACTCTACATATTTCACAGATTTCATTTCTGTCTCCTGTTTGACATTGATTTTTCCTTATAGTAAATGGCTGCACTCTAATTACACAGCATCAGATTTAAATTAAGATAGGAAAACCAACAGTGTTCTTTTTAAATTATCTTCTCCTAGGTTATCCTGAAGTCTCATGTCATATGTCCATCTTAGATTGTTCTTCTTTCCCTGAAGGACCCAGACTGATGGAACAGACTTGGTCTATGCATGTGAACGGCAGGGCAGAGGAGCCACAGATGAACCATCACATGACTTTTGATTGTTCTGCATGAAAATAGGATGCTTCCCTTCCACTCACATCTCATTGCATGAAGCAAACCTGATGGCTATGCCTGATGTCTATGCAACAGGCGCAGTACTGAAGGGTTTGATGGGGAAATCTGTGATTATTTTGCCAGTAACATAGATAATTCTAACACTAAAAACGAAGTCCTCAAACAGTACTGGCTTTGCCTACTAATCTGTTATTCACTGGAAAACTGTCTTTCCTTATCTCTATTCCAAAACTGTTCCTGCTCAGATCATCTCTGTCTGCACATGCACAGGAAGGCTTCTTGGGGATTGAAGACAGAGGCGACCCCCACTCTATAATAAGCTTGGACATGCACCCATAGGCCTCATTGGTGGGGTGCAGCTTAGAAAAGCATTGTGGACACATCTTGGGGAGGATCCATGGAGCAGTCAGGTGTGAAGAAAGAAACAAGATAATTGGTCAAAGGTAAACAAAGTCCCAGAAGTGATTTACATCACCTACGTAAGTGGTTTATATCCCCTCCTTACTGTGCTCCTCCTTATTTGGGATGCCAGCACTCCTCTCCAAGTGTGTGTCTCTGCCTAGTTTCTATTTTTTTTTAACTTTATTATTATGTTTTATATTTTATTTTTAATTTTAGGATAATTACTTTACAACATTGTGATGGGTTTTGTCATACATCAACGTGAGACAGCCATAGGTATACATATGTCCCCTCCCTCCTATCCGCCACCCCCACCTCCCTTCCACTTCCACCCCTCTAGGTTGTCAGAGAACCCTGCCTTTGAGTTCGCTGCATCATACAGCAAACTCCCACTGGCTATCTATTTTACATATGGTAAGTGTATACTTTAATGCTGTTCTCTAAAATCATCCCACCTTCTCCTTCCCCCACTGTGTCCAAAAGTCTGCTCTATATGGCCACATCTCCTTTGCTGCTCTGCATGTAAGACTGTCAGTACTGCTTTTCTAGATTCCATAAATGTGTGCAATATACAATATTTGTCTTCTGCCTCACTTTGCTCTGTATGATAGGCTCTAGGTTCATCCACCTCATTAGAACGGACTCAAATGCATTCCTTTTTATAGGTGAGTAATATTCCCTTATGTGTATGTACCATAACTGCCTTATCCATTCATCTGTTGATGGACATCTAGGTTGCTTCCATGTCCTAGCTATTGTAAATAGTGCTTGTGGTCAATGTTGGGGTATATGTATCTTTTTCAGTTATGATTTGCTCAGGCTATATGCTTAGTAGTGGGGTTGCTGGGTCATATGGTAGTTTTATTACTAGTTTTTTAAGGAATCTCCACACTGTTCTCCATAGTGGCTGTATCACTGGGCATTCTCACTAACAGTGTAAGAGGGTTCCCTTTCCTCCACACCCTCTCCAGCATTTATTGTTTGTAGATTTTTGGATTACGGCCATTCTGACGAGTGTGAGATGATACTTCATTGTAGCTTTGGTTTGCTTTCTCTAATAGTAAGCAGTGCTCAGCATCTTTTCATGTATTTATTAGCCATCTGCGTGACTTTTTTTGGGTAAATGTCTGTTTAGGTCTTCGGCCCACTATGCCTAGCTTCTGACTTACTGCATGCCTCCTCATTAGAGAGGATGCCCACACCCTTTCTCTCTGGGTGTGTGTTTCTACCCTGCTTCTGATTGTGATAAATGCACTCTTTCCCTGTGTGTGCTCCCACACATGGTGCCGTATCTCTAATAATAAACTTTCTACCTGTTTTTACAGTGTTTGCCTCCTTGAAACCGCCTTGCTTTCAAAAAGGGACAAGGGTTGGGGCCACTTTGCTTCTGGCCTCTAGCCCCTGCTGATCTAGTGCCCAGGACTCTTGGTTTCCATCCCGGGTACCCAGGTTTCATTCCTGGGGAATAAGATCTCTCTTCAGGACTGCTCACTACTTTCCTTCCAAGATCACATCTGCCTTCTTATGCCAAATGTTTATATCTGCTTGGTTCTAGAGAAAAATCACTTCCCTGGAGAGCCCTCTATAACACACTGGTCAAAATTTATATTTAAGATGTGGTTTATATTTTCCTGTTATTATCCCTCATAGTATCCTGAATTCTTCTTTTTTTAATTTCAGAGAAACTACTTCTGGGACTTCTCCTGCTAAATCCTCTAAAGTTCCTGGGTTCATTCATTCATTCCTTCATTCATTCAGAATTTGCCCCCTCAGTGAAGGAAAAGAAAACAGGAATAGCTTCAAGAATGTGTGCTAAAAGGAGATGAAGCTAAGTAAAGATTTATTTAAATACAAAAATATATTTAATGGAAGCAACCTAGATGTCCATCAGCAGATGAATGGATAATAAAGCTGTGGTACATATACACAATGGAGTATTATTCAGCCATTAAAAATAATACATTTGAATCAGTTCTAATGAGGTGGATGAAACTGGAGCCTATTATACAGAGTGAAGTAAGCCAGAAAGAAAAACACCAATACAGTATACTAACGCATATATATGGAATTTAGAAAGATGGTAACGATAACCCTGTATGCTATGCTATGCTAAGTCACTTCAGTCTTGTCCGACTCTGTGTGACCCCATAGATGGCAGCCAACCAGGCTCCCCCATCCCTGGGATTCTCCAGGCAAGAACACTGGAGTGGGTTGCCATTTCCTTCTCCAATGCATGAAAGTGGAAAGGGAAAGTGAAGTCGCTCGGGCGTGTCTGAATCTTAGCGACCCCATGGATTGCAGCCTAACAGGCTCCTCCGTCCATGGGATTTTCCAAGCAAGAGTACTGGAGTGGGGTGCCATTGCCTTCTCTGATAACCCTGTATGCAAGACAGCAAAAGAGACACAGATGTATAGAACAGTCTTTTGGACTCTGTGGGAGAGGGAGAGGGTGGGATGATTTGAGAGAATGGCATTGAAACATGTATAATATCATATATGAAACGAATTGCCAGTCCAGGTTCGATGCATGATACAGGATGCTTGGGGCCTGTGCAATGGGATGACCAGAAGAATGGAACGGGGAGGGAGGTGGGAGGGGGATTCAGGATGGGGAACACGTGTATACCCATGGTGGATTCATGTTGATGTATGGCAAAACCAATACAATGTTGTAATTAGCCTCCAATTAAAATAAATAAATTTATAATAAAAAAAATAAAAGAAGAGAAAACAGAAAAAAAAGAAAAAAAATTATAATCTCATTCCATCCTACAACAACCTAGATGTGTAGACAAAAGCTTTTCAATTTTTCAGTTTAATAAATGAAGGTGCAGAGTTGAAGTAATGTCCCTGGGATTTAAAACAATATGTGAGTGGCTTAAAAAGGCCTTTCATTAAACTGTACTGCCAAATGTGGTGAAATTGCTGCAAATCTGTTCAATGTTATGCATTGAGCCTTTTATCCCATGTAATCCAATTTTAGTGACCTGCCATGTTTTATGAATAGTGAGAGAATTATCTTAAAAGAAAGGATATATTACAAAGAGACCTTATATTTTAAAAGTATGCATAATACACATACACACATATTTTATGATTTTTAACACAGATATTAGGTGACTACAAACCCACACAGAGTATATGAATATAAGGTATCTGCAAATGAAAATCAAAGATTAAATCCATGTAGTATATGACAAAAATTATAAGTATTTTGTCAACACAATACAAAACATTCTGGAAGTAAATTTATCATGATTTTTACCATAAAACAAATAAACAATTCTGTGGAAAGAAGTTTTGTATTATTTATCTATTAAAAAGTATGCATTGGAAAATAGGCTTACTGATATGGTAAAGAAATGACATTGGGAAGCTGCTTTTCTTCTTAGATAATGATAAGTAAGAACATTTAAATGTACTAGTGAATATTGTAGCACATCCTTTCTCACACCCAGGATGCACCTGAGTATGAGTGCGAAACTGATGAGTAAACTATAATTCTTTCGGTAGGAGGGCCTGGAAACCACTCCTCTGTTTTGGTTTATTCCTCACAGTTTTCCTGTGAGACTAAGCTCAAATAGCCTGACTTTGACATGGACCTTAGCTGTTTTTACTTCTTTGAACTGCATCCTCAATCCCTACCAATGGTTTCTGAAATTCCCAAATAAACTATTATACTCATATCTTTATCTTAGAATCAGTTTCAAGGAAAAACCATTCTAAGATACCTAGTTTTGCTATCTTGCTAAAGTAATACTGTAGCCTGCCAGGCTCCCTCTGTCCATGGATTTTTCCAGGCAAGAATACTGGGGTGGGTTGCCATTTCCTACTCCAGGGGATCTTCTTGACCCAGGGGTCAAACCACATGTCTTGCGTCTCCTGCAATGGCAGCTGGATTTTTTACCACTAACAGCGCGTGAGAAGCCCACAGGACAGTCCAAAATAAGATCAATTATCTGGCTGTTGCACAGAATGTAACTGTAGACCTCTATATTAATGACCTCATACTAATCAGAAATGAGAAGCAAAAAGTAATAAGTATTCTTCATGCCTTAGAAAGATGCATAGAAAGATGTGAGAAATTATATATAAAAATTCAGGAACATGCTATTAGTTAAAATTTTAGTCAGTGGCCTGGCAATGGTAGTATATACCCTCTAAAATATAAAGCAAATCATTACAGTATGTCCTTCCTGTTGCTAGGAAAGGACATCAGTGTTTGATGGCTTTCTTCTGGATTTTGGAGGCAATGCACACATTGATTCAGCCCATTTATCAACTGACTTGTTGGCTGATACAGGAAATTCCAACTAGCCATCTAGCTTTGACTTTAAGCTGAGAGATCCCATTTAAATATAAACATTTAAGAAGGATGGTTATCTCACAAAAAATAATTTCAAATTCCTGGAGGTAGAGATTCTAAATATTAATCACACCATTGGCTTTATTCTTGTACATAAGAATTTCACTGAGACATAAAGCAGGAGAATTTTAAGAGGGGATATTAGAAATCTTGATAGAGAGTCAGTCATAGATGAATATAAATAATTAGAAAAAGTGAGTCAGGGTTCAATTCAGGTCAAACACAAACATACATTGAACTTAACATGGATTGTTGCACTATCCCCTCAACAACCCTCAGCGGTGTCATATGCTGCTAAGCTGCTGCTATGTCACTTCAGTCATGTCCGACTCTGCGCCACCCCATAGACGGCCGCCCATCAGGCTCCCCCGTCCCTGGGATTCTCCAGGCAAGAACACTGGAGTGGGTTGCCATTTCCTTCTCCAATGCATGAAGGTGAAAAGTGAAAGTGAAAGTGAAGTCGCTGAGTCGTGTCTGACTTTTAGTGACCCCATGGGCTGCAGCCCACCAGGCTCCTCTGTCCATGGGATTTTCCAGGCAAGAGTACTGGAGTGGGGTGTCATTGCCTTCTCCAGGTGTCATATGTGGAGAGGAAAAAACAAATAATCAAGATACCCAAGCTAAGGCTTCCTTGGTGGCTCAGTGTAAAAAATCTGCCTGTCGGTGCAGGAGACATGGGTTCGATCCCTGATCTGGGAAGATCCCTACATTCCATGGAGCAACTAAACCCATACACCACAACTGCTGAGCTTGTGCTCTGGAGACTGTGCTCTGGAACAAGAGAAGTCACTGCAATGAGAAGCCCACACAACTAGGGAGTAACCCTTGCTCGCCTCAACCAGAGATAAGCCCTCACAGCAGTGAAGACCAAGCACAGCCAAAAGTAAATAAATGAAAACACTAGATACTTAAAAAATAAAAGATTACCCAAGCTAGATACTGGCAGTGTGGGACTGGAGGAGAAACACTGGTGTGTGAAGTAGGGAGAGTGAAGTTGGAGTGACTTGAGTGAAACTTAACTGGGTATCATATTAGTACCATTGCCACAGCGGGGAGGAATGTAGTTTTTGAGCACAACTCAGACCGTTTAAATATTCTTTTAGGTTAAAATTTGCAAAGAAATCTTAAACTTCTCTTACCTGATGTATTGTCAGTAAAAATATTGGTTAGTAAAAAAATACATATATTGGTATTATAATTTTGAAATAATTACATTCAAATTGAAAGCTTGAGCAAATGAAATGTTACTAATGTTAGTGACTGAGATTTTACATGTAAGAAAAAAGGGGCAAAATTATAAAAACAACAAAGTTAAGAATTCAGCCATGTTAAATTTTAAACTTGTAAACATGAACTTATGATTCTTAGGTCACTGAAAGATCAAGACACTCTGCTGCTGCTGCTGCTAAGTCGCTTCAGTCGTGTCTGACTCTGTGAGACCCCAGAGACGGCAGCCCACCAGGCTTCCCTGTCCCTGGGATTCTCCAGGCAAGAACACTGGAGTGGGTTGCCATTTCCTTCTCCAATGCGTGAAAATGAAAAGTGAAAGTGAAGTCACTCAGTCGTTCCCGACTCTTAGCGACCCCATGGACTGCAGCCTACCAGGCTCCTCTGTCCATGGATTTTCCAGGCAAGAGTACTGGAGTGGAGTGCCATTGCCTTCTCCGAAAGACACTCTAGTAGCAATCAGTTCAGTCACTCAGTTGTGTCTGACTCTTTGCGATCCCATGAATCGCAGCACGCCAGGCCTCCCTGTCCATCACCAACTCCCAGAGTTCACTCAGACTCATGTCCATCAAGTCAGTGATGCCATCCAGCCATCTCATCCTCTGTCGTCCTCTTCTCCTCCTGCCCCCAATCCCTCCCAGCATCAGAGTCTTTTCCAATGAGTCAACTCTTCGCATGAGGTGGCCAAAGTACTGGAGTTTCAGCTTTAGCATCATTCCTTCAGTAAGTACCTCTAAAACTCAGAAACTCCAGTCTTGGTTTCCATATACCCTGCTAAAAGAAACCAGGGCTCTTGGACACATATCAAGATCAAACGTGAGAAAACAAAATGTGAGTCTAGGACTTCTATTGTGCAAGAAAATAAGAAAACCTAATGGGAAAGTTGTCAAAAGGACATAAAATCAGCTTGAAAGGGTTCTCACTGGCTGATTAACACATAATAAGTGACTGCATTTGAAGGTAAAGCAATGAATAAATAAAAGTCTGTGAATTCTTTGTGATACTACAAAAGAAATATAAGAAAAATTTATATTTATATAATAATATATGGCAAAATAGTTACATTACTATTTAAATATTAAATATAAAATCATTATGTTGACTATATTCAGGAAAGAAATGATTTCCAAAATACACAAACCAGTTTTCTGATAAATATGAGGGATTCTATTCATAACTTTTACTTTGCTAAAAATAGAAACTTATAAACTTTGCTACCTAAATTATACAGTGTTTCACAGGTACTCACAGGAGAAATTCAAATTTATTTACATGTTTCCTATTGGTACAAATACTAGTTAATAAAAACCCATAACTATAAAGGAAGATGAATTAAATACATATTTAATTTGTGAAACATTTTCAATGGAAATTACAAACTCTTTAATAATGTCATACTTTAATTATAATCACATTAACACATAATTTAAACTAAATATAAGAAAATACCATTGATATTCTTTTAAGAAATGAAAGTACCATACATCTGTTTGAAGTGGATTCCAGAAGGAAGCAAAGATTCTTCATTCTTGCTGACTTTGTTTACTTCTAATGCTGCTGCTACTGCTGCTAAGTCAGGTCAGTCGTGCCCGACTCTGTGCGACCCCATAGACGGCAGCCCACCAGGCTCCCCCGTCCCTGGGATTCTCCAGGCAAGAACACTGGAGTGGGTTGCCATCTCCTTTTCCAATGCGTGAAAATGAAAAGTGAAAGTGAAGTCGCTCAGTCGCGTCTGACTCTTTGAGACCCCATGGACTGTAGCCTACCAGACTCCTTCGCGCATGGGATTTTCCAGGCAAGAGTACTGGAGAGGGTCGCCATTTCCTTCTCCAATAAACGGTATTAAAAGATGTTTAAATAAAAGATGCTTAAATTCATGGGCAAATTAGAAAGCTCTTCTATTCTGGGATGAAGAGATCATAAATGCATGGCACTGACATGAAAGAGAGCATCAGTGCTCACAGAGTTTATTTGGCTGTAAAAGTCAGGATGGTGATCTTGAAATAACTTATGTGACTGGGTGGTCACTTAGGAAGCTGCAAATATGACATTTACAATCTTTGCTAAGAACTGCATGCTTTCTCCATGAGAATGTTTTGACTTTCTGTGAGAATTGTCTTTTTCCAAAATAACTTAGTGCTTTCTGATTATGATAGCTTCATAAAATCCCTGCTTCTATAAACTCTTATAAAAATAAAATGCACATATTTACATCTGTAATTTCACTAACTTCCATTATTCAAAAGTTATTACTGTTTCTTTGCCTTATATTTACAGAGACTGATAGGCATAAACAGAAGCAATCACAGAAAGAGAGTCCTTATTATAGCTATATGTTGCTGCTGCTGCTGCTAAGTCGATTCAGTCGTGTCCGACTCTGTGCGACCCCATAGACGGCAGCCCACCACGCTCCCCCGTCCCTGGGACTCTCCAGGCAAGAACACTGGAGTGGGTTGCCATTTCCTTCCCCAATGCATGAAAGTGAAAAGTGAAAGTGAAGTTGCTCAGTCGTATCCGACCTCAGCGGCCCCGTGGACTGCAGCCTTCCAGGCTCCTCCATCCATGGGATTTTCCAGGCAAGAGTACTGGAGTGGGGTGCCATTGCCTTCTCCGAGCTATATGTTAAATGAAAGCAAATTCTTGGTAGTTCTGAATATATGTAGCAAAAGGTGCCAGTTGACAGAGATAAATCAAAGAACTTAAGAATTTAGACATGGTGGTATACATAATAACATTTTAATTCTAAAGGGTTGTGGAACTCCATCATAAGTAGCAAAGTAATCTAAACCTATCCATTGATGGCATGTTTCAGAATGCAAAAGGAAGACCATGGTGTGTGTGTGTGTGTGTGTGTGTGTGCATGCGCATATACACGTACTTGTGTTTGAGGGAGGGAGAATTCATCCTCCAATAATCCCGCTGGAACTGTCGTTTCTTCTGTGTGGATAATAGGCAAGGTTTTGCCTGATGTTTTAAAATGCCTAGACCTATGGGTACAAGCAGATATGGTTACAAAGGATACTGTTTACACAAATAATTCACAAGAAATGCACTTCTAAAAATATAAAACTGTTTTCCTTCAGAAAATTGAGGAACACTTTTAAGCAACATATTAAATATTTAATTCTAAGAATTTAATTTGCTTAGCCGGCGGAGTGTCCTTTAGGAAACAGGTTTTCACTTCAGTGTTTCTTATTCCTGGAAATGTGTTCATTTATTTCATGGTTATTTATTGACCCTATTCTGTGTGTTGACATCATGCCTAGAGTTGAATACAAATGAACTCGTCAAAAAACTTGCCCACATACAGTATTCATTTCTGTGTAGGTGGTGAGAGGGAAGGAAACATCAATTAAATAATAAACACATAAGCTAATTTTACAGTGGGATTCAGTTCAGTTCAGTTCAGTTGCTCAGTCGTGTCCGACTCTTTGAGACCCCATGGGCTGCAGCACACCAGGCCTCCCTATCTATCATCAACTCCCGGAGTTCACTCAAACTGACGTCCATTGAGTCAATGATGTCATCCAGCCATCTCATCCTCTGTCCTCCCCTTCTCCGCCTGCCTTCAATCTTTCCCAGCATCAGGATCTTTTCCAGTGAGTCAGTTCTTCCCATCAGGTGGCCAAAGTATTGGAGCTTCAGCTTCAGCAACAGTCCTTCCAATTAGTATTCAGGATTGATTTCCTTTAGGATGGACTGGTTGGATCTCCTTGCAGCCCTAGGGACTCTCAAGAGTCTTCTCCAACACCCCAGTTCAAAAGCATCATTTCTTCAGTGCTCAGCTTTCTTTATAGTCCAAATCTCACATCCATACATGACTACTGGAAAAACCATAGCCTTGACTAAACGGAACTTTGTAGGCAAAGTAATGTCTCTGCTTTTCAATATGCTATCTAGGTTGGTCGTAACTTTTCTTCCAAGGAGCAGCGTCTTTTAATCTCACGGCTGCAGTCTCCATCTTTAGTGATTTTGGAGCCCCCCAAAATAAAGTCTGCTACTGTTTCCATTGTTTCCTTATCTATCTGCCATGAAGTGATGGGACCAGATGCCATGATCTTAGTTTTTTGAATGTTGAGTGGGATTAAGCAAATGAAATAAACAGGACATGGTAATAAGGAATAACTGGACTGAATTACAAGTAAAAATGGGAGATCTCTTTGGGACAGTGACATTTAGGTTGGTCCTAAATCAGAGCTGGACTTCACTACGTGTGTGAAGAACCAGTAATGAACTCCTTAGTGACTACTTACGTTGCCTGCCCAAGGCCTGTTCAAATGAAGCCTAAATTCAAACTCAGATTTTCTTAGTAGAAGATTATTATTCTCAGCACAAAGCATTTCTATCCATATGCATATGCTAAGTCACTTCAGTCCTGTCTAATTCTTTGTGACCCTATGGACTGTAGCCCTCCAGGCTCCTCTGTCCATGGGATTCTCCAGGCAGGAATACTGGATTGGGTTGCCATGCCCTTCTCCAGGGGAACTTCCTAACCCAGGGATTGACTCTGGGTCTCATGTCTTCTGCATTGGCAGGTGTGTTCTTTACCACTAGCGCCACCTGGGAACTATGGTACTGGCCAAAGAAGAAAAAAATATTAATATTTTTGACCTTTTATTTTTCTAGAAATGGATATAGAAAACCTGATATGGCTATTAATATTTTTTCCTCCTTTAATTATCTCAGATTTTACTTTGTATTTTTCTAGGCCATGCTTTAGGTACATACAAAATTATGATTGATGATCTTCTTCTTAACATTAAGTAACCATTTTTCAGTTCAGGTCAGTTCAATCGCTCAGTCGTGCCTGCCTCTTTGCAGCCCCATGGACTGCAGCACACCTGGCCTCCCTGTCCATCACCAACTCCCAGAGTTTACTCAAACTCATGTCCATTGAGTCAGTGATGCCATCCAACCATTTCATCCTTTGTCCTCCCCTTCTCCTCCTGCCCCCAATCCCTCCCAGCATCAGGGTCTTTGCAAGTGAGTCAGCTCTTTGCATCAGGTGGCCAAAGTATTGGAGTTTCAGCTTCAATATCAGTCCTTCCAATGAACATTCAGGACTGATCTCCTTTAGGATGGACTGGCTGGATCTCCTTGCAGTCCAAGAGACTCTCAACACAGTTGAAAAGCATCAATTCTTCAGCTTATGTTCTATTTAATTTGCTCTGTTTTTCATATAATGCTGCTTTTCTTTTGTTAGTTGTTGTCTACTGAATCCTTTTCCACCCTTCAACTTCATCTGTTTGTATTTTTAAAATATGGAAGTTCCTCTTTTAATAAGCAGTTATATTTATATAATTCCAATCTTTTGTTCTATAAATAATATGCTTATTCCGTCTGTCTTCATTGCTGATATTAATACTAGTGTGTATTTGGTCTCACTTTGCAGTCTTGTATATATGCCATGCTGCTTTTGCATTGTTTTCCTTTTACCCCTTTTTAAATCATAACTTCCTTCTCTCCCTCATTATTCATTATTAAGTGATAAACTCTAACTTCACTGATTAGCCTAACTATTGAACAAACTTACTAACATTATATATTTTCTGATGAAGGTCAAACTCAGCACATAAATATATTTTACATCCTCCCCACGCTTCTCCTTTTCCCATCTTTTCCTTCTTATAAATTGATTCTATTTGCATTTAGCAACTTGGTTTGCCAATTAGTTTTTACCATTTCTTCTCGCTTTCCATTCTTTTTTTCTGTGTTCATTTTATTCCTTGCTGAAATGTATCTTTTAACATCCTTTCTCCTAGACTTCCCACAACTGCTAAGCTCCTAGTCATGTTTTGCTTAAACAAGTATTTATTTTGTTTTCACTTTTGAGTAAAATATTAGGTAGATAGAGAACTCTAGGTTTATAATGAAGTTACCTTTCCATTTAAAATATATAATTATATTATCTTCAGATATTTTTATTATAGATGAGGTATATTATAGTCAATATTTAAAAAAAAATTTGTAACCATTCTCTTTTCTTTGGTGATTCTTAGATTTTTCTATTTGTCCTTTGTATTAAGTAGCTTTATTAGAATATATAAAATATTGTTGTTGTTCAGTCGCTAAGTCATGCTTGACTCTTTGCGATCCATGAACCACAGCACGCCAGGCCAGGGTTCCCTGTCCATCACCAACTTGTGGAGCTTGCTCAAGCTCATGTCCATCGAGTTGGTGATGCCATCCAACCATCTTATCCTCTGTCATCTCCTTCTCTTCCCGCCTTCAATCTTTCCCAGCATCAGGGTCTATCCAGTGAGTCAGTTCTTCACATCAGGTGGCCAAAGTATTGGAACTTCAGCTTCAGCATCAGTCCTTCCAGTTAATATCCAGGGTTGATTTCCTTTAGGATGGACTAGTTTGATCTCCTTTCTGTCCAAGGGATGCTCAAGAGTCTTCTCCAGCAAATCTCCAGCAATTCAAAAGTATCAATTCTTTGGCACTCAGCCTTCACTATGGTCCAGCTCCCACATCTGTACATGACTACTGGAAAAACCATAGCTTTGACTAGATGTGCCTTTGTCAGCAAAGTGATGTCTCTGCTTTTGAATGCCCTGTCTAGGTCTGTCCTAGCTTCCCTTTCAAGGAGCAGACGGCTTTTAATTTCATGGCTGCAGTCACCATCCACAGTGATTTTGGAGCCCAAGAAAATTAAATCTGTCACTGTTTCCATTGTTTCCCCATCTATTTTCCATGAAGTGATGGGACCAGATGCCATGATCTTCATCTTTTGAATGTTGGATTTTAAGCCAGCTTTTTCACTCTCCTCTTTCACCTTCAGCAAGAGGCTTTTTAGTTCCTCTTCACTTTCTGGCATTAGAGTGGTATCATCTGCATATCTGAAGTTGTTAATATTTCTCCTGGCAATCTTGATTCTAGCTTTTGATTCATTCAGCCCACCATTTCGCATGATGTACATTGCAAAAAAATTAAATAAGCAGGGTGACAATATGCAGCTATAAAGCTGTCAAAGCTATATGGAATATATCTTTTAGTTTTTGTTCTGTGTGTTTTATTATTTGTTAACTTAATACACACAGTTTTCTTCAATTCCTAAAAGTTTTAGCCATTATAACTTTGAATTGCATCTCTCTCTGAGCTGCCCATATAAATTCAATAACACACTTGTTTTCTCTCTTTGTTCTGGAACTCTGAGTGATTTTCTGTTTTACATTTCTAATTATATGTTTTGATGCACTTAGTTTACTGTAGAGCTTTTCTATTAAATTTACTATATCAACTATTTTATTTTAATTCCAATATTTTAATTAATTTTTAGATTCGCCTGTTATTGATTGATGACTCCATGCTTTTATTCCATAATTCATTTGAGTGTGAGACTCCAAGATACCCACTAGCAGATTTTGCTTAAAAGCATCATTTGCCACTTCTACACAGGGCTTAAACACCTGCCTTCCATTCTTCCCCATGCTCTTTACAACTTCCTGTGTTCTTCAAGATGGTGATAAGAGCAATTCTTATAGCCAGATACTACAGATGGGACAACACATATAAGTCCAGGTCACTGAACAATTACATGTGTCAAACTCAGCACCACACTCCAATTCTCATCCTGTACTGTTATGTGAGAAAGAACTAAATGTCCTGTCCTTTAAGTCAGCAAATCTTAATTTGAAAATTGATCTTGCATTGGAATATTTCTGTTTTCTACTGAGGCCATCTCAGCCCAGCCCCAGGGATCCAAAGCTCAGGAAAAGATCATCCAAATGTGTCTGAAAATCTGGACAACAGCATCTCTATCTTAAAAACCAGCAAATGGCTTGGCTAGGATCCAAGTGGTACTGAAGCTTCTTTTTACTCCCTCCACCACATAGAAACAGTTTGTTTCTCCTACAAGTGGACTAAACTTTATCAACTATATTCTATGACTCATGCATGAGCTGTGAGGCCTTCTGTTCATAGTCAAGGGTGGAAATTCTAGACTCAGTTCCTGTTTCTGAGCCTAGAATCTCTTGGACTGTGGAGCTTCATTTCCTGTTGTGAATTCCAAAATATTTCTTCTTCATGTATTTTTTTCAGCACTGTGATATGGTTTTAACTTTATAAACAATTTCTATGTATTTATAGAAATGAGAGCAGTTATCCTGTGTACTTTATCTAACATCATGACTTCTATAACTTGACCTTAACAGTGAAATCCATGCACAAATATATATATGTGTGTAATAAAGATGTTTATTTTAGGATTCTTTACAAAAACTCAAACTAAATAAATATTTAACAACAGGGTTTGATTAAATAAATTGCATTATTCCACAAAATAGAATTTGTACAGTCCATAGAAATGATGTTAAAACTATTGACTAAGCTGAACATAGATTAATTTTTAAATTTAAAAATAGCTGTTGATACTCTAGATCATGTCTATATTTATGCATTTGCAGGTTTGAGTGTGAGTTTGTGCATATGCAATGTGTTACAATGATGGGACACCAAGTTATTTTAAATGTGTAGCCTCTGAATTTGCATATTCCAAAATTTTTTATGATGACTATTTTTTAATCTCAGAAGACAGGATAAAAAGCTAAACTTTTAAAGGTAATGTTGGTCTTTTGTAGTGAAAATAGGGGGCTTCCCAGGTGGCTCAGTGGTAAAGAATCTGCCTGCTAATGCAGGTGATGTGAGTTTGATTCCCAGGTTATAAAGATCCCTCAGAGGAGGAAATGGCAACCCATTCCAGTATCCTTGCCTGGGAAATTCCATGCTCAAGGGAGCCTGGCAGTCTACAGTCCATAGGGTCACAAAGAGCTGGACATGACTGAGTGACTGAGCGTGAACACAATGAAAATAGAGCTGGTGTTAACTGACATTTACATAAAAACTTACAATTAAGACATCATTCAGCTTCTGATCTGTTCATTCTATGGTTTCTGGCACAAAAAACAACACCTATGCTTATTTACAACAGTCTGTTTGCAAACAGGACTGAATCTGGGATCTTGAGCCTGCTGCTTCATCTGGCTTGTGTCTGACAAACAGAAGGATCTTCCATTATGCCCCAAGGGCCAGAAAACACAGGCTCTTTCAAGGAAAGCAGCAAATTATTTAATTTCCTTGTGGTTCCATTGATGACCTGATAGATCAGCACGGCAGATCAGCACAGCACTGTAATTTGTAAAGTGCACTAAGTTAACGATGGTATGAAAAATTCAATAAATATAAAGGGAAGAAACACATTGAGCAAAGAACCAGTAGAGAAAAAAAAATTGCCAACACACATTCCTTACAAAGGTCTATTGGAAATAATGAGGTAAACGGGAGCAGTGGAGAGAAGTATCATGAAAGAATGAATTTGAATCTCTGAAGATGCCTTTTGATTGTACGTATGTTTAGAAAAAACAAATAATATAAAAATTTTTGTTGTGAACTATGTCTTAAAAACATATATTTAAAACAAAATCTAGAGGGCTCATGCAACTAAAAAAAAAATCACTAGATTCAATTTCTTTTAAAGCATTAAATATAATATAAGCTCCTTGAGGACTGGGCAAATAGTTATCATTTTTGTTTTCCAATGTATCAGCCCAATGCCCTCCATGTAATAAGTGAGCATTACATTATTGATGAATTGAATAGAATTGACTGAAATTTCCAAAAGTAAAAGGTGATAAAAGCAATTATATACATGTGAAAAATGACAAGGCTGAATTCCAAAAACCTATTCTTTATCTGATAGAAATAATGTGTCCTTTACTTTTTCTACATGGAAACCACCCTTTAAAAATTCTTGGGTTTTGGGAGATTTATCTTTGCTTTTAATTTGCTCCTGTGCCATTTACTTACACCTTCCCTTTTAAGATCTAAGAACAGTAGGAGCAGAAATGGGTATAAAATGAGCATTTTTTCCAAAATGAAGCATTTTAAAACTCAAAGTTTAAAAATAATTAATGCATCTTCAGATAGAATTTAACTGCTGCAAACAAGAGCTGGTCTACCCAATGAGGCTGACTTTTTCCTAAGGCTGGAAGGCAATGAAAGCTTTAAGCTTTTCGGATGAGGAGAAGAAAGAAAGAAAGAAAGCCTCCGAGTAGGGGGCAGCTATGTTTATAAACCCTGAAGCTCAGCCAATAGATATTTTTGTATAAAGCAAGGCCTGCTAACCGTGGACACATAAACCTAACTCACGTCAGTCTGCCAACTTCGATGGTGAGACAACAGCTGTAATGTTGAGTCTGACTCCAACAACAACCCTGGCAGGTTTTCATGTTGCTGCAGCTCATACACATATGTATCCACTCTGCAAGGGAGAGTACTAAGCGCAAAAAAAAGCATGCTGCTAGGGTACACAGACAAAAGAAAAAAATAAACAGAAACCAAAATCTAGGTCTCCCGTAAGGAATGTGGCTTCTTAAAGGTCCCTTCCTGATATCCAGCCTACAAAATATCATCCCTCACTGTTTCTGAATTTTCTTGAATTAACTCAAAATTTTGGACAGTGTTTTGTTTTGTTTTAAGATAAAGCACTGGTAAGAAACTACTGAATAGGTCGGTTAAGTCCAAGTGATTTCTTTTTACACCGTATTAGTTAATGTCTGCAAAAGATAGACATTTTTCATACAGCCTATGTATTTTAAACTTTATACCCTTTCATTTTTAGTATCCTCCCATGAAATACCTAGTTCTTCCCCACTATTATTAACTGAGATACCTCAAAAATCTGAAGGACTGCATTTCAGTAGTGATCTCTACTTTTTTGATAGTTGAAACCTGTCTTTAAGCCCAACATTTGGAATCTATAGAAAAAATAACATCTTAGGTCCCATGACCCACTTTTTTAAGACCACATCCCATCAGAAGATTAATTAATCAGAACTGATACCGGAGAGTCTACTGTCCTCACAATCATGGTTTCAAATATCTCACAACTTTAAGACATTTTCCATCCAGAAAGCTATTTTTAATAATATTCCCATCACTTCCACAACATTTTAATTTCTTCAAGATGACTGACCCATTGACCTCTTCACTTTCTCACAGTCCATCAGTGCTATGGTTTTCATCTCTCTTACTGTCCAGCTTAGATCCCATCGTCAATCATTTTAATCCTCACTTGCAAATACTCCCAATTGCCTTGCCTTCCATTTTTTTCTCTTGCATGCACTTGGAAAAACCTAAATCTAGTTATACCCAAGGGAAAGTGAAGTCACTCAGTTGTGTCTGACTCTTTGTGACCCCGTGGACTGTAGCCTACCAAGCTCCTCCGTCCATGGGATTCTCCAGGCAAGAGTACTAGAGTGGGTTTCCATTGCCTTCTCCGGGGGATCTTCCTGACCGAGGGATCGAACCCAGGTTTCCCACATTGGAGGCAGACGCTTTAACCTCTGAGCCACCACGGAAGCCCAACTATAACATCAACAGCATAATGCCTAGATAATGGTCATTCCCCATTGCCTTTCAAACAGAAGTCTATTTATTATCACTGATATTATTATTATCACCATACTATTCATGAGCAAGCAATTTAGGAGAGGCTGACTCAGCCCCCAGATGTAGGTTCTGGTTAGACTAAGCCACCGTGTTTCACCATTCCTCTCACTAGGCAGTGGCTGAAGCTTGAAAATAGGACAGAATTTTGTCCAGTGAAAGAAAGTTTTCTAAGTGGTTTCCATAAACAGTTCTTTTTCTCTTTAAAAGAAATAGTGGTGCTATGGTCCGTTGTTTTTTTGCCTAGATTGTCTGCATATGGCTCCTAGAACTGTGGCAGGCATTTTCCAACCGTGAGGGAAGCTAGTCATAGAAAATGCCAACATTTTGAGACTGGACAGAGGAAGTTGAATGAACTTTTGTTACCATAAACCACTGATTTAATCAACCTTGTGACAATGCAATGTTGGGACTTTTTACTGAAAAAAATGAATCTTCCTTACTTTTTTTTTTTTTTGAATTTTGTCTTGTTTGTGGTCAGATTCTGAGAATCCTGAGATACTAAGTGTTAAGTAACCACACATCTGGATTCCCTTTCAAACTGTGATCGATAACTTTGAATAGACCTTATAAACCACTGAGAACTGCACAATATCCTATCCTTCCTAGGAATTTTGCTGTTCTCCTGGCTCAAAATGCTATTTTATACCATCTCACCTCCCCCTTTTTCAAAGATTTCCTTATCATTTTTCTTAGCTCCATCCTTACTGATCATTTTCTCAATATCAAATGTGAAATCTCTCCTTTCTTGTTAATAATTTTTTGATCCCATCAGTGTTTACATCCAACTTCTTCCCTCTTGTTATGTCTAAAGAAACCGTTGTGTTCCCATAAAGTATCAAGTCTTCCCCTTAAATTCAAGATCCCCATCATGCTTGCTTTCCAAAAGATTTGATTCCTTCTCTGGGTTCCATGTCTTCACTGGGTTTTCTCTGTTGTAACTACCTCATTTCAAATTCAGGCTTAAACTTACATTTTCTGGCTTTTATTCCACCATTCAAATGACACTAACCTGGTAAGGCCACCAATAAATTTCATGTTTCTAAACTCAATATATGTTTTGGTGTCATGTTATTAAAACGTTCAGCAGGATCTGATTCAGTTAAACTACTCCACCTCATCTTTCCTAAAATATTTTCCATTTTCCTTTCTCAGCCATGGTGTCACTGACTCATGGTCTTTCTCCTTTATTTTCTTTTAAAACATTCTTGTGTGTATCTTTCTCCACTAAACTGTTGAAGTTGAAGTTTCTCTGAGCTCAGTCTGGGTCTCTCTACTCTTCTACATCTGTACACTCTCCCTAGGTGACTGGTGACCCCACCCAACTCCAGAGCTTTTTTCCAAAATCAAACATTACTTGCACAGAAACATGCCTACATGTTTTATGCAGTCTGTAATCTAATAACTCAAGAGCACATATAACAGAATTCTTCACAAAGTTTGTACACTGAGGTGTACAGTGATCTTATGACTTTTCTTCTCTAAATCTATAAAATCTCCCTAGGCAATTTCATTTTTCATCCCATGATAAATGTTATCTTTATGCACATTATATGATGCACATTATATAATGCACATTTTTGTCTTCATCCAAGAGTCATGGATTTAGTTATCATTGTATTTCGGAAATGTGTTAGTCACTCAGTCATGTCCAACTTTTTGCAACCCCGTGGCCTGTATGTAGTCCACCAGGTTCCTCTGTCCATGGGATTCTCCAGACAAGAATACTGGAGTGGGTTGCCATTCCCTTCTCCAGGGGATCTTTCTGACCCAAGGATTGAACCTGAGTCTCCTGCACTGCAGACAAATTCTTTACCATCTGAGCCACCATGGAAGCCCTTCATTTTGGCAATACTCAAATGCATATTTTACTGCCTCTGTGTTCCTGACCCAGACCCACCTGTCTGTTTGAGATCCTTACTTGCTCATCTCATTGAAATATTAAAGTTAACATGAGCAAAATGAAATTACTGATTTGTTGGTCATCCCCCTAAAATAGTTACTTCAAGCCTCAGTTCAGTTCAGTTCAGTCACTCAGTCATGTCTGACTCTGCAACCCCATGGACAGCAGCACACCAGGCCTTCCTGTCCATCACCAACTCCCGGAGTTTACTCAAACTTATGTCCATTGAGTCGGTGATGCCATCCAATCATCTCATCCTCTGTTGTCCTCTTCTCCTCCCACTTTCAATCTTTCCCAGCATCAGGGTCTTTTCCAATGAGTTAGTTCTTTGCATCAGGTGACCAAAATATTGGAGTTTCAGGATGGACTGGTTGGATCTCCTTGCTGTCCAAGGGACTCCCAAGAGTCTTCTCCAACACCACGATTCAGAAGCATCAATTCTTTGGCACTCAGCTTTCCTTATGGTCAAACTCTCACATCCATACATGACTGCTGGAAAAACCATAGCCTTGACTAAATGGACCTTTGTTGGCAAAGTAATGTGTTTGCTTTTTAATATGCTGTCTAGGTTAGTCATAACTTTCCTTCCAAAGAGAAAGCATCTTTTAATTTCAAGCCTCACCTCTTCTTAATTTCCCCTATCTCAGAATACTACAACTGACCCAATCACTAAGGCAAAAAACCTGGGAGTCATTTTGACTTCACCTTTTTCTTTATCTCCCTCATCTAATCTAGGAATAGGTCCAGCTAGTTTGAATGTCTAAATTGTATCAAACATCCTTTACTTAATCCATTTCCTCTCTCACCACCTTAGACCCCATAACCACCTACTTATTTCAAAAGCCTCCTAACTAGTTTCTCTGATTTTCTCTTAGCTCACTCCAGTCTAGTTTCTGTCTAAGAGCCAGAGGGATCTTTTTAAATACAAATTAGATTAGACAACATCTCTACTTTAAAAACCTTTCCATAGCTTCCCATTTGCATTTCAGTTATAATAAAACCCAAACTTCTTGCCAGGCCTTTATAGCTCTGCAAAATCTGGCCCATGTTGGCTTTCTAACTTTGCACTAGTCTCTTCTAACTCACTAAACCCCAGGCAGCCTGGTGTTCTCTGTTTCTATAATGGTTCAAATTAGTTTCCATTTAGGGAATTTGAGATTGCCATTCCCTGGAATGCTTTCCCACTGGTTTTTCACACATCTGTCTCTTTTCATTCCTCTAGGTCCCTTTTTAAATGTACCCTCTTTGGGATGCATTTCTTAAATTCCATGCTAAGTAGCTTACCCTGCCCCTACCAAAACTTTCCTAACACAACTTCTTTCTCAGAGTTTATCACAATCAGTAGCCATTCTACCCACACTTGTGTACTGGTTTATTGTGTTTCCCTTGCTGTGCTGCGCTTAGTTGCTCAGTCATGTCCGACTCTTTGCGACCCCATGGACTGTAGCCTGCCAGGCTCCTCTGTCCATGGGATTCTCCAGACATGAATACTGGAGTGGGGAGCCATGGCCTCCTCCAGGGGACCTTCTCAACCAGGGATCAAACCCAGGTTTCCTGTATTGTGGGTGGATACTTTACCCTTTACTGTCTGAGCCTGTCTCCCTTATTGGAGTATAAACTCTATGTGAGTGAAGATCCTATCAGTCTTTTCACCTTTAGGAAGAGTGACTAGCACATAGTAAGTGCTTAACAAAATTTTGTAGAATTAGTCACTAAACATAAAGCCTCAATAACGTTATTCATGGCCTAAAGAGAAACATGAGATGATAAACATTTTACACAAGACCTTTAGACCTCTCCCAGAAAAGTCCTGAGATACTTTCTCATTTGTAAATCTTAGGCTTTCATGCAACTTTAAAAATGTTTTAATACTCAGAATTACTTATATTTAAGTCATGTCTCATTTCAAAAAGAAACTTCAAAACCCTGAGGCAGCTTCTCAAAATAAATATAGTAAAACTTTTAAACTGAATAAAAACTAAGTTAGGAGATTGCGTCAAAGTGGAAATAATATATAATAGCAATGACTGTTACTATTATTAAGAATTATAACTATTAGAATTGACTTCGTGTAGATACTATGTTAATAACTACTTGTACTCTCCTATTAATAAATTGTTGTCACACTATGCTTATAATATGATATTATTCTCCTAGTGTTTCAAAATAGGGATACTAAGGTTTATAAAAAAGTCATACCCAAGGCCACACAGTGGCATACGGAAGCCACTGAGGTCTGAGCGCTGAACCTGCCATGTTAGATTTGTCACTCTGCTATGCTGCTTTTATAGGAAGAAAAATACAATAAAAAAACAAGTGTGGCTGATTCTATATATCCACTTGCATCCCTTTTTGCTTGATTTTCTGTAAATTGAGGCTGTAAAGCTAAAGACTACAATCCCCAGACCGCTTTGCAACACCAAGCAGAAGTTTGGCAATAGAATGAAGCCAAATGAGTCAGCCTCTGTGTAGGGAGATCTGATCTTCTGGCATGTATAACCAGAGAGAACTGTTATTCTGGGGCAGCTGTAGCAGTTTCTGTTTTCAAGTGCCTAGTGTTACAAGTGTTAGGTGACAAGCCATGGGAGCAGTAATGTTTCTCTGTGAACTATTTTTTCCCTGGTTCCTCTGGGGTTTTTGTGAACTAACTGTAGCTAATTAAATTATTTAAAACACATTGTTCTGCACGTAAGCACTGCACTTAATTCAGTAATTGTTAGCAGATCACAAACTGGAACTAAAATATGGACTTGACTTAATGGAGAAAGTGGAAAGAGGAAAATTCAAGTCTTAGAAGCTTGACACTGGAAAACTGGTCACACTTTATATACAACGGAAAATATTTGGTCAGATCATTATCTGATAAATTAGTTGAGCCAAACTATCCTCTGACTGATACTGAATGTTGGGAGCAGTGGGGACTGATCAGAATGTTGGCTAGTGCTAACTCTATAGCCACCTTTAGGAAAAGTCTACAACAGCCGGATGAACCCAGATGGGAAGTAGATAGCTTGGGAGCACAGATAGGGGGAAAGGCCACTTTAGTAAGAGAAACACTCTCTCCCTACAGTGAAACATCTATATTGTGTGAGAATCCTCCAATTTGGCACCTCAGAAGGCTAAACAAACAAACATATTTTATACCCTAAACAGAAGCCATTGCAAAGGCAGCAAAGCAGCAGTAAAACTGGTAGGCAGCCAGGCAAATGGAACAGTATGAAGGCAAAAATGAGATAAGGATTTGGCCTTGGCCCAACCAGGTAGCATAGCTGGTAAAGAATCCGCCTGCAGTGCAGGAGACACTGGTTAAATTCCTGGGTTGGGAAGGTCTGCTGGAGAAGGGATATGCTACCCACTCCAGTGTCCTTGGGCTTCTCTGGTAGCTCAGCTGGTAAAGAATCCGCCTGCAATGCAGGAGACACCAGTCCAATCCCTGGATTGGGAAGATCCCCTGGAGAAGGGAAAGGCTACCACTCCAGTATTCTGGCCTGGAGAATGTCATGGACAGAGGAGTCTAGCAGGCCGCAGTACACGGGGTCACAAAGAGTTGGCCACAACTGAATGACTCTTATAGGTCAAATATGTTAAATTACCTCAAGGGAATGGCCATTAAGTTAAGGGAGGAAGAGCGTGCAGAATGTAAGGGCTAGTCAGTAAAGAGGCTATTCAAAGTTAAAAGGCTACTCAGTAAAGAGAAAATTCAAGGTTAAAAATTTGGACTAAATATCTTTGAAAGTGAAAGCTGCTCAGTCATGTCCAACTCTTTGTGACTCCATGGACTATACAGTCCATGGAATTCTCCAGGCCAGAATACTGGAGTGGGTAGCCTTTCCTTTCTTCAGGGGCTTTTCCCAACACAGGGATAGAACCCAGGTCTCCTGTACTGCAGGTGGATTCTTTACCAGCTGAGCCACCAGGGAAGCCCAAGGTAATATCTTTGGTTACAGTTGTATCTGTAGGATACTGACTGACACAGGTAATCTGCTAACATTCTGACAATACAGTAAGTGATCAAACACCCAGTCTGGATTGTAAAGTCTTGCGACTGTCATTGCACCACTAAAAAAGGTATGAAACAATTTCCAGTCTGCACAAACACACGGTAATAGGCAATTGCTTTTGAAAAGTACAACAGCCTGAAGTACCAGATCTGAGCAGCATCTCAGGGATCAGAGCCAGGGACCATAAAAAGAGATTGAGACCAACACCGGCCTACCCAGAGCTTCTACTCTGCCGCTAGTTCAAGGAGTCCTTGCTGTTCTTATCTCTTATCTTGGTTTGAAAGTTATTATGGGTATTACTTCTCTGTATTTTCTTAATCCTTTCTTTCCAAATGGAAGATTTCATTACAGTTCATCTATATTTTCTCCAACATTGTGCATATTTTGGGGACAATTTACCTTGTAGTGTAATAATTACCAGACAAGCAGGAATTGCATGTGGTCCTAATGGTGAAATTACCTGTCATCAAGATTACACATCTTGAACTTTGAGCTGGATGCAGCAACTAGAAGAGAATTTGGGATGTCTCCATTGGATTATAGGTGGTTCTATTCAAGATAAGTGTTAGTCACTAGGTTGTGCCCGACTCTACATAATCCAATGGACTGTAGCTGGCCAGGCTCCTCTGTCCATGGAACTCTTCAGGGAAGAATACTGGAGTAGATTGCCATTCCCTTCTCCAGGGGATCTTCCTGACCCAGGGATGCAACCTGGCACTCCTGCATTGCAGGCAGATTCTTTACCATCTGAGCCACCAGGGAAGCCCTTCTTCCTCATCGTATTGTATCTCCTGTTTGAGTTTGCAATGGATCCTGAAAAAAAAAAAAAAAAACGAAAAAAAAAACAACTCTAAATACATTTTCTAGTGTCTGCATTATACCTGTACCAAACACTGAAACAATTCCCACCAATGAGCAAAATTAACGTGTGTTAACGACTTCTGGGAATTTTTATTTTTCTGACGACATAGATAATCTCTAAAGATGGCCATCATAAATTCCTTCCTTTTCTTTACATGCATGCTCCTTCATATATCAAGGGGTGAAGTCTAATTCTTTTTTTCATGAATCTGGGATTGACTTAGTGACTGATTTGACTGATGGGATATAGCAGGAGTGATGGTCAGGAATTTTTGAAACTAGGTCATATGAAACCTTTTAGTTGGACAAAGTTTAGTGACGACATGCTACGGTAATGTAGAAAATGGTCCTAATGAATTGATAAATCAGGCAAATGAGATTTCCAAGCAGAATATTGTATGTGCTGATTGGTTTCTGTTAGATGCATAAGATACAGAGAAAGAATTAGCTTAAAAAAAATATTCAGTGTTTCATAGATGAATTTAAAGGGAAGAGAGGTAGGATTTACTGGGCTCAAAAATAGAACTGTTTATCATCTCCAGTCTTTGCAAGCAGCAAGAGGCTTCTCAAAATAAGAAATGTCCTCAGGGCAAAACTCAAATCCAGAATATTTCCAATAACACGTGGCAGGAGGATAAAGTTCGGTTCAATGGTGTCTTTAGAGCTCCCTTTACTGATACTTCAGAAACATTTCTGGTAGGGCCTCAACCAAGACAGAAAGACTCCTATGATATCAAATATCAAAGTGTCTTGTAGACTTTGCTAACTAGAAAATAGGATTCCTGATAATATTAAGGATATAATTCCATAGCATCAAGTCTTTCAGCCTAAAATAAAAGAAAAAAATTGTGGGGATGGCTTTTGTCTGATGGAGTGAACACCCAATAAAATTGGGCTAAAAGGGATAGAAGCGACTCAAACTAATAGAGAGCCCTTGGGGGTCTCCAACCTTCTAAAGGCAGAAAGTAGGCTGAGAAAGCTACTCAGCAGCAAACACAGGCCAGTTCTAAACGAAAAGGGAAGCATTAGAGAGCAGAGTCAAAACCTAGAAGGCAGGCCCAAGTGACACAGAGACTCTTCCTTGGGAAGCAGGACTCAGCCCAATTGAGGAACAGGTAGATTTCAGACTTCTTGCAGATGAGTGACTGCAGTGTGCCTCCTGTGAGACTCCACCCTCTTAAAACTGGAGTTGTTGTTTGCTTTGCAAATTTCCTACCTTTGTAACAACACTGTAATATAAGTGTGTTGAACAGGTAACTTACTGCGTTTACTGAGCAGATGGCTTATCTCTTTAGTTTAAAGATCTTCCATTAGAGAGAAATCATACTCAAGAAACTGCATTTGAGAAATTAGACCCTCATCATCCCATGCTCATCCTTTAAAGGATGACTCCTACACTATAAACCGGTGTCATAATGGAATACAATTTGGGACATATTGAAGAGAATCAGTCTATTCTGCATGCAGGACAAACATGCATATTGATAGCCGGAAATGTGGTGGGCAGTTTTCAGAAATGTTCACCACAGATCCCTTGTCTCTGTGCCCGCACAGGCTGTAATTTCCTTCCCTTGAATCTGAGTACACCTTAGTTCTTTTCTTGACCACTAGAATATGTGTCAGAAGCAATATTCAAAAACATCTGAGACCAGGTTATTAAAGGTCTTTGCTTCGGTCATTTTCATCAATTACTCTTGGGACATTCCATCTCAGAACCCATCTGCCAGGCTATGAGAAAGTGTAGGCATTTCAGCTGAGTTCCCGCCCAACAGGCAGCATCAACTCAGCCACGTGAGTCACCTTGGACTCTTGAGCCCAGGGAAGCCTTCGGTTGTCCACAGCACCAGCCCGCCTGACTGCAATCACTTGGGAGATCCCAAGTGAGGATAGTCAGTTGAGCTTAGGTAATATACAGAGGCATATGTGATGATATAAATTGTTTCAAGCTGCTCAGTTTGGAGGAGGCTTGATGTGAAATAATAGATGGCAGGAACATCTGTTATCAGGACCGATCATGTTTCTTCTGGTCGTTTCCTCCTTCCTTTTGAAAACAAAGGCATGACTCCTGCAGCTGGAATAATCTTAAACCCATGAAGGAAATACCGAAACATTTTTAGAGACCTTGGCCCTGAATTCTTTGATCTATAAAGAAGCACTGGGAACCATGAACTTCCTGACTTCAAGATATTAGGAAAAAGAATCTCCTATTTCGTTGTTTAGCCACACACAATCATATAAACAGACACTCCTGGGATCAGATGAATATGCAAAATGATACCATAAAGTGTTGCACTTCGCTAAACTGGGGCTACTAGTTCAGCTTTGAGTGTTGCGGGTTAACAAAAAGGACCAGTCGTATAGTTAGAAAACTGCCACAGTATATAAAATAAAAAATCAAACTAGCTGTTCAATGGAAGCCCAAACATTTCTGATACAATGTTCAAGCAAATATCTCTCATAGTTTTCTCTTAGAACATTCCTGTTCATTTCACAATAAAGATGGCAAACTGATATATTAATGATCAGGCCCATAGAGTATTATTGTTGTTCAGTCGCTCAATGTTGATTTGGATATAAGAGGTGAAGGAAATGCTAAGGTGGATTTTCCCTTTGTTCTCTGTACTAGCAACAGGGTGACACTGGGTGACATTTATGGCACCCTTATAGCAAAAGTACGTAATTTCAGAGCATAGATGTGAAGCAATTAAATCATAGTGTGACCTTATTTTCCTACCTTTTGTTTACCTGTGCCTGTTTCCTCACCTCCCCAAATTTATCTTTTTATTGTATATAAATAAAACTGTGAGCAGATATCCAGTGTGGGTTTTCTTCCTGGGAATAATGTTAAGTACCTTGATAGGCAACTAGTTCAGGAGCAATAAACATTGGACCCTTGTGGATGCTAGAAATAAGTTTATAAACCTATCTTTGTCAAAAGTCTATTTTACCATAGAGTTGAGAAAGAAAAAGAAAAAAACACCTCAAAACTATGGCAATTTGTGAAATTCAATTCACTTATCTATATCTGGAAAATGGAACATTGAAATCCATTACAAAAGACGAGCCAGAGAATTGGGATGGTTACCTTTTTGGAGACCAGCTTGCCATATTCCAATAAAGAATAATTATCAGCAGAAATGACACAGTTTGTCTTCTCTGAAAGACTACACCTATTGATTTTACCTTAGATTTTAGGATTTGTTCAATCCAGGCATGGTGTAATGCAAATTTGACAAACCAAGGGCAAATAATTAAAGGTCTCATGTGTCTTGCTTAGAAGTAAGTAAATCTGCAGGCTTTTTGAACCTCTCTGACTACACTGGTGCTTGTTCACCTAAAATTTAGCTCAATTGTCCATAAGAAGCTATTAGTCCATGAGAAGCCTACCGGGTAAAATAAAAGTGGAATTTTAGGGCAGGAGATCAGACCCTGCATAGATGAACAGTAACAACAGAATCAGTGGGAAATAAACATAAGACAAGCAGATAAGAGCTAAAGTCTGAAGCTGAAAGATTGCCATCCTTCCCATTTGGAGTTAAAGGATTAAAAACAAAATGAAACCACCACTCCCACCAAAACAGTCTAATCACTCTAAAGATTCTTAGGCCAGGGGGTGAGCAGAGTCAAAGGATAAAATAAGTTCCTAATCCTTTTAGAGTAATTAAAATAGGTGTGGGGCCAGGTTGCCCTAAAAGGACCCTGCAGATTAAGAGGAATAACTATCAGAGATGTTTGCTTACTTTGCTTCAAATGCCTATTTGAGAAAAACTGAGAAACTTTGACTTATCCCTGATGACATGTCATGAGTACTGAAGGAACCTGTATAATCAGAATGGAGAGAAATCCAAGTAAAAACACATATATTTAAGAGTTAGATGAAAAATAGAGCTGGAAACCTGGCTAGAGACCCTATACTGTGTCTTTATAATAGGATCCTGTAATGAAATACACAACATCCCTGGCTTTTCAAACAGCCAGACATAAAAGTTTGGGGATGATCCCTCTTCCATCTTCTTCCCTCTGCTTTTACCTTTTGCCTTGTATCATGCCATTAATATGGGCAGGCAAAATATGTTGGAAACTGTGGATTTATAAAACATTCAACTTCTGATGTAGGGACTGATGTGAAATTAAAGGAATTATCAAACATCTATCTTAGTAAGAATCTATCAAGCATAGCATCTGTACTGAGAATCATTTTTGCTGGATTCTTGTAAGTCACTGAAGATAAAGCTGTTTATGAATGCCATCCTTGAAAACGCTGGGAAAGCTTACGGAGTATCAGGAAAAAAAAAATTCCTATCACACGTTTATGAAATGGATTGTTTTACTATATTCATCCCTTCAGTAGTTTTCCTTACAAGTTCTTTTATCTTCCAACGTGAGAGAAACAAACTATTCTTCCTTTACTGTTTTACTTTAAAAAGTACATTAGATAAACCTATGTTGAATAAGCAAAAATGAACAGAACTACAATGAAAAGAGCAAAAAAGAAGGAAAAAGAGAATAGATAATAAAAGGTAGTGGATTATATCCTTGGTAAACAACTAAACTCCAGAACTAGAGAGAAGCTGACAAGGTGCAGGTTGAGTATTCAGGCCAAGGATTTGATTCCATAGTAGTGTTTACTTATCTAATAATTATGGGAAATCAGGCAAAAAGTGATGCGATTTCCCAGCCACATGTAGTGGCTGGTCAGGCTTCCAGATCAAGGGTGGAACATCTGTAAGCTACTCCAAACCTGTTCTTTTTCTCCACTTACTTCCCTCCTGAGCTATGAATGCAATTACACCAGTTTCCACTCATCTCTAATTCTTAGGTCAGGCTCTTTCTAATAAGACAGCCAAAGGAAGTACAAAAGGGACAGGAGAATAGCTAACATGTTTTCAAACACCAGCTACTTACAGTGTGCATTTAGTTTTGTAGGTGAAAATCTTAACCATATTATCACCATGATTGCTACACATCTAATGAAAATTTATGTACATTGTGTGCTAAATAAAATTTGGTGTACTATCTGGCACTTGAATCAAAGTAACTTATTATGATGCTTAAAATAGTAGATTTGCAATATAAGAATGACTATATGAAAGGAATGAAATATGAGCATTTTTAACAAACATGTCAGAATTTCATACTCAGATAAAAGATATCCTTTTCAAAGTAGTAACCTTGAGAAACTGTGTATTTCTAATAAAGTTGCTGCCACATATTAAAACATTTGGTAACATCCCCTTTAATGCCAACTTAGAGATCATGTATAATGATTATCATTGCTTTATCTTAATGGCTAGTTTTCTTATTTTCTGATAGATTTGATTCTTACTTCCATTTAGTTTTAATGCAAAAATCAGTTTATAAATAACAAGTATTAAATGAATTAACACTATTTCTAAGACACTACAGTAAATGATTTTCAAATATCACAAAATGTTAGGTATGATCTGGTTTTAATAACATTTTTAAATGATGAAGCTTCATATAATAAATCTGGAGGCTTGGTTTCTTTTGGAAAATAAAACTAAAGTATTTATCAACACTGTGTAAATAGTTCCTGATAATAACTATTAGTGGGAGCTGAACAAAGGCTGATCCCTTCAGAACAGGAAATATATTTTCTCTTTAGTCTCTGTTTACATAATATACAGAATATACTGACATCAGGGGGACTTGGCTCACTGTGGTAAGCCCGTTAGCATATAGGAGAAACTAACTTGGCATTTTAAGTGGTCAAATACTCCAAGTTACCTCATTGCTAGAGGATTACCTGTCCTTGCCTTGCTGAACTCTAGAGAGGCTTCAGGGTTTGTTTTGGAATAAAATGTAGATGGAAATGAAATATACAACTTCAGGGCAGATGCTTATCAACTAGCATGCAGTTCACCGCATCTGGACATTTAGCTACGAGGCAATATTCCAAGCTGAGGTTTCTTCATCAGCTCGGCCCTGGAGAAAACACTGAAGAGCAGAATCACTGTCCATAACAAACGGGCAGTGTGAGTGAGAGAGAAATCTCTGCTGTAACCCACCGTGATCTGGGGACCATCTGTTACCTACTCTATCAACCAGCCTGTCCTGACACACAGATTTAAATTACCTTCATGGCCCCTCTAGGAAAAGGAGTCCGTGACCCATACTCTTCCTGTCAGTTCTCCTCTAGTTTTTAGAATGTGAAAAACTGAAGCTCAGTAGGGTTATTTACACGTTCAGAAGATAATGAGGTCAGTCTCTGTACCTAGGTCTGACTCCAAAGTCTATGCACATACTTCAATTCCTTCCTCTTCTACGATATAACATGATGGGAACGTTTTCATTGGTACTTCTCTCACAATACTGTAAACAAATTAAATGGCTTTGAAATTCACTGGTTTCTGAAATATCTAATCAACGTGGTATCATAATTTAACAAGGAAGTTGTTAAAATACAATAACTTTTGACAGATTTTTAAAGAAATCATATAAAATACATATGCTAATCTATAAATCTATAGCTTTGGGTTTACTGTATAAACACATCTTGTTTATACCACATTCAAAGAATTTTAAATAGTATTTATTGTTTTACACACAACACAGACACTTTTATATTTAAAAAACTCAAACTTAAGATAATAAATTTGGCTTCTTTTCCCCACAAAAACGGGAAATACATCTTGATAAAGTTACACACCAGTTGGTTGTTGGGATTTATAGTTCCAAGGAAAAAAAAACAACCCTTAACCAGCCAAAAAATAAATTATATATATATATATACACATATATAAATAAAATGAACTGATTAGTACATAAACAGTTTACAATAATAAGGTAAATAAGAAAGAGAAATTGATCAGAAAACACACTGCTTTAAAGTAATTTTCAGATCTCTATTATAGTACAATTTACTCCCAGCAACTCTGAGCCCATTAAGAGCACTTCTATACAGAGAAAAACTAACAAATGATACACATTTATTGCAACAACAAATTGAAGGTTATCATAATATATGTAACTTAAATACCCCCCAATTGATAAAGTGGCTTTTTATTCCTTAAACATAGACATTCTGCTCTTCATTGTAGAAGATGAAGTTTTCTTATCAAAAGGCACATTCTTATCTGCAAGAAAAAAAAATACTATAAATGCTTATCCTGGAACAAATTCAAACACACTTTAAAATATCCCCAAAGACTTGGAGTGCCAGAAGATAATGAAAGTATTTAATTTAAGGAAATTATAATGAAGGGCACTAATAAAACAGTTACTTTGTCTACACTAATTATATCAGATACTATTCTTTAAATTATACTTCTAACTTTTTCAAACGAATTTTATACATTGAACCACTTTGACAAGTATACAATGTAATTATTTATTTATAGTTTCTGTAAACACAATCCTTAACAGATCCTATTTCTAAACCTTCAGAAAGTAGCATTAATTGAAGCTGCAGGCCTGGAAGTATATTCAATGAAACAATCAAAAAATGCTTTTAATATTTATAATACAGTTATAAAATTTTTCCATACAGAAGATAAGGCTTTCTATAAATTATATGATGTGGTAAATGCCTATTTTCTTACCTTATTGACTAGTTTATGGTAATATGAGGTTATATTTTCATCACACATATTTATACACTTTAATTCTATTTATACATCAGGCTTTACTGCTACTTAATCTAAACCACAGATGCTAAGGAACTTCTGCTAATAAGAGCCATTACAACCGAAAGCATTTAATCCAACCAAAAGCAAAGGTATGCAGATTTTACTAACTTAATAAGTTGTCCTTTATAATCATCATTAACATATAGAACTTCATTGGAGATACCTATGAGAACGAGTAATACTCTTTTCCAACTTAATGTTTTATCTAAATTATAATAAGCAATCTATAATAGATCTCTAAATGATTATGTTGTTATAAGCTAAGGAAATTCCAATATATTTTGAGGGTAAATTTAAGCTTTTTAAAAAAATACATATTGAAGGTTAATAAAAAACCTGCTACTCATGAACAATAATTGCCCAGAATTCATGTATTCATTCAGGGTCCCCTGCAAAACCAATTCTCTCTTGCCAGCTGCCAAGTTTAACCTTCAGAAAATACTTTGAATAGTCAGAGTGACATATTTTCATTGTCTGCTCAATATCTATTATCTCCTCTTTGCTAATAAAAATACTGATTTAGTTTTATGAGCTAAGTAGGGTGACAATATGCTGGAAGGAGGGAAGGTTCTGAGAAATTCTGATTTCCTGATAAAAGGACAGATGTGACTTGGGTTCTTGCCTCTCACTGTCTTTTCTGGTATACAGATGTGATGGCTGAAACTGCAGCAGCCATATAACTAGGATAAAGCTTTAGGTAAACCACACACATGTAGACCCTGTCATCAAACTGCCATTGCACAGATGCCAGCAGCCGACTTCTGCAGGCTTCTCATGATATGAGAAAAACTTGTGAGTCTCTGTGATTCTAGATTCCCCACTACTTATATTAAAAAACAGTCAAACTAATAGAAGTAGAGAAGAGACTGGTAGTTACCGGGGACTGAGGGAAGAGGGAAATGAGGAATTGCTACTCAAAGGGTATGGAGTTTCGATTATGCAAGATGAATATGTTCCAGAGATGTTCTTGCTATGTAAAATTGAACTTAAGGTTAACAATACTATATTCTGTGCCTAAACATTTTAGAGAGCAGATCTCATTTTAAGCATTCTTACACATGCTTTTCTATGAAGTAAAGCAAATGTGTAGTAATAATACATTTTATGGAAATCTCAGTTTGGGTATTTTTCAAGCTTCAAGAATATTCTGTCTCTGTAAACATTATGCAATGATACAGTATAAAAAAAGACATTTTCAAGGACAACCTAAGAGCTAACTCAGAAAATCCTAAACTATCAAAACAGCTATTAAACCAAATCAAGTTGGAAAGGGAAAACTGTCCTAGTGTAGTCAAGAATATTGTTATTCCTTCTTCATTTAAATACACTTGTAAATATTAGATTCCTGGATTTTTTTTTTTTTTTTTCTCCCTGGTCCTTTTTAAAGAAGATACAATGTCTTTGGATTGTACAGAATGAACACTATCTGAGAATGCTCGGGAAGGTTAATGCCTTAATAATTGTGTTTAGGACTTTTTGTTCATAAACTTGAGATCCTTGTCCCTTTACTGTCCTGCAACCCAACTCATATAAGTCAGCCTTCTGGGTGGCAAGCTCTGCCTGCATTGCCCATCCAGCCCAGCATATACCTTAGAGAGTCTACGACCCAGACTATCACAGCTGAACACAAATTCTGAACCAAAGCAGTAAGCAAGCATTTTATTAAACAGATCAACTGTTGTATGAACAGAAACTTGTGATTCAGCTACTCTATAAGAGTTTCCATTTGACAGAATTACTTTAGATCAGTCTAACACTTGTTCTAGCTCTGTACTGTCTAAAACAACAGCAATCTGGCAATTAAAGTTAAAATTTCAATCAGTTAAAACCCAGTAAAATTAATAATGGACATGAATTTGGTAAACTCAGGGAGTCGGCGATGGACAGGGAGGCCTGGCGTGCTGCGGCTCATGGGGTCACAAAGAGTTGGATACAACTGAGTGACTGAACTGAACTGAAAATTAAAAATTCAGTTCCTGGGTCATGCTAGTCAACTTTCAAATTTCTGAAAAGCCACATAAGGCTAGTGTGGCTACCAAATTAGACAGGGCACCTCTAGACCACGTCAAGAGATGAGAAAACAGCATTACCAAACAGTGTTTAATGTTACATAATCATTTAATAATATACACATTGTTCATGTTCTTTACCAATAAAGACATTGTGATGATAACTGGAACAAGGCAAAATTTCTTTCTAAGGCTCAGTGTCCACAGAAAAGTAAAACATTGAGAAAAACCCCCTAAACCCTACACAGACATTCTCTTTAACTGTTTAAATAATAACAAAGACAGCACAGTTCCCTTAAAGTGGATCAGGTACAGACTATCCTACTAGTAACACACACTGGACATCCTCAAATACCAATTTCTAGCTAAAATAAGCATTAGTACTTTGACAGATTCCTATACATACTCTATTTACTTTGAATAACCTTAAGTGTTTATTCTGATAAAATGTTATGCTCCACGTTGAAAGTAGTGATTTAGAAATTAGAATTATTTATTATAAATTATTATTTGCAAATTGATAACTGTTTGAATAAGATCTTCTTAAATGAGAGCTTCTGGTCAACACACTTAGATCTGTTTCCTGATTCTGATATGCTGATGTTAATAACCAGAAAATATTCTGTGGCCAAGTAACACTGAGCACAAATGTAACGAACACATATAATACAGTATTAAATTTAATGACAGAAGAGAAGAGCTAAGAACAAATTTAGAGTTTTTAAAATTACATACATGGCAGAAATTACTAGAATAGCCTTGAAGTGATAGAAGTACTAGCTTTTAAAAGCTGCCAACCAAGATTGTCAAAATGTCCTTTAGTGTACACCATTATAAAATAATAACAACAACTTTACTCTTCAGCAGAAATCAAACAGAATAACAAGGTATTATTTCCACTTGTTTTGTGTTATGAAGTAATGTTTAAAACTACATTTTTGAGACTGGTTATGAGTATTTATTTCCAACATGCTTGTAAGAAAATGAAAGGTAAGTTTTGGTTAATACATAGTCATCTCTGATTTCTCATCACATTTCTATCAGAGAGAGCTAAAATGTCCTACACAATTATTAAAACACTGGTATGTGGTTTAGTTTATAATTCCTTTGAGTAAAATGTTTCATTAACCAAAAGAAATTATGTCTAATATACAAATAGATGTAATAGGATAACAATAGCAAATTCAAGAGAAATTATATTAACTAAACAGCTTGAGCTATGTTTTCCAACATATGTACAAATTTTCCCAATTTAATCATATTAACCTCAAAGCTTAAATTAGCAGACCTAGTGGTAATGATGGTTAACTCCCTAATATCCATTCAACCCCAGATGATAATTCTGAACTAATTATGGTATTTTCATTTTTCTTGCCACAGTTCAATTTAGCAATGATCACATAACCAATGATACGAAAAACACAAATAAAATTCTGTTAAACAGTTTCTGGGGAAACTTTTCTCATTCCTAAGGAAAGAGACACAAGATAGTTGGTACCTAACTTTCATTGAAAATTACTGTTCAGGGCATGATTATAGGAACTGCTGGCACCATCCTATTATTGGTCTAAAAATGAAACTCACACATGAAGACAGTCAGAATTAGGAGGATCAGGGGGAATAGAAGCCAGAGCCCTGATGTACTGTTCTTGGAGTTGGCCCTGCCTGATCTATCTTATTACATGAAAAAATAAACTTCTCTCAGGAGATTTAGATTAAACCATATAGTAGCAGTTCCATATAGTTCAATCTAATGCAAAGAAATGGTAAAAATTATTACTCCAAATTTTAGCCACCAACAACAATCATTATTAAAATCTTGATATATTAAAAGCCACATCCTTTTATAGTCACTCAGGAAGAACTGACTACAAAAGGCTAGTTTTATACTGTGATTAAATCATAAGTAAATAAATTAATCTACTTTCTGAAAATGACTTGTTTCTTGTTATTTTATAGACAGAGTTTGGAAAATAAAGGTGAAGGAATTTTAGAAAGCACTTAAACAATGAAGGAAGCATCAGTAAGAGATGCTCCAACAAGAATCACCAGCAGTTTTATTGCAGACTAATATGATTCTGTGTTGCAACTAACAAAGCAGGCAAATAATATTTACATTTCTCATTTTAGGGGTCCCATTTGATCGCTTCTCAGCCTTTTCACTAAGATCAAGTACAGGGGTCCCCATGTGAAAAACAAACAATAATACTGTGTGCTAGTATAGAGGACAGAATGAACAGACTTTAGAATTATTTTCTTTATGGGTATAAATCATATAAATATTTAAAAAATGGAATGAGGATTGCAGTAGGAAGAGAAGCCTAGATAATTTAAACTCTCCAAGCCTCAGTTTTCCTATCTTTAAAGTGAAAGCAATACAAACTACTTTGCTAGACAGTCTCGATGAATTCATTGTATACGTAAGGAGCTTAGTACAGCGTCTGGTACATCCTGCACTAAGGTAGGCATTTACTATTAAGTGATTATTATACCTATTATAATTCTGCTACTCTACTCTCTCCAGTTTTCCTTCTGGCTCAGTGACAGGATCCGTGCCTGATCTTATCCCTCTGAAGACATTCTCTCTACCACTGCCATTCATTCCCTTGGATTTTCTACCATTTATATGACTGCTCTGGGAAGCCCTTGGTAAAAATCCTCTTTGAGGGTCTACAAAGACCTTGTGATATACTCTCCATATAAGTGCTGATTTTTCCCTTTAAAAATAATGCATTAATCATGGCATTAACCATGATTATCAGCCGTTACTAAAGTGAGTCACAGTGGGATCTATACAGAACAGTCTCCACTTAGGACAGTTTGACTTAACAAGTCTTTGATTTTATGATGATGTGAAAACAATACGGATTCATTTGAAACCATACTCCCAATTTGGGATTGAAGATAATCCAACAAGATCTTTTCTCAGGCTAGCACGATCTCCTTTGTGAAGCTGGGCAGTGGCAGGGAACCACGGTTCCTAGTCAGCCATGAGATCATGAGGGTAAACAAATGACACACTTAAACCATTCTGCACTCATACAACCAAACTTTAAGTGTAGTATTCAACAAATTACATGTGACATTCAACACTTCACTATGAAATAGATTTGCGTTAGATGATTTTGCCTAACTGTAGGCTAATATCAGTGCTCTGGCTAATATAAGTGCTCTAAGCATGTTTAACGTAGGCTATGCTAAATGCTGACGTTCAGGTTAGGTGTATTAAATGCATCTTCAATTTATGATATTGTCAACTTATGATGGCTTTGTGCAGACATAACTCCATAGTAAGTTGAAGGAGATCTGTTCATCTTTTCCATGAGATTGGAAATGTTGAATAAATTGACGGCATAATGCGTGTTTAATATCTGACACCTACACTGGAGGGTTTCCCAGGTGACTCAGTGGGTAAAGAATCTGCCTGCAATGCAGGAGACACAGGAGATGTGGGTTTGATTCCTGGGTCAGGAAGATCCCCTGGAGGAGGGCATACCACCCTACTCCAGGTATTCCTGCCTGGAGAATCTCATGGATTCTGGCGGGCTATAGAGGAGCCTGGCAGGCCACAGTCCCATAACATCAAAAAGAGTTGGACACAACTGAAGCAACTGAGCATGTATGCATACGCCAACATTTGTAAACCAGAGAAAGTCTTACCTATTAAATCTACTTCAAATAAAGTAACAGTTTTTACTCTATATCTCATCAGAAAATAATCTCTATGTTACAGAAGGTAACAGAAATACAAACACACCTCTATCTACATGTTTTTGAAACTTCTGTCCAGTAGCAGAAAAGAAATGAGTCTACCTTCCTCAAAGTGAGAGACAGAAAAAGAGATCCATGTGTGCACAGACTTTGGGGGAAAAAAAAAAAAAGCAGATATCTAAAATCAGTGTAGGTATTATTTAACATTGTTTGAAGAAGAAAATAAAAGGAGAAAAAAAACTAGCCTTTGCTTCTTGGCACCCTGAAGTGTGCATCCATCTCACTGCTCACTTCAAAAGGTACAAAAGCAGGCTGGGCCTAGAGAAGAGCCTTTCCTCTGGTTTTAGCAAGGCTGAAAAATGATAACCAGGAATCCCAACTCTAGCTCAAACTTCTTTGTTCTTTATTCCTGGCCTATGGATGTATATCTATTGCTAACTGCACGAGGCTGGGTATTTTATCCATTTTTGTTCACCACTATCCCCAGAGCTTAGTGGAGTGCTTCAGGATACATGGCAGACAGTTTATCATCGCTTTTAATGAAGAGATGACTCCATCCAATTTATTACATCCTCTAGGATATCACAGGCACCTCCAATATTCATGGTTAAAACTGACTCCACACCCTTTGACAAAAATCCCACTCCTATAAATTTACCCTGAACATACACCTCCAACAATACAAAAATATGTATGTGCAGGGTTATTCACTTCAGGATAACCTGTAACTGCAAAATAATTGAATGAAAATTACCCAAACACGAAAGTACAGGCAACTGATTCAATAAACCATGATACATACACCTGTGGAGCACTACACAGCTGTGAAAAAGAAAATCTCTATGAACTTACATAGCATGACTCACAGGAGTACTATTAAGTGCAACCAAAAAATATAAAAGTATATAAACTATAGGCTACACCTTGTGTAAGAGAGAGAAATGTAAGAAATATATATTCCAACCAACTTTCATCAAAAGAATCACAGAGGACCGACAAGAAAGTAATGAAATTGACCATCTACAATGGGTGAGGGTGGGAAGAATTGTGGAAGGGATCAAGAGAGCAGTACTTCTCTGAGTGTATCCTAGAGTGAGCAGGTATGTATTCTTAAAATTTTCTGGTATAGTTTTTACTTTTGGAGGCGTGCTGCTGCTGCTAAGTCACTTCAGTCGTGTCCGACTCTGTGCGACCCCATAGACGGCAGCCCACCGGGTTCCCCCGTCCCTGGGATTCTCCAGGCAATAACAACAACAAAAAAAACCCAAAACAAAACAATAAAGATGGGAAAGGCAGAAAAAACTAGAACAGAAACAAACGACTTAAATTATATTTTAAAGGTCTACTGTAAACACTGAAAAGGGAGAAAAAAAGAACTAAGCCAAATCACTTACAATACCTGACTACCCTCAGTTCTGGGCAGGATGAGGTTGTAAGGAAAAAATTGCAAACAAATCCTAAACTCTTAGTAGTACGTTTGTCTACTGTATATGCAAAGTGATTCTGACACGGGATTAGTTTTATTATAAGATTGAGCAGTAAGTAAATGTGTTGATGTTGTTGGGAGCCAGGATGTTGCTGGAAGTCATTTTTAACACAATGAACAAGAAAAATGTCATTATGGAAAAGGAAGAAAGCAAGAGAGAAGAACCCAGTGGGGATAGACTGGAATGGTAGAATGGGAGGCGTGAAGTAACAGTATATAAAGTATGCACATATATGCAAATGTGCATGTATATTGGAGCAAGAAATGTAACCCACTCTAGTGTTTTTGCCTGGAAAATTTCATGGATAGAAGAGCCTGGTGGGTTACAGTCCATGGGGTCACAAAAAGTCAGACACGACCAAGTGTGTGCACACACGTATACTCATGCATGTGTAAGGGCACATATGTGTGTGTAAGTGTTATATATACATTCATAGAATTGTCTGCTGAAGGACGTCTGATAGCAAAGAGCTCAGCTGGTACCCAAAGGAACCAGCGCTCCTTTGAGAAATGGCTGATTCCATGGCTGGTGCAGATACAAAATGAGCCTGGAACACCTTGTTAGGCCAGAATGTAAGGAAATTCTTAAAAAAAAAATGGGAGCAAGTCACAGGGGCATAGAAGTCAGCCTGAGTAGGCCCCCACTGGCAACTACATCAATGAATTATAAACCTTCGAAGAAAGAGAAAATCATGAATCTTTACAGTCAATAAGATAGACAGTAATAGTGTAGGGTAGTGTGAAGTCACTCAGTCATGTCCAATGCTTTGCGACCCCATGGACTGTAGCCTACAAGGTTCCTCCGTCCATGGGATTTTCCAGGCAAGAATACTGGAGTGGGTTGCCACTGATAAGACAGATATATAGATAGATAAAGAAGAAACAAGGATAAGCTCTTGCTAACAGTACATGTCAGTGCTAAATGTAAATATGGAGGAAATGCTGAGGTTGGAAAATCACAATTTTACAACTATCATGGTGAAGATTAAATCAGGCAAGAATAATGACAAATGGGTACTAAATCTAGGGGGAAATTTTGATGAGAAGCAGAATACTGTATGATTTTAAAATGCCTTTGTAGTAGTTGCATTACCACTGCTACTCAAGGACAGGTGAACACTGTGTGTCTGCAGGTAAGGATGTCCCGAAAAGGATGCACAACGATCTATGCAGTATTTCCACCAAGAATGCATACTCTGAATCTAATAAAGAGGAAATATCAGAAAACCACTTTTATATAAAATGAGCGGGATGCCTTCTTCTGTATCATGATGACTGGGAAAGAGAGAACGTAAGAGAAAAATGAAGTAAACTGTTAAAGATAGGTGACTCTAGATTAAAAGTTTAGGATACTTTTTGTAATATTTTTATTCCTATAACTTTTCTATAGAATTGAAATTATTCCCAAGGGGCAGGGGGAATTACGTAATGCATGTACATAGGCTCTTTGAAGGAAAAAAAATCCAACAACATAGAAATATATAAAAGGAAAAGTAGAAAATGAAATGTCAGCCCCCAAATCTCACCTATTCTCCACTGGAAGGTAAGCTTTACAAAGTCAGGATATTTAAAATTTTTCTTTTCTGTTTTGTTGCTTTTATGTGACCCAAGCCCCTAGACTAGTGCCAAGCATTAAAAAATTGCTATATGAACTAGCTGCTATATCACTGATTTATTGGATGGATGAGGTTTAGATGATAAAGAATCCGCCTGCAATGTGGAAGACCTGGGTTTGATCCCTGGGTTGGGAAGATTCCCTGGAGGAGGCCATGGCAACCTACTCCAGTATTCTTGCCTGGAGAATCCCATGGAGAGAGGAACCTGGTGGGCTACAGTCCATGGGGTGGCAAAGAGTCAGACACGACTGAGCGACTAAGCACAGCACACAAGCACACTTAATGATGTGCCGTCCTCCTTACTTAGTCCAGACATATGTATAAGTTTTCCCCAAGTCATTTAAGTAAATGGTATCATAACATTAAGAAATTCAAGCTTATTTCATTATCAATCATCATTGATAATTATCATTATTCCCAAAACTTGCATCTCCATTATTACTGGGTTCTTTGTTCGGCCTGAATGAATATCTTGGCCAATCCAGTATTTCCATTTCTCTATCCTTCACCTTCTAAACAGAATACTTAACTCCTGTTGACAATATCTTTCAAAGCCTCTTGAATAATTCACTCCACTCTATTTCTCTTTTCTTAAAAAACAAATATATATATGTATATACACAGATATTTTATTTATTTGCCTACTCCAGGTCTTTATTGTGGCATGTGGGGTTTAGTTCCCTGACCAGGGATTGAACATAGACCCCCCGGTATTGGGAGAGTGGAGTCTTAACTGCTGGACCATCAGCAAAGTCCCAACTTCTCCAATGCATGTATACCATCTAACTGATCTTTTTCCTGGTTACCTTACTTCTCCAAGAAGTCCCAACTTCTCCAATGTATGTATACCATCTAACTGATCTTTCTCCTGGTTCCCTTCTCCAAGAAGTCCCTACTTCTCCAATGTATGCATATCATCTAACTGATATTTTTCCTGGTTCCCTTACTTCTCCAAGAAGTCTCTACTCCTCCAATGTACATGTGTATCATCTAACTGATCTTTTTCCTGGTCCTCTTGCTGTTTATCATAATCTTCCTCCAATTTATGCACAGTTATCTTCAAAATATAGCTTTCATTATGTTTTCCCTATCTTAAAATTTTCCAAGTGGCTTTTTGCAACCTGTAGAATAATTTGTAACTGATTTAACATGGGTCACAATCTGCCTCTAATTTATTGTTCTGCCTTTTGCATTCAAAGCTCAAAAATCATTCATTCCCCCATTCATTTCTTTCATACATACTAATATAGTATACATTTCTTTCAGTTCCCTGAATATACTTTACTCTGTTGCTTCTGATTCTCTGTGACTGCAGTTCTCTCTCCAACTCTGGCCCCTCTAGCCACCCTTCATTTAGCTAATTTTTATTCATGTTTCAAGTCTCAATTTACCTGTCACTTCCAAGAGGTTTTTCTGGATCATTCGTTTCTGCAACCCCACTATATATTCCCACATCATCCTATTCTTCCTCTTTCTCTGTTTCTGTAACTCTGACTCATGTTTAGCTCCCTGATGGAATGCAAGCTTCATGAAAAGAGGGGTTTATGAAAGATAAATAGGAGAGAGAGGCCTGTGATGAGGTGAGACGCAGATAAGAGATGGCTGTGGGTGACAACCTCATGGAAACTCTCGCCTTCTTATATCCCTCCCACCTTCCCTGCTTCTGCTCCTCTTGATCTCTCCTAGGCCACTTTTCCCACTACAACAAGAGGTCTCATTCTTCAAGGCACATCTGATTATTTGATTATATACACTCTAGCCAAATAATATCAGTAACAATAGCAGGATAACAACAAACTCTTTAAAAAAAAAAGACAACAACCGAAAAAACTGGCACCTTCCCAGGACTTGTCACAGCTGATCCCCACATGCAACATGTTGCACGTATAAATACACACGCACATACAACAGTCTGCATTTTAGACATTCTGTGCTGCTCACTTTCTGAATAAACTATCATCTGTCACAACTACAAACTCTGGGTTGTTTTTGCTGACTGTAACAACCTTTGTCTTGAGTCAAGCACACTTGAAATAGACAAGCTAGGCTTCAAGTTCAGTTCCTCTTTGGAAACAACCCTGACTGACTAAGTCGACAACTTCCTTTTCTGTGTTCCCTTTCTGTGTTTGTGCAGAAAGAGGTGCCTCATATGCACTGAAGTTTTTAAAACATGACAAATACTATACTTTTAAAATATAATAAAAACTTTGCAGAAGATTAAAGGAAAATAATTATACAAAAAGTGAGACTCTGCCCCCCAATCCTACTCCATGAGCACCTTCTGTAGGGTCAGCCCAAGAGGAGAGAAAAGATGAGCTGTTTGCTCATTCTCAGTTCCCAACAGTATCTCGAAATGACTCTCATTCTAGTATGTAAAGATAAATATCTGTTACATACAATGGCTCCTAAATGCATGTGAGGAACTTCATCTGACCTAAGCAAACAGTTAATAACTGGTAATATTAGACAATGGGAACTATACAGTACTTTATAGCCAAATTAAGGGCTTTTCATGGCGTATATTTGAATGTTCTAAATAAACCTTAGAATGTTCTAAATAAATACATTTTAATGTACTTTATTCATGTTTATTTTCACTAAGATACAGAATTGCTAACGAGCAAATACAGTTGTTTGGGTCACACTTATATATCTAGACTCTACTATTACTATGGCATTTTATGAATATGTTTTTATTAAATGAATTAATTACCAGCACCCAAAAGCTCATATATACTTGAGTTAATAATCCAATTTTTGTTGAGACTTTTTTTTTAACCCCCAGATTTCTATTACTTTTTCTATGTATGTACCTGACTCTGGATGCTGGCTTTTCTTCACCCAAATAATTTCTCCTCTATTCCAACATGGCCTTCCCTATTGAGTGGAAACTTTATTGCTTCCCTTCCTCATGCCATCTGCACTGAAACTAGGCTATATCCATGTAACTCTGTTTATCCAAACCTTTTAGGAAAGCTCTTAACTCAGTGAGAACAGATATAAGAACAGACATAATAGCCACAGTATCAGACCGCTGACCATTAGCCCCACAATTTTGCCAAAAACGCTGATTACAAATAGAGTAACAAAGACTAAAACCAAAATATTTTCAGAATGCAGAAAGAAAATCAAGTTTACTAATCTCCCTCTACACCTCCCAGAACCTCCCCCCGCCCCACTCACATGCACATACACACACAGAGGATTATCTTCATGCAGCAGCAAAAGGGAAGGAAGCCCCACAGGAGCCCTGCAGTGACAATTTCTCCGGGAGATGGTATTCTATCCTACACAACTATTTTAGCAAAGCAAAGTGAATGTGAGCTATTGGTTGGGTAGCACAAAAAACTTCATTAAACAGAACCCAAAACTCATCATTTAGGATAAAAACTGTTAAAAGAAATTCAACTTTAAACTGCTCAACACTTACCTTCGAGGATGATTGGCATCAAACAACGTGTTATCATCCTCCTCATCATCTTGCTCTAAAGGGGTCAATTCCATGTTTTCTATGTTAGTGTCCAAAACCCCGTATCTCCTAGTCTTTCGGTTCCTTCTTCTCATCCTATTAAATAGAAAATATTAATGAATAAAAATTATTTCTAAGTGTGGTATGGATGATTTTAATTTTACACTTATTTGTAAATTAAAAATAAATTATTCCACTTTCTGACACTGAAGGCGTTCAGTATCAGAATGGCTACATTTCAGAAATGTAACCAGTTAACCATTTAAGATTATTTATTTTAGATTACTTTTTAAACAAAACCTACTCCTGTATGTCTGTGTGCCATCACCATTTCTTCTGACTGACACACTTTCTTCTCTGTCAGCTGATAATGTAGACAGATAATCTCTTAAGTCTTTGTTCTGGTCCAATAGTTTTACTGAGGCCTTCTATTCCAGCCGTTCTCTCATCTCTTGTAGGCCTTCTTACTTCTTAACTTTCAGCCCCGCTAAGAAACTGTATGCATCAGTTCAGTTCAGTCGCTCAGTGGTGTCCGACTCTTTGCGACCCCATGAATCGCAGCACGCCAGGCCTCCCTGTCCATCACCAACTCCCTGAGTTCATTCATACTCACGTCCAACGAGTCAGTGATGTAATCCAGCCATCTCATCCTCTGTAGTCCCCTTCTCCTCCTGCCCCCAATCCCTCCCAGCATCAGAGTCTTTTCTAATGAGTCAACTCTTCGCATGAGGTGGCCAAAGTACTGGAGTTTCAGCTTTAGCATCATTCCTTCCAAAGAAATCCCAGGGCTGATCTCCTTCAGAATGGACTGGTTGGATCTCCTTGCAGTCCAAGGGACTCTCAAGAGTCTTCTCCAACACCGCAGTTCAAAAGCATCAAAGTCAAATTAAAAAAACAACTACATATTGTAAAATAGAATTTAAACTTAAAATGAGATTCTCCTAAGAATATCTTTCTTTTTTTTTTTTAAGAATATCTTTCTTAAGTCTAAAGATATATGCAATGGCTACGTGGTCATGGCAGCTTTATGGCCATAAAAACATCAAATACAATACACCCACATGTAGTGATGTTTTTTTTTTTTTTCCTGTCCTCAGGGAAAGCCAGAAACACTTATGAAGGCTTAATATTGGGCTGATTCAAGGGACCATCTACTTAAAATATTAATAAACATTAAGTGTAAAATATAATACATATAAAAAATGTATTGAAATCTTAAGTAAAAGGCTACTTCTAATATGCAGTGTACATTATTTTTGAACAAAAGAGCAAAGGAGGATTTAAAATTCATGCAATTTTAACAGCTGTGGTTCTCTCCACAAATAATTATTTTCATTAAGCTTGCGATGCTCAAACTTTCTATATATGTTAATAATTACATATATAGCATTATATATTGTACATTATTTTACCAGACAGAGTAAATGCATATTGCAATCTGAAAACAAATTTTGTTGGGTCTTAAAAAATGGAACTTTAAATATGTAGAGAGGAAAATATGTAAGCCTAAGAAAGCAAAAGAAAGTAGCAGTATGGTTTATACTATTGAATTATATTCCTTTATCACATGGCAATCACAGGTAAATGATCTTGATCAGATACCTTCTAGATATTCAAGTTATTATTCAAATAGTTGTCTCAACTGAATGCAGATTCCTCAATGTTTCATTATACTCAGGTTGGTAAGAATCATTTCTGTTTAAATAACGTAAAAGCTACAGTAGAAAAATAAAGCTAAAGTAGTAAAGTAAGGTTGATAAAGTTTTATGTAAAAATGTATGATGCTACATAAAATAAACACAACAGAATAAAACTTCATTTCGTTTTACTACTCTGTGAAAGGGAGACAAGCAATCATTGTAACTTGCTATAACTTGCTGCACTGATCTGATTTTCCTGTTTTAACTGAATGCCTGTAGGATATTATTAAGTAATTTCTTCTATTTATCATTCAAAACTAGACTGAGGAATACAGTACTTAATGGATATTTTATATACATACACTCTCCTATGTGATCAGGTACAATGATAAAGCTGAGTAAATCTTAATAAAGATACAACTAATGATATAAAATTTACCTTGAGTATTTTGGGGCAAAAAGGTGAATTAGTAACCAACAATGATTTTTGGAACTCATTTTGTTTTTGCACTGAGACAAAGCTATATAAAAATTGGTGAGCCACAATTTCAGTTGTCCATGACAACACAGTATACAACACATAGCAAAAATTATTTTATCTGAAATTTCTCTCATCTTCATCTCCCATTCTTTTTTCTCCTTGCCCCCACCCCATCTCTAGTCTTGTCAGACCTAACCTCTTGCGGATTAGTTTCAGAGTTCATATATTAAAAGAATATGGTATGGGACAGATTTTAGAAAATACCATGAACACTCCCACCAAAATATTACAGCTGAAATTGCAGATACAAAAAGAATTCACTAAAAATAATTACTGTTTCCTGGGTGTGCATATAAGTCAGGCAATTGAGGTAAGCAGCTTACAAGCACTACCTGAGGTAATCCTCACCACAAGCCTTTAAGTATCCTTATTCTAAACATAGAAAGTCAGACCTTAGAAAAAATTAATTTTGGGACTGTAAATAGTAGAGCAAATAATCAAGCAATTTTATTCCCAAGTCTGGGTTCTTAAACATTAGGGTGTATTGTCTTCCTATATGATTCTAAGTAATTTTAACCAAGGTCCAAGGTTAGCTACCAGTCTTCTGATCCCTAACACAATCATCTTACATTATACTAGACTGGATATATTGTTTTAAGTGAATTGCATTTTCTGGTTCATCCTTTCCTGGTAAAAAGTAAGAACTTGGAAAAAAAAAAAAAGTAAGAACTTGGTAGCTACTAGCAATAACAAGTGCATTTGTGTTCTTCTGGTTAGGCCATTTCTTAGTTTTGAACACTGCAACAGTTACCTGCTTTTTATTTATCCTGAAGGAAACTTCTGCCTTAACAGAACCATGATTTTGCTTAGACAGCAACTGACCCCAGCCCTGTTGTTGTTGCTTAGTTTCTTAGTCTTGTCCAGCTCTTTTGCAACCACATGGACTGTAGCCAAACCAGGCCCTTCTTTCCCAGGACTTAATTCACCTCTCCTTCTGTGGAGTTTGACTCCTCAACTAAGGGACAAAGAGACTGAAAACTACTGCATACCTTCACAGTGGATTGTTCCTGCCAAGAAACCTCTGTGATATTTTAGTGTCTCCTCTCCTAAGCTGACTTAGTTTCTGTGAATCTCCAGTTGCTCTTTGACTGTTGTTGTTCAGTTCCTCCGTTGTGTCTGACTCTTTGCGACCCACAGACTGCAGCACACCAGGCTTCCCTGTTCTTCACTCTCTCTCAGAGTTAGCTCACACTCATGTCCACTGTGTCAGTGATGCCATCCAACCATCTCATCCTCTGTCGTCCCCTTCTCCTCCTGCCTTCACTCTTTCCCAGCATCAATGTCTTTTCTGATGAGTCAGCTCTTCACATCAGGTGGCCAAAGTATCGGAGGTTCAGCTTCAGCATCAGTCCCTCCAATGAATATTTAGGAATGTTTTCCTTTAGGATGGACAAGTTATCTCCTTTAAGTCCAAGGGACTTTCAAGAGTCTTCTCCAACACCACAGTTCAAAAGCATCAATTTTTTGGTGCTCAGCCTTCTTTATGGTCTAACTGTCACAGCCATATATAACTACTGGAAATGCCATAGCCCTAGACAGACCTTTGTCGGAATGTCTGCTTTTTAATATGCTGTCTAGGTTTGTCATAGCTTTTCTTCTAAGGAGCAGGTGTCTCATAATTTCATGGCTGCAGTCACCATCTGCAGTGATTATGGAGCCCAAGAAAATAAAAGTCTCTCACTGTTTCCCCATCTATTTGCCATGGAGTGATGGAACTGGATACCATGATCTTAGTTTTTGGAATGTTGAGTTTTAAGCCAGTTTTCTCACTCTCTGCTTTCACCTTCATCAAGAGGCTCTTTAGTTCCTCTTTATTTTCTGCCAGAAGGGTGTGTCATCAGCATATCTGAGGTTATTGACATTTCTCTCTGCAATTTGATTCCAGCTTGTGATTCAGCATTTTGCCTAATGTACTCTGCATATAAGTTAAATAAGCAGGGTGACAATATACATCCTTGACATAATCCTTTCCCAATTTTGAACCAGTCTGTTGTTCCATGTCCAGTTCTAATTGTTGCATTTTGACTTTCTGAGATCTCAATATTCTTTCAGGAAATCCCCTTTAGTTTAAGTTAGCCAGGGTTATTCTATGTGTTTAATTAAAATAGTAACTAATAGAAGTAATAATCTAATATTCCTTTAATATTGGAAGGAAGTGTTAAAGAAAAAATACACAGGAGATGGAAAATGTTATTTCCTTTGAAAAGTCTAATAAAATCACTGTTTTCTCTACCCGAACATTTCTCAGTGTAATCAAACCCAGTTCATTTAGTTAATGCCTGAATGCAAACACTGTACTTAGCCTTAGCGAAATAATGATTTGTAAATAGCCTTTGTTCTGAGGTTTTTGAGTCTTCCCTAGACCCACACTGATCCTTGATTAAGAACCAAGAATGCTCATATATTAGGCAACTGCTTACCCAATGCCTACCACATTTTGTACATAATGTTCAGCACTGGGGATATAATAGAGAATAAGACATACAACGAGTCTCTTTTCATAAAGACTATATACTAATCTTAGGAAGCCTACTTTATTCCTTCTATATATATATATTTCAATTTCTACAGAAAGAATCTAATTTTTCTTTGGAATAGTTCTAGACTCAGAGGGGAAGTTACTTCTAGTTACACATTCATAATAACTGAATTAAATTAAAAACAGTATGGAAGTTTTATGGAGTTCAAGTACTTTACAAGTAAAATATTTTCAGTGTTTTCTCATATCAGTTAACGAAAGGACGATTTTTGGCCCGTTCTTCCTTGTTGGCACAAATAAATAATGCTGTTGCGCTGCCACACCTATTTTGGAAGTGGAGAGTCAAAATGGATATTCACCAAAATAAGTGATCTTCATAATCTGGAAGCAAAAAGAATGAGTTCTGTTCTGAACATTGCCCAGACATTGTTAGCATCAATCAAGTTGGATATCAGGTGGCCAACTATATTTAGGAGTTGGCCTGAATGAATGTACTAGATACTGGTTAAAGAGTCCAATTTTTCTTAGCTATAGATTCAGAATTTTGCTGTTAACAGACAATGTTAGTGACTCATCCAATAGAATCAGACTGAAAAGACTGTACCCTTATAAGCTTTACAGAAATGAAGATGGAAAATCCATGGCAAGAAATATTTATATGTTAAGATTACAAATAAGGTGAAAGCAAAATGAAAAAAGATCATCCCCCAAAAGTTATCATCAGACTCATCATTTATTTTGTGTATGAAACAATACTTAGGGTACTCCAATGCTATATGGGAAATATACAGCATTAAATAAAAATTACATGGTGAGAAGAATAATTACTGCTCAATTTTCTTCTAATATTTTTTTCATATCAAGAAGAAAGTTTCAGTTTGGTGGTTATATGCCTATAACACCTCATGAACATTTTCTAGCTTTCTCTTTAATAAAAAGTGGGCCTGGATTTGCTGGGTTTTGTGAACCAATACTATGCAGCTCAAATAATGTTTCCACTGGTGATTTTCAAACATTTGATCATAAATTGCTTTACATTCTTAGAAATTATTTAAGACCCTGAATAGATTATAATTATGTGGATTATAAATATCAATTATTAATATATTAATTAAACCTAAGAAAAATTTAAATACCATTTGCTTTTTAAAATTATAATAAATCCACTACAGATTAACATAGCTTTTTGTGAAAAATATATTGTCAAAAAGAAAACCAACAAAGGTGAAAAAATGGCATAGATTTAGATTTTTTTCAAATCTTGTTAATGTCTGGCTTAAATAGATAGAACGAGATAGAAAATGAAAAGAGAGAAATTAGAAAAATAGAAAACTGCTAGATTTTCATATCTGCTTCAGCCTTCAATCATTTGCTATGCGTGGTCTATTTGAAGGATATGATGAACTTGGAAAATGGAGGTACATTTTAATAGCTTTTCAGATTCTGGTGTTAACTTTTTTTTTTTTTGATAGAACACCAAAACTCAACAAGAGGTAGTTTCTTATGAGTTGGCTGCACTGTGGAATTTGAAACTATTATCACTGAACTTCTTGGGTCCTATAAACTTCTAGTGAAGTCGCTCAGTCATATCCGACTCTTTGTGACCCCATGGACTGTAGCCTATCAGGCTCCTCTGTCCATGGGATTTTCCAGGCATGAATATTGGAGTGGGTTGCCATTTCCTTCTCCAGGAGATCTTCCCAACTCAGGGATTGAACCTGGGTCTCCCACATTGTAGGCAGATGCTTTACCGTCTGAGCCACCAGGGAAGTCATAAACTTATAAGGGAATGTATTATTTTGAAAATAGTTTCAATATTGCAGATATCTGAACAGGTCTCAGAGATCCCTCCCACCCTCCAGGATTTCCTGTTGTGCTGTACTTTATCAGTTAGTTATTTAAGCCAAGGAATGTTGGCTTAAATAATGTTTTTCACTCACAAAATAATAAACAGATATGTTTAAAAGGAAACTTTGTTTAAGTAAATCCATTTAAAGAAATATATGAAGTGGTTGAGGGTAGGCAGTTATAGGAAAAAAAAAAAAAAAGTGAAATAATTTGGAGAACAAACCAGTGCATTCCCACACAACTACCTCTACTGCAGTCAAAAGGAGGCAACTACCTGGTGCTTCCTTAGCTCTTCTCTTGGCTGGCTTCTTCTAACAGTGAGTTCTTAGCTCTGCATTTCAGCTCTTCAGAGAGGTGGTCCCCAACTAAGAGGCTTTATTATGATTTTTCCAAATCGGTCTCATTACATAGTTGGAATGTTATAATACCATGATTCATGCCATAAAGTAACTTTACTTCTATAACAATAGAACGCATCAAGTGGAAGTTACTTACAACAATGTAAAATATCACTAATTGAACTATATAATTCCTTTTCTACTAGATAAGGCATTAAATGGAGTAGAAAAATAGGTGATAGTCATTTACTTATTCATAACCTGGTACTTAATCAAAAGGTTGATCACAGATTTGGACACAGACATCATGGAAAAAAAAAATTCAAACAAAGCAAATGATGGATTGTACAATCAGTGATGATTATTATATACTGTGGGATATCACTTTATTCTCCTAGGTCAGTTTTATCGTAGGTAAAGTGAAAGATGTCATTTAAGTGTCCATATTTGTAACAAATCTGAAATTTAAGTAATTCTGTAATCTAACATTCTATAGTAAGAATACGGATAAGGCAATGACAACCCACTCCAGTACTCTTGCTTGGGAAACCCCATGGATGGAGGAGCCTGGTAGGCTACAGTCCATGGAGTCGCGAAGAGTCGGACACGACTGAGCAACTTCACTTTCACTTTTCACTTTCCTGCATTGGAGAAAGAAATGGCAACCCACTCCAGTATGCTTGCCTGAAGAATCCCAGGGACGGGGGAGCCTGGTGGGCCGCCATCTATGGGGTCGCACAGTCGGACACGAGTGACATGACTTAGCAGCAGCAGTAAGAATAAGCTCAAAAAACTATTCATTTCTAACTTTAAGCTTCTGAATGACTTAGAATTATTTACAGATGAATTCATTTTAGAAAAGTTTTTTTGAAGATTAAAAAAAAGTAAATCTATCCATTTACTAATTCAAATTTTGTAAAGTTAAAATCATACATAGTGTTAAGATATTAAACATACTCTCCAACATTATAACGGGATCATATTTATGACATTTTTCTTCCTTTGCTGCATGGGTATCAGTTTTCCATCTTATCAAGAAATCGGTAACATTTCACACCATATTATTTCAGTTCAGTCGCTCAGTCGTGTCCGACTCTTTGCGACCCCATGGACTGCAGCAAGCCAGGCCTCCCTGTCCATCACCAACTCCCTGAGTTTTTACTCAAGCTCATGTCCATTATTTAGTGTCTTGCAAAATGAATGCTAGATGTTTCTAATGCGGACTCTAACAACGATTGAACCATACGCAGTTGTCAGTTTTCCAGGTTCAGAAAAGGTGGAAAGCAAGAAACTTCATAAGGTACAATCGATGGTGGCGAGTTAAAAGTCAACAGCAGGAAACTGCTGTTAAAAGAACTTCTTTAAATCATCCTTAAAGATCATTCTGCATTACTATCAATTTACTTAAATACTGATATAGAGGTTCGGTGTTAATTTATAGTTTACACATGAAAAGGGAGGCAGCAGGGACTTGGCGTTCTGAACACTCCCAAAGGTACCACCGGCTTTCAAGACCGTCCTCGTTACAAGCTCACTCCGCAGGCACAGTGACTGAGGGGGTGGGAGGAGGTCGGCAGATAAGCGCGCTTCAGGCCTGCCGGGGAGGCTCGCGGAGGCTTCGCCTCACCTGACCGTCCTGACGACGAAGTACACCAGCACCGCGCCGCTCACCACCATTAGCACGGTCAGGGCCCGCTGGGTCATGGGCTTGTCGCCGGGGTCGGGGCTCACGGCCAGGACACCGCCCGCCGGGCCCCCGGCCCCCGCCTTCCCGCCGGGGTCGTCGGCGGCCGGCCCCGCCCCGGGTGTGCTGCCATTGCCGCCCTCGGCTCCCCGCGCGCCCGCGGCTTCCAAGGCCGGAGCGCGGCCCGCGGGCCGGGCGGCGGAGGACCCGGGTGGCGGAGGGGGCCGGGTGCGCGGCCCGCGCGCCGCAGGCTGGAGGTCGGGCGCGGCCCGAGCTGCCGGCGGCCGTCCCGCGGAGGGCCCGCTCAACTCGGGCAGCAGCAGCGACAGCAGGAGCGCCGAGGCCAGGGCGCGGCTGAGGCAGCAGCTGCAGAGCGTCGGCTGCATGGTCCGCGGCCGGCTCCCTCACCGCGCGCGAGCTCCGGCGCCCGCCGCCCTGGCTCCAGGCGGGACCATGGGCGTGTTAACTGAAGAGACGGAGGAGAAACGCTGACGGAAGCCGGGGCGAAGCCCTGGCCCGCTGCAGGTGGCGGAGGCGGCAGCCGCAGCAGCTGCCGTCGACAACCGGAAGTTCGTACATCTCAGCGGCCCCCTGCTACTAGGGACGCTCCCGGTTGCTAACCTTCCGGGGCTGGCGCGTTCCGTGACGTCAGGAGCGCGAGGCCGTCTGCGCGCCGCGCACTTCCGGAAGGCGAGGGGAAGGAGCCTGCGGTTGGCTCCCTACAAGGAAAGCAAACCGGAAGAGAGTTGTCTCAAGTGTGCAGCAAAGTTTTGCTGGAAGAATCCGGGAGAGAGTGGAAGCTCGTAATTTGAGTTCGTTGGTGCAAAACTGAAGAAACACAGCCAATTATTTATTAAAGACCGCCTTGACGTTTCCCTCAGCTCAGGTACGTATTTTGCTAGACTGGGTTGTTAGGTCACTAGAAAGAAAGTAAACAGTTGTGTCAGGTGTGCAGCAACTCTTTGCAGGAAGAATCCGGGAAAGATTGGAAGCTCATACTTTGAGTTTTTTGGTGCAAAACTGCATAAACACAGCTAATCATTTATTAAAGACAGCCTTGACGTTTCCCTCAGCCCAGATACACATTTTATTAGACAGGTATTTTTTTCCTGCCTCTAAGTCCTTGACCTCTCTTTCCTTAGAGCATTACATTAGAGAACTGGTAACTGTACCAATAATTGGTACAGGTATTGATAACTGGTAATTGATTCTCTGCATTTTGGGGATATAAATCTTTTTAAAAGTTCTTCCCCGTGTTACAACCCAGGGCTGTCTTTCTTAAGGAACTAGGAGTCATCCTTTTAAAATGTCAGAAAAGGAGACAGCACCCGTATCTCCCAGTCTCCTTGGAAGCATAGAAGCCTAAGTTAGGCAGGCGCTTTGTTTCAAGTTGTAAAACTGCCTCCCATCACGAAGCTTAGAGAAATTTTACTTTTCCTTTGTGAAGGCTTCCCTGGTAGCTCAGATGGTAAAGCATCCGCCTGCAGTGCAGGAGACCCAGATTCAACCCCTGCATTGGGAAAATCCCCTGAAGAAGGACATGGCAACCCACCCAAGTATCCTTGCCTGGAAAATTCCATGGACAGAGGAGCCTGGTGGGCTACAGTACATGGGGTCAAAAAGAGTCGGAATTTCCTTTGGGTAAACAGAACTGACCTAAGAGTTTCCCTACTCTTAAAATATCTTAAGCTTTCTGTTGAGTTGAGTTCAGACAGAGTCCTGGCCCCCCTTTTCTGTTGTGATCGTCTTGAATAAATCTCTGCCTGTTTAACTTTGACATCAGTAATGTGGAACTTTGGGGTGAGCAGATATAAACAAGAACAACAGACCAGAAATTGAAATTAGTATCTGTTCTTTTAAAAACTTCCTCATTCAACAATTTTTTTAGACTTTCTACTCCTTCAGAACTGTGAGTATTGAACAGTAAACAAGATATCATCCTTGCTCTCATAGCCCTTAGGGTCAAATGGAAATAACACAATCGTCACATTCATTCTTATTTTGAAGTGCATGATGTTAAAAATGACAAGCACAGAGTCTATAGTAAAAATTGTGTAAAGGACTATTGTAGGTAAGATGGTCAGTATAGTCTCTTCTAGCTGCTTGTGGGTAATAGACTCATGCAAACCCATGTAGAATTGCCGGGACTAGGCATCTTAATGCTGGGTTCCAGTGTGAGAAAGACCATTGGTGACACACACTAATTTTAGTTTCCAACCTGGATATTTATCAATAATGAAGTGGCTCCTTGGGTTTCTTCTTTCCCTTATCCACAATCTTATTCAGAGCCTTACATGGAAGAAGGTTAGTATTTAATGCTACTCCTTTCCACTCCTCAAAAAAATCCAATATTCAGCACACCAAAAAACAAAACAAAAGCACCATCTTTCCTTCCTTACAATATCTCGTTTTACCATTGTGTTCCTCATCTTGATTAATGGCATTATTCTTTACTCAGGTGTTCAGATGTAAAATCTTGGAGTCATCATTTCTCCTTAGCTTTCCACCTGCAACATGCTTACTGGTTATGGCAATGTACTAAATAATTCTGAAATAGCAGAGTTAAACTAATGATTCCAAGTGATTAGAGCATTCTAATCATTCTAATCATTCTAGTGTTTCTTCAGCTAGCTACTTGAATCAGAATCAGAAATGGAATTTGTTAAAAATGTTGGTTCTAGGTCACTATTCTAGAAATTCTGAGCCAGAATTTTGGGGATTGGGAACATGGATTCTGTATGCATTTTTACTAAGCTCTCAGGGTAAGTTTTATTTGCACTAACATTTAAGAATCTCTCCATTCCCTCACCACCTATATCCAAATGTTGTCAACTTTTCCCCATTTCCCTAATGTCTCTGTCGTTAATCAGCTCTTTTCTGTTCCCTGCTTCTGACAAAGAATTATTTTTAAATTGCTTGAGATCTTAAGCAGGCAGAGAAGCTGGAAATTATTGTGATTTTTGCATAATACTGTATTATTTGTAAACTGTCATGAAACATTTTTAATTCCATCGCAGGAACTAGGAACCAGTTTCCTGGGAGAAAATATTGTATTTTGCTTGTATAATATAAAATGACAATTTGGGGCACACATGCCTATTTAAAAGACAGAATGCCCAACTAATTGGTGTTTTTGAATTTTTTCTGTTAATAATAATGCTACGTGTTCATTTACATGTTTTTGTCTTGCAAACAAGTTGTATCAATCAGGAGAGATTTAAAAACATAAAAGAGAAGAAAAGTTATACTTACTTAAATTAACCTGCATACTAGGAAAAGACCCCTATTGTTCTGATTTATCAGGGAACACCCCAGCTGACAGAACAGGAGTCTTCCATGGAAGTGTGTAAAATACCACTGGCCTATTAAGTAAAATCTAATTGTCCCTCCCTGGTCACATATTGAATAATATTGCATGTTAATTAAGTATATGTTGTGTACCAGATCTCATGTTATGAAATGCTAAACAATTCTGCCATTATTGTTCCTAATTTACAATTAAGAAACCACAATAAAGGATAATCAAGTTGGTGAAAATCAGCGTGAGTAAAGGCAATAGAGCTGGGCAATAAACTCAGGCACTATAGCCGCAGAGGTCAGTATTCCCTCTTACGTTTGTCTTCTCCTAGTTGTAGGCTTCCATGATTTGAGTCTAGCTTATTGTCTCAATCAGCTATTGTTAGAATAATGCTGCGTAACCACTATTGAAAAATACATCAGTGGCATACAGCAAATAAGCATTTATTTTTCACATGTTTTTGGTTAAGGTGAGAGTTACAAATTTAAGTTGGCCTTATGGATAAGTAGAAAGGGGATGGAGGATAGGCATAAAGAGAAATGAGCAGCCATGTATGTATTTTTTCTTTTTAAACAGTTACTGGTTACCCAAAGTCCTACCTGATGGCCTTGACACATATCTCATTGGAGAGAGAGATGTCACATGGCTTCTTCTAGCTTCTGGTAATCTGAGAATTTTGGTATTAAAATGGGCATATTCTACTCCCTATAGAAATTTATGTTAGTAAGGAAAAAGAAGACAACTCATATTGATAGGGATTTCATTTATATTGATGTGTGTATGTGAAAGTCACTCAGTCGTGTCTGACTTGTTGCGACCCCATGGACTGCAGTCTCCCAGATTTCTCTGTCCATGGATTTCTTCAGGCAAGAATACTGGAGTGGGTTGCCGTTTCCAACCCAGGGATTGAACCCAGGTCTCCCACATTGCAGGCAGATTCTTTACTGTCTGAGCCATTTATATTGATAGGCATATCAATTTTAGCTCCGTCAATGGCACCCCATTCCAGTACTCTTGCCTGGAAAATCCCATGGATGGAGGAGCCTGGTAGGCTGCAGTCCATGGGGTCTCTAAGAGTCGGACACGACTGAGCGACTTCACTTTCACGCATTGGAGAAGGCAATGGCAACCCACGCCAGTGTTCTTGCCTGGAGAGTCCCAGGGACGGCAGAGCCTGGTGGGCTGCCGTCTATGGGGTCGCACAGAGTCAGACACAACTGAAGCAACTTAGCAGCAGTAGCAGCAGCAGTAGAGAACAAGGCTCAAATAAGTGTTCTCTGGTGGCAAAATTTCCTTGCTTGCCCATTAAGGAAGAGGGAATGTAGGAGGTTGTCTCAACTGTAATGGTCATTCATAGTGACATCTGATAGAAGGAGTCTCTTATACTTTTAAATGGCAGGGTACTGCCACATCAGGTGGATTGTGTATACCCTGAGGTCCAAAAGGAAAAAGTTCAGTAGTCAGGAAAAGGGACTATGAACTGATCACAAGTGGAGAGAATGCACTAAAAATCTTGAAGGTGAAGGAAGAGTTGGAATTTCAGAGGACCACTAAAGAACAGTAATTCAAGATAAGAAGGAACAGTGTTGTCGGACTAGGCACTGCGTAAACAAGTAGGAATCTGAATAAATGTTAAGGTTAAATATCTAAAACACACAAACAAACAAACACCAACTGTGTAAATGGGCTGTGGTTCCTGAGAGGAAAGAAACGAGGTGAGTATCTTTGGAGCTCTGCCTGTGGAAAATTTCCCAGCTATAGTGCATGAACCTGGAGTTCAGTCAGAATATGGAAGTCTCTCTTATCTGAAGAGGCAGAGATCAGAGTTCTAGGCTTTTAATGGTTGGGGTCTGTGGGCCAGGGCGTTAAGAAAAAAGTCTGTGGAGGTCATGAAGTTCATATAGAGGTTCCCCACACATCCTTGACTGAAAGCTTGATAGTACTACCAGACATGGCCACACGAAGTTAATAAGAAACTTGCTGTTACAGAGGTGGGAGCAGAGCAGAGACATTAGATATTAAACAGTGCTGGGGACTTTGGAATTAGGGCCCAGACATACTGAATAGATCTCTTTAACACCTCCTAACATAGTGGAAATCAAATGGAATCACTGCTTTATGATAAAGACCACACCCAGAGAAAGGCCCTCTTTATACTCACTTTAACAAAGCTTAGAAACTAAGCTCTAACAAGATTCTTAGAGGAGAAAGAGTTTGAGATCGGATCTCACCAGTTTACTAAGGGGCTTCCCAGTAGCGCTAGTGGTGAAAAATCTGCCTGCCAATGAAGCAGACAAAAGAGACGCAGGTTTGATCCCTTCCCAGCATGGGTTGGGAAGATTCTCTAGAGTAGGAAATGGCAATCCATTCCAATATTCTTGCCTGGAAAATCCCATAAACAGAGGAGCCTGGCAGGCTGAAGTCCATGGAGTCACAGAGTCAAACATGACTGAGTACACAGCACACAATTTACAGGGACTTGCAAATAGATAAACAGAAATTATACAGTCTCTAAAAAGGAGATATAGAAAGATTCAAGAAAAGAACAAAACACTTGGAACTTACATGAAAGTGTTATACAGTTTAGTATATATGCACTGGAGCTCGAAAAGAAAAAGCAGTATAATGAGGCAATAAAATATTTCGGTAAATGATTAAAAAACTTTGATTTATGGTTCCAAGAAGATCAGAGAGTAGTAAGCAAGATAAATACCAAGAATAGCACATATAGGCATTATCAGTCACACAGAGTCACAAATATCGAGTCCAAATTAGAACATCTTGAAATGAGCCAAAGAAAAAGATGCATTACACACCAAAGAAAAATAACGCATATGAAGGCATAGTTCTCATCTGAGACAATGGAGACCAGAAGCAGTAGCATCTTTCGGGTGCTAAAAGAAATTAAAAAGTTATCAGCCTCGAATTCTATATCCAGTTAAGTTATCTTCTTAAAAAAAAAAAAGTCAAAGATGTTTTCAGGCAAGTGAAATCTGAGGAAACTCATTTCCAACAGACTAAACCACAGATGTTTTTCAGGCTGAATGGAAGTGGTACAAGATGGAAAATTTTATTTACAGAAAGTAGAGAATGGCAAGCAGAAATGGAAAATCACTGTGTAAATACAAAAACCTATTTTTATTTCTCCCTAATTTTCTTGAATGCAGTGCTTTGTGTAAGGCCATGTTTATGATGTATGTGCATGTAAAAACATGGCAATAGAACTTAAAGGTAAAAGACAAGGGAGGTGAAGTAAATGGAAATAGACTCTTTCCCATTTGTGCAATATGATATGTGACATGTGAAGTTTGAAATGTCAGGTGTGAAAAGGGATTCATGAGGTAGGAAGCTCCTAAAGGTTAGAAGTGGGATGTTTATAAATAGAATCGTGCTCTCCTAAGGCTATTGCATTTGTTAAGTATGAGGTGCGAAATGTTAAGTGTGAAAGAGGGTTTATGAAGTAGTAACTACTAAGGGTAGGAGTGAAAATTGAAGTGACCCAATATTGTTGCTAAATAGGCATTGTAACAATTATAATACAGAGAAATATTCTTAGAGCAGCCAGCAAAAAATAATAAATAGAAGTTATATCTATAAAAGATAATATAAATAGCACCAAATAAAAATATACCTTTGTCATTTATTTCTTACAGTAGATCATGAAAATTGCATTTTTTAAAAATAATAAATGTGATACATTGATACCACTGAGGTTTAGAAACTTATCAAGACAAAATAATTGTACCACCCTAAGAGTGTCATTTCAATATCCCAGGATTGTATATGTGCCTGTGTGTATATATGTATTCAGTTCAGTTCAATCGCTCAGTCATGTCCAACTCTTTGTGACCCCCATGGACTGCAGCATGCCAGGCTTCCCTGTTCATCACCAACTCCTGGAACTTGCTCAAACTCATATCCATCAAGTCGGTGATGTCATCCAACCATCTCATCCTCTGTTGTCCCCTTCTCCTGCCTTCAATCTTTGCTTATATATTTAGAACAATGCTTGCATGCTCAGTTGCTCAGACCCTTTTCTACCCTATGGACTGTAGCCTGCCAGGCTTATCTGTCCATGAAGTTTTCCAGGCAAGAATACTGGAGCATGTTGCCATTTCCTATTCCAGGGGATCTTCCTAACCCAGGGATCAAACCTGTGTCTCCTCTATTGGTAGCTGGTTTCTTTACCACTGAGCCACCTGGGAAGCCCAATCAGAACAATAGACTATATGTAATTTATATTCTATTTTTATATTTATGTCATAAATGATATTTTATTTGTCACAAGGGTATCTGTAAACATGAATTTTAATTTCTTTTATGTATTTACTATATTGGACAATTTCCCTATAGCTAGAACACTGTTATTACTAATGATGTAATAACATTTGTTATTGTAATAACATTTGTCGTGTCTGACTCTTTGTGAGAGGACCCCATGGACTGCAGTATGCCAGGTTCCCCTGTCCTTCACTATCTCCCAGATTTTTCTCTTGAGTTCCTTTTCACTTTCTGCCATTAGAGTGGTATCATCTGCATATCTGTATTTATTAAAAATACCACTAGTGTATTATTTTGATTAAATATTTTATGCATCTTTGCCCATGAATTATTTCTTAAGGGAATGTGTGTTGATGCTCTCATTTTAGGGTATTGGGTATACAGAGTTTCTCTGCCTTGAAGATTAAAAAAATATTGTGTCACTTGTTTAAAAAGCTGAAGTGGATAGAGCTGAGGCAGTACTAACTGATGAATGATTTCACTGACTGTAGCTGATCACCCAACCCAATGAATAATATTAATAGCTGTAGAAAGTAAACCCAGTACTGTGGTCAATACAGGTAGGAACACAGGAGGGTGATGTTTGAGACCAGAGCCACTGTGAAGTAGGGCTAGAATACCTTTGTCTCCCATGGTTTGCATCATCACTTGGGAGATGGTTGGGCCTCAGAGAGGAGGGTTATACTAGTTCACATTTCATCCTATGCAGCAATTTAGTATTCCTGAGGTGAGGGATAGTGTATTGGCAGTGAACCTAAAAGCAAAAGTCAGTATCCGTTTTGAGGGGAAGAAGGAATGAGATTATTGTGTGAAATAAAGCAGTTTTGACTGGTTTTATATGCCTACTGCACAGCAGAATCTTCCTTAGCATGAGTGTTACCAAGTGGGTAAAAAACTGCACTTATGGGGCAGTGGGAATTTACTGAGGCACGAACGGTCACTGGGATGAAAGGGTCATGACGTTTGTAATCTGTAAGTGATATGTCCGCAACTCTTCCCTAGGGCCTCTTTGGTGCAATATAGTCTTTGGTGGTTGATATTAGCAGGTCAGAGGAGGGAATGCAGTTTATGTCTTAAAGGTGAGAAACAGGATGGGCACCTCATAAAAGAAACCAGATCCACCAAGGCCATTAAATATGTAAACCTTTGTGAACAGATCTTGCCATTCTTTGATAGAGCTAGAACCCAACTTGGAATTTGCTGGAGACACTATACTTGTTTGTTTCATTCCAGAAAGAGCGTATGATATCTGGATAGCCATAGTTGTATTTTAAAGTGGCTCTTTAATTTGGAAAGATATACTTAATGCCATTCATGAGAGAAAAATGCTTCCTAATGATCCATTGCTTCCATATGATGAAAACCTAGTTTTTATTAATAAACATTTTCTGTGAATAGCTGAAACTATTTATATATTAAAAATGGCTAAAATTTTTGAATATTTAAAAATATTTGAGCATAGTAAGTTTATATGGTTCAAAATTCAAAATGTATAAAAAGATATTTACTGGAAAACTGTCTTCCATCCCTACTCACCAAATAAACAGCTCCTCTTTCAAAGCCTAAAAATGTCTTGTTTTTCATGCAGCTTCCAGAGATAAACATATGTATATAAGTTACATAAAAGTGTCATTTTTAACACAAACAAGATGGTAGTGTTCTTTACATACAGTCTGGTACTTTGTTTTTGCTTGGTATTATTTTTTAAAATACCTTAGTGATCATTCCATATCAGTATATTATATGAAATTTGTCATAATGTTTTATTCACTTCTGAACTGTGAATTTTTTGTGAGCCGTAGGCTTTTTTGCCTTCTTTGGTCCCTTTCTTCATGAATAATAGTAACGATAATAGTAATAATAGCAATAATAATAAAGTTCTATTTTATGACTTCGTGTTGGTACCAACTATGTGTTGGTATAAAGATGAATATAATCAAAGCTGGAATGATTATTATTTATTACTGTTATTTCTTGAAATTTAAATTAACATATTTTCATGGATTCCTATGTGTACTGTGAGCCTTAGGCTCACAAAGTGAAAGATAGGTCAGCTGTGGTTTTATTACTACAAAGTTTTCCATAGTGAAGTGAAGTGAAAGTTGCTCAGTCGTGTCCGACTCTGTACGAACTGATGGACTGTAGCCCGCCAGGCTCCTCTGTCTATGGATTTCTCCAGTCAAGAATGCTGGAGTGGGTAGCCATTCCCTTCTCCAGGGGTTTCTTCCTGACCCGGGAATCAAATCTGGGTCTCCTGCATTGCAGGCAGATTCTTTACTGTCTGAGCTAGCAAAGAACCTGTGGAAGTTTTCCATAATAAGCACATTATTTTAATCAAGTCCTCATTGATGGATCATTAGGTTGTTTCAAAAGTTTTTGATTTTTTAATAGTAAATGGAGTTTAAAAATTGTAGGAAAACAAAAAGATGCAGCCAAACACAAGAAGTATTTACATACCTTTTTAGAATAATACTACCTTCTAAACTAAAATTATTTTATTTTCCTGAATATTTTTAGCTGATAGCAAAACAAATTGCCATGTAGTGCTAGTACAATGTGTGCATGCTCAGTCCTGTCCAGCTGCAGCCCTGCCGCGAGGCTCCACTGTCCATGGAATTTTTTAGGCAAGAATACTGGAATGGGTTGCCATTTCCTTCTCCAAGGGGTCTTTCCGACCCCGGGATCGAACCCAGGGATCTTCCTCATTGCAGGCATCTTCTGCTTCTCTTGTATTTCCTGCATTGGCAGGTGGATTGTTTACTACTGCAGCACTTACAGTATCATTTATTGTCTTGCATGATTTTTATATTCTTTTTCTCCCTATGTGGCTCAGAGGTAAAGAATCTGCCTGCCATTGCAGAAGATGCAGGTTTGATCCCTGGGTAGGGGAGATCTGTTGGAGAAGGAAATGGCAATCCACTCCAGTACCCTTGCCTGGGAAATCCCATGGACCGAGGAGTCTGGCAGGGTACAGTCCATAGGTTTGCAAAGAGTTGGACATGACTTAGTGACTAAACAATAACAACAACAACTCTTTCTATGTACATCATCCCCTTCTCTTTGTCTCCTCCTTTCATTCAGCTAAATATTACTATTCTCTTTAGAGTTCTTCCTTCTTTGCTATCAGTTCTTTAAGTTTGTCCTGAAGGCATTTATTTATATTTAAACACTTTGGTAGAATTCAAAAATGAAGAAATGGCCAGAATTTACCCCAGTATTGTTAATATTTGAAATGTGCCTGCATAGAATTTCCCTGGACTGAATTTATAAATAGCCTAACACAAAAATTAATTCATATGCTGCCAAATGTCTTATAAACTAAATGATCAAATTGTCTTATATCCTTGACTCTCACAAGTTTATCAACTGTGCTTTTTCTTTATCCCCTCCTTTATACCTGTCTCCTGACAGATTCATTTGTTAGGTATATAATTGACTATCCTAACAGTAACATGAAGCTCTCATAGCATATTTAGCTCAGTATGGCTTCTCTCAGTGAGATATTTTCCTAATTACTTTTATGTTTGTAGGCCAGGGATTAAAACTAAATGAGGCTGGGGTTGGATAGGTAGATGCTTATATAATCAACCAGAGAATGATGGTGCTGTCTAAAAGCAGATGTTGTTACTTGTTTTTAGTCAGTTTTTATTATATAAGATTAGAAGGCATAAATTGATTTCTCAAAGTAAACCAGAAATTCATATATTTAATGATATCACTTTTCCATTAGTGAAGAAAATAAATAAAAATATCTAAATAACAAACAGTATTCAGCCAGCACTGCATACCAAATAAAACATATGTGTAAGCTGTAGAACTCATTGATAGGCAGTATAAAACTTCGGTGTAAACTGTACGAGGACAAGAATGTGTATCTGCCTAGGGATTTAACAAGTGTTCCTGCATGTGGTTGGTGTTGAGTAAATATAGGTGAATATACAGAATGAATTTAAAAAGTAAGACTTCTTATTTTGAATAGTAGTAATAATGTTTCTTTTATTCATATATCACAGCTTGCTGAGGAATAAAGAAGATGGAAAGATGTAGTGCAAATTCTTCGAGTTAACCAAACTCCATTATTTGAAGGAAAAAAATAAACACTAAATAGACTTTCATGTATCTATAGAGCCTTAGAGTTCTTACATACTTACAAAGAATTAAGTGTAATCCCCTATATTTTGTTGAAGAGAAAAGGGATGTCTATAGATGTATAATATTTTTAGTGGGAAAAATTACCATAGGCAGGACTGAAATTCAAACCTCTTGATTTTTAAAACGGGGCATTTTTGTACCATGCAGTGTTTTCTAGTTTGTCACTAGTGCTATCCCTCAGGAAACATTTGGATAATATGGATTTACTTCCTACATCTGTAAGGGGTTCAGATTTTTAAAAATTAGAACTTCTGTTAGGAAAAAATTTTTAAATTAAATTAATATCTTTTTCTTGTCATAAATGGACTTACTATAACTATTGGATACACACAACAAAGTTTGATTTTATGAGTAAGATACCATTAAAAATCATTTAAGCCATAATGAAAGTTGTAACTGGTCTGAAGACCACTTTTGGCATAGTTAGTATTCATAGCAGTGAATGATTCTTCCTGTTATATCAAATAAACTCATCTTTAAAGCTGAAAATGATGTAGCATCTCCATAATGTTCATCTCAAAGGATGACAAGGTGTCAGGATGATAAGAAACATTGAGTAAATATCTAAATTTGCTGTAAAGAAAATAAGAATTTTCCTTTAAAAATTATCATCAAATATATTTATTATATGTTTTGCTACAGTGCTAATAAGGAAACCCTATTATGCTAATAAGGATATGCTAGTAATTGATTATTAATTATTAATTATTCTTAGATATCTAATAAGGTTATCTATACTCATGATCACCTTCAGCAGTCAGCATAGGCATACTGAGAAAGGAAGTCTGAGTAGATCTTCAAGGAAGTATTTCTTTCCCACAAACACTGTTGCAACTTCCTAATTTTGATTTTGTAGAAAGGGTACAGTACAATAAACTGTGATGGCAACCTACCTGTATCCTCAGGAATGCCCCCAGAATGTGTATTAATCTGCTGAGCAGGTCCTAAAGGTGGAAAGTGAAAGTGAAAGTCATGTCCAACTCTTTGCGACCCCATGGACTATAGCCTGCCAGGCTCCTCTGTCCATGGAATTCCCCAGGCAAGAATACTGGAGTGGATAGCCCTTCCCTTCTCCAGGGGATTTTCCCAACCCAGGGATCAAACCCAGGTCTCCCACATTACAGGTGATTCTTTATGGGCTGAGCCACCAGGGAAACCCCCTAAGGTGGAGGCAGAAGAAATTAGCCTAAACTTCTAAATGGAGCCAGGTGGTACATCCACACAGCTTTTCATATCAAATAAATGATCACAAGCTCATGATGCAGTTGAAATATTTATCCAGCATCACTCTTCTGCTTATGTATTCGGTCTACTTATTAATTTAATTCTTGGCTTGGTGTTACTTATGTTTCTATGGAAAACATTTACCTTACACTTGGCTTACTGCACTGCAGCCTCAAGAAAGACCTTTGAAAACTTACAGGATATGTATAGGACTATTCAACATCCACTGGGTCACCGGAAAAGCAAGAGAGTTCAAGAAAAACATCTGCTTCATTGACTACACCAAAGCCTTTGACTGTGTGGATCACAACAAACTATGGAAAATTCTTCAAGAGATGGGAATACCAGACCACCTGACCTGCCTCCTGAGAAACCTGTGTGCAGGTTAAGAAGCAACAGTTAGAACCAGACATGGAACAATAGACTGGTTCCAAATCGGGAAAGAAATACATCAAGGCTGTATATTGTCACTCTGCTTATTTAACTTATACACAGAGTACATCATGTGAAAGGCTGGATGAAGCACAAGCTGGAATCAAGATTGCTGGGAGAAATATCAATAACCTCAGATATGCAGATGACACCACCCTTATGGCAAAAAGCAAAAAGGATCTAAAGAGCCTCTTGATGAAAGTGAAAGAGGAGAGTGAAAAAGCTGGCTTAAAACTCAACATTCAGAAAACTAAGATCATGGCATCTGGTCCCATCACTTCATGGCAGATAGATGGGAAAGCAATGGAAACAGTGACAGACTTTATTTTCTTGGTTCCAAAATCACTGCATATCGTGACTGCAGCCATGAAATTAAAAGATGCTTGCTCCTTGGAAGAAAAGCTATGACCAACCTAGACAGCATATTAAAAAGCAGAGTCATTACTTTGCCGACATAGGTCCCTCTAGTCAAAGCTATGGTTTTTCCAGTAGTCATGTATGGATGTGAGAGTTGGACCACAAAGAAAGCTTGGCACTGAATAATTGATGCTTTTGAACTGTGGTGTTGGAGAAGACTCTTGAGAGTCCCTTGGACTGAAAGGAAATCAAACCAGTCAATCTTAAATCAGTCCTGAATATTCATTGGAAGGACTGATGCTGAAGCTGAACCTGCAATACTTTGGCCACCTGATGTGAAGAGTTGATTCATTGGAAAAGACATTGATACTGGGATAGATTGAAGACAGGAGGAGAAGGGGACGACAGAGGATGAGATGGTTGGACGACATTACCAGTTCGATGGACATAAGTTTGAGCAAGCTCCTGGAGTTGGTGATGGACAGGGAGGCCTGGCGTGGTGCAGTCCATGAGGTCTCAAAGAGTCATACCTGACTGAGTTACTGAACTGAACTGATTAATTAAAATTTTCATGTATCTTACTGGGTCTGTGTGAGAAAACATCACTAAATGAAGACAGTTACAGGAAGTACAAACTGGGAATTCCATTATTTAGTATCTGCACAGTTCCTATCTTTTTTTAGAACAAATGACTTTGTTCAGCTTGAATTACTGGAGGATGCTAATAAATAGAACAGTTCTAAAAACATACACTGAACATCCTGTCATGTGAAAACTGCATATTCTCTCACAGCAAAAGAAACGATGATGAAAAGCCAGTTCTGTACTTTACAGTTAAAGCAAATACAGCAGAGGAAAAGGAAAGAAAACAAGTATCCAAGAATGATGTCAACCTCGAGATACTGATTTAATTATTATGTTGCTTATCACCAGGGGAAAAATGCTTTACCTTCATGAATGTATCAATCAGAGCTTATGGAAGAGAACTTTTAAAGTAGATTTTATGCTTTAGTGTGATTCATTCATGTGTTCGTTCATTCATTCATCCTTTGAATTGATCAAACCTGTATGAGCACTAAATGAACATCTTCAATATCCCCTTTTTGAGAGATGTTCACATTCACACTCCCATGGTCATCAGGCAGGCTGACCCCACTTTTCATCCACAGCTGGCAAGCTTGAGGTGGGCACCTGACCCAGTGTAAGCCGTTCAGCATTCATTGCAATGAATTTGAAACTAGCACTATATTGCACTCATACCTGGGAATGTTTTTTGAATGGTTAAAATGTAAAAACACACTCAGGTTTTCTCCCATGTCATCTAGGGTGTAGCTGAAGCTGATATAAATATTGAAAGAAAAAAAAATGATAGAAACCAAGATGAGGAGTGGATAGTGACCGTAAGTTTTCTTTCATTTTTTGCTTTTCTAGGTTTGTCTGCTTTCATTCATTTGGTTGTTTTGTTTTTCTTTTAAATAACAGACTGCATTTTATTTTCCAGTTGTGGAATTTTTCCAAGATATTTTCATACCATTCTGTTTTCTGATACTGTGCTCTTACATTTTCCCTTAGTTGTTTTCTTATACTGATATGTTGTGCTTTACTTGCTTTTTAAGCAATATCAAATAATATTAGCTCCGTGGATGAGCTATTGTGTTAACACACTGATATGATAACCAAGACATAGTCCCAAACTTTAGGCCCTCACAGTGAAATGAAGGAACTAATACAGTAACATAGACTCAGTAAAACTAAAGTTGGACTACATTTTTAAAAAAGAGGAATTACTGTATGAAAATAAATGACGACTATGCTGTTGTACAACATTGGGTTAAAAATTTACAGATGTTAAAATAAATAAAATCCATTTTTTGATCTCTTCACCCATCTGACTAAATAACTAATAAAACTATTTCATGTAATGTAGTCTGCATTAGCTAACTTCAACTGCATTACTGGATTTTATTTGACTCGAATTTGCATACTTCTCTACCAGACTCTATAAAGAAAAACAGTAAATAGTAATAATAATAATAATGTATATGGATCAAGCAACTGAGAACACACATGGCAGTTACATACAACAAGGGTACAAAATCACCAATGCTATAATGAAAACCAGTAAACAAAATTACTGAATGAATACAGGATCTTAATTTTATTTTCTTAAATCTAAATCCCGTAAGTCTAGTATAGATTTCTCCGTAGAACAATTTCCCCAAACAGATTAAAACAATAATGCCTAATTGTGTGAAATGCTTCTGTGTTATATATTGACAAATCCGAGTGTTAGGTAATTTTACATAAAAATACTGCCTTCACAGAATACTTTTAACAAAGCAGGACAATATTATATGAGTCAGATTTTTGTGTTTCTAAAATTCTCTGTTCTTAAGAATTTTAAATTGAAAGATAAAATTTTTAAATGAGATGCGAACAAGAATGCCTATAAGAGTAAATGCAGCTTCTAGTTAAGCTAGGTTTTTAAATATTTTGAATTTTCAAATATTTAATATCTGAGACAACCATTAAGAATTTTATTTTTTGTAAAGCACAATGAGTTTAAAGTTCTTTGTAAAACATAGTGATGAAAAGTCTTTCCCAGAAATACTATATATATAATTAGTGAAAAGTGGTATGAAGGAGGAAATACTTGAGTCTGGGAAATTTAATCTCATTCTGGAAAAGAATCTTGCAGAATTATACTTTGGAGAGACAGATCTTAAGTGTCTGCAAACTTCAGATTCTTGGCATATTAAAGTTAAAGCTAAGTGTTAAAAATTCATCTGAGGTCACTAGAGAGAGATCTTCTGTTAAAGGTAGAAGTATATGTCTAGGGAATACATTAGGAGAATTTTAGAATTTAGTTCACTCAGTAATAAAAATGCCAATGCAGAAAACTGTTCATCAGAAAGGATACAAGAAATAGTGAAAAATATATATTTGAAAAATATATATTTATCAAGTGATTTCAATTTTTAAAATTTCACTTGTAAAACTGATTTATTAAAGTACAAAGAAGATATATTAGTTTAAGAAATGTACAAAGTTTGTGCTGGTTTTCTATTTCCCTGATAAGCCAAAAGATAATTTTTTTTAATAAGTAAGGAGAGAAAGTCTAGAGCTGACAATAGTCTTTTGGGGCTTGAATGCTTGGGAACAGCCAGTGAGCCCCAAGTCACCCCCACTTCTCCATCTGTGTCTGTGAGTTTGTCATATTCAGGAATATGAAAATGACATTTTCTCATTGTCATGAATAGTCTTGTCCAACTTGTCATTGTCCAGTCTTGTCATTGTCATGAATGTCACTCCCATTCTTCCCCATCTCTCTCTTCCACCATGTTCAGGAAAAGAAATACTTTGATTTTAGAGATAGCACTATTGGAAGCGGAGAGGGGGCACTAGGAAGTTATATTGTTAGCAGCCAATCTGAAAGAATCTGAGGTTTTATCTCTGGATCCTCTCACCTCCATATTCGTTCTGTTAATCCTGATGTAGTCTTCTCTTTGGTTCTTCTCCAAAGAGATCACACCAGGTTTAAATTCTTCCTTGAGCCTATTCCTCCCTTCGAATCTAAGACATTCTTCCTCTAGCATATCTTCACTAATTAGTCTTTAGGCGACTTATGTCTCTGGCTCAAGTTTTATCAATTTAACTGCAAATTTATAAATATAAACACACATGATCTGTGTCCTATGTAATATACTAAAGTTACCCACAATTCTGAAAATTCATTATGTGATGTTTAAAGTCTCTATCATCCAGATGGCTCTACAGAAAATTAGATTTGTTGCAAGCATTTGTTACAATAAATAAAATTCTTTTTTTCCTGTTTTTGTTTGTTTTTGATTTTCGGAATAGAGAATATTGATAAGCTCTTTGTGTTGATGGACTTCCCTGGTGGCTCAGATGGTAAAGTGTCTGCCTACAATTCAGGAGACCTGGGTTCAATCCTTGGATTGGAAAGATCCCCTGGAGAAGGCAATGGCAACCCACTCCAGTACTCTTGCTTGGGAAATCCCGTGGGTGGAGGAGTGTGGTGGGCTACAGCCCATGGGGTCCCACAGAGTTGGACAAGACTGAGCGACTTCACTTTCACTTTCACTTTGTGCTGATAGGGACAGGGGAAATGGGGGAAACTCAAACACTCAAATGAGCTCATTTTCTAAATAACTTTAAATGGCCAAAAAAAAAAAAAAAAATTGACTCATGTATTTCAGAAAACTTTCCTTGAACTTTAAATAGATTTATTTCAGAAAAATATTAGATTGGCTTTAAAGGATAGATTTCTCAGTTAAAAGAAACAATAATTGCGTTAAGAATTGGACTCTGTGGGAGAGGGAGAGGGTGGGAAGATTTGGGAGAATGGCATTGAAACATGTAAAATATCATGTAAGAAATGAGTTGCCAGTCCAGGTTCGATGCACGATACTGGATGCTTGGGGCTAGAGCACTGGGATGACCCAGAGGGATGGTATGGGTAGGGAGGAGGGAGGAGGGTTCAGGATGGGGAACACATGTATACCTGTGGCGGATTCATTTTGATATTTGGCAAAACTAATACAATTATGTAAAGTTTAAAAATACAATTAAAAAAAAAGAATTTTATACTGTGAGGTTAGTATGATTGCTTTTTGAAAACCAATATTCAAGGGTGGTGATTAGTCTTACTTGTAACTGGCAATAGGTTACTAATTTTATTCATAATTTCCATGTTTTCACATCAGAATTGGAACCAAAAGTGAGGGCAGGGAGGCCTAAGTACTATGTTTTCAGGGAGAGCTGAGGACAAATGAAGATAAGACACTTCTTCAGGTTTATTTAGAGCACACTATTGCTCCTGTCCTGCTGTGGACTCAAAGATGTCCTTAAAGACAAAGGTAGAAAATGACAGACTTGAGAGAGGATAGTTGAAGGCAAAAAGCAGAAAAAATAAATAAAAAGTCACTTCAAGTTTCTAACCCACTAAGTTTGAATTCAGTGAAATGATTTACACTGTCTCGGCAGTTTTCATTACCTTTTTTGGACTGCCTTGTGTGAAAGCATGATTTTCAGCAGTGAAATGCTATGTGCCTACTTGTTAGGCTTCTGTGTGAGAATGACTTATGTGCAGAATTCCTCTTTGAAAAATAGAAGTTGTATAGATTGTGGTTTAGAAGCTTTTGCCTCACATAGCATAGAAATATAAAAAGTACATGATTGATTAGGCAATAGGGCTGTTGTCATATCTAAAGTATTTAAATATCCTTAGCATTTTAAAGCTTTTAGATTTAGAATATAATAATACACAGTGTTAAAGTACATCACACAAATCTGTATCATGTGATCTGAAACAATATATTATACAAATGAATTTATGGTTTAGCATTATTAGAATTATGTGATCTAATAGAACAAAAAAAGGACTTCCCTGGTGGTTCAGTGGCAAAGAATCTGCCGGTAGTGCAGGAGACGCAAGAGACTTGAGGTTCAATACCTGGATCAGGGAGATGTCCAGAGGAGGGCATGGAAACCCACTCCAGTATTCTTGCCTGGAAAATTCAGTAGACAGTGGAGTCTGAAAGGCTGCCGTCCATGGGGTTGCAAATAGACACAACTAAAGTGGCAAAGCATGCACACACAATAGAACAAAAAACTATTATTTTATATCTCCAAGGTGATTTAATAAACTCTCCATATATGTTGGTCCAGGCATAATCCTCATGAAAAATTATTTAAAGTGATTTTATTGGGCTTATGTAATGTAGAAAATCAAGTCAAAATATAATAGCTGAGACTTTGATTATTACAACAAGCTTAAAATTTATCTTTCACTGAAGCTTGTGCTTCTTCCAACTCAGTGTTTCTCATAATGTACTCTGCTGCATATAAGTTGAATGAGCAGAGTGACAATATACAGCCCTGACATACTCCTTTTCCTATTTGGAACAAGTCTGTTATTCCATATCCAGTTGTAACTGTTGCTTCCTGACCTGCATATAGGTTTCTCAAGAGGGAGGTCAGGTATTCTGGTATTCCCATCTCTTGAAGAATTTTCCACAGTTTATTGTGATCCACACAATCAAAGGCTTTGGCATAGTCAATAAAGCAGAAATAGATATTTTTCTGGAACTCTCTTGCTTTTTTGATGATCCAGCAGATGTTGGCAATTTGATCTCTTGTTCCTCTGCCTTTTCTAAAACTAGCTTGAACATCAGGAAGTTCACGGTTCACATATTGCTGAAGCCTGGCTTGGAGAATTTTGAGCATTACTTTACTAGTGTGTGAAATGAATGCAATTGTGCGGTAGTTTGAGCATTCTTTGGCATTGCCGTTCTTTGGGATTGGAATGAAAATTGACCTTTTCCAGTCCTGTGGCCACTGCTGTGTTTTCCAAATTTGCTGGCATATTGCGTCAAGGCTGTATATTGTCACCCTGCTTATTTAACTTATATGCAGAGTACATCATGAGAAATGTTGGGCTGGAAGAAGCACAAGCTGGAATCAAGATTGCCGGGAGAAATATCAATAACCTCAGGTATGCAGATGACACCACCCTTATGGAAGAAAGTGAAGAAGAATTAAAAAGCCTCTTGATGAAAGTGAAAGAGGAGAGTGAAAAAGTTGGCTTAAAGCTCAACATTCAAAAAACTAAGATCATGGCATCTGGTCCCATCACTTCATGGGAAATAGATGGGGAAACAGTGAAAACAGTGTCAGACATTTTTTGGTCTCCAGAATCACTGCAGATGGTGAATGCAGCCATGAAGTTAAAAGATGCTTGCTCTTTGGAGGAAAGCTAAGACAAACTTAGATAGCATATTAAAAAAGCAGAGATTTCACTTTGGCAACAAAAGTCTGTCTAGTCAAAGCTATGGTTTGTCCAGTAGTCATTTACGGATGTGGGAGACTGAATACCAAAAAATTGATGATTTTTAACTGTGGTGTTGGAGAAGACTCTTGAGAGGCCCTTGAACTGCAAGGAGATCCAACCATTCCATCCTAAAGGAAATCAGTCCTGAATATTCATTGGAAGGACTGATGCTGAAGCTGAAGCTCTAATACTTTGGCCCCCTGATACAAAGAACTGACTCATTGTACAAGATGCTGATGCTGGGAAAAATTGAAGGTGGAAGGAGAAGGGGATGACTGAGGATAAGATAGTTGGATGACATCACCAACTCAATGGACATGAGTTTGAACAAACCATGGGAGATAGTGAAGGACAGGGAACACTGCTATGCTGCAGTCCATGGGTTCACAGAGTTGAACGCGACTTAGCGACTGAATAACAGCAACATATTTTGCAGTAAGCTCTTATAATATTAGTGCCCTGTGACAGCTATAAAGTTATTTCCTAAATATCAGTGCCACCTTTTGAGAGGATAGCAAGTGAAGGTAGTTGCATACAGATATATCATAGGTACCCTCTCCCTTGGGCACTCTACATCCTTCAAACCACATACAGTGCCCAAAGTTAGCGCATTCCTACATTTTTCTCCACCTCCCAGAATTTACTGAAGGAAAAAAAACAAAAACAACACCAGAAATTTAACACAGTTGAAAGAATACACTGTGTCCTAGACAACCCAGAATTAATAGAGGTGGTAGTTCAGTAATTTAAAATAAATGTAATAAATATCCTTAGAAAAACAATGTTGGTAGCGTGAAGGAGGAACAAGAAATTATAAAGATGAAGTGAAAATACTAAATACTAATAAAAAAAAAAAACCTGTTGCCTCATTCTGTTCTTTCCCATCATTGCCAATGTTTCTCTGGAATGTTATATGGATGGATCATATTTTTAGTTCTACCTTATTTAGAAATTGCCTTTCTTCCTTCTGTCCATCTTTCCTTCCACTTCCAACTTTGATGTTTGCTTTGTCTTCACTAATGGCTTTAATCAAATTAATTATTCACTGTTGCTTCTTACATATCTGTTCAATATAATGAAGAAAAAAGAAAATGAAAGACAGTGTCTAGTAGGCATTATGTCTTTATGCCTGTCCTTTAATCCTAAGTGGCAGTAGCAACCCCTCTGTCTGTAGTGACAACCTAGAATGCATCTGGAGATTCTCAGATGTCCCACCGGGTACAAATTCAGCCTCAGTTGACAACCAGTGGTAAACATGCTTCTAGTTTCTCTCACCATAGACTAATTTTTGCTGTTGCTGAATTTCATGTGATTGGGATTAGATGGTATGCATTTTGTCTAATCAACTTACTGCTGTCCTTGAGTGTGGATCTATTTATGCTGTTAGCATCGATGTTTTAGCTATAGTTTGAAGATTAATTCTACTGTTGTATTTGGCTGAATTTCTTTTTTCTTTAGGAAAATTTATTTAGAATATTGACTTTTTTTTTCTTAAATTTTATTTTATTTTTAAACTTTACAGTATTAGTTTTGCCAAATATCAAAATGAATCTGCCACAGGTATACATGTGTTCCCCATCCTGAACCCTCCTCCCTCCTCCCTCCCCGTACCATCCCTCTGGGTCGTCCCAGTGCACCAGCCCCAAGCATCCAGTATCGTGCGTCGAACCTGGACTGGCAACTCATTTCTTACATGATATTTTACATGTTTCAATGTCATTCTCCCAAATCTTCCCACCCTCTCCCTCTCCCACAGAGTCCATAAGACTGTTCTATACATCAGTGTCTCTTTTGCTGTCTCGTACACCAGGTTACTGTTACCATCTTTCTAAATTCCATATATATGCGTTAGTATACTGTATTGGTGTTTTTCTTTCTGGCTTACTTCACTCTGTATAATAGGCTCCAGTTTCATCCACCTCATTAGAACTGATTCAAATGTATTCTTTTTAATGACTGAGTAATACTCCATTGTGCATATGTACCACAGCTTTCTTATCCATTCATCTGCTGATGGACATCTAGGTTGCTGCCATGTCCTGGCTATTATAAACGGTGCTGCGATGAACATTGGGGTACACGTGTCCCTTTCCCTTCTGGTTTCCTCAGTGTGTATGCCCAGCAGTGGGATTGCTGGATCATAAGGCAGTTCTATTTCCAGTTTTTTAAGGAATCTCCACACTGTTCTCCATAGTGGCTGTACTAGTTTGCATTCCCACCAACAGTGTAAGAGGGTTCCCTTTTCTCCACACCCTCTCCAGCATTTATTATTTGTAGACTTTTGGATCGCAGCCATTCTGACTGGTGTGAAATGGTACCTCATAGTGGTTTTGATTTGCATTTCTCTGATAATGAGTGATGTTGAGCATCTTTTCATGTGTTTGTTAGCCATCTGTATGTCTTCTTTGGAGAAATGTCTATTTAGTTCTTTGGCCCATTTTTTGATTGGGTCGTTTATTTTTTTGGAGTTGAGCTGTAGGAGTTGCTTGTATATTTTTGAGATTAGTTTGTCAGTTGCTTCATTTGCTATTATTTTCTCCCATTCTGAAGGCTGTCTTTTCACCTTGCTAATAGTTTCCTTTGATGTGCAGAAGCTTTTAAGGTTAATTAGGTCCCATTTGTTTATTTTTTATTTTATTTCCAATATTCTGGGAGGTGGGTCATAGAGGATCCTGCTGTGATGTATGTCAGAGAGTGTTTTGCCTATGTTCTCCTCTAGGAGTTTTATAGTCTCTGGTCTTACGTTTAGATCTTTAATCCATATTGACTTTTTAAAAATTCTGGTTTATATTAATTTAACAGAGGATGAGATGGTTGGATGGCATCACCCACTCAATGAACATGAGTTTGAGTAACCTCCGGGAGTTGGTGATGGTCAGGGAGGCCTGGCATGCTGTGGTCCATGGGGTCGCAAAGAGTCAGGCATGACTGAGAGACTGAACTGACTGACATTACAGTTACTATTTGGAAAGTGTTTTGAGTTTTTTGTGGCAAAATATACAACTGATTTTATAAATAATGTTTGTCAATTTTAAAAGCATATATTTGTTGATGTATGGCAAAACCAATACAATATTGTAAAGTAAAAAAAAATTAAAAAAATATATATATTCAGGATATAGTATAAAATTCTAGGAATATTAAGGGTGGTACTTAAATCTTTTGTATCATTAGTTTGTCTCCTTAGCCTACTGAATTCTGAGGTAAAGTGGTTCTCGTCTCCTAACATGAATTCTTTTTGGAGGGAGGAAGGAAGCGTGGCACAGTCTTTGTTTCTAATACTTTTACTTTGTATATTTTGCTGCTCTGTTAAAAGAATGTATGTTTATAAATGCTCATAGTATTGTAGCTTCTCAACACTCTGACCGATTCACATTTGTTCCATTAAAACAAAGTAAGACGTTTTTCTTGAGTACTGTGTCATCTAATATAAAACTGCCATCTTACGATATTTTTTGTTTGCCTTTGTTATACTTTTGCCTATTATTTACTGGCTTATTTTTTATTTTTCTAGTCTAAATTACATGTACCTAGATTTCCTTTCCTCTTTTTTCTTTAATAATACATTAAGATTTTAAAGTCTTAATTTATGCTTATTATAATAACCTTTGACTTGTCTTATTTACCCTCGTTGACTTTACATTTTATGCTTATTAGTCTTTCTTAAGAGTTCTTTTCTTGTCTTTTATTAATTTTGCTAAAATGAAACTTGTTTTCATTTTCCCCTTTCATGATTTGAATGTTTTTTTGTCAACTTTGTATTCTCCTTCTGGTGTCCCTCTCTGGTGGCTCAGCTGGTAAAGAATCCGCCTGCAATGCAGGAGACCTGGGTTCATTCCTGGGTTGGGAAGATCCCCTGGAGAAGAGAAAGGCTACCCACTCCAGTAATCTGGCCTGGAGAATTCCATGGACTATACAGTCCATGGGATTGCAAAGAGTCGGACACGACTGAGCGACTTTCACTTTTACTTTTCTGGTATCCCTAATTTTTAAGAAACATAAATAGCTATAGATTTTGAGACATGTGATGCTTCCCCGATCTCCCATTGTTTGTATATAATCAGCTTTTCTATATCTAATCATTTTTTTAAAAGATCAATTTCATTTGTTACACATGTTCTGAATGTTATTGTAAGTTCAATGGTGGGATTTCTTTTGTATGCCATTGCCACATGTAATTTATTTAAAAAGTAGTTATTATGATTATTTTCAATTTTATAAACTTCGCAGGATCTCAAAAGTTCATATATTTTGAATATTTCGAATGTTGAAATTTTCTCTTATGATCCCACTGTAGCTGTGAAACAATGATTTCAGCCTGAGCCCTTGTCTGCAAGAAGTTCTGGATGATGAGGTCTCCAGGGGGAAAAGAGGAAAGCTGTGGAAATGAATGCTTTACTCTTGGTGCCCTGAAAACCTGTCAGTTTATTTTGGGAGATAGACATGTAGCCGAACTATTCAAATCCAAACTTATCAGTGATGAATAGTGATGAATGGGATTTCTAACCAGGAAAGAGAATGAGGACAGAAGAAAGAGTGTGAGCAAACGAATAAGGGGAGGTATGAGAGTGACTGGCATATGCACAGACCCAGTGACGATGGCATGAATGCAAAGTCAAAAGGCACAGAACTCAGTGGCAAGGGATACAGCTAGAGATAATAAAAGATATGTGAATGAGAGGATTTGGGGTATGGACTTTATCCTGTTGGCAATTAAAATAATTGAAATATTTTCCTCAAGGAAAACTATGAAAAGGTTTACGTTTATAAATGATAAGTCAGGTAGCCAACGATGATTTAGAAAGAGCTGAGATTAGAAAGTATTGAACAAGTGGTACCAGAAGAGGAAATGGAAACAGGGAATTTATTCATTTGGGGTAGCTTTTTATCAGAAATCATAAATAAATGGTGTGCAGGTATTGTTAGAGATAGGGATTCCCAGATGGCTCAGTGGTAAAGAACGTGCCTGCCTGCAAAGCAGGGGACGCAGGTTCAATCCCTGGGTCAGGAAGATCCTTTGGAGAAAGAAAAGGCAACCCACCCCAGTATTCTTGCCTGGGAAATCCCATGGACAGAGGAGCCTTGTGGGCTATGGTTCATGGGGTCACAAAAGAGTAGGACATGATTTAGCAACTAAGCAACAACAATTATTAGAGATGGCACGGTCAGAGCTGTCTCTTAGATTTCAAGTATTAGTGACTGGTGGATGCTGAAGTCATTAAGCTTTAAGCAAGATGGAAAAGCACATTCCATTGTATATAAAATTTGTTTGGGAAAGCAGTGGAATATTGCAGTTAGATAGGGTCGAATTAAAATCACTGTACTTACCTTTACTTTTTTTTTTTTTTTTTTAAGACCGTGCATGCTACTTAATCATTTTCATTATTGTGTTCACAGTAAAACATGTAGAGTAATTCTACTCAAGAATTTTTGTAGAGATTAAAAAAAAAAACAAGAAAAAACAGTTAATGTATGAAATGGATTGCTCATTTTATCATAACATTTTTATTGGATTGGCCAAAAGGTTCATTTTTTTTTCTATAATATGGCTCCAGTGACACTTACTTGACTTTAAATTCATTTGAAACAATTTTGTTAGATTGTATTATGACAGCTGGCATATCAGCATGCATTAAAAAAATAAAAATTGGTGAATTTTTGTGTAGCCATTTTAATATTGAAGATGAAAGGAAAAAAGTAACATTTTCAGCATATAATGCTTTATTATTTTAAGAAAGGTAGAAATGCAACTGAAATGCAAAAGAGATGTGTGCAGTGCTTAGAGAAGGTCCTGTGACTGATTGAATGTGTCAAAAATGGTTTGGGAACTTTTGCACTGGAAATATCTTCCTGGACCATACTCTATGGTTGGGTAGACCAGTTGAAGTTATAGTGATCAAATCAAGACATTAATATAAAACAATCAATGTTACACCACATCAGAGATAGCTGGCATACTCAAAATATCCGAATCAAATGTTGAAAATCATTTGCACCCCCTTGGTTATGTTCAGCACTTTTATGTTTAAGTGAAAAAAAAAACAAAACAAAAGCCTTCTTGACTGTATTTCCCATTGAGATCCTCTACTGAAACACAACAAAAATATTCTGTTTTTAAAACAAATTGTGATGGGCAATAAAAATGAAAAGTGGATACTGTATGTAATGTGGAATGGAAGAGATCATGGAGCAAGCAAAAGGAACTACCGCCAGCCACACCAAAAGCGGGTCTTTATCCAAAGAAGGTGACACTGTGCATATGGTGGGGTTGGAAGTTAATCCTCAACTATGATCTCCTTCTGGAAAACCAAATGATTACTTCCAACATCTATTGCTCTCAGTTAGACCAACTGAAGGCAGCATTTGACAAAAAGCATCCAGAATTAGTCAACAAAGAATGCATAATCTTCCCTCAGGATAACATAGACTGCATGTTTCTTTGATGACCAGGCAAAAACTGTTCAAGCTTGGCTGGGACGTTCTTATTCATCTGTCTTTTCACCAGATATTGCACCTTCAAATGTCTGTTTATTTTGGTCTTTACAAAATTCTTTTAAATGGGAAAAATTTCAATTCCCTGGAAGACTATAAAAAGCACCTGGAACAGTTCTTTGCTCAAAAGGATAAAAAGTTTGGGGAAGATGGAATTATGAATTTGCCTGAAAGATGGCAAAATTGAGTACAACAAAATGGTAAATATGTTGCTCAATAAAGCTCCTGGTGAAAGTGAAAAAAGTGTGTCTTTTATTTTTACTTTAAAACCAAAGGAACTCTGGCAAACCCAATATTATTGTTGTTGTAGTTACTATTTTTGTCAATAACATACTTGAAATTTCTATTGGTGAACTATATAGATGTTCAGAATTTGGTAAGTGGATTAAAATGAGCTTTGTGCTTAGGAGAACGTTCAACATTGGAGAAATAATTTTGCATTTTTGGTATCATGAAAGGGCCTGTAGAAAAACCATAATTGGAACAAAGATATTGCTCATCTCTGCACAGGAGAACAGATGAAACACTCTGCTAAACCAGTCAGATAAATAATAGTGATAAGAAGGAAAATCAAAATAGTGCTGCCAGTTAAGCTGAAGAAGAGAGAATGTCCAAAAAGACAGATATCACAAAGAAATAGCAACAGTCAGAAAAATAAAGTCTATTTGATCATTCAGAGGTCAATTTTAGATAGTTTCTCTGGAGTGCTAGAGGAAAAAAATAATAGTACAGTGGATTCAAGGCAGTGAAAGGCATAAGCATGAAAAAAGAGGATGATTGCTCTTGAGAGTCTCTGTCAGAAGAAAGGAAAGAATGGAAACTGAAATACATTAAATATTTCCTATATTTTCTAAGTGGAAAGGACTGACCATGTTCGAAGCTAAGGGGAAGGTGATGGTCAAGGGGGCATGTTATCAGGTGTATGCATCTTTCTGAGGCTTTCATAAATGTGACAGAAACCTCAGAATACTCTTGGAACTTTATATTTCACTTTAGCTCATTCTTTCTTATCATTTCTTATGCCTCACCCATCCTGTATCCATCTATGTTTCAAAGGCATGCACATTTCACACAGGTTTTATTTTTATTTTCTGCTACAAACACACATTCTTTATAATATGTTATAATTCAAATGTGACCTTTGGGGACAAAAGGAGTCATAACTTCTGTAGGTCACAGAAGCAGGTTAGAGAACAGTGGATGCAATACACAATTATCATCTGTTTTTGGCTGCTTAATACTGACAGAGTGGGCTAAATAACAATTATTGTCCTTGAGAACATTGGACTTGTCAAACATAGCATCTAAAAAAAAAAGCAGACAAAATCTGTGTTTTCTTTGGTTTGTTTATTCAATGGCCAGTAGTGACAATATAGGATTAATTTTATTTTTACGGTTTTAAGTAGAATAAAAATCCCAGTGAATAGACATAGATATTCATTAAATACAGTGATGTTTGTGGAAGCTCCATTTAATTCTAGATAAGCAAAATTATTGTGTGTATAGGATAAGCAGAGATATAAACTGTAATTGTATTATTGGACATTTTTGTAATGATTTTGTCCTCGCTGGTCCTTATGTTTTTTAATGCTATAGGCAGAGATAATTTGGAGGGTATAAAACTGCATTTACCAGTATTGAGCTGCAGTGATGTGAAAAGTTTTGATTCAATAGTCACGCCATATTTGGTCAATAGCCAGCTATCGCCATTAGTGAGAAGTGAAAGACCTACATAAAGTGCCAAGTCGGTAAGAAAGACAAATCAGAAGAAGACGAAGTGATCCATGATGAGCAGGGAAAATCAATAAGATTAAAAAAAACACAGCCTATCTCTTAAAGTAAATGAAGAAGGAACTGGCTGATGTTTGAACTACATTTGTCCCATGTAAACAGTCACTCGGAGCAGTAAAGTTTAGCACAAAAATACTTTTTGTTTGTTCGAATTCTCCCTGATTGTGAGCCTATTCTGAAACTGTATACAGTGACTGTACCTGGTAATACATTGAAAAAAAAGTATGTCTTATTTAAAAAAAATAATAATGTTTAAAGAAGCAATTAAAGTAAGGTCTACACTATGCAAAACCCTCTCTGTGCAATAATAAGCCACATGCCTGATTGTCATTCTAGACATTACTCCTACTGGTCTAATCAGATTGAATAAAGAACAGCATGAATAGTGTGTAGGTTGGCCTTGAGGCTAACCTAATTCAATATTCTGTCTCGAAGCATACAGAAAACGTCTTAAGAAAACATCAAAGAGGAATTGATAAGTCCTTGAAGAGCTTAACTCTTACATGAATCATAGGAGGATAAATGGGAACTTTTGACAAGAATGGAGACTTGTGTAGGTACAGGTGTAGGTACAGCTGCTCTGATACTACCCTGTTGAGCTTCTTCTTGGAAGAAAACTGTCTCAGCTTCTGATTAACAGTAGGCTTTTCTAGTAAATCCATTGCTTTAACTGGAGAACACACCAAAGTAGGAGAATTCAAGATTTTAGGGGGGCATTCAGCACATCACTTCACAACTCAAATATAGTATTGCTTGATGTCTCCCAATGATGACTCATCCTTGGATGAGACAAAATCAGGGGGATATCCAGTGCCTCTAAAATCAAAAGGCAAGGGTCATCCTTTCTAATCATGGAGCTTTGGGGAAGGGTAAGGAAAGAGTGGGTTTTCATCTTCCTCCACTACCCAAATAACTTTATTAATTCCAATCTTTGCATTCCAAGTCAAGGACTCTGTGGTAAGCAGCCTTAAAGATCTCCCCTAAAGCCTCCTGATATCCAAATCCATTCTGTCAATTGACTAGGGATGGGTTATTTGAGGAATCAGATATGGCAAAAGGGATGGGACGTCACTTCTGAGCTTAAGTTATCAGGCACAGCTTCCAACTAGGTTTCTCTTCCTCTGTTTCCCTCCCTCCCTTCCACCCCTTTCTTTCCCTCCCCTTTCTCTTTCTCTTCACTGGAATTGGAGTAGCCTTATTCATGGTGAGACACTGAAATCTCTTACTAATGGCCATAGCAGTAAGCTTGGAAACAGATTCTCCAGGCCCAGTGAACCTGTAGAGATGCAGACCAGCCAACAGCTTGACTGCAAACTCGAGAAAGACCCCAAGCCAAAAGCATATGGCTAAGGATTCCTGACCCTCAGAAACTATAGGCTTTTTGTCTTAAGCCACCAAATTTTGCAGTAATTTGTTATGCAACAATAGATAGTATAGGCTATTTCCATCTACACTGGGATAAACCTTTCCATTTATGAAGTGACTTAAAAAAAAAGTGATGTCAAAAATTCTTTCACATTATGAATGTCACTGAGTGAGTGTAGCCACCCCCTTTCAGTAACCATGATCCAGGAGATTCAATAGAAAAAAAAAGGTTCTATTCTTGTTTTCAGAATTTTAGTCATCTTATTTAGCTCATGGAGTTTAGCACACATCGCAGGCACTAAAGTTAGGAGCAATTTCTATAAAATATTGTAAAGATTTTTACAATCTACAATTATTCATATTTATTATCATTCACTCTTCAAGTAATTCTTGCTGCTTGCAGTAATCTACTGGATTGTTGAGATAAAATGAATAAATATATATAAAAATTCATGTTGATATATGGCAAAACCAATACAATATTATAAAGTTAAAAAATAAAAATAAAAATTCAAAAAATATTTTTTATTAAAAAAATTCAAATGGTCCATGAATTTTTATAATTCCTATACATGTGTTCCTTCCTGTGTTATTTTGTTCTCTTCATCCTGACAAATAGGGATCTCAACCTGTCCACCTGTCACTGTGATCCATACTTCTAATCCCGATTGTATTGGCCCAGAATTGTTCTCCTGAATTCTTATCATGATATTCTTCCTTAAAATATTGCATTTAATATTTAATATTAAATCTGAATTAAACTCAAGATTTTGGGCCTATCCTTCAATCAGGATCAATTTAGTGGAAAATATTCCAACTTAAATACAGCCTGCCTCTTAACTAAGATCATTTGAAAGCATTTTAACCACAAAGAGGAAATGTCAATAGTTGTCAGTCCTTTTATGAAAAAGGAAGCACTAATTGACTTAAGATCTACAGTGTCAATTAACCCGAGGGTGATAGAGAAGAAATATTAGCAAACTAGATTTGAATGTGGACTCTGTCGTGTAAGCAAAAAGTCCAGAATATACCACCAGTACACATTTTGAATTACTGTACATTGTTTAAAAAAAAAAATAGATTTTCTTATTGTAAAAATTGAACAATATTTTAACATTATAATGATTCAATCAGAAAGTATTAAGGAAGCAAAGTTATAAAGGAACTAAAAAGTCATATAAATCTGTACATTGAACTTGGAAATAATCTTCCTAGTGTTTGGTCTGTACATATGTTATATTCCATTCAATCTAAGGTACCATCAATTATAGGATGCTTCTTTATGTTATGATACATTAAGAAAGATAAAAATATACTATGTTAAAACTATGATATGCTAGTTAAAACTATGATATATTAGGTTGTGGAGAAGGAAATGGCAACCCACTCCAGTGTTCTTGCCTGGAGAATCCCAGGGATGGGGGAGCCTGGTGGGCTGCCGTGTATGGGGTCACAGAGTCGGAGACGACTGAAGCGACTTAGCTTAGCTTATACTAGTTTAACATACTAGTTGAATCTATGATAAAATCCTTGCCTATGACATATATTTATTTTTATCTATTGAAAGGGATTTTTAGACATTTAGCAAATACTTTAACCACTTATCAGATTTGTATATGCAGAAAAAATCAGATCAGATCAGTCGCTCAGTCATGTCCAACTCTTTGCGACCCCATGAATCGCAGCAGGCTAGGCCTCCCTGTCCATCACCAACTCCCGGAGTTCACTCAGACTCACGTCCTTCGAGTCAGTGATGCCATCCAGCCATCTCATCCTCTGTCATCCCCTTCTCCTCCTGCCCCCAATCCCTCCCAGCATCAGAGTCTTTTCCAATGAGTCAACTCTTCGCATGAGGTGGCCAAAGTACTGGAGTTTCAGCTTTAGCATCATTCCTTCCAAAGAAATCCCAGGGCTGATCTCCTTCAGAATGGACTGGTTGGATCTCCTTGCAGTCCAAGGGACTCTCAAGAGTCTTCTCCAACACCACAGTCCAAAAGCATCAATTCTTCGGCACTCAGCCTTCTTCACAGTCCAACTCTCACATCCATACATGACCACAGGAAAAACCATAGCCTTGACTAGATGAACCTTTGTTGACAAAGTAATGTCTTTGCTTTTGAATACGCTATCTAGGTTGGTCATAACTTTCCTTCCAAGGAGTAAGTGTCTTTTAATTTCATGGCTTCAGTCACCATCTGCAGTGATTTTGGAGCCCAGAAAAATAAAGTCTGACACTGTTTTCACTGTTTCCCCATCTATTTCCCATGAAGTGGTGGGACCAGATGCCGTGATCTTCGTTTTCTGAATGTTGAGCTTTAGGCCAACTTTTTCACTCTCCACTTTCACTTTCATCAAGAGGCTTTTGAGTTCCTCTTCACTTTCTGCCATAAGGGTGGTGTCATCTGCATATCTGAGTTTATTGATATTTCTCCCGGTAATCTTATTCCAGCTTGTGTTTCTTCCAGTCCAGCGTTTCTCATGATGTACTCTGCATAGAAGTTAAATAAACAGGGTGACAGTATACAGCTTTGACGAACTACTTTTCCTATTTGGAAGCAGTCTGTTGTTCCATGTCCAGTTCTAACTGTTGCTTCCTGACCTGCATACAAATTTCTCAAGAGGCAGATCAGGTAGTCTGGTATTCCCATCTCTTGAAGAATTTCCCACAGTTTATTGTGATCCACACAGTCAAAGGCTTTGCCATAATCAATAAAGCAGAAATAGATGTTTTTCTGGAACTCTCTTGCTTTTTCTGTGATCCAGCAGATGTTGGCAATTTGATCTCTGGTTCCTCTGCCTTTCCTAAAACCAGCTTGAACATCAGGAAGTTCACGGTTCACATATTGTTGAAGCCTGGCTTGGAGAATTTTGAGTATTACTTTACTAGTGTGTGAGATGAGTGCAATTGTGCAGTAGTTTGAGCATTCTTTGGCATTGCCTTTCTTTGGGATTGGAATGAAAACTGACCTTTTCCAGTCCTGTGGCCACTGCTGTGTTTTCCAAATTTGCTGGCATATTGAGTGCAGCACTTTCACAGCATCATCTTTCAGGATTTGGAATAGCTCAACTGGAATTCCATCACCTCCACTAGCTTTGTTCATAGTGATGCTTTCTAAGGCCCATTTGACTTCACATTCCAGGATGTCTGGCTCTAAGTCAGTGATCACACCATCGTGATTATCTGGGTCGTGAAGATCTTTTTTGTACCGTTCTGTGTATTCTTGCCACCTCTTCTTAATATCTTCTGCTTCTGTTAGGTCCATACCATTTCTGTCCTTTATCGAGCTCATCTTTGCATGAAATGTTCCTTTGGTAGCTCTGATTTTCTTGAAGAGATCCCTAGTCTTTCCCATTCTGTTGTTTTCCTCTATTTCTTTGCATTGATCACTGAAGAAGGCTTTCTTATCTCTCTTTGCTATTCTTTGGAACTCTGCATTCAGATGTTTGTATTTTTCCTTTTCTCCTTTTCTTTTTGCTTCTCTTCTTTTCACAGCTATTTGTAAGGCCTCCCCAGATAGCCATTTTGCTTTTTTGCATTTCTTTTCTATGCAGAAAAAATATAAGTAAACAAATGGATTAAGATACTCCTAAAATGTTTTAAATGAAATTGTATCTTAATTTTTTGTCTCAGAGCAGTCAATGTACACGTTTTACCCCATAATATCTGTTGCAACTTCAAAAGTAAGATTATGCAGTGTTTCTTATAAGATGTCTGTTATCTCCCTATGAGTTATTGACACTCATTCTGCAAAATTTGATCCACACATGCAAGCAACTGTAAATAAGTCAATTTTGCTGTCTCATAAAAAGTGACAAGATCCATTCCAATTTCAGAGATGTTAGGACATCAAAACAATGTATCATTAGTGTACAGTCAGGAAATATAAAATAATTCCAGGGAATTCAACAGAAAGTACGTAATAGATAATTACTTAGAAAAATGTAAGAGAGCAAAAAAAAGCAAATACATAGGTAAGACACCTAAAATGTTTTGTAAACTCTGTTCTTGACAGCTAATAATGTAGTATTCATGGGCTTCCCCAGTGGCTCAGCGGTAAAGAATTTGCCTGTAGTGCAGAGCATGAGAGTTTGATCCCTGGGTCAGGAGGATCCCCTGGAGAGGGAAATGGCACCCACTGCAGTATTCTTGTCTGGGAAATCTCATGGACAGAGGAGCCTGGTGGTCTGTAGTCTATGGGTTTTTCAAAGAGTCAGACACAACTTAGTGACTAAACAACAGCAACTCAATCTGGTATGCTTATATCAGCTTTTCTATTTGGAAGAGCAGGCTAACTTAAAGTATGATGGTTTCACTATCAAACTCCATGTTATTCATTGTTGTTACTGCTGTTACTGTTCAGTAGAGTCCAACTCTGCGATCCCACAGACCCCAGCACTCTGCTGGGGTCCAGCCCCGGGGGATCCAGGGAGATTCGAAGGGGAGACGGCTTTGGCGAACTGGATACAATAGCTTTAATTAAATATTAATTAGAAATATAAAGAGTAATAGAATAAGGATAGCTCAGCAGGAAAATTCAGTGGAGAAAAGAGGCTGAATAACTTGGTTTACGTGGAAAGCTAATAAAATTCCAAAGCAAGGAATTTATGTCACCTACATAGGCCGCAGGCGTCCTCCCGTTCTCCCGAAGGAGAGGAGACACTAAGGCCTCCCTGGTCAGATCTTAGAAGCCAGGCATAATTAGTAGGCTTGACGAGCCTCCATGTTCCAGATGGGAACTCAGCCAGAGGTTGAGAGAAAGAATGACATGGGGAGACCAGTCTTTAAAGAAACTGATCCCATTCTTTATTTTCCAGGGTCTGTTTTATACACTGAGATGTTATACAAAAGTCAATCAGAGACAGCAGTCCTGACTTTTATTAAAGTCAGGTGCTTTATACAAATGTATACAAAGGTCTTAGGGGTGTTACATCATCTTCGGGCCTGGGGGCCTGCTGACAATTTATGACCCTCTCCTTGTGACAGCGGTCAGTCAACCAGCACACTTATTTCTCCAGGGGTGATTATTCTTAAAACAGACACCACCTTCTGAAGGTACCAGATAAAGTTACATTCCTATAGGGTGAAGGTGTAGTGGGTTTTAATTAAGAAAAGAATTTACTTAGCCTAAGGTCCAATGTGATTAATATCAAAGGTTAATACTTATTTCTTCTATATATTCATTAATGTGTGTAAGGGCAGGGGATGTGGAGACTTAGCAGTAAACACTGGCTCAACAAATAAAAAACCCTTCACCAATATAATTTCTAATCAGCCCACTATACTACACTAATAATTTTCTAACTTCTCAAAAGAATCTCCTTTTAGAAGGTTTAAAGCATCTTGTGCCTCTCATGGTTGGGAGGCTGTGAATAATCCATGTGGCCGGACAAGCCTGTCAGGCAGGCTAGAGAAACTTCAGAGGAGTTTGTAAATTGAAACACTCCTGTCACGCCCAGGAATTATTATTGACTGGAGCTCTAAGTTAACTCCTTCTCCGAAAGAGGTGGTGGGGGACAGCCCCCTGTAAAGTCAGAGGCGTAGGTGAGAGCACAAAGTAGTAAAGTAGGCAGGCTCTGGTTTTGGGGGTAGATGCTTGAGAATTTCCAGGGGGACTCTTGAGGCTCGATCCCGCCTTTGCGTATGCCGAGCCTCCTTCCTCATGACCTTTGCCACAGGTGGAGTTCCTCACACTGGCTCCCGGCACTCCAGGTTTCCCTGTCCTTCACTAGCTCCCAGAGTTTGCTCAAACTCATGTCCATCGAATCGGTGATGTCATCTAAAAATCTCATCCTCTGTCACCCTTCTCCTCCTGCCCTCAATCTTTCCCAGCATCAAGGTCTTTTACAATGAGTTGGCTTTTCAGATCAGGAAGACAAAGTATTGGAGCTTCAGCTTCAGAATCAGTCCTTTCAAAGAATATTCTGGCTGATTTCCTTTAAGATTGACACCTTTGATCTCCTTGCAGTCCAAGGGACTCTCAAGAGTCTTCTGCACAACCACAGTTTGAAATCATCAATTCAGTGCTCGACCTTTATGGTCCAACTCTCACATCATATGTGACTTCTGGACGAACCATAGCTTTGACTAGATGGACCTTTGTTGGCAAAATGATGTCTCTGCTTTTTAATACCTTGTCTAGGTTTGTCATAGCTTTGCTTCCAAGGAGCAAATGTCTTTTAATTACATAGCTGCATTAACCATCTGCAACAATTTTGGAGCCCAAGAAAATAAAATCTATCATTGTTTTCATTTTACCCCCATTTGTTTGCCATGAAGTGATGGGATCAGATGCCATGACCTTAGGTTTTTGAATGTTGAGTTTTAAGCCAGCTTTTTCATCTTCATCAAAAGATTCTTTAGTTCCTCTTCACTTTCTGCCATAACAGTGGTGTCATCTGCATATCTGAGATTATTGATATTATTCCTAGCAATCTTGATTACTTTGTGGAAATATTTGTTAAGGATAATATTCATTATGGAATATTTGTTGACCTTATCTGGTCTTTATTTCAGTGATTTGGACTCAATTTTGGCTGCATATGCCTTTACTATTTGGTTAAAAGTGACCAAAACTAAAAATATGTTACATATAAAGGGATTTATTGGCCCATGTAAGTCAAAAGTCTATTTTTATATACAATTCTTTAGTGGATGAATCTCAGTACTTAAAATGTTGTTGGAATACTCTCTAAATTTATCTCACACTTATACAATACCTGAGATGAGAGCTATTTAGAATCAAAGCAGGCACCTCTTTATTGATTTTTATATAGTAGTCATATTTTAATTCTTTTTTAAAGCTTCAAATTTGGTAGGAAAAATCTTGACTTGCTGCTGCTTTCACTTCAACTGGAAATGTGTCCCTCATTTTAAAAAAAAAATAGATACATACTCTCTTCTCTGAAGTTGACAAAAATGTATATTGTTAAGTTTGGAGCCATTCATTATATAATCAAAAGTCAGAAAGAATGACTTTACAGCAGCTATTCCAAAACCAAAGGCATTTTTGATTTTTGGTGCCTGGTGGATTAGTCGCTAAGTCATGTCCGACTCTTGCAACCCCATGGACAGCAGCCTGCCAGGATCCTCTGTCCATGGGATTCTCCAAGAAAGAATACAAGAGTGGATTGCCATTTTCTTCTCTGGGAGATCTTCCTGAACCAGGAATCTAACCTGAACCAGGTTTCCTGCATTGCAGGCAGATTCTTTACCAACTGAGGTAGGAGGGAAGCCCTTCCAACAATTTACTGATTTCAGTTCAGTTCAGTTCAGTGGCTCAGTCAAGTCTGACTCTGTGACCACATGCACTGCAGCATGCCAGGCTTCCCTGTCCATCACCAACCCCGAGAGCTTGTTCAAACTCATGTCCATCGAGTCAGTGATGGCATCCAATGATCTCATCCTCTGTCATGCCCTTCTCCTCCCACCTTCAATCCTTCCCAGCATTAGGGTCTTTTCCAATGAGTCAGTTCATCACATCAGTGGCCAAAGTATTGGAGTTTCAGCTTCAGCATAAGTCCTTCCAATGAATATTCAGGACTGATTTCCTTTAGGATGGACTGCTTGGATCTCTTTGCTGTCCAAGCGTTCTCAAGAGTCTTCTCCAAAACCATAGTCCAAAAGCATAAATTCTTGGGAGTTCAGCTTTCTTTATAGTCCAACTCTTACATGCATACATGACCACTGGAAAAGCCATAGCTTTGACTAGGTGGACCTTTGTTGGCTAAGTAATGTCTCTGCTTTTTAATACCTTGTCTTGGTTGGTCATAACTTTGCTTCCAAGGAGTAAGCGTCTTTTAATTTCATGGCTGCACTCACCATCTGCAGTGATTTTGGAGACAAAAAAGTAGTCTCTCACTGTTTCTATTGTTTCCCCATCTATTTACCATAAAGTGATGGGACCGGATGCCATGATCTTAGTTTTCTGAATGTTGAGTTTTAAGCCAGCGTTTTCACTCTCCTCTTTCACTTTCATCTAGAGGCTCTTTAGTTCTTTGCCTTCTGTTATAAGTGTAGTGCCATCTGCATATCTGAGGTTACTGATATTTCTCCCAGCAATCTTGATTCCAGCTGTGCTTCATCCAGTTCAGGATTTCTCATGAGGTACTCTGCATATAAGTTAAATAAGCAGGGTGACAATATACAGCCTTGACGTACTCCTTTCCCAGTTTGCAACCAGTCTGTTGTTCCATGGCCAGTTCTAACTGTTGCTTCCTGACCTGCATATAGGTTTCTCAAGAGGCAGGTCAGGTGGTCTGGGATTCCCATCTCTTTCAGAATTGTCCACAGTTTATTGTGATCCACACAGTCAAAGGCTTTGGCATAGTCAACAAAGCAGAAATAGATGTTTTTCTGGAACTCTCTTGCTTTTTTGATGATATTGGCAATTTGATCTCTGGTTTCCCTGCCTTTTCTAAATCCAGCTTGAACATCTGGAAGTTCACAGTTCACATACTGTTGAAGTCTAGCTTGGAAATTTTGAGCATTACTTTGCTAGTGTGTGAGATGAGTGCAATTGTGTGGTAGTCTGAGCATTCTTTGGCATTGCCTTTCTTTGGGATTTAAATGAAAACTAACCATTTCCAGTCTTGTGGCCACTGCTGAGTTTTCCAAATATTGAGTGCAGGCCATTCACAGTATCATCTTTCAGGATTTGAAATAGCTCAACTGGAATTCCATCACCTCCACTAGCTTTATTTGTAGTGACGCTTCCTAAGGCACACCTGACTTCACATTCCAGGATGTCTGGCTCTAGGTGAGTGTGAGTGATCACACCTTTGTGATTATCTCGGTCACGAAGATCTTTTTTCTATAGCTCTTCTGTGTATCTTGCAAGCTCTTCTTAATATCTTCTGCTTCTGTTAGGTCCATATCATTTTTGTCCTTTATTGTGCCCATCTTTGCATCAAATGTTCCCTTGGTATCTCTAATTTTGTTGAAGAGATCTCTAGTCTTTCCCATTGTGTTGTTTTCCTCTATTTCTTTGCATTGATCACTGAGGAAGGCTTTCTTATCTCTCTTTGCTATTCTTTGGAACTCTGCATTCAAAGTGTATCTTTGCTTTTCTCCTTTGCCTTTAGCTTCTCTTCTTTTCACAGCTGTTTGTAAAGCCGCCTCAGATTTCCATTTTGCCTTTTTTCATTTCTTTTTCTTGGGGATGGTCCTGATCACTGCCTCCTGTACAATGTCATGAACCTCCATCCATAGTTCATCAGGCACTGTATCAGATCTAATCCCTTGAATCTATTTCTCACTTCTACTATATAATTGTAAGGGATTTGATTGAGGTCATACCTGAATTGTCTAGTGGTTTTCCCTACTTTATTAAATTTAAGTCTGAATTTGGCAATAAGGAGTTCATGATCTGAGCCATAGTCAGCTCCCAATGTTGTTCTTGCTGACTGTATAGAGCTTCTCCATCTTTGGCTGCAAAGAATATAATCAATCTGATTTCGGTGTTGACCATCTGGTGATGTCCATGTGTAGAGTCTTCTCTTGTGTTGTTCGAAGAGGGTTAGGTTTAGGATTATATCCAGCAATTGGCCTGTATATTGGAACACTTACTTTGCCTTTTACCATTAAATATTTGTGGGTACCTTACTTACTTACACATACGTGGACACACTCTTTTTTAAAAATCAGGAAGTATTACTGAAATGAGCTGCCCATGTTTTCTAGACTAACATTCTTGTTGCCATCATTTTAGCTACAGACCTTTTCAACTTTCACTCTCTGTGCATTCCTTTGATGGTATGACTTCCTGTGGAAATCCCTGTGGAGACGCTAGTGTCTTCTTTCAGGAGTTCCTCTATGCCCTATCTCTGTGTAGAGGAAGAAAGACCTTCTATTAAATTAGACATTCACATTAGACATTCACATACACACATAGACATGTGTGTATCATTTTAAATTTCTTTCTTTCTTTCATAAAGGGCTGTCCTTTCTCCCCGTTGCCTAAACTGTTAGCTACTGCTTGGCTTTGGTTTAAGCCACAGAACGTAACACATACACTAGAGGCTTGTCTGGAGAAGGAAATGACAACCCACTCCAGTACTCTTGCCTGGAAAATCCCATGGACAGAGGAGCCTGGTAGCCTACAGTGCATGGGGTCGCAAATAGTTGGACACAACTGAGTGACTTCACTTCACTCACTTCATACTTCCTTACTGGAGAAGGAAATGGCAACCAACTCCAGTATTCTTGCCTGGAGAATCCCACAGACAGTTGAGCCTGGTGGGCCATGGTCCATGTGGTCACAGAGAGTTGGACACGACTAGGGTGACTAAGCATGCATAGAGGCCTGTCAGGGAGAATGACCTCAAACTCACTACTGCTCAGTATTTCAAAATCTTTGTGGAAATCATATCTACAAAAGATTTCCTGAAAAATTAAGTAGTCCATCCATTTTTCTTGCTCAGAGATTCTTAAACTTGGATAAGGAGGCTTTTAAGAGCACCTTATAATTGCACCTAACCTTTATGTATATGAATTTTAATGTTTGTCTGTTATTTTCACCAGGTATTCAGAGTGGTATAACAAAGAATTGGTTAAGAATCTTCCCTGTTGATATTTTCAAAGCTATAATTGGATTAGTTAGTACAAAAAGACCAGAAGGCTACATTCTGTATACCTGGACTTTAGTATTCCAGAGTTATTGCATATAATTAATTATCCCTAAATTGAGCGTTAAATTTTCATTTATATTTTATAAACAATACCAGAAACATATCATACCGCTTTGTCTAGTGAAGATATTTATCTTTGGCATCTGTATAAGCAATAAATGTGATTCTTTGAGAAACTGGCCTTTCTTCCTATTTTGGAAGCAATGGCTCAAAGAACTGGATGTCTTTCCTCTGGCGTTACTGTTACTGACAGTGCACTGCCAACTTACATGCTCTGTACCAGCTATTGCACTCCAGGGCGTACACTTTGCATAATTCTTAAATTTGTTCTACTGTCTCTACCCTTATTTACCTTTGCCACAAATTCCTCACTTCTTTTTGATGTGTATTTTGTTGTACTACATATTTTTATAAGTTGTCCTAAATCAGTTCCAAGAATACCAAGTGCACAAATATAGATGAATAAATAAATAATAATAGTGACTGAGGCAGCATATAAATCTTTTTGTTTATTTTATATATTTTTCACAGTCCACAGTTTTAAAGTGCTTTCAGAGATGCTTCTTTAATAAAATTTTGTAGGTTTTGTTATAAATATTATTATTAAAGTTTAAAAGCTACTAATGTATCCTTAATAAAGTAAAAAGAGCTAAAGTGGCAAACATTGAAAAATGAATCCAAAGTATTTTAACCTGAATGGTAAAGTAGGGAAGCTCTTTTATCCCCCATAAGTTGTAAAAATATGTTTTAGACATCATTGCTTTTGGTAGATTTATTTTTTCAGTAACTTGTTCAGAAAATCTAACAAATTGAATACTTTTCAGAACATGTCTACTCTGTTTTCTTCTTATAAACATAATTATGAGTTTGTACTTTGGGATACATTTTATTGCACACAAGTGTGCTGTTTTGTGTGTTTGTATGTATGTGTAACTAAGCTTTGTCTTTTAGTAAAATTACAGTTACTCATATGGTCTCTGTTTTGCTTCCTTTGGTTTTATACTTGGATTTGTAAAAAGTTAACAGTACATACTGCATCTTTGTTGCTGTTTGTCAAATATGGGTTGCCAACTACTGTTTGATTGTATTGTGGTGGGGTTTACTGATGAATGGAAGGAAAATAAAAAAGGAAATTGATTTTTCTTCTTATGTTCTGAGTAGGACTCCCCAGCCTACAATGCAATCTACAGAACAATCATCTAAACATATATTTAGTGGGTAAGACAAAGCCCAAGCCTAAGGCATAGCATATCTAATAAGCAAACCCTAAAGATCACTTGTAAACCATTTCTTCCCAGTCGCATATTGTGCTGTAATGGAGACACTGAGGCTTAGCTTAGAGAAAAGAATGGGAATCCTATTCCTATTATATAAAACTTCAGCAGTGACAGGTTAGATAAAATGTTTAAAGCAGCATAAAATACAAGCATATGTATTTTTTAAAAAAAGAAAATTAGAGATACCAAGGGAAAATTTCATGCAGAGATGGGCACAACAAAGGACAGAAGTGGTAGGGACCTAACAAGCAGAAGATATTAAGGAAAGGTGGCAAGATACTCAGGAGAACTATACAAAAAAGATCTTAATGACCCAGCTAACCATGAAGGTGTGATCACTCACCTAGAGCCAGATATTCTGGAGTGTGAAATCAAGTGGGCTTTAGAAAGCATCACTATGAACAAAGCTAGTGGAGGTGATGGAGTTCCAGCTAAGCTATTTCAAATCCTAAAAGATGATGCTATGAAAGTGGTACACTCAATATGTCAGCAAATTTGGAAAACTCAGCAATCACCACACGACTGGAAAAGGTCAGTTTTCATTCCAATCCCAAAGAAAGACAATGCCAAAGAATGTTCAGACTACCTCACAATTGCACTCATCACACACACTAGCAAAGTAATGCTCAAAATCTCCAAGCTAGGCTTCAACATTATGTGAACCAGAAACTTCCAGATATAAAAGCTGAATTTAGAAAAGGCAGAGGAACCAGAGATCAAATTGCCAACATCCTTTGGATCAGAGAAAAAACAAGAGAATTTCAGAAAAAAAACCTCTACTTCTTCATTGATTATGCCAAGGCCCTTGACTGTGTGGATCACAACAAACTGTGACAAATTCTTAAAGAGAGGGGAATACCAGACCACTTTACCTGCCTTCTCAGGAATCTGTATGCAGGTCAAAAAGCAACAGTTAGAACCGAACATGGAACAATGGATTGGTTCCAAATTGGGAAAAAGAGTACATCAAGGCTGTTTATTGTCACCCTGCTTATTTAACTTATGTGCAGTGTACATCATTTGAAATTCCAAACTGTATGAAACCCAAGCTGGAATCAAGATTTCAGGGAGATATCCAATGGGAATTTGCTATATGTCTTAGGGAACTCAAACAGGAGCTCTAACCTATCTCATACCAACCTACATAGGTAGATTTGTGGGCTACAGTCCATGGGGTCTCCTAGAGTCAGACATGACTGACTAAACCGCCACCAACCAATGTAGGCCTAGGCCAGGTTCAGTGCCTATTACCTGGAAAGTGCTCAGTAAATACTTGTAATCTTGAATATTTGATGACACTCTTACAAAACAGAAAGGCCATGCATGGTGAGTGTGTGATTCAGAAACAGCTGTCAGGGAAGGAAAAACGAAGGGCCCAGGTTGCCAGAAACCAATTCTGCTGGAATATAAGGAAATGGCTGTGTGGTAGCTACTACTCAGAGAGCTGATATTCGTGGCTCCCTTTCATATCAGGGCTGATTTAGCGCCATCATTGTTCTACTCAGGTTTTGCTAGACGTATCAGAGCTAGGCTGACTCCTACAGAAAGAAAAGGAAACGTGAGACAGTGTCACTTTCTTCACAAGTCTGCAGTGAACTGCTGAAGTATAAAGATTTCACTCTCAATACACAAAGCGAAAAATCTGTGGATTTTTAAGGACTGCTAACGTAGCCTGAGGGACAAACTCTCCAAGTAGTCATCAACTAGGCAGGGGAAAATGGAACAAAGACACTTCAGGCTGAAGAGTTTTGTTGGCTTGAGAGTGACTATTTGAAGGAAGAGATAGCTACTAGGAGCCATGTTCTTTCTACCTCAGGAGAAACTCAGTGTTACTGTATAAAGAAATCTCCAAAATAAAGTAAGAACTATAGAGGTATACATTTAGGGATATGGAATCAAATCAAAGAAGGTAAAAGTATACTTCTAGGTTCTTCTACTAATTCCCTTTGAGAGTGTTTGACAATTAATCCCTTTGATTAATTTCTTCATGTCTCTGATTTACTATTTAACCTGTCAGGATTTGGCCTGAGAAATAGAATAATTATGAGTGATGTGGAGTAGAGATTTATTGTAGAGGTTTTCACCTTACACAGTTGTGGCTGGTGCAGAAGTCTGCACAAGGCTGTTGCCTGTGGATCTTGTACCAGCCTTCAGATCTCAAAAGGTCAGGTAGTCCAACAGTTTGGGAGAAAATGTTAATGTGTGGTAGGGAAGAACTGAGAAAATTTGGAACCTAAGAGGAAAGACTGTAACCCATGAACCTGTGTTTTATTACTTCCAAATCTATAATGCATGTAACCTATAAGATAAGCTGGTACCATTTTCCATAGCGTGTGTGTTCAGTCAGCCATGTCTGACTCTTTGCAAGCACATGGACTGTAACCCACCAGGTTCCTCTGTCCATGGAATCTCCAGGTAAGAATACTAGAGTGGGTTGCCATTTCCTTCTCTAGAGGACCTTCCCAGTCCAGGGATTGAACTGGTGTCTATATGAGTCTTCTGATTGGCAGGTGGACTCTTTACCACTGTGCCACCTGGGAAGCCCAATTTGCCATAGAACTGAATACAGAACTCAAAGTTCATGGTTAACCCGAAGTTCTTCAGTAATAGCATTTTATCAGATTATATCCACTCTTTTCACACACACTCTTCATTTCTCTACAGAGCATTTAAAAATGCCCTAAAAGAGTTTTTAAAAGGCTACTGTATATTCATTTGAAATTGACCCACAATTATCTTCAAGAAGCAGAATCCTTTCTGAGGGTACTTTCAGACTAGAGTGCTTTTCCAAGAGGGTGATTCTCAATACAATGAAATGGAATATTTCTCTTGCACTTTTAGGATCTGTGTGCAGCAGTAGTAAAGTTAAAAAAACAAAAAAGATTCATTGGTCATTTAATAAGATGATTCTTCCCATCCCTTTTTCTTCAGAATTCATGCTGTATTTTGTAGCTATCTCTACAAAGGTTATATCTACCAGATTAATCCCTGACACATGAAGAACTTCCATTCACATTCATCCGGATGACCTGTTGCAATGCTATGCTGTTCAGGAATTTAGTGCCTCAACACAATGACTGGTTGAGCAATGTACTTTTCATGCACAGTAGTATTGAATGCTATTTTTATTTTCCCTTTAGGGAGGAATGTTGGAGGCTGACTCTTTAAAAATAACTAGTTTAGAATGAAGCAGCCATATGGCTGATTACAAAGATGCTTTTTATTTTAGTTCAGTTTTGATTAAGTTACAATCTGATACTATAAGTACGTCCATAAAACAACAGAACAAAGCTTAGGCATTTCAGTCTTAGCATTCATATTTGTATATAAATGTTGATATTCTAAAGATAATATGAAGGATCAAGCATTGTATACCTTTAAAGTTCTTGATACTTAAGAAGTTTTTCATATTTACATAATGGCTTACTATAGTACTTATATTTTTCATATTTATATAATGCCTTACTGGACTATTTACTGGAGAAGGAAATGGCAGCCCACTCTAGTATTCTTGCCTGGAAAATCCCATGGATGGAGGAGCCTGGTAGGCTGCAGTCCATGGGGTCACTAAGAGTTGGATACGACTGAGCGACTTCACTTTCACTTTCATGCACTGGAGAAGGAAATGGCAACCCACTCCAGTGTTCTTGCCTGGAGAATCCCAGGGATGGGGAAGCCTGGTGGGCTGCCGTCTGTGGGGTCGCACAGAGTCGGACACGACTGAAGTGACTTGGCAGACTATTTACTCCAAAATGATTTGAAGTTTAGTGAAAAATCTGAAAAAGAATCAATATATAAAATTATTCCTTAAGAAAGAAAGTTCCTCCAAGATAGTTTATTTACTGCATGTGAAACTGGAATTAAGCCATATATATACCTAGAAATTCACATTTTTAGGTTCGTTCACATTAATAAGGATATTACATAAACGGTCACTAGAAAATGTCGATTTTCATTATCCTTTCTCTCAGAAACAATGTTGCCTTTCATAGTAATTTATTGTCTTTTCTTTCATAATGTTTTCTCACAACATAAAAGATGTAGAAATAAGAAAAGTAGGGGGAAATCAGAGGAATATGAGATCTATGTACGTTGCTGCAATGATTTTTAATTTGTTCAAATGGTTTTCTGTGAAGTTTGCAGAAAACCTTTTTCTAAATCTTGAATGCCAGAATAAAGTGTATCAACTTGCTACAGTAAATTTTAGATAGAAAAAGTTGGTATTATTAATTTCAAAATTTGTATGAGAAGTTGCCTTTTGAAAGCCATTGCATTATGTCCAAATCTTGAAATATAATTGTTATCCTACTTTTGTAAGTATCATAATGTCACAATATTATGTACACAGGTCTATCACATAGTATCAGGTCTTGATGTTGAATTACTCACTATATAATTTCATTTTTAGACACTTAATATAATTTAACTTTCCAATTAGTATTTTTATGTGAAGCAGAAAAAATTATGAGGAGGTTAAGAAAAATTTGAAAAGATTTCAGTTACATTTAGAAACATTTTACCTGAAAGTTTTTTAGTAACTTTAGTACTCCAGGTATCAGGTTTGTACTTGAATCATCAATTATATTTGACATTGGAAGTTTACTTGAAAAGCCTGTAGAGAAAGGTAACCTTGACCCTTTCTGGGAAGCCCTAGTCTGTCAGTCAACCAGTTAGTCTATAAGTCAATCAGCCAGTCAGCCAGAGAATCACTCAGTCAGTCAACCAATTAATTTACACTCAGTTGTTACAAGGTAGAACATTTTGGAACTGAAAAGAAAAGGGCAAACTTCCTTAGCACTGCAAGCATATGATTCAATCTTCTGTCTAGGCTGCTATATGGGAGGGCAAAGAATCACTTAATAGCTGAGAAGTTTTCATCTGGGGATAAAATGGTGATCTATGATTTGCTTGATTTCAAGTAAGTAAATCACCTACTACTCATCATTATATTCAAATAGTCCTGGGATACTACATAATTTTAGGCAAGACAGTAGGTTATAATGTACACAGCACAAGGTTTAAAAACTTAATTCGGTTTCCAGTTCATCTTATAGTTTTTATCAAATCTAATTTTTGATCCATGGATTGTTTACTTAGAGTGTTGGCTTAAATAACTCCTCTACCTTATAATTCTGGAATTTTATGATCTTTCCTTTATTTGTATCAATCTATAGAATAGTAATTCTCAACAATTTCCCTCAGCTTTTCAGTGAACTATAAGCTCTTTTCATTGCATCAACACAAGCTGATATTGTATACCATTTCATTTTGTCAAGTCAACTTTGCAAACTTTTTAGTGATGTCAGTCAAATAGATCATTCAGTTGAATGGATGGTGATACAGAATTGGGAACCTCTTGCTACAAGTAAAAGGTAACACAGGATAGTATTAATCCAGTGCTAAAGAAAAGTAATTTCCTTAAGAGGGTGGGTATAGGCCTGTCATATTAAGATAGTAAACAATTACTGGAAGAATAGCACAATGCAAAGTGTGAAAATGTATGCAGTAAGATAACTGAATAATGGTTTTCTAGATACTATGACAATTTGTTATACTTTAGTAGTGATTGTGGACTTCCCTGGTGGCTCAGAGGGTAAAGCATCTGCCTGCAATGCAGGAGACCTGGGTTGGATCCCTGGGTCTGGAAGATCCCCTGGAGAAGGCAATGGCACCCCACTCCAGCACTGCTGCCTGGAAAACCCCATGGATGGAGGAGCCTGGTAGGCTGCAGTCCATGGGGTTGCAAAGAATTGGACACAACTGACTGACTTCGCTTTCTTTCTTTCTTTCACTTTTTAAAGTAGTGATTGTCTTATAATTGCCTTTTTAAAATGTTGTGTTGGGTCTTTTAAACTTTGCCAGTGTGCTACTAAATAATTCAGATGTTCGTAAATGGGTTTTACAAATGTAAGAATTTTAAGATTTATTAAGAAGGTTGGATGATGGAGCTGATCTACAGTGAATGCAACTCAAATTAGATGGAGCCTTTTGAATCCAGTCATAAAATTTAAAAAAGCATATCTAGAGACAGACCGTTTTAAGTCCTCTATGACTTAGAGCAAGATGCTTTTCTGAAGCACATGGCTACGTTTTGATATGGTACCTAACTTTGAGGAATATATACTCCAAGTTGCTATGCTGAATAAATATTCAACATGCAGTCATATTCAAATTTTGAGATTTTTTTTCCTGATAATTAAATATTTCCTCAGCTGATGAAATTCTTAAACCAAAAGCTGTTGTGTTTTAAAACATGTGAGGCTAAGAATAAGTATGAAAAATTACCTTGGCTCAGAAATGGAAAAAATGAAAAGCATGGATCAAATTATGTAGCACCTCTTTGACAGTTTGACATGAGGCCAGAGGCAAGAGTTTACACTAAACGTTGTTTTTAAAATGCAACCTTTAGTGTTATTTGATTTTCTCCTCAAGCAAACTAAGATGTGGACTTTAATAATCCCTTCTGACAATTTTATAAAAATGGACTGCCATGCTTAATTGATGATGGGCCTCTTCATCTGCCACCCCCAGGCATTTTCTGTAAGTTATTGATACGGAGTTCACAGCCTCTATCCATCAGATCCTTGACTGCATCTGTGTTATTAACCTTTGGGTTGATCTGACAGTGGCATCGGCCCGCCTAACTGGCTGTCATGTCAGCTTGGCAGTTGGGCTTCACGTGTTTTCTTTCACATTCACTTTGTCTCCGAAGATCATCTGAAGATAGGAACAAAGCCAATTACTTTGTGATTTCTAGATTGTCCAGATTTTCTCCTAATGTAATGTCAGGGAGAAATAAAATTCTAAAATATATGAGAACCTGACACACTGGTAATGAGTCAAAAGTCCTTGTGCCATAGAGATCCAGGTTCTGATTTCCGTTCCAAATCTTTGTGACTTTTTGATAAGTTACTTAATTTCTCTGGGCCTCATTGCTATTGTTGTTCAGTCACCGCTCAGTTCTGTCCGACTCTCTGTGACCCCATAGACTGCAGAACACCAGGCCTCCCTGTCCTTCACCGTCTCCCAGAGCCTGCTCAAACTCATGTCCATTGAGTTGGTGATGCCATCCAACCATCTCATCCTCTCGTCCCCTTCTCCTCATGCCTTCAATCTTTCCCAGCATCAGGGTCTTTTCCAATGAGTCAGCTCTTCACATCGGGTAGCCAAAGTACTGGAGCTTCAGCATTAGTCCTTCCAGTGAATATTCAGGACTGATTTCCTTTAGGGTTGACTGGTTTGATTTCCTTGAGTCCAAGGGACTCTCAAGAGTCTTCTCCAACACCAGAGTCCAAAAGCATCCACTTGTATTTGGAAATAGAGACAATGAATTTCCCTCCAGGATTTATTCTACTTGTATTAGTTTATAGATAAACTCTACCTGTCAGGGACAGATCTATCTTTTGGAAGTGTTAAGGATACAAGAATATAAAATAAATGAATGTGTTGTTAATTTCTTCTCCCTTAGGGTCTTGGAAGAAGCACATGTGAGGGGCTCTAAAAGTTACATCACATTAACTTCACAGTAAGTCTACCTTGACTGGTTCTGCCACATAGACACGTTTTAGCAGGGCTTCTGCTCTTCCAGCTTGGTACGACATTTCCTTTCTTTTCTTTTCTTTTTTATTTTATTTTTAAACTTTACATAATTGTATTAGTTTTGCCAAATATCAAAATGAATCCGCCACAGGTATACATGTTGCCTTATACTTGATGAGATCATTTGACTAAGCTCTGGCTCACAGGAGAACACAAACAACACATGCAACTTTCAGGGTCTGTCCTTAAAATAGCTGACTTATAACCCCTCCCTCTTTTTTTTTCTTTTCCCACTGGCTGGTAAAAGCAATACCAGTGCAATAGTTGGCCTTGGGAAATGACACCATCCTGGACTCAAGAAACGGAAGCTCTACCTTGAATCTGGCAGAGCCTTCTCAGGATAACCCATTCTGGATCACCCTAAATGTCTCAGTTCAGTTCAGTTCAGTTGTTCAGTCATGTCTGACTCTTTGAGACCCCATGAAGGGCAGCACACCAGGCCTCTCTGTCCATCACCAACTCCCGGAGTCTACCCAAACGCATGTGCATTGAGTCAGTAATGCCATCCAACCATCTCATCCTCTGTTGTCCCCTTCTCCTCCTGCCCTCAATCTTTCCCAGCATCAGGGTCTTTTCAAAAGAGACAGCTCTTCGCATCAGGTGTCCAAAGTATTGGAGTTTCAGCTTCAACATCAGTCCTTCCAATGAATACCCAGGACTGTATATGTCTAAATATCATTTAAAAAAGAAAGAAACTTGTATCTTTTTTTCAAAGTCAATGTATATTTGGATCTCTTTGCTAAAATAGCTTCGTCTATATCCTAACACATAAATACAGCTACATTTCTAGTATTTTTATGATGTTGTTTAGTCGCTAAGTGGTGTCCAGCTCTTTGTGGCCTCATGCACTGTAGCCTGTCAGGCTCCTCTGTCCATGGGATTTCCCAGGCAAGAATACTGGAGTGGCTTACCATTTCCTTCTCCAGGGGCTCTTCCTGACCCAGGGGTTGAACCCAGGTCTCCTGAATTGCAGACAAATATTTTACCACTGAGCCACCAAAGAAAGTATTTTTATGAAGGTTAAATTATATAAGCCATGTAAATGCTTGCATGTGGTACTGTGCAAATACTCTCTTTGAAGATGGAATTTTTAAATTATCTACTTTTTTGTTTGGACAGACAAGTAATCCTAAAATCAACAGAGAAGTTAAACCTTAGTGTTAACAGTTTAAAAATATCTATTTTTTTTCTTAGTAATAAATGTTTTACCGGTTTCGAACTTACAGGGCAAAAGTACTGCCTAGTATCATCCCATCCTATTTTCGTATTTATTATCCTTTATGGATATTTGGATGAGATAATAATGTATATAAAGTTTATAGGATATATAGTAGGTGCTGAACATATATTGAAATAGACTATTTCTCTCCTTTCTCACATTCTACATTAGATATAGAATATAATGACTTTAAAGATCACAAATATTCACCCATTGGCTTTCCTATTCTTTGAGAAACTGCACCTTCTCTCCACATTGTAACCATATGGTAAAAGGGAACCACTGGGATTGTGCCTCTTTCTTCACAGACATCAGTGGACTTGTGCATACTTCCCTGGTATTTCTAAAATACTGGTAGGAGAGGCACTCTTTCTGTGTGGCTCTGCTGCTTTGGAAATGTGGAAATTAAAGCTTTCTGCAGTTTTGTCTCCTATCACACAGAAGAGTTGTGGTAATAATTGATCCATTTGTTCTCAATGCACAAGACAGGTTTCACTCTAGCTTGTATTATAGTTTGAGGCCATGAAACAAAGTATCCCTCCTTAAGTTGGCTTAAAGCTCAACATTCAGAAAACGAAGATCATGGCATCCAGTCCCATCACTTCATGGGAAATAGATGGGGAAACAGTGGAAACAGTGTCAGACTTTATTTTTCTGGGCTCCAAAATCACTGCAGATGGTGACTGCAGCCATGAAATTAAAAGACACTTACTCCTTGGAAGGAAAGTTATGACCAACCTAGATAGCATATTCAAAAGCAGAGACATTACTTTACCAACAAAGGTTCATCTAGTCAAGGCTATGGTTTTTCCTGTGGTCATGTATGGATGTGAGAGTTGGACTGTGAAGAAGGCTGAGCGCCGAAGAATTGATGCTTTTGAACTGTGGTGTTGGAGAAGACTCTTGACAAGAGTCCCTTGGACTGCAAAGAGATCCAACCAGTCCATTCTGAAGGAGATCAGCCCTGGGATTTCTTTGGAAGGAATGATGCTAAAGCTGAAACTCCAGTACTTTGGCCACCTCATGCGAAGAGTTGACTCATTGGAAAAGACTCTGATGCTGGGAGGGATTGGAGACAAGAGGAGAAGGGGACGACAGAGGATGAGATGGCTGGATGGCATCACTGACTCGATGGACGTGAGCCTCAGTAATCTCCGGGAGATGGTGATGGACAGGGAGGCCTGGCGTGCTGCGATTCATGGGGTCGCAAAGAGTCGGACACGACTGAGTGACTGATCTGATCTGATCTGATCTGAAGGTGAGTTTCTTTCACTTGCTGTGAAAAGAATCACTGAATAAGGAGGAGTCTCTTTGCTGCAACGCCATGTCTCCCGTGAGTTGTTGTTTGGACGAAAATCAGTATGCCTGAATTCTCTATTGATTTTCATTATCCATTCTTTCAAACTGGCAAGTGCTCTGCTTTATACTAAGAGGACCGTTCTCTGGGACACATGCCTGCCTTCAAGCGGTTTACCATAGAGAAAAAATGATATGAACCAATAAATAGCTAAATAACAATACAAGCTTTAAGTAACTGTGAAAAGCAATAAAGAAAAAAAAAAGATATAACAAGACAGCCCATCTTATCATAAGTAATTTCCTGTAGAACTTGAGGTTCAGAGCAATAAGCAAAAGCAAAGCGTATCATAAATCATTAAGAGAGGATGTGTTTAAAACCTCTGTGGGACAGTCCCTGAAGTCATGCCCTCCCTGTTTCTTCAGCCTGAATGAGGTAAACAGAGCTACCTCAGCAGACACACAACCAAACAGGACCCGGTGGGGTCGTTCCGGGACAGGCTCATTCCCCACGCCCTGCTTTAGCTAGATAACATTATTTGATGCATGTTTCCTGAGTTGTTTTACAGATGTGAAAAACCGTTGCCAGATGGACGATGTTAACTGCTTGATGATCTTGAGCGTGAGCACAGAGCCCTAGGCCTCCAGGCCCCAGGGACCGACAATGTTAACTCCCGCAACACGCCCTCTTACTTCACCATCGGCTAATCAGAGAACTGTGCACCATCTGATCACAAACCCTGTGACCTCCTTCCCTTGAACTGGCTTTTAAACATACTAAGCTGAAACCCTTGTGGAGCTTGGGGTTTTTGCGGGAGGAGGGCATGAGCCACCCGTCTCCTTGCCTGGCCTCACTTTCAGTCCAGCACATGAACTTGCACTAACAGCCAAACCGAAAAATCTGCAAACATATGAAGCATCTAAAGGCTCTTCTCCCCTTCTCCCTCCGCCACTTCCGTTGCTCCTCCCCTCTCTGAGTATCCTATCTTCCTTAGATTTCCCTTGAGACCATTCCCGCACATGGACTCTACACATGTCTACAGTTCTACCCATTAGTCCAGCAGGATGTAGCACAATGTTCATCTCCAGAAGCATAGAGGTTCTAAAGTTTTTTTTTTAATTAACAGTGCTGCATAGTATTCAGTAAAATATAATTAAGCTTCACATTTTCTCTCTTTGGTTGTAGTTTCTACTTATCATTCCAGGCTTTACTGGGAATGCTGGGGAGATTCTCCTGAACCACAGTAGATTTGTATGGATATGTGTTTGCATACTTTCTGAAAGCCTTTCCACAAGTTCTTAACTCCATTTCCTATATGTCAGCTGTTCATAGAGTTTCCCTCATAGGTCAGATCTATAACACCCACTTCCTTTATTCTCTTAAAAATGAACCCGTCAACCAAAACCACATTATTGACTGACTTAGAATATTTATCACCATGATCACTGTGATTCATTTGCTAACCTTGACTATTTAGCTGTCTTGACTGTAAACAGTGGTTTGAAAAAGCAAGAAGTTTTTTTGGTTGGTACTGTGTAGACTGTTTGCTATATGGCCTGGGCATACATGACCTAGTTAGAAAGGCAGAGCTGCATTTTGGCAAAAAATCAGAGACCTTGGAATAGGAACCCATGTAGTCAGACTAACATGGGTTTAAGCTTGGACCTACCATTTATTAGCTGTATCACCTTAATCAAGTTACCTACTATCTTTAAGTTCTTTAAGTTTCACCAATTATGAGGTAAGACTAGCAAACACAACCTACAAAATTATGCAACTTAAGAATGAAAGCATTGTTGATGTAAAAAATAGTCACAAGCCAAAAGTTAAGAGTTATGTTTTATTTGGTGGGAATTTTTTGGATTTCAAGCCTGGGAGATAGCATCTAATTAAGCCTGAGAGAACTGCTCCTGGGCTTGAAGGCCTAAATATTCCCACCAAATATAACAGCTCCCAACTTTTAGGTTATGACTATTTTTTAAGTTGATAAGTTTTAGAAAAGGCAGAGGGGCAAGAGGTCAAATTGCCAACATCTGCTGGATCATCAAAAAAGCAGGAGAGTTCCAGAAAAACATCTATTTCTGCTTTATTGACTATGCCAAAGCCTTTGACTGTGTGGATCACAATAAACTGTGGAAAATTCTGAAAGAGATGGGAATCCCAGACTACCTGACCTGCCTCTTGAGAAACCTATGTGCAGGTCAGGAAGCAACAGTTAGAACTGGGCATGGAACAACAGAGTGGTTCCAAGTAGGAAAAGGAGTATGTCAAGGCTGTATATTGTCACCCTGCTTATTTCACTTATATGTAGAGTACATCATGAGAAATGCTGGGCTGGAAGAAGCACAAGCTGGAATCAAGATTGCTGGGAGAAATATCAGTAACCTCAGATATGCATATGACAGAAAGTGAAGAAGAACTTATGGCAGAAAGTGAAGAAGAACTAAAAAGCCTCTTGATGAAAATGAAAGAGGAGAGTGAAAAAGTTGGCTTAAAGCTCAACATTCAGAAAACTAAGATCATGGCATCTGGTCCCATCACTCCATGGCAAACAGATGGGGAAACAGTGGAAACAGTAGCTGACTTCATGTTTTTGGGCTCCAAAATCACTGAAGATGGTGATTGCAGCCATGAAATTAAAAGATGCTTACTCCTTGGAAGGAAAGTTATGACCAACCTAGACAGCATGTTGAAAAGCAGAGACATTATTTAGCCAACAAAGGTCTGTCTAGTCAAGGATATGGTTTTTCCAGTGGTCATGTATAGATATGAGTTGGAATATAAAGAAAGCTGAGCACCAAAGAATTGATGCTTTTGAATTGTGGTGTTGGAGAAGACTCTTGAGAGCCCCTTGGACTGCAAGGAGATCCAACCAATCCATCCTAAAGGAGATCAATCCTGGGTGTTCACTGGTAGAACTGATGCTAAAGCTGAAACTCCAGTACTTTGGCCACCTGACTGGAATAGCTGACTCATTTGAAAAGACCCTGATGCTGGGAAAGATTGAGGGCAGGAGGAGAAGGGGATGACAGAGGATGAGATGGTTGGATGGCATCACCAACTCAATAGACATGGGTTTGGGTGGATTCTGGGAGTTAGTGATGGACAGGGAGGCCTGGCGTGCTATGGTTCATGGGGTCGCAAAGAGTCGGACTCGACTGAGTGACTGAACTGAACTGAAGAAGAGACAATAGCAGATTGCTCTCCTGTACCTGAATTCCATGAGGACCCAGAGCCTTGGTACCAGCAGAGGCCCCTTGTGCCCATCTGCCTCCTTGGGGAGTCCAGAAGAATTTGAGTGTGTCTCTCCTGGTTCTAGGATGTTCTGTTATTGGTTGATGGTCCTAAGTTTTATTCGGGGGGGAAGACGTTACCCTTGAAACTTGGTTCAGGAAGAGGTTCCTGGGTTGTACAGTTTAGACACTTAGCAGGTTATCCTCAGTGTAAAAGGCACTGGGAATATTTCATTTGGATACTGAGTGGTTGATTATCCTCAGTTTAGAGACTGGGAAGTCTTGGCTGAGTTAAACGTGAGTAAGGTGGGATGAGTTGTTAGGGGAAAGTCTGACCTGTTGTTTTTTCCTTGAATTGGCTATCTTAATAGAGTTTGTCAAAATAAAATAATCTCATGAGAACTTCTGAGCTCCAAAGAAGGGACTCTCTCCTCCTGGCTGGCAAGGGTTCTCTCAGGCAACTGAGAAACTTGGAGGAGTGGTGGAGGCAAGACCTCCCAGGACAAAGCTGTCCCTATGGGGAAACCCACTCTCATAATTAACAAACTGCTCAACTGGAGACCCACATAAGATTTGGCCATTCCACAGTCTGAGCACGCATGGAAGTCTTATACTCCACTGGGAGACCCCAGACACAAAGAAGGGGCTAAAACAACTCTGGGGCAAAAACCAGAGAAGTTAAGCTTCCAAGCAGCACATACTGGCCCACCACATGATCACCAGTAGCGATTTTATCTCAACAAACTGACTTAAAAATGGGAAATAAAGAATTGAAAATAAAAGGAATGACAGATTTTTAGCCTCCAGCCCATACCCTAGCTGAGTAACTGTACATGCGAACTTACTTAATTGGAAATGAAAAGAAATCTCACCCTAAAAATGTAGGGGGCTCTTTCATCTCATATGCAGTTAAGTTACATTAAGGTTATCAGCTGGCTTGGTAAAAATATATTTTCAGACTTTAAACAATAGCCTTCTAGGGGGAAACTTGGCATTTGTCTGTATCTTTGAGATGTAAATGTTCTACCTGATCTTCCTAGGATGAGTTCTGTGTTTGTTTGTTTACATTTTTTTTTTTAATTTGGCCTTTGCTATTCTATTTTTGAGAGTAAACTCTAAGGCTTAGGTTACATCCTCTCCCACCCTTTTATGGGAAGCCTCTTGCATCTTAATGATTTAAATTACTATTAATATGTTTATTTTATTAATGGCCAAATAATAGATCATTTTAAAATTGGAGAAACTAACAAATTGGTGAATCTAGAGCACTCGTTATAAACAGCTGTTTTATTGGTACCTATAAAACAAAAGTAATATTAAAGGTGAAAAAAATATATCTAATATTTAACCTGAAACTGAAGCTCCAATACTTTGGCCACCTGATAAGAAGTGCCTACTCACTGGAAAAGGCCCTGATGCTGGGAAAGATTGGAGGCACGAGGAGAAGGGGAAGACAGAGGATGAGTTGGTTGGATGGCATCACTGACTCAATGGACATGAGTTTGAGCAAACTCCAGGAGGTAGTGAAGGACAGGGAAATCTGGCGTGCTGCAGTCCATGGGGTCGCAAAGAGTCAGATAGGACTTAGCTACTGAACAACAATGTTTAACCTAAGAACTTCTGTGCTTTTAAAACAAGTGAGGAAAATTGGCTTGGGAAGATTCATATGTGGGGTTTACTTCCCCTCAGTGGGTCTTTCAGACGCTAAAAAGGGCACTGAAATAATTAATGTCAATAGAAAAACTTGTAAGGAAGATCTAGCCACTATTTTCAACAAGGTAGAAAAATTCAAGAGGAATTATCTCAAATGAATAAAGAAATCTTTAGATGGTTATTTAAAATGGGATAAGTAAATTGCACATTTATGTAATTAAAACAAGATTTGATATTACTGCATTACCTAGAGTTAAATGGGCCAAAAGGGACATCTACTGGCCCCCAATATTAAAAGCCAACAAGTCAGTTCTGTTTACCCTGGTTTTAAAATTAAATGTAAAGGAATACAAAAATTTACAGTGAGATATCTGACCAGCAATTATTTGGGACAAGGTTAAGCCAAAGAGCCTGACCTTCTTGGCTCAGCCTCACTCTGAGGATTCCAGAATGGACAGGTAAGGAAAGAAAAGAAAAAAAAAAAAAAAAAAACTTCTGAAATTCCTCTAAGACCAAGCTTGTTGATTGAATCCTAATGAAATCAAAAGTAAAGGTATAAAAGTTGACAGGATTGAGATAAAAGTATATAAAATTGACATATTTAAATGGACTTTATATTAGATGGTTGCATTTCTTAGTAAATTATATTGTGGGATAGACATGTTTCACTGGGGAATAACAGCTCCCCTGTGTGGTATTATAAGACTAGAGATAGAGGTTGCCACTAAGGAAATATTAACTAAATGTACTGACCAATAGGGTTATCTGAGCCACACAAAGAAGTAAAACTGGGAACTAAATGCAAGGGTTAAAAATAAAAATAAAATAAAAATTGTGATTTTGCTTCAGTTTGTGAACTGAGAAAGGTCTTTGCTAAATGCCTTATAAAACCTTTGAAGGTATGATAAGTTAAAATCTATAGACTATAGAACTCATAAAATAAATTTCAATTTAGTTAAAAGTCTTGTCACTGATTTCAGTATCTTTAGGTGATAGAACTGTTCTTTGGGGAAATAAAAGCAACTGGCTTTCTCTTGCAAATCTCTAGAAACCAAAATGTAATTTACAACCTTATGGACCGTAGGCCAACAGGTTCCTCCATCCATGGGATTCTCCAGGCAAGAATACTGGAGTGGGTTGCCATGCCCTCCTCCAAGGGATCTTCCTGGCCCAGGGATTGAATCCAAGTCTCTTACTTCTACCTGCATTGGCAGGTGAGTTCTTTACCAGTTGCATCACTAAGAAACCCCAAATACAGATCACAAGGACCTGAGACTGACCCTAATCAGCTCCACCAGACAAGACCTGACACCAAGGGAAAAAGGTGGTGGTTTTAAAATTTGTAGAGTTGGGAATGCTCCCTCAGCCAAATCTTAAAGACATAGTCTTATATCTATATCATATATATATATATATATATATATATATATATATATGCTGCTGCTAAGTCGCTACAGTCGTGTCCGACTCTGTGTGACCCCATAGACGGCAGCCCACCAGGCTCCCCCGTCCCTTGGATTCTCCAGGCAAGAACATTGGAGTGGGTTGCCATTTCCTTCTCCAGTTCATTAAAGTGGAAACTGAAGTAGCTCAGTCATGTCCAACCCTCAGTGACCCCATAGACTGCAGCCTACCAGGCTCCTCCATCCATGGGATTTTCTAGGCAAGAGTACTGGAGTGGGGTGCCATTGCCTTCTCCGATATATCATATATATATAGTCAGGGAATTTGTAATTTCCTCAGTTCTCTCTTGCTGTAGCAAAAATTTGAAGCGACGATGGATCCATATTACAGCTCAGTTTTATTTGTCAAGCAAAGAAAATACATCTTGGAGGCATGAAGGCAGGCTGACCCAAAAGAAGCAAAGAGAAGAGAAGCCAGAGGCTCAATTTTGGCTCCTACTTTTATATGTTTTTTTTTTTTTTCTCCATCCCCTGAGCTTGCCCTATGTACATTGAGCTAGCCAGGAGGGCTCTTTGCTTCACCTGAGGTTCTCACTCTGATCCTCTGACCTTCCTTTATTTTGGGGGCTTTTCCATTCTTTGTCTTTTAGCCGCCACTATTCAGGACTCTTTTTCCTATTCTAACTACCTAACATATATCTTATATATATAATATATATCTTATGTATATATAAGATTATAGATATAACCTTAAAATCTTAGTCATCTGAACAAGCAACCTTCATGTACCCCAACTCTTAGTAAACTAGTACTTTTATATTGTATTAATAATACCTGGTTCATAACTAATCTTTTAAGTGAAGTTGTGAGACCTCTAGTTTGTCTGTTTATGTCGGTCTACACTTTATACGTATGAGATATCTCTACCTTTGGAAAGTATTGTCAATAGTAAATTTGTAAAGAAAGTGAAATCGCTCATTCGTGTCCGACTCTTTGCGATCCCATGAACTGTACTGTACCAGGCTTCTCTGTCCATGGGATTTTCCAGGCAAGAGTACTGGAGTGGGTTGCCATTGCCTTCTCCAGGGGATCTTCCTGACCCAGGGATCAAACCCAGCTCTCCTGCATTGCATGTAGACGCTTTACCCTCTGAGCCACCAAGGAAGCCCGTATAGTTTATAAAAAGCTCTATTTAATTTGAAAAGAAAGTGCTAACATTTAAAGAAACTGGCCAATGTTACTTTCAGATTCACATGAACTGGGAAATATTCAATATTAAGTTGATAGCTGGTATTAATATTTAAATTTATCTAATTAATATAGACATGTCATTGAATCATCAAAATTAAATGTAACACTTTACTTCAGTTTAATAAATAAGACCTCATTGTATCTGTTGCAAGGAAAATAATTCGATATGATGAAACTTTAAAGTAACTGAGATAAGAGCTTTTGGGTAAAACTTTTATTTTAGAAATGTCTACTTATAACAATCTTTCTGGATATTTGGTAACTTGAAGTTCTAGAGCTATGCTTATTTAAGTTAAATGATGAAAGTTTATTAAATAGTTAGAAGATACTGAGACATTATTAACTAAATAGAGTCCTAAAGTTATTTAGCACTATTAATGAAAATGTTTGGTGTCACCCTGAGATGGTCTCAGATGTTCAAATGTTTTTAGAAATTATCACTTATGTTTATGCTCACCAATCTATAGAATGCCAATATAAAAGATGGTTCATAATTGCTTACTTCTTAGCTTTTATTAAAAATTAAGGTTTTAAGAGTTGAGGATTATAATTTAAACATGTAATTGGTGGCTCAGATGGTAAACTGTCTGCCTGTAGTGCGGGAGACCCGGGTTCGATCCTTGGTTTGGGAAGATCCCCTGGAGAAGGATATGGCAACCCACTCCAGTACTCTTGCCTGGAAAATTCCATGGACTGAGGATCCTGGTAGGACATGACTAAGCGACTTCATTTTAAAGCTAGCGGAATAGCTAAGATTTCAGTAGACCGTAAGCAGTAGAATGTCTGTTTTCAGTAAGGAAGTTACGAGGAATGGAATTACATTTTATTGAGTAAAAAAGTGAGCTGTTTGATTTCATTTAGGTGGAAAATGAGAAACAGGCTGGATACAGAAAGTGAAAGAAACCCTGAGGAGGAAAACGTTTTATGCACATTCAGGATTAACAGACTTTTGATTGAAGTTAACTGAGTAAATAGATTTTGTTAAGTAAGCTAATGCAAGACTGGAATTTGACTTCTTTTTCTATTAAAAGTGCTCCTTTTTGATAACAAATGGTGAGAGTTTGTGTGCTCTTGAGTAATCTGTATTTATTTTCTTTTAATTGTTTTTGTGACTTTGGTTAAATGAATGAGCATTGTTTCAGTGACCTATGATCCTGTTATGTTTTAAAATGTTTTTAATATTTCTAACAAACTTCCCAAATATCATAATATAACTAAAGCTCTTTTAGACTCCAATTGACTCTGGGGTGCTTCAAAGAAACATCTCTCAGACATCTCAGAGAGAAATGTTAAGCTAAGTGTATTTGATATTTTTATTTCAAAACCATTGTCCAGTGACTGAATGTGAACTTTAGGTTGTAATGTATGGATAAATGTCATTAATATGAATATTGCAAAATTTATATGGACTCCCTAATATCTGAGATGTCTTGATATAATATTATCAGTCATTTCTATTGGTTATCCTAAAATGTTATATGTTGCAGAAATGTCCACGTTGCCTGCTAATTGCATTGTACTCAAATCTTTAACTATGCTATTTTAAGTTTTATACCTAATAGGCTCAGTTCAGTTCAGTGGCTCAGTTGTGTCTGAATCTTTGTGACCCTATGGACTGCAGGAGGACACGCCAGTCCTCCCTGTCCATCACCAACTCCCGGACTTTACTCAAACTCATGTCCATAGAGTTGGTGATGCCATCTGATCATCTCATCCTCTGTCATCCCTGTCTCCTCTGGCCTTGAAACTTCCCAGCATCAGGGTCTTTTCCAACGAGTTGGTTCTTTACATCAGGTGGCCAAGGTATTGGAGTTTCACCTTCAGCATCAGTCAATCTAATGAATATTCAGGATTGGTTTCCTTTAGGATGGACTGGTTGGATCCCCTTGCTGTCCAAGGAACTCTCAATAGTCTTCTCCAACACCACAGTTCAAAACCATCAATTCTTCTGCACTCAGCTTTCTTTATAGTCCAAATCTCACATCCATACATGACTACTGGAAAAACCATAGCTTTGACTAGACGGACCTTTGTCGGCAAAGTAATTTCTCTGCTTTTTAATATTCTCTCTGGGTTGGGCATACCTTTTCTTGCAAGGAGACTCTTTTAATTTCATGGTTGCAGTCACCATCTGCAGTGATTTTGGAGTCCAGGAAAATAAACTCTCTCACTGTTTCCATTGTTTCCTCATCTATTTGCCATGAAGTGATGAGACTGAATGCCATGATCTTAGTTTTCTGAATGTTGAGTTTTAAGCCAACTTTTTGACTGTCCTCTTGCACTTTCATCAAGAGGCTCTTTACTTCTTGTTTGCTTTCTGCCATAAGGGTGGTGTTATCTGCATATCTGAGGTTATTGCTATTTCTCCCAGCAATCTTGATTCCAGCTTGTGCTTCATCCAGCCCGGAGTTTCTCATGATGTATTCTGCATATAGGTTAAATAAGCAGAGTAACGACATACAGCCTTGACGTACTCCTTTCCTTATTTGGAACCAGTCTGTTGTTCCATGTCCAGTTCTAACTGCTGCTTCGTGACCTTCATAAAGATGTCTCAGGAGGCAGATCAGGTGGCCTGGTATTCCCATCTCTTTCAGAATTTTCCACAGTTTGATGTGATCCACATAGTCAAAGGCTTTGGCATAGTCAATAAAGCAAAAGTAGATTTTTTTTTTTTTTCTGGAACTCTTGCTTTTTCGATGATCCAGCCGATGTTGGCAATTTGATTTCTGGTTCCTCTGACTTTTTAAATCCAGGTTGAACATTTGGTTTTTTTTTTTTTTTTTCTAATTTTATTTTATTTTTAAACTTTACATAATTGTATTAGATTTGCCAAATATCAAAATGAATCTGCCACAGGTATACATGTGTTCCCCATCCGGAACCCTCCTCCCTCCTCCCTCCCCATACCATCCCTCTGGGCCGTCCCAGTGCACCAGCCCCAAGCATCCAGCATCGTGCATCGAACCTGGACTGGCAACTCATTTCCTACATGATATTTTACATGTTTCATTGCCATTCTCCCAAATCTTCCCACCCTCTCCCTCTCCCACAGAGTCCATAAGACTGTTCTATACATCAGTATCTCTTTTACTGTCTCGTACACTGGGTTATTGTTACCATCTTTCTAAATTCCATATATATGCGTTAGTATACTGTATTTATGTTTTTCCTTCTGGCTTACTTCACTCTGTATAATAGGCTCCAGTTTCATCCACCTCATTAGAACTGATTCAAATGTATTCTTTTTAATGGCTGAGTAATACTCCATTGTGTATATGTACCACTGCTTTCTTATCCATTCATCTGCTGATGGACATCTAGGTTGCTTCCATGTCTTGGCTATTATAAACAGTGCTGCAATGAACATTGGGGTACATGTGTCTCTTTCCCTTCTGGTTTCCTCAGTGTGTATGCCCAGCAGTGGGGTTGCTGGATCATAAGGCAGTTCTATTTCCAGTTTTTTAAGGAATCTCCACACTGTTCTCCATAGTGGCTGTACTAGTTTGCATTCCCACCAACAGTGTAAGAGGGTTCCCTTTTCTCCACACCCTCTCCAGCATTTATTATTTGTAGACTTTTGGATCACAGCCATTCTGACTGGTGTGAAATGGTACCTCATAGTGGTTTTGATTTGCATTTCTCTGATAATGAGTGATGTTGAGCATCTTTTCATGTGTTTGTTAGCCATCTGTATGTCTTCTTTGGAGAAATGTCTGTTTAGTTCTTTGGCCCATTTTTTGATTGGGTCGTTCATTTTTCTGGAGTTGAGCTGTAGGAGTTGCTTGTATATTTTTGAGATTAGTTGTTTGTCGGTTGCTTCATTTGCTATTATTTTCTCCCATTCTGAAGGCTGTCTTTTCACCTTGCTAATAGTTTCCTTTGATGTGCAGAAGCTTTTAAGGTTAATTAGGTCCCATTTGTTTATTTTTGCTTTTATTTCCAATATTCTGGGAGGTGGGTCATAGAGGATCCTGCTGTGATGTATGTCGGAGAGTGTTTTGCCTATGTTCTCCTCAGGTTGAACATTTGGAATTCCACAGTTCACATGCTGTTGAAGCCTGGCTTGGAGAATTTTGAGCATTACTTTGCTAGCATGTGAGATGAGGGCAATTGTGCAGTGGTGTGAACATTCTTTGGCATTGCCTTTCTTTGGGATTAGAATGAAAACTGACCTTTTCCAGTCCTGTGTCCACTGCTCAGTTTTCCAGATTTGCTGGCATGTTGACTGCAGCACTTTTACAGCATCATCTTTTAGGATTTGAAATAGATCAGCTGGAATTCCATTGCCTCCACTAGCTTTGTACTGAACTGGGTAACAAATGGCAAACCCTAATGAAAAACCTGGCCACTTCATGTGGGTCAGTGGAAATCAATTAATGGGATTGAATAATTTGATATATATGATCTATAACTTTGATGATGGAAAATATACTAGCTTGAGTCTGTTTTCCAGTTAACCTTTCTCTCTTATGCTGTGACCTACCACAAATGGATAAAGTATGTCTTTGTAAACTGAGATGAAACACTTATCTTTTCTCTACCTGCTTAGTTCTGCCAATCGCATATGCTTGTCTCAAAGATTAAGCCATGCATAGTGTGAACAGCTTATACAATGAAACCGCAGATAGCTCATTAAGTCACTTATAGCTCCTTTGGTTGCTCAGTCTTTGCAACTGGATTATAACTAATTATACTAATCATTGTTTTAATTGTTCTTTGTTTCCAAATTGTTTATGCTTTTGTCTCTCTGCTGCATCATGACTTTGTCAGTGGTACTAGGCACATTACTCCTATCTGTCTATTTTATAAGAGGGTTGCCTTTTACAGTATGCAACCAGGCCTCCAACAAAGATGATGACTAGGTGACTCGAAGCAATTGATCAGAAATATACTTCTATATGCCATCAATAATTGTAATATTGTGAGTCCAAGTATGGGAAGAAACATTAAGGGAAATATCTCCTGGACCCTAATATGTTAGAAGATAGAGGATCCAGAGAATTTTTAACCATCTACCAATGGGCTTAACTTGAAAACTAACACCTGGAGTGGCATATCAACAAGATCTTTTACCTGATCTGGGATGAGCAGTGCCTTGGGACCAAAAAAATGGTCATGAAATGTCTCCCAAATATTGGTGAAATTTCCGACCATGGGGAGGGACTAAGATGTGGAGTATTTCCTGCCATATTGATAAACAAGAATGTCGCAGTCTTCAGCGATTCCAGTCCTCCAGTGCCTAAAGGCACTCAGGAAGGAAAAGCACCTGTGATCTGGCAGCCATCAGATTGCAACCACCCCCTACTTTGAGCCCTGGGGAACTCTGGATGCAGCATACTGGCCCCAGAGAGCTGAGATGCATATGTAAAGAACAATTTCACTGAGCCCAAACTCTTGCATCTTCCCATGCATAGAAAAGTGCTAAATTCCTTAACTTGAGATATCTGGTTTCCTTTAATTAACAATAACCTTTCGATGTTCAGACTACCTACCCTTTGTTGTAAAATTTCTATATAGTCTGGCTCCTCCCCTAGCCTCCTTGGAGCAGTTTTCTCAGGGTCACTTGAGATGTTTTCTCCTAGGCTTGAAGTCCTAAATATTTCCATCAAATGAAACATAGCTCTCAACTTTTCGGCTGTGACTATTTTGTAAGTCGACATCATTCATAAAATGTATATCAGGTCTATAGTGAACACTCAGTGAATAGTAACCATTAGGTGTGATTGAGATGACAATGAATACAAATAAGCAACAAACAAATGTATGATTGTATGATTGCAATTACTTTTAATATTGTAAAAATAATTTAGCAAAGTAAAAGAACCATTTGGGGGCTTAGTTTGAAAACTTAGTATTCCTCTAAAGAAAAAAGATGAGAACAAGATTTATCCTTAGATGATTTTAAACCAAAGTTATTCTAATATTTAATCCAGTAACCAATTATTGGGTTTAGACTAAAGTTATTTTAAAATTTAATCTATTAAACAGTTATTGGATATTGTCTCTGTGCCAAGGGACTTCCCAGGGGGCTCAGTGAAAAGGAATTCACCTGCAGTGCAGGAGTGGTGAGTTTGAAGATCCCCTGGAGAAAGAAATGGCAACCCATTCTATTATTGTTGCCTGGGAAATCCCATGGACAGAGGAGCCTGGCAGGCTACAGTCCATGGGGTTGCAAAGAGTTGGACATAACTTGGTGACTAAAACAACAGCAACAACATTGAGCCAGGAAATATGAAAGGATCAGAAATACAAAATTAAGTATAGTTCAGTGATATAAGCATGCTGATTGATCAAGTTCATGACAAAATCTGAATGAAGAAGGGAAACATACTAGAGAGTTATCCAGATATAAAATGATGAGATAAGTATATGACATTTTCTTATTTGCTTAACTGTGATTTATTTTATTTCTACTTTGATGTTTTAATAGTTGTGGTTTTTCAATATATACTTAAATTTCTACAATAGGAGAAACATCTTAATTTCCAACCAGATTTAGTTTGGGTATTTTTCAATGCAACATTCATGATCTTATTATTAAACTAGGATAAATAATCTGTGGAATTTATTGTGTTTGATCATGATTGCTTACCTATCCAAAATAAAAGCTGGCAAAATTTGCTTGTATATAGATAATTAATCTTGCTCAATTGTCTAAAAATAGTATCTATATGGGTTATTTTCATTCCTTACTGATTTCCTCATCCTATAAATTCTTATCTTTATTCAGGATTTCCATTGTCTCTTTTCTATCTTCTATATAGTTAACTATCTTGGTGAGCCCAACTATTCAATTATTGGGAGATAACATTTTGTGATTTAAAAAGGACCTCCAATTTTGTGTCAATATTTTGGTTCTTGATATATAAGATGTAAGGACAAAAACAAATTAAAAGCAAAAATATTTGCTTCTCCCTGTGAAAAATAAGGGAAGAAATATCTTACCCTCGTTTTTCTTAGATATTTGATTTAGAAAACTTATCATTATAAGTACTTTCTCAGTCTCTTTGAAATGTATGTAAATCTTTTTAAACTTCAAAAAGTACTTTGTCACTTTTACAATTCGGTAATATCTTTCTGTAGGACCTAGGAACCATCTCTCTGAAACACAGTCATCAAGGAGGAGCACCATATCTCCCAGTTTCTGTGAGAGCCCAACGATGACCAAACTGCAAAGCTACCGCCTGTCATAGAGGTAAGAATTTAATTTGCATTTGGGTAAATCCAATTAACAAATATAATTGGTCATCTCAATTAGGTGAATTTAGAATGAACTATGGTGCTGTCAAGTCCTCTTACTTGAATAATTGTTGTTGTTTACCTTGGGAACCCATTTGGAACGGCTTATGTCTGCTTGGCTGTATAGAAAGGTGAGATTTCTTTCAGCCTTTGGAATCTCTTAGTTCTCTTAGTGGGTTACCTGTGAGACTCATCATGTTCTGGCTTAATACTCATTCAAAAATAAAATTATTTGCTCTCACTTCTGCCTTTGTGAAGCCATTTTTCTGGCTTGGCAGAAGATTTTTAAAAAAATCTTATTTCCTCAACAAAGTAAATACATTCACTCATTGCTCAGCAGCTATTTAAAAGTAAACAAAAATCCATATGTGTGTAAGTATATGTTAGTCTCAATATTTTGATACTGTTTATTATAAGTGAAAAACAATAGAATATCATCAGTTTCATGTGTTATAAGCTAAATTATATGTATTAGAGAAATATGTGGAAGAATACACAGCAAACTGCTAATATCAGCTAATTAGTTGGGGACAGAATATTATATTTTATCTTATGTATCCATCCTCATATTTTTCAACTTGTTGCAGTAAGTTTGTATTATTGTTTGTTTTTCTATTACAAAATGTAAATTTATTTTCAAAAAGATGCTAATTGCACTTGCAACGTAAACATCATTAATTAAAGCAGGGACAATTCCCCTTGTACTTTTTTTAATGTTCAACTTTTAATGTAGTACTATATAAATATTTGTAAAATTAAAACATGTATGAATGAATGAATACCCATAACCAGAGAAGATTTTTTGACGGAATAGTTAAGACGTGAAGAAGCTATACTGAAAGAGTTGACAGAAGTTTGGGGGTTTAAAAAAAAAAAAATGCACACAACAGAAGCAGTATATAAATAAATAACTTTTGGGAAAAGTTTGGCCAATAAAAGACTTGGTAAAGTGACTTATTTTGTTTAAAAGAGATCCTTTTGTATTTGTGACTTCTCAGAGCATATTGGCATGCTTATTAATATCCTTCTTGGTGGCAAAGAGGCTGAAGATAGAAAAGGAAACAGGATAACTAAAAGCTGGAGATCACTGAGAAAGCAGGAGGAGGTACTGGTGTTGAATTCGTTCATCCTGAGTTCTTCTGTTATAACAAAAAGGAAGGAAACGTCACAGAGGCAAGTCTGCTAGTGAATCTATTGGAAGATTTGGAGGATCTTGGCTGAGCATGACTTTTCTGTCTCTGTGAGGCCAAGAAATGCAATATGATGCATCAGTTTTTAATGCTGCAGTTGCTCTAGTGAGTCCAGTATATGTACAAACAAAAGTGATACCTTACATGCAATGCAGGAGACCCCAGTTCGATTCCTGGGTCAAGAAGATCCACTGGAGAAGGGATAGTCTACCCATCCAGTATTTTGGGATGGACATGAGTTTGGGTAAATTCCAGGAGTTGGTGATGGACAGGGAGGCCTGGCATGCTGCCATTCATGGGGTTGCAAAGAGTCGGACACGACTGAGCAACTGAGCTGAACTGAATGGAACTGAACTTGTCGCTCAGCTTGTAAAAAATCCGCCTGCAATGTGGGAGACCTGGGATCAGTCCCTGGATCAGGAAGATCCCCTGGGAAGGGACAGGCTACCTACTCCAGTATTATGGCCTGGAGAATTCCATGGACTGTATAGTCCATGAGGTTGCAAAGAGTTGGACATGACTGATATACTTTCACTTTCACTTTGCATACTTTCAAAGCTACAAGTTTTAGTGGTCATTTGCATATTCAGCTACTAATTCTGAAGAGTGGTCATTGTGTCTGACTGCTCAAGGGCAGATATTTTTTCATTCTTAGTTCAATTCAGTTCAGTACAGTAGCTCAGTAGTGGCCGACTCTTTGTGACCCCATTAATTGCAGCACACCAGGCTTCCCTGTCCATCACCAACTCCCAGAGTTCACCCAAACTCATGTGCATTGAGTTGATGATGCCATCAAGCCATCTCATCCTCTGTTGTCGCCTTCTCCTCCTGCCCCCAATCTGTCCCAGCATCAGAGACTTTTCCAATGAGTCAGCTCTTCACATGAGATGGCCAAAGTATTGGACTTTCAGCTTTAGCATCAGTCCTTCCAAAGAACACCCAGGGCTGATCTCCTTTAGAATGCACTGGTTGGATCTCCGTGCAGTCCAAGGGACTCTCAAGAGTCTTCTCCAACACCACAGTTCAAAAGCATCAGTTCTTTGGTGTTCAGCTTTCTTCACAGTCCAACTTTCACATCCATACATGACCACTGGAAAAACCATAGCCTTGACTAGACTAACCTTTGTTGGTAAAGTAATGTCTCTGCTTTTGAATATTCTATCTAGGTTGGTCATAACTTTCCTTCCAAGGAGTAAGCGTCTTTTAATTTCATGGCTGCAGTCACCATCTGCAGTGATTTTGGAGCCCTAAAAAATAAAGTCTGACACTGTTTTCACTGTTTCCCCATCTATTTCCCATGAAGTGATGGGACTGGATGCCATGATCTTCGTTTTCTGAATGTTGAGCTTTAAGCCAACTTTTTCACTCTCCTCGTTCACTTTCATCAAGAGGCTTTTTAGTTCCTCTTCACTTTCTGCCATAAGGGTGGTGTCATATGCATATCTGAGGTTATTGATATTTCTCCTGGCAATCTTGATTCCCTCTTGTGCTTCTTCCAGCCCAGCATTTCTCATGATGTACTCTGCATATAAGTTAAATAAGCAGGGTCACAATATACAGCCTTGACATACTCCTTTTCCTATTTGGAAACAGTCTGTTGTTCCATGTCCAGTTCTAACTGTTGCTTCCTGACCTGCATACAAATTTCTCAAGAGGCAGGTCAAGTGGTCTGGTATTCCCATTTCTTTGAGAATTTTCCACAGTTTATTGTGATCCACACAATCAAAGGCTTTAGCATAGTCAATAAAGCAGAAATAGATGTTTTTCTGGAACTCTCTTCCTTTTCCCATGATGCAGTGAATGTTGGCAATTTGATCTCTGGTTCCTCTGCCTTTTCTAAAACCCACTTGAACATCTGGAATTTCATGGTTCACATATTGCTGAAGCCTGGCTTGGAGAATTTTGAGCATTACTTTACTAGTGTGTGAGATGAGTGCAATTGTGTGGTAGTTTGAGCATCCTTTGGCATTGCCTTTATTTGGGATTGGAATGAAAACTGACCTTTTCCAGTTCTGTGGCCACTGCTGAGTTTTTCAAATTTGCTGGCATATTGAGTGCAGCACTTTCACAGCATCATCTTTAAGGATTTGAAATAGCTCTACTGGAATTCCATCACCTCCACTAGCTCTGTTCGTAGTGATGCTTTCTAAGGCCCACTTGACTTCACATTCCAGGATGTCTGGCTCTAGGTGAGTGATCACACCATCATGATTATCTTGGTCATGAAGCTCTTTTTTTGTACAATTCTTCTGTGTATTCTTGCCACCTCTTCTTAATATCTTCTGCTTCTGTTAGGTCCATACAATTTCTGTCCTTTATTGAGCCCATCTTTGCATGAAATGTTCCCTTGGTATCTCTAATTTTCTTGAAGAGATCTCTAGTCTTTCCCATTGTGTTGTTTTCCTCTATTTCTTTGCGTTGATTGCTAAGGAAAGCTTTCTTATCTCTCCTTGCTATTCTTTGGAACTCTGCATTCAGATGCTTATACCTTTCCTTTTCTCCTTTGCTTTTCGCTTCTCTTCTTTTCACAGCTATTTGTAAGGCCTCCCCAGACAGCCATTTTTCTTTTTTTCATTTCTTTTCCATGGGGATGGTCTTGATCCCTGTCTCCTGTACAATGTCACAAACCTCCATCCATAGTTCATCAGGCACTCTATCTATCAGATCTAGTCCCTTAAATCTATTTCTCACTACTACTGTATAATCTTAAGGAATTTGATTTAGGCTATACCTGAATGGTCTAGTTGTTTTCCCTACTTTCTTCAATTTAAGTCTGAATTTGGCAATAAGGAGTTCATGATCTGAGCCACAGTCAGCTCCTGGTCTTCTCCCCATATGCACCACCCTGCAGTTCATCACAGATCATCAGCCCATTTTCTCCTTTCCTCTTGGTGTGTTCCTATCTGGGGTCCTTGGTTCCTTTCTTCAGTCAGGACCACCAAAGAGCTTGAAAGAGAAGGTAATAAATTCCAGATCCATTTGTTCCTGTAAATTTTAAGATTCTTTCTTAGTTGTGAGAGAATTCAGAGGGGAAGCAAAGAGGTTGAAAAAGTAAAGTGAGAATTTATTTAAGCAAGAATAAGGTCTCAGAGGGAGAGCAGGCAGACAGGTGAGGAGCTGCTGCCCTGGGTTTCTTTGGCAAGCTGATTATGAGGGGCATACAAATGGAGGGGTGGAATACTCACTGGGGAGGGAGGAATTTGGGGGTCATCTTCCCTGATTTTCATCCCTATTCTGTCTTCCCAAGGGGAGAAGGGATTTTTGTCCTTATTTAGCTTAGATCAGAAGTGTCAAGGCATTGGTGCATGATGGGTACTTATCTGTAAGGCTAATTTTATTCTGTTGAGAGCATAATGAGCAAAAGTTTATATTTGGAGCCAAGAGATTTAAGCAAAAACCATGTTGTTGGGATACACGGCCCTGCCTGGCCTGAATTAGTAGCTGACTATGCACCTTTCTTTGCTTTCAGGACATTTATCACCAAAAATGCATGGTCTTCTGTCAGTCTGGTGGTTCTGCTTTTCTTTGTTTGCCTATGGGCCCCAGCTGTTTACAAGATGTGTGGTTTTCTGCTACCTGGCACCTGCCCCTATTACTCTGCTCATATCTATCTACCTGCCTGTTATAACACCTTTTATTCCAAAGACTCTGTGTCAATTGGGGTTTGGTTAAGAAATCAGAAGTAATTCCAGGTATTTCAAAGAGTAAATATCTTGATAAAGGGGACTGAAAAAAATTAAAAGGCTTGGGATGGGAAAGATTAGGGAAGCAGCTCTACCATTTAGGAAATCAGGAAATGCTTAAATTATAGGAAACCACTGCCATTGATTTCACTGTCTACTGTACTGTAACAGGTAGTTCTTTGTAGGACACTGGGAAGCTGCTAGAAAAACCTTGTTTCTGAAGCCTTAGTAATTGCTAGCCACTGCCACGAGAATAATTGCTTTTGCTTTTTTGTATTCCCTCCAGATTTAGACCAGTTCCTCTCATTGGCAAAATGTAACCTAGGGCTATAATGACAAGAATTCTTGAAAATGCAGTTCCTAGACTTCCAGCTAGTATTATAAAAGGAAAACATAGAAGGGGAAAAAAATGGGCTGAGTAGTCCACCCAATTCCACACAATCCAGCACATTTCTCAGCCGAATTACCCACATCATTTCCCAAGGAACAGTTCTCACTTGACCTGTAGTAAAAGATGCTGACTCTGTGTTCTCGCTAATTCAGGTGAGACCCTAGTAGAAACTACGCCAGAAAGTTGAAGCTAGTCAAGCTTTAAAGGGCTAGGTTGATTTGCCTCTAGTGGTCATTATCACAGGTCTTTATCAGTAGCCTCAAGGGCATAGCAAATTAGTGCAAGAGTCACTTGTATGGTTGCCAAACAGAAATTTAGTAATATTTCTATACTTCCTTTAACTCCCACCAAGTTGTTTGAAAACCAAAAAAAAAAAAAAAAAGGGGGGGGGTGGGGGGAGGGGGGAGAAGTACCATGTTCAAAAGATCACTAAACACTTGCATTCAGAATAAGTTATACTTCTCAATCTATGAGGTAACTGTATTGCATGTAATAATTTTGTAAAGATGATTTGTAAGAAAGTTCAAGAAAAAAATTTATAAATGAAATTGCTTTGAAGATTTTAACTTAAAGCAAACTTGTGAACTAACTTTGGTAAAGAAAGTAGAAAATTAGGAAAGTTTAAGCAGGATGCAAAGACTACAATCACAGTATATTCACATAGGTTATTATACTGAGTAATCCACAAGGAAACATTACAGTTAAACTTAGTAAGGAGATTTGGAAAAGCTGAGAATACCATAATAAAATCAGTGAGTTTTATGAAACCATGATCAAACCTTTCAGTTTTGTGAAACGTCAAGAATTTCTTATTTCTAGATTTAAATCTGAATGTCTTAGACTGCTGCTTATTTCTTCCACAAGAATATTGGCAAGCATATGCAACAACTATCTTGCTTTGTAGAAGCCTCATTTTATTTCTGTTTAGGGAAAAGTTCAGACTCTGGGAAGAAGATAGTGGTCATAACAGGGCCATTAGATGATTAAATTGGGACTGATGGAAAAAGAAATGGAAGACTTAAAATATATTCTTTAGTTTTAGGAGAACCTGGAATTTGAAGGTCATGCTTGGCAATGCTTAAATTTCACCCTTAATTAAATACACAGTTTAAGACTCCTTAAACACATACAGCTTTTAAAACGTGGGAATTTCAAAACAAAATACCTGAGTTTCTCACTTCTTTTATTCTCATCAATTCAGTTCAGTCGTTCAGGTGTGGCTGACTCTTTGCGACCCCATGAATTACACCACCCCAGGCCTCCCTGTCCATCACCAACTCCCGCAGTTCACTCAAACTCATATCCATTGAGTCAGTGATGCCATCCGGCCATCTCATCCTCTGTCGTCCCCTTCTTCTCCTGCCCCCAATCCCTCCCAGCATCAGAGTCTTTTCCAATGAGTCAACTCTTCACATGAGATGGCCAAAGTATTGGACTTTCAGCTTCAGCATTGGTCCTTCCAATAAACACCCAGGACTGATCTCCTTTAAGATGGACTGGTTGGATCTCCTTGCAGTCCAAGGGACTCTCGAGAGTCTTCTCCAACATCACAGTTCAAAAGCATCAATTCTTCGGTGCTCAGCTTTCTTCACAGTCCAACTCTCACATCCATACATGACCACTGGAAAAACCATAGCCTTGACTAGATGGAGCTTTGTTGGCAAAGTAATGTCTCTGTTTTTAAATATGCTATCTAGGTTGGTCATAACTTTCCTTCCAAGGAGTAAGCATCTTTTAATTTCATGGCTGCAGTCACCATCTGCAGTGATTTTGGAGCCCAGAAAAATAAAGTCTGACACTGTTTCCACTGTTTCCCCATCTATTTCCCATGAAATGATGTGACCAGATGCCATTGCCTTCTCCGATGGTACATTATAAATGTGCATATTATAGGTATGCAATAAACATTGCAAATGACATGGTTGATGATGATGGTGATGTGATTCTGTTGGTACGTAGATTAAAACTTGATTGGGGAATTGCTTGGATGCCAATCTGATAACATTAGATACAATTTTTACCTAAGGGTATGGCAACCCACTCCAGTACTCTTGCCTGGAAAATCCCATGGACGGAGGAGCCTGGTAGGCTGCGGTCCATGGGGTCGCTAAGAGTTGGACACGACTGAGCAACTTCACTTTCACTTTTCACTTTCATACATTGGAGAAGGAAATGGCAACCCACTCCAGTGTTCTTGCCTGGAGAATCCCAGGGACGGGGGAGCCTGGTAGGCTGCTGTCTATGGGGTCGCAGAGTCAGACACGACTGAAGCAACTTAACAGTAGCAGAAGCAGCAGAAAAGAATTATGGAAAATTTAAATGACAAAGTCAAAATTTTAAGAAAGAACCTGTAGTTGCATATATAATGAAATCAAGCATAGTGGGGAAAAGAAAATGTGTTGATGGGGAATCCAGTTTGAAAATGTAGATTAGTTGTCAGAGGAAGAAAAACATTAGCAACTTAGGCTTTTTAGAAAATAATAAATGAATTAATAAGGACTTGAGCGTCAATGACATTAGTGAAAATTAAACTAAAGCAGTGCAAAATGAGAATTGTGACTCCTGACATGAAATCAACATATTTATGTAATCAGCATCCCCCCATCCCTGACATATCCGTTCTATTGTCACCTTTACTATATTGCAAAGAATGTAGAATATGCCTGTAGGACAGCATCCTAACTGCTAATGTCTGTCTCACCTTCAAATGTAGTGTAATGGGTTGGAACATATGTAGTTTGGAAACACATATTCTTTTCTCACTTAAGCTAAAGAGTGAAATGTACTGAACAAACTGTTGTACGACACTTTTAAGCTAGGCTTGCAACCTTGGGATGTTATCACACTTTGTATTATCACTCTGGATAAGATAGATACAAAGAGGGAATGAAAAGAAAGTGAAAGTGAAATTGCTCAGTTGTGTCTGACACTTTGTGACCCCATGGACTGTAGCCTACCAGGCTCCTCCATCCATGGGATTTTCCAGTCAAGAGTACTGGAGGGGTTGCCATTTCCTTCTCCAGGGGATCTTCCCAACCCAGGGTTCAAACCTGGGTCTCCCATGTTGCATGCAGACACTTTACTGTCTAAACCACTGGGGAAGCTAGGAATACAAGTGGAATAGAAAGGAAGAAGGAGGGAATAGAAGGGGAAAAAAAGAATGGCTCCATTTCCCAATGGCCAGTTGCTAGAGCCAGCCTCAGATTCTGCTTGCTTCTTCTTTTGCTTCCAGAATCTTTCTAAGCCGTTTTGCATTTCAAGTGGAGGGTCAACTCCTGTATGGAGGCATTACCATGGTCAATGTGATCATCTCAGCCACTGAAAAGGAGAAAGAATCTCAATAAGCAGAAACGGTTAAAAGATTCTAAGAGAGAACAAAGGAGGAAGAATTTTGGCCATATTCAAACTCCATCTGCAATCTTTTTACTCTTTGTATCCAGATGTTGCTATTTATTGTCACGTAGTTCCTGTGTTTCTCTGGTGCCTCCAAATTGCCCTTGAGAGGAAGAAGAATGTGAAAATGGGAAAAGGATCTAAATCCCATGTATCATGTAGCTTCTTAGTTCTTATTCTCACATATTCAACAACACATTTTTTGCCCACTTCTTATAATATTTGGTACAGTTTTTTAAATTAAGTAGCTTTTAAAACTCTGGCAAATTTATTTCAAAAGTAGATTTCATATTACAAATCATGGCTTCACAGTATGCTACCCCCAAATATGACACCTTAGTACTTAGGATTTTAAGCTGAAGTCATTTGAACAGCAGAAGCAGGAATGTCTCTTTAGCTTTTCTCTGCCTTCTCCCTTAAAATAGGTGGCAAAAACCTCATGTGAGAGGTATCCTCTATATCAGAAGGAAGGAGCAGTCTTTATCTCCTAAGACAAAAGGATTCCCAAAAGAATTCAAACAGGCCTTGTTAATGTTTCCCTAGTGTCTACACTTCTTCATACCCTCCGACCTATCGTATTTGTACATGACTGCACACTCCTCTTGATAACTAGCATGAAAATACTCAGGTCTGTTTCTTTTGGTCTTCATTTCCTTAGGTAGATTTCCATGCTATGTAAAATGTATATAAATCTGTATTATTTCCTTCTATTAGTATGTCTTTCTCAATTTAAATTTCAAACCCATTTAGAGACCCCAAGGGAAGGTGAAGAAAACTTTTCCTTCTCTTCACTACCAATATTACTAAGCATAAAAGAGGGCAACAATAAAAATGTATAAATTAGTTTCTTTGTAATAACATGAAATAATTTTGTGAATCACCAGAGGTATGTGGGGATTTCCCAGGTGGTGCTAGTGGTAAAGAACCTGCTTGCCATTGCAGGAGACATAAGAGACACAGGTTCGATCCCTGGGTTGGGAAGATCCCCTGGAGGAGGGCATGACAACTCACTCCAGTATTCTTGCCTGGAGGATCCCATGGACAGAGGAGCCTCGGGCCATGGTCCATAGAGTCACAAAGAGTCGGATATGACTGAAGCAATTTAACATGCAAGTACTCAAAGGTACATGAACCACACTTTGGGGGAGCAAGGTATTAGAGGCTAGACTTCATCGTGAAAGTTCCAAAGGCAGGATTACCAGGGTATTTGGTGACTGATTGTAGGTAAGAAGGGCACAGTTGGCACAAATAATAATTAGTGTAAGATCAAGTAAACTTGTCATAAAAATGAAAAAAGTAAGATACAAAGCATATCATTGAAAATTACAAACTGATATTTGTACAAATAGTAAGGAAGGAGATAAAGCTTTTGAACTGATCATCCTTCAATTAATATCTGATAATCCAAGAAAAAATGTTCTAGTTCTCTTTCACAAAAAGAATGAAGAAATAAACAGCATATAAGCATTTCAAAATGGCATATATGCATTCCTGAAAAACCTTACATTCTGCAAAAATTGTAGTGTCAAATCTGTTACTCTTTACAACTTCATAAACGGAGCACTAACATAAGGAGAAATAATCGTCCTTTTAAAAGACATTGACAGATTTTCATAAAAAGCAAATTCCTAATAAATTAATAAATTGTACTGTAAGAATAAGATGTTTAAAAGAAACCAAAAAAGGGAAAACAACCTGATGGAAGATATATCAGGAGTGTGGAGTTATACAAACAGAGAAAAATTACAAAGATGGAGACAAGTTAGTAATAAAGACAAAGCAAGTGGCCGAACTCTGGGAGGGTAGGGAAGGACAGGGGAGCCTGGCATACTGCAGTCCATGGGGTCATAGAGTCAGACACAACTGAGCATGCACGCATGCACACACAATCTAATGACACAGGTTCTTAAAAGCAGAGAATCTTTCCTGGCTGTGGTCAGGCACACAGGAATATGAAGAGAGGTCAGAGTGATACAACGTTGCTGATTTTGAAGAGCAGTAAGGGGATTCAAAAAAGGACATGTTTTGCATCCTCTAGAAACTGGAAAAGGCAAGGAAGGACACAAATTCTCCTCCAGAAAGGAATTCCAGAAAGGAATACAGCTGTGCAGATGCCTGCATCCTAGCCTAGAGAGATACAGGATCCCTGTCAGACGACTGCAGCAGCTAGCACTGCTACTATTACTATGACTACTGCCACTACTGCCATCATAGATCTGTAAGACAGTGCATGTGTGTTGTTGGAAAGCCACTAACTTTGTGATAATTTGTTAAGCAGAAATAGAAAACTCATATGACATGTGTCTGTGTTTTGCATTTTTTTATATGCCATTAATGACAGAATGATCTCTGTTCGTTTCCAAGGCAAACCATTCAATATCACAGTAATCCAAGTCTATGCCCAACCAGTAATGCTGAAGAAGCTGAAGTTGAATGGTTCTATGAAGACCTACAAGACCTTTTAGAACTAACACCCCAAAAAGATGTCCTTTTCATTATAGGGGACTGGAATGCAAAAGTAGGAAGTCAAGAAACACCTGGAGTAACAGGCAAATTTGGCCTTGGAATACGGAATGAAGCAGGGCAAACACTAATAGAGTTTTGTCAAGAAAATGCACTGGTCATAAGAAACACCCTCTTCCAACAACACAAGAGAAGACTCTACACATGGACATCACCAGATGGTCAACACCGAAATCAGATTGATTGTATTCTTTGCAGCCAAAGATGGAAAAGCTCTATACAGTCAGCAAACACTAGACCAGGAGCTGACTGTGGCTCAGACCATGAACTCCTTATTGCCAAATTCAGACTGAAATTGAAGAAAGTAGGGAAAACCACTAGACCATTCAGTTATGACCTAAATCAAATCCCTTATGATTTTACAGTGGAAGTGAGAAATAGATTTAAGGGCCTAGATCGATAGACAGAGTGCCTGATGAACTATGGAATGAGGTTGGTGACATTGTACAGGAAATAGGGATCAAGACGATCCCCATGGAAAAGAAATGCAAAAAAGCAAAATGGCTGTCTGGGGAGGCCTTACAAATAGCTGTGAAAAGAAGAGAAGTGAAAAGCAAAGGAGAAAAGGAAAGATATAAGCATCTGAATGAAGAGTTCCAAAGAAGAGCAAGAAGATATAAGAAAGCCTTCTTCAGCGATCAATGCAAAGAAATAGAGGAAAACAACAGAATGGGAAAGACTAGGGATCTCTTCAAGAAAATTAGAAATACCAAGGGAACATTTCATGCAAAGATGGGCTCAATAAAGGACAGAAATTGTATGGACCTAACAGAAGCAGAAGATATTAAGAAGAGGTGGCAAGAATACACAGAACTGTACAAAAAAGATCTTCACGACCCAGATAATCACGATGGTGTGATCACTGACCTAGAGCCAGACATCCTGGAATGTGAAGTCAAGTGGGCCTTAGAAAGCATCACTATGAACAAAGCTAGTGGAGGTGATGGAATTCCAGTTGAGTTATTTCAAATCCTGAAAGATGATGCTGTGAAAGTGCTCCCAAATAAAGGCAATGCCAAAGAATGCTCAAACTACCGCACAATTGCACTCATCTCACACACTAGTAAAGTAATGCTCAAAATTCTCCAAGCCAGGCTTCAGCAATATGTGAACCGTGAACTTCCAGATGTTCAAGTGGGTTTTAGAAAAGGCAGAGGAACCAGAGATCAAATTGCCAACATCTGCTGGATCATCAAAAAAGCAAGAGAGTTCCAGAAAAACATCTATTTCTGCTTTATTGACTATGCCAAAGCCTTTGGCTCTGTGGATCACAATAAATTGTGGAAAATTCTGAAAGAGATGGGAATACCAGACCACTTGACCTGCCTCTTGAGAAATCTGTATGCAGGTCAGGAAGCAACAGTTAGAACTGGACATGGAAGAACAGACTGGTTCCAAATAGGAAAAGAAGTACGTCAAGGCTATATATTGTCACCCTGCTTATTTAACTTCTATGCAGAGTACATCATGAGAAACACTGGACTGGAAGAAGCACAATTTGGAATCAAGATTTCAGGGAGAAATATCAATAACCTCAGATATGCAGATGAAACCACCCTTATGGCAGAAAGTGAAGAGGAACTAAAAAGCCTCTTGATGAAAGTGAAAGAGGAGAGTGAAAAAGTTGGCTTAAAGCTCAACATTCAGAAAACGAAGATCATTTCATCTGGCCCCATCACTTGATGGGAAATAGATGGGGAAACAGTGTCAGACTTTATTTTTCTGGGCTCCAAAATCACTACAGATGGTGACTGCAGCCATGAAATTAAAAGATGCTTACTTCTTGGAAGGAAAGTTATGACCAACCTAGATAGCATATTCAAAAGCAGAGACATTACTTTGCCAACAAAGGTCCGTCTAGTCAAGGCTATGGTTTTTCCTGTGGTCAAGTATGGATGTGAGAGTTGGACTGTGAAGAAGGCTGAGCGCCGAAGGATTGATGCTTTTGAACTGTGGTGTTGGAGAAGACTCTTGAAAGTCCCTTGGACTGCAAGGAGATCCAACCAGTCCATTCTGAAGGAGCTCAGCCCTGGGATTTCTTTGGAGGGAATGATGCTAAAGCTGAAACTCCAGTACTTTGGCCACCTCATGCGAAGAGTTGACTTATTGGAAAAGACTCTGATGCTGGGAGGGATTGGGGGCAGAAGGAGAAGGGGACGACAGAGGATGAGATGGCTGGATGGCATCGCTGACTCGATGGACGTGAGTCTCAGTGAACTCCAAGAGTTTTTGATGGACTGGGAGGCCTGGCTTGCTGCAATTCATGGGGTCGCAAAGAGTCAGACACGACTGAGCGACTGAACTGAACTGAGTGATACTACAGAATATTTATGCTAGAAAAAAAAAAAATCATATGTACCTCAATTTAAATTCCCATCACATTAACTTTACACTAATTTATACTAACAGCATATAGAATCATTTGCATTACAGAAACATGGAAGTGAAAGAAAGTGAGAGTAAAGTCGCTCAGCCGTGTCCAACTCTCTGTGATCCCATGGACTGTACCACACTCTTCTGTCCATGGGATTTTCCAAGCAAGAATACTGGAGTGGGTTGCCATTTCCTTCTGCAGAGGATCTTCCTGACCCAGGGATTGAACCTGAGTCTCCCGCATTACAGGCAGATGCTTTACCGTCTGAGCCACCAGGGAAGTCACATGGAAACGTGTGATATGGTCGAAGAAACTTCCCTCAAAACATATTTGGAAAACGTTCTCAGTTAAAGTAAGCAGCTGGAAAAAGTAAAATAAGTACAAAAAGCAAGGCAAATGAACTACAGAAGTAGCAATAAATCATCCCAGATGGCCTGTGGAATAAAGGTTTTATGATAATGTGAGGAAACAATTCTACTCATGTAGAGCAATCATGGAGAAATTTTTAAGCTATTTTGTCTTATCATCAGGGTTATCAGATAAAATACAGGTTTCCAGTTAAACTTTAACTTCAAATAAGTGATAAATAATTTTTGTTTTAATATAAATTTATCTCATATAGTATTCGGGACATATTTATACTAAAAAGTTGTCCATCATTTATCTAAAATTTAGATCTTTCCTAGGCATCGTATTGGAGAAGGCAATGGCAACCCACTCCAGTATTCTTGCCTGGAGAATCCCATGGACGGAGGAGCCTGGAAAGCTACAGTCCATGGGGTCACTAAGAGTCGGACGCAACTGAGTGACTTCACTTTCACTTTTCACTTTCATGCATTGGAGAAGGAAATGGCAACCCACTCCAGTATCCTTGCCTGGAGAACCCCTGGGACAGAGAAGCTTGTTGGTCTATGGGGTTGCACAGAGTCGGGCACGACTGCCGCGACTTAGCAGCAGCAGCAGTAGCAGTAGGCATCCTATATTTTTATTTGTTTAATCAGGCAAACCTACTCATTCTAAAAATTCTTAAATCTAAGATACTTTTTTATTAATATATTTGAAATCAGAATCTTTCAATTTAGGTATTTGATGTTTTTCACTGTACTTAAAAAGAAAAAAACATTAAATTTATGGTATATCTTACAATGTCTGGCACCTTAAAATCATGGAAATAGGTAAGAATTTTTCTTTTTTTTTTAAATTCTATTTTATTTTTAAACTTTACATAATTGTATTAGTTTTGCCAAACATCAAAATGAATCCGCCACAGGCATACATGCATTCCCCACCCTGAACCCTCCTCCCTCCCCGCCCCCACACCATCCCCCGGGGTCATCCCAGTGCACCAGCCCCAAGCATCCAGCATCGTGCATCGAACCTGGACTGGCAACTTGTTTCCTACATGATATTTTACATGTTTCAGTGTCATTCTCCCAAATCTTCCCACCCTCTCCCTCTCCCACAGAGTCCATAAGACTGTTTTAAAAATGTCACTTTTTTCAAAATTCCTTATGTTTAACAGTTTTATCTAATTGGCTATTTGATTTTTACACTTAATTGTCTGAGAATGCATTTGTGTCTCTGTTTCTGGCTTATTTAAATTTAATCCCTGATAGCAGAACTATTAAGCAAAAGCTTCCATCCTGTGATGTGCTATTGTTACGTGGCTCAGTCATGTCCTACTCTTTGCAAGCCCATGGACTGTAACCTGCCAGGCTTCTTCACCCATTGAGTTTTCCGGGCAATAATGGAGTGGGTTGCCATTTCCTTTTCCAGGGGATCTTCCTGACCCAGGGATTGAACCTTGGTTTCCCCTGCTACAGGCAAACTGCCCTCTGAGCCACTAGGGAAGCCCAATGTGCTATTATGTGAGGCTAAAACAAATGTATTTATGTTTGTGTGAGGCAGCTCTGTTTGCAAAGTGAACCAGTAATGATTCCAAAGACAGCCTGATGCTGAAAAATTTTCAGTCATGACTTCACACTATCACTGATCTTCGATTTGAATTGTTTTCCAATCACTTAACATCTTAAGTCCCCTAAAGTAGGGAATGGCACCCCACTCAAATATTCTTGCCTGGAAAATTCCATGGACAGAAGAGCCTGGTGGGCTTCAGTCTGTGGGGTTGTAGAAAGTTGGACATGACTGAGCGCCTGGTCACGTACACATACAACACATACAACAGCTTAAGTGTCCAAAGAATTTTACTTCAAAATTCCAATGATTTGAATTTTTTATCTTTGTGTTTTCATATTTATTTTAAAACTTTTCTTTTTTCCCTACATTTAAAGATTTTAAACTTTTGAATCTTTTTCTTTATGCTGGCTTTTAATTTAAATATGTTAGAGACTGTGTATCTATTGTGAACTGATTAGGTTTTAATCAGTTATTTTTCTGAATAAGGCAATGAGTCCCAGGAAAACAAGTAAGAAAACTATCAACATTCCTTAGCATTTCGATATGCATTTAGGCAGAAAATTTCTGGCCGTAAAATTCTTCAGATAAACTAAACTCATTAAGTCTGCACAATTTTATTACTCTGATTTATATCATAGACTTGTAAGTAACAATAAATGTACTCTGCATTCCAATGTGGCACAATTGATGGAAAATTTTTATTTAAAAATAATAAATGGGAGTTTTTCTTTTATGTAAACAATCAAAAGATTCGTCCATTGGCAGCCCCAATTTGTCTCCAAAATTGAGGATTAAAATTAGAGCAGTCTGCTAGAAGAGGGTTATTAAAAGATACATAAATTATCAAGACAATTGATTTTAACCAACTGTGCATGAAGTACATTTATTCACTCTGGCTATTTTTAAAAAACAGGTAAAAAAACTTGTGTATAGTTTTGTGGTATTTCATTTAGATTCTTCTTTTGCTTCTTCTTAATTTGTAATTTTATTATTTTATACTTTGTCAAACTTGTAAGCTACATATAAAGCATAAATAACATTTATTACTTAAAGATTTTTCAGCATAATAATCCTAAGAAATACTTTAAAATAATATTTGACATTAAGTTGAATGCAAACAACCCTCTCTGACTTATAGAAACGATGATAGTGGAGTGCAGACTGAATTACAAAGAGCAAAATGCCTTCCCAGAAGCTATGAAGGATTAAGAAATATCTCAGTTTGTGGCATTCGATTTAGTATTATATTACTCTGAATTGCCCAAGGTTTCTTTTGGAAAAAAAAAATTAATCTTTCATTTCATAACCACCAATATCTGTAGGAGTTGCTGTATTAGATGGTCAATAGCAGACATATTTAAAGGCTGAAAAATAGTATTGTGTTTGTATTTTATATGTACTGACAATTTTCTTCAACAAAATGTCTCTTTGTACTTATATCTCATAAATGGAGGCTTTTGCTTCAAAATCCAAAGTATTCTCTTAGGTCATATTTGAGGAAGCAAAGGTTTTTGGCTATAAACAGTCACAGCTTTAAAACAGATGTTTTTCAAAGTTCACTTATAGTTTGGTTTGTTGCTGCCAGGAGTATATTTTCACATGTATTTAACATTCCGTTCAGTTCAGTTCAGTTCAGTCACTCAGTCGTGTCTAACTCTGCAACGCCATGGACTGCAGAACACCAGGCTTTCCTGTCCATCACAAACTCCCAGAGCTTTCTCAAAGTCATGTCCATCGAGTCAGTGATGCCATCCAACCATCTTATCCTCTGTAATCCCCTTCTCCTCCCTCCTTCAATCTTTCCCAGCATCAGGGTCTTTTTCAATGAGTCATTTCTTCCCATCAGGTGGCCAAAGTTTTGGAGTTTCAGCTCCAGTATCAGTCCTTCCAATGAATATTCAGGACTGATTTCCTTTAGGACTGACTTGTTTTATCTCTGACAAATAGACTCAAGGGATTAGCTATCATGATTAGCTTCCAAGAAGAGTCTCAATAAGAACTAAGGATATAAAGAATAAGATAAACTATATTTTCAATGGTAAAATATATTCAGTTCAGTTCAGTTCAGTCACTCAGTCGTGTCTGACTCTTTGCGACCCCATGGACTGCAGCACGCCAGGCCTCCCTGTCCATTATCAACTCCCAGAGTTTACTCAAACTCATGTCCATTGAGTTGGTGATGCCATCCAACCATCTCATCCTCTGTTGTCCCCTTCTCCTCCCGCCTTCAACTGGAATTATAATTTGGTATTCCAGAATTCATTTATGTATTCCTCCCCTCCACCTTCCCACATGTTACAAAAAGTAATAACAAAAAGTTATATCCATGAAAAAACAACAGTTTTGGAATAAAAAAACATCTAGATTTGAACTAGAATTCATTTTTGGCAAATTCCTTGCCACCTCTGAGCTCTATTCACTTTTTCTGTAAAGCAGAAATAATATTGGTGTGCCATTTTGGGGGGACTGTTATCCATATTTTTTTTCACATTTGGGCAGAGTCAGAATTTTCTGAAGAAAATTCACTCAAAATCTTTGTTAAAAGATGATTAATAGCAAACATGCCTTGAAAGCTTAAGATGGTGAACTGCTCCAAAGATGTTTAGACCTGCCTCCCCTAGGACCATTTGCTGTTGTTCCAACTTTGGAAGGCTGAGGACTTTCCACTCCCCTCCCAGGAAAGATTTGTTTACATTCTGGCTTGAAGGTCTTTCTCTCTCTCTTCAAGGGAAGGAGGGACAGATGTTTTAACTGCCCTGTATAACTTCTGAGTATCACAAATCATGCTTCCTCCTCAGTGGTACAAACTCACTGCAGGCATGAGGTCATATCAGGCTCTCACCACGTTGGCCAATGAAGGTTGGGGTTTGGAGAACCAGCACTAAATGCTCTGTGCATAATGAAGATCTGTTCTCTCATCCAGAGGCCTTATGTATCCCATTAAGCATGAAATATAAATATATAACTTAAACAGCCATGTGTCTTGTTTCCTAAGAAACTAAAATTTATTCAACAGCAATATGCCCAACCTAAGGATAAGGCATGTTTTGGTGACTCCTGAGAGCTTACATAAACTCCTTTCCTTATGGTTAATTTGGAGATAAGGTTAAATATGGCCAAAGGGATTAAAGTTGATGCCAGGTTGATGGTAGTTCTGCTAGAGATTTTTCCTCCTAAGAGGGAAAGAATGCTATACTAAGAGAATCCCTTTCCCTCTAAATTGCTTGTATTTTGGAGCTTGTTGTATGAAGATGTGATACTTGGAGATGCAGCAAAAATGAGACTATTTGAAACAAGTCTAAAGAAGGAAACCAATACACTGAGGATGAAAGAGCAGAAGAATGTCAAATAAATGAGCAAAAGAACAAAAGAATGTTCTAGGTGACATCTTAAGCTGCTGAATCAATCCTGAACTCATTTCTATTTACTTTTTAAAAATATATAGCAGCTGCTGCTGCTAAGTCGCTTCAGTCATGTCCGACTCTGTGCGACCCCATAGACGGCAGCCCACCAGGCTCGCCCGTCCCTGGGATTCTCCAGGCAAGAACACTGAAGCGGGTTGCCATTTCCTTCTCCAATAGTAGCAGCTCCTTACAATGCAAACAGATTTTTGTTGAGAAAACATTCTAAGTAATATAAGAATCTAACTCAAGGAATTATGAAGATTAAATAAAATGAGGGATAAATTAATTAGAATATATGTATTCTAATACATACGTTTGTATGTATATGTTGCTACTGCTGCTAATGGAGAATATCTCAGGTCCAAGCATCCATTGTCTATTGTGTAAGTGCCTGTATCATATGGGCTTCCTAGGTGGCTCAGTGGTAAATATTCTACCTGCCACTGCAGGAGAATCAGGAAACGTGGGTTTGATCCCTAAGTCAGGAAGATTCCCTGGATAAGGAAATGGTAAGTTGCTGCAGTATTCTTGCCTGGATAATCCAACGGACAAAGGAACCTGATGGTGTCATAAAGAGTCGGACACGACTGAGCACTTGTGCTTGCTTCTTGCTATATCAGATAACTCATGTATCATACTGTATCACAAGTCAGGGAGCGTTTGTGAAAGAGGGGTCATTGAAACCCAAGGACAGAAATAAAGGGGCATAGTTGTCAATGACAGGAACATTAGAGTAAAATATAAAATGAATAAAAATTTAATTAGAGCAGTTGTTCTTGAGTAGAACCCTTTATATTCTTAACAATTATTTAGAATTCCAAAATATGTTTTTTGTTTGACTTTTTTGATATAAGTATTAACTGAAATAGAATTTAAAAGTGAGAAATTAAAATATATTTATTGATTATCTCATTTTAATGTTACTATAATTTATTTAAAAACATATTTTATATCAAACTACTTTCCAAATTACAGAGAAAAAAAGAGAAAAAAAATCATTGTTTAATTTTTTTTGCAAATTGCTTTATTATCTGGCTTCTCATATCTGCTTGTGCTTTCAAACTGTTGTGCTATATAAATTTGATTGAAGTGTAGTGAAGTTTTGACTTGACACAGATATGTAGTTAGAAAAAGAAGGTATATTAGAATACTCTTTTAAGATAATTGTGGTTTTTTTTTTTTTAAACTACACCAAAACCCAAAACTTGGCAATAGATGGTTCCTAAAAAGTTGATTGTAACATAGAATCTCGACCTGGCACATATTTCACAGCAGTGAGTATGAAACACTCTGATCTGTCTTGCAGTTTAACTACGCTTTGTTGTTTTTGTTTAGCCACTAAGTCGTGTCTGACCCTTTTGAGACCCCCATAACTGTAGCCTGCCCAGGATCCTCTGTCCATGGGATTTCCCAGGCAAGAATACTGGAGTGGGTTGCCATTTTCTTCTCCAGGGGATCTTCCTGACCCAGGGATTGAACCCATGTCTCTGCATTAGCAGGCAGGTTCTTTACCACTGAGCCACCATTGAAGCCCTTAATTACTCTTTACCCATGAATAATCTTGTAATAGCATTGACTATTTAGAAAGTATTCATCAACTGAGTATTGTACGTCTTCTAAAAATTGACAGATTCATGTCACATTTATTAACATCATGGATGTTCTTATCAGAATATTATTTAGGTATTGGGAAACTGTCTAGTTCATAATGACACACCTGCTTTTTCCAAAATTCCAATTTTTCCTTGAAAGCTTGAAATTTATCATTGCAGCAAATATTGTCAGTTGTTTTCCTTGAAATGAAGTCCACTTCATTAAGTTTTGAAAAAAATGTCTGTTAAAACATTTCTGAATAATTATAGTATGTCTTATCAGTTGTGTTTTCAGGTCAAAATGGTGTTCCGCCAAAAAGACAGCTAGTTGATCTTGAATTTAAAACAATTGCACAAGTGCTTTTACTTGAGAAAGCCTTCATACTTCAGAATGTAGAAGTGTTTTCTCTACATCTGCCATTTTGTCATATAGGTGATAAAAAGATATGAATGCAAAAGTCTGGTTTAATTAAATTAAAACTTTACTGCTTCATTAAGAACACTGTTATGTGAAATTCGATGTTTTCTTTTTTTAAAAATTATGAGTGCCTGGCAATAAAGAATATAATGAGTGCTACACTATGGGTATAATTTGGTCCTGTTATTTTAATTTGCGTTAAGGTGATAGCATTTTTACAGTTGTTGTTTTTGTATCATCAATGTGCTTGTCAACCCAGGGAAGAAAGCAAATTATGTCTTAGTATTATTATGGAATAATTTTAACCTCATTGACTCCTGAAAGTGTCTTACGGACTTTTTTTTGGTTCTATATATCATACTTTGAGAACAACTGAATTCTCAAAGGGTGGGAGAAAAATATATCAATGTATTTCACATCTCTCTAAAATCCTGATATAATTAACACCTGACATCAGCTCATTAAAAAAGAAAGTTGTTTATTTGGGTTCATCAACCACCTGTCCCAGTAATCTGCAGTTCTTGTTCCCAATGGTAGCTTGTTGTGCTTTAGGCTTTTTCCGTTAAGTATAGTTGTTGGAATCAGTGTGATCTTAGTGAATCTTTGATTCATGATATCTGGGTCTCTTGCTGTAGATGAAGGGAAAAACCAAATTTTTAGTTTTTGGTTTTTATAAAGTCATCCAAATGGAGTATTTACTGCAGCAGATTCAGATTTTTAGCAGAGCTTCATTTCTTTCTTTTCGTTTCTTTTCGGTCATCTTTTCTGTTATCATTTCTTTTCTGTCATCATATGTATGAATCTGTTGCATAGTTTTCCTTCTCTCCAAAGGCTGTTACATTAGAAGCAAGCAGGCTTATATTTGCATTATTTACTGTAAACATCTGCTTTATAGAGACAGGTAATAATTCTTGTTGACTCGACAATTTTATCTTGCTTAGTGAGATGAAGTTCAGTAACACCAAAAGCTACAACAGTTTTGTGGTCAGCAGTTACTGATGGTTTTGTTGTTGTTCAGTTGCTAAGTTGTGTATGACTCTGCAACACCATGGACTGCAGCACGCCAGGCTCCCCGTCCTTCATTGTCTACTGGAGTTTGCTTAAATTCATGTCCATTGAGTTGATGATGCTATCTAACCATCTCATCCTCTGCCTTCAATCTACAAAGTCATTATTTTTATGTACTTTTCATAGCACTCTCAGTTCATTAACCAGTGGCATTTTTTTTTAATCCCAAGCTGAGAAAATCACACACAAACCTGTAGAAACTCTGCTTTGTATGGCAAGTGAAGATAGAATTTAATTTCTAGAGGCTACAGAATGCCTTTTTGTCCAAAACACAACGTTCTTTACTGATATATTAAAATCTGTGTAGATTTCAAATATAAATGTGGTATTAATTGTTATACTGATTTTAATCTTTATTTCATTTTTGATAATTAAATCTATTTTATTTTCTCTTATCCACTATTTTTATTGATCTAATTGTACTTTATTTTTTAATGAAGTATAGCTGACTGACAATGAATGTAGTGATGATTTCTATATATACATATACGTATCTCTCTCTCTATATATATATATATACACACACACATAAGGAGTGAAGTGAAATGAAAGTCGTTCAGTCGTGTCCAGCTCTTTGTGACCCCATGGGCTACACAGTCCATGGAATTCTCTAGGCCAGAATAATGGAGTGGGTAGCTTTTCCTTCTCCAGGGGATCTTCTCAAACTAGGGATTAAATCCAGATCTCCTGCATTGCAGGTGGATTCTTTACCAGCTGAGCCTCAAGGGAAGTCAAGAATACTGGAGTGGGTAGCCTATCCCTTCTCCAGTGGATCTTCCCAACCCAGGAACTGAACCAGGGTCTCCTGCATTGCAGGTGGATTCTCTACCAACTGAGCTATCAGGGAAGCCCATATATACATAGAGATATATCTATATGTATAACTGCATCACTTTGTTGTGCAGAAAGGTGATTCAGTTTATATATATATATATATATATATATATTTGTTAAAATATTTTTCCATTTTGATTTATCATAGGATATTGAATATAGTTCTCTGTGCTGTACAGTAGGGTAGTATTGTTTATCCATTCTATATAATAGCTTACGTCTGCTAAACCTAACCTCCCACTAATCTTCCACTCCATTCTTCTCCCAACCCTCTCCACCTTACCAACAACAAGTCTATTCTGTATGTCCCTGAGTCTGTTTCTGTTTCATCGACAGGTTTATTTTTGTCACATTTTAGATTCCACATATTAGTGATATCAAGTGGTATTTGTCTTTCTTTTTGACTTAACTCCACTGAGTATGATAATCTCTACTTGCATCCATGTTGCTGCAAATAGCATTATTTCATTCATTTTTATGGCTGAGTAGTATTTCATTGTATATCTGTACCACATATTCTTTATCCATTCATCTGCTGATGGCATTTAGGTTGCTTCCGTGTCTTGGCTATTGTGAATAGTTCTGCTGTGAGTATAGAGATGCGTGTATCTTTTTGAATTAGAGTTTTGATTGGATATATGTCCAGGAGAGAGATTGCTGAATCATATAATAATTCCATTTTTAGTTTTCTGAGGAACCTCCATACTGCTTTCCACAGTGACTACACCAACTTAGATTCCCACCAACATTGTAAGAGGGTTCCCTTTTCTCTACATCCTGATCAGCAATTGTTGCTTGTAGAGTTTTTAATGGTGGCCATTCTGATCTGTGCAGGGTAGTACTTCGTTATACTTTTAATTTGCATTTCCCTAATAATTAGAGATGTTGGGCATCTTCTCATGTGACTATTGGCCATTTGTATTTCATGTTTGAAGAAACATCTTTTTAGGTCTTCTTCCCATTTTTTGATTGGGGTGTGGGGTTTTTTGTTGTAAAGTTGTATGGGCTATTTGTATATTTTGAAAATTAAGCCCTTGTAAGTTCCATCATTTGCAAATATTTTTTTCCCATCCTGTGGGTCGTCTTTTCATTTTGTTTGTGGTTCCTTTTGCTGTGCAAAACTTGTAAAATTTATTAGTCCATTTTGCTTAGTTTTGCTTTTATTTCTATTACTTGGGAGACTGACCTAAGCAAACATTGATACAACTTATGCCAGAGAATGTTTTGCCTATGATCTCTTCTACAAGTAGTTTTATAGTGTCTATAAAGAAGGGGAAACTATAAGGTACAGTTTATCTAAATTCCATATGTAATCAAGGTCATAGACATTAGAGATCATCTGAAGTACATGTCATCATCAAAGGTTTGATGGCAAACTTTCAGCAGGACAGGTCTGTCCTATGTTTAAGTCTAGGTAATTTTGAGTTTTTCTGTATGGTGAGATTGTGTCTCTTAACACTATTGATTTAAAAGTGGCTGTCCAACTTCCATAGCACCACTTGCTCAAGAGATGGTATTTCTCCAATTTTATACTCTTGCTTGGAAAAGGCAATGGCACACCACTCCAGTACTTTTGCCTAGAAAATCCCATGGACGGAGGAGCCTGGTAGGCTGCAGTCCATGGGGTCGCTAGAGTCAGACACGACTGAGCGACTTCCCTTTCAATTTTCACTTTCATGCATTGGGGAAGAAAATGGCAACCCACTCCAGTGTTCTTGCCTAGAGAATCCCAGGGACGGGAAGCCTGGTGGGCTGCCGTCTGTGGGGTCGCACAGAGTCAGACACGACTGAAGCGACTTAGCAGCATACTCTTGCCTTCTCTGTCAAAAATTAATTGACTATAGGTGTGTGCATTTATTTCTGGGGTCTCTATTCTGTCCCATTGATCCACATGACAGTTTTTATGCCAATACCACACTGTCTTGATTACTGTGGCTTCGTAGTGTTGTCTGAAGTATAGAAGGGCTATGCCTCCTGCTTTATTCTTTTCCCTCATGATTCCTTAGGCAATTCTTGGTCTTATTTGGTTCCATAGAAAATTTAGGATTATTTGCTATGGTTCTATGAAAAACATCATGGGTAATTTGACAGGGATTCTATATGGTTTCACTGGTAGCTCAGGGCTTCCCAAGTGGCGCTAGTGGTAAAAAAAAACTGGGCCTGCCAGTGCAGGAGACATAAGAGATGCAATCTTAGGGTTCAATCCCTGGTCAGGAAGATCCTCTGGAGGAGTGCATGGCAACCCACTCCAGTATTCTTGCCTGAAGAATCTCATGGACTGGGGAGCCTGGCCGGTTACAGTCCATGGGATCACAAAGAGTCAGACACAACAGAGCAACTTAGGACTCATGCTTCGCTGGTAGCTCAGTGGTAAAGAATCTGTCTGCCGATGCAGGAGATGAGATGCAGGTTCAATCCCTGAGTCAGGAGATCCCCTGGAGGAGGAAATAACAACCCATTCTGGTATTCTTGCCTGGGAAATCCCATGAACAGAAGAGACTGGCAGGCTGTGGTCATGGGGTTGCAAAAGACTTGGACATGACTTAGTGACTAAACAACAATAGGACATTAAATCTGTATACAGTTTTGGAAAGTGTTGCCATTTCAACTGGAGAAGGCAATGGCACCCTACTCCAGTACTCTTGCCTGGAAAATCCTATGGACGGAGGAGCCTGGTAGGCTGCAGTCCATGGAGTCGCTAAGAGTAGGATACAACTGAGCAACTTCACTTTCACTTTTCACTTTCATGCACTGGAGAAGGAAATGGCAACCCACTCCAGTGTTCTTGCTTGGAGAATCCCAGGGACGGGGGATCCTGGTAGGCTGCCATCTATGGGGTTGCACAGAGTTGGACACGACTGAAGTGACTTAGCAGCAGCAGCAGCCATTTTAACAATATTAATTCTTTCAGTTCCAGATCATGGGATATCTTTTCAGTTACGTGGATCACCTTTAATTTCCTTTTAATTTTAAAGTAGGGGAAACTACAAGGTACACTTTATCCAAATTCCATATGTTATCAAGGTCAAAGACATTAGAGATCATCTGAAGTGATGTGCCATCATTAAAGATTGATGGCAAACTTCCAGCAGGACAGATCTGGATATCTTGGGGAAACTGTCTCATCAAAGGTCTGTTTCAGTTTCAGGAAATCTCCGCTTTTGCGTTACCAGATGATGTTCAGGTCCAGTTAGAATTTGGTGCTTTCTTTAGGTGTGTCATGTGAACCGAGTGTCTATTCCTTAGAATTTGGCAGCACAAAGATTTGGTTTAGTCCACCTAATAAAGTCCTTTCCAATGAAGTTGAGGAGAGTTCTTCCGGATGTGTCTTTTCTAATAGATAAAAGCTCCAGGTTGCAAGGTCTGATGCTTAAAGTCTTCCTCTTCCAGTAATATACTATAAAAAGATCAATTTACCCAAACACGGTTATTTTAAATAAAAGGAATTAGGTATTTGCAATATTGGAATATATGACTTGTATGCAGAGTACATCATGAGAAATGCTTGTCTGAATGAAGCACAAGCTGGAATCAAGATTGCCAGGAGAAATATTATTAACTTCAGATATGCAGATGACACCACCCTTATGGTAGAAAGCAAAGAACTAAAGACCCTCTTGATGAAAGTGAAAGAGGAGAGTGAAAAAGTTGTCTGAAAGCTCAACATTCAGAAATCTAAGATCATGGCATCTGGTCCCATCACTTTATGGCAAATGGATGGGGAAACAGTGGAAACAGTGAGAGACTTTGTTTTGGGGGGCTCCAAAATCACTGCAGATGGTGACTGCAGCTATGAAATTAAAAGACACTTGCTCCTTGGAAGAAAAGTTATGACCAACCTAGACAGCATATTTAAAAGCAGACACATTACTTTGTCAACAAAAGTCCATCTAGTCAAAGCTGTGGTTTTTCCAGTGATCATGTATGAATGTGAGAGTTGGACTATAAAGAAAGCTGAGCGCCAAAGAACTGATTTTTTTGAACTGTGGTGTTGAAGACTCTCGAGAGTCCCTTGGACTGCAAGGAGATCCAACCAGCCCATCCTAAAGAAAATCAACCCTGAATATTCATTGGAAGGACTGATGCTGAAGCTGAAATTCTATTTTGGCCACCTGATGCGAAGAACTGACTCATATGAAAAGACCCTGATGCTGGGAAAGATTGAAGGCAGGAGGAAAAGGGGACAGCATAAGATGAGATGGTTGTATGGCATCATGACCTAATACATGAGTTTGAGTAAACTCCAGGAGTTGGTGATGGACAGGGAGGCCTGGCGTGCTGCAGTCTATGGGGTCACAAAGAGTTGGACATGACTGAGTGACTGAACTGAACTGAACTGATTATTGGAATAGCCCTCCTTATGTCAATTATGTGTCAAGAGAATCAGAACCCAAGTGCCTCCCATGTCTGTGACTATCTCAAAGGGTGAGAGTTGATAAGTTCCAGAAGTGGTGATTCTGAGCTTTAGAAAGACCAACAGCAGTGCTTTCAGCTGAGGTATCAATGGGAGGAGGGGACTCTAGAAATTTTGCCAATGTAATCTTAGTAATGTCGTTAGTACATTTGACTAAACCAGAGGATTGAGGGTGCTATGTGGGGCGAAAGTGTTGTAAAACTAGCCAAACAACACAGACTTCTCAAAGCACCTGGATAAGTAAAATGGACACCTTGGCCGCTAGGAAGTTCAAGAGGAACCAGGAAGGGATAATATTTTCCAAAAGGACTTTAGCAACAGTAGAGGCAAGTAGTCTGTGTGCAAGGGAAGGCTTCATTCTAGTGTGGAAACATATAGACCATGACTGAAGAATATGTATATCCATGAGGCAAAGGACACTGTATGAAAAACCACTTGCCAGACTTTGAATGGTCCATTATGCAGCTGAAAATGTCCAGGAGAGGTACAAACAGGCTTCCCTGGGTTGAGCTTTAGATGAATAGGATAAGTGAGGAAGATATTTTTACAGCCTGGTTAACGTTTCCCCACCAATATTGCTTCATGAGTGCTGTCATTTTGTTAGTAGACCAGTGGCTTAATGCATGTGCCATGGTGAGAAGTGAGAATTTTTAGAATCTCCAGTAGTACTGGGTTGTCACTTGATCCAAACCAGAGCTTTCTCTTTTTATCAGACCAAACGTTAATTGAATTTCCAGGCTCTTTTTCCTTTTTGGGGGCCAACTTTTGGGCTTCTCTAGCCAGTTTTTCTAAATTTTCATTTGGAGAATAATCCTTTGGATGATGACAGAGGTCTGACTACTGCTGTCCCTTTTAATGGCAGCATTCCTTATGAATCAGCAAGGTGATTTCCCTTAGCTTTCTGAAAGTCAACTTTAAAATGCTCCAGAATCTTAGCACTCCAGGTAAAAGTATTTTTTTTTAATAATTCCCAGATATAGGAGCTATTTAAATTTTTTTCCACTGAAAATAAGGAAGTGTTACAGAGTCCAAGTTGGATCTGCTTGCTGCACAACAGACCCATGAATCCTGGAGATGAGCTGTTGAGGCAAGGAAAGGCCAGGCAGGGAGCTGGCTGACCAAGAAGCTGGCAGGCCAGTGCCTCAAACTAGCCATCTTATTGGGGTCTGAAAGCCAGGTTCTTTTCTAGATCAGAGATGGGCAGGGTCGGGTGGGGTGGGGGCGGTGGGGGTGGTGGGAGTTGAGGAAGCAAAGCGAAAAGGCCATTAGTCTTCGGAACATCTCGTAGAATGGCAAGCCTCAGGCAGGAGATGTGTTAATTTTTTCCTTCCTGCCATCTACAGGTGGGCAGGGTCCTGAACAAAGGCACTTTAGTTTAAGAGTCAGGCAAAGGGGCAGGAGTCTCTGAGGCAAGTCATTCCATATGATTATAATAACACAAGCAACCAAAAATAAGTTAAAGGAACAGTTCCAACACGGAGTCAGAATTGGCTTCTTTTCCACAGCAGAAGCACCTTGCTTCCACAGCATTCCAAAATTATGAGCCACTCTGAAAGCATATTTACTACTAGAATAAATATTGGCTATTTTCCCTTGGCTGAAGTACCAGCCTGGAGAAGGAAATGGCAACCCACTCCAGTACTCTTGCCTGGAGAATTCCATGGATGGAGGAGCCTGGTAGGCTACAGTCCATGGGGTTGCAAAGAGTTGGACACAACTGAGCGACTTCACTTTCTTTCTTTCTATGGTTCCTTTTGAGAAGGAAATGGCAACCCACTCCAGTGTTCTGGCCTGAAGAATCCCATGGACAGAGGGGCCTGGTGGGCTACAGTCTATGGGTTTGCAGAGTCAGACACGACTCAGCAACACACGTACAAAGTACCAGCCCGTGTAAAAGCATATATTTCATCCTCTTGGGTGGTAGTGAAAGTGAAGTCACTCAGTCATGTCCGACTCTTTGTGATCCCATGGACTGTAGTCAACCAGGCTCCTCAGTCTATGGAATTTTCCAGGCAAGAGTACTGGAGTGGGTTGCCATTTCCTTCTCCAGGGGATCTTCCCAACCCAGGAATCGAACCTGGGTCTCCCACACTGCAGGCACACGCTTTACTGTCTGAGCCAATAGGTAAAGATGCTGCCTCAACATCAAAAGAAGTTACAGTTAAATAGCCAGCATAATATTTGTGGTTGTCACCTTTTAAGTAAGAACCATTACTGAACCATGAGAAGTCAAAGTTATCCAGAAGAATTTTCCATAGATCGTCACAAGGAGTTGGGAGGTGGTCCATCGCTGTTAGTCAGTCACAAGGGACCTCACTGGTGATGGAGGAGAGAAGAGCAGTGGGGTTAAAGTTTTCACAGTGGACAAGAGTTATGTGAGAGGCAGTTAACAAAAGGACTTTAGAGAAGGTAAGGTCGCTGACTGAGAAACACTAAGTGTGATGAGAATTCAGGAGAGCTTCTAGTGTATGGGGTACAAAAATGGTTAAAGGAGATCCAGTAATGATTTTCTTGGTCTTGTCTTGTAAGTAGCTAAGTTGTGTCCAACTCTTGGAACCGCATGGGATGGTAGCCTGCCAGGCTCCTCTGTCCATGGGAATTTCCAGGCAAGAATACTGGAGTGGGCTGCCATTTCCTTCTCCAGGGGATCTTCCCGACCTGGGAATCAAACCTGGGTCTCCTCCATTGCAGGCTGATTCTTTACCAACTGAGCTACAAGGGAAACCCCTTGGTAGCCCCTTGATTTTCTTGGTGATGTTAACCAAAAGGGCAGAAGAACTAATGGATCTAAGCCAAGGAGGGGCTGTAATATCCAGTAGGTCAACAGTGGTCCCTGTGCTTTTGAATGGGTACCCCAAGTTTATTCCCTTCCTTTTCATATAACAAAAAGGAAAAAGCAAATCTGATTATTGGGATGCCCAAGGGCAAGTTGTTGTTGTTAAGTCACTCAGTCCTGTCCAACTCTTTGCAACCCCAAGGACTGCAGCATGTCAGGATTCCCTATCCTTCACCATCTCCCAGAGTATGCTAAAACTCATGTCCATTGAGTTGATGATGCCATCCAACCACTTCATCCTCTGTTGCCCCCTTCTCCTCTTGTCATCAGTCTTTCTCAGCATCAGGGCCTTTTTCAATGAGTCAGTTCTTCGCATCAGGTGGCCATGATTTTAGTTTTTGAATGTTGAGTTTTTAGTTAGCTTTCTTGCTCTCTTCTTTCACATTCATTAAGAGGTTCTTTAGTTCCTCTTTGCTTTCTGCCATTTAGCATGGTATCATCTACATATCTGAGGTTGGTGGTATTTCTCCCAGCAATCTTAAGTCCAGTTTGTGCTTCATCCAGCTTGGCATTTCTCATGGTGTACTCTGCACATAAGTTAAATAAGCAGAGTGACAATAAACAGCCTTCATGTACTACTTTCCTAGTTCTGAACCAGTTCACTGTTTCATTTCTGGTTCTAACCATTGCTTCTTGAACTGCACACAGGTTTCTCAGGAGGCCAGTAAAGTGGTCTAGCATTTCCATCTCTTTAAGAATTTTCTACTGTTTGTTGTGATCCACACAGTTAAAGGCTTTATCATAGTCAATAAAGCAGAAGTAGATGTTTTTCTGGAATTCTCTTGCTTTTTCTATGATCCAACGTATGTTGGCAATTTGATCTCTGATTCCTTATTAAACTCTCCTTTAAGATCTTGAAAGCCTTGTTTAATTTTCCTCATAAAACGGGATCGGGTGTTATAGTTTAGTAAAAAGTATAGAGGTTTAGGCATAAGACAGAAATTTGGAGTTCAGTTTCTGCAACGAGCAGTTAGCTCAAGAAAACTTTGCTGTTTGTGCTTAGTTTTAGATTTTGGGAAACAGAAGACATCATGAACTCTATATGGATCTATCTAGGTATCAGCTCTTTTTCTGATATCAGATGACCTCATATCAAACCTGGATTTGGGCAGGCTGTGATTTTTCTTTTTAAGGCTAAAAGTTTTAGCAAGGAGATGCTGGCTCCTGTGAGGAGGTTTGAGGTGGAGAACAAAGTAGCAAATCATCCACATCTTGCAACAAAATAGGACCCCTAGGGAACATTTTATCATTGGGTTCAACCTACAGGATTTGTGAGAAATAGAAAGGACTCTCAATAAAACCCTGAGGAATTACAGCCCAGGATAATTATTTTGCTTCTCAAGTGAAGGCAAAAAGATAACTGAGTTGTCTGAGGTTGGTGATATTTCTCCCAGCAATCTTGAGTTCAGTTAACTTCATCAACTGGAATTCTAAAGAATGTACTGCATAAATAATTTACAGTAAATAATTTGCAACCAATGGGCATGGGAAAGGATTTTAGTATATATGAAGGTTTGAAACAATAGTTTCAAGGCATAACAGTGTTGTTGATTGCGTAGAGGTCCTGGACAAACTTCCTCTTGTTCTCATTGGTAAACTGGGACTGTTACAAGGGCTAGTACTAGAGATAATGAGTCTTTGAACTTTGTAATCTTCTATTATGGGCTTATTATATTATATATTCTATGATGGGTTTTATTCCTCAAAGGGCTTCTTTACTGATGCTAGTGCTTGTGCTCAGTTGCTGAGTTGTGTCTGACTCTTTGTGACCCCTTGGACTGTATAGCCTGCCAGGCTCCTCTGGAATTTTCCAGGCAAGAATACTGGAGTGGACTACCATTTTCTGCTCCAGGGGATCTTTCCAACCCAGGGGCTGGATCTGCATCTCCTGTATTGGCAGGCGGATTCTTCACCACTGAGCCACATGGTAAGCCCTTTCTTTACTATGTGCTTAGTCGCTCAGTCGTGTCCAACTCTTTGTGACCCCATGGAGGAGGATTCTTTACTGTCTGAACCATCAGACAATAATATAAAGGGAAGACCTTTAGTTATAAGTATCAATTCTGGGAAGAAGATTTTTGGGATCTATATGAATCTTGATGGGAGATACACTTTGTGTTTCACCAAACCAATCCTTGGTACAGAAGATCCCCTGGAGAAGGAAATGGCAGCCCACTCCAGTCTTCTTGTCTGGGAAATCCCATGGTCCGAGGAGCCTGGAGGGTTGCAGACCGTGGGGTTGCAAAAGAGTAGGACAGGACTCAGCAACTAAACAGCAACAGTATCAGTTGGAGATTTTGTTCACAAGGGAGATGAGAATGGATTTGATAGGGATAAATGGTGAGTATTTATAAAAAAAAGTCAAAGTTTCACTTAATTCATTCAAAATTCATTACTTTGATGATTAATGTCAAACTCTAGACTTATTTCCCCAATTTTGGGAGGAAGAAATTCCAGCATGATACTTCTTTAAGGTGTCTCAGCCTAATAGATGGATAACTGAGAGTGTGGCTCTGGTGTCCATTAGGACCAGAAGAGAATCATCCTCAATCTGAAGAAATGTTGGTTAAGAGGGATAATTGGGAAGAGCTCTGTTACTTCCTAGGACCACCCAACAGTAAGAGTTAGAAGAAGATTGGAAAGCCTGATTATAAGGCTGAAGTCACGTAAAATGCTTAAATTTGTAACAATCTCTTTTCCAATAGCCTGCTGCTGCTAAGTCACTTCAGTCGTGTCTGACTCTGTGTGACCCCATAGACGGCAGCCCACCAGGCTCCCCTGTCCCTGGGATTCTCCAGGCAAGAACACTGGAGTGGGTTGCCATTTCCTTCTCCAATGCATGGAAGTGAAAAGTGAAAGGGAAGTCACTCAGTCGTGTCCAACTCTTCGAGACCCCATGGATGGCAGCCCACCAGGCTCCTCCGCTCATGGGATTTTCCAGGCAAGAGTACTGGAGTGGGGTTAGCCTTAGCTCTTTGCATTGGTAACAGAAAGTCAGGGGGTTTTATTTTCACTTAGGAGGATTCGTTTGTTGGAGTCAAAGATGAAGAATTTTGGCATTATTCTTTTCAGGTGACTCATCTAGTGTTGGAAAGAGCTGGTTTGCCCAATGAGCTACATCTGGAGGGGACATAGTTTTCCATCCCATCCCAGTTTTTTTTTTTACCAGAAGGGAAAGGTTCTGATTCAGTCCATTAGTATACATAGAATTAAAAGCTACCTGGGTGGAATCAACATCTGAGGAAAAGTCCAGAATTTAAAAATAATCTGACATTAGTTGTTAGATGGGGGAACAGTGGAAACAGCGGCAGACTCTTTTGGGGGGCTCCAAAATCACTGAAGATGGTGATTGCAGCCATGAAATTAAAAGATACTTCCACCTTGAAAGGAAATTTATGACCAACCTAGACAACATATTAAAAAGCAGAGACGTTACTTTGCCAACAAAGGTTCATCTAGTCAAGGCTATGGTTTTTCCAGTAGTCATGTATGCATGTGAGAGTTGGACTATAAAGAAAGCTGAGCACTGAAGAATGTATGCTTTTGAACTGTGGTGTTGGAGAATACTTTTGAGAGTCCCTTGGACTGCAAGGAGATCCAACCAGTCCATCCTAAAGATCAGTCCTGGGTGTTCATTAGAAGGTCTGATATTGAAGCTGAAGCACCAATACTTTGGCCACCTAATGTGAACAACTGACTCATTTGAAAAGACCCTGATGCTGGGAAAGATTGAGGGCAGGAACAGAAGGGGACAACAGAAGATGAGATGGTTGCAGGACATCACTGACTCAATGGACATGGATTTGGGTAACTCTAGGAGTTGGTGATGGACAGGGAGGCCTGGCGTGCTGCAGTCCATGAGGTCACAAAGAGTAGGACACAACTGAGCACCTGAACTGAACTGAACTGATGTTAGTTGTTGTAGTCATGAACAGATATCAAGTTTTTGTGCTCAAGTTGAAATTTTGTTCCAATCAGTGGTCTTTGGAAAAGCTCTAGGAATTAGTCAAAGATGTCACTTAGGATTGCCTAAGTCTAATTACATAATAAATTAGTGGGCTTGCCTCTCATTTGTGATACCAGAAACCTTTCAGGATTTTCCTAATTAACATTTCTCACCCAGTGCTGGGCATGGTCTTCATCGATAAGCATATGATCTAGCTGATTTGAGTCAGAGAAACCAGGTTGATACGTTTCAATGACTACATTAAATTCCTTAGGAAATCTGTGAGGAGCTTTAATTACTTTGGGAAAATCTTTGACTGTGGTTCACAGTTCAGCTTTAGCTCAGGACAGATAAGAAATTAAGGGTTTAGCATCTGGATCCCCGGAAGGCTTACTTTAAAGTGACAGGTTCTGAAAAATTTATAGGAAAAGGTATTGGGCAGAATTTTAACCAAAAAGGGGAATTTCAGCAAGTAATTTGTATGGTGACCTGCTGGTATAGAGGAGACATAGGAGTTTTAAAAGAGAAAGATTAAGATGGTGCCAAAGATGAAATCTAACCACAAGGAGCCTTAGGAGAGAGACAAGATGGCACCAGAGGTAGAGCTTGAGACTAAAAAGCCAAGGAAGAAGAACCTGAGTCAAGGGCCGCTTTATCCTAAATTTTAAATAGTTTGTTTTTCTCAGTTGATCTTAAAATCTTACTTTTCAAAGAGGTTATTTTAGACTCCTGGTAACTTTTGGCAGCCTCAAAGTACTAATCAGAATAGGCATACCAGTCAATTTTGGAAAGTTTTGAGTTGTTTACTATGATTCAGTTTTAAGGAAATTAAGTTTGGGGATTTCAGTTTCCCATAATGGCCATTGATATTCTAAATTTGTCTTGGTCAGGTTGGTCCATTTTATTGCAAATGCACATGAGGAAGGACAGTGGTTTTTAAACATAAAATAGGTTGTATTGTGGGTATCCTCATAAACTTAAATAAGTGGGATCCCACTTCTCAGAGGTTTTTCTCTAAATAGCAATTTCCAAGCAGTTCAAATAGCTCAACTCATGCAGCTTGCGAGCTAATACTAGCTAATTCTAAGGTAATAGCCAAGACAAAGGCTTTTACAGCCAGTTTACAGAGAACAACTCCTGTTCCAAGGGATTGGGTGCAGAGCTGAACTGCCACATGCTTCACTGCTTCAGCAAAGCAGCCCCTGTTCTGGAAAGAACAGGTCAGTGCTTTTTCAGCCAGCTTTGGTTGAAACAGTGATCCCAAGGTCAGACTGACGTGCCAAATGGGGACTTGCATACAGAATAAGACCTTAACCTGAAAGATGAAACCTTAAATTTGATCCCAAATGAAGCCTAAAAAGTTTCAAAATCAAAGAGGAAGTGAGCTTGAATCCAGGAGAAATATATACCTTCAAGCTCCAGGGTCAGTGAGAAAAGTACCGAGTGACAATGGAATCAATCGTGGGAACTGCACCTGTTTGCTCCCTCGGCTCAGAGCTCTCAGGGGTCTTTTCTGGTTCCTCTACAGGCCATAGAAATGTTTACTTTAACAGACAGCCTAGTATTTCTCCAGAAAATATGTATTTATTCAGGATCAGCAGAGAATTAAAGTTCAAGGTCTGCAACCATGTTGAGCCACAGGCAAGTCTCACACAGCAAAGAAAGGAGAACACTATTATGGAGAAGAAAAGGAAGTTGGAAGGGTTACAGTTAACAGAGTTCAAGGTTTTACATTGGTTAAATGCTGCGAGGAAAGGAGAGGAGTATTTCTTTTTCCTGTTGGACTCTGCTATCATTGCGGGATATGATACCTCCTCTTCTTGTCTCTGGATTCTATCTAATTGAGGTTTTGGTTTATTTTATTTTTTTTTTTTACAAAAGGGTTTCAGGATGTATCTTGATGTATCCAGTGTTTATGTGTGAGAAGTCTGAAAAATATTATACCGGGAAGGTGGGAACCTAAGGTTAGGAAAGGATATTTGCTCTGTGTGCATATAGACCCCTGTGTGCCCACATGTTTAGACTGAAAGAGCTGTACTATTAAAGCCATCTGTCATGTGGTACACTGTGATTCGTATTGTGGTAGCACGATATGAGAAGAAAGGACTATTTTCTCGGCTACTTGTTCAGATTATTGCTTCTAGGCAAGTTATTGGAATGATTTCAAATCAACACTCAGGATCATCTATGTTAGGGAATAATCATTATCAACACTAAATGAATGCTAGTATGCCATGGAAACACAGCTGTCCATTCAGATACACAGGGGATTGTTTCCAGGAGTCTCCTGCCTCTAAAATTCGAGGATGTGCCTGTCTCTTATATAAGATGGTGTTATACATTGAACATAGTTGGTCCTCTACATCTGTAGGTTTCATACCACAGATTCAACCAATCAAGATCTGAAACTGTCTTCCTGATATTTCTATGTTATTATAACTTTGAGGTATTGCTTACCCTTCAAATTTATATAAGGAGTGCCAGCAATTTTATTATTGATAGTGGTCAAGTTTGAAGCACACATTTTTTTTTTTATTATACTTTATATAAGCATTGGAGAAGACTCTTGAGAGGAGTTGCAAGGAGATCCAATCAGCCTATCCTAAAGGAGATTAGTCTTGGTGTTCATTGGAGGGACTGATGTTGAAGCTGAAACTCCAATACTTTGGCCACTTGATGTGGAGAGCTGACTCATTTGAAAAGACCCTGATGCTGTTGAAAGATTGAGGGCAGGAGGAGAAGGGGATGACAGAGGATGAGAGGATTGGATGGCATCACTGACACAATGGACATGGGTTTGGGCGGACTCCAGGAGTTGATGGACAGGGAGGCCTGGTGTGCTGCGGTTCATGGTTAGGAATTCTAAGAAAAATCTAAATTTAGATGTTTAGGGTTTGATGTAGTAACATTAACCTACATTGTAAAATGTATTTGTAGTTTATCATTATAGTTTTCCAAGGAGAGTTAGTATGAAAAAGGTCACCAAAGAAGTTAGGAAGGGAGGAGAATATGCAAAGAGCTAAGCTTAAGTCTTGAAGACATCTCACAATTGAGAGAAATACATAGAGGAGAAATTGCGTAGCATATATTGAAAAATTTATCTCATAAAAATCCAGTTTGAAATACAGAGCGTGCATTTACATTCATGCTGTAAAGCAAATATTATTACAGTTATGCCCTGGTTTGAAATCTCTAGTTCAGAACACCATTGATGCTCTTTCCATTGGGAGATGGATTCTATTTCTCTACCCCTTTGAATATGGCCTTTGGTCTTGCTTTGATTAATGAATGTGTCAGAAATGGCACATTTCTGTTCTGTGCATCTTCTGAGCCAGTCATTAGACCTTGTACTCTCTTGTAGAGTACATATCACATGTGAGGAATCTCAGCCTGATCTAGTCACCTTGAGGATCAAAGATACCTAGAGAGAAACCCAGGTATCTAACCATTGCAGATGAACCCAACCTGGGCCAACGCCTCAGCTAGATGCAGCAGCATGAAGGAGCACAGTTAAAACAGCACAGGAATTACCCCCTCAGACCAAATATTCATGAAAAACAGCATGATGTTTCAAGCTACGGGATTTGAGGTGGCTTCTTACGTGGCAAAGTGTAACTGACACACTTGTCAAAACAGGTTCTGTCTGTGTGTGTCTTGTTTCTCTGTCTGTTTCTAAACTACATTCATCAAGGCCCTTAGAATTTGTGGCTAGGATTTCATTTCATTTGGTTGATATTATGTGTAGTTGAATGTAAACAATGACTGAAAATACAGGCTCAAATGCTTTACTGGAAAGCATTTTAGGATGATTGAAACAAGTTTTATGGCAGGTTATCTATTTCAATACTAACAGAATATCATTTTATTCACATTACTGTTAAGAATAGAATCTGGGAATTAAATAATAAGTATCTCTATGACACAAACTCTGGAAAATCCTTAAAAGAGATATGGAACAACAGACTGGTTCAAAATTGGGAAAGGAGTAGGTCAAGGCTATATATTGTCACCCTGCTTATTTAACTTATATGCAGAGTATATCATGAAAAATGCAGGGCTGGATGAAACAGAAGCTGGAATCAAGATTGTCAGGAGAAATATCAATAATTTAAAATATGCAGATGACATAACCTTTATCACAGAAAGCAAAGAGGAACTAAAGAGCCTCTTGATGAAAGTGAAAAAGGAGACTGAAAAAGCTGGCTTAAAACTCAACATTCAAAAATCTAAGACCATGGCATCCAGTCCCATCACTTTATGGCAAATAGATGGGGAAACAATGGAAACAGTGAGAGGTTTTATTTTCTTGGGCTCCAAAATCACTGCAGATGGTGACTGCAGCCATGAAATTAAAAGATAGTTGCTCACTGGAAGAAAAACGATGATGAAACTAGACAGCATATTAAAAAGCAGAGATATTACTTTGCCAACAAAGGTCCATCTACTCAAGCTATGATTTTTCTAGTAGTCATGTATGGATGTGAGAGTTGGACTACAAGGAAAGCTGAGCCCTGAAGAACTGATGCTTTTCAACTGTGGTGCTGAAGAAGACTCTTGAGAGTCCCTTGGACTGCATGGAGATCAAAGATGTCAATCCTAAAGGAAATCAGTCCTGAATATTCATCAAAAGGACTGATGCAGAAGCTAAAGCTCCAATACTTTGGCCACCTGATGTGGAGAACTGACTCATTGGAAAAGACCCTGATGCTGGGAAAGATTGAAGGCTAGAGGAAAAGGGGATGACAGAGGACGAGATGGTCAGATGGCATCACCTATTCCATGGACATGAGTTTGAGTGAACTCTGGGAGTTGGTGATGAATAGGGAGGCTTGGAGTGCTGCAGTCCATGGGGTCACAAAGAGTTGGACACAACTGAGCGACTGAACTGAACTGATGACATTGAAAGGCACAAACTAAACCCATGAGTACTGAATGAATTGATGAAAACTGTATAAATAAGTAAATAAGATGCATCATCTACTTGCATTCATCAAATAATATCATATCCATGTGGTAAGAATTGTTTGCCACAGACTTCTGGTGTGGCATTTTATTCATTCACTGCTGTCATGATAATCAGTCATCTTTTGACATACGTGACAGGTCAAATAAGGAAGGAAAAAGTACTTTCCAAAATACTTACATTATTCAAGTGCAGGGAGATTTGCTCAGAAAGAGATGACACCGGAAACCCTTAATGCTGTCAATTTGAGAAATTACATGTCAATCAGAAACTTTAATTTTGCTGTCTGTGTTTATTGCAGTGCTTGGTATGTGATTTCATTTGTGTGGCAAAAATCATTCTTTAATTTCATTTACAGAATCATTGTATAATACAGGTAGCACATTTAAAACTTTCACTTTTATTAGAATTTTCACTTGAAAGTTCATGGAAATCAGAATAATGACTACAGGAATTGTGTGGAGTTGCAATACACAATTATTATTAGTTTCCTTGAACTGCTTAGAAATGGCTTATACACTGTTGAAAAGTTAACTATTTAAGGTCTATTTTGTTGTCTTATGTGATATATTTAAAGACATTAGCTGTTTCAAAACTATAGTTGTCAATGGCAAAGAATGAAGAATGAAAATAAATTTTTGAAAACATATGCAAAGAATTTTTGTCAAAAATAATTTGGATTCATAGAGGAAATAAAACACAGTTTTGTTTATAAAAGTTGCTTAGCCCAAATTTCTAAAATTTGTCACTTCTTCATATATGTTTTACAGCCATATTGTATCTAAGTATGAGTAGATTAAAATATTCATGCAGTCATTCAGGTTTCTTTCTCAAGTTTATTTCTACAAAGAAAAAAGAATGGAAGAGATTTATTATACTGCATTTCTTTTCTTTAAGGCATATCTAATATTCTTGCCTGCTATGAGAATGATACTGTGTTTATTTTTGTACCATATAATTCATATAAGCAAATCAGAATTTCTTCAGTATTGGAAAACCTCTGACTCTAAAGACCAAGAGCTGTATTTTTTCTCACTTTAGAAAATTTTTTTAGACAATAATTTGCTGTGTGAGAAATCTCAGATGCTTTTTTCAAATTGACATACCAAAGAACCTTTATTCGTTTAATCAATAGTTTACATTCTTAATGTCAATGAGATTGTAGTTATTCAATGATGTAAACTGTACTCCACATCACATATGTTTACTGAAGTGAAGTTGCTCAGTCATGTCTGACTCTGTGACCCCATGGACTATAGCCTGCACCAGGCTCTTGCGTCCATGGGATTTTCCAGGTAAGAATACTGGAGTGGGTAGCCATTTCCTTCTCCAGAGTATCTTCCCAACCCAGGGATTGAACCCAGGTCTCCCTCATTGCAGGTAGATTCTTTACCAGCTGAGCCACCAGGGAAGCCTGTGGTAAAGAAACCACCTGCCAATGCAGATGTAGGAGACCTGGGTTTGATCCCTGGGTGGGGAAGATCCCCTGGAGAAGGAAATGGCAATCCACTCCAGTATTCTTGCCTGGAGAATCCCATAGGCAGAGAAGCCTGGCGGGCTACAGTCCACAGGGTCACAAAGAGTTGGGCACAACTGAAGCAACTTAGCATACGCATTACATTTATATGCTCACCATTTAAACACCTAGGTGTTTAAACACCTAATGAATTAAATATTTCACTTTCATCCAGATATTTTTTGATGAGTAGACAGAGGAAGCAGTTAAGATTATAATGTGATATGTTTTAGAAATAATAATAATAAAAAAGAAAATTTATTTAATCAGCAAGGATTTATTTATATTCTAATGTCAGTTAAATTGCACAGAACAATATTTTTTAGGTTTTTTTTTTTTGGCTGCACCAGGTGTCGTGTGAGAGCTTAGCTCCCCAAGCCAGAGACTGAACCCGTGCCCCCTTCAGTGGAAGCACAGAGTCTTAACCACTGTACTGCCAGGAAAATGCCAATATTTTTATGATATACAAAACTTTCTAAATCCTCCTCACTATCTTGAGAACATAATTCCAAAAAACCCACCAACATCTTTGCTTTTAGCTAACCAATATAAAAAGTTAAATAATTCGTTTCTGTCAGAGTAAAGATATATTTTAGCTGCTTTTCTTATTAAAAAAAAAAGAAGCAACTTTCCTTTCTTTGATATATGCATCTTTTTAAATATCTCCATCTGTGTCTCCTTCCACAATATAGCAATTAAATTTTTGTTTTCTTACACACCATAAATGCAGATGTAGTGTCCTGGTTACTAAAAATGACAGAAATGATGTAATTCTTGTTTGAACTCATTTGATTACAGATTTGCTCACTACAAACAGGCAACAGCAAGTCCTTCTTGAGGAAAAGAGGAAATAAGATCTATTTCAAACTATTTTATTTTTTAATAATGATCTTTGCTGTGCACAGTCCTAACAGTCATGTGACTAGAAAGAGAATAAGAAATTATAGTTTAGTAATATAAGGAATACTTATTAGAAGATATTCACTAATTTAACTTCCTCTTAAAATACAACCAGTATCAAGTAATATTTATGGGCTCAGGATTATACACACATACACACTTTTTTTTTTCTGTGTGTATACATATATATGTGTGTCTAAAATTATTGTATGTAATCAATACATGTATTTATAGGCTATATTTTGCTGCTTGACCAACGACCATAAAACCTATTAGATCTAAACAATTTTTTCTTTTTTTTTAGTTTTTAATTCTGTGTATCATCAGTTTGGGTTGGACTCAGTAAGAAAGTTCTCGTGATGGTTTAACTTGGGTCTTCTCATACATTTGTAGCCAGCTGCTGGTCTGGTGGGTGGCTCTGCTTTTAAGGTGTAATTGACTATTGGCTGGGGTAGCAGCAGCAAGTGGGTCTATGGATCTCTCATCATACAGTAGCTAGTTCAGGTTTGTTTCTGTGACGGTGACGAATTTCAAGAATAAAGAGAAAGCAAGCCCCAGTGCTTAACTGCTATTCAAGCCTCTGTTTAGGACACATATGCTACTGTCTCACATTGGCCAGAGCAAGTTATATGGCCAAGTACAAGGTCAGTGCAGAGGAATTTTGCAAGGGGAAGAGATCCAGAGTCATGGAGACAAGAATAAATTAGTGGTAATTATCACACCAGTTTACCATAGCATGGTACTCTGAGGGTATGGCTGGCTGGGTGTGCCTGTCTATCTACCTATCTGTTTATTTATCTATAAATCAGTAGAATAAATGTCTAAACTCAGGTCCTGCATTTAATGGCACAACCACTGACCCATGACTGGGCCATTTCACTGAAGCTAAGTGTGTGATTTGAAAGAAATGGTGTGGCCAGAGCAGCATGGTAGGCTATGAGCTCTTTAGCTAGCTCCTTTTATGTTCTGAACTCTTCCTTTCTAATTCCTAATGTATCTACTTGTTTTTAGTCTGGAAATACATGTGCTTTTGCTAGCTGCAGGGACAAACGGATCCTGAGGTGGCCTCCAGTGATTCCCACTTTTGAGTTCATGCCTCGTGTAATCCCCTTGCCTGCGACTTGCTTTTAACATGTAGACTATGGGGAAAAGGATGTCGTCCCTTTGATTACACATTTTTTAAGACTGTCTTGCTAGCAGTCTTGCTTCTACTCTGCCGCTGGCCTTGAATATGTAAACTGCCCAAGGGGGAAAAAAAATAGAGGTCATGTGATATGGAAGTATGAGTGGCCTCTTTCTAGGAGCTAAGAATAGTCTCTAGCTGACACCCAACAAGAATCCAGGGCCAGCAGTATGGAAGTTGATTCAGCCCCAGTCAAGTCTCCAGATGGAAATACAGCCCAGGTGGACACCCTGAGTGTAGCCTGCGAGTGACCCTGTCAGAGGATCCGGTCAAGCTGTGCCTGGACAAAGAAATTATCAGATTATAGAAGTGAGTTGTTTTAAACAACTAAATTTTGGTAATTTATCAGACGTCAACAGCAAACTAATACAACGGCAAATGTCTTCATCAGTTAACATCCACATATCCACATTAAAAGAACGTTCAAAAGTTGGCCTTGTTTTTCTTAAACTTATCCAATAAAGCAACTGCTTTATGTTTTGTAATTAAATGGAACTGCATAATTTTCATGCTTTATACATTTTCCAGACTCAACGTATTTACATACTGTATACTTCAGATCAAGGCAAAAGTCCCGTTTAATTAGCTTTGGGAATAAAAGACTTAATCAAAACAATTTGAAAATTATTGCTTCCCATGTTCAGCTCCTAGCCCTGACATAATGTATATTGTTATAACCTTATTTTTTCCAAAATAGTAGGAAATAATCACTTTCATTTTTATTGTATAAAGTACTGTGAATTTACAATGGCTAATCAAGTTAATTATGTATTTAACCTGAAACTGTTTAAAGCATATGCAAAGTTCTTCATGTTTCATATCAAAAATGTGTTTTCCTTTTGTCCAAAGATGAAGTCAGTGAAACAAAGCACTAGAACCTGTTTTTACTACTTGTAGGCCATAAGAAAAGAAAATTTTAATAATAAGAGCTCATATTTTAAGGTTCCTTACAGAAGAATATTTGATCTTTCTAGCTTACCCAAATATATCAATTATAAGTAACAAGATTTATCTTTTTCTATTACATAATTATTTTAACAAAAAACTTAATAACATTTTATTTATTTTCATCTTCTGTAAATATAGGCTTAATTTATATTGTGTGAAATGAATATCATATGGTAAAAGATCATTTTGATGTGATTTTGGCATAGAAATATTCTATATTGCTAAAATTAATGCTACAATGGTACTGTAAATGAGTTAGAAGCCCAGTGGAATTGCAAGGGAAATATTTGGAAGAAAAAGGCAACAGTGTTATTAGGATTATTATTATAAGCACTTCCAGTTATTTTCCCTTCAAGACTTTTTTATTTAACTTTCTCTCCAAAGTTAACATGCCTATTTGAAATGGAAGTTCAAAATCAAGTCATTTTATGCCATATAGTAAAGTGGCAGAGGTGAAACAGATTTCTGTTCTCTTTCAGAGTTATTCTAAGATGAAGGGTAGCATGAGTGAGTAGAGGAAATGTGCAGGTAATGACTATGTTAGAAATATGTGGGTAACATGCAAGATTTGATTTTTATCTAGCACATATAATTTTATTGTTAGGTAGTACAACATGGTATTTTTCTTTTAAAGGTGTGCAGTGTGATGGCTTAATATATGTATCACTTCAGTTCAGTTCAGTCGCTCAGTCATGTCCGACTCTTTGAGACCCAGTGGACTACAGCACGTCAGGCCTCCCTGTCCATCACCAACTCCCAGAGTTTACTCAAACTCATGCCCTTTGAGTTGGTGATGCCATCCAGCCATCTCATCCTCTGTCATCCCCATCTCCTCCCTCCTTCAATCTTTCCCAGCATCAGGGTCTTTTCAAATGAGTCAGCTCTTTGTATCAGGTGACAAGTATTGGAGTTTCAGCTTAAACATCAGTCCTTCCAACACCCAAGACTGATCTCCTTTAGGATGGACTGGTTGGATCTCCTTGCAGTCCAGGGGACTCTGAAGAGTCTTCTCCAACATCACAGTTCAAAAGCATCAGTTCTTCGGCCCTCAACTTTCTTTACAGTCCAACTCTCACATCTATACACGACTACTAGGAAAACCATAGCCTTGACTAGACAGACCTTTATTAGCAAAGTAATGTCTCTGCTTTTTAATATGCTGTCTAGGTTGGTCATAACTTTTCCAAGGAGCAAGCGTCTTTTAATTTTATGGCTGAAGCCACCATCTGCAGTGGTTTTGGAGCCCCCCGCAAATAAAGTCTACCACTGTTTCCCCATCTATTTCCCATGAAGTGATGGGACCAGATGCATGTCATAGTTTTCTGAATGTTGAGCTTTAAGCTAACTTTTTCACTCTCTTCTTTTACCTTCATCAAGAGGCTTTTTAGTTCCTCTTCACTTTCTGCCATAAAGGTGGTGTCATCTGCATATCTGAGGTTATTGACATTTCTCCTGGCAATCCTGATTCCAGCTTGTGCTTTTTCCAGCCCTGAGTTTCTCATGAGGTACTCTGCATATAAGTTAAATAAACAGGGTGACAATATACAGCCTTGATGTACTCCTTTTACTATTTGGAACCAGTCTGTTGTTCCATGTCCAGTTCTAACTGTTGCTTCCTAACCTGCATACAGATTTTTCAATAGGCAGGTCAGGTGGTGTGTTATTCCCATCTCTTTAAGAATTTTCCATAGTTTGTGGTAATCTACACAGTCAAAGGCTTTGGTATAATCAACAAAGCAGAAATAGATGTTTTTCTGGGACTCTCTTGCTTTTTCCATGATCCAATGTATGTTGGCAATTTGATTTCTGTTCCTCTGCCTTTTCTAAATCCACCTTGAACATCTGGAAGTTCACGGTTCACATATTGTTGAAGCCTGACTTGGAGAATTTTGAGCATTACTTTACTAGCGTGTGAGACGAGTGCAATTTTGTGTAGTTTGAGCATTCCTTAGCATTGCCTTTCTTAGAGATTGGAATGAAAACTGACCTTTTCCTGTCTTGTGGCCACTGCTGAGTTTTCCAAATTTGTTGTCATATTGAGTGGAGCACTTTCATAGCACCATCTTTCAGGATCTGAAATAGCTCAACTGCAATTCCATCACCTCCACTAGCTTTGTTCATAGTGATGCTTCCTAAGGCCCACTTGACTTCACATTCCAGGATGTCTGGCTCTAGGTGAGTGATCATACCATCCTGGTTATCTGGGTTGTGAAGATCTTTATTGTATAGTTCTGTGTATTCTTGCCACCTCTTCTTAATATCTTCTGCTTCTGTTAGGTCCATACCATTTCTATCCTTTATTGAGCCCATCTTTGCATGAATTGTTCCCTTGGTATCTCTAATTTCCTTGAAGAGATCTGTAGTCTTTCCCATCCTCTTGTTTTCCACTATTTCTTTGCACTGATTTCTTATCTCTCCTTGCTATTCTTTGGAACTCTGCTTTGAAAAATATATTTCCTTTTCTCCTTTGCTTTTTCCTTCTCTCCTTTTTCTAGCTATTTGTAAGGCCTCCTCAGACAGCAGTTTTGCTTTTTTGCATTTCTTTTTCTTGAGGATGGTCTTATTCCCTGTCTCCTATACAATGCCAAGAACCTCCATCCATAGTTCATCAGGCACTCTGTCTATCATTGTAGTCCCTTAAATCTATATCTCACTTGCACTGTATAATGGTAAGGGATTTGATTTAGGTCCTACCTTAATGGCCTTGTGGTTTTCCCTACTTTCTTCAATTTCAGTCTGAATTTGGCAATAAGGAGTTCATGATCTGAGCCACAGTCAGCTCTAAGTCTTGTTTTTGCTGACTGTATAGAGCTTCTCCATCTTTGGCTGCAAAGAATATAATTGATCTCCTTTTGGTATTGACCATCTGGTGATGTCTATGTGTAGAGTCATCTCTTGAGTTGTTTTAAGAGTATGTTTATTACAACCAGTTCATTCTCTTGGCAAAACTCTGTTAGCCTTTGCCCTGCTTCATTCTGTACTCCAAAGCCAAACTTGTCTGTTACTCCAGGTACCTCCTGACTTCCTACTTTTGTATTCCTGTCCCCTGTGATGAAAAGGGAATCTTTTTTGTGTGTTAGTTCTGGAAGGTCTTGTAGGTCATCAGAGAACCATTCAATTTTAGCTTCTTCAGCATTATTGGTTGGGACATAGACTTGGATAATTGTGATATTGAATGGTTTGCCTTGGAAACGAACAGAGATCCTTTGGTCATTTATGAGATTGCACCCAAGTACTGCATTTTGGACTCTTTTGTTGACTCTGAGGGCTATTCCATTTCTTCTAAGGGATCCTTGCCCACACCAGTAGATAGAATGGTCATCTTCACCCATTTCAGTCCATTTAGTTCACTGATTCCTAAAATGTCAGTGTTCACTCTTACCATCTCCTGTTTGACCACTGCCAATTTGCCTTGTTTCATGGACCTAACATTCCAGGTGCCTATGCAATATTGTTCTTTACAGCATCGGACTTTACTTCTATCATCAGTCACATCCACAGCTGGGCATTATTTTTGCTTTGGCTCTGTCTCTTCATTCTTTCTAAAGTTATTTCTCTACTGATCTCCAGTAGCATATTGGGCACCTACCAACCTGGGAGTTCATCTTTCAGGGTCATATATTTTTTGCATTCTCATCCTTCTCATGGGGTTCTCAAGGCAAGGATACTGAAGTCATTTGACATTCCCTTCTCTAGTGGACCACGTTTTGTCAGAACTCTCTACCGTGACCTGTCTGTCTTGTGTGGCCCTACATGGCATGGGTCATAGTTTCATTGAGTTAGACAAGGCTGTGGTCCATGTGGTCAGTTTGATTATGTTTTATATCCATTAGCAAATTAATATAGCAATATTTATTTTTAATACTTTTGTCTTTTAACTTTTATGATAAAGTTAAAGTGATTGATATACCACCATGACAGTAGTAGAATATGCAAGTTTTGACTGTGTATCTACTTAGAGTTTTAAATTCATATGTTTTCATATTGTTACTTTAGTGTCCTTTGTTTTAGTTTGTAGAACTTCCTATGGAATTTCTTGTAAGTTAAGTCTCGTGGTGATGAACTCCTTGAATCTTTTTTTGTCTGGGAATATTTTGAAAGGACTTCTTTACCTTTACCAGGTATAATCTTCATAGTTAGCATTTTTGTTTCCTGTGAGCACTTTAAGTATATCATCTTATTCCCTCCTGTTCTGCCTGGTTTCTTCTGAGAAATATGCTGATTTTCTTGGAGTCAGTAGGGCTCATTCCTTGTATGTAATGAGTCTCTTTTCTCTTACTGCTTTCAAATTCTTTTTTTCTTCTTTTTAAATATTAAACAGTTTGATTATTATGTGTCCTGGCATAATCTTTGGGTCACTCTTTCTTGGTCTTTGAACTTCATGTATCTGCATGTGTACATCCTTCCTAAGATTTGGGAAGTTTCAGCCTGTTTCTTTAAATATGCTTTGGATATATTTTGAATTTTATTACATCATAAATTGATAAATAAAAAAGTGTAAAATTAGAGGTATAGATACATTAACAGGAAAGCGTTCAAAACCAAACTTACCTTAAAATATTACAAAATTTATCTTGAACCATTACTCATCCATGGTTATAAGTTTATAATTTTATAAAGTACCATAATCAATACTTGTGAGAATTCTGACAACTTATTTTGCAATATTTTAGTAAAATATCTTTTTTTTAATTTAATTTTATTTTTAAACTTTACAGTATTGTATTAGTTTTGCTAAATACCGAAATGAATCCACCACAGGTATACATGTGTTCCCCATCCTGAACCCTCCTCCCTTCCCATACCATCCCTCTGGGTCGTCCCAGTGCACCAGCCCCAAGCATCCAGTATCATGCATTGAACCTGGACTGGTGACTCGTTTCATACATGATATTCTACATGTTTCAATGCCATTCTCCCAAATCTTCCCACCCTCTCCCTCTCCCACAGAGTCCATAAGACTGTTCTATACATCAGTGTCTCTTTTGCTGTCTCATATACAGGGTTATTGTTACCATCTTTCTAAATTCCATATATATGCATTAGTATACTGTATTGGTGTTTTTCTTTCTGGCTTACTTCACTCTGTATAATAGGCTCCCGTTTCATCCATCTCATTAGAACTAATTCAAATGAATTCTTTTTAATGGCTGAGTAATACTCCATTGTGTATATGTACCACTGCTTTCTTATCCATTCATCTGCTGATGGACATCTAGGTTGCTTCCATGTCCTGGCTATTATAAACAGTGCTGCGATGAACATTGGGGTACACGTGTCCCTTTCCCTTCAGGTTTCCTCAGTGTGTATGCCCAGCAGTGGGATTGCTGGATCATAAGGCAGTTCTATTTCCAGTTTTTTAAGGAATCTCCACACTGTTCTCCATAGTGGCTGTACTAGTTTGCATTCCCACCAAGAGTGTAAGAGGGTTCCCTTTTCTCCACACCCTCTCCAGCATTTATTGCTTGTAGACTTTTGGATCGCAGCCATTCTGACTGGTGTGAAATGGTACCTCATAGTGGTTTTGATTTGCATTTCTCTGATAATGAGTGATGTTGAGCATCTTTTCATGTGTTTGTTAGCCCTCTGTATGTCTTCTTTGGAGAAATGTCTATTTAGTTCTTTGGCCCATTTTTTGATTGGGTCATTTATTTTTCTGGAATTGAGCTGTAGGAGTTGCTTTTATATTTTTGAGATTAGTTGTTTGTCAGTTGCTTCATTTGCTATTATTTTCTCCCATTCTGAAGGCTGTCTTTTCACCTTGCTTATTGTTTCCTTTGTTGTGCAGGAGCTTTTAAGTTTAATTAGGTCCCATTTGTTTATTTTTGCTTTTATTTCCAATATTCTGGGAGGTGGGTCATAGAGGATCCTGCTGTGATGTATGTCAGAGAGTGTTTTGCCTATGTTCTCCTCTAGGAGTTTTATAGTTTCTGGTCTTACGTTGAGATCTTTAATCCATTTTGAGTTTATTTTTGTGTATGGTATTAGAAAGTGTTCTAATTTCATTCTTTTACAGGTGGTTGACCAGTTTTCCCAGCACCACTTGTTAAAGAGATTGTCTTTAATCCATTGTATATTCTTGCCTCCTTTGTCAAAGATAAGGTGTCCATATGTGCGTGGATTTATCTCTGGGCTTTCTATTTTGTTCCATTGATCTATATTTCTGTCTTTGTGCCAGTACCATACTGTCTTGATGACTGTGGCTTTGAGTAGAGCCTGAAATCAGGTAGATTGATTCCTCCAGTTCCATTCTTCTTTCTCAAGATCGCTTTGGCTATTCGAGGTTTTTTGTATTTCCATACAAATTGTGAAATTATTTGTTCTAGCTCTGTGAAGAATACTGTTGGTAGCTTGATAGGGATTGCATTGAATCTATAAATTGCTTTGGGTAGTATACTCATTTTCACTATATTGATTCTTCCAATCCATGAACATAGTATATTTCTCCATCTATTAGTGTCCTCTTTGATTTCTTTCACTAGTGTTTTATAGTTTTCTATATATAGGTCTTTAGTTTCTTTAGGTAGATATATGCCTAAGTATTTTATTTTTTCCATTGCAATGGAGAATGGAATTGTTTCCTTAATTTCTCTTTCTGTTTTCTCATTATCTCCTCTAGTTCTTGGACTCACATGATATAAATTTGCCCTTTTGATAGTATTTTGTAGGTCCCATATGCTTTCTTCACTTTTTTCCACACTTTTTTTTTGTTTTGTTTTATTCCTCTAAGTAGCTAATTTCTAATGGCTTGTCATTGAGTTCATCTCTTATTCCTTCTACAGAATTGAGTATGCTTTTTAAGGTCTCTAGTAAAATTATTCATTTTTGTTATTGTATGCTTATGCTACAGATTTTTTTATTCTTTTTTATTGTTCTATTTCTTTATTAAAGTTCTCATTTATTTTCATTGTTTTCTTGATTTTGTTTACTTTTACATTTGGATTATATGGCATCTCTTTGAGCTTCTTTAAGATGCTTATTTTGAATTCTTTGTCAGGTGACTTGTAGATATCTATTTCATTGGGGTCATTTACTGAAGCCTTATAATTTCCTTTATTAGAGTCATGTTTGCCTTACTGTTTGTGATCTATGTAGCCTTGTGTTGGTGTCTGTGTACTTGAAGGAGCAAACACCTCTTCTCATCTTTACAGACTGGTTTTAGCAGGTGAAGATCTTCTGTTAGACCCCTGGCTGATAGTATTATCTCTAGGATTACATTTGAGCAGGATTGGAACCAGTCTCATGGTTGCTGCTAGGTCCACATTAGTGTCTACATTTGAAAGGCCTGTTTCAAAGGTGTTGGATAGACATGGGTACTTTGATAGACAAGTCTTCCAGTAAGGTAGGCACCAGTGCAAGTGTCCACTCCAGGGTCTGCAGATATTGGGTCTATTACCAGGTGGATGGATGGGTGTGGCTCCCCACACATTTCTGGGATGGCTCCTGAGAGGTCACTGGGCAGGTCTCTGGATGGACCAGATTGGCCCTGGACCATGGTCAAGGGAGGCTGGAGCTGTCACAGGGCTGCCTCAGCATCCACTATAAAGACTGAGGTCGATGGGTCTGACCTCAGTGGTCTGATCTCCAAAGGCACAGATTGGCATGACTCCCAGTGGATCCCTGGGCAAACAGGATTGCTGTCTGACTGCAACTATGAGGGTCTAGAGCTGGATTAAAGGCTACTTAAGCTACATAGTTTAGGCAGGGGGCTTTCCTCTGGGGTTCAGATGGCAGTGTCTCCTGGAAAATCCCTAGGTGTACAGGAGTATTCTCAGTCTTTGGTCAATAGGAGCCAAGATATAGGGTTGCTTCAGGATTGCCAGTTGGGCCAAGATCGGAAAGCCTGCCTCAGCATGGAAAGATATGTCTGCAGAATAGACCTTGGGTGAATATGAGGGTATGACTGGTGGCCAAGAGTGGTGGTGTCAGACCTCAGGCCACTTCTGCGTCTATCACTGGGACCAAGGCTGGAGGGCTTAGGCTTGTTACCTGTGGCATGAGTGAGTATGACTCTAGGAGGTCTCCTAGCAGATGGTGCTGGTGGCAGAACCAAGACCAAACAAGGATATAACTAATTCTACAAGAGGATGGAACTGTTTCTGGGTCTGTATCTGAAACCACAGTCAGGGATCCTGTTACCTGGGCATGGGTCTGCCTTCTCAAAAGGACCTCAGTCTCAGGACCCACTGGGTTTCACATTCTCCTAGCTGGAACCCAAAGCTCCCACAAAGTCACTTTTGGCAGTAGATAAGCTGTCAAATTTTTGTTGCTGAGAGAAGATACCAATGGGAGACTTTTCATTCTGCCAACTTTCTGATGTAACTCAACATACAAGCTTTTAGTTGGAGATAATGGTCACTCAGAATGTAACAGATGGCTGCAGTAGTGCCCACTTTCTTGGTACTGTTTAAGAACATGGTTTAAAGGTTGTCTTGTTAAAGTAGAGAAGAAGAGGGAGAAGGTAGGCAAGTAGACATTATAGTATTTGTTGAAAACTAAGCTGCCTACAAAATAAGCACAATGATGAATAACACCAAATTGTTGTTGTGGCGGGAAAGAGTCTTCATAGGGGTGAGTAAGAATCAGCCAGTGTCGGTTTGCATTTCTCCAAAGCCTATAGAGCTTATTAGACAGAGGAAAATTCATGATTATGTTGCATATACCATTCCACATTTTCATGCATTTTTCTAGGTCATTTACTTGAAGATAGATTTCAGCAAAAGCAAATATATCTTATTTCATTTAAGATGCCAAGTTGGTATGACATTTTTGCAATTGAGATAGTATTGGTGGAATAACACAATTCAATACTTGATAAATATAATTTTCTCAAGCCAAAGAAATTTAAAGTTTAAGTATTATGAAGTCTATTGTAGAAAAAAAAGGCAAAAAAGAAAACCACGGTGAATATAAAAATAAAAATACATTATTCAAGTTTCAAGGAGTGATAATAAATTAAACCACTTAAAATTTCATTTAAAAATGCTACAAAACTAAAATGTTTATGCATTTGAGCAAAACAAATAATAAGATTTTAAACTGGCAGTATTTATATTAAAATATTGAGTATCAATGATGCTATAATAATGTTTTTTGAAATAGTCTTTTTCAGATGAATATGTCAACATATAAGTAGTTTAAGTTTAGCTCTTATAGAATATATTGGAAAGAAAGAGAATTTAGAAGTGATCTAATGAAATTTTCTCAGTTTCATTGAATAAACTGAGACCAAAGATAAACAATGACTCAGCCTAAAATATTAATTGTGGTAGTAAGAACAAGAATACTTATCATCTGATCTGAATTCTATGCTCTTAATCTGTATTATGCAGCAGTAATTATTTAATACATCTTATTATGAGAAAATTGCATATTTTATACTTCTAAATGTAATACTTACATATCAGGTTAGATATTTACATTTTTGTGAGCATGTTGAAGATAATGCGTTTATAATTGTGGATCTGTATATGTTTACTCTAACTGTAGACCTCTGTGTATTTTGCATTGGCCAGAAAGTTTGTTTAGAAATGAACTTTCTGGGTAACTGAATACAAAGATGTTTTATAAACTGTGTATCTCTGTTTATAATAATAGACTGATAAAATCTCTTTGATTAATTACATAAGGTTACTAGTGTTAATATTGAAGATATTTATGCAAATAATGAGTAATACTATTTGACTACTTCTTTTATTCATATCATGTTATCTCATGAGGTCCTATATGTAATTGATGTCAAGACAACTAGATGGATTAGTAACTGGTTAATGACAATCAGTTATTGATAATGATATCTAAAATTTCTTGACAAATATTATCTTGGGAAAAATGTCTCCAATTGTATAATGATCCATCATGACTCTCTTACTCATTATTTTTTCTGAATAATTTGAATGAGGATTTCTAAAACTTATGTAACAACTTTTGTTAGAATATATCTCAATATAATAATGTTTTGTTAGTATTGTAGACAGAATCTAGAAATATTATAAAGAATAAATTGAATTTGATTAAATAAAATTTAACAGAAGTAAGTGTAAGACTGTTTTTGCACTGCAAAAAAGGAATAAATACTAGTGCCATAATTTATTGCAAAAATATAGATATTTTAGGCAGTCATTAATTATTTCTCTACGGGGCATTTAGCTCATGGTAAAGAATCTGCCTGCAATGCAGGCAACCCAGGTTTGATCTCTGTGTCAGGAAGAACCCCTGGAGAAGAAAATGGCAACCCATTCCAGGGAAGAAGGATCTTGCCTGGAGGATCCCATGGACAGAGGGGCCTAGCAGGTTACAGTCCATGGGATTGCAGAGTCAGACAGTACTAAGTGACTAACAAATGGGCATATTTGTGAATTATTGCTCCAGGTTTTTTGCCAAGTCCTCAATTAAGTAGAGTAGTAAACTAAAGTTGCAGAATATTGAGAGATATGTACCAGTAAAGAAGTTTTTCAATTTAAGATAAATTGCTTAATAAGGTGTTATTCACAATTTCATCAGCTTTAAGCTGTCAGTTTCTTTAAGCTGTTTCATATATACATTCACAAATAGAGGAGACTGCCTCCTCCTGCCCACCATCTTAGGTGATATAGAACAAAAGGTCTAGATCATAGAAAATTTCTCTAGTCTTCCACAAATCCATTTATCAGTTGTTTGCCTTCCAAAGGTAATAACCAGAGATGATCCCCAATTGCAACTTTGACTATTCAATTTGTAAGGAGGGCATCCTCTATCATCTATAGAAATTTTATAAAGCAGAAAAATGCAAAATCCTCATGTCATATGACAATATTTAAAGTCAAAGAGCATCTCACATATTTGTTTCATCCGTTTGTAATTTATTCTAATCATCTCATTGGAAGGGGGCAGCCTGAGCCTTATATTGCCATATTCTCCTAGTAAAGTAAATAGAAATAATTTATATGAGTTGATAGTGATGTTCATCCTTTTTTTTTTTTTGTCCTTAAGTTCACAGTTATTTGGTTAATTCTAGGTATTAAACTTAAGGAGAAACCTCAACAAGAAGAACACAGTCAGGGGATAAAAATGAGATAGAAGGATATGTTGAAATAATGTAGCATGAAAAATAATTGAAGGATATAAGTTTTATCTGAGGTTCTATCTGTGTTATGGTAGCTGCCCTTGAACGCATTTTTGTACAACTTTAACAGTGGAATTAGGGGAGTTAGGATCTATAATTATAAAGTAGAGTGAAGCAGAAACAGTTCACAAAATGAAGGACCTGTGCAACAGAAATCTGTATATGACGTGAGTGGTCTCTGGCTTGAAAATTTCTGATCGTGGAAATGGTTAATGCAGAGGCTTGAAAATCATTTGTCAGGATGTCGGTTCTTTAAGAATAGATGTCCCTTCCCTTTAAGCTCAGAAATTCTATGATTTTGTGTGTTTCTTGGTACCACTGTTCATCGCAGTCTAACACAGAACTTATTTGGCACTAAATTGTAATCTTATATATTACGAGGTAAATATATCCATCTGTGAAACTTAAGAGAAAAGAAACCTCAAAAGTAATCTCGTGCTGCTTTATTCAAATTATGCATAAGACTCTCCTCTGTGTTTCTTTTTAGCCTATGCATGTGTTGATATTGGGGCTTTTCCCAGGTGGCACTAGTGGTAAAGAAAACCACGCCTGCCAATGCAGGAGACATAGGAGATGTGGGTTTGATCCCTGTGTCAGGAAGATCCCCTGGATGAGGGCACGGCAACTCACTCCAGTATTCTTGCCTGGAGAATCCCATGGATAGAGGAGCTTGGTGGGCTATGGTCCATTGGATTGCAAAGAATCCGACACGATAGAAGTGACTTAGCACAGCTCATGTGTTGGTATTAATGTGCATATGTAGAGCAGAGAAGAGGCGAGCAGACTAACATTTTATCAGTAGTAAACTCACCGTTCTCTCTGGTGTCTCAGAAGTTTCTACACTTTTGAAGAGTTACTTTCTAATGATATCAGGCTGCTCAAGTTTTCTCATTTTAACAACCCATTTGTTCATCTCATACCTTAATAATCTTAGTGAAATGCACAATAATTCCTGTCCTTTCTCTTCTTACACCTTTCTGATATTTGTAGGCTTCCCTGATAGCTCAGTTGGTAAAGTATCCACCTTCAGTGTGGGAAACCTAGGTTTGATCCCTGGGTTGGGAAGATCCCCTGGAGAAAAGGGAAAGGCTATCCATTCCAGTATTCTGGCCTGGAGAATTCCATGGACTGTATAGTCCATGCGGTCGCAGAGTCGGACAGGACTTAGGCACTTTCACTTATCATCTTACATTTTAGTATCTTTTGCATGGTTATAGAGACTTTGATTCTTTAATCTTCTTTCATAAGTCAAAACCTATATTCCCTTAATCATCTCTGTTACACTTCTCTGAACTCCCCTTACAAGTCTTTTATCTACAGTGCCCTGGTACTGAGATATCTAAAGACAAGTCTTTAATAATAAGTGAGAATGAGCAAGTGTAGCAAGCCTGGTCTCGAGGCTCTGTACATTGAGAATAAACAGAGTTATTGTATCTCTGTGCTATATTATTCTATACAACATAGAAGGACTTAAGTTTCTTTAAAATGTCTTGGTTAGAGGGAGAAACTGTAGTGGTAAAGGCACTTTTTTTTGTTTGTTTTTCTTTTCTGAATCTAGTTCCCTGAGTTGTATTCTTTACCAAAGTATTATTCATGCTTTGTGCTTTAACTCAGAAATCAATGTTTAAATTTATTCAATTTCTAGTTTCCCTTTTCCTTTTGTTTAGCTCTATTATTTTAAACTATAACTTGGATTCAAACATTTCATAAGATGATACCCAAATATATCCACTACATTGTGAAATGTTTCAGAATGAAATAGGTAAATGTCTTGAAGGAGTAAAATTTAATTACCTCCTGAATATTAAGTACATTTGAAAGTAGCTACTTCAATTTTTAAATTTGTTTTTTTTGGAGTTTATGGCTGGAAGAAGAAGAGATGCAGTTTTCTTTTCTTTTTTTTCCTTCCTTGTATTTCTTTTAAACTAGCCTCTGAATATCAGCTCTGATTTCTACAATTTTCATCACTCACACATCCTAGAGCTATTATTACATTTGATTAGGGGCTTTATTCTTCTCTGCCCCAGAGTCAAGCTCTTTCTATACTTTGAATCTAGGTCTCCAGGAGACATTAGTGTCTTTTCTTGAAACCTAACCTTTCCTTTTCCTTAACTGACCATTTTTTTCCTTCTTCAACATTGTCATTTTCTGATCTCTAAGCCAAAGGGGAAAGTCACCAAACCATGAAGTCAATGAAGAATTGAAAACTCAGAATTCTTCTTTAACTACTACCTCAGAAATAGTTAGATTTCTTGTCCATTAGACTTTGACTTGGCAATCAGTTCCTACCTTGAAACTGAAACCCACAAATATGTAGTTTCTCTAGTGATGGAATTGATTTGCAATATGCTGAAGTGAATGTAGTTGATAATATGGACGTGAGTCACTTCACTAGTATTTCAAATGACTTAACTAACTTCAGGGAATGATAGCAATCATGAATTGAAGCAGAGTTTTATGTATTTTTTTTTTTTAACATGAGAGAATGAGACAATTTAAGTAACTCTTTCAAGACCGATGATTCCTGGTTGTTATTTTTATAATTCAAGTTACCTGAATAGCAGTATAAACTTGCTTTGAAAACGTGGAACCAGCTTCAGCTTTGGTCTATCGTTAAATCTATAGATATACTTTGTAATTTACTGCACACACACAAATACATACAGGGTTAAAAAAATTCAAAACAGGCAGTGCACGGATCTAGTAATTATGATTAATATGTTGTTTGGAATTAAAGTTGTATCCTTTTAATTGTCACATCTCTGTGGGAATAGAAATACAAACTTGCAATTAGGTGATTGGCCTGATTATGAAAGCTTCATTGGCATGGACTGCGTAGAGAGAATCTTTTTTTTTTTTTCTCAAACAACTATAGCCTGATAAGATATAAGCACAACTCTACCATGTGCTCAAGTAACTAAAGCATGATAATGCTGTAGTTGTTTTCTCAAGCTACTATAGCATTGAGCAGCCATGCTGGCTTTGATGTTACCTCAAATTAACAAATGTATACAAAGTGAATCATCAAAGCATGCTAAAACTATTTTATAACTCTGAGGCATCATTTTTGAAATAAAAATGTTTGTACTATTTTAGTAAAATAAACTAACTTTTAAAAAGTATAATGAGTTAGGTATATTGAACTAAAGCCTCCACCAGTTAAATGAATCTGTAATAGGTTTGTCATTATTAGGCACTGAACAGTTTCAGCTCTGATGTATATCCTAATGTATATTACTGTGGGGCATGTAGACAGAGGTCAATAAGATAATTTTTCTTTTTAATCTAAAATAATTTATGGGAGGAACACCCTCTAAGTAAAAGAGCTGTAACAATGAATTGGTCACTATAAATTATTTTTATGAATGCTTAATGTAGTTTTTTAACAACATGCTACTGTCATTTTCTTTCTTTCATGCTGTTCTCTGTGTTCCTGATAGTGGAAATCAGAATTTCAACAGATAAGGTCATCTAATTCATAATGTGATATAGCAAACCATAAGTATTCATTGAGGATCACTTAGGCAGTCTTAGTAATCTGCAGTGAAACAGAAGGTTCTGGGCACAAGTTCCTATACTTAATAAAATGGGTTTTAAATAACAGTAATAATTCATGTAAAATCTTATGTTGAAATATTTAAGAGAGTAAACTACATCAAGTACTTTAGAAAGCTAATTTACACTGATTTCCAATGTTATTTAGGGATTAATTTTATATTCCCCAAATGCTGTTTAGATATCTAATTTCCTGTTACTTATATAGCTGAGTTTGAATGTCATGCAAGTGTGTGTCTGTGTATGGACTCAAACTCCATTTCCTGCAAATAAGAGAAGCTCTGTGATCTATAGCAAATTGGATTATAAGAAAACATGGAGGATGAAATTAAAATATGTAAGTTATTTTCCTTGTCACATTACCACGGGGTAGTGTTTCATTTTCAAGGAACCACAAAAGGATCACCTTTAGAAAATAAAAAAGGATCACCTTTGAAAAAGGGGAAGGATAAAGTCTTATTTATACAGTGTCGACAGGTGTTCTGGGTGAGATAGATACCACCTCACCCCTTGTCAAAAACCACTTATACTGTGAAGATTGTTTACTGTTATTTTATAGCGGAAATCTGGCTCAAAATAATGCCCTGTGTAATACTCTACTCTTTGAAAACAACATTAAGAAACATAGCAGTAAAACATACGGATGTACTTGGACTTCTATTTAGGTTGAAAGGTCACCTCAGGAAAAGATAATCATTTTCTATTAATGCTGAAACTCCTTTGCACTTGCCTGAACTATGTGGAAGTACACAGTGTCTTAATAGAAGATTAGTTCACATTATAGTCTGACAAGAATGACTTGCAAAGTGTGATTCATGCCCTGAAACAACACACTAAAGATAATGTCTCCCCTGTCTAGTCTGCAGTAATGAAAATAACCAAGAAACTGCATCACAGACTTTATAGGTCTGTAAACATACACAAAATCAGGTCACCCTGTGCCGCCATTGTCATTCGCCATTCATATATACTATGTTTATTCCATTTATTCAGAACCATACTTGTACTAAAGAGGGAATAGGATCAAATATTTAATTTACAGAAATATCTCCACCTTTCCTAAGTGAGCAGACTATCAAATGATAGGAAGAGAGAATATCAATTAAAGATGCTGTGTGAATTTAATCTATAATTTATATATTGATCTATTCAGTGTAAGAGAAAATTTTGTCCAGCTAATGAACTCAAGGCCAAGCAATTAAGATATATTTAAATATTTAAGGAACTATCAAAATTGTCTAAAAATAATAGATTACACAACCTATAGTCTTTATTGTCAAGTCAGGGTTTAAATATGAAAGGATGCCTAATGGTACATTTATTATTATAATTTATTTAATTATCACTGTATGAATCATAAGAAATATGAAAGAGGAAATTTGCAGTATCTCTATCTACTATAAAATATTTGAGAGAGATACTATTTATGAATTGATTTTGCTATATAATGATTCATTCCTATTGTTGCTGTTTGGTTGCTAAGTCGTGTCTGACTCTTTTGTGACTCTGTGGACTGTAGCCCACCAGGCTCCTCTGTCCATGGGTGATTTCCCATGCTAGAACACTGGAGGGGGTTGTCATTTCCTACTCCAGGGGATCTTCCTGATCCAGGGATTGAACCCACCTCACCTGCATTGACAGGCAGATTCTTTACCACTGAGCTACCTGGGAAGATGATTGATTACTTATTGTAGAATTATTTACTGTATTAGTCAATGAATTGAAATGCAGTAACTTTTTAAGTATATTATTAGTGAAGAAAGCAAGAGTGGTTGAGTCATGTCTGACTCTTTGTGACCCCAAGGACTATACAGTCCGTGGAATTTTACAGGCCTTTTCCCTTCTCCAGGGGATCTTCCCAACTCGGGGATTGATCCCAGGTCTCCCGCATTGCAAGCGGATGCTTTACCAGCTGAGCCACAAGGGAAGCCCAAGAATACTGGAATGGGTAGCCTATCCATTCTCCAGGGGATCTTCCCAACCCAGGAATCAAACCCGGGTCTCCTGCATTGCAGGCAGATTCTTTACCAGCTGAGCTATGAGGGAAGCCCAGATGTTTTGGGAACCTGGCTCTCTGCTATATACGCCAGAGGCTAAGGTACCTAATGTTGATGCCAACTCCTTGCTCCTCCTGGAGAAGTGCCTATCTGGTGAGATTCCTCCCTACTGTGTGCTGTCACACTGGGCATCGGCAGAGAAAGTTTCTCTGCGTCTCTTACTTGTCTTAATACAGTCCTTTGAATCCCCTGTTGTAGAACAGGTGTTCAGGTAGTTTGTAGGTTTTTTTCTAAGCCCATATTATTAGGATATAATACTAATGTTGTATATTATTAAACAGAGTATTCCTTAACTAAGACAGATAGTATTATTTGCACATTATTTGTTACAAAGATGATAACTACATTTGATGGTTTTTGATATTGTTATTATTAGTAATTAATGACAATATAGATACTATTTAAATGTATTTTAAAGCATCCTAGATATTTTTCAAAACCCTGTTCAAATTCCATCTTATTAATAGATATTTCTCTGGCCCATCCTCAGAAAGATTAGTTATTCTTCTGCTTCTTATTCAGGTTTCTAGTATATATTTCTCATTTAATTAAATTTATTAATTTATTGTTAAATTAATTTTATTTAAATTAATTTCTAATTTAATTTAATTGTTAATTTACACATAGACTCCCTCTTGAAGTCTTGAACTTATAAAAAGTATCTGTCCATCATCTTTATATGTGGGAGACATCATCAGCTACTTTGGATGAGACATCTCGAAATAAAAGAGTATAATACAGGAAAGCCCTGGATAAGAAGTTACACTAGAAAAAGTCAAACTGATGAATGGCAACAGAGATAAATGTTGAGGTGACAAATTAATGTACTTTAAGCTCTTTTTAAGGGGCTAGAGATGTTTGCATGCAGCTTGCCTTACGTGATCATAAGAAAGGCCTCTCTGACTTCCCAGCTCTTAGGAGACATGCAGTGGGAATACAATCTAGAGTGAAGCACTCTTGTAACTGGAAGCTGGCTGCCTGAGTGCTGATTGCAAAGGCAAGGCTTGGGAGATGGGAGAGGTCTTCCTTCTGGTGCTTCAGCAAAGGGCTCAGGAGCTTGCCTGATCAACTGGAACAAAAGCATGTGATTCCCTCCATTTCTGTTTGCCAGTGCCTGAGGGAATCCAACAGTCTGACATGAATGAGTACTGTGGGAAAACTAAATTGTGAACAATCAAGAGAAAAGTATCAATAGTTCTCAAAGTAACTATAGGGATAAACACCTAGTCAAAAACCTAGACAAGTGGAATCTGCTGAGGCAGAAGTGATGATAAGTAAGAGGATAACTTCCAGAAAAACACATTAATAGTGTTCCAAGAAAGCCACTTATAATTAACTTTTCCTCCAAATCCTTCAGGAATCAGAAAGTATGATTTCTAAATTAAAAGAAGTCACTATATGAACAAATAGGCTTCCCACGTGGCTCAGTGGTAAAGAATCCACCTGCCAATGCAGGAGATGCAAGGGATGCAGGTTGGATCCTAAAGTCGGGCAGATCCTCTGGAGAAGGAAATGGCAACCCACTCCAGTATTCTTGCCAGGAATATTCCCATGGCACAAAGGAGCCTGGGAGGCTACAGTCTATGTGGTTGCAAAGATTCAGGCGACAGTGGCTAAACAACATTAGACCATTCAGGTATGACCTAAATCAAATCCCTTACAATTATACAGTGGAAGTGAGAAGGAGATTTAAGGGACTAGACCTGATAGACAGAGTGCCTGATGAACTATGGACGGAGGTTCGTGACATTGTACAGGAGACAAGGATCAAGACTATCCCCAAGAAAAAGAAATGCAAAAAAGCAAAATCGCTGTCTGAGGAGGCTATACAAATAGCTGTGCAAAAAAGAGAAGTGAAAAGCAAAGGAGAAAAAGAAAGATACACCCATTGAATGCAGCGTTCCAAAGAAGAACAAGAAGAGATAAGAAAGCCTTCCTCAGTAATCAGTGCAAAATAGAGGAAAACAATAGAATAGGAAAGATTAGAGATCTCTTCAAGAAAATCAGAGATACCAAGGGAACCATGAATTTCATGCAAAGATGGGCTCAATAAAGGATAGAAATGGTATGGACCTAACAGAAGCAGAAGATATTAAGAAAAGGTGGCAAGAATACACAAAACTATACTAAAAAGGTCTTCATGACCCACATAATCATGATGGTGTGATCACTCACCTAGAGCCAGACATCCTGGAATGTGAAGTCAAGTGGGCCTTAGAAAGCGTCACTACAAACAAAGCTAGTGGAGGTGATGCAATTCCAGTTGAGCTATTTCAAATCCTAAAAGATGATGTTGTGAAAGTACTGCACTCAGTATGCCAGCAAATTTGGAAACTCAGCAGTGGCCACAGGACTGGAAAAGGTCAGTTTTCATTCCCATCTCAAAGAAAGGCAATGCCAAAGAATGCTCAAACTACCACATAATTGCACTTATCTCACATGCTAGCAAAGAAATGCTCAAAATTCTCCAAGCCAGGCTTCAGCAATATGTGTACCGTGAACTTTGAGATGTTCAAGCTGGTTTTAGAAAAGGCAGAGGAACCAGAGATTAAATTGCCAACATCTACTGGATCATGGAAAAAGCAAGAGAGTTCCAGAAAAACATCTATTTCTGCTTTATTGACTATGCCAAAGCCTTTGGCTGTGTGGATCACAATAAACTGTGGAAAGAGATAAACAATAAACTTCTGAAAGAGATGGGAATACCAGACCACCTGACCTGCCTCTTGAGAAATCTGTATGCAGTTCAGGAAGCAACAGTTAGAACTGGACATGGAACAACAGACTGGTTCCAAATAGGAAAAGGAGTACGTCAAGGCTGTATATTGTCACCCTGCTTATTTAACTTATATGCAGAATACATCATGAGAAATGCTGGGCTGGACGAACCACAAGCTGGAATCAAGATTGCTGGGAGAAATATCAGTAAGCTTAGATATGCAGATGACATCATCCCTATGGCAGAAATTAAAGAGGAACTAAACAGTCTATTGATGAAAGTGAACGAGGAGAGTGAAAAAGTTAGCTTAAAGCTCAACATTCAGTAAACTAAGATCATGGTATCTGGTACCATCACTTCATGGCAAATAGATGGGAAAACAGTGACAGACTTTATTTTTTGGTCTCCAAAATCACTGCAGATGGAGATTGTAGCCATGAAATTAAAAGACGTTTACTCCTTGGAAGGAAAGTTATGACCAACCTAGATAGCATATTTAAAAGCAGAGACATTACTTTGCCAACAAAGTCCATCTAATCAAGGCTGTGGTTTTTCCAGTAGTCATATATGGATGTGCGAGTGAGTTGGACTGTAAAGAAAGCTGAACGCTGAAGAATTGATGCTTTTGAACTGTGGTGTTGGAGAAGACTCTTCATCATCTCTTGGACTCCAAAGAGATCCAACCAGTGCATTCTAAAGGAGATCAGACCTGAGTGTTCATTGGAAGAACTGATGTTGAAGCTGAAACTCCAATACTTTGGCCAAGAGCTGACTCATTTGAAAAGATCCAGATGCTGGGAAAGACTGAAGTCGGGAGCAGAAGGGGGCGACAGATGATGAGATGGTTGGATGGCATCACTGACTCAGTGGACATGAGTTTGAGTAAAGTCTGGAAGTTGGTGATGGACAGGGAGGCCTGACATGTTGCAGTCCATGGGCTTGCGAAGATTCAGACACAACTGAGTGACTGAACAGAACTGACTGAAACAACAACAACATGTAAACAAACAAAAATAAGACTACGATCACTGCTGAGGAAGAAATGTTACCAATGTGAAAGATATATGAAAATCATGTGTCAAGAATTCCAGAGTAGAATTTTTCAATTTTGGGTCTTTTCAGATTATTTGAGCAGTCAATGGGGGTACATGTGTGCTAAGATGTTGATTCCCCACAAGCTGTGAAGGCCTCTAGTGGCCAAGGTGCCCAGGTTGCTACCATGTGCAGACTACTTCATTGGCCAGTGATGCTGTAAAAAAGAAACTAAAGATTTTGGGAGCTCTGATGCAAAAGCTAAACCCAAAGGCGTCACATGTGCATAACTAAAGCTCTAAAAAGAGAGTAAGACAAGAAGAGAAATAGTAAAGGAAAACAGTTCCATCAAAATCAAGTGGACTGTTCATTTGAAAAATCTCACTGAGGTGTAGGGAGTATAAAGGAAGCAACACAAACAGTATGCTCTTCATATACCCAGTTCGAGGAAAGTACTGGAGAATGTGCTGCAAACAAATGCAGTCTGAAGCAGAAAAATATAGAAAATGCAGAAGTAGGAAGAAAATTTTAAAATTAATATTAGGATATTAATTAAATTAAAATTATAAATTAGTATTGCTATTAGGGTTACTATTAGGATTATATACATTAATATTAGGAATGGGCTTCACTGCTGGCTCAGATGGTAGAGAATCCACTGCAATGTGGGAGACTTGGGTTTGATCCCTGGGTCAGAAAGATCCCCTGGAGGAGGGCATGGCAACCTCCTCCAGTATTCTTGCCTGGAGAATTCCCATAGACAGAGGAGCCTAGTCCACGGGGTCACAAAGAGTTGGACATGACTGAGTGGGTAAGCACAGCATAGCACAGTATTAGGAATATTTAATAACATATAAATATATAATTATATGGCCTGGATTGTGTTATAAGGATTATGTAAACAACAGAAATATTGGGAGACATTACTCCTCTAAAAATTCTTGAGTTTAAGGAGGAGTATAGTGAGAAGAAAGGAAAAAAATAAATACTCTAAAGACTTTTTCAGCATAGGAGAAGGAATTGAGTAAGTTAAATATTTTTGTGTTGGATTCACTGTTATTATTAATTTAAATATGAAACTGGTGACGTAGGATGGCTTCAGATGGGAGTTATAGCAATTTGTTGTAGTACCACTCCAGGAAGGAAGGTTCCTTTCTTACCTGCCTCGTTCCTTTGTTTTTTCTTTAGTCTTATGTTCCTGGGATTGCACTCCCCATTGGTATTAGCATATAAACTTTTGCCTTAAATCCTGTCTTCTAAGGTATTCAAATTGAATTTGAAAATAAACGCTACTGACACCAAAAAAAAAAAAAGTTGTGGAACTTTCAAATTAGAAAGTTAGAAATAGCTTAGAAAGGAAAGGGAAAGAAAAAATCAAACATAATCCAAAAAAAAACAGATACAGGCATTAAAAAGTGCCAGCAAAAAAGTAACATAAGTGGTAAGTACACAATAATAGAGAAGGGTGCAAAAAAAAATAATGTTTTTAAAGATATTGATTTTTCTATTAAACAATTCAGGCTTTATGATTGTGTTAATTAAACAAAGTTCAGCAGCAGAGGTTTTATTGGAAATGTCTAAATCCTAGTAACAGAGTATAAATAAAGGAGTGAATGAAGATATTTCAGGCAATTGTAACTGACAAGAAGCAAGAGTCATAATGAAAATAGGTAAAATTGAATTCAAATTAAAAGTATTAATTGGGACTGTTAAATTAATTAAAGAGGCCATTAGACTGGTTCTAATATCTTAGCAATGTACATAAGTAAATAAAAACATAAGCCTTTAATTCCTCAAGGTTAAGAAATGAAAACAAAGAAACCAATTTCAAACAGCCAAGGAGGTTTCCCAAATATTGCATTTGCTTAAGCCATAGCCTATCAAATAACATCCTTGCTTTGCTTCTAACTCTTTACACAAGCCTCTCCTCTCAGCTCCTGTCAGTTCCCTACCGCTTCAGGTTTGGCACTGCCTGATTTGAGTTTATTTTTGCTTAAACAAAGTCTTAAAATGTTTATTATGCCTCAGTTGATCTTTTAACAGAAAAGAAAATATAATAAAATAACAATAGATACAGAAAACATGCCATATTTGTAACAGTTTGTGATGTCAATCTGCAACTCTCCTACATAGAACTTGAAACCTCAACCTAAACAGTATGCTACTTAAAAAGCAATGGATCACTGAAAAAAAGCAAAGAAGATATTAATAAAATACTCAGAGACAAGTAAAAATGAAGACACAAAGATCCCAAATCGATGGGATACAGCAAAATAATTCTAAAAGAAAATTTAATAGTGATACAAGCCTACAGCAGGAAACAAACAAACAAAATGTCAAATAAACAACCTAAACTTCCACCTAAAGAAAGTGGGGAAAAAAAAAAAAGAACAAACTCAAACTCAAAGTTAGAAGGAAAGAAATTATGAAATAAGAGCAGAAATAAATGAAACAAATAAAAAAATAGAAAAGCTCAATTAAAGTAAGAGCTGGTTCTTTGAAAAGAAAAAGAAAAGTGATAAGCCGTTACTTAGACTCATCAGGGAATAACAGAGAGAGAGGGCTCAAATCGATAAAATGAGAAATGAAAAAGAAGTTACAGCCAGCACCACAGAAACACAAAGAATCATAAGCCATTACTATGAACAATTATTTGCTGATAAAATGGGCATCATGGAAGAAAAGAACAAGTTCCCAGGAATGTACAATTTTTCAAGACTGAATCAGTAAGTAATAGAGAATATGAACAGATTAATTACCAGTAATGAAACAGAATTACTAATTTAAAACATCTCCATAAAAATAAAGAACCAGATGAATTCACAGGTGAATTCTACCAAATGTTTATAGAAGAGTTAGTCTCTGTCCTTTTCAAACAATTTTCAAAGGTTATAGAGGAAGGAACACTTCTGAACTTATTTCACAAGTTAAGAATCAGCCTGATGTCAAAACTAGACAAAGACATCAGTTCAGTTCAGTCTCTCAGTTGTGTCCCATTCTTTGTGACCCCATGGACTACAGCACTAAAGTCTTCCCTGTCCATCACCAGCCCTTAGAGTTTGCTCAAACTCATGTCCATTGAGTCAGTGATGCCATCCAAACATCTTAGCCTCTGTCATCCCTTTCTCCTCCTGCCTTCAATCTTTCCCAGCATCAGAGTCGTTTCCAATGAGTCAGTTCTTCCAACAGGTGGTAAAAGTAATGGAGTTTCAGCTTCAGCATCAGTCCTTCCAATGAATATTCGGGATAGATTTCCTTTAGGATTGACTAATTTGATCTCCATGCAGTACAAGGGACTCTTCAAGAGTCTTCTCCGACACCACAGTTCAAAGGCATCAATTCTTTGATGCTCAGCTTTTTTTATAGTCCAAATTGCACATCCATACATGACTACTGGAAAAACCATAGCCTTGACATTTGGACCTTTGTTGGCAGAGTGATGTCTCTGCTTTTTAAAATTTCACACCAGTCAGAATGGCTGTGATCCAAAAGTCTACAAATAATAAATGCTGGAGAGGGTGTGGAGAAAAGGGAACCCTCTTACACTGTTGGTGGGAATGCAAACTAGTACAGCCACTATGGAGAACAGTGTGGAGATTCCTTAAAAAACTGGAAATAGAACTGCCTTATGATCCAGCAATCCCACTGCTGGGCATACACACTGAGGAAACCAGAAGGGAAAGAGACACGTGTACCCCAATGTTCATCGCAGCACTGTTTATAATAGCCAGGACATGGAAGCAACCTAGATGTCCATCAGCAGATGAATGGATAAGAAAGCAGTGGTACATATACACAATGGAGTATTACTCAGCCATTAAAAAGAAAACATTTGAATCAGTTCTAATGAGGTGGATGAAACTGGAGCCTATTATACAGAGTGAAGTAAGCCAGAAGGAAAAACACCAATACAGTATACTAATGCATATATATGGAATTTAGAAAGATGGTAACAATTACCCTGTGTACGAGACAGCAAAAGAGACACTGATGTATAGAACAGTCTTGTGGACTCTATGGGAGAGGGAGAGGGTGGGATGATTTGGGAGAATGGCATTGAAACATGTAAAATATCATGTACGAAACGAGATGCCAGTCCAGGTTCGATGCACGATACTGGATGCTTGGGGCTAGTGCACTGGGACGACCCAGAGAGATGGTATGGGGAGGGAGGAGGGAGGAGGGTTCAGGATGGGGAACACATGTATACCTGTGGTGGATTCATTTTGATATTTGGCAAAACTAATACAATTATGTAAAGTTTAAAAATAAAATTAAATTAAAAAAAATAATATCCAGTTTGGTCATATATTTTCTTCCAAGGGGCAAGAATCTTTTAATTTCATGGCTATAGGCACCATCTGCAGTGATTTAGGAACCCCTGAAAATGAAGTCTCTCACTGTTTCATTGTTTCCCCATCTATTTGCCAAAAAATGATGAGACTAGATGCCATGACTTAGAATCTTTAGTTTTAAGCCAGCTTTTTCACTCTCTTCTTTCAATTTCATCAAGAGGCTGTTTAGTTCCTCTTTGCTTTCTGCCATAAGGGTGGTGTCATCTACATATCTGAGGTTACTGATATTTCTCCCGGCAATCTTGATTCCAGCTTGTGTTTCATCCAGCTTGGCATTTCAAGTAATGTACTCTGCATAAAAAGTTAAATAAGCAGAATGACAATATACAGCCTTGACATACTCCTTTCCCAATTTGGGACCAGTCTGTTGTTTTCATGTCAGGTTCTAACTGTTGCTTTTTCACGTGCATACAGATTTCTCAGGAGGCAGGTAAGGTGGTCTGGTATTCCCATCTCTTTCAGAATTTTCCACAGTTTGTTGTGATCAACAGATTCAAAGTGTTTGGCATCGTCAATGATGCAGAAGTAGATGTTTTTTTTTCTGAAACTCTCTTGCTTTTCCTAGATTCCAGCAGATGTTGGCAATTTGATCTTGGGTTCCTCTGCGTTTTCTAAATCTAGCTTGAACATCTGAAAGTTCTCAGTTCACATATTGTTGAAGCCTGGCTTGTAGAATTTTGAGCATTACTTTGCTAGCATATGAGATGAGCGCAATTGTGCAGTAGTTTGAGCATTCTTTGGCATTGCCTTTCTTTGGGATTGGAATGAAAACTGACTTTTCCAGTCCTGTGGCCACTGCTGAGTTTTCCAAATATGATGGCATATTGAGTGTAGCACTTTCACAGCATCATCTTTTAGGATTTGAAATAGCTCAACTGGAATTCCATCTCTTCCACTACCTTTGTTCATAGTGATACTTCCTGAGGCCCACTTGACTTTTGCATTCCAGGATGTCTGGCTCTAGGTGAGTGATTTTACCATCATGGTTATCTGGGTCATAGAAATATTTTGTTGTATAGTTCTTCTGTGTATTCTTTCCACCTCTTCTTAATATCTTCTGTTTCTGTTAGGTCCCTACCATTTCTGTCCATTATTGAGCCCATCTTTGCATGAAATGTTCCCTTGGTATCTCTGATTTTCTTGAAGAGATCTTTAGTCTTTCCCATTCTATTGTTTTCCTCTATTTCTTTGCACTGATCTCTTAGGAATGCTTACTTATCTCTGCTTGCTATTCTTTGGAACTCTGCATTCAGATGGGTATATCTTTCCTTTTCTATTTTGCCTTTCACTTCTCTTCTTTTCTCAGCTATTTGTAAAGCCTCTTCAGACAATCGTTTTGCCTTTTTGCATTTCTTTTTCTTGGGGATTTTCTCGATCACTGACTCCTATAAAATGTCACAAACCTCTGTCTATAGTACTTCATGGACTCTGTCTATCAGATCTAATCTCTTGAATCTATTTCTCACTTCCACTGTATAATCATAAGGGATTTGATTTAGGTCTTACCTGAATGGTCTAATGGTTTTCCCTACTTTCTTCAATTTAAGTCTTAATTTTTCAATAAGGAGTTCATGATCTGAGTCACAGTCAGCTCCCAGTCTTGCTGTTGCTGACTGTATAGAGCTTCTCCATCTTCAGCTGCAATGAATATAATCAATCTGATTTCAGTACTGACCATCTGATGATGTCCATGGGTATAGTCTTCTGGTGCATTCTCTTGGCAAAACTCTGTTAGCCTTTGTCCTGCTTCATTTTGTATTGCAAGGCCAAATTTGCCTGTTACTCCAGGTATCTCTGACTTCTTAATTTTTCATTTCAGTCCCCTATGATGAAAAAGACATCTTTTTTGGGGGGTTGGGGTTTTATTACTAGAATATTTTGTAAGTCTTCATATCACTGTTCAACTTCAGCTCCTTCAGCATTAGTTGGGGCACAGACTTCGATTACTGTGATATTGAATGGTTTACCTTGGACATGAACAGAGATCATTCTGTCGTTTTTGAGATTGCATCCAAGTACTGCATTTTGGACTCTTTTGTTGACTATGTGGGCTATTCTGTTTCTTCTAAGGAATTCTTGCCAACAGTAGTAGATATAATGATCATCTGAATTAAATTCATCCATTTCAGTCCATTTTATTTCACTGATTCCTAAAATTTCGATGTTCAATCTTGCCCTCTCCTGTTTGAACACTTCAAACTTACCTTGATTTATGGACCTAACATTCCAGGTTCCTATGCAATATTGTTCTTTACAGCATCGGACTTTACTTCCATCACCAGTCACATCCACAACTGGGTGTTGTTTTTGCTTTGACTCCGCTCTTCATTCTTTCTGGAGTTATTTCTCCACTCTTCTCCAGTAGCATATTGGGCTCCTACTGACCTGGGAAGTTCATCTTTCAGTGTCATATACTTTTGCCTTTTCATCCTGTTCATGGGGTTCTCAAGGCAAGAATACTGAAGTGGTTTGTCATTCCCTTCCCCAGTGAACCTTGTTTTGTCAGAAGTCCCCACCATGACCCATCTGTCTTGGGTGGCCCTATGTGGCATGACTCATAATTTCATTGATTTAGACAAGGCTGTGGTCCATATGATCAGTTTGATTAGTTTCCTGTGATTGTGGTTTTCATTCTGTCTTCCCTCTGACAGATAAGCCAAAGAGGCTCATGAAAGTTTCCTGTTGGACAAATATATCACACACACAGAAAAATTACAGATCAATATTACAGATGAACATAATGAAAAAAATCCTCAACAAAACATTAGTAAACCAAATTCAGCAATTTATTGAAAAGACCATACACGATGATCAAGTGGGATTTATCCCAGAGATTCAAGGATGGTTCAATAAATGCAAATCAATTAATGTGACATATCACACTAACAGGCTGAAGAATTAAAATCATATGATCGTCTCAATAGATGCAGAAAAAGCTCTTGACAAAGATCCAACATCCGTTTATGGTAAAAACTTTCAACAAAGTGGATATTAAGTTATCATACCTTAACAAAATAAAGGCAGTATATGACAGACTCACAATTAACATACTCAACAGTGAAAAGTTAAAAACATTTCCTCTAAGATTAGTAATAAGACAAGAATGGCCCATCTCATCACTTTTAATCAACAAAATATTGAAAGTCCTAGCTACAGCAAGATAAGAAAATCAATAAAAGGCATTCAAATTGTAAAGGAAGAAGTAAAATTGTCACTGTTTGCAGTTAGCATAATACTATACATGTAAAATCCTGAAGATGTCACCCCAAAACTACTAGTACTCATCAGTGAATGAAGTAATGTTGCAGGCTATAAAATTAGTATGCATAAGTCTGTTGTATTTCTATATTCTAACAATGAACTAGCAGAGAAAGTGAGGGGGGAATTATAATCACATCAAAGAGAATAAAATACTAGAAATAAATCTAACTAAGGAGGTAAAAGACCTGTAGCTGGAAAATTATAAGATAGTGATAAGAGAAACTGAATATGATACAAACAGATGGGAAAATACAGAGTTCTCGTGGGTTGGAAGAAATAATGTTGTCAAAATGACTATACCACCCAAGACAATCTTTACCTTAAGTGCAATCACTATCAAAATACTAATTAATTTTTCATAAAACCAGAACAAATAATTCCAAACTTTGTATGGAAATGCAAAAGACTCTGAGTAGTAAGAATACTTGAGAAAGAAGAACAAAACTGAATATATAGCATTCCTTCGTTTCAAACTATTCTACCAAGCTTACATGAATCAAAACAGTATGGTTCTGGCACAAAAGACACATAGATCAATAAAATAGTACAGAAATGAACTCATGCTTACATGGACAATTAATCTGTGACAGAGGAAGCAAGAAAATACAATAAATGGTGTGGAAAAACTGGACAACTATATGTAAAAGAATCAAACTGGATGACTTTCTCATACCACATACGAAAATAAATTCAAAATGGATTAAAGATGTAAACATAAATGTAAAACCTAAATCCATAGAACTTCTAGAAGAAAACATGTTTCTTTGACACTAGCCTAAGTGATCTGTTTTTGGACATGCCTTTAAAGCAAAGGAAACACAAGAATATAAACAGACGGGGCTACATCAAACTAAAAAGGTTTTGCAAGATGAAAGAGACTATGAAAAAAACAAAAAGCCACTTGCTGAATGAGAGACCATATCTGCAAACTATATATCACGTAGGGACTCATACAATTCATCATAAACAAAAGCAAACGACCTACTTAAAAAATGGGCAGAGGGGCTGAATACAATTTTTTTTCAAAGAAGAGATACAGATGACTGACAGGCATATTAAAAAAAAACAAAAACGCTCAACTTCAGTAATCATTAGGGAAATTCACACTAAAACCACACTGAGATATCACCTCACATGTGTCAGAATGGCGATTATCAAAGAGACACAAGTAAGTGTTGGTGAGGCTGTGGAGGAAAGGGAACCCTTGTGCACCATTTCTAGGAATGTAAATTGGTGCGATCACTATGGAAAAAAGTATGGAAGTTCCTCAAAAGTTAAAAGTAGAACTACCAAATGATCCAGAAATTCCACTCCTGGGTATTTACAAGAAAAAAGGAAAACACTAATTTGAAAAGATATATGCAACCCTATGTTCGGACCTTTGTCAGCAAAGTGCTGTTTCTGCTTTTTAATATCCTGTCTAGGTTTGTCATAGCTTTCCTTCTAAGCAGTAAGCGTCTTTTAATTTCATGACTGCAGCTACCGTCCTCAGTGATTTTGGAGCCCAAGAAAAGAAAATCTGTCACTGTTTCTGCTTTTCCCCCTTCTATTTGCCATGAAGGGATGGGACCAGTTGACGTGATCTTAGCTTTGGATGAGGATCTAATTACTGGGAAGTTAACTCATGGCACAAGTTAGCTTCAGCTGAAGAAACAGGTCTGAAACAGGGAGAGATTTTGAAAGAACTCTTGCAAATTCTCTGCTTTCTTCTTTCATTGACTGTCATTGGCTAATTCTAACTATAAATCATCTGGTCAGAAAGCCCATATGAACCAATCCATAGGTGTTAACTTCCTAATGTATAGAGCAGGGAAGAGACGGGTGAACAGATTAAGATAGTATATGAGGTACAGGGGGAGTCAAATGAACAATAAGCACTGAATGGTTTTAAGAAGAGAGAGGTAATCAGATGTGCACTTTAAAAAGGTCAGTAGTGTATCAACAATTTTTGCAACATTAGTACTTCTGTTTATAACCCTGATAAAAGTTTAATTCCTAAGATTGCAGCCTGACTAGCAATAGGGATAAAAACAAAAAGACAGTGATTCTTAGCCTCCAGTTATGTGAGATCAATACTGGGAAGAAATCTGGTTCTGTTAACATTGTTACCCAGAATTTTAGCTAGGATTATATTTAGGGACATATATAGGATGACCATATGCCTGGTTTGTCTGGGACAGCTGTTTTGCACTCAGAAGTGTTCTTTAGACTCAAAATATATGGTCACCTTTAGAAAATCCCTAAATAACCATGGGTTAAACTAAATATGAGTTCCATTCTGAGTCATCAGAAAATAAAACTAAATTAGATATTTAAACACGACAGAATTGAATATAAAATTGCTTTGATTAGGATGTCATAGAGATGGCAATTCCAACTCCTTAGAGCTAGGTATTCAAAGGGAAGAGATTAAAGTTATTACCATTCAGTAGCTTGGGGAAGGGTCCCCAAGAAGTTGAAAAACAGATATCTGAGGAGGCAGCATTGAGCAGTAGGTGCTATTGTCTTTGAGGGCCTGTGATAGGGCTGAGTCTTCAAGCGGTGAGAAGAATGCAAAGTGTATTCAGTTACTGGAACCACTAGGACAAACTGTCTGCCAGAGGTAAAAATGCTGGGCTGTGCAGACACAGGAAGTAGACAGAAAGCTCAAAGGAAGCAAACAGCGTCCAGCCTTGCAGTCTCACTCTAGATCCCCTACTGGCAGAGCCCATCTGCCTATATGGGTTTGCAAAACAGAAATGGGTTTTCAGTCCTAAGCCCAGAACTACAAACTCGTTTACTGATCATTTACTGGCACATTGGAAAATGGTTACATTGAAAAACAGAGGTTATATGTTTGATGTGATTTTAAAATTTGGGCCTATGTAGTTGAGGATATCAGTATCAGAACCATTAACTATGTTTTTGCTTCAAAATCTATCTTAAAAGTAAAACATATTTTAAATATTAGCACAGATGTTATGGTGCAAGTATGTATTTTCTGTATGAGCCTTTGAAAGCATTTCCTTCACTAATTTACTCAATCTGTTTTTTCATACATAAAATAAATTGGCCTAAGTGTAGTAGGCATATCTATATAAATGTTCTGTTTTTATAGATTTAAAACTTACTTGGCTAAGTTTTTATTGCAGATGTGCATATACACACACATAGAAATGCCTTGAGGCGTAAGAAGCACATTAGTAAAGTTGATTGAATTTTCACCCTGCTTTGCAAGCACGGACATGTTTCTTACTTTGCATGTCCTTCAGGCCTCAGCAGAGCACGAAGTTCCAAGTGACTTCAAAGGGTTTTCTGCACTCAGATCAGCTCTATGGGGCATGTAGGGAGATGAGAAATGAACCGACACCAAAGGTGCAATGAAAGGTAAAAATCCTAGGCTTGCCACAGCTCTTGAGCCGAGCAGCAGGCTAAATTACTGCCCCTGAGTACAGGGATCTCAAGGGTTTGTGAAGGGAAAGGTGGTGAGCATTTAAGGTAGAAAATAAATCTGAGTTTCTTCATTGGATTTAGGGACAATTTTCCTCTGAGTAACATAGGTAACATTTAATTATTATTATGGGAATCTGTCAGCTTTCTTGTTTAGAGAAGGAAATAACAGATAAATGTAAATCATCAAAATTAAAAGCAAAATATCATATGTAGTTACAGTGCTTACCTCTAGTACAGTAGGGATTCCACATATACTATGTGTATATAAATAGGTCCTTCTGAATCTGATACTATTTTTTTGTTTGTTTGTTTATTTACAGTGCTAAGAGTTCTAAAGATATTGAGGAGTTAAAGACAGATTCAGAAACATATAGGAGAAATCTTTGTATCCATTTATATCAACCTTTTTCTTCTCTGAAAGACTGGCCTTGGGGATGGGAAGAAAGAACAGGTAGAAAATGAAAGTTAGGTACTACATACTCCAGTAGCAGTGTTAGTTGCTCAGTTGTGTCTGACTCATTGTGACCCCATGAGCCTGCAAGGCTCCTCTGTCTATGAAATTCTCCAGGCAAGAATACTGGAGTGGCTTGTCATTTCCTTCTCCAGGGGATCTTCCCAACCCAGGGATCAAACCCAGGTCTTCCGTATTGCACGCAGACTCTTTACCACCTGAGCCACCAGGGAAGCCCCATGTCCTCTAACACAAATTCATATAAGTCCTTATAAATAAGCAAGTATAAAATTTAGCAGTGAATATGAATTTTAAAAAGATAATGTTACAAAGTGTTCTATTTGTAGGTAAGCTGTACGTATATTTGATAAAAATCATGAGATTTGAATTTTTGATAACAATTCTTACATAATTCTAATTTGATATTAATCTGAAATTCCTTTTCTGGAATTAGAATTTTTACTCTCTATCAATTCAAATATTTGAACTTATAGATTTAAACTTTTCATTTATTTTCTGAGGCTTTTCTGTCTCTCAGTTTCACAGTTAGGAGTTGCTAGAGCTTATAATGATATTACCTTAATTGATAATGGCATGGGATTAGGAGTCATCGGAGACTTTTCAGAAAGCTGTAATAAGCAGGAACTTTTTTTTTTTTCCTGCTTTTAGCTGAATGACACAGGATAGCTGCTGAATGTGAACACTTAAGAGCAGCCATACCTTATTCTTTATGCTTATCATTGACCATGATTCCTACCGGAATATCATTTCTTCTGGAATTGTGCCTTAGTGTATTGACAATAAAGACTGAGTGAGATATATATTTTCTCAACAAAATACATTAAAATGATTAATTATTCAGTCATGTTTAAAACTATTGCTTGTAAAGCAAAATTACCTGGACACATTGTTTTAAAATTTCCATCAGTCTCTCTCACCATCAGAATATTTTCTCCATAAGGCCCTGGTTGTCACTCTGTTCAGTTTGTGCATTCTACACCTGACTTCCCTTCATGTTATCAAAACCCACTATTTCTAGAGATTTAGAATATTAATAGTAGCGGGGGATGAAATTATGTGGTTGGAAGAAGAGATTTTCTCTAATTGGGGAAAGATTTCCTCCTCCACAGTATTCGGGTTTTTTCCTTTATTTCTTGGATTTGGCTCTTGGTTACCATTTGACATTTACCGTGTTATCTCCCCCTGGCATTTTCCCTAGCACCCCACTGCAGCTACTGCTGCCACCATTTTCTCCAGGCATCATTTCTTGAGGCATCCTCCACCCATTTCATATGCAATTCTTTGTAAAGGGCATCTGCTTTTCACTGCTCAAAATCCACATCTTTTTTTTTTTTTTCCTCACTCCAAAATCCACATCTTCAGTTCTGATCCCTCTTATTTGTGCTTCATTATTTCTGCTTTCCCCCTAAATTTAGCCTCTGAAAATGTGAAGGAATAATGCAAAAGTCCAACTGTATGGTTCAAGGTTGTGTTTCCAACATATAAGAAAGTTATGTTAAGGATAAACTGTAAAATTTCTCTCTGGTTTCATTATCTATGGGTTTATTGTTCATACACTAGTAAAAATAAAAAAGCAAATAAATAAAAAAATAAAATTAAAAGGAAGTTACTCTTACGGGAGTGTGCACAGAGAGGACAAGAAATCAGTGGTATGAGTGCCAACAACCTCGGAAACAGCCGGAGCCAGGTCCATCTCCTTTGGGGTCAGTTTTCAAACTTTACTTGTTAGTAGTCTTGGTGCAATCACAGACAGAATCAGCAGTGCTCTCAATAACCTTCAGACCTATTAGCAAAAACAGCCCCTTCAACACGGATTGGCAAGAATTTCAGTGATTCACTTCTGGGTCTTCCCAGGTAGCTCAAATGGTAAAGAATCTGTCTGCAAGGCAGAAAACATAGGTTCGATCCGGGAGGGGAAGATCCCCTGGAGGAGGGCATGGCAACCAACTCCAGTGTTCTTTCCTGGGGAATTCATGGACAGAGGAGCTTGGCAGGTTACAGTCCATGGGGTTGCAAAAAGTCGGACCTGACTAAGCAACTAACACACCCTTCAGTCTTTCACACAGAAGTAACTATGGAAAATGATGGCTGTCATATAAATCACACATTCAGTTCAGTCACTCAGTTGTGTCTGACTTTGCAACCCCATGAACCGCAGCATGCCAGGCCTCCCTGTCCATCACCAACTCCCAGAGTCTACCCAAACCTATGTCCATTGTGTTGGTGATGCTATTCAACCATCTCATCCTCTGTCGTCCCCTTCTCCTCCTGCCCTCAATCTTTCCCAACATCAGGGTCTTTACAAATGAGTCAGCTTTCCGCATCAGGTGGCCAAAGTATTGGAGTTTCAGCCTCAGCATGAGTCTCTCCAATGAACACCCAGGACTGATCTCCTTTAGGATGGACTGGTTGGATCTCCTTGCAGTCCAAGGGACTCTCAAGAGTCTTCTCCAACACCACAGTTCAAAAGCATCAATTCTTCAGCACTCAGCTTTCTTTATAGTCCAACTCTCACATCCATACATGACCACTGGAAAAACCATAGCCTTGACTTGACGGACCTTTGTTGGCAAAGTAATGTCTCTGCTTTTGAATATGCTATCTAGGTTGGTCATAACTTTTCTTCCAAGGTGCAAGCATCTTTTAATTTCATGGCTACAATCACCATCTGCAGTGATTTTGGAGCCCCCCCAAAATAAAATCTACCACTGTTTCCCCATCTATTTCCCATGAAGTGATGGGACCAGATGCTATGATCTTAGTTTTCTGAATGTTGAGCTTTAAGCCAACTTTTTCACTGTCTTCTTTCACTGTCATCAAGATGCTGTTTAGTTCCTCTTCACTTTCTGCCATAAGGGTGGTGTCATCTGCATATGTGAGGTTATTGATATTTCTCCCAGCAATCTTGATTCCAGCTTGAGGCCCAGATTTTGGAACACAAGTAAAAGACCCTCTAGCAACTTGCAGAAATGGGAGGAGACTGATCAACCTTTTTGGGATTCTTATATAAGGTGCAGGAAGACAGTGAAAATAGTACTATATGTAACATTTACTCTGGCTCCGCATTTACTTCTTATCTGGTGTAACTGTGTGATGCAGCCCACATAAAATTCTTAGAGTTTGTCATTCTTGATGTTCTTGACTTTCTTGCTATGATGGTAAATGGGTGCTCAGCAAGATTTCACTTGTCTGGGAGGATTCAAACAAGTGTCTCAAGTTGCTAATTTATTCATCCAAATGCCTCACTGCAGGTAATCTTTGCTTCATGCTGCAATGGTTAACACTAGCCATTTCCTCATAGTCTTAACCTAAAATTGCTTTCATTAGCATAGATATTCCTTCTTAATTTCCAAGTCCATTTGGCTCTATCCTCTCAGTATTCCAGGCAAAAGAAATTTTTATTGAAGTGTATTTGATTTACAGTATTATATTAGTTTCAGGTATGCAACAAAGTGATTTAATATTTTTGTAGATTATACTCCAGGAAAAACATTTTAGAGTCATCTTTGATGGTACATTATTGTGATTTTCCATCTCACATGTACGAATTTATAATTCATGTAACAGTAAATTATATCATCACAAATCACTCACATTGAAATCTTAACTCTCACAACCAGCACATTCATTAGAAACTAATTTTATTCATTACTAGATTGTAATATGTGCATGCTTGTGTGCCAAGTCACTTCAGCTGTGTCTGTACAACCCTAAGGACTGCAGCCTGCCAGTCTACTTTGTCCATGGGATTCTCTAGGCAAGAATACTAGAGTGGGTTGCCATGCCTCAGAAGATCTTCCCAACCCAGGGATCGAACCTGCATCTCTTATGTCTCCTGCAATAGCTTCTTAACAGTCTCCTTACTTCTGTTTTTTCCCTTTTTAAACTCTTTGTACATGTTACTGCTAGCTTAATCTTCCCTAAACTAATTTTATGTTGACATAAGACAGGAGGAAAATATTTCAGTTCCCTACTAAAAACCTCTAATATCTTTATATTATCTATCATATTAAATATATATATATTTTTGAGCAATGAATTCTTTTTTTTTGCTTTTTTTAACCTTACAATATTGTATTGGTTTTGCTATATATCAACATGAATCAATTGTCTGATTTGTGCGATTTTTAAATAATCTGGCCCTAACTTATTGTTTTCAATTTAGTCCCTTATGTAGAAAGTCTTTTAGTTAACATAATAGTACTGATTTGATAAATCCTGTTTTCCCAATGAAAATGTAAACTTCACAAGAGCAAAGATAGTATCTCATATCTTTCATAGAACCTATAAAAAGTTTCAAAATAATCAATTATAGATTTGTAAATTAATTTAAAAAATAAAGTCAGTTTCTAAATGTCACTGAAATCTGATTGTTTTAAATCAATTAAAATCATGTCAAAGGAAATAAAATTTCAAGTTAAAGAACTTATATGGCCTAAGAATTGTTATTATATTATCCCTATTATAACATTCTTTGCCCATAAATGAGAAAATTAGCTCACCATGTTTTCTGAAAGACAAATCAAAAATTATTTAGAGATTCCTTTTCAGAGCTCTATCTACTGTTATTTAATATGGAAATTGCTTTCTGTGTTTCACAATAGTTGTGGAAATTCAAATGCATAATTTATAAATGGATAATGGTCCACTTCTTTGTTACTTCATATGCCACGCTCCCTTACAAAGTTGAACACTATTTAAAATTTAATAAAATTCAAATGATATTAGTGTTTTGATTATTTACAACAAATTTTCTTCAATCTACTTTTAAAAATATTTTTTCTTAATGCATAGCAACTTCTGCTCACCTAAGAACCACCTTACATTTCACCTATCAGTGTCACAGTACTGTCACTACTTTATGAGATTTACTCATAAATTTCCAGCTTTCATGTTGTATTGTGTAGAGGATGCATGCCTGCTAAGTCACTTCTGTTGTGTCCTACTTTTTGCGACTCCATGGACTGTAGCCCACCAGGCTCCTCTGTGGGATTCTCCAGGCAAGAATACTGGAGTAGGTTGCCATGCCCTCCTCAAGGAGATCTTCCCAACCCAGGGATCGAACTCATGTCTCTTATGTCTCCTGCACTGACAGATGGGTTCTTTACTACTAGCACCACTTGAGGATAATTCTTTCAAAAGACACTGTGGAATGTTAAATTCATTCCTTTTAACACTTTGAGATGTATTTGTTTCTCTTCCCTACTATGTAAATATTGCTTTGTTGACACCTAATACTAATGTGTCAGAGACCAAATTCATTATTTTCACCCAACAAATTTCTCCTTTATCAAATACCTTCAAAGTTCACAATGGCACTTTCCCCTCTTTCTCCTTTAGATAACTTGATGAATAATTGTCTTCTCTGAATATCTTAAAAGTGGGTGAGATTATATAAAGATACAGACATAGAGATAGAGATATTTCAGACATGAGAAAATTTCAGCTGTTTCTACATTTAATTTCGATTGAATTGTTGATGTCTGGTTACTAAATGGGCATTAAAATCTGTGTTGGCAGAAATCTTGAAACCTGAGATCTCCTCCAACTCTAAGTAGTGACCAGAAGTTCCTTAATCTCTTTGATTGACCATTCCCTCATCTGTATAATTATGTTATTGAAGTATCTCTCAGAGGTCCTTTTAACAGTGAAACTGGCCATAATTCAGTGGGTGGTGGGAAGTCTGTGACGTGCATCTTCATGGCTGAATAATCTTGGATAAGCAATATTGGGACTCACACTAACAGTACTGCCCATAAATAGAGGTCTGTCTCAGATGTTTATGGAGTCCCTGTAGCTCAAATGGTAAAGTATCTGCCTGCATGCAGGAGACCTGGGTTCGATCCCTGGATAGGGAAGATCCTCTGGAGAAGGAAATAGCAATCCACTCCAATATTCTTGCCTGGAGAATCCCACGGACAGAGGAGTCTGGCAAGCTACAGTCTGTAGGGTGGCAAAGAGTCGGACATGACTGAGTGACTAACACTGCTACTGCTCGCATGTTGCATATAAATTTTGTATTGATAAACTAAAGGAATAGCAGTATTTAATCATAGCTCTCTGAGGTCTACTTATGACATTTATTATGTAAATATGGTTGATTATAATTAGCATTTCTCCTCACAAGCGTTTGAATTTCCTGAATTCAATTTCCTTTTTACTAGTGTGGGATAGGAAATCCATTTCAGCCTCTGAAAATGGAATGAGTTTAGGAATGGGGAAAGAAGCTACTTTCTTTTGGCAAGGTTCCCTGGGCTAAGATGCCAGCTTCATTTTTCTTCATTCCCCAGTGTTAGTTTGGTTCAGCTTTTGTTTTCTGCCAGTGCACTGTCATTTAAAATCCAGAAAACAAGAAAAGAAATTGCATCCTTGTAATTCAATATGTTTAGAACTTGGAGAATGCTAGACTTCTGAGGGTTTAGCAACTTATTCATTTCTATTTATGATATACTCATTGGGGTAAAAACAGCATTTTTAATTTAGAGACTATTGAACATATCTCCGTAAAATTTTCCATACAGTGTTAAATGTAATACCTATCTGACTCGGTTGTTTGGCTCAGAAATTCATAGCCATCATGTTTCATTTTCTCATGTGGATATTTTTGTAAAAAATAATAAGAAAAATCTACCAACATATGGATGCCTAAACAGAAGAAATGATTCTATTTTTATAACTTTCTATTGAATTTAGAATATATAAATACATAATCATTTTGAAATGGATTTTGCAATAGATTTTATGCGTTACCTGTAAAAGGAGATACTATTTGTAAAATTATGTTCTACACAAGACTATTTGGTGTTTGAAAAGTTATTATTGTAATGTTTCCGTTAATGATCTGTTTGGTTTACTGCCATTTAAGAATAAGAGCCTATTTGGGGCTTTTATTTCAGTTGCATGACAGTTCTTTCAGAGAGAGTTATTTAAAAGAATTTTGTGAAATAATAAGCCTTTTTGAAGAAATAGCAATATTTAAATACATTTTGAAAGAGGAAAGATTTGGAAAATAGGAACAGGTGGCAGCTTCCATGCTTACTGCTCACAGGCCCTTATCCTAACTGCCACCTAACAACTTTATCTCTCCCATGCCCCACGCAAGTGAAACTGAGGCTTAGCAGCTGGGAGCAAGGCCTCATTGAGAACCCCATGAACAGTATGAAAAGGCAAAATGATAGGATACTGAAAGAGAAACTCCCCAGGTCAGTAGGTGCCCAATATGCTACTGGAGATCAGTGGAGAAATAACTCCAGAAAGAAGGAAGGGACAGAGCCAAAGCAAAAAGAATACCCAGCTGTGGATGTGACTGGTGATAGAAGCAAGGTCCAATACTATAAAGAGCAATATTGCATAGGAACCTGGAATGGTAGGTCCATGAATCAAGGCATATTGGAAGTGGTCAAACAAGAGATGGCAAGAGTGAATGTTGACATTCTAGGAATCAGCGAACTCAAATAGACTGGAATGGGTGAATTTAACTAGATGACCATTATATCTACTACTGCGAGCAGGGATCCCTCAGAAGAAATGGAGTAACCATCATGGTCAACAAAAGAGTCCGAAATGCAGTACTTGGATGCAATTTCAAAAATGACAGAATGATCTCTGTTCGATTCCAAGGCAAACCATTCAATATCACAGTAATCCAAGTCTATGCCCAACCAGTAACACTGAAGAAGCTGAAGTTGAATGGTTCTATGAAGACCTACAAGAACTTTTAGAACGAACACCCAAAAAAGATGTCCTTTTCATTATAGGGGACTAGAATGCAAAAGTAGGAAGTCAAGAAACACCTGGAATAACAGGCAAATTTGGCCTTGGAATACGGAATGAAGCAGAGCAAAGACTAATAGAGTTTTGCCAAGAAAATGCACTGGTCATAAGAAACACCCTCTTCCAACAACACAAGAGAAGACTCTACACATGGACATCACCAGATGGTCAACACCGAAATCAGATTGATTGTATTCTTTGCAGCCAAAGATGGAAAAGCTCTATACAGTCAGCAAACACTAGACCAGGAGCTGACTGTGGCTCAGACCATGAACTCCTTATTGCCAAATTCAGACTGAAATTGAAGAAAGTAGGGAAAACCACTAGACCATTTAGGTATGACCTAAATCAAATCCCTTATGATTATACAGTGGAAGTTAGAAATAGATTTAAGGGCCTTGATCTGATAGATAGAGTGCTTGATGATCTATGGAATGAGGTTTGTGACATTGTACAGGAGACACGGATCAAGACCATCCCCATGGAAAAGAAATGCAAAAAAGCAAAATGGTATCTGGGGAGGCCTTACAAATAGCTGTGAAAAGAAGAGAAGCAAAAAGCAAAGGAGAAAAGGAACGATATAAGCATCTGAATGCAGAGTTCCAAAGAATAGCAAGAAGAGATAAGAAAGCCTTCCTCAACAATCAATGCAAAGAAATAGAGGAAAACAACAGAATGGGAAAGACTAGAGATCTCTTCAAGAAAATTAGAGATAGCAAGGGGACATTTCATGCAAAGATGGGCTCAATAAAGGACAGAAATGGTATCGACTAACAGAAGCAGAAGATATTAAGAAGAGATGGCAAGAATACACAGAAGAACTGTACAAAAAAGATCTTCACGACACAGATAATCACGATGGTGTGATCACTCACCTGGAGCCAGACATCCTGGAATGTGAAGTCAAGTGGGCCTTAGAAAGCATCACTACAAACAGAGCTAGTGGAGGTGATGGAATTCCACTTGAGCTATTTCAAATCCTGAAAGATGATGCTGTGAAAGTGCTGTACTCAATATGCCAGCAAATTTGGAAAACTCAGCAGTGGCCACAGGACTGAAAAGGTCAGTTTTCATTACAATCCCAAAGAAAGGCAATGCCAAAGAATGCTCAAACTACCGCACAAGTGCACTCATCTCACACTAGTAAAGTAATGCTCAAAATTCTCCAAGCCAGGCTTCAGCAATATGTGAACCGTGAACTTCCTGATGTTCAAGCTGGTTTTAGAAAGGCAGAGGAACCAGAGATCAAATTGCCAACATCTGCTGGCTCATCAAAAAAGCAAGAGAGTTCCAGAAAAACATCTATTTCTGCTTTATTGATTATGCCAAAGCCTTTGATTGTGTGGATAACAATAAATTGTGGAAAATTCTGAAAGAGATGGGAATACCAGACCACCTAATCTGCCTCTTGAGAAATTTGTATGCAGGTCAGGAAGCAGCAGTTAGAACTGGACATGGAACAACAGACTGGTTCCAAATAGGAAAAGGAGTACGTCAAGGCTGTATATTGTCACCCTGTTTCTTTAACTTATATGCAGAGTACATCATGAGAAACACTGGACTGGAAGAAACACAAGCTGGAATCAAGATTGCCGGGAGAAATATCAATAACTTCAGATATGCAGATGACACCACCCTTATGGCAGAAATTAAAGAGGAACTAAAGAGTCTGTTGATGAAAGTGAATGAAGAGAGTGAAAAAGTTGGCTTAAAGCTCAACATTCAGAAAACGAAGATCATGGCATCCAGTCCCATCACTTCATGGGAAATAGATGGGGAAACAGTGGAAACTGTCAGATTTTATTTTTGGGGGCTCCAAAATCACTGCAGATGGTGACTGCAGCCATGAAATTAAAAGACACTTACTCCTTGGAAGAAAAGTTATGACCAACCTAGATAGCATATTCATAAGCAGAGACATTACTTTGCCAACAAAGGTTCGTCTAGTCAAGGCTATGGTTTTTCCTATGGTCATGTATGGATGTGAGAGTTGGACTGTGAAGAAGGCTGAGTTGAATGCTTTTGAACTGTGGTGTTGGAGAAGACTCTTGAGAGTCCTTTGGACTGCAAGGAGATCCAACCAGTCCATTCTGAAGGAGATCAGCCCTGGGATTTCTTTGGAAGGACTGATGCTAAAGCTGAAACTCCAGTACTTTGGCCACCTCATGGAAAGAGTTAACTCATTGGAAAAGACTCTGATGCTGGGAGGTATTGGGGGCCAGAGGAGAAGGGGACAACAGAGGATGAGATGGCTGGATGGCATCACTGACTTGATGAACGTGAGTCTGGGTGAACTCTGGGAGTTGGTGATGGACAGGGAGGCCTGGCGTGCTGCGATCCATGGGGTCGCAAAGAGTCGGACACGACTGAGCGACTGAACTGAACTGAACTGAAAGAAGAAAATATGTCTGTTTTCCCCCACTGAACTTGCTATCACTTTTGGAAAAGTAGAGGGAAGTTTAGGTTAAAGATCTAAAGGACCAGATGGCCTCAAGGTAGAAGCCAACCTGAAGATATGCGTGAATCCCATCCTCTACAAGGTGAGAAGCTGTATGTTTCATCCAGGTGTGCTTCAAAGAAGACTGGCTGGTCCATCTACACTGTAGGTGCTGGGAGACAGCAATCCTGGTGTGTTGAGTTCTCTGTACTCCTGAAAATTAGAGCAGCAGGGGACTGAAAAGTTGACTGTTGCCTCTCTCAGGCCAAGAATGCAATATTTTGTATCTCTCTCCAGATCACTATCACCTTACTCCAGTATTTGGACTAAGTCTTAAGGAGTAGACAAGAGGAAATATTTGTAGTTGCTAAGAAGGACCAGAGATAGAACAGAGAAAGAGAGGCAATTTAATCCAATAAGACTGCTCTTAGAAGGAAGATACTTTAAGCAAAAGCAACAGTTTTAATTTAACTTAAACACAATTTCAATTTAAAAAGGAATTTTAAACCTGTGGTTTTGGTCAAATTTGAAAAGTTCACAGTCCATGTTTCTCCAGTTATTATTCTGTCTTATTATGTCTGTCCTCTGACGCAAACCCAATTATATGAATGACAGGCTATTAGCTCTTTGATTCTTTTCTGTCTTTTCCCAGATATTTATTTTGATGCTGTCTTCTACTTCACAAGTCTTCTCTTCTGTTTGTTATTCTGCTTTTAACCCCACATTTTTCTTTCTTTTTTTTTTTTTGGCCATACCGTGGCTGGGTTCCCTCACCAAGGATTGAATCCCCCAGGGCCACAGCAGTGAAACTGCCAAGTCTTAACCACTAGACTGCCAGGGAAAGCCTTTAACCCCATTTTAAATTAATTTCAGTTATTTCTTAAATTTAGAATCTCCCTGATTTTCTATTTTTATATATTCCCCTTTTTTTGGTACAAATTTTTATATTTTCCCCTTTAAAAAAATATTTTAAATTGAATTTTTAGTTTTTAAATTCATTTTTGTCATACTACAGCTGATTTGCCATGTTGTATTACTTTTTGTTGTACAACACAATGAAGCAGTTATACTTTTTCATATATGCTCAGTCGCTAAGCCATGTCTCACTCTTTGTGACTCCGTGGACTGCAGCCTGCCAGACTCCCCTGTCTGTAAGATTTTCCAGACAAGACTCCTGGAGTGCGTTGCTTTTTCCTACTCCAGGGGATCTTCCTGACCCAGGGGTTGAACCTGTGCCTCCTGCATCTCCTACAAAGCAAATTAATTCTTTACCATTGTGCCACCTGGGAAGCCTCCATATCTCACTTCATCCTATCCCATGTATATGCGGTTGACCAAAAGGTTTGGTCATTGTACAGAAAAACCCGAATGAACTTTTTGGCCACCCCAATGCACACATACATGCATATATATATATATAAAACACATTTTCATTATCCATTCTTCTATCAGTGGACATTTATGTTACTTTCATGTCTTGGCTGTTGTAAATAATGCTGCAGTGAGCATTGGGGTGCATGTATTTTTTTCAAATTATGGTTTTCTCTTGATAAATGACCATTAATGGGATTGCTGGGTCATATGGCAACTCTATTTTTACTTTTTAAGGAATCACCTCCAACGTGGCTCAGTGGCAAAGAAACCATGTGCCAGTGCAGGAGACGTAAGAGATGTGGGTTCGAGTCCTGGGTCCAGAAGAGCCTCTGCAGAAGGAAATGGCAATCCCTTCCAGTTTTCTTGCTTGAAAAATCCCATGGACAGAGGAGCCTGGAGAACTACAGTCCATGAGGTCACAAAGAGTTGGACACGACTGAAAGACTGAACATGTATGCACATACATGCTACTTTCTGTGGTGACTGTAACAGTTTGCATTCCCACCAACAGTGTGGAAGAGTTACCTGTTCTCCAGCATTTCTTGTTTGTAGAATTTTTGATGCTGCCCATTCTGACTGATGTGAGGTGATACCTCATTATAGTTTTGGTTTGCATTTCCTCAATGGTTAGTGATATTGACCATCTTTGCAGGTGCCTCTTGACTATCTTTATGTCTTGTTTGGACAAATGTCTACTTAGATATTCTACCCATCTTTTATTTGGGCTGTTTATTTTTGTTTTATATTGAGCTGCACGAGTTGTTTGTATATTTTGGAGATTAATCTCTTGTAAGTTGCTCCATTGTCTAATATTTTCTCCCATTCTGAGGGTTGCCTTTCATTTTGTTTATTGTTTGTTTATTATGAGCAAACTTTTTATGTGAATAGCAAAATAATAAGTATTTTGAGTTTTCCAGGTCATATAGTCTCTGTCATAATTACTCAGTTACACTGCTGAGCTCCAAAAGCATTCACTAGAGAAATGTAAACAAATGAGTATGTCTTTGTTCCAATAAAATGTTATTTATAAAAACAGATGGTGGGCTAAATTTAACCTGGATGTCGTAAATTACTGATACCTACTTTAGACTCTAAATATTTGTTTATTCACATATTCTTAGCCTTGTCACATGATTAGAAGAAATGAATAATGCTTCAAAGAGGAAAGCACAACAGAATGTTAAGCTCATTTTTCTACAAGTTTCTTTTCTACAGGGTCTTTCTCCTACAGTTATTAGGTCACTTCGTAGCCTTGAATAACAATTGTTTATCCCCCTGGTTCCAGGAGACCACCATAAGTTCTGAGTTTATTTATGTTGTTTACTACATTTCCTACTGTTATTAATCAACAAATATCTCAAAATTAAAGTGGCAGAAAATATCGAACTCTTATCAGCACTTCTGTCTTCTCTCTAGGATCTTTGCTGTGTAAAATTGTGGCTTTCTTAATTGTACTCTATTACCTTTCAAAAGTTGCTTTTGGTAGATATTACAAGTTTTATACTTTTCTGGAAGGGTCAAGTTGGTCTAATACAAGCTAATCTATCATAGTGGGAAGCAGAAGACCCCAAAGGAAAAATTTTAAAAAGTCATTTGTAGCTTTTGAATAAATCAGCAAAACATAGAAGTGGAAAACTGGTAACAATGAAATGAAAAATAAAGCAAACATTGAATAAGGAAGTAGGGCTTATATCAAGTATGCCAAGTATTAAATATTATACTATATACAGAAAACTACTTAATCTTAATAATGTGAAATAAATTCCAAGTAGCAGAATGAATATCATGTTTTTGATAGTAAGTAACGTGATGAAGTTGTCAATTCTCTCTGATTTGTATTATCAATTTAATGTAATTTACAGTGAGATCATAGCAATCAATTTTTAGTTGTGTAATGACCATCTGGTGTGTAAAATGACCTTGAATTCCATTTGAAAAATAAAATCTTATGAATACCCAGGACAACTACAACAACAACAACAACAACAACAAAAATGGCAGTTTGACCTTATAAAAGAATGAAACAATATAAAATCAGAATTTTTTAAAAAGTTTTTGATTTAAGAATAGAAAGTCCAAGAGGGAAACGAAGTGGAAAACTAACAGATTCCACTGTATGCATAATTGAAATTTTACATTTGGCTGTGGTATATTTTAAATTTGTGGGAACACAATGGCTGATTTAATAACCTGTTGACCCAACTGTCATCTAAATAGGAGAAAATAAAGATTATCTCTTACTACTCAAGGGAGAAGGAAATGGCAACCCACTCCAGTATTCTTGCCTAGAGAATTCTGGGGACAGAGGAAACTGGTGGGCTGCTGTCCATAGGGTAGCACAGTGTCAGACACGACTGAAGTGACTTAGCAGCAGCAGCAGCCTGCTCCTCAAAAATATATTTTATTTTTTAACTTTACAATATTGTATTGGTTTAGCCATATATCAACATGAATCCGCCACAGGTATACACGTGTTCCCCATCCTGAACCCTCCTTCCTCATCCCTCCCTGTACCATCCCTCTGGGTCGTCCCAGTGCACCAGCCCCAAGCATCCAGTATCATGCATCGAACCTGGACTGGGAACTTGTTTCATATATGACATTATACATGTTTCAATGCCATTCTCCCAAATCATCCCACCCTCTCCCTCTCTCACAGAGTCCAAAAGACGGTTCTATATGAACCAAAACATAAATGTAAAAATTAAACATTTTTTTAAATTTAAATTTATTTATTTTAATTAGAGGCTAATTACTTACAATATTGTATTAGTATTGCCATACATCAACATGAATCTGCCACGGGTGTACACATGCTCCCAATCCTGAACCCCTCTCCCACCGCCCTCCCCATACCATCCCCCAAATGTAAAAATTAAACATTTTATAACAAAATGTAAGAGATTAAAAGAACATTCTTTTGGTTAGGAAGAATTTTAGCCATGTCAGAAAAAGAAACTATGGAAAAAAGATGTATTTGACTATATGTACTTTTTAAAAATATGCTACATCACAAAAACACCATAAAAAAGTTAACATACCTAATATTGATTAGGATTAATATCTGCACCTCAGTTAACCTCTGTAGCATAGTGTGGTCACAATTCTGGAAATAGACAAATATACATAGTAAGTGGTCATTTTTCATTCCAATCCCAAAGAAAGACAATGCCAAAGAATGCTCAAACTACTGCACAATTGCACTCATCTCACATGCTAGTAATGTAATGCTCAAAATCCTCCAGGCAAGCTTTCAACAGTAGGTGAACCGTGAATTTCCAGATGTTCAAGCTGGATTTAGAAAAGGCAGAGGAACCAGAGATCAAATTGCCAACGTCCACTGGGTCATCGAAAAAGCAAGAGAGTGCAAGAAAAACATCTATTTCTGCTTTATTGACTAAGCCAAAGCCTTTGACTGTGTGGATGAAAACAAACTGGAAAATTCTGAAAGAGATGGGAATACAAGACCACCTGACCTGCCTCTTGAGAAACCTGTATGCAGGTCAGGAAGCAACAGTTAGAAATGGACATGGAACAACAGACTGGTTCCGGTACATCAAGGCTGTATATTGTCACCCTGTTTATTTAACATATATGCAGAGAACATCATGAGAAATGCTGGGCTGGAAGAAGCACAAGCTGGAATCAAGATTGCCGGGAGAAATAGCAATAACCTCAGATATGCAGAAGACACCACCTTTATCAAAGAAAGCGAAGAAGAACTAAAGAGCCTCTTGATGAAAGTGAAAGAGCAGAGTGGAAAAGTTTGCTTAAAATTCAACACTCAACTTCCAAAACTATGTTGAATAGTAATGGTGAAAGTGGGCACCCTTGTCTTGTTCCTGTCTTTAGAGGAAATGCTTTCAATTTTTCACCATTGAAGATAATGTTTGCTGTGGGTTTGTCATATATAGCTTTTATTATGTTGAGGTATGTTCCTTCTATTCCTGCTTTCTGGAGAGTTTTTATCATAAATGGGTGTTGAATTTTGTCAAAGGCTTTCTCTGCATCTATTGAGATAATCATATGGTTTGTATTTTTTAATACACCAATGTAATGTGGTGTATTACATTGATTGATTTGTGGATATTGAAGAATCCTTGCATCCCTGGGATAAAGCCCACTTGGTCATGGTGTATGATCTTTTTAATGTGTTGTTGGATTCTGATTGCTAGAATTTTGTTAAGGATTTTTGCATCTATGTTCATCAGTGATATTGGCCTGTAGTTTTCTTTTTTTGTGGGATCTTTGTCAGGTTTTGGTATTAGGGTGATGGTGGCCTCATAGAATGAGTTTGGAAGTTTACCTTCCTCTGCAATTTTCTGGAAGAGTTTGAGCAGGATAGGTGTTAGCTCTTCTCTAAATTTTTGGTAGAATTCAGCTGTGAAGCCGTCTGGACCTGGGCTTTTGTTTGCTGGAAGATTTTTGATTACAGTTTCAATTTCCGTGCTTGTGATGGGTCTGTTAAGATTTTCTATTTCTTCCTGGTCGAGTTTTGGAAAGTTGTACTTTTCTAAGAATTTGTCCATTTCTTCCACGTTGTCCATTTTATTGGCATATAATTGTTGATAGTAGTCTCTTATGATCCTTTGTATTTCTGTGTTGTCTGTTGTGATCTCTCCATTTTCATTTCTAATTTTATTGATTTGATTTTTCTCCCTTTGTTTCTTGATGAGTCTGGCTAATGGTTTGTCAATTTTATTTATCCTTTCAAAGAACCAGCTTTTGGCTTTGTTGATTTTTGCTATGGTCTCTTTTGTTTCTTTTGCATTTATTTCTGCTCTAATTTTTAAGATTTCTTTCCTTCTACTAACCCTGGGGTTCTTCATTTCTTCCTTTTCTAGTTGCTTTAGGTGTAGAGTTAGGTTATTTATTTGACTTTTTTCTTGTTTCTTGAGGTATGCCTGTATTGCTATGAACTTTCCCCTTAGGACTGCTTTTACCGTGTCCCACAGGTTTTGGGTTGTTGTGTTTTCATTTTCATTCGTTTCTATGCAAATTTTGATTTCTTTTTTGATATCTTCTGTGATTTGTTGGTTATTCAGCAGCGTGTTGTTCAGCCTCCATATGTTGGAATTTTTAATAGTTTTTCTCCTGTAATTGAGGTCTAATCTTACTGCATTGTGGTCAGAAAAGATGCTTGGAATGATTTCAATTTTTTTGAATTTACCAAGGCTAGCTTTATGGCCCAGGATGTGATCTATCCTGGAGAAGGTTCCATGTGCGCTTGAGAAAAAGGTGAAATTCATTGTTTTGGGATGAAATGTCCTATAGATATCAATTAGGTCTAACTGGTCTATTGTATCGTGTAAAGTTTGTGTTTCCTTGTTAATTTTCTGTTTAGTTGATCTATCCATAGGTGTGAGTGGGGTATTAAAGTCCCCTACTATTATTGTGTTATTGTTAATGTCTCCTTTCATAGTTGTTAGCATTTGTCTTACATACTGTGGTGCTCCCATGTTGGGTGCATATATATTTATAATTGTTATATCTTCTTCTTGGATTGATCCTTTGATCATTATGTAGTGATCTTCTTTGTCTCTTTTCACGGCCTTTGTTTTAAAGTCTATTTTATCTGATATGAGTATTGCTACTCCTGCTTTCTTTTGGCCACAGCAATCAGAGCAGAAAAAGAAATAAAAGGAATCCAAATTGGAAAAGAAGAAGTAAAACTCTCACTGTTTGCAGATGACATGATCCTCTACATAGAAAACCCTAAAGACTCCACCAGAAAATTACTAGAACTAATCAATGACTATAGTAAAGTTGCAGGATATAAAATCAACACACAGAAATCCCTTGCATTCCTATACACTAATAGTGAGAAAACAGAAAGAGAAATTAAGGAAACAATTCCATTCTCCATGGCAACAGAAAGAATAAAATACTTAGGAATATATCTACCTAAAGAAACTAAAGACCTATACATAGAAAACTATAAAACACTAGTGAAAGAAATCAAAGAGGACACTAATAGATGGAGAAATATAACATGTTCATGGATTGGAAGAATCAATATAGTGAAAATTATTATACTACCCAAAGCAATTTATAGATTCAATGCAATCCCTATCAAGCTACCAACAGTATTCTTCACAGAGCTAGAACAAATAATTTCACAATTTGTACGGAAATACAAAAAACCTCGAATAGCCAAAGCGATCTTGAGAAAGAAGAATGGAACTGGAGGAATCAACCTACCTGACTTCAGGCTCTACTACAAAGCCACAGTTATCAAGACAGTATGGTACTGGCACAAAGACAATATAATAGATCAGTGGAACAAAATAGAAAGCCCAGAGATAAATCCGTGCACATATGGACACCTTATCTTTGACAAAGGAGGCAAGAATATACAATGGATTAAAGACAATCTCTTTAACAAGTGGTGCTGGGAAATCTGGTCAATCACTTGTAAAAGAGTGAAACTAGAACACTTTCTAACACCATACACAAAAATAAACACAAAATGGATTAAAGATCTAAACATAAGACCAGAAACTATAAAACTCCTAGAGGAGAATATAGGCAAAACACTCTCTGACATAACATCACAGCAGGATCCTCTATGACCCACCTCCCAGAATATTGGAAAAAAAAGCAAAAATAAACAAATGGGACCTAATTAACCTTAAAAGCTTCTGCACATCAAAGGAAACTATTAGCAAGGTGAAAAGACAGCCTTCAGAATGGGAGAAAATAATAGCAAATGAAGCAACTGACAAACAACTAATCTCAAAAATATAAAAGCAACTCCTCCAGCTCAACTCCAGAAAAATAAATGACCCAATCAAAAAGTGGGCCAAAGAACTAAATAGACATTTCTCCAAAGAAGACATACAGATGGCTAACAAACACATGAAAAGATGCTCAACATCACTCATTATCAGAGAAATGCAAATCAAAACCACAATGAGGTACCATCTCACACCAGTCAGAATGGCTGCGATCCAAAAGTCTACAAATAATAAATGCTGGAGAGGGTGTGGAGAAAAGGGAACCCTCTTACACTGTTGGTGGGAATGCAAACTAGTACAGCCACTATGGAGAACAGTGTGGAGATTCCTTAAAAAACTGGAAATAGAACTGCCTTATGATCCAGCAATCCCACTGCTGGGCATACACACTGAGGAAACCAGAAGGGAAAGAGACACGTGTACCCCAATGTTCATCGCACCACTGTTTATAATAGCCAGGACATGGAAGCAACCTAGATGTCCATCAGCAGATGAATGGATAAGAAAGCAGTGGTACATATACACAATGGAGTATTACTCAGCCATTAAAAAGAAAACATTTGAATCAGTTCTAATGAGGTGGATGAAACTGGAGCCTATTATACAGAGTGAAGTAAGCCAGAAAGAAAAACACCAGTACAGTATACTAACGCATATATATGGAAATTAGAAAGATGGTAACAATAACCCTGTGTACGAGACAGCAAAAGAGACACTGATGTATAGAACAGTCTTATGGACTCTGTGGGAGAGGGAGAGGGTGGGATGATTTGGGAGAATGGCATTGAAACATGTAAAATATCATATATGAAACGAGTCGCCAGTCCAGGTTTGGTGCACGATACTGGATGCTTGGGGCTAGTGCACTGGGACGACCCAGAGGGATGGTATGGGGAGGGAGGAGGGAGGAGGGTTCAGGATGGGGAACACATGTATACCTGTGATGGATTCATTTTGATATGTGGCAAAACTAATACAATTGTGTAAAGTTTAAAAATAAAATAAAATTAAAAAAATAAAAAATAAAAAAGATGATGGCGAGAACAGAAAACAACAACAACAACAACAACAACACTCAGAAAACTAAGATCATGGCATCTGGTCCCCTCACTTCATGGGAAATAGATGGGGAAACAGTGGAAACAGTGATAGATTTTATTTTGGGGGGCTCCAAAATCACACAGATGGTGACTGCAGGCATGAGATTAAAAGTTGCTTGCTCCTTGGAAGAAAAGTTATGACCAACCTAGACAGCATATTAATAAGCAGAAACATTACTTGGCCAACAAAGGTCCATCTAGTCAAAGCTACAGTTTTTCCAGTAGTCACGTATGGATATGAGAGTTGGACTATAAAGAAAGCAGTGCACCGAAGAATTGATGCTTTTTGAATTGTGGTGTTGGAGAAGGCTCTTGAGAGTCCCTTGGACTGCAAGGAGATCCAACCAGTCAATCCTAAAGGAGATCAGTCCTGAATATTCACTGGAAGGACTGATGTTGAAGCTGAAACTCCAATACTTTGGCCAGCTGATAGGAAAAACTGACTCATGTGAAAAGTCCCTGATACTGGGAAAGATTGAAGGCAGGAGGAGAAGGGGACAACAGAATATGAGAGGGTTGGATGGCATCACCAATTCAGTGGACATGAGTTTGAGTAAACTCTGGGTATTTTTGATGGACAAGGAGGCCTGGCATGCTGCAGTCCATGGTGTCGCAAAGAATCAGACACGACTGATTGACTCAACTGAACTGAACTGAAGTGTTTTATTGATATTACAAAATATGATACATTCAACATATATTTTTATCATTAGCAGCACTGATTGTTAAAAGCAAAAGAAAGTATAATAATAAATTGGTAGTAGAAATATAAATTGTACAGTACTTAGAATTCTATGGAAAAATTCATTAAAATAAAAACACACATAGACAACATTTCTCCTATGACTATATTGTATGAAAAGAAAAGTCTCACTCATACAGTTACAAGGATGTTTACCATAAATGTATTGTGGCAAAAAGTGAAATTTATGGAAGCTTATCTGTAAGAAGATGGTTGAGTAAAATATTGTATATCCAAACTGGAGAATATGAAGTTATTAAAAATAATACAGAAAAGTTTTTCATGTTGATGTACTAAGTGAAAGCTATAACATGCAGTGAGGTAGGTATATTATGGTTTCATTTCTGTAAAAACATTTAAAGTTTCAAATTATACCTCTGAATATAGTGCTTTATGTGATTTTATTAGCATGGAAAAAATAGAGATGAATATACATCAATTTCTTTGAATAAAGATGAGGTAAGGTAAGAATTGCAGAATAGCATGAAAATGTGTACATTGCCACATGTAAAATAGATACCCAGTGGGAATTTGCTGCTCACTCAGGGATCACAAACCAATGCTCTGTTACAACCTAGAAGAGTGGGATGGAGTGGGAGGTGGGAGGGAGGTTCAAGAAGGAGGAGACATATGGATACCTGTGGCTGATTCAAGTTGATGTATGGCAGAAACCAACACAATATTGTAAAACAATTGTCCTCCAATTAAAAATAAATAAATTGTAATATTGTGTTGGCACACATCAACACGAGTCAGCCACAGGTATACATATGTCCCCTCTGTCCTGATGTCCCCTCTCATTTCTCTCTCTACCCCACCCCTTTAGGGGTGTCACAGAACACCAGGTTGAACTCCCTGTTTTGCATAGCAAATTCTCACTTGCTATCTATTTTACACATGGTAATGTATGTGTTTCCATACTACTCTCTCAATTCATCCCTCCCTCTGCTTTCCCCACTGTGTCCACAAGTCTGTTCTCCATCTGCATCGCCACTGCTGCCCTACAAGTAGGTTAATCAGTACCATCTTTCTAGATTCCATGCTATGCTATGCTAAGTCACTTCAGTCGTGTCCAACTCTGTGCGACCCCATAGACGGCAGCCCACCAGGCTCCCCTGTCCCTGGGATTCTCCAGGCAAGAACACTGGAGAGGGTTGCCATTTCCTTCTCCAATGCATGAAAGTGAAAAGAGAAAGTGAAGTCGCTCAGTTGTGTCCGACTCTTAGCGACCCCATGGACTGCAGCCAACCAGGTCCCTCCGTCCATGGGATTTTCCAGGCAAGAGTACTGGAGTGGGGTGCCATTGCCTTCTCTGCTAGATTCCATAGGCATGTGTTAATATACAATATTTGTCTTTCTCTTTGAACTTACTTCACTTTGTATCATAGGCTCTAGGTTCATCTACCTCATTCAGTTCAGTTCAGTTCAGTCGCTCAGTCGTGTCCGACTCTTTGCGACCCCATGGACTGCAGCACACCAGGCCTCCCTGTCCATCACCAACTCCTGGAGTCCACCCAAACCCATTTCCATTGAGTCGATGATGCCATCCAACCATCTCATTCTCCATAGTCCCCTTCTCCTCCTGCCCTCAATCTTTCCCAGCATCAGGGTCTTTTCCCATGAGTCAGTTCTTAGCATCAGGTGGCCAAAGTATTGGAGTTTCAGCCTCAACATCAGTCCTTCTACCTCATTCGGACTGACTTGAATGCATTCTTTTTTATAGTTCAGTAATATTCCATTGTGCATACCAAAGTTTCTGTACCCATGCATCTGTTGATGGATATCTAGGTTGTTTCTATGTTCTAGCTATTACAAAAAGTGCTGCAATGAACGTTAGGGTACATTCGTCTCTTGTTTTATGTTTCTTAAAAAATGAGTCTTGATTTGCATTTCTCTGATAATGAGTGATGTTGAGCATCTTTTCATGTGTTTGTTAGCCATCTGTATGTCTTCTTTGGAGAAATGTCTAGTTCTTTGGCCCATTTTTTGATTGGGTCATTTATTTTTCTGGCGTTGAGCTGTAGGAGTTGCTTGTATATTTTTGAGATTAGTTGTTTGTCAGTTGCTTCATTTGCTATTATTTTCTCCCATTCTGAAGGCTGTCTTTTCACCTTGCTGATAGTTTCCTTTGATGTGCAGAAGCTTTTAAGGTTAATTAGTTGGGGCTAGTGCACTGGGACGACCCAGAGGGATGGTATGGGGAGGGAGGAGGGAGGAGGGTTCAGAATGGGCAGCACATGTATACCTTTGATGGATTCATTTTGATATTTGGCAAAACTAATACAATTATGTAAAGTTTAAAAAGAAAATAAAATAAAAAAATAAAAAATTTAAAAAAATGAGTCTAAAAAATAAAGATGTACTGAAGAAATAAAAAAAAAAAAAAAGGAAGGACATTGACACAAGTTGAATGAAGCTTAAGGAGATTATGTTAAGTGAAATACACTGCCACAAAAGTCAAATATTGTAGGATTCCAGTTATATGAGGTCTTTAGAGTAGTTAAATGATAGGAAAAAAGTAGAACGGAGGTTGCCAGAGACAGGGGCAAGGGCAGATAGGTAGCTGTTTAATGGATGTAGAGTTTCCTTTTGAGAAATGATAAAGTTGTGAAGTTCAGTGCACTATAGCATGAATATACTTAACACAACTGAACTGTATACTTAAAATGCTTAAGGTGGTAAATTTTAGCTTTGTATTGCTTCTCTACTGTTTAAAATGAGGCTCCTTTGGCATGGACATGTACGCTCAGCTGTATTTAAAGTGGGTAACCTTCTGCAATGGCAACCCACTCCAGTACTCTTGTCTGGAAAATCCCATGGACGGAGGGACCTGGTTGGCTGCAGTCCATGGGGTGGCTAGGAGTCGGACATGACTGATCGACTTCACTTTCACTTTTCATTTTCATGCATTGGAGAAGGAAGTAGCAACCCACTCCAGTGTTCTTGCCTGGAGAATCCCAGGGATAGGGGAGCCTGGTGGGCTGCCGTCTATGGGGTCACACAGAGTCGGACAGGACTGAAGCGACTTAGCAGCAGCAGCAGCAGCAGCAGCAGCAGCAACCTTCTGTATAGCACAGGGAACTCAGCTCAATGTTAGGTGGTAGCCTGGAGGGGAGGAGAGTTTGTGCAAGAATGGATACATCTATGTGTATGGCTGAGTCACTGCACTGTTCACCTGAAACTACCACAACATTGTTAATTGGCCATACTCCAATATAAAATAAAAAGTTTTAAATAATAAAAATAAATTAATTAATTTAATTTAGAAATAGAAACACATGACTTATTCACTGCTACACTACCAGTGGATAATACATAAGAGACACTAATAAATGCTTGAATGAATTAAAAAAATAAAATGATGTGAGGGAATGTGATCTGGAAACAAAATTCAATAATGAAGTCTAAGAGATTTTTGATATCAATGATAATTAAAACAGCTTGAAAGAACATGGATGAGAGCTCTCAGCACACGCTGGGAGGCATAAATCCATGTGGGATGCATGAAAGGGGATTTTGAATGATAATCAGAACTAGGTTTTGACCACACTCATTATGAGTTCTTTAAAGCCTTGCTTCCTAGAGTGGGGTTTATAGTTCTCAGCATTACCTGGGAATTTTAGAGAGGCAGACACTTGACACACTCCAAAATTATTGAATCAGATTATTCATTTTTACCAAGCTCCCCAAAAGATTGGCACGCACATGAATGTTTGAGGAGCAGTGCCTTTGTGGTGATGGCATGCTAAATTCAGAACGCATAGCATATCTTTCTGATTTAAGTATGTACAAGTACACATAGAAAAGTGTGACAAGCTCTGGTTTTAAAAGTCTTCATAATAAACAAAGTACATTTTGGTGAAAACAGCAGCAGTAAATAATCCCAACAATAACTCTATGACAGGTTTTGGTGGGGAGCACACCAATAATTAATGAATTACTGTGTAGTCTAATACTCAACATTAAGCTATTAGTCTCAGTTCTCTAAATTACAAGATGGAATTGGAATTTTTAAAAAATGGATTTTATTGAAGTATAGTTGATTTACAATGTTAATTTCTACTGTACAGCAAAGTGATTCAGTTATACACACACACACATATATACATATATATACATATTCTTTCTTGCATGCTCTCCCTTTGTGATTTATCACAGGATGTCGAATATAGTTCCCTCTGCTATACAGTAGTACCTCATTGCTTCTGCATATGATGGTTTACATCTGCTAACCCCGACCTCCCACTCCATGCCTCTTCCACCCCTCTTCCTCATGTCAACCACAAGTCTATTTCCTACAACTGTGAGTGTGTTTCTGGTTCATAGATAATCTCATTTGTGTCATATTTTAGATTCCACATATAATTGATACCATATGGTATCTGTCTTTCTCTTTCTGACCTACTTCACTGAGTGTGATATTCTCTAGGTCCTGCTGTGTTGCTGCAAATGGCATCTCTCTTTTTATGGCTGAGTAGTATTCCATTGTACAGTATACCACATTTCCTTTATCCACTCATCTGTTGATGGATGTTTAGGTTGTCTCTATGTCTTAGCTGCTGCACGTGTATCTTTTCAAAGTATAATTTTCTCTGGATATATGCCCCATAGTGAGATTGTATAGCAACTCCATTTTTAGCGTTCTGAGGAAACTTCATATTGTTTTCTATAGTGGTTACACCAGTTTACATTCCCACCAACAGTGTAGGAGGGTTCCCTTTTCCTCACACTCTTTCCAACATTCATTATGTGTAGATTATTTAATAATGGCAATTTGGACTGATGTGAGGTGGTATCTTATTGTATTTTTGATTTGCATTTCTCTGATAATTAGTGATAACTGAGCAGCTTTTCATGTGCCTATTAGCCATCTATATGTTTTCTTTGGAGAAATGTCTTTTTAGGGCTTCTGACCTCTTTTTTATATTGGATTGTTTCCGTTTTTTGCTACCGAGTTGTATGAGCTGTTTGTATAATTTTGGAAATTAAGCCCTTGTCGGTTGTATCATTTGCAGATTTTTTCACCCTGTCTGTAGATTGTCTTTTTGTTTTGTTTATGGTTTCCTTTGCTGTGAAAAAGCTCTCAAGCTTGATTAGGTCCCATTTGTTTATTTTTGCATTTATTTCTATTGCCGTGGGTAACTGACCTAAGAAAATATTGGAATGATTTATGTCAGAGACTGTTTTGCTTATGTTTTCTTCTAAGACTTTTATGATATCATGCCTTATATTTATGTCTTTGAGCCATTTTGAGTTTTTGTATATGGTGAGAGGCTGTGTTCTAACTTCAGTGACTTACATGCAGCTGTCCAACTTTTCCAATATCACTTGCTGAAGAGGCTGTTATGAGATGGAATCTTAATAAGTAGAACTTGTTTGATTCAACTTTCATTATAACCAAAAGAGCATCCAAAATAATTTGAATATTAAAAAAATAAATGAAGGCTTTGTTATTTTCATTGGAGTTTTAATTATACACACACATTTTTTACATCTTTTTGTGCTTCAATGTTTTTCACATTGGAATTTTCCAGAGAATCATGAAAGAATTTTACTCAGTCAAGAAACCTGAAGGCCGAAAATATTATGTACCAATGCATTGATACAGATCTATGGATTTTTGAAAACTCAGAGATACTGTCTCTTACCTTATGTGATTTCTATTAAACTTATAATGCTTTTAAAAATATTTTATAATCTTTATTATTTATAAATGGAATATTAAGTAAGTTATATACACTATAAACTGAATTACTTCAACAGAAATAATATATCTGAAAGATGAAACAATGTGATAGGTGATTTTATATGTACATCATTAAAAAAATCACATTACAAAATTTCCTCAGTTCAGTTTAGTCTCTCAGTCATGTCCGACTCTTTGTGACCCCATGAATCGCAGCACACCAGGCCTCCCTGTCCATCACCAACTCCCGGAGTTCACTCAGACTCACGTCCATTGAGTCAGTGATGCCAGCCAGCCATCTCATCCTCTGTCGTCCCCTTCTCCTCCTGCCCCCAATCCCTCCCAGCATCAGAGTCTTTTCCAATGAGTCAACTCTTCGCATGAGGTGGCCAAAGTACTGGAGTTACAGCTTTAGCATCATTCCTTCCAAAGAACACTCAGGGCTGATCTCCTTTAGGATGGACTGGTTGGATCTCCTTGCAGTCCAAGGGACTCTCAAGAGTCTTCTCCAACACCACAGTTCAAAAGCATCAATTCTTCGGCACTCAGCTTTCTTCACAGTCTAACTCTCACATCCATACATGACCACTGGAAAAACCATAGCCTTGACTAGACGGACCTTGGTTGGCAAAGTAGTGTCTCTGCTTTTGAGTATGCTATCTAGGTTGGTCATAACTTTCCTTCCAAGGAGTAAGTGTCTTTTAATTTCATGGCTGCAGTCACCATCTGCAGTGATTTTGGAGCCCCCAAAAATAAAGTCTGACACTGTTTCCACTATTTCTCCATCTATCTCCCATGAAGTGATGGGACCAGATGCCATGATCTTCGTTTTCTGAATGTTGAGCTTTAAGCCAACTTTTTCACTCTCCTCTTTCACTTTCATCAAGAGGCTTTTTAGTTCCTCTTCACTTTCTGCCATAAGGGTGGTGTCATCTGCATATCTGAGGTTATTGATATTTCTCCCAGCAATCTTGATTCCAGCTTGTGCTTCTTCCAGCCCAGTGTTTCTCATGATGTAGTCTGCATATAAGTTAAATAAGCAGGGTGACAATATACAGCCTTGACATACTCCTTTTCCTATTTGGAACCAGTCTGTTGTTCCATGTCCAGTTCTAACTGTTGCTTCCTGACCTGCATACATATTTCTCAAGAGGCAGGTCAGGTGGTCTGGTATGCCCATCTCTTGAAGAATTTTCCAGTTTATTGTGATCCACACAGTCAAAGGCTTTGGCATAGTCAATAAAGCAGAAATAGATGTTTTTCTGGAACTCTCTTGCTTTTTCCATGATCCAGTGGATGTTGGCAATTTGATCTCTGGTTCCTCTGCCTTTTCTAAAACTAATTTGAATATCTGAAAGTTCACGGTTCACGTATTGCTAAAGCCTGGCTTGGAGAATTTTGAGCATTACTTTACTAACATGTGAGATGAGTGCATTGTGCAGTAGTTTGAACATTCTTTGACATTGCTTTTCTTTGGGATTGGAATAAAAACTGACCTTTTCCAGTCCTGTGGCCACTAATGAGTTTTCCAAATTTGCTGGCATATTGAGTACAGCACTTTCACAGCATCATCTTTCAGGATTTGAAATAGCTTAACTGTAATTCCATCACATCCACTAGTTTTGTTTGTAGTGATGCTTCCTAAGGCCCACTTGACTTCACATTCTAGGATGTCTGGCTCTAGGTGAGTGATCACACCATCATGGTTATCTGGGTCATAAAGGTCTTTTTGTACAGTTCTTCGGTGTATTCTTGCCACCTCTTCTTAATATTTTCTGCTTCTGTTAGGTCCATGCCATTTCTGTCCTTTATGGTGCCCATCTTTGCATGAAATATTCCCTTGGTATCTCTAATTTTCTTGAAGAGATCTCTAGTCTTTCCCATTCTATTGTTATCCTCTATTTCTTCGCATTGATCGCTGAGGAAGGCTTTCTTATCTCTCCTTGCTATTCTTTGCAGCTCTGCATTCAGATGCTTATGTCTTTCCTTTTGCCCTTTGGGTTTCACTTCTCTTCTTTTCACAGCTATTTGTAAGGCCTCCTCAGACAGCCATTTTGCTTTTTTGCATTTCTTTTCCATGGGGATGATTTTGATCCCTGTCTCCTGTACAATGTCACGAACCTCATTCCATAGTTCATCAGGCACTCTGTCTATCAGGTCTAGTCCCTTAAATCTATTTCTCACTTGTACTGTATAATCATAAGGGATATGATTTTGGTCATACATGAATGGTCTAGTGGTTTTCCCTACTTTCTTCAATTTAAGTCTGAATTTGACAATAAGGAGTTCATGATCTGAGCTGCAGTCAGCTCCCAGTCTTGTTTTTGCTGACTGTATAGAGCTTCTCCATCTTTGGCTGCAAACCATATAATCAATCTGATTTTGGTGTTGACCATCTGGTGATGCCCATGTGTAGAGTTTTCTCTTGTGTTGTTGGAAGAAGGTGTTTGCTATGACATGTGCGTTCTCTTGGCAAAACTCTATTGGCCTTTGCCCTGCTTCATTCTGCATTCCAATGCTAAATTTGCCTGTTACTCCAGGTGTTTCTTGACTTCCTACTTTTGCATTCCAGTCCCCTGTAATGAAAAGGACATCTTTTTTGGGTGTTAGTTCTAAAAATTCTTGTAGGTTTTTATAGAACCATTCAACTTCAGCTTCTTCAGCGTTACTAGTTAGAGCATAGACTTGGATTACTGTGATATTGAATGGTTTGCCTTGGAAATGAACAGAGATCATCCTGTAGTTTTTGAGATTGCATCCAAGTACTGCATTTCAAATTCTTTTGTTGACCATGATGGCTACTCCATTTCTTCTAAGGGATTTGTGCCCACAGTAGTAGATATAATGGTCATCTGAGTTAATATCACCCATTCCAGTCATTTTAGTTTGCTGATTCCTAGAATGTCGACATTCACTCTCGTCATCTCCTGTTTGACCACTTCCTATTTACCGTGATTCATGGACCTAACATTCCAGGTTCCTATGCAAAATTTCTTAGTAGTAAATAAATAATTTATTATTTTTAAACTTGTCAGTTAGCTAATAACAATGATAGTCTCACTGTAAAGATGTCTGTTGTGTAAACATTTTTTTCTTTGTATTTCCTATGAGTATTCTTTCTCATAGCTAATTGACACCAAATATTTCAAATGTTAAGTTAAAGAGTCAATAAAAGCTGCAATCATTTAATAGGCTCACATGACATGTGAGCATGCTCTTAGCAGTTTGAAAAGCTTGGACTTACCACATAAATAGCTATAGTAGAGGCAGTTTTGTGGCTGACCAAAAAAGAAGCAAAAGGAAAAAATAACAACAATAAGAACCATCACTGAAATAGCTGTTAATGAAAATGCAATTGGAATATTAAGGAAGACATTCATATTAGCAAAAGAGTTAGTTAACTTGAAAAGTCATGTGTAAGAAAAGAGAAGGAACAGAATCTATTCAGATTCTATTTTCTGGACCAGTAAAATAGATGGTGAAATGAAAGAACAGGGGAGTGTAATTCAAACAGTTTTAAGAATACTATCAGATACAGTACAAGTAAGGAATAAGTACGGAATAAAAATGAGGGCAAAACTTCCATACACATTAAGAAAGGTGTTAAAGAAATACACATCACAGATCTAAAAACATTTTTTTCAGTCCTAGTTTTAAATAAAGCATATGTCACAAAGGTATTTAATGAACAATGAAAAACTAGGTTTCTACTTAAATGCAGTGCTAGATCTACTTTTCAAAACATAAGGGCTTTATTGACTTATAATTACAAAAATCAATCTAGGTTTCATCCATCATTTTTATTTTCAGTCCAGTAGGATGGAGGATGTTAGAGGAAGAGAAGAAGCTTGTTTCCATTTAAGGAGACTGTACAGAAGTTGTACACTTCTTTCAAATAAATTTCATTGGCTAGAACTTAATCACATGGTAACATCACGCTATAAGAGAGACAGCCACATGTGGTTTTATTTGGATAGTCATATGTCTATCTAATATTAGAGGTCTTTATGACCATAGAAAAAAGAGAATAGATTCTGAGCTAAATCTAGCAAAGTGTTATTAGGGGCAGTGTAATGTGTTACTCAGGAGAAGGCAATGGCACCCCAATCCAGTACTCTTGTCTGGAAAATCCCATGGATGGAGGAGCCTGGTAGGCTGCAGTCCATGGGATCATGAAGAGTCGGAAGTGACTGAGTGACTTCCCTTTCATTTTTCACTTTCATGCCTTAGAGAAGGAAATGGCAACCCACTCCAGGGTTCTTGCTTGGAGAATCCCAGGGACGGAGAAGCCTGGTAGGCTGTTGTCTATGGGGTCGCACAGAGTCGGACACGACTGAAGTGACTTAGCAGCAGCAGCAATGTGTTAGTCGCTTAGCCCTGTCCAAGCCTTTGTGACCCCACGGACTGCAGCCTGCCAGGTTCCCTTGTCTATGGAGATTTCCAGGCAAAAATATTGGAGTGGGTTGCCATTTCCTTCTCCAGTTATTAGGGGAGAGAATGCAAATCTCAATTAGCATATGAAGAAATGAGTGAAGTCAAGTCCCTCAGTTGTGTCTGACTCTTTGCAAACCCATGGACCGTACTCTGTAGACTGTAACCAGCTTCCTCCGTCCATGGGATATTCCAGGCAACAACACTGGAGTGGGTTGCCATTTCCTTCTCCAGGAGATTTTTCTGACCCAGGGATTGAACCCAGGTCTCCTGCATTGTAGGCAGACGCTTTACCATCTGAGCCACCAGGGAAGTAGAAACTAATATCTAAATAAGCTTATCTTTTATAACCATATTCAATTCAGTTCAGTTCAGTCACTCAGTCGTGTCCGAATCTTTGGGACCCCATGAATCGCAGCACTCTAGGGCCTCCCTGTCCATCACCAACTCCTGGAGTCTACCCAAACCCAATTCCATCGAGTCAGTGATGCCAGCCAGCCATCTCATCCTCTGTTATCCCATTCTCTTCCTGCCCCCAATCCCTCCCAGCATCAGAGTCTTTTCCAATGAGTCAACTCTTTGCATGAGATGGCCAAAGTATTGGAGTTTCAGCTTCAACATCAGTCCTTCCAATGAACACCCAGGACTGATCTCCTTTAGGATGGACTGGTTGGATCTCCTTGCAGTCCAAGGGACTCTCAAGAGTCTTCTCCAACACCACAGTTCAAAAGCATCAATTCTTCAGCGCTCAGCTTTCTTCACAATCCAACTCTCACATCCATGCATGACCACTGGAAAAACCATAGCCTTGACTAGACAGACCTTAATTGGCAAAGTAATGTCTCTGCTTTTAAGTATGCTATCTAGGCTGTTCATAACTTCCCTTCCAAGGAGTAGGCATCTTTCAATTTCATGGCTGCAGTCACCATCTGCAGTGATTTCAGAGTCCCCCCTATAAAAAAAAATAGTCTGCCACTGTTTCCACTATTTCCCCATCTATTTCCCATGAAGTGATGGGACCAGATGCCATGATCTTCATTTTCTGAATGTTGAGCTTTAAGCCAACTTATTCACTCTCCTCTTGCATTTTCATCAAGAGGCTCTTTAGCTCTTCTTCACTTTCTGCCATGAGGGTGGTGTCATCTGCATATCTGAGGTTATTGATATTTCTTCCGGCAATCTTTATTCCAGCTTGTGCATCTTTCAGCCGATCGTTTCTCATGATGTACTCTGCATGTAAGTTAAATAAGCAGGGAGACAATATAGAACCTTGAAATACTCCTTTTCCTATTTGGAACCAGTCTGTTGTTCCATGTCCAGTTCCCACTCTTTCTTCCTGACCTGCTTACAGGTTTCTCAAGAGACATGTCAGATGGTCTGGTATCCCCTTCTCTTTCAGAATTTTCCAGTTTGATTGTGTTCCACACAGTCAAAGTCTTCGGCATAGTCAATAAAGCAGAAATAGATGTTTTTTGGAACTCTCTTGCTTTTTCTATGATCCAGCAGATGTTGGCAATTTGATCTCTGGTTCCTCAGCCTTTTGTAAAACCAGCTTGAACATCTTGAAGTTCATGGTTCACGTACTGTTGAGGCCTGGCTTGGAGAATTTTGAGCATTACTTTACTAGCACGTGAGATGAGTACAGTTGTGCAGTAGTTCGAGCATTCTTTGGCGTTGCCTTTCTTTGAAGAGTGGTAAAATCAGCACTAGACCCTTAATTGCTTGTTTTCCTATAGCTAATTTTGTTTCTCATAAATTAGACTCAGTGCTAAGTAGCTTTAAGGAACAGATTTGGAATTGGAATATTAATATTTTTTTTCCTTTATAACTTTACCAATGTGAATATGAGAACTTGTTACTCATATTAGCCAGTTTGTATGTTTTCTTTAATTCTATAATAACTTTTGAATAGTCTAAGTTTCAGCTCTTCTACCATCATGATATAGTAAACTTTATTTGTCTTTAAAAAATAGATCTTTTGATTATATATAAATCACTAAAGCATGACAATTGCTGCCTTCTAGAGGAGAATATAAAAGTTATGATAAAAGAATAAAGTTCCCAATTTACTGGATACCTCATTTTTTATAGTCAAATTGGTCACATTGAAAAGGAAGTGATAACACTTCATGTTAGAACATATACACTTCTTTTAATTTATCCCTCTAAAGTTATACCATTATATCAAATACATGCCCTAACTTTATTCACTTTTAGTGGATTCTACTTAAGTTAGAAAAGAGCTAGAAAAGACCTAAAATCAGCCCTTATTTCTTACTGTTTTTCTGCAGTTTCACAAGAACAGTGGCAGCAGAAAGAATTATCTTGGCTTGCTGCTGTGCTCCTTAGAGCATGGCAAAACCCAGTCAGAGATTAAACTGGCAACTGTCCATCTGGAGTGGATTAAATAGTCAAAGAATTTTGATCAATTAAATATGTATAGATTTTTGTATGTCAATAATAACTCAATATAGTGGTTTAACAAAAAAATTAAAAGGAGTGACAATCTTATTCTGAAAGGATCCTAACCCTCTCTGAGCAAAGCACATCTCTTTCTGCACTTTTCCCCTCTTTACTGTACTTACGTACTCTTTCAGCTCAACTAGTAAAGTCTAGTTTTCTTCACACCTTTAAAAAAAGCAATTGCAGACTGCACAGATCTACCATGAGGTTTATAATATCTACTGTTGATTAGTGATTTATATATGTTTGTTTATAAGCCTTATTTCTTAGATTAAAGCTCCTATTTCATTATATCACTGCTAAAATGAAATTGTATTCTATATAATGCAAAAGATAATTGAGTCATTAATTATAACTAGTATCTGGGCACAAATGTTATATCAATTCTTATAAGAGAGGATCAAATATTTACAGAGAGAAATGGAATTCAGAAGGAGTCATGCATGGTGGGAAGGAAATCCTATGTGAGATAGATAGAACAGTGATATCTTGGACATTTATTTGATGCTTGGGTTGTTGACATGGCATGACATTCAAGCAGGCATACTGAATTTTATGGAAAACCTTGCTTTAGCTACAATTCTGTATAGAACATTTCCATACAGTTGAAATAATATACATGCCACTTTTTTTTTTTTTTTTTACTGAAACTACACCAGCAGATGAAATTTTCTATAGATCCACGTGAGCCCAATTTCTGACCCATGTATCATAGATTCTAGTTCATGCAGAGAACATAGGTTTTTAGATTATCTAAGTCCTGATGGGGGCTTCCCATGTGGTTCAGTGACAAAGTATCCTCCTGACAGCGCAGGAGATGTGGGTTTGATCCCTGGGTCGGGAAGAGCCCCTGGAGAAGGAAATGGCATCCCACCCCAGTATTCTTGCCTGAGAAATCCTATGGACAGAGGAGCCTAGCAGGCTACAGTCTATGGGGTCACAAAAGAGTTGGGACACCGCTTAGTGACTAAACAACAACAACAAAGTCCTTATGCACAGATAAGATGATACAGGATTTCTTGGGGTTTATAAAAGAAAATGGAAAATATAGATTTACCTTAGCATGCTTAGTTAAGTACATGAAAAAAAAAAAAAAAAAAACTAAATAGTTTTCTACCCAGAAAACAACTGAGTTTGATAATACTGAAGGTCCTGTGAATTTTTTTTTTATTATAAATTTAGTTCCGTGTCTTGTACACATCATTTTTTATTTAAAGGTTGTTGAGGGCTTCCCTGATGCTCAGTGGTAAAGATTCCACCTGCCAATGCAGGAGACACGGGTTCACTTCCTGGTTTAGGAAGATCCCACATGCTGTGGAGCTACTAAGCCCGCACACCACAACTACTGAGCCTCTGTTCTAGAGCCTGGGAGCCCACGTGCCACACATGACCCAACTACTGAAGCCCACATGCCCTAGAACCCGTGCTCTGTAACAAGAGAAGTCACCTCAGTGAGAAGAGTAGCCCCCGTGCAGCACAACTAGAGAAAACCCCAAGCAGCAACAAAGACCCAGCATGACCCAAAATAAAATAAATAAACAAGGGGTTATTGAACATATGTCCTTATTTTATAAAGTGAAATATCAGCACATAAACTTAGATCCCTCTACCTTTAAAAGAATTATTATTATTTTTAATAATCTTGGGGAATAGTATTAAAATTTCAATTTTTTCTTTATTTTTTAGACTTTCTGTAAAATTCTATCCATGAAGAAAAATAATGATTCAAAGATCAATGTTTACAGAATGTGGCAAATAAGACACATTTGAGTCAATTTCAGGAAAATATATGAAACATGTTAAACAGAAGAAATCTGTTTTGTGAGGGCCACATGACTCAATTGAAAGGAACATAATTAGAGCTGTGGAAGCCAAAACTCAAATCTTAAAGTTCCCAGATTTCTGACTGAAGTTGGATTTAATAGAGCAAAGTGGTCAGGAAAAGCTCTGGAACACAATTGAAAGTGAAAGTGAAAGTTGCTCAGTCCTGTCTAACTCTGCGACCCAGTGGACTGTGGTCCATGGAATTCTCCAGGCCAGAATACTGGAGTGGGTAGCCTTTCCCTTTTCTAGGGGATCTTCCCAACCCAGGGATCGAACCCAGGCCTCCCGGATTGCTGGCAGATTCTTTACCAGCTGAGCCACAGGCGAAGGCCCAATTACCTATATTTAAATCCAGGTTTTCCTTTCATGACTTCCCTGGTGGCTCAGACAGTAAAATGTCTGTCTACAATGTGGGAGACCTGGGTTCGATCCCTGGGTCAGAAAGTTCCCTGGACAAGGAAATGGCAACCCACTCCAGTACTCTTGCCTAGAAAATCCCATGGACGGAGGGCTTGGTGTCCATGGGGTCACAAAAAGTTGGACCTGACTGAGCGACTTCACTTTCGTTCTTTCTTTCTTTCTTCCTTTTTTAGGGGCTTCCCTGGTAGCTCAGCTAATAAAGAATATGCCTGCAATGCTAGAGACCCATGTTCAATTCCTGGGTCAGAAGATCTGCTGGAGAAGGAAATGGCAACCCACTCCAGTATTCTGGCCTGGAGAATCCCGTGGACAGAGGAGCCTGGCAGGCTACAGGCCATGGGTTTGCAAACAATCGGACATGACTGAGCAACTTTCACTTTCTTCTTTTATTAATTATTTGACCATCAGCAACTTTAGCTTCTTTGTACCTCAGTTCCCTCTTGTGTAAATATGCGTTAGGAGGATGAATGATTAAATGACTTGTTGCTGCTCTTTATCTAGTTTTTAAGCTTGTGACTAATTTCCAGGTGAGTCAGTAGTTAAGAATCCACCTGCCAATGTGGGAGATGCGGGTTCAATCCCTATGTCAGGTAGATCCCCTGGAGTAGGAAATGGCAGCCAAATCCAATATTCTTGTGTGGGAAATTCCAAGGACAGAGGAGCCTGGTGGGGTGCAGTCCATGGAATGTCAAAGAGTCAGGCACGACTGAGCACACACACACATATAGTGCTTAGAAGAATGCCCAGCACTCACAGCTTACCACTATCTTTCTTATTTTCATCACTGAACTACTGCCACCATGTTTTAAAGTAGTAAAGACATACAGCACTCAAAAGAAATGTTAAACTGTGGTTGGGAGGTATTGTCAAACAATTTAGCTAGGATCTTTCTCTTTAGATGGGATTTTTAAAACTATTTTAAAAGTATGAAAGCTCTCTTCTGTTAGAATCCCCATAGTCCTAGTATTGGAAGATAGGAGAAATATCTGCTGCTGCTGCTAAGTCGCTTCAGTCGTGTCCAACTCTGTGTGACCCCATAGACAGCAGCCCACCAGGCTCCCCTGTCCCTGGGATTCTCCAGGCAAGAGTACTGGAGTGGGTTGCCATTTCCTTCTCCAATGCATGAAGGTGAAAAGTGAAAGTGAAGTCGCTCAGTCGTGTCCGACTCTTAGCGACCCCATGGACTGCAGCCTTCCAGGCTCCTCCGTCCATGGGATTTTCCAGGCAAGAGTACTGGAGTGGGGTGCCATCGCCTTCTCCGGGAGAAATATCAGACATTCCTTAAAATGCATTGATTCGTTTTCAAGAGTCTAAAGAGACAATGCATTGAGGCCCTGCCCTGGGTAAATCGGTATATGTCCAGGAGGTCATTTGCAGGAGAGAAGGCTTCCTTGGTAGCTCAGATGGTAAAGAATCTGCCTGCCATACAGGAGACCTGGGTTAAATCCCTGGGTTGGGAAGATCCTGTGGAGAAAGAAATGGCAACCCACTTCACTATTCTTGCATGGAGAATTCCATGGACAGAGGAGGCTGGTGGGCTACAGTCCATGGGGTTGCAGAGTCGGACAGGACTTAGCGACTAACACACACGAGCATCAGTGAACTTGGTACACTGGACCTAAGGAAAAGAGCTGGCCTCTGAGTGGCCCTGAAAAAGTGATCTGTACTCTACTTACTAGCGAGCATATTTAACTTTTGTGAAAATGCTGCTGGATAGAGTCTGGTGTCCAGTGAAGTATGAAGAAAAAGGCAGGACAGAGTGTTCTATTCTAGTTCATACCCCTACTCTGCTGTTAAAATGATACATGAGGCGGGGGTAAGAAGCAGCATGACCCTTTACCCAGGTGGTTGAGATTTGAGTCAGATACAGGAAGTCAGAAGAAGAGTAGGGAGACAGCCATTAAAAATTTAAGTCATTCCACCAATTCTCAGTTTTGTTTACTGCTACAATTTCTAATCCTAGATCACTGGCCAGTACAAAACAGGTCCCCAGTAGTATCTGTAAATAAATGAATGGAGACTTTATAATCTACAAATTATAAATTTCTCTTGCAATTTTAAGATGTTTTTGACAATTTAATTGGAACTTATGCTGTAGCACTTAAATATTTTTCAAATATTATACTTTAAAAATATTTTTCAGCTTGATAATTTTTCAGTTTATCAGAAAGTGCAGATTTACCTCTTTCTTTCTTACTTGTTTTAAGCTGCTTGTGATTAAGATCACATTAAATATTGAAAGAAGACAGTTTTTAAAGAATATGTATGAGTAATGTTTAAGTAAAGAATACTTTGTGAAGCAAGTAATTGAATTTTCTTTTTACATTTTTTGCCTAATATTTGGATCATATTACATGCTGGGAGGGATTGAGAGCAGGAGGAGAAGGGGACGACAGAGGATGAGATGGCTGGATGGCATCGATAGACATGAGTTTGGGTAAACTCCGGGAGTTGGTGATGGACAGGGAGGCCTGGCGTGCTGCGATTCATGGGGTCTCAAAGAGTTGGACACGACTGAGCAACTGAACTGACAGTCTTTAAAATGTGTCTTTGCCCTTTTCCTTGTTTTTCTCTGAAGACTGGTGTCTCTGCCATAGTAAACTAGGCAGAACTTTGAGAAGATTATCAGATTTAAAAAGATCTACAAAAACAAATTCTATTCAGGGGAATGGGGCCATGCTTTTTCTTTGGAGCCTATTCAGGATTAGTTAACACTAAGGAATGAGACAATATTTCTGTTGTTCACACATACCACATTTGCCACAAGCAGTAAAGTAAAGCTTCACATTGGCAACAACAACAGAATTTGGCCTGACATTTCCAGCCCTGATGCTCTCAGCTGCATGGTACAGCCCCCAGTGAAGTGAGCATCTATTGTTGTCTCTTGCCAAGACCAGAATTTTGAACTGTAACCAGGAAGAAGTATTTTCCCCATTTATATGCACACTGATAATTAGGCTTAAGGAACTGAAGTGCATAGAATGGAAATTGAGATTTTGTTTTTTTAATGTGAACTTGTTCAATACCAGCTCTCACTCTTCTGACAGATGGATTCTTCTTGGCAGATGATTATGCAAACTGTTCCTTTCATGCTTGTCTACATGAAATGTATTCTATAAACACACTGAAGCATCGTGCTCCTCTGAGTCTTCAGTGCTTGGGAATGTATTAGCACCATGATGACTTGGATGACAGGATTCCAAAGTGTCTGAGAGTAGAAGCTGGGGAATACGCGTGTGATTACCTTGGTTCTTTCAAGGGCCCTGGTAGGTAATAACGTGGGTCCCTTGACATTTTAAAAGGTAATGAACTCACAGATAATAAAGGAAAATCCAAACAAGCAAATTGTAAATAGTTTTTAATAAGTGTTTTAACAGATACCACAAAACTAATGCATTTGGTAAGCAGTGCTCAGGCACATTTAAAATGCATGGCAAGCGCTCACAGGAGTATCCTGCCTCTCATGATCTAATTTTCAGGGTCATGTTTTCTCATGATTTAGCAGTTTTGTAATGACTGTTCTAATAGCTCAATTACCAAGAGACCTCCCTCTTTATATTTATGCAATCAGGGATAGAAGACCTGACACAGTAGTCCTTTTGCAAGCCAAATTTTAGTGGAAATTTTCTTGAGGAACTACTATTACTGTTACTGCTACTAACACACACACACACAAATCCTTGTTTTAGGAGAAAAAGTTAGACAGTATTAACTGAACCATGGGTAATTTGTGTTAATTAACCATTTCTGGGCATTCACTTGGGTGGTCTGAGAGTGCTACATCACACATTCACTGGATCTTTGGGAGGCTCACCCACACTCTGGTCTGCCACCTCACCTAAAATCCTGAAAGCTAGTCTTCCTGAAGGCACTATTAGAACTTCAATATTTATTTCTTATCAACTGATATTTTAGAAGATTTTGTAGAAGAAAAGGGTGAAGGGAATGAAGATGAAAGCTTTTGGCATCCATTCACTAAGGGTTTGGTAAAGACATACAGGACACTAAGGGGAAGAATTCCAGTGGTCATGTATGGTTGTGAGAGTTGGACCATTAAGAAAGCTGAGCAGTGAAGAATTGATGCTTTTGAACTGTGGTGTTGGAGAAGACTCTTGAGAGTCTCTTGGACTGCAAGGAGATCAAACCAGTCAATCCTAAAGGAAATAAGTCCTAAATATTCACTGGAAAGACTTATGCTGAAGCTGAAGCTCCAATACGTTGGCCACCTGATGCAAACAGCTGACTCATTGGAAAAGACTCTGATGCTGGGAAAGATTGAAGGCAGGAGGAGAAGGGGACGACAGAGGATGAGATGGTTGGATGGCATCACCAACTCAATGGACATGAGTTTGAGTAAACTCTGGTAGTTGGTGATGGACAGGGAGGTCTGGTGTGTTGCAGTCCATGGGGTCACAAAGAGTCAAACACAACTGAGTGAACTGAAGTGAACTGAAGGGGAAGAAAAGAGATTAAGGACTATATCCTTTGGATTCCACATGTATGATTTACTGTCTGAAAATTAGATTTTTTTTTTGCTTGAAACAGAGTATAACCATTTATGTTCCCCTAATTAAAGCTGTACATCACAAAAGGATGACATATGATTATAGATGTTTCTGAATAAGTGTAGTGGACAGAAAGTTCCTTGAATCATGTAGAAAAGAGTGGAAGAAAGTGTGTTTGTATGTGTGTAAAATTATCATCTAACTCAAAATGTTGTATGTGAGACCGGCTCCCATGCAAAGCAAAGACAATCATGAGAAATACTCAAAATACAACTGAAGCCACATACTGGGCACTTCCTTAGGGTGAACTATGGATTTTGATATTTCCAATTAATCACTACACATTTAAGCAGGCCAACTCAGGTTCTTTGGTTTGTGACAACTAAACCAGCATTATAACTATCTAGATGTTTGGCTTGTAAGTGTAAAGTATCATTGTTATAGACCAGTTATTGAAATATAATTCAGTTAGAATCTAGTTTCTTAATTTGGTGGATCTATATGTGAGAGACAATAAGAAAAGCATTTGAGGATATAAAGAATGAACTCATTTACTTCTAGTATTCTTTTCTTCTATTACTACATAATCAGATTCTCTTCAATAGTCAAGTTAGTGGAACAGAAATTGTCATTTATTCAGTTAATATGTATTGAGGCAATGGTTTGTGTGCAGCAGATATAACAAAGAACTAAGCAAACAGATTTCTTTATTTTATGTAACCAGTATTCTACTTTGAGTGAGACTAGATAGATACAGATAATAAACACTTATAGAAATAAACATTGAAAGTATATATGTGATGGATTTGAGAGAATAAGAACACCTAAGATGGGGATTCATGTCTTATACTATTGCACTTAAGTGAATACCAAATTCTCAACATGAAGCAACCCTGCAAGATTTGTGTGAAGATAATTCCACATGGAGAGAACAGAAACACTCTACTGTGAGGGTATTCTGGGGTTCCAGTTTTCCAATACATTTGCTACCTGATGCGAAGAGCCGACTCACTGGAAAAGATGCTGATGCTGGGAAAGATTGAAGGCAGGAGATTAAGGGGATGACAGAGGATGAGATGGCTGGATAGCATCATCGACGCTATGGATATGAGTTTGTGCAAACTCAGGCAGATAGTGAAGGACAGGAAGCCTGGTGTGCTACAGTCAACGGGGTCACAAAAAGAGTGGGACATGACTGAATGACTGAACAGCAAACGGTTGTCTACTTTCATGAAATAAACAATGCCAAAACTTAGTGGCTTGAAGTATGGATTTTAATTTGCTCGTGACTTTGTGGATGAAGCAGGCAGGATGGGCTCTGTGTTGTGCACACTTCTGTTTTACGTGCTATCACCTGTGGTGACTCAGTAGGGCTGGGAGATCTATTCACATTTCTGATACATTTGTACTGGCTGATGCCTAGAAGCAGAGCTGGGGCTGTTGGTTTGGGCCTCAACTCTTCCTCATGTGGATCTCCCCAAGGGCTTGCTCAGCTTCCTCGCGGCATAATAACCAGCATCCAGGAGTGAGTGTTCCTAGAGACAGGAAGTGGAGGTGTCCTGTCTCTTAACGTGTCACTTCTGTCGTACTCAAAGTAGTCATAGAGCACACAGACTCAAGAAAAGTGGGTGCAGACTATAACTGTTAATTGTGGGAGAAATGCAAAGAATGTATGATCATCTTTAGCCTGTCACAGTTAGCCTTTTGTCCAAAAATTATTTACATTGCACCCATATGCAAAATACATTCACCTCCCCAAACCCAAATTTTGTATCCCAATACGGTATCGGGTTTCAAAACAGGATCCAGGATTTCATATTGTAAATTAGATTTAGGGGTTGAGGAGCCTTCTAACATGGAAGAGCGAGTTGGTTCTGACTGCTGGCTGGGAGCTTAGCCAGGTTAGTCCTCTCCAGGAGGCAGCTGTGGCTTTCTTACAGCATGGTGGCTGACTTCCAAGACTGAGTCTTCCAAGAAACACGAAGTGGAAGCTGCCAGTCTCTGCAGGCCTGGAGCAGAAACTGGCACAGAAAAACTTCCAATATATTCCATCAGTCAAAGCAGTCACAAAGCCTATCCAATTTGATGGGAGGAGCATCAGGGGATTCGTGACTCTCTTTAATTTGTGTATCTGGTCTTCTCATAGGGCAGAAAGATGAATACTCAGGCAATATCCCATACTGTCATTTGTGTGATTCTCATTTAAAATTAAATCCTTTCAAAAGCTCAGAAAATGTAGACAGTGCTATAAATGGTATCTTTGAGTAGGTACTAAAAGATATCTCTGAAAACTGTAAAATCACGTTAAGACTGATTAATTAATCTAAGGGTCAGTCATCCTAATGGCACAGAGGTCTTGCTTCTAGAGTGCAGAAAGAGAAGGCAAGTGCATTAACCCCAAGGAGTCAGGAGCAGAAGGGGCAATAGAACAAATAAAACCTCAGCACTGAATGGAGAGCTGAAATTAGAGGGATTCAGCTTAAACATCCATTGGATGGATAGTAAGGCTAAAAATATAAGTTTGAGGTCACATTCAGGTGGGATTCAGGGATTCCCTGGTGGATCAGATGGTAAAGCGTCTGCCTGCAATGTGGGAGACCTGGGTTCGATCCCTGGGTGGCGAAGATCTCCTGGAGAAGGATATGGCACCCCACTCCAGTATTCTTGCCTGGAAAATCCCATGGACAGAGGAGCCTGGTGGGCTACAGTCCACGGGATTGCAAAGAGTTGGACACGACTGAACGACTTCACTTTCACTTTCAGGTGGGACACAACAGGAAGTAAGAACAAGGGGAGGACAATAAGGAACTATTGCTTACCGTCATAAGTAGGAATGTGATACCGCCTTCTGAATATTTCCTTCAAATCCCACTAGGAATATTTAGTTAGACTTGTTTTTAAAGTAACATGGTCAGAGCCAAAAGAAACAATGAATGATTTTCTTCCTCTGGACATTAAATGTAGATAATTATATATTGCTGGCAGTAGCACATTTCTTCAAATATTATGTAGAAAAAGTAGATAACCAAAGTCCAGATTTCTCACTTGTACTTTTTTGAATACAAGAGGATACATTAGAGGATATTCTTTAAAGTTTGCTTGTGAGAACTCTGATTGTTTTCTTGCCTACAGAAGTGTAAGACTGGACAGAAAGAAACACAGGCAACCAGATACAACAGAAGAATCTATTTTTGAAAATTAGTATGACCACTATTATTATCATTTATCTTCTTTGCAAGGGCAGAAAAGGATTTAGTTGGTTCTAACTCCTGCTTATCCTTCAAGACAACTACTTTTATTTTCTTTAGAAAGTGTTTCTCGATGTCTTATCATTCCTTTTTTTTTTTTTAAGAAAAAACTTATTTGTTTACTTATCTGGCTGCAGGGTCTCCGCTGAGGCATGTGTGATCCAGTTCCCTGGCCAGGATGAACCCCAGGGGAACCCTGTTTCCCTGCAAACAGACCTCTGGACCATCAGGGAAGTCCCCCATACTTTATAATCTGAGTTAGAGATTTTCTATGTTCCATTAATCATTCTGTGTCTAATATTATACCTTTCATAATGTACTTAAAAAATTGTACTTAATTGTTTTTTCCCAATAAAAATGTGCATATAGTAGCTGTTTCTTACTGTCATAGATCTGCTGTGTCCACTATGGTAGCCATATCTGGCTATTATTTATTAATAGATTTAAATATAGAGTGTTTAAATGTGCATTAAATTAAAATTCAGTCCCTGAGATGCATCAGCTACACTTCTGGGGCACAGTAGCCTATGTGGCTAATGGCAACCACATGGGAAGGTTTAGATGTAGAATATGCCCGTATTCATAGCAATTCTGTCAGAGTGCTGCTCAAATAATAATTTTTGTGGAATAAAGGAAAAATGCCTATGGCTTAACATTATTATAGTTATTTGGTCCTCATGTGGGAAATTATACATGTATACACAAACAGTTTATATATATTAATCTTGGATTTTCTTGGCATGATATTAATAGCTATTCATGAAATATAAATTAAACCTTGGACATACTAAATAGAAGCATTTTAATTCACAGAAATGATTAATGGTCACACAGGTAAATTCTATTTGTTCTTAAAATTATTTGGACAGTCTGGCTTGGTTAATGTCTGAGGTAAACTAATCTTAAACTCTTTCATGGGCCATTTTGAGGACCCATACTGAGGAAAATGGAGTGGGTAAGAGGGTAGATCTGTATAAATCATCATTCCAAACCTTAATTTAATTCACACTGAAAGATGCCTTAATATTTTTTGATAGCAATTAACTTAAGTTATGGGCTTCCCATGTGATGCTACGGATAAAGAACCCACCTGCCAATGCAGGAATTATAAGAGACCTGGATTTGATCCCTGGGTCAGGAGGATCCCCTGGAAGAGGGCATTTCAACCCACTCCAGTATTCTTGCCTGGAGAATCCCATGGACAGAGGAGCGTGACAGCCTACAGTCCAGGGGGTTGCAAAGAGTTGGACATGACTGGGCTACTAACTCTTAAGATATAACATATTTTCAAGAAGCAATCAGCGAGACAGTGATATAATGAAAACTGCTCAGAGTTTCCAAAATTTCTTTTCAGACATGAAGGGGTCTGAGTCCTGTTAAACAAGCATAGGAATCAGCAACTAAATGACAGAATTTTCTAAGGCCCTATTTTTAGCTGTTTGGAAAACTATAGAAATGACCTTATAAGTTGTTCTCTTCATTGACCCATATAAAAAGATAACAGTGATGAAACAGCTGAAGGAGTGTGCCCATGAGTCCTTAGAGAGACCTGTGCTCTTGCTTAGTGACTGTCTAGATGTATGCATTTTGCTTATTCAGCTGGAAAAGTATATCAGAGTCTTAATCCTAAATGAAGAGGAGAGAGAAAACCCCCATGCTTTGGAAAATATGAGAGAAAGAAAATTAAATATTGACCGAAGAAGAAAATTTCTAATTGGATCGGAAAAGTTAATTCATTATGAAATAGAAAATGAGGCCATATCTCAAAGTGGTCTCAGATACACAAGCATTTACTAGTCATATTTTTCCATTATGGATTGCTACCTATGGCAGGGTAAATTTTTCATTTTCCCTATATATGTGTTCCTATGTTACATGCTTTCTCATCTCTCCTGTTATTTTATAAATGGACTAAGTAGAGCATACTCCTGGTAATATGCATCCAAAGTATCTGTTTCTAACTGTAATAATTATGTAAAAAGAGTTTACTGCTTTTGCTTACATTTGCCTGAAACTCATATATCCAGATCTTTATTTTACCTTATGTCTTCTTAACCTTTTTTTTTTTAATTTCACATTTTATAACCTGAATCCTTATGCAATGCTCTTTCATATCTACCCCTATAAACTTTAGGCCCTCTCTCCTGAACTACAAAGTAGTCTTTAGCTGTACTTAAGTTTTTTATTCCTTGCTTAGATGATCTGATGTGAATATGTGGGTGTTGGAATAATAAGAACTTGCAGAGTAAAAAAAAAAATCCATGCATTGGAGTTTATCCTAACATAAAATATAAGTCTTATTTTTTGAGAACAACAATATACATAGTAGGAATAAAAACAAGAGCTTTAGTTCTATTCTTTGTATCAAAATTGTTATATATTAAGATTTTTATTTTATGTGTTAAAATTCATAATCTACCTGAGCACTATAATATCTTTAATTTGGTCATTATTTTTAGTCAACTTGCACAATTACTAATGGAATTTTCTCCATTATTGACTTCACTGATGACTCAGCTGTATAGAATCCACCTGCAATGCAGGAGACTTTGGTTTGATCCCTGGGTTGGGAAGATCCCCTGGCATGGGAAATGACAACCTGCTTTAGTATTCTTGCCTGGGAAAACCCCATGGACAGAGGAACCTGGTGGGCTACAGTCCATGGGGTTACAACGAGTTAACTGAGTATGCACACACGTACTCCATTATCAGGTATAAAATTGTGGAATTTGACCTGGTTCCTTCCTACTTACTGCTTGAGACTGAATCCGATTCTGCAGTTATCACAGATGTGATAAAATTTTTAATTGACTTTAGCCATCAAATATGATTTTAAACATAGATGGACTGAATCTACCATAAAACTTTTTTGCTGTAGTGGTAGTCTTTCTCAGCTTGCAGGCTTCATCAAAAATTTTTCAAGGTCATTTTCTATTATAGGACATTGGAGAGCACAGGTAATTGGACTTTGGTTAGTGAACAGTTACTTTTTGGAAATATAGAGGGCCTTTTTATTGGAGAGGGAGCCTATGAAGTTGTCAGTATTTGAGAACAACAGAAGCTCTTGAATCTATTTTCAAACTACAGTTTCAGTGACCTTTCTGAAGCACAAATAAAATGTGAGTGTATCACTACTCTACTTAAAAACGTTCATGGATTCCATAACCCCTAAATTCCAAATTCCACAGCAGGGTTTTCAAGTTTAAAATGTTTCCTAATTATTTCTCCAACTAAGTATCCTACCACTCCCTGCCACTTATTTGCTGTTCTTTCTACAGCAAGCAGCTTGCAGTTTGCAAATAACCATACTGGTTCATTCTTAGGCCCTTGCCTGTATGCTTTCCCACTGCCTTAGCAACTCACCCACCATGTCTTCTTTCCATCCCCAAACATGCACTTAGCTTCTGCTGTTTTGTTTGATTTACAAATATCTGCTCAATTTTTTTTTTACCTTTGTGATAAGTTATCTGACCACTGTCTCCTCTACATAAAAAACTAAACAACTGGAATTGTCCCCTTTTGAACCTGGAATAAATAAAGAGGAAGGAAAAGCAGGCATTTTAATCGGCAAAGTAATGTCTCTGCTTTTTAATATGCTGTCTAGATTGGTCATAGCTTTTCTTCCAAGGAGTGAGCATCTTTTAATTTCATGGCTGCAGTCACCATCTGCAACAATTTTGGAGCCCAAAAAATTAAAGTTCCATCACTTCATGGCAAATAGATGGGGGAACAATGGAAACAGTGACAGACTTTATTTTCTTGGGCTTCAAAATCACTGAAGATGGTCGCTGCAGCCCTGAAATTAAAAGATGCTTGCTTCTTGGAAGAAAATCTATGACCAACTAGATAGCATATTAAAAAGCAGAGACTAATTTACCAACAAAGGTCTGTCTAGTCAAAGCTATGGTTTTTCCAGTTGTCATGTATGGATGTGAGAGTTGGACTATAAAGAAAGCTGAGTGCTTAAGAACTAATGTTTTTGAACTGTGGTGTTGCAAAAGACTCTTGAGTGTCCCTTGGACAGCAAGGAGATCAAACCAGTTAGTCCTAAAGGAAATCAGTCCTGAATTTTCATTGGAAAGACTGATGCTGAAGCTGAAACTCCAATACTTTCACCACCTGATGCAAAGAACTAACTCATTAGAAAAGACTCTGATGCTGGGAAAGATTGAAAGCAGGAAGAAAAGGGGACGACAGAGAATGAGATGGTTGGATGGCATCACTGACTCAATGGACATGAGTTTGAGCATGTTCCAGGAGTTGGTGATGGACAGGGAGGCCTGGCATGCTGCAGTCCATGGGGTCACAAAGAGTTGGACACGACTGAATGGAACTGTGAATTTTGTATAATTTTGTAATAAAAATTTTTGTTTTGAAAGAATGAAAGTCACCGGTAGAGTATATATTTAATCATTTGCATAGGACATCAATTTTTAAACTTTATTATCAATATCAAAATGCTAATACTAAAAAACTGAGCACTAAAGCAGCATAACTGAAGGATACATATGGTTAAAATTATAGCAAAGGACAGTTATCTTAATCCATTATGATTTTTGTGGAATGAATTCAAGTATTTCTTTAAATTGTGTATTTTATATTTATATTATGGGGATATTTTGGAAGTGGAAGACATAATTTTGATCCTTAAGAACATTATAGTTTGGCATGATGGCTTCACAATACAGGGAAATGGCACATTTTGGAGACAAACATTCTAGGGATGAAATCTTGACTCAGATAGTTCCTAGCTATAATATTTTGAGCGAGTTGCCCTTTTCTAAGGCTCAGAGTCTTCACCTGAAAAAAAATCAGGATAAAATTACCTACCTACCAGGATTTTTGTTGTATTTCTTCTCCTCCTCTTTTGTAGGCCTCCCTGTGTTGACCTGTAGTCCAAACAAGAGAGCTTATTCCATAAATGTCTATTCTTGTCTGCTCTTTTTCTCTCTCTTCACATTTGCACACGTGATTCCACGACTCACAACATCTTTATTACTATATATTCACTGATGAATCCCAAGGTTACGTCACCAGGCTGGACTGTGAAACTTTTGAGTCTGAAACTTCTTTCCCACAGTCACTTGGTTCCCACAGGTGCCTCATACTGAAACTGCATAATTCAGTTCCTCATTTTCTGCTGTGCTTCACTCTCAGGCTTTTTCTCAATACTACCAATACTGATATGCTTATCATCACTTTACCAGGAAAATCTCTCCAAATGGCACTTTATCCCTGACAGTTCTCTTAACTCTCCTTATGCAACAGACTTGCATGGAATATGAAGATGCCATCCACCAGTATAGTCATGCTTGGAAATGAGAAATCAGACTATCACACTTCAGGTTAAAGCTTCCAAAATATCCTGCTTCCCAGAGTATATTTATTATCTTAGTTGGACATGATAAGGCCATATATGAGCCGGTACCTACTTATATCAATAGTTCTAGACATTTTTCCTCTCTCTTTTGGAATCCAGTAACATGCAGGTTTTAGAATTAACTTGTTTTTTTTTTTTATATGGACTTCCTTAGTGGTTCAGTTGGTAAAGAGGCTGCCTGCAATGTGGGAGACTTGGGTTTAATCTCTGGGTTGGAAAGATCACTTGGAGAAGGGAATGGCAACCCACTCTAGTATTCTTGCCTGGAGAATCCCATGGACAGAGGAGCCTGACGCTATTACAGGCCATGCTGTTTCATAGCTCTAAACGTGCCTGAACTTTTCCTTCTTCTTAGAATATCTTTCAAGTCTTCTCTGGGATTTAGTCAAAGCATTGTTTTACTCAGAAGGGCTTCTCTGGATCTCTAAGTTGAGTTTAGCTCTCCTTTTCTTTAGCACCTATCACATCTTCATGGAATTATTTGCTTATATACCTACTGTCATCCAACGGTCAACATATATGGTTGTGGTATTTGAAGGGCAGCTTTTTGTCTCCTTTATTTTATGTCCACTCAGCATCTAGCAAACTACCCACCAGGATTTGATGGCGCTAGGCTGTTCAGTAGTTGGCATCATTCAGACTCTAAAAAAATGATTGTTAGAAGCAGCTGGGGTGAGGGACTTTGTCCAACTCTATCACCATTAACTACTTTCAAAAATCATCCCATTAAATATATCTGCTTAGTAAAAAATAGTTGTTACTAGACGATGGTAGATTTTAGATAAATTCCTTAGGCTTCAACTTCCAACCAGAATGTCATTTAAGCCCTTTGGATCTGCAAATTGTGGATATGTCATTGAACATTGATTATGGTAATTACTTAAAACCAAAATGATTCAGTTGGTTTTTAATCAAATGGTTAACTGCTTTTATTATAATTATCATACTGAGATTTACCACTGTTCCATCACAAATTACTTTTAGTTGCAAAATTTTAAAGGCAAGAAATAGATATTATCAAAATGGTAAAAAAATTATTCCACAGTTATCTATGTGAGGTAACTTAATTTCTGAAGATATATCCTCTTCATTATTTAAATAATGGTCCACTACCAACCGAATGCTGTACTGTTAACAGATATGATAGTAAGACCAAAATGGAATGAAAATGTACCAAAAAGAAAAAAAAAATGAGTAATGTAACAACCTTACAACTCTAAACTTAAATTACTTTCTGCTAACCTTGCTACTTACATAAACAAATGCTGTTTATATAAATATGAATAATCATATTTTGTTCAATTAAACTTTTTTCTAGACAAAAATTTAATAAACATCCATTGCCATAATCTCAAATAGCTGTTTAGGTTCATATTATTTGAGTCAAAATCTATTTTGGTTCAATATGTCTAAGTGTAAACAGGGAATAAAAATAGCCTCTTTTTTTTTAGTTGCTTTTTAATGTTTCATCAAAGAAACAGTTTATCAAAGAAAAATTTTCAGTGCCTCAATACTTACCAATGGGTTATTTACTCTGCAAATAAAAGTATCTTTACAAAGCCTGCCACAATTTTTTTAATAGTGCTAAATGGACTAACAACTTGCATTGAGTCCATTGGCAGCTATTGTTAAGGAGATACCTATTTGAAGAAGGACAGGGCTCAACCAAGGATGTGATTCATGGACTTCAAATCTCCAATTATAAGAAGGTATCAAATAGAACCACTAAATCAATTAGTTGGGAAAAAAAGAGCAGAGTAATTTTAACAACAGGAAGGAACAGAGAAAGGAAGTAATTATTATAGTTCTATAGCACTTATCTTGATTATAAAGAACAATTCGTTAGCTATTATGAGGCAGTGTGTCTTGTTTACCTCCCCCTTAATGGAGACATCTTAATATGTTCTGAATTTCTGCCAAAAAACTCAATCCCAATATACTGAAATAAGTGACCATTTACTGATGTAAATGATTCTATTGAAGGTGCATTTTTTGGCTTCAACCAGCAAATCATTAGAGTTGATCACAAAAATCATAATCAAAATGTTTATTCATAGTTTTATTTCTTTCCGAAAATGTTAGTTCCTAGTTAAACTTTTAGATATAAGATTCATCAACAATGATGCTTTTTAAAACCTAGGCTTAAACATATTATAAATGAAGATGAAACCACTTATTAAAAAAAAAACACCAACAAGAAATTACACTATACACCATGAAATGATTTCAAACTTACTTGATTTCTAAAAAATGAAAACATATGATTTAAAATGTCAAGCTTTGGGCAGATGAACTAGCGTCCCATAATCTATCATCCAAAATAAACTACATTATTTAGGAAGTTTGTGAAGGCAGACAAGCTAAAATCATGCTTTATAAATTAAAAGGTTTATACTAAAGTTAAAGTTAATGTCATGAACTCAAAGTGACATTTTAAAGATGTATATGTAGGCTATTGCTTTTTATTTAGTGCTATGAAAATAGCTTCATATTTTCAAACTCTGCTGTCAGTTTTTGTTAAAATCACCTGGCCAGTTAAATAAAATTAATGAGAATTTATGTCAACAGTATTGATGAAGGAAAAAGAAAGTTATTGAGAAATATATACAGGATGATATTATGTGGAGGGAGACAATAAATGTGTATGCATATATAATGTGTATTAAAGGAAACTTTCATATTAAATGCACATATACTATGAATTAAAGGAAATTTTCATATTACATGTCCATTGTTTTTATTTTTTTTAAATGTTCAACATAAATTCCCTCTGAAATTAGAAAAAAAGCCTTTTTTTTCTTAAAGTAAGGTCTATATATATGTAAGTAGTAAAACTCACTCAGTGAGATTTCCTTGATACCTTCTCTAAAATTCACCCACTTTACATATTCCTCCTTCCTTGATTCAATTTTTCTCCTTGGAATCATGCATCATCTCCTTGGAATCATGCATCTCCTTTGAAACATGCAAAATAAGATATTTTGCCTTTTTTATCGTGTTTATTTTCTGACTTGTCATTAAGAATATAACTCCAGGAAGGTAGAGATTTTTATCTGCTTGTTCACTACTGAATATCTGGAACCAAAACTTTGACCTATAATAAGAGGATGCTTAATGAATGAATGGGCTTCCCTGGTGACTCAGTGGTAAAGAATCTGCCTGCAGTTCAGGAGATGCAGGCTCAATCCCTGGGTCAGGAAGATCCCCTTGAGAAAGAAATGGCAACCCACTCCAGTATTCTTACCTGGGAAATCCCATGGACAGAGGTGCCTGGTGGGCTATAGACCATGGAGTTGTAAAAGAGTCAGACATGATTTTGTGACTAAACAACAAATGAATGTATATATAAAGTTTTATTCATTAATGCACTCAAAATACATATATGTACGTACTAATATATGCATATTTGTATTACATAGAGAGTCATGTCCTCCTACTTTTGTCTAATTCACTATCTGCTTTTAAAGAAGGGAAAAAAGAAAACCAAAAACAAAAATTTCCAAACCTCATGAAGAATGCTGTTCATGTAAATAACATCTATTTTTATAACACGTGACAACGCTGAGCGAGTACTCTGTGAGCACATTTGAAAAGTAATCTCTGAAACCATGCAAGAACAAATGAGGCATTTGATATATTTATGATTATAGGCATAACTGTTGCTGCCAAGTAGACATATATCTGATTTTTCAAAATGCATTTCATTTCTATTGTGGTCTTTGAAAATAAAGCACTTTTCCATGATGCTCTGTTTGTATCCTGCTGAGGACAAATATATATCTAGAATCAAAAATATGTCAGACATAGGGAAAGTTGCCCTTTGTCAGAATCATAAGGCTTTTGAATTTAATCTATGAAGTTAGTTGATTCACAAGTACTCTTTTTTTGCCTACAGAGTTAAAAGTCTGCAACGAAGGTTGTGGTTCTTGAAGTCAGAATCACAGGCTGACTGTTATATACATATATCAAGAAGATGCTACCTGGTTTTCTGACCTTGCTAAAGCATATAATTTGAACAGTTTAGTGAAAAATTGTTAAGAACCAACTATGTACAAGACACTGTGGTAAATCCTAGGGAGGAATACAGAGAAGAGCACCACACGGTTCTTCCCAGTAATACATTACATCACTGCCATCTACAACAGCTGCTATTTTTAAAGCACCCTTCATATACCAGACACTGTATCTTGAAATATCCCTTTTGGACAATGTATTGTAATCATCATTTTACATTTTTAGAAGAATTTGAGTTTCAGATAGTTTAAGTAGTCATTTCAAAATTACTTGATGTTAATCATCTCTTGTGTATGCTCAATCGTGTCCAATTCTTTGTGACTCCATGGACTGTAGCCTGCCAGGCTCCTCTGTTTATGACATTTTCCAGGCAAGAATCCTTGGCTGGGTTGCCATTTCCTTCTCCAATCACCTCTTGGAGAATATGCCTATTGCTATGAGAACTGCTTCCTCACCTATAATAATAGATATGATTTACACTTGCATGTTTATATGCGATCCTTTTGTTGCACTAAGAATAGGCACCAGAATTCACCTAGACTATTATTGTTCTCTTAGGAATATGAAATTGGGATTGAGTGAGTCCAGTTCATTTGACCAGACTACTTAAAGTCACCTGAAATAAAGTCAGGATCTGACGCTTTATCTGCAAGGAGAAGTAGAAAGTGCCTGGCTGTAAGGAGAAGAAAGAAGCAAGTCTGTAAAGAAAAAGAGAGGTGAGCTACCTTTTGAGAGTATTTTGATTTCCTTTGGTTAAAGTAAGTTACATTTGATTATTGGTGACTTTCTTATTTTGAGAAAGTTCTAAGATCTAAGTTCAAAATCATTGACAGCTATGAGGTAGTAATTTGCTAGTATTCAAATCAAGCTTTCAAATTAGTGTGTCATTGTTTATATGTCAAATTATTAAAAATTTTAATGAGGAGTTAATTTATTTAATATGCCCACTCATTTTTCTCTATGCTGATACATGTTCATCGTGATTGCCAGTTTCCTTTATACATTTTGCTACATAAAGTCATTCGTGAACACTGAAGTAACCATTATATATCAAATTTGGATCCTCTCTGGTGTATAATTTTAATATTATGTCATTTTTAGTTCAACACCATCATATATGTGACCTATCATTTATCTTATAAGAAAATAAAATTTTACAATACTGAACCTGAGGCTCTATAGAAATGATCGACTAAAAGATAATATTGATATATTTAGAAGGTATAAATAGCCATGTGTTTATGTCAACTGGGAGATTTAATGCACATAAATGTTTTTAAATTTCACTTCTGTTACAGATTATTCTCACAGTACATATGGGAGACAGCGGTCCATTTGAAACACTACCGCTTCTTGTTGCTTACTACTGCTGCTGCTACTAAAACCACTATTACCACCACCAAATCCACCACCACTACCATGACTAACACTTAGAGTAATATTCATCTGTGACAGCACTGTTACAAAAATCATCTCAGAGCTCTGGTCACCAATCAGACATTAGTTTCTACTGCTCATATTTAAAGTTGGTACTCTATTATCTTCGATTTGGGCAAGTCACTAAAACTGTTTGAAAGAAATTTTCCTTATTAGTATAATTTCAGAACTTTTATAAAAAGTAAATGTGATGAAGCACACGAAAGTGCTTTCTGAAACATACAGCATTGTACACATTTAATCATTTATGCTATGCTCTAAGTAAATGCTTACCATTAGGGTTATTAACTTTAATTAATAGTATAAAAAGTTACACTTTTGATAATTGGGAAGTTACAATTTGTCCTGCAGCAATCAATTATGAATGGAAATTTCTACTGTTTCTATTTTCCAGGGTATTTATTTTTCACTCACTAAAATGATCAGGTAATCATCCTGAAAAGATATAGAATAGCTACACTATTATTTCAGTAACTTTTATACATGTGTGGCACATTTTAATTGCCATCCCCACCAGTATACCCAAAGTTGCCATTTGGTATAATGAATTCCTGAATTTCTTCAATATGTTTCACATCTATCCACATGAAATGAAAATTTCTGTTCTGTAATTAAGGATGCAGAATACTCCTTTTAAATAAGGATTTTATCAGCCTGTATAACTAATGATAGAGTCATCTAAATGACCAGTTGGCATCATTAAATTTACCAACTACTGTACTATCATCAATTCCAATTAAACGCTAAATATGTCTCTCACCAACCTGTAAACACATTTTCTAATTGGGAAGTCCCATCATGAGTAAACTTAATGGCGCCAAGTTGAACATTTAGTAGTTTAGTGAGAAATCATTTGGCTTTGAAGATATTCCTTTTTCTATCCCTGACATGCATTGCAGTTGGAAATACCCATTTGATAAAGATCGTTAGAGAAACATACACTAACTTCATACAAAGCAAGTTCAGTAGATTTAGCAGGGATCATAGATATCTTTTTGTGTTGGCAGAGCAACTGAATTCAAGTTATGAAACTCCAAAAGGAGATACTGAATAGTCAGCATGAGTAGGTCAGACAAATAAAATTATCAAGAGTTTTATCCTGGAGAATTTTTTTTTCCCATAATTTAGTGAAAAAGTTTGGACAGCCATCTAGCCTTTTCTAATTCTCTTGTTTCCTTTAAGCACCTACTGCTACTGCTACTGCTAAGTCACTTCAGTCGTGTCCGACTCTGTGCGACCCCATAGACGGCAGCCCACCAGGCTCCCCCATCCCTGGGATTCTCCAGGCAAGAACACTGGAGTGAGTTGCCATTTCCTTCTCCAATGCATGAAAGTGAAAAGTGCAAGTGAAGTCGCTCAGTCGTGTCCGACTCTTAGCGACCCCATGGACTGCAGCCTACCAGGCTCCTCTGCCCATGGGATTTTCCAGGCAAGAGTACTGGAGTGGGGTGCCGTTGCCTTCTCCTTTAAGCACCTAGAATACTGTCAAATATGTAGCAGAGGTTTGTTGAAGAAATGAATAAATGAACCACAGAACTAGCTCAATGACAGTATCATTTTCTTGTTTGAACATCTTTGAGAGCTGAGGATTGTCAATAAAAATAATATCATCTAATATATATTGAGCTAATTATGTCCTAAGGGCTGTAAGAATGTTTTACATGGTGTATACTTTGACACTCACAATAATCAAAAATGGAATCAGCCAAGATTTTATTTAGACAGAAACCAGACACCATTATATCAAAATGGAAGGAATCAGGGTCTTCAGAACAATTTAAGTGTTAGAGATGTGATGGTTTCCAGGAATGACTCCAAGCCTATAACTGAGCCGGTCCACTCAAAGTAGCCACCACTTTGCCACAACTGCCTTCAACAGCCTCAGAGCTGCAGACATTTCCACATTTTTACTAACTAGCAGAAAACAGCTAAAGCAGCTGGAAGATAGCCTCTGTTCCATTTATGCTTTCCAAATCTCAGAGAAGTATATTTAATTGGTAGTGACTAGTTTTTTCATCCAGAAATTCAGCTGCAAGGAAGTCTAGAAAATGCTGTTTTTAGCTTTTTAGCTTTTTCTGCATAGGAAGGAATGAGGGGAAATAGGTAGGAAAAGATTCTGAGTGCCACCACATGTGTTCATCACAGACTTTATTATTCAAATTTCCGGGCACAGAAATTATGAACCAGGTAGTTCAGATAACTTGCTCAGGATGATAGAGATAGCATGCAGTGAAGCAGGGGTTCCAATCTAGGTATATTCATAGATTAAAATGCTAGAATAGGCAGTAGAAAGAGCAATATGAGAATTTCAAAATTTCAAGGGCTTATGTTAACAAACTGTAAGATGTCTTCATTATTTTAGAATAGCCACAGCCTGTAGCATTTAGGTCACAGTGCAGAGGTAAAAGAACAGCTCATGGACCATAGTCATACAGATTGTGATGCAAGTCACAAATGCCCTTTACATAAATGCTATTTTTGGTGAGGAATACTTAAGTTGTGAGGAAAAGAAGGGGCTCTTGATTAGAAAAATAGATGATTTTCCATTTGACCAGGATAATTGTTTTTCATCCTTTGTATATTTAACAAGACATATTATCTTCTTAACTGTTAAAACTAGGCTACATGTCTTTTATTGTTCTTATACTTGTGCCAATCGTAAAACATTAAAAAAATGTAAGCTACTTATTGCTATCTGTGTGCCTTACAAACTAAGTTCCTTGAGGGCAGAGACTCTACTTTGATAATAAAATAGCACAAACACTGGCACAAAATATAGTGATAATAGAAACTGATATGTATTTTAAATTGATACATTTTGTAGACAATGTGCTGATACATTTTATGCATATTGTCACATTTATTTCTGATAATAACTATAAATAAGGTAGCATAATTTTCATGATTTTACATAGAGGAAAATGTGAGACTTTGAGAGGACGTGAAGCTCAAGGTCATGACTAAAGTGTCTTAGAACTGGCATTTGAATTGCAAGCAGTCTGACATTAGAATGCCTACTTTTAATGTGATGTGAAAACTGCATTCTATCAATTTTAAGAAACATGAAAATTATGACACAAATCTGAAGCATTTCATTTTGCTTTATGAAAGTTTTAATCATGAAAATTTATTATTTATTCAAAGAAGAGAAGTTGATTAGCTCTAAAAAAGATGGATAATGGCATCTCTGTAGACAAAATGAATGAAAACAATTATTTGCATAATATAGAAGATGAAAACAAAGTAGCATGGAAAACAGTTACATTTTTTTTTTACATTTGACTATGCTGGTCACTGTATTAGAAATTTAAGTATGTATTATTTCCCCTAATCTTCCCAAAAGAACTGTTGACTAAATTGATGCTGAGTTAGACATAATCAGTTCAGTTCAGTCACTCAGTCGTGTCCAACTCTTTGAGACCCCATGGACTACAGCATGCCAGGCTTCCCTGTCCATCACCAACTCCTGGAGTTAACCCAAATTCATGTCCATTGAGTCGGTGATGCCATCCAACCATCTCATCCTCTGCTATTCCCTTCTCCTCCCACCTTCAATCTTTCCCAGCAACAGAGTCTTTTCAAATGAGTCAGTTCTTCACATCAGGTGGCCAAAGGATTGGAGTTTCAGCTTCAACATCAGTCCTTCCAATGAATATTCAGGATTGAGTTTCTTTAGGATGGACTGGTTGTATCTTCTTGCAGTCCAAGGGACTCTCAAGAGTCTTCTCCAACACCACAGTTGAAAAGCATCAATTCTTTGGCACTCAGCTTTCTTTATAGTCCGACTATCACATCCATACATGACCACTGGAAAAACCATAGCCTTGACTAGACAGACCATTGTTGGCAAAGTAATATCTCTGCTTTTTAAAATACTGTCTAGGTTGGTCATGACTTTTCTTCCAAAGGGCAAGCATCTTTTAATTTCATGGCTGCAGTCACCATCTTCAGTGATTTTGGAGCCCCCCATAAATCAAGTCTGTCACTATTTCCACTGTTTCCCCATCTATTTGCCATGAAGTGATGGGACCAGATGCAATGATCTTAGTTTTCTTAATATTGACCTTTATGCCAACTTTTTCACTCTCTTCTTTCACTTTCATCATGAGGCTCTTTAGTTCTTCTTCACTTTCTGCCATAAGTGTGGTGTCATCTGTATATCTGAGGTTATTGATATTTCTCCGGGCAATCTTGATTCCAGCTTGTGCTTCATCCAACCCAGCATTTCTCATGCTAGAGTGGTGGCTGCACATCACTGAAGCTGCCATGAGGAGATACCCCATGTCCGAGGTCAGAAAAACCCCAGCAAGATGGTAGGATAGATGAATTCACTTTTAGAATCAAATTCCTTACCTGCCAGAGATGTTCAGAGGGCTCAAATAAACCTTGTGCATACCAGGACCCAGGGACCCCACAGAGACTGATACGGAACTGTGTCTGACCATCTCCTGTGGAGGTACAGGTCAGCAGTGGACTGCTGTAGGGGCAGGGGCTCTGGGTACAGCAGACCTGGGTATGGCATAAGCCCTCTTGGAGGAGGTAGCCATCATCCCCACCACAGAGCTGCCAGAACTTGCACAGCACTGGGAAATAGACTCTTGGAGGGCATAAACAGAACCTTGTGTGTGCCAGGACCCAGGGGAAAGGAGCAGTGACCCCACAAGAGACTGACCCAGATTTGCCCGGGAGTGTCCAGGAGTCTCTAGCAGAGGTGTGGGTCGGTGGTGGCCTGCTGGAGGGTTGGGATCACTGAGTGTAGCAGTACATGCATGGGATCTTTTGAAGGAGGTCACCATTATTTTCATTACCTCCACCATCGTTTGGCTCCAGGTAAATAGCAGGAAGGGAGCCCAGCTCCACCCATTAACAGAAAATTGAATTAAAGATTTATTGAGCATGGACCCTCCCATCAGAACAAGACCCAGTTTCCCACTCAGTTTCTCTCATCAAGAAGCTTCCTTAAGCTTCTTATCCTTCTCCATCAGGGGGCAGACAGACTGAAAACCACAATCACAGAAACTAACCAGTCTAATCACAGGTATCACAGCCTTGTCTAACTCAATGAAACTGAGCCATGCTGTGTAGGGCCACCCTAGATGGACGGGTCATGGTGGAGAGTTCTGACAAAAAGTGGTCCACTGGAGAAGGGAATGGCAAACCACTTCAGGATTCTTGCCTTGAAAACGCCATGAACAGGATGAAAAGGCAAAAAGATAGAACACTGAAAAATGAACTCCCCAGGTGTGTAGGTGCCCAATAGGCTAATGAAGATCAGTGGAGAAATAACTCCAGAAAGAATGAAGACGGAGCCAAAGCAAAAACAACACCCAGTTGTGGATGTGACTGGTGATAGAAGCAAAGTCTGAAGCTGTAAAGAGCAATATTGCATAGGAACCTGGAATGTTAGGTCCATGAATCAAGGCAAATTGGAAGTGGTCAAACAGGAGATGGCAACACTGAACGTCGACATTTTAGGAATGAGTGAACTAAAATGGAATGGAATGGGTAAATTTGACTCAGATGACCATTATATCTACTACTGTGGGCAATAATCTGTTAGAAGAAATGGAGTAGCCATCATAGTCAACAAGAGTCCAAAATATAGTACTTGGGTGCAATCTAAAAAATGACAGAATGATCTCTGTTCATTTCCAAGGCAAACCATTCAATATCACAGTAATCCAAGTCTTCGCTCTGACCAGGTAATGCTGAAGAAGCTGAAGTTGAACAGTTCTATGAAGACTTACAAGAGCTTCCACAACTAACACCCCCCAAAAATGTCCTTTTCTTTATAGGGGACTGGAAAGTAAGAGTCGGAAGTCAAGAAATATCTGGAGTAAACAGGCAAATTTGGTCTTGGAGTACAGAATGAAGCAGGGCAAAGGCTAACAGAGTTTTGCCAAGAGAATCCATGGGGCATAGCAAACACCCTCTTCCAACAACATAAGAGAAGGCTCTACACATGGACATCACCAGATGGTCAATACCAAATCAGATTGATTATATTCTTTGCAGCCAAAGATGGAGAAGCTCTATACAGTCAGCAGAAACAAGACCAGGAGCTGACTGTGGCTCAGATCATGAACTCCTTATCGCCAAATTCAGACTGAAATTGAAGAAAGTAGAGAAAACCACTAGACCATTCAGGTATGACCTAAATCAAATCTCTTGAGATTATACAGTGGAAGTGACAAACAGATTCAAGGAATTAGATCAGATAGACAGTGCCTGATGAACTATGGACAGAAGTTTGTAACATTGTACAGGAGACAGGCATGAAGACCATCCCCAAGAAAAAGAAATGCAAAAAAGCAAAATGGGTGTCGGAGGAGGCCTTATAAATAGCTGTGAAAAGAAGAGAAGCAAAGAACAAAGGAGAAAAGGAAAGGCATACCCATTTGAATGCAGAATTCCAAAGAATAGCAAGGAGAGATAAGAAAGCTTTCTTCAGTGATCAGTGTGAAGAAATAGAGGAAACCAATAGAATGGCGAAAACTAGAGATCTCTTCAAGAAAATTAGAGATACCAAGGGAACATTTCATGCAAAGATGGGCACAATAAAGAACACAAATGGTATGGACTTAACAGAAGCAGAAGATATTAAGAAGAGGTGGCAAGAATACACAGAAGAACTGTACAAAAAACATCTACATGACCCAGATAATCATGATGGTATGATCACTCACCTAGAGCCAGACATCCTGGAATGCAAACTTGAGTGGGCCTTAGGAAGCATCACTATGAACAAAGCTAGTGGATGTGATGGAATTCCAATTGAGCTATTTCAAATCCTGAAATATGATGCTGTGAAAGTGCTGCACTCAATATGCCAGCAAATTTGGAAAACTCAGCAGTGGCCACAGGACTGGAAAAGGTCATTTTTCATTCCAATCCCAAAGAAAGGCAATGCCAAAGAGTGCTCAAACTACTGCACAGTTGCACTCATCTTACACACTAGTAAAGTGAAGTGAAGTGAAGTCGCTCAGTCATGTTTGACTCTTTGGGACCCCATCGACAGTAGCCTACTAGGCTCCACCGTCCATGGGATTTTCCAGGCAAGAATACTGGAATGGGCTGCCATTTCCTTCTCCAGTAAAGTAATGCTCAAAATTCTCCAAGCCAGGCTTCAGCAATATGTAACCATGAACTTCCAGATGTTCAAACTGGATTTAGAAAAGGCAGACAAACCAGAGATCAAATTGCCAGTATCTGTTGGACCATTGGAAAAGCAAGAGAGTTTCAGGAAAACATCTATTTCTGCTTTATTGACTATGCCAAAGCCTTTGATTCTGTGCATCACAAAAAAGTATGGAAAATTCTGAAAGAGATGGGAATACCAGACCACCTGACCTACCTCTTGAGAAGCCTATATGCAGGTCAGGAAGCAACAGTTAGAACTGGACAAGGAACAACAGACTGGTTCCAAATAGAAAAAGGAATACGTCAAGGCTGTATATTGTCACCCTGTTTATTTAACTTATATGCAGAGTACATCTTGAGAAATGCTGGGCTTGAAGAAGCACAAGCTGGAATCAACATTGCCAGGAGAAATATCAACAACCTCAGATATGCAGATGACATCACCCTCATGGCAGAAAGTGAAGAGGAACTATAAAGCCTCTTAATGAAAGTGAAAGAGGAGAGTGAAAAAGTTGGCTTAAAGCTCAACATTCAGAAAATGAAGATCATGGCATCTGGTCCCATCACTTCATGGGAAATAGATGGGGAAATAGTGGAAACAATGTCAGACTTTATTTTGGGGGGCTTCAAAATCACTGCAGATGGTGATTGCAGCCATGAAATTAAAAGATGCTTACTCCTTGGAAGGAAAGTTATGACCAACCTAGATAGCATATTCATAAGCAGAGACATTACTTTGCCAACAAAGGTCCATCTAGTCAAGGATATGGTTTTTCCAGTGGTCATGTATGGATGTGAGAGTTGGACTATGAAGAAAGCTGAGCACTGAAGAATTGATGCTTTTGAACTGTGGTGTTGGAGAAGACTCTTGAGAATCCCTTGGACTGCAAGGAGATCCAACCAGTCCATTCTGAAGGAGATCAGTGCTGGGTGTTCTTTGGAAGGAATGATGCTAAAGCTGAAACTCCAGTACTTTGGCCACCTTATGCAAAGAATTGACTCATTGGAAAAGACTCTGATGCTGGGAGGGATTGGGGGCAGGAGGAGAAGGGGATGACAGAGGATGAGATGGCTGGATGGCATCACTGACTCGATGGACGTGAGTCTGAGTGAACTCCGGGAGTTGGTGATGGACAGGGAGGCCTGGCGTGCTGTGATTCATGGGGTTGCAAAGAGTCGGACACGACTGAGCAACTGAACTGAACTGAACAGAAGTACAAATGGTACCGAAAATAATACCCAATGTCAATGTTTCATACTATAGTCTTCTTTATGGATAACACTTTAACATGAGAACAGTACATACCTTGTGATTATTGAAATGTCACATAGACCTGATTTTTGTCTATCATTTATCTGTCATGATGATGTGTTAAAACAGCGTGGGACTATACCAGACAGACTTGAGACTTTATAAACCTCATTGAAGCTTTATATTTATGAAGCTCCTACTTTATAAGTTCATCAATAATTGGATGTGGTTAGGACTGCATTGTAGCATTTATTAGAATTAGTTTTAAGTGCATTACTATTTTGTGTTGTTAAAGGCTAAAACATAATAATTCAGAAATTGTTGGCCAAATAATAAATTATCTTTCTTTTCAATTTCTTTCCTAGTCATGACATGTGATTTAATGCTTCATGTGGCTTTTGAAAAATGATGTAGCATTATTGATTTCTAAAAACATTTTATCTCTGGGATCATAAAGCAAACACATATACATATTTCAGGGTGGTTGGCTATTAAGTTGAGCATAATTTTTTACAAGTTGGATATAAACTGAGACCAAGCACTCCTGCTAAAGCATATTTGTTTATCAGGCAGTATGCTACTATTTCAATACATGATCTGTGGAGCCTGGGAAAACAGCAGTCATAGAGACAACAACAGAGTGGTCTCCAAAGGCTTTACTCATGTATTACTATCAGTAAATTGCTTTAGCCCATTCACACACACAAACACATTTATCAATTTTTATTTATGTATGTATATATTTGTGTATTCCACCACTAGACCAGTATACAAAATATATGCATTATAAACCATATATAAAATTAGGAATTAAAATGATTATGCCATACATGAAATAACATTTTCTTGAATTAATTTAATTTAATTAGGTTAAAGAACTTTCTTCCTCCAATTAGACATGATGACTTATGTGTCATCTTGTAAAACTTGTTTGTTATTTTCTGGTGCAATTTTTCAAAGATTTAGTCCAAATTTAGGTAGTTCTACATCAGGTTTTAATGGCTGTCATAACTAAAAAGATTATTTCACAAAAATAGATGCAAATGGAAGAAATGTATCCTGTGTTGTGCATGCTAAATAAATTTTATTCTATCCTTCATTAATGCAAAAATGTTTGTCAATATCTGGTTAATATTTTCCTTGAAATTAAATTGTAGGGCTTATCATTTGAAGACAATTAATTTAATTTTTTAAAGAAATTGGTTGAAAATTTAATGATGCTCAATCTTTGGGCTTCCCTGGTAGCTCAACTGGTAAAGAATCGCCTGCAATGCAGGAGACCCTGGTTCAATTCCTGGGTCAGGAAGATCTGCTGGAGAAGGGATAGGCTACCCACTCTATTATTCTTAGGCTTCCCTGGTGGCTCAACTGGTAAAGAATCCACCTGCAATGAGGAAGACCTGGGTCTGATCCCTGGGTTGGGAAGATCCCATGGAGAGGGAAAGGCTATGCACTCCAGTATCCTGGCCACAGACTCTATAGTCCACAGGGTTGCAAAGAGTTGGACACGACTGAGCCACTTTCACTTTTCACTTTCAATCTTTGAAGATCTGTTATACAAAATAGAATATTTTGTTTCTATTTTTCTGGGATTGATGATTGAAGAGACTTGCAACTAATATAAAATACTTTCAAGAATAGAATTATGTAATGCTTGAAATATGTCCAGATAGGTTTCTTCAAGTCTCCCTTATACCTCATGGTAAGCACAACTGAAACACTTGGATATTACCTATTAAAAAAAAGCATAAGACTTTTGAGGGTAGAGAGACATGGACTGGTTTAGAAACCTGAGGAACAACGCAATACAGAGTTATTGAACTTTTTTTTTTTTTTTTAGCCTCATATATTTAAGACTTAACTTGGAAGAAGCTGACAATCCATAAATACCAATCAGTCCAGACAGCCTCTCTGCCAAAAGCCTGCTCTTTTTAGCAAAGGGATCAGGAAAGCGTCAAGCTAGCAAGACAGAAACTTTTAGATGCAAAGAGCCCTACTTCAGTTCGACACCACAGAAAACATTGTCTTACCATCCCCATTCATACCACGCAAAGAAAAATGGGAAGCCTAAGATTTGTACCTTGTGAGACTGTAACAACATGTCCAGCAACTCCATAATGCAGGTAAAAATAAGCGCAAGCACAGAGCTAGAGTTTCAGTCATGCAGTTATGATGTCATTACCATATATTGTCTCTGGAGAATTTGTGGGGATCCTAGTCCCCAGGGGGATCCCACGTGGCAGTAACAAGTAGTCATAGTGGAGGTCGTAGAAAGTGAAGAGAAGCCATGTGAGCGAATAATACTGAGACATCCCTCAGCAGTGTCAGAAGAGACCATGTGGGAAATTAGAGTACCTTTTTGCATGCAACAGTAACATTGAGACCCTACACTGGATGAACATACCTGACTGTATGCAAGTCAACAAGCAACAGTTAGAACCCAAATGGAATAACGGACTGCTTCAAAATTGGGAAAGGAGTACGTCAAGGCTGTCTATCGTCAACCTGCTTATTTTACTTATATGCAGAGTACATCATGCGAAATGCCAGGCTGGATGAAGCACAAACTGGAATCAAGATTTCTGGGAGGAATCAATAACCTCAGATATGCAGATGATACTACCCTTATAGCAAAAAGCAAAGAGGAATTAAAGAGTCTCTTGATGAAGGTAAAACAGGAGACTGAAAAACCTGGTTTAACACTCAGTACTCAAAAACTAAGATCGTGGCACCTGGCCCCATTACTTCATGGCAAATACATGGGGAAAAAATGGAAACAGTGACAGACTTTACTTTCTTGGGGTCCAAAATCACTGCAGAGGTGACTGCAGCCATAAAATTAAAAGATGCATTCTCCTTGGGAAAAAAACTATGGCAAAACTAGATAGCATATTAAAAGGCAGAGACATTACTCTACTGACAAAAGACCATAGAGTCAAAACTGTTTTGCCAAGAGTCATGTAGGGATGTGAGAGTTGGACCAATAAGAAGGCTGTCAGTCAGTTCAGTTGCTCAGTTGTGTCAGGCTGTCTGTGGGCCAATGGACTGCAGCGTGCCAGGCTACCCTGTCCACCACCAACTCCTGGAGCTTGCTCAAACTAATGTCCATTGAGTTGGTGATGCCATGCAACCATATCATCTTCTGTTGTGCTCTTCTCCTCCAGCCTTCAATCTTACCCAGCATCAGGGTCTTTTCCAATGAGTCAATTCCTCACATCAGGTGGCCAAAGTATTGGAGTTTCAGCTTCCACATCAGTCCTTCCAATGAATATTCAGGACTGATCTCTTTTAGGATGGAACTTTAGGATTGACTGGTTTGAACTCTGTGCTATCCAAGGGACTCTCAGGAGTCTTCTCCAGCACCACAGTTTGAAAGCATCAATTCTTCAGCATTGAGCTTTCTTTATAGTCCAACTCTCACATCCATACATTCTACTGGAAAAAACAAAGCTTTGACGAGGTGAAACATTGTTGACAAAATGATGTTTTTGCTTTTTAATACCTTGTCTAGCTTGGTCACAGAGAAGGCGATGGCACCCAACTCCAGTACTCTTGCCTGGAAAATCCTATGGATGGAGAAGCCTTGTAGACTGCAGTCTATGGGATCGAGAAGAGTCGGACACGACTGAGCTACTTCACTTTCACTTTTCACTTTCATGTATTGGAGAAGGAAATGGCAACCCACTCCAGTGTTCTTGCCTGGAGAATCCCAGGGACGGGGGAGCCTGGTGGGCTGCCATCTATGGGGTCCCACAGAGTCGGACATGACTGAAGTGACTTAGCAGCAGCAGCAGCTAGATTGGTCATAGATTTTCTTCCAAGAAACAAGCGTCTTTTAATTTCACGGCGGTAGTTCACCATCTACAGTGGTTTTGGAGCCCAAGAAAGTTAAGTCTGTTACTGTTTCCATTGTTTCTCCATCTATTTGCCATGGAGTGATGGGACTGGATACCTTGATCTTAGTTTTTGGAATGTTCAGTTTTAAGCCAGCTTTTCCCCTCTCTTCTTTCACTTTCATTAAGAGGCTCTTTAGTGACTCTTCACTTTTGTCCATAAGGGTGGTGTCATCTGCTTATCTGAGATTATTGATATTTCTTCCAGCAATCTTGATTCCAGTTTGTGCTTCATGCAGCCCAGCATTTCGCAAGATGTACTCTGCATATAAGTTAAATAAGCAAGGTGACAATAAACAGCCTTGACATACTCCTTTACCAATTTGGAATCAGTCTGTTTCATCAGGTCTGGTTCTAACTGTTGCTTCTTGATCTGCATACAGATTCCTCAGGGGGTAGGTAAGCTGGACTGGTGTTTGCATCTCTTTAAGAACTTTCCACAGTTTGTTGTTATCCACAGAGTCAAAGGCTTTGGTGTAGTCAATAAAACAGAAGTAGATGTTTTTCTGCAACTCTCTTGCTTTTTCTATGATCCAAGTATGTTGGCAATTAGATCTCTGGTTCCTCTGCCTTTTCTAAATCCAGGATAAATGCCTGGAAGTTCACGGTTCACATACTGTTGAAGCCTGAATTGGAGTATTTTGAGCGTTATTTTGCTAGAATGTGAGATGAGTGCAATTGTGTGGAATTTTGAATATCATTTGGCATTGTCCTTCTTTGGGATTGGAATGAAAACTGACCTTTCCAGTCACGTGGCCACTGCTGAGTTTTCCAAATTTGCTGGCATTTTGAGTGCAGCACTTTCACAGCATCATCTTTCAGGATTTGAAATAGCTCAACTGGAATTCCATCACCTCCACTAGCTTTGCTGGTACGGATGCTTCCTAAGGCCCACTTGACTCTGCATTCCAGGATGTCTGGCTCTAGGTGAGTGATCACACCATTGGCATTGTGTGATCATTTATCTAGGTCATGAAGATCTTTTTTGTATAGTTCTTTTTTGTATTCTTGCCACCTCTTCTTAATATCTTCTGCTTCTGTTAAGTGCATATTTCTGTCCTTCATTGTGCCCATTTTTGCATGAAATATTACCTTGGTATCTCTAATTTTATTGAGGAAGAAACAGAAGGCTAGGCACCAAACAATTGATCCTTTTGAATTGTGGCATTGTATAAGACTCTTGAGAGTTCCTTGGATTGCAAGGAGATCAAAGCAGTCAATCCTAAAGAAAATCAATCCTGAATGTTCTCTGGATGGACTGAATCTGAGGCTGAAACTCCAATACTTTGGCCACCTGATGGGAAGAGCCGACCCAATGGAAAAACCCCTGATGCTGGGACTTTTCCCTACAGAAGCAGAAGATATTAAGAAGAGGTGGCAAGAATACACAGAAATATCTTCATGACACAGATAACCACAATGGTGTGATCACTCACCTAGAGCCAGACATCCTGGAATGTAAAAGTCAAGTGGGCCTTAGGAAGCATCACTATGGACAAAGCTAGTGGAGGTGATGGAATTCCAGCTAAGCTATTTCAAATCCTGAAAGATGATGCTGTGAAAGTGCTGCACTCAATATGCCAGCAAATCTGGCAAGTTCAGCAGTGGCGACAGTACCGGAAAGGTCATTTTTCATTCCAATCCCAAAGAAGGGCAATGCCAAAGAATGTTAAACTACCACATAATTGCATTCATTTCACTGGCTAGCAAACTGATGCTCAAAATTCTCCAGGCAAGGCTTCAACAGTTTGTGAACCATGAAATTCCAAATGTTCAAGCTGGATTTAGAAAAAGCAGAGGAACCACCGATCAAATTGCCAACCTCTGCTGGATCATTGAAAAAGCAAGAGAGTTCCAGAAAAATATCTACTTTCGCTTTATTGACTGTGCCAAAGTCTTTGATTGTATGGATCACAACAAATTGTGGAAAATTCTTCAAGAGATAGGAATACCAGACCACCTGACCTGCTTCTTGAGAAACCTGTATACAGGTCAAGAAGCAAAAGTTAGAACTGGACATGGAACAACAGACTGGTTCCAAACTGGGAAAGGAGTATGTAAAAGCTGTGTAGTGTCACCCTGTTTATTTAACTTATATGCAGATTATGTCATGCAAAACTCTGGACTGGATGAAGCACAAGTTGGAATCAAGATTGCTGGAAGAATTATCAGTAACCTCAGATATGCAGATGACATCACCCTTATGGCAGAAAACAAGTAAGAACTGAAGAGCCTCTTGATGAAAGTGAAATATGAGAGTGAAAATGTTGGTTTAAAACTCAACATTTGGAAAACTAAGATCATGGCATCCGGTCCCATCACTTCATGGCAAATAGAGGGGGAGAGAATGGAAACAGTGAGAGAATTTATTCTTTTGGGCTCCAAAATCACTGAGATGGTGACTGCAGCCATGAAATTAAAAGATGCTTGTTCCTTTGAAGAAAAGCTATGACCAACCTAGACAGCATGTTAAAAAGCAGAGGCATTACTTTATCAACATTTTTTTACTTTACCAAAGGTCCGTCTAGTCAAAGCTATGGTTTTTCCAATAGTCTTGTGTGGAGGTGAGAGTTGGACTATAAAGAAAGCTGAGCACCGAAGAATTGGTGCTTTTGAACGTTGGTGTTGCAGAAGATTCTTGAGAGTCCCTTGGACTGCAAGGATATCCTACCAGTCCATCCTAAAGGATATCAGTCCTGAATATTCATTGGAAGGACTGATGCTGAAGCTGAAACTCCGGTACTTTGGCCACCTGATGCGAAGAACAGACTCATTGGAAAAGTTCCCGATGCTGGGAAAGATTGAAGGCAGGAGGAGAAGGGGACGACAGAGGATGAGATGGTTGGATGGCATCACTGATGTGATGGACATGAGCTTGAGTAAGCTCCAAGATTTGGTGGTGGACAGGGATGCCTGGCGTGCTGCAGTCCATGGGGTCGCAAAGAGTTGAACACGGCTGGGCAACGCAACTGAACTGAGGACCGGTAAAATGATGACACCAGTGCATTGTATAGAGATATGCATTACTCTATGTGTATAGTAGTACCCAGGGTAATCTTTAAAAGCTGTACAGATACACTCAAAGCACTATAGATAAATCAAAATGAAATTCTAAAAAAGTTCTTCCACAAAAGGCAGGAAAATAAAATAGACTTGAAAAGCTCAGTGCATGGGCTCAGTAGTAGGATAGAAATTAGGGGAAGATTCAGCGAGCTGGATTTTTATGGTTCAACATATCCTGGGTCATAAAAGAAGCCTCATTAAAATTTGAAGAACTGAAAGGAACCAAGAGGAAAAAAATTAAATTGACATATTTAACCCCTAAGTTATCATGAATTAGATTAGAACATATTGTTAAAATGCACTGATTAGAAGACATTGGCAAAGTAAATGAAAAATTGTGACCTATCTACTGTCTATTAAAAAAAAAAAAACCACCTCATTTTAAATATAACAACATAGGTAGATTGGGGAACGCGGGTATACCTGTGGCAGATTCATTTCGATATTTGGCAAAACTAATACAATATTGTAAAGTTTAAAAATTAAATTAAAAAAAAACATAGGTAGATTGAAAACAAAGGGATGGAAAATATATTTCATGAAAAAATATAATTTTAAAATGTATTAGTGGTTTTATATTTATTAAAGAGAGTAACCAGAGTCACAGTGGGACATTACACATAGATAATGCACCGAGAAGATAGCAATCCTAAATGTGTGTGTACCAAAAAACAGAAATGCAAAATATGTGATGTAGAAACTGATGGAATTGAAGAATAGACAAATCCACCATTATAGATGGAGACTTTAACACCTCTTTCACAACGAAACATATAATAATTAGAAAACCAACAAGGGTATAAAAGTAGAGAATACCATGAAACCAACAGAATCTAAAGGATCTTTACAGAACACTCCAACCAACAGGAATACGTTTCTTCAAGTGATCACAAAATGTATACCAAGATATATCATATCCTGGATATAAAACAAACCTCCTTAAATGTGAAGAACTAAAATCAAACACAATGTGTTCTTCAACCAGTGTAATCATACTAGAAATCAGTAGGAAAGATAACAGGAAAACTTCCAAATTGGTAGAAACTGAACACACTTCTAAATAATGAGTGGGTCAAAAAGAAAGTCTCAAGGGGAATCAGAAAGTACCTGGAACTCAATTAAGTGCAAATTTACGCTTGCTCCTTGGAAGGGAAGTTATGACCAACCTAGACAGCATATTGAAAGCAGAGACATTACTTTGTCAACAAAGGTCTGTCTAGCCAAGTTTTTCCAGTGGTCATGTATGGATGAGAGAGTTGGACTATAAAGAAAGCTGAGTGCCAAAGAATTGATGATTTTGAACTGCGGTGTTGAAGAAAACTCTTGAGAGTCCCTTGGACTGCAAGGAGATCCAACCAGTCCATCCAACTTGCTGGAGATCAGTCCTGGGTGTTCATTGGAGACACTGATGTTGAAGCTGAAACTTCAATACTTTGACCACCTGATGTGAAGAACTAACTCATTTGAAAAGACCCTGATGCTGGGAAAGATTGAGGCCAGGAGTACAAGGGGACGACAGAGGATGAGATGGTTGGATGGCATCACCGAATCAATGGATGTGGGTTTGGGTGAACTCTGGGAGTTGGTGCTGGACAGGAAGGCCTGGCATGCTGCAGTTCATGAGGTCGCAAAGACTTGGACACGACTAAATGACAGAACTGAACTAACATATCAAAATTTGTGGACCATAGCTAAAATACTATAAAAGGAAAATTTATAGCAGTCTATGCTCACATTAGGAAAGAGGAAAATTCTCAGATCAAAAACCTAAATTTGCATGTTAAGAGAGAGAAGAAAAAAATAAACCCAAGGCAAAGAGAAGTAACAAAGATAAGAATAGAAATAAGTGAAATTAAAAACTGCAAAACAATAGACAGAACTTTTGAAATGAAGAACTTGTTCTTTGAAAAGATCAATGAAATTGATCTACCTCTCAAAACAGGGCAGAGGAGAGACAGAAGGAGAAAGAAACACAGATTCTATTATCAGGGGCAATCTGGAAAATCCAAGATCAAGGCACTAGCAGTTTCATTGTCTGATGAGAATCTGTTTTCTGGTTCACAGACAGCTGTCTTTTCACTGTAGCTGCACGTGGTGGAAGAAATGAGAGCTCTTTCTAGAGACTCATTTATAGGGTCATTAATCCCATTCACTAAGGCTCTGCCCTCCTGATCTAAACATCCCAAAGGGCCCAGCTCCTAATACCATCACATTGGAGATTAGAATTCCAACATATGAATTATGAGGGGACACAAACATGTAAATCATTTATGAAAAGTGACTATGATTAAAGCAACTATGATTCTCTCTGTTCCGTTTCCATGGACTTTTCCCTTTCTTTGACAACTTAGATGAAGTAGACTAACTGCTTGAAAATTATAAACTACCAATATTAACCCAATATGAAATAGATATTTTGAAGAGGTGTGTAACTATTAAGCCCCAGTAGAGCAAGTAGCTTCTGGAAACTAAAATGTGAAAGTCCTAGTGAGAAGGCCACATGAAAGGATGATGTAAAATTTCGTTCAAGAATACAGCCAGCCCAAGCCAGTATCACCGTGAGAGAGCTGGAGGAACACATATAATTGTGCTGATTTCTTCATTTCATCTCCTGATATTCCTCACTGACCAAGCCCACAGAAAGCTAGAGAACAAGGTAACCAGTGATGAATACATACAGGTCTGCTTCTTTTGGCAGAAAAGTGAAAGCAAAAGGTGCTTAGTCATATCTGACTCTTTGTGAACCCATGAACTGTAGCCTGCCAGGCTCCTCTGTCCATGGAATTCTTCAGGCCAGAATACTGGACTGGGTAGCTGTTCCCTTCTCCAGGGGATTGTCCCAAATCAGGGATCAAACCCAGGTCTCCCGCACTGCAGGCAGATTCTTTACCATCTGAGCCACCAGGAAAGCCTATATAAGGGCAAATTTAGACATTTAGTACACTTGAGATAAAAAGGTATTTCTTACTTATTTCTAAGTTTTCTTCTTGTTGCCATATGTATTGGTACCTTATTTATACTCTAGCATATGAACTCATTTTGTATACAACTCTAAAATATAATGTTCCCTCTTCAACTACACTGAGAGCTACCATGTAGTATCTGATGGAAAAACACTTGTACAATATATTTTTCACTATCCTGCAAAAATATTTATTGCATAAATATATAACCTCTGTCTCAATCTCTGTGTCGCCTCCATATATACACACAGATACATATATATGTGTATACACACATAGCAAATATACATGTTTTATATATATATATATATAACATTCAACATATATATGCACATTATAATTAAGTTTATTACACAGAAACATGTGCAATATGCAGACATGGCAAGAACATGGGAAAATAGATTTTATGTTATAATGCTTGGTGATGTGAATTTTCACTGCCGGTAAATATGATTCTGTGTGTGTGTAAGTTAAAATTTCAAATGAGTACATACCTTCTATAAAGTATATCCACTTCTATAAAGTTATTATTAAGGTGTGGGCAATGTTTTAAGTTCAAGAATGACAGTATCATTCATGATAAGGAAAGATATAGACCAGATTGAGAGTTATTCTACAGTACCAGAATGATGAAATGAATGTGTGTGTATCCATGGAATCAAATATTACGCACTTGTAAAACTTATATTTTAGTGTGTTATTTGTTTGCAATGAATACTTTCAGTATGTATGACTGGGTCTTTTAAAGTATTATGAACTATATAATGTTTAAAATCATGTTTATGTGAAATTTACATTCCAACCCCAGTACTTACTAGCTCTTTAACCTAGGCTAGGTTTCATAGTGTCTATGACTCTCATCTATATACTGGGTATAGAATAAAAACTGTTATATCATAGGGTTATTTTGTAGATTTAATGAAAAAGTGAATACAAAATACTGAATGAAGTTTTGCATATAATGTGTACTCAAGGAAAATGATCAGAGATCCAGGACATTCTGTTGGATTCTCAAGTAATTTCAACATGCAGAATAAATATATAGCTGAAGGTCTAATTTATTTGAGGGGTATGTTAAGTAGTTACTTTTGAAAAGATGTGGATATTAATAGGAAAAATCAGTAAAGGAGAATGTCGTTATCTCTGAGGTCTTTCATTTTTTTGAGAGCATCTGCTTACCTAGAAAATGGGAACTAGAAAGTGATAGTCTAGCACATACTTGATTTTTGTTTCTTAATTTCCTTTGACAGGAAATAACATTTTGATCTACCTCACAAACTGAGTTAAAGTGTGTGAGTCAAGAGAAATTATTTTGCATCCACCCCTTAAGTGAATGCTGAAATTCACGTATTATGAGGATAAAGTTTAATCCGACAATTGGATTGGCTGGTCTTTTTGTCGCCTAGTGTGGTTACGTTTGCCACCCTGCTGCTGCTAGGTGTTGATCTAGGTGTGAGCTAGCAGGCAGGCGAGAGGCAAAACAAGCATATAACGCGAAAAAGTATTTAATGCAAAGTGTGAATATTTGTATCCAAGTTTTTCCTGTGGTCATGTATGGATGTGAGAGTTGGACTGTGAAGAAGGCTGAGGGCCAAAGAATTGATGCTTTTGGACTGTGGTGTTGGAGAAGACTCTTGAGAGTCCCTTGGACTGCAAGGAGATCCAACCAGTCCATTCTGAAGGAGATCAGCCCTGGGTGTTCTTTGGAAGGAATGATGCTAAAGCTGAAACTCCAGTACTTTGGCCACCTCATGCGAAGAGTTGACTCATTGGAAAAGACTCTGATGCTGGAAGGGATTGTGGGCAGGAGGTGAAGGGGACTACAGAGGATGAGATGGCTGAATGGCATCACTGACTCGATGGATGTGAGTCTGAGTGAACTCCGGGAGTTGGTGATGGACAGGGAGGCCTGGCGTGCTGCGATTCATGGGGTCGCAAAGAGTCAGACACAACTGAGCAACTGATCTGATCTGATCTGATCTGAACAAAAAAAAAGAAAGAAAGAAAGAAAGAGCATATTGATTCAGAGGAAAACTGCCTAGTCACACAATACTGGAAAAATATTTTCTGGCAGTAAGTATTTCATATTCCAGTCAAGTATCCAGATTAAAACTGAACTGTTATTTAAAAGCATCTCATATGTAAGGTAGGTAGAATAGACATCTATTTGTGTAGGAGGAAATTGAGTCAACAGAACATCAGTCTTGTTCAAGGTCAAACACTGATTTCCTTCTGGAGTTATGATTGAAATGAACTTTCTGTAGTCACAGCCCTTCATTTTGTGTCTGGTATCAATAGATACAATGGTAGTTATATAATAAACCTGTGTTCTTGCTCAAATGATTACATTAGTATAAAATTTATATGAAAATACTTTTCTTTGCTAAAATGATGACTCTGACTTTTTCTAATAATGATTCATTTACACTGGACATGATTTAGCTTATTACTTAGCATAATAAACAGACCATTAAATATTGTATATAATTGAATTTAAATACATTTCTCTTTATCTGGGTTTCACTGGGCTAGCTTAATTGGCTTTATTAACAAAGACAATTTGTAATAATAATTAAAGATGATGTGTGTAACTTAATTCTTCATCATGAATATTTAACCAGTGCTTTAATTGAATATTTTGATTTAATGATAAAAACAAATCAGGGTAAATGTATAATTATCTTATAAATATGTAGATAATAAAAATTAAAATAGATGATTTAAGTGCTTTATTTTAAAAAATATGTAATTAAATGGCCCTTTGAAGAATTTTTGCCTTAAAAATACACTTAATTAGGGATCAAGATAGCAGAATAAGAGGATCCAGAGCTAACCTCCTCTGATGGACACATCAAAACTACAATTACGTATACAACTATCTTTGAGAATTACCTGAACTTTAGCAGAAAAGATTTTCTCTGACTAAGGATATAAAGAAAGGCCACATCAAGACTGGCAAGAGATGGAGAGATGTGATCTATTCAGAGGCCAAGTTCCTTATATGATGACCCACAGAAAGGAAGGATATTACAACTGCAGAGGTTCCCCCTGAAGAGCAAGAGGTCTCGGCCCAACCTCAGGCTCTCCAGTCTGAGGAGACGAGCATGCATAACTTCTGGCTTTGAAAAGCAGCAGGGCCTATGTCAGGAAAACCAGAGGGCGATAGAAAACTGAGATTCTTTTATTGAATGCACAGACTCACTCACCCTAAGTCCCAGTGCAAAGGTCAGATCAGATCAGATCAGTGGCTCAGTCATGTCCAACTCTTTGCGACCCCATGAATCGCAGCATGCCAGGCCTCCCTGTCCATCACCAACACCCAGAGTTCACTCAGACTCACATCCATCGAGTCAGTGATGCCATCCAGCCATCTCATCCTCTGCCATCCCCTTCTCCTCCTGCCCCCAATCCCTCCCAGCATCAGAGTCTTTTCCAATGAGTCAACTCTTCGCATGAGGTGGCCAAAGTACTGGAGTTTCAGCTTTAGCATCATTCCTTCCAAAGAACACCCAGGGCTGATCTCCTTCAGAATGGACTGGTTGGATCTTCTTGCAGTCCAAGGGACTCTCAAGAGTCTTCTCCAACACCACAGTTCAAAAGTATCAATTCTTTGGTGCTCAGCCTTCTTCACAGTCCAACTCTCACATCCATACATGACCACAGGAAAAACCATAGCCTTGACTAGACGAACTTTCGTTGGCAAAGTAATGTCTCTGCTTTTCAATATACTATCTAGGTTGGTCATAACTTTCCTTCCAAGGAGTAAGCGTCTTTTAATTTCATGGCTGCAGTCACCATCTGTAGTGATTTTGGAGCCCAGAAAAATAAAGTCTGACACTGTTTCCACTGTTTCCCCATCTGTTTCCCATGAAGTGATGGGACCGGATGCCATGATCTTCGTTTTCTGAATGTTGAGCTTTAAGCCAACTTTTTCACTCTCCACTTTCACTTTCATCAAGAGGCTTTTGAGTTCCTCTTCACTTTCTGCCATAAGGGTGGTGTCATCTGCATATCTGAGGTTATTGATATTTCTCCCGGAAATCTTGATTCCAGCTTGTGCTTCTTCCAGCCCAGCATTTCTCATGATATACTCTGCATATAAGTTAAATAAACAGGGTGACAGTATACAGCCTTGATGAACTCCTTTTCCTATTTGGAACCCCAAGTGCAAAGGGAACCACTTAAAAAGTGCCTGGGAGAAGGATATTCATTAATTCTCCCTACACACTAGCACATCTGCAGCAACCAAGGTCCAGCCATAATAGCAAGGTTTACATGGCCCACAGAGGACATACCTCTGGTGCTGGTGGCCAGGGAATATTATGCGGCTGAGCCCCACAAAACATCTTCTACTTAAGGCCTTTTTTTTTTTCAATACTGAGAGATATAGCCAATTTACCTAATATAGAGAAGCAAAAAAGAGATTTAGGCAAAATTAGGAGACAAAGGAATACTTTATAGATGAAAAACCAAGACAAAACTCAGAAAAGGGACTGAAAAAAATGAAGATAAGCAATTTTCAACATAAAGTGTTCAAAGTAATGAAGTGAAGTCACTCAGTCGTGTCCAACCCTTTGCTACCCCATGGAGTATAGCCCACAAGGCTCCTCTGTCCATGGGATTTTCCAGGCAAGAATACTGGAGTGGGTTGCCATTTCCTTCTCCAGGGGATCTTCCCAACCCAGGGGTCGAACCCAGGTCTCCCACATTGCAGGCAGATGCTTTAACCTCCGACCCAAAATGTTTAGTGAATGTGAGAGAGGAATAGATGAACTTAGAGTATCAGCAAGAGGTAGAAAATATTTTTTAAAAATCAAAAGTGAAGAATACAATAAATGAAATGAAAAATACACTAGAGGGAATCAACAGTAGATCAAAGCATGCAGAAGATCAGAGCAGTGATCTGGAAAATAGTATAGTGGAAATCACCCACTTGGCATAGCAAAAAGAAAAGAATAAAAAAACAATTAGGATAGTTTGAGAGACCTCTGGGACAACATCAGGTATACTAACATTTACATTACAAAGGTCCTGAAAGAAGAAAGAGAGAGAGAGAGAGAGAGAAAGAGGCAGAAAACCTATCTGAAGAAACAATGGCTGAAAACTTTCCTAACCTGGTGAAGGAAATTGACATCTAAGTCCAGATATCACGGCGAGTCCCAATGATTAACTGAAAGACACCCACACTAAAGGACATTATAATTAAAATGTTAAGAGTTAATGGCAAAAAGTGAACCTTAAAAGCAGCAAGAGAAATCCCCATAAGACTATCAGCTGATTTTCCAATAGAAACTTTATTGTCCCCAAATGACTGGCAGAATATAGTCAAACTAATGAAATGGAAAAACTTACAACCAAGAATACTCTACGCAGCAAGGTTATCATTCAGAATTGAAGGAGAGAGAAAGAGTTTCCCAGACAAGCAAAAGCTAGAGATCATCACTGCTAAATTAGCCTTACAAGAAATGTTGAAGTGTTTTAATAATAAAGGGATCAATCCAACAAGAGATGTAACATATTTGTAAATATACATGTAGGCAACATCAGTTCAGGAAAACCAGAAGAACACAGTTCCGGCCCCAGTTCTGTTTAACTGTGTGACAAGGAAAATTGCATTTAGAGGCCAGTTCACTAACCTCTCTGGACTTCAGTTTACTCAAAGAGAAAAGAAGTAGAGACAGAAGGAAAGAGATGGGGATGGGGAGAGAGAGAGAATGTGTGTATATGTGTGTTATATAAATATATTCTTCTTTTTGGATCAAAGTTCTCTAAAATAATTTGATAAAAACCTATAGGCCATCTACATAGATAAGCAGTTTTGCTTTTCATTTTAGCAGTTCAGGATGCCTAGATGATAACTTCCATGGATACCATTAAAAAAACAAAAACAAAACAAAAAAAAACCCTGAACTACATTGTAACATTCTTTCCCATTGGAGATTTATAGTTATTTTTTGGCCAGGTTCTAATATAAATTTATTAATGATAACTCACAGACAGATATGTGTGATATAACCCCAGTCAGATATTTCAGATTCAGGAGTACTCATACTGTGTTTTATGAACAGCAGTCTTTAATTACTGAATTTATCTATAATCATAATCCCATCATAGAGTTAATGATAGATTCTTCTCTTACATCCCAAGAATAATGGCAGCACTTGAAAGAGTGGGTCAACTAGTAAACAATTGAAAGGTTTGTAGATTGACTTCTGTTAATGAAAATAACAGCATTAAGAGTACTTGGTAGAGTCTATCTATACCTTCTGAGAATTACTAAAAGCTCAATGCATTTCTTCATGTATTAGGCTTTTTAGAAGAGATCAGTTTATCATGACTATATTCAGTGTACACATGAAGTTAAACAATTAGAATTCAATAAAATTATCTTTAAACTCCTGTGATGTATTAGATATTCTGAACATGATAGTGGTTAGAATCAGTTTAGTTCAGTTTAGTCAGTCATGCCTGACTCTTTGTGACCCCATGAATTGCAGCACGCCAGGCCTCTATGTCTGTCACCAACTCCTGGAGTTTACCCAAACTCATGTCCATTGAGTCGGTGATGCCATCTAACCATCTCATCCTCTGTCGTCTCCTCTCCTCCTGCCTTCAATCTTTCCCAGCATCAGGGTCTTTTCAAATGAGTCAGGTCTTTGCATCAGGTGGCCAAAATATTGGAGTTTCAGCTTCAACATCAGTCTTTCCAATGAACACCCAGGATTGAGTTCCTTTAGGACGGACTGGTTGGATCTCCCTGAAGTCCAAGGGACTCTCAAGAGTCTTCTTCAACACCACAGTGGTTAGAATGATGCAGACTATTTCCCTAACTATAATAGCCAAAAATAGTTCATAAATTATATTAGTACTACTATGGGCAAGAATCCCTTAGAAGAAATGGAGGAACCCTCATAATTAAAAAAGAGTCCAGAAGGCAGTACTTGGTTGCAATCTCAGAAATGACAGAATGATTTTTCTTCATTTCCAAGGCAAACCATTCAATATCACCATAATCCAAGTCTATGCCCCAACTGCTATTGCCAAAGAAACTGAAAGAGAACAGTTCTATGAGGACCTACAAGACCTTCTAGAACTAACACCAAAAAAAGATGTCTTTTTCATCATAGGGGACTGGAATCCAAAAGTAGGAGTTCAAGAGATATCTGGAGTAACAGGTAAGTTGGGCTTGGAGTACAGAATGAAATAGGGCAAAGGCTAACAGAGTTTTGCCAAGAGAACCCACGGGCCATAGCAAACACCCTCTTCAAACAACACAAGAGACAGCTCTACACATGGACATCACACTAGATGGTCAGTACCAAAATCAGATTGATTATATTCTTTGTAGCCAAAGATGGAGAAGCTCTATACAGTCAGAAAACACTAGACCAGGAGCTGACTATGGCTCAGTTCATGAACTTCTTATTGCCAAATTCAGACTGAAATTGAAGAAAGTAGGGAAAACCACTAGACCATTCAGATATGACCTAAATCAAATCTCTTACAATTATACAATGGAGGTGACAAATAGATTCAAGGGATTAGACCTGATAGGCAGAGTGCCTGAAGATCTACAGACAGGGGTTCGTGACATTGTATAGGAGTCAGTGACCAAGACCATCTCCAAGAAAAAGAAATGCAAAAAGGCAACATGGTTGTCTGAGGAGGCCTTACAAACAGCTGAATAAAGAAGAGAAGTGAAAGGCAAAAGAGAAAAGGAAAGATATATCCATCTGAAAGCAGAGTTCCAAACAAAAGCAAGGACAGAGAAGAACACCTTCTGAAGTGATCAACACAAAGAAATAGGGGAAAACAGAACAGGAAAGACTAGAGATTTATTCAGGAAAATCAGAGATTCCAAGGGAATGTTTCATGCAAAGATGGGGACAATAAAGGACAAAAACCAGAAATGTTTGGACCTAACAGAAGCAGAAGATATTAAGAAGAGGTGTCAAGAATACACAGAAGAAATACAATAAAAATCTTAATGACCCAGATAACTGCAATGGTGTGATCCTTCACCTAGAGACAGATATCCTGGAGTGTGAAGTTGAGTGGGAGTTAGGAAGCATCATTATGAACAAAGCTAGTGGAGGTGATGGAATTCCAGCTGGGCTATTTCAAATCCTAAAAGATGATGCTCTTAAAAGGCTGCACTGAATATGCCAACAAATTTGGAAAACTCAGCAGTGGCCACAGAACTGAAAAATGTCAGTTTTCATTCCAATTTCAAAAAAGACAATGCCAAAGAAAGTACAAACTATTGCACAACTGCACTCATTTCATACAGTTTTACTCATTTCACATGCTAGCCAAGTAATGTTCAAAATTTTCCAAGCTAGGCTTCAACAGTACATGAACTGAGAACTTTCAGATGATGAAGCTGGATTTAGAAAAGGCAGAGGAACCAGACATCAAATTGCCAACATCCATTGTATCATAGAAAAAGCAAGAGAATTCCAGAAAAACATCTACTTCTGCTTCATTGATTATGCTAAAGCATTTGGCTATGTGGATCACAACAAACTGGAAAATTCTTCAAGTGATGGAAATACCAGACCACCTAACCTGCCTCCTAGGAATTCTGTATGCAGGTCCAGCAGCAACAGCTAGAACCAGACATGGAACAACAGACTGGTTCCAAATGGGAAAGGAGTATATCAAGGCTGTATATTATCACCCAACTTATGTAACTTATATGCAGAGTACATCAAGTGAAATGCTGGACTAAATGAAGAACAAGCTGGAATCAAGATTGCCCATAGAAATATCATTAACCTCAGGTATACAGATGACACCACTCTTATGGCAGAAAGCAAAGAGAAACTAAAGAGCCTCTTGATGAAAGTTAAATAAGAGAGTGAAAAAGCTGGCTTAAAACTCAACATTCAAAAAACTAAGATCATGGCATTTGGTCCCATCACTTGATGGCAAATAGATGAGGAGAAAATGGAAACAGTGACAAACTTTATTTTCTTGGGCTCCAAAATCACTGCAGATAGTGACTGCAGCAATGAAATTAAAGGATGCTTGTCCCTTGGAAGAAAAGCTATGACAAACCTAGTGAAAGTGAAAATTCCCCAGTCTTGGCCAATTCTTTGTGAAAACAAGGACATTACTTTGCTGATGAAGGTCTGTATAGTCAAAACTATGGTTTTTCCAGTAGTCATGTATGGATGTGAGAGTTGGCCCATAAAGAAAGCCGAGCACCAAAGAAATGATACTTTTGAACTGTGGTGTTAGAAAAGACTCTTGAGAGTTCCTTGAACTACAAGGAGATCAAACCAGTGAATCCTAAAAAAAAAAAAAAATAATAATAAAATAAAACAAATAAACAAAAAAACAAGTCCTGAATTTTCATTGGAAGAACTGATGTTGAAGCTAAAGCTCCAATACTTTGGCCACCTCATGAGAACAACTGAGTCATTAGAAAAGACTCTGATGCTGGGAAAGATCGAAGACAGGAAAAGAAGGGGACAATAGAGGATGACATGGTTGGATGGTATCAGTGATTCAATGGACATGAGTTTAAGCAAGCTCTGAGATCTGATGATGGACAGTGAAGGCTGGCATGCTGCAGTCCATGGGATTTCAAAGAGTCAGAAATGAGTAATGTGACTGAACTGAACTGAACTGAGAGTGGCAGTATAAAGATGTTTAATAAATTCAAAGCAAGGTATTTTCCTGTTTTTTAAAAAGGTGAATATATGTTTCTATAATCAAAACCTAATATTAGACAGTGATGGGCTGTTTCCCACATTGTTTCATCCGTTGGTCATAGGCATATAAAATTTATTATAGTAAGCATAATCCTCAATCAGATAAATTTGGGAGACCAGAATGGGGAGCTCTCATGCCACATAAGGGGGAGGAAGCCTTCCCTCTGGGAAGGAGAAAGCCCACTGGGAAGAAGTCTCTTCTTTCCTGGCAACATTCCAGCCTATGAAAAGCCATGGATTCTTTGTTTATGGTGTGTGTGTGTGTGTGTGTGTGTGTGTGTGTGTGTGTGTGTGTTAGTCAATCAGTCATGGCTGACTCTGCGACCCCATGGACTGTAGCCCACTGGGCTTCTATGTCCATGGAATTCTTCAGGCAAGAATACTGGAGTGGGTTGCCATTTCCTTCTCCAGGAGATCTTCCTAACCCAGGGATTGAACCCAGGTCTTCTGCACTGCAGGCAGATTCCTTACTGCCTGAGCCACCAAGAAAGTCCTTCCTGTTTATGACAGCCCTCCCACTTTTCTGTTTTCCTCTGTTCAAGAGTTCTCCTTCCCTTGCTGTGCCTTGACATCTCCATAGCCTACCAAGGTTGTCAGCCGTGAATTGCAATTCTTTACTGATTTAAAAAAAAATAATTTTTGTTGGGGAAATATCTGTTGTATGTCAACAGTCTGCATCAGCTTACACTACTTTCATCCATTCTTAGATGAAGAATAGTTCTCAATGTAACCTAAAGAGTTATAAAATTTACAGGTGAATTGTTGGACTCCTCTCTAGAATTTCAAAGCCATCTGTGGCTCAGGTGCACTAAAGAATCTGCCTGCAATGCAGGAGACCTGGGTTCAATCCCTCAATTGGTAAGATCCCCTGGAAGAAGACATGGCAACCCACACTAGTATTCTTTCCTGGAGAGTCTCCATGGACAGAGGAGCCTGGCGGGCTACAGTTCATGAGGTTGCAAAGAATTGGACACAACTGAGTGACTAAGCACTGCACAATACTAGAATTTCTAGAACCCTATTTTTGTTTTGTTTGGTGGACTTACTGAAGACTTAAGCCCTGGAGACAGCTTCTCAAATAGCTCTGAGTGAGTGTTCTGTATGGGAGGAGCCACATATGTAGGAGTTTTTGCATAAAAACAAAAAACAGTTGCTTCATTTGCTATTATTTTCTCCCATTCTGAAGGCTGTCTTTTCACCTTGCTTATAGTTTCCTTTGATGTGCAGAAGCTTTTAATTAGGTCCCATTTGTTTATTTTTGCTTTTATTTCCAATATTCTGGGAGGTGGGTCATAGAGGATCCTGCTGTGATGTATGTCAGAGAGTGTTTTGCCTATGTTCTCCTCTAGGAGTTTTATAGTTTCTGGTCTTACGTTTAGATCTTTAATCCATTTTGAGTTTATTTTTGTGTATGGTATTAGGAAGTGTTCTAGTTTCATTCTTTTACAAGTGGTTGACCAGATTTCCCAGCACCACTTGTTAAAGAGATTGTCTTTAATCCATTGTATATTCTTGCCTCTTTTGACAAAGATAAGGTGTCCATATGTGCGTGGATTTATCTCTGGGCTTTCTATTTTGTTCCATTGATCTATATTTCTGTCTTTGTGCCAGTACCATACTGTCTTGATAACTGTGGCTTTGTAGTAGAGCCTGAAATCAGGCAGGTTGATTCCTCCAGTTCCATTCTTCTTTCTCAAGATAGCTTTGGCTATTCGAGGTTTTTTGTATTTCCATACAAATTGTGAAATTATTTGTTCTAGCTCTGTGAAGAATACCGTTGGTAGCTTGATAGGGATTGCAGTGAATCTATAAATTGCTTTGGGTAGTATACTCATTTTCACTATATTGATTCTTCCAATCCATGAACATGGTATATTTCTCCATCTATTAGTGTCCTCTTTGATTTCTTTCACCAGTGTTTTATAGTTTTCTATGTATAGGTCTTTAGTTTCTTTAGGTAGATATATTCCTAAGTATTTTATTCTTTCCATTGCAATGGTGAATGGAATTGTTTCCTTAATTTCTCTTTCTGTTTTCTCATTATTAGTGTATAGGAATGCAAGGGATTTCTGTGTGTTGATGAAGCAACTGACAAACAACTAATCTCAAAAATATACAAGCAACTCCTACAGCTCAACTCCAGAAAAATAAATGACCCAATCAAAAAATGGGCCAAAGAACTAAATAGACATTTCTCCAAAGAAGACATACAGATGGCTAACAAACACATGAAAAGATGCTCAACATCACTCATTATCAGAGAAATGCAAATCAAAACCACTATGAGGTACCATTTCACACCAGTCAGAATGGCTGCAATCCAAAAGTCTACAAGCAATAAATGCTGGAGAGGGTGTGGAGAAAAGGGAACCCTCTTACACTCTTGGTGGGAATGCAAACTGGTACAGCCAGTATGGAGAACAGTGTGGAGATTCCTTAAAAAACTGGAAATAGAACTGCCTTATGATCCAGCAATCCCACTGCTGGGCATACACACTGAGGAAACCAGAAGGGAAAGAGACACGTGTACCCCAATATTCATCACAGCACTGTTTATAATAGCCAGGACATGGAAGCAACCTAGATGTCCATCAGCAGATGAATGGATAAGAAAGCTGTGGTACATATACACGATGGAGTATTACTCAGCCATTAAAAAGAATACATTTGAATCAGTTCTAATGAGGTGGATGAAACTGGAGCCTATTATACAGAGTGAAGTAAGCCAGAAAGAAAAACACCAATACAGTATACTAACGCATATATATGGAATTTAGAAAGATGCTAACAATAACCCTGTGTACGAGACAGCAAAAGAGACATTGATATATAGAACAGTCTTATGGACTCTGTTGCAAAGGGAGAGGGTGGGAAGATTTGGGAGAATGGCATTGAAACATGTATAACATCATGTATGAAACGAGATGCCAGTCCAGGTTCGATGCACGATACTGGATGCTTGGGGCTAGTGCAATGGGATGACCCAGAGGGATGGTATGGGGAGGGAGGAGGGTTCAGGATGGGGAACACATGTATACCTGTGGCGGATTCATTTTGATATTTGGCAAAACTAATACAATTATGTAAAGTTTAAAAATAAAATAAAATTAGAAAAAATAAATAAATAAAATAAAACAAAAAACAGGTTATCAGAACATCAGCAGATTACTATTAAAGTAAACCAGACATCTCAAGTTAATGAATTTAGTGTTCTCCTATGTATGGGAAGATGCGAGAGTCTGGACTTATAGAAATTATTCCTTTGATAAGTACCTTAACTATTGAGGGCCAGTATCCTGTTTTTCTTCATCATGAATCCCTTCAAGGTGCTACGTTGGGAGTGACTGTAGTAGCTAAAGGCTTGATGACCAAAACGTTCTTTATTTACTGATATGGTAAGCAACATTCTTGATCTACATGGGAAAGAAAGGAAGTATCTAATTATTATCTCCACTCAAATACTCAAATGGTCATCAGTCAGTATGGGACTTCCCTGGTGGCTCAGAGTGTAAAGAAACTGCCTGCAATGCAGGAGATACAAGTTTGATCCCTAGGTCGGGAAAATGCCCTGGAGTAGGAAATGGTGACCCACTCCAGTATTCTTTCCTGGATAATTTCATGGAAAGAGGACCCTGGTGGGTTACAGTCCATTGGTCACCAAGAGTTGAACATGACTGACCGACTAACACTTTCACACTTGCATCAGTCACTATAAAATGAGCTTGTCTTTCTATTTTTTAAAAAGAAGCTGGCTCTTACTATCCTAAAATGAACCTGTATTGTATCTTTTTATTTCAAAAGTGATATCCATTTTGTTGATAGCAACAAAAAAAGATTAATGACTCATTTTTCTTTGGCTATTAATAGCTACAGTTTACATTAATATAGAGAACTTAAATCAGCCTAGAACTGACAATCTTTGGTCAAAAAATATGAGACCTTTTTAAGAGTATGGATGAGGCATTTCAGTGTATTTCTTGACAATATAACAAAATTCAATCCTTTTAAGAATTACCTGATGATTAACTCATTTTTCCATCAAGTATTAGGTGGAAACATGGTATTCTTGGATTTCTTAAAAAATAGCAAAAGAGCAAAATGCCTTGTTTCCAAATCTTTCACTAATTCTTGACATGTAAGGTCTTGTTTGAATATAAATTGAGTATAAATTTATACAGCAGAGTATTTTTATTCCATTTTACATCTGCCTGTAGTGGGACCTAGAAAGGTAAAATCAGATTTGTAAGATCAAAGTTGGCATTCAAATCTAAATGTGTCTGGTTCCAAACACCATCCTTAACCATTACCTTACCCTGCAGGCTTCCCTGGTGGCTCAGTCGGTAAAGAATCTGCCTGTAATGCGGGAGACCTGGGTTCCATCCCTGGGTCCGGAAGATCCCCTAGAGAAGAAAATGGCACCCCACTCCAGTACTCTTGCCTGGAAAATCCCATGGAAGGAGGAGCATGGTAGGCTGCAGTCCATGGGGTCGCAAAGAGTGGGACATGACTGAGTGACTTCACTTTCAGTCGTGTCAGTTTAAACCTGTGATCCCCTCTCTTACCTTTCTGCTTCCCTTGTAGCTCAGTTGGTAAAGAATCTGCCTGCAGCGCAGGAGACCTGGGTTCGATCCCTGGGTTGGGAAGATCCGCACTTCAGTATCCTTGCCTGAAAAATCTCATGGACAGAGGAGCCTGGTGAACTGCAGTCCATGGGGTCACAAAGAGTTGGGCATGACTGAGCGACTAACACTTACTTACTTAACCTGCAATACCTCTTCTTTCAGAGGACTAAGATTTGTGGATCTGGGCTGGGTGTAAGAATGGTTCAGAGAGTGATTTGAGGGGAAAAAAATCCATTTATTTACTGGGGATGGGGATCAAGATTCAGATTACCAACTTCTTGTAGCACCAGCAAAGAGTCTTTCCTCCAACAGTCTAAGAAGTGAGTTTTTATTTTCTAACTTTTAAGGGACCACATTTCCTTGTCACAAATTCTCTGCTGAAGCACATAAAAACTATAAATACTGTCAATTCTTTCTATGACATTTACATAACTCTGAACCAAAATCTTTTAAAAAAGGCATGCAGAAGAAAAATTTTGATCTATCTTATTTATTACTTCATATTTTTAAAATATGACAACAAACTGTGAAAAAATCTTCAAAAGATGGGAATGCCAAACCACCTTACCTGCCTTCTGAGAAACCTATACGCAGGTCAAGAAGGAGCAGTTAGACCTGGACATGGAGCAACAGACTGGTTCAAAACTGAAAAGGAGTACAACAAGGTTGTATGTTGTCACCTTGGTTATTTAGCTTATATGCAGAGTACGTCATGTGAAATGCCAGGCTGGATGACTCACAAGCTGCAATCAAGATTGCCTTGAGAAATATGAACAACTGCAGATATACAGACGATGCCACTCTAATGGCAGAAAGTGAATAGGAAACTAAAGCGCCTCTTGATGAGGGTGAAAGAGGAGAGTGAAAAAACTAGCTTAAAACTCAACATTTGTAAAACTAAGATCATGGCATCTAATCCTATATCAGTCAATGTCAAATAAAAGGGGACAAAGTGGAAACGGTGGCAGATTTTATTTTCTTGGGCTCCAAAATCACTGTGGACAGTGACTGTAGCCATGAAATTAAAAGACACTTGCTCCTTGGAAGCAAAGCTATGACAAATGGCATGTTAAAAAGTGAGGGCATTACTTTGCTGATGAAGGTCTGTAGAGTCAAAACTATGGTTTATCCAGTAGCCATGTATGGATGTGAGAATTGGGCCATACAGAAGGCTGAGTGCCAAAGAATTAATGCTTTTGAATTGTGGTGCTAGAGAGGACTCTTGAGAGTCCCCTGGCTGCAACAAGATCAAGCCAGTCCATCCTAAAGGAAACCAACTCTGAATATTACTGAAAAGACTGATACTGAAACTGAAGCTCCAATACTTTGGCCACCTGATGTGAAGAGCCGACTCAATGGAAAAGACCATAATGCTGGGAAAGATTGAAGAATGGAAGAGAATGGGGTGACAGTGGATGAGATGGTTGGATAGTATCACCAACTCAAGGAACATGAGTTTGAGCAAACTCCATGAGATAGTGAAGGACAGGGACAGAGAAGCCTGGTTTTTTGCAGTCCATGGGGTTGCGAGTCAGACACGACTTAGCAACTAAACAACAGCAACATTCTCTAATAATAATCGCATCCAATTCAGCAGAAATTTTGAAAGACTAAGCTACTTTTGAGAAATAAAAGGCAAGAACGGGCCAATATAAAGAAATAAATAAATCTGTTATAAAAGTCATCTCATCCATATGTTGTCCTTGTCTCCTCTGTACAGATGTTTCAAACACTATTTCCAAAATTTAAAAAAAAATCAAAATTGAATAAAAGCTTTGGGCCAACTAAAAATTAAAAAATAACTATTTCATGAAAGTAAAAAATATATATATATATAATAACAATATATTGGTTTTGAAAATTAAAAGGCGTTCCCATCAAACTTCACAATAAAAAAGAGTCCCTTATACCATTATTAGGGCTTCCCAAGTTACACAGTGGCAAGAAACCTGCCTGCCAATGCAGGAGACATGAGTGATGCCAATCCAGTCCCTGGGTTTGAAAGATCCCCTGGAAGAGGAAATGGAAACCCACTCCAAAAATCTTGCCTGGAGAATCCCATGGACATAGGAGCCTGGCAGGCTGCAGTCCGTGGGGTTGCAGCGTCAGACATGACTGGGCACACACACACACACACACCATTATTAAAGAATAAAATAATAGATGATCTAGAAATGCTAACAGAAGTTTAGCCAAAATGTTAATAGTCCACAAGAGAAATTTCAGATTCAAATTAAAAAGGATCATTTTAAAAAGGATCAATTATTCTATAAATGGAGCAGCAATGGTTTTCTAAAATGGTAAAATTCTCCTCAATATGTGCAAAATCTATTTTAGATGGATTTACTGTTAAAACAGGAAAGACTCACTAAATAATTAGAATACCCCTGAATGTCCTTATATTTGAATGGAAAAATGATTTCTAAGTGTAAAAGTAAGGAAACAAGCAGTAGAAAGTGAAGCAAAATATTCAAGATTTCTGCACATCAGAAGATTTATGAGCAAAATTATAAAGCAAGTGACAGTCTTACCTCTACCTCTCCAAGAGGTCCCATTGAATTGGGTCTTCTGGCTGAAAAGCCAGGCCTGAGAGGCATCCACAAAGCAACAAAGACAGGGTGAAAGGAGAGACTTATAATATCATATATGAAACGAGTCGCTGGTCCAGGTTCAATGCACGATACTGGACACTTGGGGCTGGTGCACTGGGACGACCCAGAGGGATGGTATGGGGAGGGAGGAGAGAGGAGGGTTCAGGATGGGGAACACATGTATACCTGTGGCAGATTCATTTTGATATATGGCAAAACCAATACAATATTGTAAAGTTAAATAAAATTAAAAAATAAATAAATAAAATGCAGTTGCTCTCAAAATTTAACTGTTATCATACTCATAGCAAGTGAGCACCTTCTGTTAGCCAACAGCCAAAATTCTTGGAAAGAAAGAGTCATTGGCCATATGTCTATCTTGCTAATTAGAGAATCAGATCAATTAACAGCTCCAATTCCTTAATGCCTGTTTCAAATCCCCATTGAAATCCCTGTGACTGGAATTGCAATGTGGAAAACAAAATTTTTTTCTTTACTAAATATGCAGAGTTTTACTCTAATTTTAATAATAAAAATTGGATCCAAAATATGTTAAGAATTCCAAAATTGACAAGTTTGAAAAGCATTGAGAGTTGCTTATTGGAAAGTGGTAAACAAATATTAAGTGTGCCAAAAGTCAAGTGCAAAAATAAAGTGAGAAGATATCCAGAGTTGCATAGTCAAAATTTAAATATGTTAAATGTGGTTTAGAATACACGAAGACCTAAAATGTTAACTTGGTAATAAAAATTGTAAAGCTTGCTTTTATCTTGATGTTAATCAGTCTGTCAGTATGTCTGACTCTTTGTGACCCCATAGACTGCAACACATTAGGCTTTTCTGTCCTTCCTTCACTGTCTCCTGGAGTTTGCTCAAACTCATGTCCACTGAGTCGGGGATGTCATCCAATTATCTCATCTTCTATTGCCCACTTCTTCTCACACCCACAATCTTTCCCAGCATCAAAGTCTTTTCCAATGTGTCAGCACTTCACATCAGGTGGCCAAAGTAATGGAGCTTTTATCTACCAGTGTCGGGGGCGGGGGGGGGCAGGGGGGGGCAGGAAAGGGATATGGAATGAGGACTAAGATTCCACTATTAGTTGTTGAATCTAAATGACCACACATAATTAGATGATATAAAATTTCTATATTTCTTTACTATGTTATATGTATTAAAAGAAAGCTCCAGATTTTATTGTAAATATTATAGGAATTGTTCCAGCATTTCTAATTTAATGCTCTTATACTTTAGACAACTTTTAATATCTAAATGTCCTCTGTTGTTCTAAGAGTTTTATTTCTCTGCAGTTTTGAGTTCGACTTTGAGCTTCACTTGTGTAATAATTGGCATGTGCTGGACCAGTGATTTATTAGAATTATAGGGGAGTGAAATTTGCCACCCCCAAATATGTGTCTTTCCCATGAGAATTAATTTAAGCTGATTATTTTTAAGAAACAGAAGAGTCTGGAAGTCTTTCTTTTTATCTCCCCCTGGGTTTCCCTGGTGGCTCAGTTGGTAAAGAATCTGCCCACAATGCAGGAGACCACCTATAGTGCAGGAGACCTGGGTTTGATCCTTGGGTCGGGAGGATTCCTGGAGAAGGAAATGGCAACCCACTCCAGCATTCTTGCCTGAAAAATCCCACGGATGGGGAGTGGCTGGCTACTGTCCATGCAGGGGGTTGCAAAGAGCTGGACACAATATAGATAGAGATATCACCAGAGACATCTTCAGAGAGTATGCATTAGGTGTGGTGGGATGGAGAGATCAGAGTTCATGCTGTGTCCCACTGTCTCAACCTGGAACGAAACATTTGCTTTTCCATCAACTCCAGGTGAAATCGAAGTGGTAAAGAATCTGCCTACTGATATAGGAGACATAAGAGATAGAGGTTCAATCCCTGGTCAGGAAGATCCCCTAGAGGAGGAAATGGTACCCTACTCCTCTGATCCCCTAGAGAAGGAAATGTTACCCCAGAGGAGAAAATGGTACCCTACATGTTTCTTGCCTGGAGAATCCCATAGACAGAAGAATTGGCGGGCTACAGTTCATAAGGTTGAAAAGAGTCAGACACGACTGAGCGTCTGGGCACAGCATCATACACCAATTGCCTTCCTCTCCTTTGAAGTTCAGAACCACCATCCTCAATATTCTCTGCTTGTCTTTAGGTGAAGATGGTATTTAAAATGAAAGTTTCCATTTTGGTGAGTTATTTCATTGTCTTGGGTCTTTCCAGGGTTTTGTTGTTGTCGCTGTCCAGTCACTAAGTAACGTATAACACTTTGCGACCCCATGGACTGCAGCACACCAGGCCTCCCTGTCCCTCACTATCTCCCAGAGTTTGCTCAAACTTATGTCCACTGAGTCAATGACGCCATCCAACCATTTCATCCTCTTTGCCCACTTCTCCTCCTGCCCTCAATCTTTCCCAGCATCAGGGTCTTTTCCAATGAGTCAGTTCTTCACATCAGGTGGCAAAAGTATTGGAGTTTAGCTTCAGGATCAATCCTTCCAATAAATATCCAGGATTAGTTTCCTTTAGGATCGAATAGTTTGATCTCCTTGCAGTCCAAGGTACTCTCATGAGTCTTCTCCAGCACCACAATACAAAAACACCAATTCTTCAGCACTCGCCTTTTTCATGGTAAAACTCTCACATCCATACATGACTACTGGAAAAATTGTAGCTTTGACTATACAAACCTTTGTTGGCAAAGTGATGTCTCTGCTTTTTAATACACTGTCTAGACTTGTCACTTTTCTGCCAAGGAGCAAGTGTCTTTGAATTTCATGGCTGCAGTCACCATCCACAATAATTTTGGAGCACAAGAAAATAAAATCTGCCACTGTTTCCACTTCTTCCCCATCTATTTGCCATGTACCAAGGGACCAGATGCCATGATCTTAGTTTTTTCGCCCTCATTAAGAGGCTCTTTACTTCTTCCTCACTTCCTGCCATTAGAGTGGTATCATCTACATATCTGAGGTTGTTGATATTTCTCCAGGCAATCTAGATTCCAGTTTGTGAGTCATCCAGCCTGGTATTTTACATGATGTACTCTGCATATAAGTTGAATAAGATTGCCAGGAGAAATATCAATAACCTCAGATATGCAGATGACACCATCGTTATGGCAGAAAGTGAAGAGGAACTAAAAAGCCTCTTCATGAAAGTGAAAGAGGAGAATGAAAAGTTGGCTTAAAGCTCAACATTCAGAAAATGAAGATCATGGCATCTGGTCCCATCACTTCATGGGAAATAGATGGGGAAACAGGGGAAACAGTGTCAGACTTTATTTTTTGGGGCTCCAAAATCACTGCAGATGGTGACTGCAGCCATGAAATTAAAAGACGCTTACTCCTTGGAAGGAAAGTTGTGACCAACCTAGATAGCATATTCAAAAGCAGAGACATTACTTTGCCAACAAAGGTCCATTAGTCAAGGCTATGGTTTTTCCAGTGGTCATGTATGGATGTGAGAGTTGGACTGTGAAGAAAGCTGAGCGCCGAAGAATGGATGCTTTTGAACTGTGGTGTTGGAGAAGACTCTTGAGAGTCCCTTGGACTGCAAGGAGATCCAACCAGTCCATTCTGAAGGAGATCAGTCCTGGGTGTTCTTTGGAAGAACTGATGCTGAAGCTGAAACTCCAGTACTTTGGCTACCTCATGCGAAAAGTTGACTCATTGGAAAAGACTCTGATGCTGGGAGGGATTGGAGGCAGGAGGAGAAGGGGACAGCAGAGGATGAGATGGCTGGATGGCATCACCAACTCGATGGACATGAGTTTGAGAGAACTCCGGGAGTTGATGATGGACAGGGAGGCCTGGCATGCTGCAATTCATGGGGTCGCAAAAAGTAGGACAGGACTGAGCGACTGAACTGAAGCAGGGTGACAATATACAGCCTTGACATACTCCTTTCCCAATTTTGAACCAGTCTGTCATTCCATGTCCAGTTCTAACTGTTGCTTCTTGACCTGCATACAGGTTTCTCAGGAGGCAGGGAAGGTGGTCTGGTATTCCCATCAGTTTAAGAATTTTTTCTACAGTTTGTTGTGATCCACACAGTCCAAGGATTTAGCATAGTCAATGAACCAGAAATAGATGTTTTTCTGGAATTTCCTTGATTTTTCTATAATCCAATGGATGTTGGCAATTTGATCTATGGTTATTCTGCCTTTTCTAAATCCAGCATGTACATCTGGAAGCTCTCAGTTCATGTACTGTTGAAGCCTACCTTGAAGGATTTTGAACATTACCTTGCTAGCATGTGAAATGAGCACAATTGTATAGTAGTTTGAGTATTCTTTTGGCATTGCTTTTCTTTGGGATTAGAGTAAACATTGACCTTTTCCAGTCCTGTAGCCACTGCTGAGTTTTCCAAATTTGCTTGCATATTGAATGCAGCATTGTAACAGCATCGTCTTTTAGGATTTGAAAAGCTTACCTGGAACTCCATCACTTCCTCTAACTTTGTTCACAGGAATGCTTCCTAAGGCCCTTGATTTTACATTCCAGGATGTCTGGCTCTAACTGAGTGATGAAATCATAATGGTTATCCAAGTCATAAAAAACTTTGTTTGCGTTGTTCTTCCATGTATTCTCACCTCTTCTTAATCTCTTCTGCGTCTATTAGGTCCTTGCCATTTCTGTACTTTATTGTGCCTATCTTTGCAAGAAATCTTCCTTGGTATCTCCAATTTTCTTGAAGAGAGCACTAGTCTTTGCATTCTATTGGCTTTATTTTTTGCATTGTTCACATAAGAAGGCTTTCTTATCTCTCCTTGGTATTCTCTGGAACTCTGCATTCAGTTGGGTATATCTTTCCCTTTATCCTTTGCCTTTCACTTCTCTTTTTTCTCAGCTATTTGCAAGGCCTCCTCAGATGACGAATTTTGCCTTTCTGCATTTCTTTTTTGGGGGGCTGGTTTTGATCACTGCCTCCTGTACAATATTATGAACCTCCTTCCATAGTTCTTCAGGTATTCTTTTTATCAGATTTAATCCCTTGAATCTATTTGTCTCTTCCACTGTATAATTTTAAGGGATTTGATTTAGGTCATACCCGAATGGGCTAGTGGTTTTCCCTACTTTCTTCAATTTATCCTGAATTTTGCAATAAGGAGCTCATGATCTGAGCCACAGTCAGCTCCAGGTCTTGTTTTTGCTGATTGTATAGAGCTTCTCCATCTTTGGCTGCAAAAAATATAATTTATCTGATTTCAGTATTGACCATCTGGTGATGTCCATATGTAAAGTCTTCTCTTGTGTTGCTGGAAGAGGGTGCTTGCTATGACCAGTGCATTCTCTTGGCAAAACTGTTAGCCTTTGCCCTGCTTCATTTTGTACTCCAAGGGTAAACTTGCCTATTACTCTGGGTATCTCTTTTGACTTCCTACTTTTGCAACCCAATTCCTTATGATGAAAAGGGCATCTTTTTTTTTTTTTTTAATGTCAATTGTAGAAGGTCTTGTAGGTGTTCATAGAACTGTTCTACTTCAGCTTCTTTGACATTAGTAGTTGGGCATATACTTGGATTACTGTGATGTTAAATTGTTTGCCTTGGAAATGAACAGAGATCATTCTGTTGTTTTTGAAATTGCACCCACGTACTGCATTTCAAGGACTCTGTGGTGGCTCTCATGTTAAAGAATCTGCCTGCATTGCAGGAGACCTGGATTTGATTCCTGGGTTGGGAAGATACCCTGGACAAGGAAATTGCAACCCATTGATATTCCAGTATTCTTGCCTGGAGAATTCCATGGACAGAGGGGCCTGGCAGACTCCTCCATGGGGTTGCAGAGTAGGGCATGAGTGAGCGACTAACACCTACACTGCATTTTGAAGTCTTTTGTTGACTATGAGAATACTCCAGTTTTTCTAATGGATTCTTGTCCACAGTAGTAGATATATGGTGATCTGAATTGAATTCACTCATCCCTGTCCTTTTGAGTTCACTGATTCCTAAAATATGGATGTTCATTCTTGCCATCTCCTGCTTGACCACTTCCAGTTTACCATGATTCATAGATCTAACATCCCAGGTTCCTATGCAATGGTGTTCTTTACAGCATTAGACTTTCCTTTTGCCACCAGAGACATCTGCAACTGAGCACTGTTTCCTTCTTTGGCTCAGCATCTTAAGTCTTTCTGGAGATATTTCTTTGCTTTCCCCCAGTAGAATATTGGACACTTTTGACATGGGAGGCTATCCTCTGGAGGCATATCTTTTTGCCTTTTCATATTGTTTGTGGGGTTTTTGAGGCAAGAGTAGTGAAATGGCTTGCCATTCCCTTCTCCAGTGGAGCATGTTTTGTCAGAACTCTCCACTATGACCCGTCCTTCTTGGGTGGACCTGCATGGTATACATGGCTCATAGTTTCAATGATCTCTCCCTGTTGGCTTATTGGCCTAAGGTGGCCCTGACCTGTAGTCTACAGGCTCCATGGTATGGATCGACCTGACCTCTAAAAGGACTGATGCCAATGCATGGCTCCCAGGACTGCTCATGTCAGTGCCCCTGTCCTCATGGCAGGCCAATGCTGGCCCATGACTCTGCAGGAGACCCTCAGACATGCACAGGCAGGTCTGCTTCAGTCTCCTGTGGATCACTGCTCCTTTCCCCTGGGTCCTGTTCACACAAGGCTTTATTTGTGCCCTCCAAGTGTCCCTGTTTCCCCCCAGCCCTGTGGAAGTTCTGTAATCAAATCCCACTGTCCTTCAAAGTCAGGTTTCCTGGGTATTCGTGATATTAAATTTTTTGTTTACTTTTCTCTTATTAAGCTGTCTTATGTCAAATTAATTCTTAGACCAACCAGAAGAAACCAGATAGAGGAGAATTCCTTCCTTCCTGACAGAATCTTCCACAAATTCAAGTATAATCAATAAATCTGCCTGAAATACTATAATGCCAAAAGGTAGATGGTCTCCACCTAACAAAAACACGTAATAATTGTTGAGTTACTGTGTTCTTTCAATTCCAAGAATTAATCTAACTCAAATTACCTCCAAATGCTGCTTTTATTTTAGCATATGTAGAATACTTGTAGCAATTTAACAAAGTCCAATTTGAAGAAATATTTGAATTTTAAAAGGGAGGCAACATCTGGAAGAGTCAAAAACAAGGCAAAACCTTATGAATTAGCATGTCTGCAACTGGAAGACTTTCTTTTGGTCAATATTTTTAAATTTTTAAAACAAATCATAGGCAAATATTAGATGTATTCTGGAAAGTAACACATCACATATGCTTTTATGTACAGAAAATTTAGGATTACGTGTTTCATGAAGACCCTGTTTGTAGAGTTGCAAATTCATGTCTATGTGTTCCAGTGGTCAATATGTCCAGAGTAGTTTTATATTTACAAAGAAAGGAGATATTTTTCATACATATATCCAAACTGGAAACAAGTCAATCATATGAATTTCAAGTTAATGTGTATAATGAACATAATTTTTTGCCTCATATTATTTGTACTTTATTTGTTTTGGATTATATATTGTGTTTGTATAGTTATATAATGATTCTTTATATTACAGAGTTTATTTGCATTACTCTCAAAATATAATTTAAAAAAAAGCAGCTGAAAAATGGAAATAATATACTGGTATAAACTTGCAACATACTTGACAGATAAATGCTTGCACTATTAAAGATATTTATAGAATCTGAAATAAGCACAACTTGAATATCTGAATTGTGAGACAGGCCAAGATCACAGATAGAAATTAAAAATTAAGTGTTAATAACAAAAGATATTTTTGAAACATTATTTTTCTAGACAATGAAAAACGCTAAATGAGAACTGTAAAATATCATTTTTTTAATCCATCATGTCTGAAAATATTCAAACTCAGTATTTATACCAGTATCTGTAAAAATGCTATAAAACTGGAATTTGCAGACATTTTTGATGAGAGTGTGAAAAGATAGAACTTTTGATGAGGAAAATTCAAAAATATGCATCAAAAATATAAAGTTGCTTTAATCCTTTCATCCAATTATATATCCCTAATTATTTCCCCCCAAAAATAGAAAGGTATATGATACAATTTTGAAAAGTATGTTTATTAAAGATATCTTTTAATAAAAGGAAACTTTAGAAATACAACAGGGGATTGAATAAGAGTATTTTTTGTCACTTTACAGTAAACATTTAAAATTACAAATGCTTTTTTTAATAGTTGCTGATATTCCAATATTTAATTTAAAATTACAACAGCAGAATACTTCATTGTGGAGGTAACGTATTTAATTCATCAGTTCTCTGTTGAGGGTCAATTTATGTTACTTTTGTAGGGAACAAAATTTGCCACCTCAAAATGTATCTCTTTGACATGTCAATGAAAAATTATCACTAGTTGATTTTAGAAATAGAAAGTTTTATTTAAGCAAACTTGAGGATTGTAATCCAAGAGACAGCCTTCCACAAAGGTCTAAGGACCATCCTGCCAATTAGAAGTCAATGGACATGAATTTGAACAAACTCCAGGAGATAGTGAAGGACCGGAAAGCCTGGCATGTTGCAGTCCACAGGGTCACAAAGAGTTGGACTCGGCTTAGTGACTGAACAACAAGATTAAGAAGGAAAGTTATCTTGTAGGCATAACACACACTAAAAGGGAGAGAGGAGGCCCAAAAGGGCCAAGAAAAATTTTGTGTTTAAAGTTTTCTCCTCTTCCCATAAAATATGAATTGATTTCATCATGCATTAAGATTATTTCAAGTTGAAAACAATCGAGCTCCAAAAGACTCAAGAAGCATCTTTGGCCTTTTCACTAATGGCCTAAAAGAATTCAAAGGCCCTGTCTGGAGAATAGGGATATCATCAGAGATATCAGCAAAGAATATAGGTCAGGTGCAGTGAGAGTGGAACTTCAGAAGGACCTAGAAAGACCCTATGAATGATAATTACCCATATCAAAAGAACTGCAGGTGAATGCAGTGGTCTCAAGAACAGAAGGGACATGCGTTCCTGCCCTGGTGAGGCACCCCTTCGAGACAGTGGCACAGGCCTACAGCGGTGCCTGGAGTGATAACCCTCAGAGCAGTCAGCTTTGCTGCCAATGCCAGCAACATACTCTAGCAACAGGAACTTTCATTTTTTTCTAGCAGCTCAGTCAGCTCTGGGTTGGTGAAGCCAACTCACCTGAGAAACCAACCTTGTATAAAAGGCACACCTCAACTTAATGTGGACTTTGTTTCTGTCATCTCCTCTTGCCTAGAACAATAGGGTAATTAATATATCAGTTGTTTGGAGTATGTTATTTCTTTATTGGTTTAATAAGAGAGAATTACCCTATAAGCTATAGGCTTGTAAAATTCCCACTCTGAACCTGTGTTAAATAAAAATATTGGCAAGGACCAAAAAGAAAAAAGAAAAGAAACTGCAGCTGAATGTTTCCCAGTATTGAGCGTAGGTGAATGAGTCTTCAAAGGTACTTGAAAGCCCAGAACTTGATACAGCATCAGCAGTTAGCACATGATAAGTGCTGATGAATACATATAGTCATGTAACCACCACTACAGACACAGAAACTTTCAGTCATCCCCATCCTTCAGTGGCCTTTGCAATCAGTCCTTCCTAAACTGTGGCCCTCGGAGAAGGCAATGGCAACCCACTCCAGTGTTCTTACCTGGAGAATCCCAAGGACAGCGGAGCCTGGTGGGCTGCCGTCTATGGGGTTGCACAGTCAGACACAACTGAAGCAACTTAGCAGCAGCAGCAGCAAACTATGGCCCTAAGCTGCTAAGGATCTTGTTTTGTTTCTACCTGTTCTAAAACTTTATATAATAGAAGACTGCTAGATTCTCAGTCAAAAGAAATCTAAATTGTGCAGCAACTCACTGTCTCCAAGACTTGAGGCTTGCATGGGGGGAGATGAAATGCACAAGACAAAGATTTTATCAGTTTAGGCGTTGTTAGAGAATGAACAGTAAATGTGTGTGCAGCCTTTAAACATAGTGACACACCAGGTATATTGAGACACAACATGCCCAAACTGTCGGACAGAAGATACTTTTTTAACATTTTAGTTACATAAATGACTCACCTATTTCTTAAAATACATCCATCTTCTGGACTTCACTCCTTCCTGAATTCCACCTTCCATGGCACTCATATAAATATAGTATAAATAAAAATAGTATGTTTGCATCAGGTATGATCTAATTAGCTGATTAATTTCAACAAATATTTAGAACATAGTATACTATAAAAAGAGACAAACTAGGGTCTAAATTATTTATGTATTCAAGATGAGCCTTTTGTTACACACAAGGTTTGCAAGTATCTTCTCCATGTCTGTAGCTTGTCTTTTCATCTCTTTAATTTGGTCTTTTGAAGAAAAAATGTTTTGATGCAGTTCAATTTAATGATTTTTTTTTCTTTTATGGGTCAGTCCTTTGATGTACTAAGAACTGTTCACCAAGCCCTTGATCCAGGAGATTTTCTCCTATGTTATCTTCCATAAGTTTCAAAGCTTCATTTTGTGCATTTGAATCTATAATGCATTTTGAGGTCCTTTTTTGCCTATGGATAGCTAATTATTCCAGCACCATTTGTTGAAAAGTACTTTTCTTTCTTTCTTTTCCTTTTCATTAAATTGCACATGTATCTTTTCAGAAATCTACTGACCACGCTTCAGTTCAGTTCAGTCACTCAGTCATGTCTGACTCTGCAACCCCATGGACTGCAGCACGCCAGGCTTCCCTGTCCATCACCATCTCCCAAACCTTGTTTAAACTCATGTGCATTGAGTTGGTGATGTCATCCAACCATTCTGTTCCCCTCATCTACCTTTCTATCCCTCTGCCAATACCATGGTCCTGATTATTGTGGCTTTATAAGTCTTGGGATCATATACAATAATCTTGTTAATTTATTTTTCCTTTTCAAAATTGTCTTGCTATTCTACTTTGCTTACATTTCCATATGAATTTTAGAATGATCTAGGCTATATCTGGGCCTCCCTGGTAGCTCAGCAGTAAAGAATCTGTCTGTGATGCAGACGTGGGTTTGATTCTTGGGCCGGGCAGATCCCTTGGAGAAGAAAATGCTCCCCACTCCACTATTCTTGCTGGAAAAATCCCATGGACAGAAGAGTCTGGCAGACTATAGTCCATGGGATTGCAGAACAGTCCAACAGGGCTTATCTACTAAACAACAATAACAACAGCCCATATCTACAAAAATGGTGGAATTTTGATAGGAATTGCATTCAAATTTTGTCATTTGAGAATTGACTTTTTTACTATGTTGACTCTTTCAAACCATTTACATGATTTTTCTCTCAAATTATTTAGATCTTAGTTCATTAGTATTTTATAATTTTCAATAGGCAGTCCCACAGGTGTTTTGCTAAATTTGCACAAAAATATTTCACAATTTTTGAATTATTTTAAATGATCATATATTTTTAAGATCATGGATGCCAGCAGGCCTCTGAATGCCCAGCTGCCCCTCAGACCTCATAGCAGCGTCACAGCCAGCCCCACCTGGCTGACTCAAGCAGGTCAGAGGACTGCTCCCGCTGATGAGAACATGTGCATTCTCATGTAGTCCACCGATGTGCCTCGTGGTCAGTTGCAGAGAGCTCTGGAAGGCACCACCTCCAGTTAAGACACTGGCGCTTGCGCTGATATCTCTAGAAAGCTCCTTCAAGGGACCTTGGGTGTGCTGGGGCTTGCCTTCTATGCTCAGGATGCTTCAGTCTGCTGCTTACTCTTCTTGCTCCTAGTGATGAAGGTATTGTGTTTTTGTTTTTAATTTTGCTCGTTAAATATTCATTTATAGGATCTGGAAATTCAATAGATTTTTGTATGTTGATCTTGTTGTATAGCACAGATTTGCTGAAATATTGTTAATAACTAATAATTATTGTTATTATTATTAGTTTTAATATTATTAATAATAGTTATTAATAACTAACAATTATTGCTAATTATTAGTGCTAGGAGTTTGTTTATAGATTCTTTGGAATTTTCTACATAAATTATATCATCTACAAATTGAGGATGGGGTTTATTTCATCTTCTCTGATTTGTTGGTGTGTTATTTCCTTTCCTAGGCTTGTTGTGCTGGTTAGAATTCCCACAGCTATCTTAAAGATAAGTGGTGATTGTGGGCACTTGCTTTCTTCCTGATCATTGGTGGAAAATTTTAAGTGTGATATTTGCTTTTTTGTTGTTGTTTTTGGTGGATGTTTGCTATCAGTGTGAAACTGTTCCTCTATATCCTTATTTCTCTGAGTTTTTATCAAGAATAGGTGGTGATTTTTTCCAAATGCTTTGTCTACTTCACTTGATATTTTCATGTTATTTTTCTCCTTTTGCCTGTTGATATTACGGATTACAGGGCTCCCCAGGTTGTGTAGTGGTAAAGAATCCACCTGCCAATGCAGGAGACTCAGAAGACAGGGGTTCAATCCCTAGATTGGGAAGATCCTGTAGAGTAAAAAGTAGAAACCCACTCTAGTATTCTTACTTTGCCTGGAGTTGGGCAGCTGCAGTCATGGGTTTGCAAAAAGTGGAACATGACTGAGCACACACACAGTTACAAAAGTGTGTGTGTGATGTAAACATAATGGATTACATTAATTTTGTAACTTCGGACTAGTTTTCTATACCTGCAATAAAAACCACGTGGTCATCATGTATACTTTTAAAACATACTTCTGAATTATATTTGCTAATATTTTGAGAAATTTTAATCTTAGTTAATGAGATGTGGGCTGTACTTTTCTTTTTGTGTTGGCTTTTTTAGATTTTGATAAATAATACTGGCTTAAAAATAGGAAAGTGTTTTCTGTTACTTTTGAAAAGATTGTGTAGAATTTATGTAATTCTTTAAATCTTTGGTGGAGTTTGTGAGTGAAATTATCTGGACCTGCAGGTTTCTTTTTGAGAGTGTTTAAAGTAAAATTTCAGTTTCCTGAATAGTTATGAGTGAATGAGTGAGTGAAGTCGCTCAGACGTGTCCAACTCTTTGCGACCCCATGGACTGTAGCCCCCCAGTCTCCTCCGTCCATGGGATTCTACAGGCAAGAATACTGGAGTGGGTTGCCATAACTGAATAGTTATAGTACCTTCAAATTGTCTATTTCAAATTGGGAGCATTGTGGTAGTTTGTACTTTTTCAGAAATTGGTCCATTATGGTTAAGTTGTCAATTGTGAATATTTGTATATTATTGTGTGCTTTTGTTGCATGTAGGGTCTGTAGTGGTAATCCTCTGTTTTATTGATTTTCTTTATTACCCTTTCCTTTTCAGTTTCTTTGCTTTCTGCTCTTACTGTTATTGTTGCCTTCTTTCTGCTTGCTTTGTATTTTTAATTTACTCTTCTTTTTCTAGTTTATTGAGTGGATTAGATGTTTTACTTTTTTGTTTTCTAATGAAAGCTTTTAATGCTATAGGTTTCTTTCTCAGAACTATTTTAGCTGCCTCTGAGAAATATTATTTTCCATTTTCATTGCATTCCATATATTTTTTAAAAGTTTTTCTTTAGACTTTATCTTTGACCCTTTTGTTCTGTAGGTGTGTGTTGTGCAGTTTCCAAGCAATTCAAGATTTTCCTGTTATCTCTTTCCTGTTTGATTTCACTGTGGTCAGAGAATACATTCTATGTGACTTTATTTTTTTTTTTTTCTAATTTTATTTTATTTTTAAACTTTACATAATTGTATTAGTTTTGCCAAATATCAAAATGAATCCGCCACAGGTTTCTTTGAAGTTTGTTGAGGTTTGCTTTAGAGCTCAGTTTATCTTGATATTTGTGTCTTGGATTCTTGCAAAGCATATGTAGCATTGTGTTGTTTATTTGAGTGTTCTATAAATATGATTTAATCTTGCTGGTTGATGATGTTGTTGAGATAGTCTATACCCTTGCTGATTTTCTGTTGTTCTAACAATTATTGAGATAAGGGTTTTAAAGCCTCCAAATACAACAGTGGAATTGTTTATTTAAGTACTGTGAGTTTTTGCTTTATATATTTTTCAGTACTGAATGCACATTTGTGATTGCTTATGTGGATTAACACTTTTACTATTAATGCCTGTCTGTCCTACTAGATTTCTTTGTTTGGAAATAGACTATTATCTCTTAAAAATATACCCATTCCTGCTTTATTTGATTAATGCTTTCCTGGTATAGCTTTTCCCATCTTTCTATTTTTAACCTGTCTCGCCTACATCTATCATTATATTTGAAGAGAATTTCTTGTAGACACCGTATAATTGGGTGATTTTTAAGAATCAGTTTTGCAAATTTCTGTCTTTTGTTTTGCATGGTTTATTTTAATATAATTTCCATAGGTTAGGGCCTATTTGGGCTTCCTTGGTAGCTCACCTGGTAAAGAATCTGCCTGAAGTGCAGGAAACCTTGGTTCAATTCCTGGGTTGGGAAGGTCCCCTGAATTCTTGGGCTTGCCTGGTGGCTCAGATGATAAAGAGTCCACCTGCAATGAGAGAGACCTGGGTTTGATCCGTGGGTTGGGAAGATCCCCTGGAGGCGGTCAAGGCAACCCACTCCAGTGTTCTTGACTAGAGAATCCTCATGAACAGAAGTAACTGGTGGGCTACAGTCCATGGGGTTGCAAAGAGTCAGACACATCTGAGTGACTAAGCACAGGATAACACAGGGCCTAAATCTGCTATTTTATTTTATTTTCTGTTTGTTCTTTTTGTGTTTTGTTTTTCTTTTTTTCCCTACATCCTTTTATGTTTGTGGAACATACGTTTAGAATTCCATTTTGATTTTTTCATTTTGGTCCATAATATTTTAATGTGTATCTCTCTTTATATAAGGGCTTCCCTCATAGCTCAGTTGGTAAAGAACCCACCTGCAATGCAGGGGACCCCAGTTGGATTCCTGGGTTGGGAAGATCCACTGGAGAAGGGATAGGTTGCCCACTCCAGTATGCTTGGGCTTCTGTTGTGGCTCAACTGGTAAAGAATCCACCTGCAATGCAGGAGACCTGGGTTCAATCCCTGGGTTGGGAACATCCCCTGGAGAAGGGAAAGGCTACCCACTCCAGTATTCTGGCCTGGAGAATTCCATGGACTGTATACTCCATGGGGTTGCAAAGAGTTGGACATGACTGAGCAACTTTCATTTTCACTCTTTGTATATGTTTTTGCTGTTTAGTTGTGTCTGATTTTTTTGTGACCCCATGGGCTATATACCACCAGGCTCCTCTGTTCATAGGATTTTCCAGGCAAGAATACTGGAGTATATATATATTTTCATGGCTGCTTATCCCAAGTCACTGGAGTCAGTATTTTAAAAGTTCAAGTGAAGCATATAGATTTTTCCTTTCTTATGCCTTTTAATCCTTCACCATCTGCAATCTAATTGTCTTAAATATTTTATTTGTATATTGAGATATATGTTGAAGAGTTGTAATTTTTGCTTCAGTCATCAAACATAATTTAGAAACCTCAAAGGGAGGAGGAATGTCTCTTGTATTTCTGCATGCTTTGCTCTTTTCCTTATTTTCTCTATTTTTCCAAGTTTTATACTTGTATTGTTTCCTTTTTGTTTAGAGAATTTCTGTAAGACATTTTTAGTATAGGTCTCCAGGCCAGCATTTCTCTTAGGTTTTCTTCACCTGAGAATATCTTAATTTATTCCTTTCTTCTTCTTCTTTTTTTTTTTTTTTTTTTTTGGTAGCCTTTTCCAATCTTTCTCTAACCTTCTCTTGCCCTCACAACCACCATTCTGTTACTATGCATTCAGCTTTTTTTAGATTCTACATATAAGTAATATACAGTATTGGGGTTTTTTTGGGGGGAGAGGGGGTCTGTCTTCTTTCAGTTATTTCACTCATTAAGCCTATACATGTTCTTGCAAATGAGAAGATTTCCTTCTTTCTCATGGCTGAATTCTATTCCCTTGTGTTTGTGTGTATGTTTGTATATGTGCACATATATTCCATTGTGTGCATATATGTATATGTGTGTGTGTGTGTGTGTGTCTTCTTTATCCATTTATTCATTGATGGACATTTTGGCTGTTTCAATATCTTGGCTATTGTGAATAATATTGCGGTGAACATGAGTGAAGGGTAAAATTCCTCTGACATACTGTTTTCATATCCTTCAGGGTTCTCTCTGCTATATAGATTATTTTTAATTTTTCCAAGATTGGGAAATTTTCAACCATTATTTCTTCAGATATTTTTTGGGTGCATTATCTTTCTCTTACTCTTCTGGAATGCTGATAATATGAATGATATTTTTTTTATTATATTCCCACATGTCCCTGAGTCTCTGTTCATCTTTTTTTTAAATCTGCTTTCTCAGTTGTTCAAGTTGGATAATTTTTATTGTTTTATCTCAAGTTCATTAATTTTTTCATCTTTCTTGTCCTTTCTGATGCTGAGTGCATTTATCGAGTTTTAAAATTCTGGTCACTGTAATTTTCACAGTAAAGTTTCTGCTTGCATCTTGTTTCTACCTTAAATTTTCTGCAGAGATTTTCTATTGTTTATTTGTTTCAAGGATATTTGTAATTACTTGTGGAAGCATTTTCATAATGGCTGTTTTAAAACCCTTGTCAGTTCTCATATCGGTGTCATCTTGTTGTTGCCAGTAGTTGGTTATTTTTATTCACTGAAGTTGGGAATCTCCTTTATTCTTGGCATGATGAGTGATTTTTTTTTTGTCAAACTTTTACATTTGGAGCATTATATGTGGACTGTAGATATCATTTAAACCCTGTGTTTCAGCAGACTTCCTATGATACAATTCCAAGTAAAGCAAAACAAAGACAGTTTCTCGCTACTGGATGTGGTTAGAATCGAGGTTTCCTGTCTCCCCTCCTCAACATCTGGGATCAGGCAGAGAAAGATTCCTCTTGAAACATGTATATTACCATAAGTGGGAAAAAAAAACAAAAACAAAAAATCTATGGGGAAATCTGGTAGTATATAACTCAGTTTATCCATCTATTATAAACTGTATGAGATAAGGAGACAGACTTTAAGATCTTACTAGCTTTTGGAAGTGAGTACAAGCCCAAATAAAACATGCTTTAAATGTAGTTAATTTATTAGGTTTTTGCCATTGATTAAAAAAAAAAAAAAAAAGATTCCTCTTTCTCATAGCTTGCAGGTGGCTGGATAGGTTACTGATTTGCTAATCCAGGCTTCCTAGTAGATGACCATTAATAGTATCCTCTGTGAGGAGAGGAGGTTACCTCATTACTGCTGAGCACTGGTGGAAACCCTGACTTTCCCTAGGCCTCCTCTGAAATGGCCCTTTTGGAGTAAGGAAGGATACCTCCTTGCTGATGGATGGGGATAGAAGTATGAGCTCCCGAGGTGATCTCTACTGACTTCACAGAGGGAGCTCATTGCCACCCATTTGGGATGAAAGTCTCAACTCCACACTGTGACACCACCCTGGCAGAAATTTGGAATGAGCCATTACTGTCCAATTAGTGTGCATGTCTGGACTCTACACTTGGAATTTCTGGAGGACTTGAATGGGGTCACAGTTTTTTCTTTGGTACATCCCTGAAGTATAGTGTTTCTTGTTTAAAGTTTTCTGTGTTGCTAGCCTGCCCATCTCTGGCCCTTGTGCTAGACAAGCTTTTCTTGTTGTCTGTTTTGTTTTGCTTTTGTTTTTTGGTCTACACTCACCTAGATAGCATATTAAAAAGCTGAGACATTATTTTGCCAACAAAGCTCCATATAGTCAAAGCTATGGTTTTTCCAATAATCATGTATGGATGTGAGAGTTGGACCATAAAGAAGGCTGAGTACCAAAGACTTGATGCTTTTGAACTATGGTGTTTGAGAAGACTCTTGAGAGTCCCTTGGACTGCAAGGAGATCAAACCAGTCCATCCTAAAGGAGCTCAGTCTTTAATATTCATTAGAGGGACTGATGGCAACCCACTCCAGTACTCTTGCCTGGAAAATCCCATGGACAAAGGAGCCTGGTAGGCTGCAGTCCATGGGATTGCTAAGAGTCGGACATGACTGAGTGACTTCACATTCACTTTTCACTTTCATTCATTGGAGAAGGAAATGGCAACCCACTCCAGTGTTCTTGCCTTGAGAATCCCAGGGACTCAGGAGCCTGGTGGGCTGCCGTCTCTGGGGTCGCACAGGGTTGGACACGACTGAAGCGATTTAGCAGCAGCAGAGGGACTGATGTTGAAGCTGAAGCTCCAATACTTTGGCCACCTTAGGCGAAGAGCCAACTCATTGGAAAATGCCCTGATGCTGGGAAAGGTTGAACGCAGGAGGAGAAGGGGATGACAGAGATTGAGATGGTTGGATGGCATTACTGACTCAATGTACATGAGTTTGAGTGAGCTCCAGGAGATGGTGAAAGAAAGGGAAGCCTGGCATGCTACAGTTCATGGGGTCACAAAGAGTCAAACATGACTGAGCAACTGAACAACAACAACACTGACATTTCTGGTTTGATACCTTCATCAGAACCCAACCAGTTAATCTGATATAAGTGAGACAAGAGAAAATCCAGAGAATTCACCACTGTCCTCAGGTCCTGAGGGTCTGGTCTAACCTTTTCTCTGCACCTTTGTTATGACTCTTCAAGAACAAACAAAAACAGGAAAAACAAGAAGACATAAAAACAAAGTCAGTTCATTAGATAATGGGCAAAGGATTTGAGTTTACTGAAGAGGATATACAGATGGAAAATAAGCACATGAAAGGATATTCAGCATTACCAGCCATTCAGTTCAGTTCAGTTCAGTTGCTCAGTCGTGTCCGACTCTTTGTGACCCCATGAATCGCAGCACGCCAGGCCTCCCTGTCCATCACCAACTCCCGGAGTCCACTGAGACTTACGTCCATCAAGTCAGTGATGCCATCCAGCCATCTCATCCTCTGTCGTCCCCTTCTCCTCCTGCCCCCAATCCCTCCCAGCATCAGAGTCTTTTCCAGTGAGTCAACTCTTCGCATGAGGTGGCCAAAGTATTGGAGTTTCAGCTTTAGCATCAGTCCTTCCAAAGAAATCCCAGGGCTGATCTCCTTCAGAATGGACTGGTTGGATCTCCTTGCAGTCCAAGGGACTCTCAAGAGTCTTCTCCAACACCACATCAAAAGCATCAATTCTTCAGCGCTCAGCCTTCCTCACAGTCCAACACTCACATCCATACATGACCACAGGAAAAACCATAGCCTTGACTAGATGGACCTTTGTTGGCAAAGTAATGTCTCTGCTTTTGAATATGCTATCTAGGTTAGTCATAACTTTCCTTCCAAGGAGTAAGAGTCTTTTAATTTCATGGCTGCAGTCACCATCTGCAGTGATTTTGGGGCCAAAAAAATAAAGTCTGACACTGTTTCCACTGTTTCCCCATCTATTTGCCATGAAGTGATGGAACCAGATGCCATGATCTTCATTTTCTGAATGTTGAGCTTTAAGCAACTTTTTCACTCTCCACTTTCACTTTCATCAAGAGGCTTTTTAGTTCTGAGAAATGCAAATTAAGGACCACAAGGAGATACCATTACACATCTATTGCAACCATTAAAATAAAACATAATGGCAGTACCAACTGCTGGCAACGATGTAGAGAAACTGGCTCTCTAATATATTGCTGGTTAGAATGTGAAATGGTATAGTCATTCTGAAAAATAATTTTCAATTAAAAAAGAACATATGTAAACATATACTTACCATATGACCCAGCTCACACTCCTGAAAAATTATTCCTGAAAAATTCAAGCAGTAATAGCCTATCCATGAATGCTGAGAGCAGCTCATTTGTAATAAGCAAAATCTGGAGGCAGCCAAAATGTCTCTGAGTAGGTGAATGATTAAAGCTCTGCCACAGCTATGCTGTGACTACTCTTCCATGATAAAAAGGAAAGAACTTTTGATACATGCAACAACTTGGATGAATCTCAAAATTATTGCTCTGAGTGAGGTAGCCCATTTCAAAAGTTCACATACTGTTTGATTTTATTTATATAGCATTCCCTAAATGACAAAACTGGAGACATGGAGAACAGTCAGTAGTAATCAAGATTTAAGAATGATTTATTTAGTACAAACCAGGTGCTTTAAACAAATTGATGCTCACAGTTTTAGTGGTAGGAAGTCTGCAATCACCATGCCATCGGGATTTGCTCTGGGGCCTCTGAGAGTCATTGCTTCATGCTTCTCCTGGCTTCCGGTGGCTGCCATCAACCCTTGGGGTTCCTTGGCTTGTTGAGTAACTCCCTCCAGTCTCTGTTCTCATGTGACTTCTCCATGCTTTTGTGTGTCCGTTTCTCATGAGGACACGAATCATTGGACTTAGGTTTCACTCTAAATATAGGATGAATTCATCTCACAATCTTTAACTAATTCTTTCTGCAAAGACCATATTCGTTTATGCAAAGACCAAAGGCATATCCAGATTAGCCCATATTCTTAGGTTCAAGGAAGAAACAATGTTGGAGGAATGTCATTTAACTCACTACATATGGTGAGAGGGAAGGAGTTGAATGTGGCTAGAGCAGAGTAGAACGAGGGAGGTATTAATGGAGATGGAACAGAGTTGTGTCTTGATTGTATTTAGGGTCCATGAGTCTACATTTGATAAATGGCATAAAACTTTAAACATAGATTGTACCAATATCAGTTTTTTGGTTTTGATAATGTATTATAACCATGGAAGATGTAACCATTGGCAAAAAAGAGTTTAAAGAGTATACAAGACCTATTTTTACTGTCTTTGTAACTTCTTATGAATCTATTATCATTTAAAGTAAAACTTAGAGAGGATCTGCTAATTTTCTTATAGATGACAACTTTTCCTCTAATTATGTACAAATATTCCTTGCTTTCCTTTGTGTTTAATATAAGAAAGACTTTTTTTTTTCCATCTTCAGAATGGGGGAAATTTATAATTGCTAAAGTGTATCATGCCTCTTGTGTTTAATATTATAACAGATTGCTTATGGTGTCACAGAGTTTATATATTAGCTCAGAAGTCTGTAAGAATGAGATCCAATAATTGCCTTACTGTTTGCTTCTGAACTGAATATCAGGCCTAGAGTGTCATTTTCTTTTCTCTCTCTCTTTTTTCCCTACATAATGAAGGTAAATTAAAACCCAAATTAACAGTAAAATGTCACATTGCATCTTATATATTCAAATTCTTTTCTACCCTCAAACTGATTTATGTATATTTAATGGGTTTTGTTGAAAAGAAGATGATAGAACAATTAAAGATTTTTAAAAGAACAGAAGCTTTTCCCTAAAGGTAAAAGGAGAACATAAGCAATCTCTGTATTTGCATAAACCTTTTACAAAATAGATGAAATGGATGATGTTCAAGGGAAGTCATTAGCACTGGAAATTTACAAAGAAGAGTAAAAGAAGAAAGAAAAGACAATCTTTGGTGGTAAATGTGTCATTTAAAGTGATTTAAATGTTATTACTAAAAATTATTTGAAAGTCATTTTCTTACTAACATTTTTTGATTTATAGAATATACAGAAGAATTTCTCCAGAGCTTAAAACCTTGTGATAGTTATAATTAGGTAACTGACTGGCAGGTGTCTGTTCTATTGAAAATGAGTTTCCTCCTCCTCTGTCCATCTCAAATTTAACACACAATATGTTGCCAAGTAGAATTTAGACCTGATTAGGATTGACACTTCTTTTCAGAGAAAACTTCCATAAGTGAAATAAAAATGTCATGAGGGAAATAAACCTGTAACAGAAAAGAACTGCAAAAAAATGGAAAAAAAAAAAAAAAAAAAAAACAACCACAGCTCAGTTTATGGATAGTTTGTAGAAATGATGTTTCTAAATTCTAATTAGACTTGACTTTCAAATTTTCTATTTGCAGATAGAAATGAGCCATGAATTATTACTTTGAACCATCATTCTTGATCTCAAAGATAGCAGGCATACAATGAATTTTTAAAATGATACTTTCTCCTACTTAGTATCATAGTATAAATATTAATATCAAGAACAGTAACCTGCACTTATCTAGTACCTTCAGTGTCAGGACATCCAAAGATATTTTAAAGGTTAAGCACTTCACCTTTGTGGTAGAATCCACTAGGAATTAAAAAGCAGTTGCAGTACATTGCAAACTGGTCTTATGCGAGGTGAAGTATATAATTTATTTTTCAAAATCAAATCAAGATTAAACAATTCGATAAAGAGTACTAAATGTATTTTATGACAAAATGTTGAGCCAAGTATGAGAATCATTACATTAAATGAACCCTTTAACATTTTCAGGATGGCTGTCAGGATCCTCATGTTGTTTTCAGTGACCTTATTATGCAAACTTATTGGCTGTATTGGTCAGCTCAGGCTGCTGTAACAAAATGCCATAGATTGGCCTGTGGCTTAAACGACGGACATTTGTTTCTCCTATTTCTAGAGCCTGGGGAGACCAAGAGGTGCTGACAAGGTGCTGACAAGTCCAGTTCTTGGTAAGGGTTTATATGGAGCCAACTTCTTGCTCTGGCCTCATATGGCTTTCCTCAGTGCTTGTACTTGAGAGAGAGAGAGAGAGCTCTGCCTTCTTCTCCTTTGTTCTTGTTGAGTCACTCAGTTGTGTCTGACTCTTTGCGAACCCATGGATGGCAACATGGTAGGCTTCCCAGTCCTTCAACACCTCAGTTCAGTTCAGTTGCTCAGTCGTGTCCTACTCTTTGTGACCCCATGAACCACAGCACGCCAGGGCTCCCTGTCCATGACCAACTCCCGGAGTCCACCCAAACCCCTGGTCATTGAGTTGGTGATGCCATCCAACCATCTCATCCTCTGTTGTCCCCTTCTCCTCCTGCTCTCAATCTTTCCCAGCATCAGGGTCTTTTCCAATGAGTCAGCTCTTTACATCAGGTGGCCAAAGTATTGGAGTTTCTGCTTCAGCATCAGTCTTTCCAATGAATATTCCAGGCTGATTTTCTTTAGGATGGACTGGTTGTATCTCCTTGCAGTCCAAGGGACTCTCAAGAGTCTTCTCCAACACCACAGTTCAAAAGCATCAATTTTTCGGTGTTTAGCTTTCTTTTTTTTTCACATCCATACACTGCTGCTGCTGCTAAGTCACTTCAGTCGTGTCCGACTCTGTGTGACCCCATAGACAGCAGCCCACCAGGCTCCCCCGTCCCTGGGATTCTCCAGGCAAGAACACTGGAGTGGGTTGCCTTTTCCATCGCCAATGCATGAAAGTGAAAAGTGCAAGTGAAGTCGCTCAGTCGTGTCCGACTCCTAGCGACCCCATGGACTGCAGCCTACCAGGCTCCACCGTCCATGGGATTTTCCAGGCAAGAGTGCTGTAGTGCGGTGCCATTGCCTTCTCCACATCCATACTCTACTACTGGAAAAACGATAGCTTTGACTATACACGCCTTTGTTGGCAAAGTGATGTTCCTGCCTTTTAATACACTGTCTAGTTTTGTCATAGCTTTTCTTCCAAGGAGCAAGCATCTTTTAATTTCATGGCTGCAATCACTATCCACAGTGATTTTGGAGTCCAAGAAAATAAAGTCTGTCAATGTTTCCATTGCTTCTCCATCTATTTTCTGTGAAGTAATGGGACCAGATGCCATGGTCTTCGTTTTCTGAATGTTGAGTTTTAAGCAGCTTTTTCACCCTCCTCTTTCAGCTTCATCAAGAGGCTTTTTAGTTCTTTGCTTTCTGCCATAAGAGTGGTAACCTCATCTGCATATCTGAGGTTATTGATATTTCTTCCAGCAACCTTGATTCCAGCTTGCAGTTCATCCAGCCCAGCATTTCTCATGATATATTCTGCATATAAGTTAAATAAGTAGGGTGACAATATACAGCCTTGACATACTCCTTTCTTAATTTGGAACCAGTCCATTGTTCCATCTTTGGTTTTAGCTGTTGCTTCTTGTCCTGCATACAGGTTTCTCAGGAGGCAGATAAGGTGGTCTGGGATTCCATCTTTTGAAGAATTCTCAACAGTTTGTTGTGATCCACACAGTCCAAGGCTTTTGCATAGTCAATGAAGCAGAAGTAGATGTTTTTCTGGAATTCTCTTGCCTTTTCTATGATCTGGCAAATGTTGGCAATTTGATCTATGGTTCCTCTGCCTTTTCTAAACCCAGCTTGTACATCTGGAAGTTCTCGACTGACATACTGTTGAAGCCTGCCTTGAAGGATTTTGAGCATTACCTTGCTGGCATATGAAATCAGTGCAACTGAATGGTAATTTCAACATTCTTTGGCAATGCCCTTCTTTGCTATGGGGATGAAAACTGACCTCTTCCAGTCCTGTGGCCACTGCTGAGTTTTCCAAATTTGCTGGTATATTGAGTGCAGCACTTTAACAGAAACTTTTTCTTTAAGGGTTCTCATCCCATCGTGACGTCCCACTCTTGGGACTTAATCTAAGCTAATTCCATCTCCAAATACTACCACGTTGAGGGTTAGAGCCTCAACTTATGGATTTCAAGGGGAATACCAATATTTAGTTTATAACATTGACACTCCACCGTGTGATGCTGAAAGCAAATGGTGATCAGTTGATCAAGAAGGTGGTCTCCTAGTGCCATAGCTTTTGTAAGCACTTTTCCTTTGTGAGTCATGTTGTAATACAATAAACAGGGAGTTCATTTTTAAAAATGTGTTTTTATGATGCATGTGCATGTTAACTGAAATTTCACACTACTCCAAGCCATAGAACTAGTTAGAGACAGAAGCCATAGTATACCAAAATCAGACTCTGTTGTGTCGTCTTGGCCCTCATTTTTCTTCCTAGTTATTTCTGCTTTGTTCCTAATAGACAGCCCAAAGTGTTCTCTTGTCTAAAGTCTTCCCTGATTTACATGTCAGGATATATAATCTCTTAATTCACAGTGGTTCTGTTTAACACTTATTTTATTGAAGTAAAACAACTTAATATTGGTTCTCCCTCTCTAGTCAGTTAGCTCTTTGAGAATAAAGACTATAAATTACTCATGTTCATTCTCACCTGCCTAGTGCAAGACCTGGTTCCAGACTACCTTCTGAAGGATCCTTTTGTAGCAAACAACCTTGGAAGATAGAGGTAGTATCTACTTTCAGAGAAAGGGTTTTTTTTTCTTTTTTACTGTCCAAGATAATAAAGATAGTGTCTCCTTCCCAGGCAAAGGACAGATATACTTGAGGTCCTTTATAGTTCCTTAGCAATGATTCAGACCCACTGCTGGCATAGTACCTATCTGGACCACTTCATGTCCTCCCTGGGAGATTTGGGGTTAAAGGAAAAAAGTGATACAAATGTGAACTTCACATAGTCCTTTATATGCATGAGTAATAGTCTTTTGGTTTTGTCCGAAGAATTTCTTGTGACTTCTGACAACATCCATGGAACGATGTCAGGTTAATTTCTTAGCATTCAAGGAGAGTAAAATCTCAGACCCCGCATTTATTGACATTAGGTACTCAATAGATATATGCTAAATACTTTGCATTATGGATGGCAAAATCAATCATCTAGTCTACATTTCTCTTCATCTACTTAACGCATCAGGAACTGAGGTTCAAATAAATTAAATGACTTCGTATCCTAGATGATGATTGAAACATATTTTTGTGAACACTTCATCCATGGTTAATTAAAAATTTTGTCATTTTTATTTTCTTTAGAATATCCAATGAATTTTATGATCATGTTCAAAATGACTGTTAAAATGTTTTGCCATGTGAAGGCAGTGCTGGTGTTCATTATTTGCATTTACAATCAGATTGGCAGCAGTGAGAAATGAAAAAGGAGACTTAATATATACATAATGAATTCTTGATGAGGCCAATTTTCTAGTAGTTTAATTAGAGAAAAATTAAATAATTAATTTTTCACATGGTCCATGGAAAGATAATCATACACATTTTGGCAAATCTGTATTATCCAATATATTAAATCAATGCTGTTGATTTAATTTTTATTGATTTTTAAATTATGATCACATTCAGTTGGCAATTTTGATTTTTAAACTTGTGTCAATTATGAGCACAATATATCTACAGTTATTTTTATGTAATATAAATATAAGAAATATTATAAGTAATATTATACTTTAATAATCTAAATTAACAGTAGATATATAATTAAATTTTCTAAAGAAATCTGTACAGGTTCAAATCAACTTAGATTTCAGAAACTGCTCCAGGCCATAGAGAAAATATAGATTACTTTAAAGAGAAGATCATTCCATTGTGTCATTCTGATTTCCTTATCATTTACTATTTTTCAAAGAAGAGCAATAGAAAAATTTCCCTCTTGTCAGTTAAACATTGATGAAATGGAGTTGAATTTCAGAATCTGAAGTTATTTGGGTTTAAAGGCTACTGATCTATTGGTCTAGTAAATGACCTGTTAGTTATGATTGAAATGTTTGAGTTTCATTCACAAAATGCAAATATAAAGCACTGCCACATTATTTTTGATTCTATATTGCAATGCACTTGAATGCAGATTTGTGAAAATCAACATTTAGCTTAATTTTATACAATACTTTCATTTTCTTTTAAGATTATAACTTAAATACATAATTGATATTCTCTACTCTTCTAAAACATTCAAAATGTTTCAAGTTAAAGTGATCATTTTACTTCCTGTAAACCTAGTATGATTTTCCTTTGGTTTGTTTATTTAAACTGTTGTTTTTCTTGTTATGGTTAGTTATGCCATGCTCATTCTTTGTGATGCAAGCTGTTTATCGTCAGATTTCTTCTAACTTATCTCTATTGTGTTCTTCCTACATTTTATTGCTATTATGATTTTGAGATGACAGACTAAAGTAAATGAGTCTTAGTTTATGTAAAAATGCATAAAAGCATGTTTTTAAGTTATACATATTTTAAATTGACTTTACATTTTAAATTTAATTCATGGCTTGTGTTAAAATAACTTATCCCACAACAGTGATGACTTTCAGTAGCAGAGTCAGAAATAGCTGATCTTTGTCTGGCAAATGTTAAACTTTAAGATTTATTTTTCTTAAAAAGTGTGACCTTTCATCACCTGTAATTAAAATGAAATTCCCTTTAAAACAATATAAATCTCAACAAAAGAACCCAAACAGAGGAGCCTGGTTTGGCTTAATGTTGTGTGGAGAATTATTCTGACATTTTTGGACTAAATTTGGGTTTCTTAAGCCAGATTCTTACTTATTACTTAATCAGAAGGCATTTAAGAGGAAGCAAAAACCTAATTATGCCTTTGACTAATAATAATATAATAATTAGTAACCACAAATTCTAATTTTTTGACTCAAAATCTATTTATTGCTCCTTTTTGATTATGGAAGTCCTGAATCCCAGGGTCAGTAGAAATGTTAGGAATAGTGTTTACTATCCCCAAGAGCTGGGAGCTGGGTAGAGGAAAGATGTAAATGGCTCTGGGGCATCATTTCTCTCATCACCTTGAGAGTTTAGTGGAAAACCTACTTAGTAGTAGATTTGAGTTAGCTCCAGAGAAGACTAGGCTGATACCTGTAGCTGTGTTGTAGAGACTGACCCATTCTAACCAGACCACTTCCTTAGCAAGCAAACTTGCATTATCACGATTCACATAGATTTCTCTCCTCCATCTTGTTTCTATAAAATGTAAAATCATGTGGACCTAGTTCCTATGAATATGTAAAGCAGTATGGAACAATATACTCTTATAAATATGTAAAACAGTATGGATTTTTCTCCAATTGGATATTGGCCATGATAAATGTGTATTATTTTTGCCCAGCATAAGTTTCAAGATAATTACATTTCCCGAATATATACTTTATACTTCTCTACTGGCTATTTTGGGCTTCCCTAGTAGCTCAGACAGTAAAGCATCTGCCTGCAATGCAGGAGATCTGGGTTTGATCCCTGGGCCAGGAAGATCCCCTGGAGAAGGAAATGGCAACCCATTCCAATATTCTTGCCTGGAGAATTCCATAGACAGAGGAGCCTGTCTCCTCTATGGCTACAGCTCATAGGGTCACAGAATTGGACATGACTGAGCAACTAACCCACACACACACTGTCTGTTTTAATATAATAAAACTCTCATTTCTACACCGTATACAAACACATTACCACCATCACCACTACCATCACCACCAACAATTAATGGTAATTGGTGTCAAAACGTGAAAATGCTGTAAATATAATCTGAATATCCATGATTAAAATTATATGTTGGCTTTATCTAAACTTAAGTGAGGCATAGCTGATAGGTAGACAGATATAAGTGTATATATACACACACACTATTAAGGGCTTCCCTAGTATCTAAGTTGGTAAAGAATCCACCTGCAATGCAGGAGACCCCAGTTTGAATCCTGGGTCAGGAAGATCTGCTGGAGAAGGGATAGGCTTCCCACTCCAGTATTGTTGGGCTTCCCTGGTGGCTCAGCTCATAAGGAATCTGCTTCCAATGCAGGAGACCTGTTTCTATCCCAGGTTGGGCCGATCCCCTGGAGAAGGGAATAACTACCCACTCCAGTATTCTGGCCTGGAGAATTCCACTGGGTCACAAAGAGTTGGACACAACTGAGTGACTTTCATTTTCACTTTCATACTCTTGGTTCTGTATCTCTGGAGATTTTGCTGATGAGGGTGGTTCTAGAGAAACAGAATTTTTTAAGGATAAGTTTTATGAATTAGTTTTGAGGTTTTAGAAAAGGAAGAGGAACCAGAGATCAAATTGCCAACATCTGCTGGATCATGGAAAAAGCAAGAGAGTTCCAGAAAAACATCTATTTCTGGTTTATTGACTATGCCAAAGCCTTTGACTGTGTGGATCACAATAAACTGTGGAAAATTCTGAAAGAGATGGGAATACCAAAACACCTGATCTGCCTCTTGAGAAATTTGTATGCAGGTCATGAAGCAACAGTTAGAACTGGACATGGAACCACAGACTGGTTCCAAATAGGAAAAGGAGTTCCTCAAGGCTGTATATTGTCACCCTGTTTATCTAACTTCTATGCAGAGTACATCATGAGAAACGCTGGACTGGAAGAAACACAAGCTGGAATCAAGATTGCCAGGAGAAATATCAATAACCTCAGATATGCAGATGACACCACCCTTATGGCAGAAAGTGAAGAGGAACTCAAAAGCCTCTTGATGAAAGTGAAAGTGGAGAGTGAAAAAGTTGGCTTAAAGCTCAACATTCAGAAAACGAAGATCATGGCATCTGGTCCCATCACTTCATGGCAAATAGATGGGGAAACTGGAAACAGTGTCAGACTTTATTTTTCTGGGCTCCAAAATCACTGCAGATGGTGACTGCAGCCATGAAATTAAAAGACGCTTGCTCCTTGGAAGGAAAGTTATGACCAACCTAGATAGCATATTCAAAAGCAGAGACGTTACTTTGCCAACAAAGGTTTGTCTAGTCAAGGCTATGGTTTTTCCAGTGGTCATGTATGGATGTGAGAGTTGGACTGTGAAGAAGGCTGAGTGCTGAAGAATTGATGCTTTTGAACTGTGGTGTTGGAGAAGACTCTTGAGAATCCCTTGGACTGCAAGGAGATCCAACCAGTCCATTCTGAAGGAGATCAGCCCTGGGATTTCTTTGGAAGGAATGATGCTAAAGCTGAAACTCCAGTACTTTGGCCACATCATGTGAAGAGTTGACTCATTGGAAAATACTCTGATGCTGGGAGGGATTGGGGGCAGGAGGAGAAGGGGACGACAGAGGATGAGATGGCTGGATGGCATCACTGACTCGATGGACGTGAGTCTGAGTAAACTCCGGGAGTTGATGATGGACAGGGAGGTATGGTGTGCTGCGATTCATGGGGTCGCAAAGAGTCGGACATGACTGAGCGACTGATCTGATCTGATTTGAGGTTTAAATTACTTTTGAGGAAATGGCTCTTTAACCTGATTAGATTTAAAAATCTTAATGACACTCTTGATCCATACTATGAACTTGTAATAGAGATACACAAAATGTCTACATTGGTTACTTCCAATCAACACTTACTGTGTATGGTACTTTCAAATATCTGTGGGAAACTAGATGAATATGAGACAAAGTGATTGATCCTAATGTCACTGGACAAGGCAGTGAAAAGAAAGGAGGACCTCAGGGATTTTAATTTCTAGCTCGAGCACCACATATGTGATTTTAAAGTTTCTATTGCTCTCTGAAGGAGACCCTTTCCTTCTATAGCTTCAGGGCTGAGATTGCTAAAAGTAAATGCAGAATCTCCTTCTGCACTGGCCAAGATACAAGTTGAATTTATAGTCTTGCAGGGTGTTTATGGTTAAAGTGAAGGCAATGATTAGTAAAGAATGAGACCTTGCGGACAGTAGTAAGGGATATGTAGGAAGATCCTGGCGAAGCTGGAGACACTGAGTTTCTATATTCTGATGAGCTCACTTTACCAGTGAACAGGGCCGCCCTACCCCAAGTAGAAGCAGCCTCCGCATCCTCAGTAGAAGTGGCCTCTTTACCACCAGTGGTATCCGCCTCTCCATCCCCATCATATGAGGTGTGAGGGAGTTAGCACTGTGTTGTCTGAGGAAACTGTCCTGGCCTCACCCGAGGCATTGGTATGACCTATGAGAAGGCATACTACACTTCCAAAAGAAATACTTGAGTTTTCAAATGTGTACAGATGGAAATCAAGGGTATATGTATGGATATAGATGCCAAGGGTGTGGGACAACGGTAAAAACTGGGTTAATGAAAGTGAAAGTCGCTCAGTCCTGTCCGACTCTTTGCGATCCGATAGACTATATAGTCCATGGAATTCTCCAGGCCAGAATACTGGGGTGGGTAGCCTTTCCTTTCTCCAGGGGATCTTCCCAACCCAGGGATCAAACCCAGGCCTTCCGCACTGCAGGAGGATTCTTTACCAGCTGAGCCACAAGGGGTTAGGTAGAATGTTTAGATGTAGGTTCACTAAGCAGAGATTCTGCATTTCATGCTGCAACTTAGGGAGTTATAAGGGTCACTAACACTCTGGCTGAAACATGGACTGCTAAATGGCAAACAGTCTAATTCTAATAAAGTAGAATTGTGGGGTCTGTCTTGGTTTAACCCAAAGGAAGAGATTCAAAAATGATAGAGTCATTTCCTAGGCAGGTTGATAGGGAGTCTAGGGGTCCCCAAGGAGAGAGGGGTCTGGAATTCTCAAGGAGGAAGAAAGGACAAACTTTTTTTCTTTCTCCACATTCCTTAGGATTATATAACAATAATGTATCCTGCCTGAGGACAGTCTCTGGATTAAGGACAGTCTTTGGATTAAACCTTCTGGCTAATTCTGTTATCTTAAAATGTAAATTATGGGAGTAGGTCTGACGAGGTCTTTACAACCTCCAGACATTCTTTGGATTCATTAGAGAGTATATAACTTCATTGTCAACACTAGCAAGCGGGTACTCTTTCTGCCCCCTTCTGATGCCTATGTCAGAAGCTTTCTCTATCTCCTTTATACTTTAATAAAACTTTATTACACAAAATCTCCGAGCGATCAAGCCTCGTCTCTGGCCCCGGATTGAATTCTTCTCCTCCGGGGGCCAAGAATCCCGGTGTATTCGTGTGATTCAACAACAACCTTTCAAAAACTTAGAGGGTATTGAGTGTTACAGAGGGTTTGTCATTACAGGTCTACTCACCCACACTGAGAGGGTTCAGAAGACATAATTTTCACCCATGCTGTGAGAGATAAATCTGTGATGGTACGTCCTGGCATCCGTGAAGAGCTCTGTAATTGCTCTTCTCTGTAGGCCAGACCTCACTGCAGCCCCTGACCTGGGAACCCTAAATGCTGGGAGAATGAGTAAGTTTTTGTAAGCGTTATCAAGTAGTGATTCCAATTACACCTGCTGTATGATGTCTTTGCTTGAGCAAAGTTAACACATACCCTGGTACCTGACATGCACCTCTTGACCTGGAAAATGTCTTTTTATCCTTCAATGTCAATGAGCTCCACCAGACCTTGCTTTCTGATAGCAAGGTCAGCAAAACAGGGGTTTATCAATGATCCAATCCTGTTTCATCATTTAGTTTGCAGGAATACTGGTCTTCTTTTCCTTCTACAAGAGATCACACTGGTCCATAATGTTGATCACATATGGACCTCGTGAGCAAGAAGTAGCAAATACTATAGACATTTGTATGCCACAGGGTGTGGAATAAATCTGGCCAAAATTCAGGGGCCTTGGTGTAATTTTTAGGGTTTCAGTGGTGTGTGGCATGTCCAACTGTTCCTTCCAATGTAAAAGCATACCTCTCGTACCTTTGGCCCCTTCTACAGCCATAAAAGAAGCACAACAGCTAGTTTGCCTTTTTGATTTTTGGAGACAATATCTGGTTTTGTCACTTTAGCCCACTTACCAAGTGACCTGAAAAGCTGTTTGTTTTGAGTGAGGCTCAAGCCAGGAGAAAGTTTTATGTCAGGTCCAGGCTGCTGTGAAAGCTGCTTGGACCACATAAATAGATCCAGTGGTGCTTGAAGTGTCGGTGGCAGATGCGGATGCTATTGGCGGCTTTTGGCAGACCCATATACGTGAATCATATTGCAGATCTTTAGGATATTGGAGCAAAGTCTTACCACCCTCTGCATACGTGCTGTTCAGTCCACTGTTCTCTTTTGAAGACACATTTCTTGGCTTGATACTGCGACTTAGTAGAGATAGAATACTTAACTGTGGGCTCATTACTATGAGACCTGAGCCTGCCCATCATGAACTGTGCTGTTTGGTCCATGAAGCCATAAAGTTGGGTGTGCACATCCTTATTGAATGGAAGTGGTATATACATGACTGGGCCTGAGCTAACTCTGAAGGAACAATAAGCACCATGAAGTGGCCCAGATGCTTTCTGGTCCAAACTCCTGCTGCCCTGCACTCTCTCTTCCTGCATTCATGGCCTCATGGGGAGTTTCCTACAATCAGTTGACAAAAGTAGAGACTCTGCACGATATTCAGGCACCACCCCAAAGTGGACAGCTGCAGCACCACAGCCCCTCTCTGGGACATCCTATGCAAAGGATCTGCTTTTGATGTAGCATTTCCATTTTCTGATGCAGGGTTCCTTGGTCAACATTAAATAGTATGAGCTGAGAAATCAAGCTTATAGATTAAAAGCAAAACAGAATAAACATACACACATTTATTGAGAAATATCTAGACGTTTTATGTCTTTATACATATAAATCGTTTCATAAAATGTGGACTTGATTTTTTACATGAACTTACGTCTACAAAGTTACTTATTAATTTCCTGTTAGTCCCTCTCTCTGTATAATTATCCCTAACTTAGAGTAGCAATTTACAGTTATTCTTCATACAATTTCAATTGAAACTGAAATCCTACAACAACAACCAAAAAATCAGTAAATGTTTTGTTGAAGCATAGAATCCAACTATGGCACTTTCAGTGTTACTAGGAAACGAATAAAATTCCCACTGTAAATTATCTGAAATTTTTCATTATAACTACTAGAGGAAGGATGGTCATACATTTAATGGAACTGGAAAATTGTATGAATGATTCATCTGGCCAAGAAGGTGTCAAATCCTATAACAATTCTTTGTAAAAATAAAAAATAAAACAAACATGGTAGAGCTTCAAACTTTTGTTTCTTTTCAAATTCTGCTAAAAATGCAATATTTGCATTTTAACTAGTATTCTTTCCTTTATCTGATTAAGAAGTTCAGTATTAGCACATTAATCTCAGCCTTCTGTCTTTCAAGAGTGGCAGACACTCATGAATGTAGGAGAGAACAGCAGTCAGAAGAAACCATCAGAAATATATCTTTGCTTCTCCCCCAATATGCAGAACCTCAGTAGGTTTTGTGTCTGTTACCTTACAACATCTATATGTAGTCAAGGAGCAAGCAGAATGCAACATCAGGCATGCATGAGCAGTAGTCTGTTCCTTATATTACATGCAAGGTAAACCTCAAAAACCAAATTAAAAATCGGTGTAATGTCATGTACAACTTATGAAACATGTAATCACCCTGCTGCTGCTGCTGCTAAGTTGCTTCAGTTGTGTCTGACTCGATGCCACCCCATAGACGGCAGCCCACCAGGCTCCCCCGTCCCTGGGATTCTCCAGGCAAGAACACTGGAATGTGTTGCCATTTCCTTCTCCAATGCATGAAAGTGAAAAGTGAAAGTGATGTGGCTCAGTCGTGTCTGACTCTTAGCGACCCCATGGACTGTAGCTTACCAGGCTCCTTCGTCCATGGAATTTTCCAGGCAAGAGTATGGGAGTGGGGTGCCATTGCCTTCTCCATGTAATTACCCTAGGAATGTTAGACAAAAGCCTCTGGGACTTCATTTGATTGGTCTTGGGTATGGTCTGGACATCAGGATATATAAAAGCCTTCCAGGTTATTCTACTCTTCATCCAAGGATGAGAACCACTGAAGTTATATTTAATTTGCATTATTTCAGTTTCAATTCAAATGTTTTAGATGAAAGAGAAGTAGTTAATTGTAAATAGAACATATCTCATTTTCACATGTGATTCCACTTCAACTGGGACCTAAAATGTGATTAAAAATAAAGCCCTCAAAGAAAATGTCTGTTCAAGTGAAATGTATATAACTTCACAGATCCTCAAATTTTAAAACATTCATTTCTACATGAAAATAAATATGATCCAATTTTGAGATTATTTCTTCCTAAGGGTTGAATAATGATGGTTACTAATTCTTAATTCTTCAGGTACAAAGATATTTGTGACACAAAATATAAAACAAAAGAGGAAGCAAGGTTAAATTGGTTATTGTTAAGCATTTTCACAGGAAATATTCTTTGTACTCTTTTAAAGTAGTGTATATACTAGTTAAGACCTCTGTTAGAAAGAGGCTGGTAAAATGCAATGCATTTTAATTTTGATTTTATTAAAACAAATTTGTTTATTTCCTTACAGTTTTCCCTCCACATATAGGTTGTTTTACTTGATTGAAATTATACACTATATACAATTTGCATCCTGATAGTATTTATATATATTATACAGTACACTTCATTCTCCAGAAAAATGCAGCATTTTATTGAAAAGATTGGGTCACAATTGTATATGTAGTTTTTCACCTACAAGTTCCATTTGGTTAAACTACTTGTAGATAATTTTATATATAAAAGGTTTTGTGTACGTGCTAAGCTGCTTCAGTTGTGCCTGACTTTGTGACCCCATGGACTGTATCCTGCCAGGCTTCTCTGTCCATGGGATTTTTCAGACAAGAATGCTAGAGTAGGTTGCCGTTTTCTTCTCCAGGGGATCTTCCTGACCCATAAATTGAACCTGCATCTCTTAGATCTCTTGCATTGCATTGGAGGGCAGGTTCTGCCTCCTGGAGTTTGTTGAAGGATGTTTTCAAAAAGTTCTCTTTCTACTGCTTCACATATATTTACAATGTTTTCTTTATCATTAGAAAAGAAGTAAGTGGTCAACAGAAAAGAATAAATAATGTTACTTAGTTCTTAATGATGCGTAAACCACACCAAGTGACTTGGATGTCTATATCAGGAGTGTATTTTCCATGAATGGGTAGCTTCTTATCTCCTCTCTTCTGGCAAAAATGTGAAAGATAAATGTGTGAATCAATTAGTGTGTATTTGCAGTTTTGAATTTTGCCTTAAAATAAAATGAACAGCATTGTGTAGAGAATAATACTTTGATTCCAGTTACGCATAAAGTGAAAATGAAGTCAGTCATGTCCAACTCTTTGGGACCCCATGGACTGTAGCCTACCAGGCTCCTCAGTCCATGGAATTTTCCAGGCAAGAGTACTGGAGTGGCTTGCCATTTCCTTCTCCAGGGGGTCTTCCCCACCCAGGGATTGAACCCCGGTCTCCCACATTGCAAGCAGATGCTTTACCGTCTGAGCCACCAGGGAAGTTGAAATATTTTAAATAGGAAGCTGGCACTAAAATAAGTACGACTTACAGGCTATAATGATAAAGTAACTCAGGGGAGCAGTAACTTCCCGGATCATTCTTTGGGCATGTAGTTTTGTACTTAGTATTAAAAAACGCATTGATTAGGAAATTAAATTATTAACTCCACATTATAATCAAAATATCAAATGTAATTTAAAAATGTGCACTTTCACCTCACCAAGTTAAAGGTGTTTTAGTTAAGAAGCTTTCCATTGGGAAGGAAATGTTTTGTTATTTATTTTAGAGTCTTCTTGTCTTGGGGAAAATCCTGGCATTATTTTTGCTTATAGAATGTTTTTAAGTGTACTTAGTGAACTTCTTGGAGAAGGCAATGGCACCCCACTCCAGTACTCTTGCCTGGAAATCCCATGGATGGAGGAGCCTGGTGGGCTGCAGTCCATGGGGTTGCTAAGAGTCAGACATGACTGAGCGACTTCACTTTTCACTTTTCACTTTCCTGCATTGGAGAAGGAAATGGCAACCCACCTCAGTGTTCTTGCCTGGAGAATCCCAGGGACAGGGGAGCCTGGTGGGCTGCCGTCTATGGGGTTGCACAGAGTCAGACACGACTGAAGCGACTTAGCAGCAGTGAACTTCTCTTGTACACAGATAACTAAAGGATACTGACTGAGTCTTAGATATTCATCTTTCAACCTCCCCCTTTTCATCTGTTTGTCTGTAGATCAATCTATTTATATGCTTATTTATATTTTAGCTCACTTGAAATAGAATTTTTGTTGATTTGAATAAATAGCAAATTAGCAAGATAAAATAAATAGTATAACAGAGACCATCCAACTGTAAATAAATGAATGGATCAATAAATATGTAAGGAAGAGATTTTAGTACCAGTAAATGTGCTAATAATTTGTGCATGCCTAAGGACATGCTAAATATTTGGCTTTTAGTTTTTGAGAGGATAAAGCAAAGAGGTCAGTGGAATATGTTAATTCAGTGCCCCTAAGATGAAAACAGATGGCTTGATTAGGAAAAGCAAATAACTGCTTTAAAAAATTTTATCCTCTAAGGCTTTATTAACATTAGCTAATGTTAAGGAAAGGGCTCTTAATGTTAAAGTGCAATATTCAGAGTGAAATATCATGAGTCTCATGCAAACATAATATTAAAATGTCAAATGTCTTATTCCCTAGTTCATTTATGGAGAACCAATAACATGTTATGATGACTTGAAAGACGATTTGAAAAACTAGGCATTTTTATGTATTGTTAGGTTACTAGATTTATCAGTCAGGTACAAAGCTGGCTAATATTCTACACATCTCTACCGTGTTATTTCCTCCCTGGAGAGAAAGTGTTTGCATCACTATCAGACAAATTCTACAAGTTAATCATAGGTTGAAAAGGTGTGAAATAACCCAGGAGATAGAAAAGTCAAGACTATCACTGCCCTGAAAATACATCCAGTAATCTCTTAATAAATCGTTAAGGCTCAAGAGACTACCACTGAAAAATTAAAGAATAAAAGGAAAAAAATGTGCTGAAATATAAATAATCTATAGCAAGATAAATAAAGAAAAATAATATAAAGTGATGAGGTTAAAAAGAAAAAACATATTTTCAGAAAAACTTGAAGTTTCTTTCTCTTAGTTGAAAATTACCTTATGTGTAAAATTTTCTGTCTTGAATATTCAAATAAACTATGCTGTGAATTGTATAGAGGAATTTGTTTAACTAAAGGCAACTTCTCATGCACAAAATAATTTTCCGTAAGAATGAAGAAGTGCATCTTTAAAAATTCAGAGGGTTTGTTTTTATCTTTAGCTAATAATTTAAACTCCCTTCAGGAGTTTGAAAGTTCTAATCTCTAGTTGTATTTAGCTCATTATTCTCAGAATCTTGTATCTGTAATTGATCTGGTCCATAAATAGAATAGAGGTTCACATGGATATATTTGAGGTGTAGAATTATGTTTCATGGATAAGCACTCAGTTGGTATTCTTGAACACTGGAGTACTAATAACTATATAATTCATATGAGCCCTGTTCCATCCCAATTTTTAGTAAAATGGACTTTTGAGATAATAAATTATGTCATCTTATTTCTGCAAATTGTAAATATGTCACTGACTGATGACATAGATTAGATCTGAACTGATGACCTTGAGCTAAAAGGTTTAACATGCCATTATAAGTCAACCCCTTGAGTCGTCTTTTTTCCCATTTGTGTTTTGTTATTATGTGCATGCCTGAATACTGTTATTTAAAGATGCATTAGTGCTCTTAAGCACATTCTACTAAGTAAATTAGTCATTCACTTGTTTCCAGGAGAATATGTATTAAATATTTATCATCATAATAAACAAAAACTACTTACATTATAATTGTGATTATCCCAAAATAATTCTTATCACATAAGAGTACTTAACCATGTGTCAGTACTCAGAGATTTATCTCCAGATTAAAAACAAAATTGTTAATATAGTAACATTTTTTAATATTATTTCATTCAAAGAACCAGATTTTGTGCTGGAGAGAGTATGGGGAAAAGGGAACCTTCCTAAACTGTGTATGGTGTAGCCACTGCGGAAAACTGTATGGAGAGTCTTCAAAGACCTAAAAATAGAGTTGTCATATGACCCTGCAATCCCATTCCTGGGCATATATCTGGATAAATCTATACTTTAAAAAGATACACACACCCTTATGTTCATAGCAGCACTGTTCATAATCTCCAAGGCATAGAAACCACCTAAATGCCCATCAACAGAGGACTGGATAAAGAAGGGGTGGCACATACACCCAGTGGAATATTGCCCAGCCATATGAAAGGATGGAATAATGTCATTTACAGCAACATGAAAGATAAATACCATATGACGTCACTTACATGTGGAGTCTAAAATATAACACAAATGAACCTATCTATGAAACATAAATGGATTCGTAGAACGGACTTGTGGTTACCAAGGGGAAGGGGTGGATTGGGAGTTTGGGATTAGCAGATGCAAATAAACACACACACACACACACACACACACACATATATATATATACATACACATACATATAATGGTAAGGTCTTACTTGTATGGTATAGGGAACTATATTTAATATCCTGAGATAAACCATAACGGAGACAAATATATAAAGGATTGGTTATATATGTATCACTGAATCATTTTGGTATACAGGAGAAGTTATCAGAACATTTTAAAAAAAGAACAAGATTTTGTCATTCTTTAGCTAAGTTCTCAAGAAAAATTATGAAAATATTCATTTTCTGAAAAGTCAGATCATATAAAATTTTCTTTTTTTTTAAATTAGTTAATTTATTTTAATTGGAGGCTAATTACTTTTCCTTTTTAAGGGGATCTATCCATTTGTTCTTGGACTGCAAGGAGATCCAACCAGTCCATTCTGAAGGAGATCAGCCCTGGGATTTCTTTGGAAGGAATGATGCTAAAGCTGAAACTCCAGTACTTTGGCCACCTCATGTGAAGAGTTGACTCATTGGAAAAGACTCTGATGCTGGGAGGGATTGGAGGCAGGAGGAAAAGGGGACGACAGAGGATGAGATGGCTGGATGGCATCACTGACTCGATGGACGTGAGTCTGAGTGAACTCCGGGAGTTGGTGATGGACAGGGAGGCCTGGCGTGCTGCGATTCATGGGGTCGCAGAGAGTCGGACAGACTGAGCGACTGATCTGATCTGATCATTCATCTATACACCTGTTTAAGAAGTATTTGCTGGATCCTGTGTGTGTGTGTGTGAATGTTGCTCAGTTGTGTCCGACTCTTTGTGATCCCATGGACTATACTGTCCATGGAATTCTCCAGGCCAGAGTACTGGAGTGGGTAGCCTTTCCCTTCTCCAAGGGATCTTCCCATCCCAGGGATTGAACCCAGATCTCCCGCATTGCAGGCGGATTCTTTACTAGCTGAGCCACAGGGGAAGCCCAACCATGTCCCAGATACAGTTCTAAGTCCAGAAATAAAACAAACCTCTGTTTGTATGGGAACATTATGTTTCCTATAAATTTAAGTTTTGATTCATTCGAGTAGACTTCTGTTCCTTTTAATATATATAATGCTATCTGACAGACAAGGGTATTGAACATTCAAGATTTGGTTTATCTTTTTATCTTTGCTGTCCCTTTCACTGTCTTCCTAAGCTACACTTTATTATTATTATTTTTTTGACTTTCCAAATATTTATTTCTGATAAGAAAAGAACAGTGAAACAAAGAGTGGAATACATTCCCACATCAAAACGCATGTTACAATTTTTATCTTTTTCATCTGCCTTCTGTTTGTATGCCTCTAATTTACCTCCTATTATACTGATTTATTTTACTATTCATATCCTCTACTAATATTCTTTTTTTCTTTCTCTTGCCACACAAAAATTTTCTTATTTCAATTTTTTGGGGGTTGTAATTTGAATTCATTTTATTGGAAGTGTAAATACTCCCATTAAAGTATTTTTATTTTAAATCCTATGTGAAAGTATAATGAACACACTTTAAACAAGTTCTCCTTTTGTATTTTTTCCACTGTTTTTGCCTTCACTATAGTGTATTTTCTCTAATTTTCCTAGGTCTCTATTTTTCAGTTGTTCATTCTCTTTATTTGTCAGTTGATTTTAATTTTTAAAACTGCTTACTTATATTAATATAACATTATATGCACTATCTACTATTAGTAGTTAGTATGAGCTCTTGATGCCAATTTTTTTTTTCAAAATTTGATTTTCCCTGGTTAAGTCATGCTCACTTTTGCTCTCCAAGCAGTGGCCTGGTGGATTGTTGGGCATCTTCTGTACGTCGGTATCAATGTGCTTCTCCTAAAGGGGAGGGAAAAAAAAGTGGCCTTAAAGAGAGTCTACTGTTCAGCTCAGCTGGAAGCTGCAAGGTTTGACAGACAGAACCTTCAGTAATCCTCTTCTGACAGCAGAAAGGTGGTTAATAACTATCTTTTCAAGCACGTTAATTAAAGTAAGAAGCAATAAGCCTCCTTAGAATGGGGAAATGGGTGTAGAGATTTCAAGCCTGGCCACAGAGCAGATCAGCACCTCTTGAATTTCTAGGTGGGGCTGATACTTTCCTTTCCCATTGGCCACTCAGGAAAGTTGGGGTAAAGGGGCATGTTCCTTATGCTTAGGTCACCTTCTCAGCCCTCTCTTACTATAGTTGCTAATTTTCAGAGTTCTTTCTAACATAAAAAAAAAAAAAAAAAAACCCTATAATAAAAAATACTGTACATTTTTAGTTTTAAAAAAATAAGGGCATAGAAATAGAGTGGTAAAAGTGTCTAGAGAAGTACATTTCTTAACAGTATTTTATGTTAAGCATGGAGGGAGATTTTCTCCAATTTATGTACTGGTATCAGATAGCTATGTGTTTCAGAACAGTGAACTCATGTGTCTTTGCAATTGGCCTTGAAGGCAGGCCTATTAAGAATGAGATGAAATTCATCAATCATTTTCAGTGCCATATTTCCCTGCTGAGAATGTTCTAGTCTTGAATGGCTTTATACCATATGGCATTTTATTGTTTTAGTTGAGAACAGAAGACTCGTCTACAAAAGAAACAATTAAAAGAATTTATTTTGGAGCCTCTATGCTCATTAGACTCATAATCCTTAATGTTGTTGCTCAGTGCACATATATATCACCAATAAACATTAATAATATTTGCAAAATTTGACTATTAGGTACATCCAAGAAAAGTATGAAGGCCAAATTTAATTTACTATTCAAAAATTCTCTGCTATATTTTGCCTTATTATGTAGAATTTGTAAGAGGAGACCTTATAGGATAGTGTAAGACTTAGTAAATCATATCATTTTAATTTCAAAGAAAACAATCCATGTTAACTTAAACATTGTTTTTATTCTAATAGAAAAATGTGTCAAGTTTTCAGTATTATTCAACATTCTATTGATTATCTTCTTTGGGATGTTTACTTAGCCCTCCATAATTTAGATGTATGAAAGGAGCATCAGTAGATTTTGTTGACTAGATTGAAGCACAATATTGTTAGAGAATTACATTTTGGTTGCCATTTTTTTGTGTTAGTGCATTGATTCTTGCATAGTACTTTATACCTATCTTAACATGACATTATATGATGTTTTAATGTCAGTTGATACTTTACATTGTAAACATATGATCTCCACATCACAAGCTCAAACTCATATCCATTGAGTTGATGATGCCATCCAACTATCTCATTCTCTGTCACCTCATTCTCCTCCTGCCCTCAGCCTTTCCCTGCATCAGGGTCTTTTCCGATGAGTCAACTCTTCTCATCAGGTGGCCAAAATATTGGCACTTTAGCCTCAATTCTTCCAATGAATATTCATGGTTTATTTCTTTTAGGATTGAGTGGTTTGATCTCCTGCTGTCCAAGAGACTCTCAAGAGTCTTCTCCAGCACCGCAGTTCAAAAGCATCTGTTTTTTGGCACTGAGCCTTCTTTACGGTCCAACTCTCACATCTGTACATGACTGCTAGAAAAACCATAGCTTTGACCATATGGACCTTTGTCTGCAGAGTGATGTCTCTGCTTTTCAGTACACTGTCTAGGTCTGTCGTAGCTTTTCTTCCAAGGAGCAAGCATCTTTTAATTTCATGGCTGCAGTCACCATCCACGGTGATTTTGGAACCTAAGAAAATAAAATCTGCAAATATTTTTTCCCCAACTATTTGCCATGAAGTAATGGGACCGGTTACCATGGTCTTAGATTTTCAAATGTTGAATTTTAAGCCAGCTTTTTCACTCTCCTCTTTCACCTTCATCAAGAGGCTCTTTACTTCTTTGTTTTTTTCCCAGTGGGGTGGTGTCATCTGCTTACCTGAGGTTGTTGATATTTCTCCCAGCAATCTTGACTCCAGCCTGTGATTCATCCAGCCCAGAATTTCATGTGATATACTCTGCATATAAGTTAAATAAGCAGGGTGACAATATACAGCCTTGTTGTACTCTTTTCCAAATATTGAACCAGTCAGATGTTCCATGTAAGGTTCTAACTGTTGCTTCTTGAACTCAAAGCAATAAGAATTTAGTATTATTTCAAAAATCTCCTAGGTAAATTGTTTTCCCTCTTTTCCAACTTGGTGCAGAGAATTGCATGTCCCCAGGAGATGATGGAGCCCCTAGTTGAAAAGAATACGAATCTTTTAATTACCTCATGGTAAAGAATCACTCAGTGATTTACAACACTACAATTACTACATAAATTAATAATAATCTTTTGTTTTGTTTGAGACATTATACATTTTAGAGATATTTTCTTATGATAATTCAGCCTATTCAGATGAGTGTAGAATCTTTTTGGCTGAGGAGAAATTCCCTTAGGAGTCTGAGTTCAACTTCATGATTATTTTAGTCTGCTTCTTGTAGCCCTTCTGCTTTTCCAGCTTTCAGACTTCTAAGAGGACTCAGTGAAGTGAAGTGAAGTGGAGCGAGGTGAAAGTCACTCAGTTGTATCTGACTCTTTGTGACCCCATGGACCATACAGTCCATGGAGTTCTCCAGGCCAGAATGCTGGAGTGAGTAGCCTTTCCCTTCTCCAGGGGATCTTCTCCCACATTGCAGGCAGATTCTTCGCCAGCTTAGCCATGAGGGAAGCCCAAGAATATAGGAGTGGGTAGCCTATCCCTTCTCTAGCAGATCTTCCCAACCCAGGAATTGAACCAGAGTCTCCCGCATTGCAGGTGGATTCTTTACCAACTGAGCTATTGGGGAAGCCCAAGAGGGCTCAGCGAGATATTTTAATCTGTTTTCTTACTACTTTCCTGGTTCTTAAATGATTGTCTCACTGTATGTCTTGCATGCTCCTGACTGTCTTCTGGTAACTGAATAATGGTCTGCTTATACTTTGATCACAGTACACCTCTTGACTTTTTAGCTAGGCCCTGATTCTGAGCTCCATAGTAAATGCAGATTCCTGGGACTGTCTTCTGTCTAGCCAGCTCTTACATATGGACTCTACCTACCAAGCCTCACAGTCTGGTCTTCCCAGTTTGTTTTGGATTAAAAATTGGTGTATCATTGCATAAATTTCCTGTTGGAACACTTGCAACACCAACAGGAAAGCTGGGCTAGATTTCTGTTAAAATGTATCTCTGACCAAATAAAGGTGCAGGGAGGGACTCAGCAGAGTGTTCTGCTTATTATTAAGAGGGTAAGCATTAAGTAAGATCGTTTTAATTTCAATCCTTGATTCATTACATACTAGTTGTAAACTATAAACTGTTAAGTGACCTACAGAAAGTTTCCTGACTTACTTATTACCATAACTGATAAATATCTGAGTTTTATTATCAGCAAAATGTTGTCTTTTCCAAGAAGGATCTCCTCCTTATCTTATTACTAGAAAAGTGTGTCTGGGAAACTGCTTTAGGAACTGAAGAAGCCTTTACTGAAAGAGTTCAATGGATATGCAAGGTTTCCGCCAGCTCAGCATTCTTAAATATATTTCATTTGAGCCATTCTGATGATTTTTAATATTACCTTCCTTTTAAAGAGTAGCTCCTATATTATCTTAATCATATAATATTTGGATAAAATAATGACATAATAATGAAAAATAATATAAGAGTTGGAAATGCACATTTTTATTTTTAATTCTCAGAATATTATATATCCCTTTGGAGTATTCCTTAATGTTTAAAAGAAATAATGTGTCTAAAACTCCTTAGGAAATTGACTGGCATGTAATTGGTACCTGTTAGAAAGTAGACTAACTTGTAGAACAACAACAAAAAAATAAAATGAAAGCCAAACGAAACACACATGAATAAAAAAGTCTCTATAAAATGGTTTGAGGTTTGAAAGTAATAGAAATTTATCCCTAATGCATGTAATAGTGCTGAGCATGCAAACAGGTTGGTAGCGTAGCCCTCCTTCGGGTGATTCTGCGTGATTAACAGGCATTCTGGATCACAATAAAAGTTATCTCTGTTCTAGCTACTGAGAAAGACAAAAGATCATGAAAGAGCTTCCAGAGGAAGATTTTGGGGTCTGAACTTAGAAGAGCCATGTGTTACTTCTCACATGCCACTATCAGATTGCCACATGTCCACAAGTAACTTCAGTGGAGCCTTGGGAGTGTACTTTTTTTCCCAGAAAGAAGAGTAGCTCTTTCGAGAGTAGATATTAATCTTTACCGCAAAATCTAATCTCCAGTTCACTTTCTACCGATTCCTGCTCCACAGAAAATTAATCAAGTTAATTTGCATTTATAAACCTTAGCTATAGCCCAAAGTTCACAACAGGTGAATATAATAATCAAAGGTAGAATTATTTAAGCAGATTAATGTGGTAAGCAATAACGCTCTGCACCTAATTAAGAACTGTTAACATAAAGTTTTTTTTAATTATGGTAATCATAAATTAACGAGAGATATTTTAACCAAGTCTTCCATTTTTATTTTTTAACTATTTTCAATTACTGTAGACAATTTAAAATTATGTAATACTTTCTAAAAACTTTAAAACATGTCTTTTTAATTTTGATGAGAGATTTTTCTGCTTTTCTTTAGCAGTGTTATAGAAAAGTTCATGTCCATGTGGCATTTCAGTTTAGTGGAGAAATGAATTGTTTAGTAAAAGTTGCCCAGAGAGGCATTCAAAGACCAGCAATTATAAATAACCAGTAATCATTAACTCATATAATAATAATAATAATAGGGAAATCCATTGTAAAGTAACACATCTCTTTTTCACTTCTCATAATTTCTAAAATTTAACTGTGAAAATACTTAGAGGCATAATACTGTAATACATTGTGAATGGCAATGTGAATTGACACAGATATTTTGGAATATTTTCAGACATTATTTATTAAATCAAAAAGATGCTTATGCTCTGACCCAGAAGTCCTTTTGTAAGATTCTATCCTCTGTAAATTAAGCTACCAGTATATAGTATTACAGGAACAGATATATTTATTACAACAGTTTCTAATGCAAAGAAACTGGAAACAGCCTGAAGAGGAAATAATTTAGTATTATGTGCCAAGCCATAGAATACTTTTTAGCCAAAGAAATGAGTTAGAGCTGTCTTCTATTTTCTCAGAAGCATTACAATGATATATGTTTTAAGTGTTAAAACAAAGATGTGGAGAGTCATGTACAAAATAAACTGTTTTTCTTTTTTGTAAAATAATTAGGAATATGTTTTTACTAAATGAATAATTCAACATGTACATATTTAAATTATCATGTACCCACTTTGTGGATATTGTGGGAAAAGTGAATCTGTAAGCAGCAAAATAAGTTAGCAGCAAAGTAAGAAATCAAAAATAAAAGTCATGTCAAAATCTGTTGTATTAATTTTTTCTGTGGCTGCACAACAATTACTACAAACTTTTGTTGCTGTTGTTGAGTCACCAAGTTATGTCCGACTCTTTGCACCTCATGGGGTGCAGCACGTCAGGCTTCCATCCGTTACCATCTGCCTGAGTTTAGCCAAGTTCATGTCCATTGAATTGGTTATGCCATCCAACCATCTCATCCTCTGTCTCCCTCTTCTCCTTAGAGGTAGTGAGATTTTTCTTATTTCTCAGCCAATTGTTACATTTTTCCCCTATGCTTTTCTCCATAATCTTAAGTTTTTATTTTGATTTAAAGCAAGCATATGTTCTTTACAAAATCAGAAATTAGATAGTTATTTTTATGATTAAAGGTAGAAAATAGCTTATGTTTGGGTTATGGATAAATGTTTTAGGAACATATCAGATGGGTATAAATGGGAATATTTTGAGTAACATGCTTTAGTAAATTGCATAATAATATAGATGTTGTATGCATGCTCAGTCACTTCAGTTGTGTCCGACTCCTTGTGACCCCATGGATTGTAGCCTGCCAGGCTCCTCTGTCCATGGAATTCTCCAGGCAAGAATACTGGAGTGGATTGGCATTTCCTCCTCTAGGGGATCTTCCTGACCCTGGGATGGAACTAGTGTCTCCTTCATTAACAGGCATATTCGTTACTGCTGAGCTACCCTGTTTAGTCTTAGCAAATCCCTCTGAATATCTGCTAAGGTAACAAAGTTGAAGACCGTTAGAACACTGTCCTGATGGCCCCTTTGGGCATTCATTGTCCTTTACTTATTGCTTCTCTAGTTTAGGTATTTTATGACAAGGCTGGCTCTTTATCTCTTCCTTCAGCGACCCTATAACTTCCCTTCTGCCTGCATTTTGTAGTTCATTTCTTTGTTACTAATAAAGAATCTTATATAACAGAATAGGTTATGCAGAAGATAATTTGGGTTCAAATAAAACATGTCGACTTGGAAATACTTGTATACTTCTGAAATAAAAGTGATCCAGGGACTAATTGCATTTGTTATACTATGAATTTGCCCCAGTCCTAAGTGAGCCTTGGTATAAGGATTTGTTTCCCACAAGTTTGTACATATTAACTCATTGTAGTTATCTGTTCTGTTATTATGTATGGGAGTGACAAAGTGATACTAGGGCTCCTGTGGTCAAAATATTTGTGGTTAGAACTTTCTGTAGCCTCATTTGATTGTCTTAAAGTTTTATTTTTCGTACTATGCTTCAGGGTATTTGGTAAACAATCAGCAGCATAGCAATCTTTAAATAAGTCCCCTCAGGGTGCTTTAAATATCTTGTATTGCCTTCTACATCTCATATTATTCTTTAGATTTAGCACTTAGTAAAATATCAGGGCGCCTCATTTTGTTTTAGAATATTGGAAAGTTTAACCCTTCTTTTAGAAAAAAATGTAAATCCAACTGATAGTATTTCAAATTTTCTTGAGATGCATGTCAATGGACATAATAATTTCAAGCAATTACTTACACAATTAACTTTAAGTAATTTTACAGTCTATCACACACAGCAATAATATTATTTACATAAAAATTAAACCATGAAAACCAACTCTTTTGAAAATTAAATCCTCAGTAACCCTCTACATGCTCATTATTTTAGCCAGGCTTTACTATAGAAAGGAATATAAACATTTCTGGTTGTTGTCCAGGAAGATAAATGTACTAACAAGAGAGTGTTAACTTTCTATGTGTGAAAGAAAGATGAGACAAGCAAGTCCTATCATAGAAACTGCAGAGTAGCTTATTTTTATAATACTTTCTGTCTTCCTTTAGTTGTTTTCTTTTAAAATTTCTCATAAGTCATTGGATCAGTTGATTAAAGAAAGGTGTTGAAGTGGAGATTGCTAAGATCCAATTCAAACTCAGACTTCTATTGATATGTTTAGTCTTGATTTAAGGCCCTCTCCTAATACATAGAATATTCCTGCATGCATCATTCTAAGAAAAATCTTTTTCAGAATTTATCAGTCAAAAAATAATAAATAAGGAAATTTGGGTGGAGAAAAGAAAATAAATGCATATATCAGTGCATTTTAAAAATACATTTGTTTGCTTTGGGAGGCATAATAACTCTATTTTATCCTCTCCATTTCCTCCATCATCTAGTTATATTTTATCTCGGAGGATGATCAAGAAGCACGGAGTTAAAGGAAGAACAGGGCAGCATTAGCAAAAAAGGTTTAATGTAGTTCAAAAATACATTCAAAAGTGTGTTCTTAATCTTTAGCTGTAAAATGAGCAGGAATATTCTCTATAATGCAAATCAACATCTAACATATATACGTTTAAAAAAAAATAAGAAAGCTGTTGCATTTAAAGATATTTATTCACTGACATAGTCATTTTCAATGAACCTGTCCTCGAACAGTCTAGAATGACAACATTTTTAGAAAATCAGGGCACAAAACAAGAAATAAAGAATGAATATTAGGTAAACACAGGTGATAAAAAGGTGTGAACATTTTGAGAATTCATGGTAATGACATAGCCTCACTCTAGGTAACTGACCCTCTTGTATTAGTGGGTTCAATACTCAGAAATTACATTAATCATTTGTAATCCCAGGATTATAAATTATAATATTGTGATGTTATAATTCTATTTACTTTCCAAGGTATTCATAATATACATAGTCTGATCCAGTTGTTAGTATATGAACCAAATATTTATGGTTGCATGAGAAGAAACAGCCTTTTATGTTCTCTAAGCTATTCAGCAGACAGGTGCTATTTTAGGTGAGCTTAAACCATGTTTCTGTGCATGTTTTACTGTTTCCTTACCGAAACTTAAATAAAGCAAAACCATAATTATTTACATACATTTTCAGAATTGTTACACAATTTGATACCACACTTTCTAGTTTTCAAAATATAACCTGTGCGGGGAGCGAGCTCTGCCCGTGGCAAAGGTCATGAGGAAGGAGGCTTGGCATACGGGCGGGATCAAGCCTCAGGAGTCTCCCTGGAAATTCTCGAGCATCTACCCCCAAAACCAGAGTCTGCCTACTTTATGCTTTGTGCTTTCACCTACACCTCTGACTTTACGGGGGGCTGTCCCCCACTACCTCTCTCTGAAAAAAGAGTTAGCTTACAGCTCCAGTTAATAATTCCTGGGTGTGACAGTGTTTCAACCTACAAACTCCTTTGGAAATCCTCTAGCCTGCCTGAATAGGTTTTTCCGGCCACATGTGATTGTTCAGAGCCTCCCAACTGTGAGAGGCAGGAGATGTTCTAAACTGTCTAAACACAGATTCCTTTGAGTAGTTAAAAGATTGATTAGAAATTGTATTGGTGAAGGGTTTTTCACTTATTGGGCCAATGTTTGCTGCTAAGTCTCCGTACTCCTTACCTACTGTGTCCTTGGCAGTGTATTGATTGATATAATGGGTGTATAGAAATGTAAGTAGTAGCCTCAGTGTTTGTAACCTTGGACCCTTGAGTTAATTCTTTTCTTGATTGAGCCCACCTCACCTTTGCCCTATAGGAATGCAGCTTTGTCCATTGCTTTTTTGGAGGCTGGCACCTGACTTTGGAATAATCACCTTTAGAGAAAAATAAGTTCCTTAAAATGTTAACAGGCCTCCTGGCAAGAAGATGATGTAAATCACCTGAACTTTTGCATATGATAAGTTTGAAAGCCTGGCTTCAATTAGGACCAGGAGCTGCTGTCCTTGCATGACTCCACCCCATCCCCCATTATCCTCTATGCATAACTTAAGGTATAAAAACTACTTTGGAAAATAAAGTGCGGGCCTTGTTCACCAAAACTTGGTCTCCGCATGTCGCTCTCTCTCTCAAATTCTGGCTGAGTCTCCATCTGGAGTGCGGAACCTGCCATGCTTGCTAATTATGCCTGGGCTTCTAAGATCCGACCCGGGAGGCCTCAGTGTCTCCTCTCCTTCAGGAGAATGGAAGGACGCCTGCGGCCTACGTAAGTGGTGCAAACTTCTTGTCTTGAAGTTTTATTGGTCTCCCACGTAAACCAAGCTACTCAGCCTCTTTTCTCCACTGAATTTTCCTACTGAGCTATCCTCATCCTATTACTCTTTATAACTTTGATAAAATATTTAAATAAATAGGTCGCCGATGCTGTCCCCGCTTCAAATACCCTGGATCAGCCGGGGCTGGTCCCCGGCAAACCTGTTTACTATTAGTAGTAATTTTTGCTGATAAATATTCAGAATGTACTTTTTCTGACCCTCCTCTTGACAGGGCCAAAGACTACACCGTTAACTCTGGTGAGGTTGTTTTATATAATTTCAAATAGCTTCTTGGCTCTTTAATGAGAGGATAAAGCATCTCTGGGCTAGCCTGAACTTACAGCAGGAAAAGGCAGCTAGGACTGCCACCAGAGAAGTATTTTCCACTTCTAAAGCTTCCACGCAGACAGTTCTCCTTTCTTGACTTGGGAATCTCTCTGAAGGGCACAAGCATTATAGCCTAGTTGGAAGCCACCAGTATGAAGGGAGTAATACTGGTTGGAACCAGGAGCAAAATTCTAGTTCTGAATAAGAACAATGATAGAGAATCCTGATCCAGGAGTCCCTCACGTGGCTCTGTGAGTTTCTTTATTCTAGTATTTCAGTCCCCGTCATTGTGCAATGTGATGGTCTGGATGAATCTCGTATAAAGCTGTCGGAGTATGGGTTAAAAGTAAAATATACAAGGCTTTGACTCCTTTAATCTTTTTTTTTTTTTTTACAGTTTGTAGTGAATGCTTTAAAATTTTGCTATCACAAACTGCATAACATTCTACAAAGTAGTATGAGCTTCTCATGGGTTCAGGAGCAAGGGTCTAGCACAGAGCTCAATGATTGTGAATATGCATTAGTTTTCACAGTCAACAATAAGTGAAAACCTTTTTACATACTTTCATAATAAATCATCAATATGAAAAAACTTTATTATTTTTATTGAAATTTTCATTCTAACAAGATTAACTGTCCCCAGTAATATTGACAAATGTCAAGTTATCAAACTTAAATAAAGATATAGAAAGAATGGGGCAGTGATTCACTGCTTATATGCCAGTGCAGTTTTTATTTGTGGGTATGTTTCAGGGAGAATACAAGAAGGAGTAACTCTGATGACTATCTTGGTAATTGTGTTTCTAATCTTGTTTCATATGTATCTGTGATATGTGAAGCACGATTAAAGTATAAATTATGAATTTGAAAACAAAAAGAATAAATGTAAGTAAATTGTGATAACCACATTGGTGTTTCCCTTTAAGAGGTGTTTTTGGAGTCTTTGCATCTTTGAGAATAGATTTTTCGATTTGTTTATGACGCTTTGTAATCAGCAGTCCCCCAGAGAAGGAGAAGCTGTCTCAGTCAGAGTTCTCTTCATCTTTTATGTGCAATGCTTTGATAATAATGACTCACCCTTTGCTTTATATCACTTTAGTGAAGGATCTGTTGACTACTGTCATCTTCTGAAATCGAAGCGGTCTATTTGCTTTCCCACATAAGTAAGCCATCCTCGAATTGTGGTCAGAGTTCTTCATGCTGACTGTGCCTCATTTGGGCCAAGGCATGGAGAAACATAAAACTAAAAACTTAGCTGGAGGGACAGACAGAATGGATTTCAGTTTTGTAAGGAATTAGAAATTGCTGTAGGATAGATGGATTTTACACAGTTGGGAAATAAATGTCCTCAGAGAAGAACCTCCTGGTAGAGGGAATGGCTACAAAGTGTGAGGAGAGTGTTGAGAGAAGGGACAAGCACGCAGAATGAAAACAGCAAAGAAGTGCATGTGTGTGAAATGCCATTAAGGCCGAATATTATGAAAATACTGTGCATGCTAAAACAAAAAGCAAATGCAGCACTAGCCATGTGGAGGAAAATATTGCTCGTATATCTGGCTAGGTCTGCAATAGGAAATAAATTTGAGAAAGGCCGTAATCGAGTATGTATGCAAAACAAAATAAGGTATTAAAATAAGTGACACTTGGAATCACATGTACTTCGCTACATGTGTGAGGCTGTGAGAGTGGCTTAAATGTGACAGGAACACAAATAACTGGAGTATCAATATAACAAAGTACAAGCTGCTGTGGAAATACTCAGAGGGGCAGTGAGAAAATAGAACTCAGAGAAACGTGTACTCTGCCTGTGGCTATTACTTTCATATAAGAAAGTATATTGTACTTACATTTCATACTCAAATGCTTGCCTTACAGAATATGAACTGAAGTTAAATTATATTAATGTTACTGGTCAAGGTTAGACAGTAAAAAAGAACCAGTACTCTAAGCATACTTTTAATAGTGCTGCGTTTTTAGTGCTTCCAAAATGCATACTGTAATGTTTCCTTTCCTATGGACTGTGAATATTTCTTTTCTTCCCTCCCTCCCCTCTTCTTCTTTCCTCACTTCTGCCTTCCTTCTTCCCTTTCTTCTCCTATCCCAAGACCGACTCTGAAGACTCTGCTCGGCCATGAGTTTTTAAAGGGTATAAAGGTAGGGGCTGTGGGAGGACCTCTGTGAGTCCTCTAGGCAGTAGATGGGTCTGTGTCAGTCTCTGCTGCATAAAGACTTGCCTACTCCCTCTTCAGGTGTTATCTTGCCCATGTGATGAGCCTGCAGGTTCGCTAAGAGAGCTGTTATGGTAGAGAGATAGTCATTCAGTTCAGTCAGTTCAGTCACTCAGTCGTGTCCGACTCTTTGCAACCCCATGAACCACAGCATGCCAGGACTCCCTGTCCATCACCGACTCCAGGAGTTTACTCAAACTCATGTCCATTGAGTCAGTGATGCCTTCCAACCATCTCATCCTCTGTCATCCCCTTCTACTCCTGCCCTCAATCTTTCCCAGCATCAGAGTCTTTTCCAATGAGTCAGCTCTTCACATCAGGTGGCCAAAGTATTGGAGTTTCAGCTTCAACATCAGTCCTTCCAATGAACATCCAGGACTGATCTCCTTTAGGATGGACTGGTTGGATCTCCTTGCAGTCCAAGGGACTCTCAAGAGTCTTCTCCAACACCGCAGTTCAAAAGCATCAATTCTTCAGTGCTCAGCTTTCTTTATAGTCCAACTCTCACATCCATACACGACCACTGGAAAAACCATAGCCTTGACTAGACAGACCTTTGTTGGCAAAGTAATGTCTCTGCTTTTGAATATGTTGTCTAGGATGGTCAGAGTTAGTCATTATTTAACTATTAATACTGAATTCTTCTCTTTTATTAATTTATTTTTTATTGAAGGATAATTGCTTTACAGAATTTTGCTGTTTTCTGCAAACCTCAACATGAATCAGCCATAGGTATACATATATCCCCTCCCTCTTGAACCTCCCTTCCATCTCCCTCCCCACCCCACCCCTCTAGGTGGATGCAGAGCCCCTGTTTGAGTTTCCTGAGCCATACAGCAAATTCCCATGGGCTATCTATTTTACATATGCTAATGAGGTGGATGCACCTAGAACCTTTTATACTTCTATTATAGAAGTGAAGTGAAGAGCTATTATAGAGTGAAGTGAGTCAGAAAGAGGAAGATAAATACCATATTCTAATACATATATACAGAATCTAGAAAAATGGTGCTGAAGAATTTATTTACAGGGGAACAGTGGAGAAACAGACATAGAGAATAGACTTATGGACATGGGGAGAAGGGAGGAGAGTGTGAGATGTATGGAGAGAGTAACATGGAAACTTCCTTCTTTTTTTTTTTTTTTTAATTATTTCTTCATTCTTATTTTTTATCTAAGGAAGGAATCAACAGTTTAGGTGAGGCATGGTGTGCGATCAGGAGAGCGTTAAGTCTGGAGTTAGTTTAAATTGGCTAGTGATCTCGTTTCTATGATTCGGTTCTTTCAAGGTTAGTTGGGGGTCAAAAATGGGCAAGCAGTAAAGGAGCAAAAGAGCCACTTTAGATTGTATCATTTTTCTAATTCTATACACATGAATCATATACAAACATCGATTGTTGTTGTTTAGTTGCTGAGTCATGTCCGACTCTCCATGGACTGTAGCCCTCAGAATCCTCTGTCCGTGAGATTTCATGGGCAAGGATACTGCAGTGGGTTGCCATTCCCTTCTCCCCACCCAGGGATCAAACCCTGTCTCCTGCATTGGCAGGCAGATTCTCTATCATTGAGTCACCAGGGAAGCCTACATATATAGATACTTATTTATTACTTTAAAACTTCATCTTTTCTAGGGCAGGCTGAGAGGCTTCTAAGCTCTTTGTGTAAAAAAATTAAGAATAAGATTTGAGAAGTTTCTGGATTTCCTGAAGTTACCTTACTCAAATTTACCACTGTCTTTGCTGTGTTTGGCCACAAAATGGATAAACTTATTTAGAGGGCTATAAAGTACATAGGCTGATTTTGAGTCACAATACACTTTCTAATTTCCTGATAATAGATCTTGATCATGCATAGGAACCTATCTGAGTGCTTTCTTTGAGTAAGAAAGTGAAAACCTCTGTGTGTGTGTGTGTGTGTGTGTGTGTGTGTGTGTATATGCATCATTTTTATTTTTAGTCTAACATGGTAAAATCTTGGTTACAGCCTCTAAATCCATCATCTTTAGTTGTCTGAATGAGGCACGTAACTATACCCTGAGCTTCTGGTTTTCTCATATGTAAAATATGTAAAATAAAAACTGCCTTGAATTGTTTTTAATAAAATAATAAATATAAATGTTTAGCATAGCACCTAACATATAAAAAGTACTTAATGAAAGTTATCATTGCTATTATAAGGTGATGATATGCTTATATATATACAATTACAGAAACATATATAGTGAAATTATACAGTGATTCATATTAAAATTTCAGAATATTCCACCTAATACAGGAATGAGGGAGATAATGAGATGATTTGCATACTTTGGAGAAATTCTGTCTAGCAGGGTGCATGGAGTTGACAACAGTAGAAGAATGTGGGGGCATTTAGAGATCTACGAATTGACAGTGTCTTGGAGACCAATTTTAACATATGGTGATTGTAGAAGAACAGAGTATGTAGAGTGCTTTGGTTTTGTAGCTTACTTGATTGCTTGAGATAAATCACATTTTGAATATAATAATTGTTTGTATCCTGAGAATCTTGAAGTTTTATTTGGGACTTAAAAGTTGCCATGAATGAAGCTGGGATTCTTCGCCTCCGGAGGAGAGAATTTCGATCTGGGGCCAGAAAAGACGCTTGATCACTTGGAGCTTTTGTGCAGCAAGGTTTTTTTAAAGTATAAAAGGGATAGAGAAAGCTTCTGATGTAGACATCGGAAAGGGTCAGAAAAGATACCCCCTTGCTAGTTTTTAGCGAGGCCTTATCTACCTGTTGCTGTTCTTAGTCCCTCAGTCATGTCTGACTCTTTGTAACCCCATGGACTGCAGCCCGGGAGGCTCCTCCATCCTTGGGATTCTCCAGGCAAGAATACTGGAGTGGATTGCCATGCCCTCCTCCAGGGGATCTTCTGAACCTAGAGATCGAACTCAGATCTCCCACATTGCAAGCCGCTAATCAGATAAAAGAAAGCCTCAAGAGTGAGAGAGTTGCACCAGAGAGTTCTCACCTAACTTATGCATTTTGAGACAGCATTGGCATGTGGAAAATTCTGAAAGAGATGGGAATATCAGACCACCTGACCTGCCTCTTGAGAAACCTGTATGCAGATCAGGAAGCAACAGTTAGAACTGGACATGGAACAACAGACTGATTCCAAATAGGAAAAGGAGTACATCAAGGCTGTATATTGTCACCCTGATTATTTAACTTCTATGCAGAGTACATCATGAGAAACGCTGGACTAGATGAAGCACAAGCTGGAATCAAGATTGCCAGGAGAAATATCAATAATCTCAGGTATGCAGATGATACCACCCTTATGGCAGAAAGTGAAGAGGAACTCAAAAGCCTCTTGATGAAAGTGAAAGTGGAGAGTGAAAAAGTTGGCTTAAAGCTCAACATTCAGAAAACTAAGATCATGGCATCTGGTCCCATCACTTCATGGCAAATAGATGGGAAAACAAGGGAAACAGTGTCAGACTTTATTTTTCTGGGCTCCAAAATCACTGCAGATGGTGATTGCAGCCACGAAATTAAAAGACGCTTACTCCTAGGAAGGAAAGTTATTACCAACCTAGACAGAATATTAAAAAGCAGAGACATTACTTTGCCAACAAAGGTTTGTCTAGTCAAGGCTATGGTTTTTCCAGTGGATGTGAGAGTTGGACTATAAAGAAAGCTGAGCACTGAAGAACTGATGCTTTTGAACTGTGGTGTTGGAGAAGACTCTTGAGAGTCCCTTGGACAGCAAGGCGATCCAACCAGTCCATCCTAAAGATCAGTCCTGGGTGTTCATTGGAAGGACTGATGTTGAAGTTGAAACTCCAATACTTTGGCCACCTGATGTGAAGAGCTGACCCATTGGACAAGACCCTGATGCTGGGAAAGATTGAAGGCAGGAGTAGAAGGGGATGACAGAGGATGAGATGGCTTGATGGCATTACTGACTCAATGGACATGGGTTTGGGTCGACTCCAGGAGTTGGTGATGGACAGAGAGGCCTGGCGCGCTGCGGTTCATGGGGTCGCAAAGAGTCGCACACAACTGAGCGACTGAACTGAACTGAACTAAGTCACCTCAGGCCATAAAACAATTGACATGAATCTTGAAGAAAGGCAGATTTCCAAGCAAATACATAATTTCATTAACATAGTTTAAGAAAAACATTTCCATGAGTGAGAAGTATAGGTTTGCTGAGCCATTAGCAGCTTAAGGTTTGAAAAAAAGTTAAGTTCAGGTGGAACCAAGTGCCATCATGGCAGCACAGAATTAAAAAGAGTCTCCTTTAATCTTGTGTATAGAAAAAAAAAAAAAAAAAAGTCTGCCACTTGTAATTTATTTCCTCCTGCCTCTTGGAGACCCCTGGCTTCCCTACAGAGGCTGATCTAACCTCAACCCTTTCAAGACCATCTGGGATATCTTGTAGCATGTTTGATAATATGTTTTGCCCTGAAAGGCAGGTGAAACAATTCTCCAATTGTTGAAACAGATTTTTATTTTCTTTAATAACTTACAATCTGATGATATCTCCTCAAACAGGCTATTTTTCTTTGCACTATTGACCACCCCCCACCCCCAAATTAAGGAAAAGGCCACATTTAAGCTTTCTCTTACCATTACTTTTTTCTGTCTTCTTGACTGTCTCCTAGGACATGTCCTAGAGTTTTATTGAAATTCATTGTGTTGTGAAAGTGATCTTTTTCAGCAGTGAGAATCAAGAACAAAATGCTAAGTGTTGGCAAGTTCTTGGCTATTTATAATCTCATCAGATGATAGACACTGTTGAGAAAAGATGTAAGCAACATTTAGTAACTATTATGAGACTTTCAGCTTCTTTAGTTGTAAGAAAAAAGCTTTTTTAAAAATTTCTTCAGAGCAATAGAGCATGTGCCACATACCCCTTCTCTCAACTCCTCAAAAACTTTAGAAGTTTGCTTCTTTGTGGTCTGTACTTTTGTGTTACATTAGTTGCAAAAACCTTAAAGTTGAAAGCAAATTGAGAAGTATTGATTCAGCCTAGGTTTAGAGACAGTAGCTCAGAAAAAGAAAACCATATGATTGTATTGCACATCTCTGTTATAAAGCAGTAATTTCTTTCTTTGAACCAGCACACTTTCTAAAACAGGTTTGAAATAATTCTTAATACAGACTTCTTAGATTGTTTTTCTCAAAATGAAGACATGCTGTGTTACACTGACTAGATCACTAATGTTAAAGTATTTAATTTTTTTTTGTTTTGTTTTAGCAATTTGTGTCTTATCTTTAAAATAACAGTGATTTCTAGAATGTGTGGTAACCGACTGCACCAATTTGCCTATAACTGGGAGGTTTCCTGGACTGGGCTTTTAGTGTTCAGATCAGATAGTCCTAGGCAAACTGGATGATTGGTTACCCTAAATGTATCACAAAGAAAAGCAGGCAATGCACGTGAAAAAACCAGGTGAACACCTCCTATACGGGCTGCCTCTATCATATAATCACATTTCAAAATCAACCAACAGAGAAATTAGTTCGGATTCTTAAAAAGGATTCAGTACATTCTATTTATCTTCACAAATATTTGTACAAAGAACAACTTCTTTCGGAATATTTATGATCATATGCATAGGAAATATATATGTACCAAGAGACTCATCATTTACTATTAATAATAATGTTCATAAAGTTCTTGCTATTTTAATTAAGGTGAGATCATAATTGAATTTTAAGTCAGATTAAAAGGAAAAACAAATAACTGTGATATGAAATTGAGCAGATGGTAGTTGCAGATAATAAAAGAAGTAATAAAGAAAACTATGGAGTTAAAATATATCCTTTTCCTGTTTATCTCTAAACTCCTATTTAATGTCTGCTGCTGCTGCTGCTGCTGCTAAGTCGCTTCAGTCGTGTCCAACTCTGTGCGACCCCATAGATGGCAGCCCACCAGGCTCCCCCGTCCCTGGGATTCTCCAGGCAAGAACACTGGAGTGGGTTGCCATTTCCTTCTCCAGTGCATGAAAGTGAAAATTGAAAGTGAAGTCGCTGAGTCATGTCCAACTCTTAGCAACCCCATGGACTGCAGCCTACCAGGCTCCTCCATCCATGGGATTTTCCAGGCAAGAGTACTGGAGTGGGTTGCCATTGCCTTCTCCAATTTAATGTCTAGAGTTCATTAAATTTTAAGGTAACAATTTAGGAAAACCCAAAACAATCAGATGCTAATCTAGGATAATTTGTTTCAGGTGGAATTGATTGAACCATACAATATTTGTACTCAAATACTTTGCAATATTTATGAGCATTAGCTAGTAAGCCTTTTATATGTTACTTCAACTATATTAACAGGGGAAAATAATAGTAATAGCAGTAAGCAGGTGCTTAGGAAGTTCTCTGAAAGTCATTTGGGACAAACATTTTTTTATATATACAAAACCTTTAAATCTCCCCTTGACGGATAAAACCTTTAAATCTCCCCTTGACGTCAATTAAATATCCAGAGACTGCTGCATTTGTTTCTCATCACAGCAGGACTTCCTATATGAAGTGTGGTTCACGTTTTCAGTCTCTACTGCCTCACATACATTGTTCCTGTGTGTGTATCTGTTTGTATTTTTAGGAACAGTTTTTTCCAGTGTGTTCAAAATTCATAGGAAAATATCCTTTAACATCTTAACTTTTTCATTTGTTGTCAAGGTATTGCAAGCATAAGGAGGCAATATACACTTTTGGTTCTGATCTGAGCTTTTCTTCCTCAATTCAGTAGGTGCTGCTGCTGCTGCTTCTGCTAAGTCGTTTCAGTCATGTCCCACTCTTTGCGGCCCCAGAGACGGAAGCCCACCAGGCTTCCCCGTCCCTGGGATTCTCCAGGCAAGAACGCTGGAGTGGGTTGCCATTTCCTTCTCCGATGCATGAAAGTGAAAAGTGAAAGTGAAGTCGCTTAGTTGTGTCTGACTCCTAGAGACCCCATGGACTGCAGCCTACCAGGCTCCTCCGTCCAGGCAAGACTAGTGGAGTGGGTTGCGATTGCCTTCTCCCAATTCAGTAACATGCATCATCAAACCACCTACCAACTCAAATGAAAATCCAAAAGCCATAATTGATTCCTCTCCTCTTTCCTAGAATATTGTATAGTACTTAGTTGAGTTTAACAAATAATTGTTAAGCCGGTTAATAAAATTTTAATTATATTTAGAAAAACGTAAAAGAGAAACTGAAAACCATTCTGTATCAAGCACTTCCTCAGAATAATAAGCTTTTACACTTTTGTTTTTTATAAGTTTAGTTGATTTACAATATTGTATTAGTTTCAGGTGTACAACATAATGGTTCAATATTTTTATAGACTATAGTCCATATAAAGTTATTTTTAATATATTGGCTATAATTTCTGTTCTGTACATAAATTCTTTGTAACTTATTTATTTTAAACCTGTTAGTCTGTATCTCTTAATCTCCTTCACTTAACCCTACCCACTCTGGTTACTGTTAGTTTGTTCTCTGTGAGTTGGTTTTTGTTTTGTTATATTCTTTCATTTTTTTACCTTTTAGATTCCACATATAAGTGAAAGCATACAGTGCTTGTCTTTTTCTGTCTGTTCTTATTTAACTAACCATAATACCCTCCAGGTCCATCCATGTTGTTAAGATTGGCAAAATTTCACTCTTTTTTATGATTTAACAATAGTCCGGTGTGTGTATGTTTGTACACACACACACACACACACACATTTGTCTCTACTGAGGCGTACCTCGGAGATACTATAGGTTTGGTTGCAGATCACCATAACAATGTAAATATCACAGTAAAGCAAGTCACACAATTTTTTTTTTTTTAATTTCCCGGTGCATATATAAGTTTTGGTGACACCAAACTATAGCCTACCATGGGATTTCCCAGGCAGGAATACTGGAGTGGTTTGCCTTTTCCATCTCCAGTTAAGTGTACAATAGCATATCTAAAAAAACTATGTTCATACCTTAATTTTAAAAATGCTTTATTGCTAAAAATGCTAACCATCATCTGAGCTTTCAGGGAGTTGTAGTATTTTTGCAGGTGGAGGGCCTTACCCAGATGTCGAAGGCTGTTGACTGAAGGCCGGGGTGGCAGTGGCAGTTTCCTAAAGTAAGACAACAAAGTTTGCTGCGTCAGTGAGCTCTTCCTTTCATGGACACTTTCTCTATAATATGCAGTGCTGTTTGAAAGCATTCTATCCACAATACCACTTCTTTCAAAATTGAATTTAATCCTCTAAACCTTAGTTGCTTTAGCAACTAAGTTTATGTAGTATTTTAAATCCCTTTTTTATTTCAAGAGTCTTCTTAGCATCTTCACCACGACTAGTTTCCATCTGAAGAAACCATTTTCTGTGATGAGGAGCAACTCCTCATCCATTAAAGTTTTATCATGAGATTTCGGCAATTCAGTCATATCTTCACCCTCCACTTCTAGTAAATTTGCTATTTCTACCACATCTGCAGTTATTTTTTCTGCTGAAATCTTGAAGCCCTCAAAGTCATCCATGTGAGCTAGAATCACTTTCTTCCAAACTCATGCATGTTGATTTTTTTGACCTCTTCCCATGAATCATGAATATCCTTCATGGCATCTAGAATGGTGAATCCTTTTCATGCTTTCAATTGGCTTTGCCCAGGTCCATCAGAGGAATCACCACTATGACAGCTATAACTGTACAAAATATATTTGTTAAAGAACAATAATTGAAATTCTAAATGACTCCTTGATCTGTGGGCTGCACAATAGATGTTATGTTTGCAGACATGAAGACAACATGAATAACCTTGTCCATCCTTATCAGAGCTTTTGGGTGACCAGGTGTATTGTCAATGGGCAGCAATATCATGAAAGGGAAATTTTTTTTTTTTTTGAGCAGTAAATCTTAGCAGTAGGCTTAAAATATTTAGTAATCCATGTTGTAAGCAGATGTGTTGTCATTTGGGCTTTATAGAGCACAGGCAGAAAAGATTTAGCAAAAAAAAAAAAAAAAAAAAAGAATAGATTTAGCATAGTTCTTAAGGGCCCCAGAATTTTCAGAATGGTAGTTGAGCACTGGCTTCAATTTTAAGTCTTGGGCCTCACTAACCCCTAACAAGAGATTCAGCCTGTCCTTTGAAGCTTTGAAACCAGGCATTGACTTTTCTCTAACAATGAAAGCCCTAGATGGGGTCTTTCAATATAACCTTGTTTTGTTAACATTGAAAATCTGCTGTTTAGTGTCGCCAACCATTATTCATTATCATAGATCTTCTAGATAACTTGCTGTAGCTTCTATCAATACATCAACACTTGCTGCTTCATCTGGCTCTTTTACTTTATGGAGGCAGCTTCTTTCCTTCAACATTATGAACCAGATCTGCTGGCTACAGACTGCTACTGCAGCTTCCCCACCTCTTGCAGTCTTCATAGAATTGAAGAGTATTACGGCCTTGCTCTGGACTAGATTTTGGCTTAAGGGAATGCTGTGGTTTATTTTATCTTCTATCCAGACCTCTGAAACTTTCTCCATATTAGCTATAAGCCTGTTACACTTATTTGTGTGTTCAACTGGAGTAGCCTTTCTAATTTCCTTCAAGAACTTTCCTTTTGCATCTACAACTTGGCTAACTGGTGCAAGCGGCCTCGCTTTCAGGTTGTCTTGGCTTTTGATATGCCTTCCTCACCAGGCTTAAAGGCCATATATGATAAGCCTATAGCCTATAGCAAGCATTATTCTTAATGGTGAAAAACTGAAAGCATTGCCCCCAAGATCAGGCACAAGACAAGGATGCCCATTTTCACCACTATTATTCAACATAGCTCTGGAAGTCCTAGCTACAGCAATCAGAGAAGAAAAAGAAATAAAAGGAATCCAGATTGGAAAAGAAGAAGTAAATTCTCACTGTTTGCAGATGACATGATACTAAATGATACTCCAAAATCACTGCAGATGTTGACTGCAGCCATGAAATTAAAAGATGATTGCTCCTTGGAGGAAAAGTTATGACTAACCTACTGCTGCTACTGCTGCTAAGTCACTTCAGTCGTGTCTGACTCTGTGCGACCCCATAGACGGCAGCCCACCAGGCTCCCCCATCCCTGGGATTCTCCAGGCAAGAACACTGGAGTGGGTTGCCGTTTCCTTCTCCAATGCATGAAAGTGAAAAGTGAAAGTGAAGTCGCTCAGTCATGTCCGACTCTTAGCAACCCCATGGACTGCAGCCTACTAAGCTCCTCCATCCATGGGATTTTCCAGGCAAGAAACTAACCTAGACAACATATTAAAAAGCAGAGATATTACTTTGCCAACAAAGTTCCATCTAGTCAAAGCTATGGTTTTTCCAGTAGCCATGTATGTATATAAGAGTTGGACTATCAAGAAAGTTGAGCACCAAAGAATTGATGCTTTTGAACTGTGGTGTTGGAGAAGACTCTTGAGAGTTCCTTGGACTGCAAGGAGATCCAACCAGTCAATCCTAAAGGAAATCAGTCCTGAATATTCATTGGAAGGACTGATGCTGACGCTCCAATACTTTGGCCACCTGATGTGAAGAACTGACTCTTATAAAAAGACCCTGATACTGGGAAAGATGGCATCACCAACTCAATGGACGAGTTTGGGTAAACTCCAGGAGTTGGTGATGGACAGGGAGGCCTGGTGTGCTGCTTTTCATGGGGTCACAAAGATTCGGACACGACTGAGTGACTGAACTGAAATGAACTGAACTCTACTATGCTCTGTTCACTTAGGTATGCAGGAAACAACAGTGTGGAATGAAATCAGTTCAGCTTCTTAACATGGTTCAGAATATGATCAAATATTTGCCTGATATTTAATTGGTTCTTGCTTCTATCTCCATATTGGAAAGCGGTCTCAGACCAAGAGATAAATGTTGTCCCTTAGAGTAATAGGCAGAAACTACACCTACAGCAGTTGGCATATTCCCACAGTTATAGGGCTGGTTTTTCTATGATTGTTTCATTTCGTTGTAAAATTGAGCATTTAGGGCACACCAAAATTTGGTACTGTAAGTAGTACAGACTTGTTGCAACATGTAAACTAGTCTAGTTCACTATAATTTAAAAAGTTTAAGTGCATTGACGATTTGGAGAAGGCAAAGGCACCCCGCTCCAGTACTCTTGCCTGGAGAATCCCATGGATGTGGGAGCCTGGTGAGCTGCAGTCCATGGGGTTGCTAGAAGTCGGACACGACTGAGCGATTTCACTTTCACTTTTCACTTTCATGCATTGGAGAAGGAAATGGCAACCCACTCCAGTGTTCTTGCCTGGAGAATTCCAGGGACTGGGGAGCCTGGTGGGCTGCCGTCTATGGGGTCGCACAGAGTCGGACACGACTGAAGTGACTTAGCAGCAGCCGCAGCACTGAAGATTAGATGAAAATGTTGTACAGTGAAGTTTAGTATATTCTTATACTATGTGGCAAGTGATATATTGATAGTTACTGCAACTACTTGACTAAAAGGGGCAAACCAAGCATAAAATGACCAAATATATTGAGAGGAAATCTGTTAACAAGATCCCAATTTTTATGTGGTTGGTAAAGACTTTGTTTTTTGACTCTGACATGCGTGTTGTCCTTCTAAAATGATTAATGCTACCTTGGTGGGGAAACCACTAGACCATTCATGTATGACCTAAATCAAATCCCTTATGATTATACCTTCCCTGGTGGCTGAAACGGTAAAGCATCTGCCTACAATGTGGGAGACCTGGGTTCGATCCCTGGGTCGGGAAGATCCTCTGGAGAAGGAAATGGTAAACCACTCCAGTACTGTTGCCTGGAAAATCCCATGGATGGAAGAGCCTGGTAGGCTACATTCCATGGGGTCACAAAGAGTCAGACATGACTGAGAGACTTCACCTATGATTATACAGAGGAAGTGAGAAATAGATTTAAGGGACTAATTCTGATAGACAGAGTGCCTGATGAACTATGGACGGAGGTTCCTGACATTGTTCAGGAGACAGGGATCAAGACCATCCCCATGGAAAAGAAATGCAAAAAAGCAAATTAGCTGTCCGAGGATGCCTTACAAATAGCTGTGAAAAGAAGAGAAGTTAAAAGCAAAGGAGAAAAGGAAAGATATAAGCATCTGAATGCAGAGTTCCAAAGAATAGCAAGGAGAGATAAGAAAGCCTTCCTCAGGGATCAGTACAAAGAGGGGAAAACAATAGAATGGGAAAGACTAGAGATCTTTTCAAGAAAATTAGAGATACCAAGGGAACATTTCATGCAAAGATGGGCTCGATAAAGGACAGAAATGATATGGACCTAACAGAAGCAGAAGATATTAAGAAGAGGTGGCAAGAATTCACAGAAGAACTGTACAAAAAAGAGCTTCATGACCACGATAATCACAATGGTGTGATCACTGACCTAGAGCCAGACATCCTGGAATGTGAAGTCAAGTGAGCCTTAGAAAGCATCACTATGAACAAAGCATATGCCAGCAAATTTGGAAAACTCAGCAGTGGCCACAGGACTGCAAAAGGTCAGTTTTTGTTCCAATTCCAAAGAAAGGCAATGCCAAAGAATGCTCAAATTACTGCACAATTGCACTCATCTCACATGCTAGTAAAGTAATGTTCAAAATTCTCCAAGCCAGACTTCAGCAGTACGTGAACCATGAACTTCCAGATGTTCAAGCTGGTTTTAGAAAAGGCAGAGGAACCAGATATCAAATTGCCAACATCTGCTGGATCATGGGAAAAGGAAGAGAGTTCCAGAAAAACATCTATTTCTGCTTTATTGACGATGCCAAAGCTTTTGACTGTGTGGATCACAATAAACTGTGGAAAATTCTGAAAGAGATGGGAATACCAGACCACCTGACCTGCCTCTTGAGAAACCTATATGCAGGTCAGGAAACAACAGTTAGAACTGGACATAGAACAAGAGACTGCTTCCAAATAGGAAAAGGAGTACACCAAAGCTGTATATTGTCACCCTGTTTATTTAACTTATATGCATAGTCCATCATGTGAAATGCTGGGCTGGATGAAGCACAAGCTGAAATCTAGATTGCATGGAGAAATATCAATAACCTCAGATATGCAGATGACACCACCCTTATGGCAGAAAGTGAAGAAGAACTAAAGAGCCTCTTGATTGAGGTGAAAGAAGTGAGTGAAAAAGTTGGCTTAAAATTCAACATTCAAAAACTGAAGATTATGGCATCTGATCCCATCACTTCATGGCAAATAGATGGGGGGAAAATGGAAAAGTGAGAGATTTTATTTACTTGGGCTCCAAAATCACTGCAGATGGTGACTGTAACCATGAAATTAGAAGATGCTTGCTCCTTGAAAGAAAAGCTCTGACAAACCTAGACAGCATATAAAAAAGCAAAGACATTACTTTGCTTACAAAGTTCTGTCTAGTCAAAGCTATGGTTTTTCCAGTAGTTATGCATGGATATGAGAGCTGGACCTTAAATAAGGCTGAACGCTGAAGAATTGATGCTTTTGAAATGTGATGTTCGAGAAGACTCTTGAGAGTCCCTTGGACCGCAAGGAAATAAAACCAGTCAATCCTAAAGGAAGTCAACGTGGAATATTCATTGGAAGGATTGATGATGAAGCCAAGACTCCCATACTTTGGCCACCTGATGTGAAGACCAGACACATTAGACAAGATCCTGATGCTGGGAAAGATTGAAGGCGGGAGGAGAAGGGGACAACAGAGAATGAGATGGTTGGTTGGCATCAGTGACTCAATGGACATGAGTTTGAGCAAGCTCCTGGCGATGGTGAAGGACAGGGAAGCCTGGTGTGCTGCAGTCCATGGGGTTGCAAAGAGTTGGACATGACTGAGTGACTGAACAATAATAATGTAAGTACCAGTCACTTACATAGTTTTGAAAGGCCAGTCAAGCAAACTGTGAAGGCAGTCAGTGACACCCTACCTCTCCTGAAGATCATTTTTGCAGACATCTTGTATTCTACTTTGTAATCATATGCAACTCACATCATAATCTTCATATTATTGTCATTCAATAAATGGTATATATCAAAATTTGCCCTAGAAGTTTTTTAAAGTATGAACTCTTGAGGATCTAGTTTAGAGTTGCATAATTACAATTTCTGAGAATGAATTCTGACCATACTTCAGTTAATGACTACTAACTTTTATTGTTGATCCATTTCTTACATGTATTGTATATTTTGTATAGGATTTTTTTTTAATTATTCAAGTATAGTTGATTTATAGTGGTGTGCTATACTTTCAGGTGTATAGCACAGTGATTCAGTTCTATAGATACATGCATTTTTTCTTTTTGGGATTCTTTTCTCAAATAGATTATCACAGAATATTATGTAGAGTTGCCTGTGCTATACAGTAGGTCCTCATAAGTCATCTGTCTTTTGTACAGTAGGTTGTGTTCATCCCAACCTCCCAATTTATCCCAAGTCTTTCCCCCTTGATAATCATAAGTTTCATTTCTGTGTCTGTGAGTCTGTTTCCGTTTGGTGGGCAAGTTACACTTGTATTACTTTTTTAGGTTCCACATATAAGTGATATCATATGGTATTTGTCTTTGCCTGGCTTACTTCACTCAGTATGGCAATCTCTGGGTCCATCCATGTCGCTGCAATGGCATTCTTTCATTATTTTTTATGGTACATTGTATATGTACCATATCTTCTTTATCTGTTCCTCTATTGATAGACATTTAAGTTGCTTCCATGTCTTGGCTCTTGTAAATAGTGCGCAGTGAAGAGTGAGGTGCATGCATCCTTTTGGATTATGGTTTTCTCTGGATGTATGCCCAGGAATAGGATTGCTGGATCATATGGTAGCTATATTTTAAGTTTTTTAAGGAACCTCCATAGTGTTCTCCATACTGGTTGTACCAGTTTACATTCCCACCAATAGTGAAGGAGGGGGTCCCTTTTGTCCATACTCTTTCGCTAGAGTATTGTTTGCATTTTTGATGATGGCCATTCTGACCAATGTGAGCTGACAGGTCACTGTAGTTTTGATTGGCATTTCCCTGATGTTAGTGACTTTGCATGTGCTTTTTGGCCACCTACATGTCTTCTCTGAACAGTCTGTAAGTTAAATATGGACATTAATACAACACTTATATAAATTGCCTCATCTTTGTTACAGCCCATTATCCAACTAGACTTCTAGTATCTTGCAGGAGAGAGCATGGTTTATGCTACTCAAATATCTAACCTAACCAACATCTCAGTTCTGTTTTATCTTAATAATTTTTCTTAATCTTCTGATGCACTTTTTCTTAATAATGAACTATGTTCACCCTCCCTCTTGTCTGTCCAATTTCTCCCAAGGTGACACTCATATATAGATGAGAACTCTGGAGCCAAAGTATAGTAGTAGTAATGTAGTGAAAGTCACTCGGTTGTGTCCGACTCTTGCGACCCCATGGACTGTAGCCCACCAGGTTCCTCTGTCCATGGGATTCTCCAGGCAAGAATACTGGAGTGGATTGCCATTTCCTTCTCCAGGGGATCTTTCTGACCCAGGAATCAAACCCATGTCTCCTGCACTGCAGGCAGATTCTTTACCGACTGAGCTGGGAGAGACCAAAGTATACTGCCTCCCTAAGTAGTGGTTTTCTAGGCAAATTTTCAAGGGGAAGAGGGATGGTATGGGGAGGGAGGAGGGTTTAGGATGGGGAACACATGTATACCTGTAGCGGATTCATTTTGATATATGGCAAAACCAATACAATATTGTAAAGTTAAAAAATAAAATTAAATTAAATTTAAAAAAAAAAGCAACAGCTGTTGATCATCACTCTCAGAATATTTACATAGTTGATATTCAGAGTTATTTGGAGGTCCTGCAGTAAGGGAAAAAAACTAAGGATCTAGCCCTGTGGTTGAAGTATAATGGATAAAAGGCTATTTTTGATACTGGTTGGTACAGAAGAAATTAAGCTCTAAATTGTCTTTTAGGTTTTGAAGAGTTCTTTTTCCATGAATGATCAAATGGGCAAGTCTGCCTGCCCCAGAAAAGTTTGCAGATCCTCATTCCTTTATGGTTAGAGTTAGATCACAAAATCACAAACAGCAACATGAATATTAAGGTCAGATATTTAATAGTTCAAGTAAGTAAGGTCGCTCAGTCATGTCTGACTCTTTGTGACCCCATGGACTGTAGCCTACCACGCTCCTCTGTTCATGGGATTTTCCAGGCAAGAGTACTGGAGTGGGTTGCCATTTCCTTCTGCAGGGGATCTTCTTGACCCAGGGATCAAAACCCGGTCTCCAGCATTGCAGACAGACGCTTTACCCTCTGAGCCACCAGGGAAGCCCTATATGCACTATAACATTTAATTCTGATATTATGCGGTAGGCACTATTATAGCTTTTGTATTATGAATATTTGTTCATATGTAATAATGATGTTAATTTTATAAGCCTAATTGGTCATAAATGATAGATTTTTCTGAACTCGTTCTACAAGCATTCATTGAGCCCTTTATAAGCAATATACAGAAAGAGTGATTATAAAGCACCAAGGCACCCTGAAATATGTTCAATCTCTTTATCTCATAAATCAGCCTGTGTTTATAAAAGAAGAGCAGCATGGTGATCCATATTGGTAAATGTGGCTCACTTCCTATGCTTTAGTCATTTGGGGGAAAATGAGAACTCAGAACTGACGTAAACACTGAACACAATATCCTTGCATCAATATAAAAAATTACAGATTGAATGATTGGAATGTGTAAACCTTTATCAAAATAATCTGAGTGGGGCAATTGGAGAAATTGGGTGGGTATTTAGGTGAAACAATATTTGTCATGATTTATTGATTGTTGAAGCTGGATGCTTGGTGTATTTAATTTTGCATAATAAAGTATTAAAAATTAGAAAAAAGATCAATATGTGATTTAAAACGCTAATGAGTTCACAAGTGACCAAATAGTTGTTTTGTCTTAATGTTGTAGTTCAATTTAGCAAATGCATGAATTTCTCTTCTGCATCCAAGATGCAATTACCATCCATGAAATTGTACAATTTTCCATTTGCCTTTGCCCACCTATAATAATTGTGGCTAACAACCATCTAAATTATTCATTTTATGTGGCAAACAAATGATTATTCTTAAAACAGATCCTGTGCTCTTTTAAATTGCTTTTCTTCATTCTCCAGTTGGTCCAGACCGTTACTGAGTTAAATGTTTCTTAATGAAGAACACTGCCTCACTGAACTTTGCTATGTCTGCGAATCAGAAGACTAATTTGAAATTCCTAAAGTCCAGAACTGTATCTCAAAATGAGATGGCAAAATGCTAAAGTTTTTTTTTTTTTTTTTTTAATCTCTTCAACTAATGGCCTTTTTCTGAAGTGCTTTTTCATTTGCTTCAGAAATAGTACACTCAGAGGATATACTTAAAATCTATAAACCTGGATACAGATAGTCTGTGGCCTGATTATTCTAGGAAGTTAATTTTATCAATTAAGACATAAAACTTATAAAATGAATAGAAACAGGCTGTATGAGGGCAGAGGGGCAAAAATAAGGCTTAGAATAATGTTTCTACTTCCTTCTTTCACCACCCCAGAGCTCTTCCTTAGAGAAGAAGCTACTGGTCAAATTGCTTGAGTCCAAGGCATTGATAGGGTTATACTTTTTAGAAGGTGAGATCATTGTGTTAAATCCATTGTGCGTCTTCCATTCTTTTTTTGATTTTGCACTTCCTTTGTGTACCATCAACTTTGATATGGCCAAGATTTACCAAAGTTGGATGTACATATCTGATGATCTCACTTGGCCTGCTACTTTGTTTCCTGTTAGGGAGGCAGATGAAGAAAATAAAGCCAAAGTTTAAGAAGTGAGGAAAGTAGGTTTTCCATTAAACTATATACTGCATCAGAGAAGGCGGTGGCATCCCACTCCAGTACTCTTGCCTGGAAAATCCCATGGGCGGAGGAGCCTGGTAGGCTGTAGTCCATGGGGTCACTATGAGTCGGACAGGACTGAGCGACTTCACTTTCCCTTTTCCCTTTCATGCATTGGAGAAGGAACTGGCAACCCACTCCAGTGTTCTTGCCTGGAGAATCCCAGGGACAGGGAAGACTAGTGGGCTGCTGTCTATGGGGTCGCACAGAATCAGACACAATTGAAGCGACTTAGTGGCAGCAGCAGCAGCATATACTGCATCGCAGTTTTTACGAGACTTTGTTTCATGGTATGGATTTAGCCTATTAGCTAATACCCTGAAATGTTAATTTACATATTGTTTCCTTTCTGTACCCATCTCTTCATGGGTGTGTGTGTGTGTGTGTGTGTGTGTGTGTTTTCAAGTGAGGGCCATCTAAGGTGATTGGTGAGATATTCCCAGTATCCTGGATCAAATTACAAAACTACTGGCAGAAAACCTTAATTCTACAGACTGTACATGCACACTTGGCAGTGGCATTATTTTAACACTGTATTAGTTTTTGGTTTAAAAGCTGAAGACTTGGTTTATTTTATGAAATTATTTCAGTGAGCAAATAATTATTTTTAAACTTGTGGGCCTGACTCAATGGCTGTGTAAACCATTGGAGCAAACATACCAAATTAGAACTTGGAAGTTACAAAATCCAGAAACATTTACTTTTATATTACCTGTGTTTGCTTGAGCTTCTGGTTGACACAGCATGTCTCTAAGATATGGAAATCTCTTCTCCTCCTTTGCTCCCTTCAGGTGCCAGGAATTGATTTTTGCAGCCAGCAGGAGCATCATATCCAGCTGTGTCCTTTTTCATTTTTGTCTTTCCCCTGACTTTACCTTATAGTCAGAAAGCAATCACATAACCCCAAGTGTCAAAATTGTAGTATTCCAAATGTCTCAGCTATATACTTCCAAACTTCCAAAAACACCCTAGTTTTATGATCAAGGACCCATATATGCCCAATTGTGCCTTCATACAGAGACATTCATTTAGCTAAACTATTATGTATTGTAATCAGAAAGTAATTATTTTAAGGAAAAATTATTTACCATAGTGATAAATTTATTTATGTTATACTTAAAACATGAAATAAAATTAAATGAACACAATATACTATAACTCATGAATGTAATAAATTACCTTTCTTTGAGTGTACAATTTTAAGTGAGTTTTTCCCACTGCTTTGATAGTGCAGGTAATAGATTTAAACTTTCTGAAAATTAATAAATATGAAGGCATGATCAAATATAAAGTTTGATTTCTAAACTTAAATTTTTTGTTTTATGAAGTTTTTTTATTTATTGTTAACTGGAACAACTGCCTGAGAAAACAGACTTGAAATAAATACTTTATCAACGTATGTGGAGAATAGTACAGGCATGCCTCATATGTATTATAGGTTTAGTACCAGACCACTGCAATAAAGCAAATACATATTAAAGAAAGTCACACAAATTTTTGGTTTCCCAGTGTGTATGAAAATTAAGTTTACAATATGCCATAGTCTATTAAGTGTGCAAGAGCATTATATCTAAAAAAAGTACATACCTTAATTAGAAAATACCTTGTTGCTAACAAATGCTGTCATCTAGCCTTCAATGAATCAGAGTGTAATAAAACAAAGTTTGCATGCCTATACTGAAAATCTAGTGATTGACAAATGCATTGGAGTGTGGAAAGTACTTTGTGAACTTATATGCGGGTGGGATATATTCTAGGAATGGGGATACAGCTATCCCCATTTTAGCTATCCCCAGATTTTAGCTATTTCAAATATACCAAGACCATGGATAAATGAAATGTACTAGTGGAAGCTGTAAATGCATGGCAAAGGGAGCCACAGCCACTAATTCCAGTGCCTCAAAATATGATAATAAATCTTTGTCTCTAAACCTACTACTCTTGATGAAAGTAAAAGAGGAGAGTAAAAAAGTTGGTTTAAAGCTCAACATTCAGAAAACTAAGATCATAGCATCTGATCCCGTCACTTCATGGCAAATAGATGGGGAAACAGTGGAAACAGAGACAGACTTTATTTTTTGGGCTCCATAATCACTGTAGATGGTGAATGCAGCCATGAAATTAAAAGACTCCTTTTAATTTGGAAGAAAAGCTATGACCGACCTAGACAGCATATTAAAAAGCAGACATTACTTTGCCAACAAAGGTCCTTCTCCTCAAAGCTATGGTTTTTTTAGTAGTCATGTATGGATGTGAGAGTTGGACTATAAGGAAAGATGAGTGCCAAAGAATTGATGCTTTTGAACTGTGGTGTTGCAGAAGACTCTTGAGAGTCCCTTGGACAGCAAGGAGATCCAACCAGTCCATCCTAAAGGAGATCAGTCCTGAATATTTAGTAGAAGGACTGATGCTAAAGCTGAAACTCCAATAATTTGGCCACCTGATGTGAAGAACTGACTCATTTGTAAAGACCCTGATGCTGGGAAAGATTGAAGGCAGGAGGAGAAGGGGAAGACAGAGGATGAGATGGCTTGATGGCATCACCAACTGTTTGAGTAAACTCTGGGAATTGCTGATGAACAGGGAGTCCTGGGGTGCTGCAGTCCATGGGGTCGCAAAGAGTCAGACACGAATGAGAGACTGAACTGAACTGAAACCTACTACAATTTCTGAGTAGGACTTTATGCTTCCTGCTTATGTATCTTCAGTTTTCAAATAAACCCTGAGAAAGCCCAAAGTCTGTACTTTATAATTGTGATATATCCCGTTTTATAAATGATGGCAACAAATGTTTTTGGAAAACTATTTAGAGACCAGCTCTACAGATGCATATGTAAGTGTGTCTTTCAGAGGAATTCCATCAGTAAATGTATTGATACCAACATTTTATTGTAATTTATTTGATCAGTTTTCCACTTAAAATCTTTTGAAGTGTTTCTATAGTCCACCAATCAAATACTGATTTCTCAGCAAACCATTTTTTGTTCTCCACAATATAGGTCCAACCTGTATTAAATCTTTATATCCTTCTTTTCCTTTATTTGAAAGTACTTTTCATCATATCATTTCCATCATCTTTTCCATGTTTGTTTCAAGGCCCACTTCAAGTGCTTTATTCTTCAAAAAGCTGTTTTTCTCTCTGACTCTGTAATTGGATTTTATCTTTCCTTTTCCCTGAAGCACCAGGGGATATTTATCTTCTCAAATGACACTTTAAGTCAGTTTGCTCAATGGTCCCAGAATTACTTGGGTATTCCACAGACAAAGTGTCTATACCCAAGGGCATATTCTAGCCTCAGAGCACATCTGGCTTTGTCATGGTATACTGGGGTTTTTCATTTTGTAGGTATTATGGAAAGTAAGAGAACTGTTGTGTACTGAGTACGTATACAAAGCTTGGCACTTGGTTTTATCACCGGGAAATATTCAAGTTGTTTTTATTTTTCTAGTGTTTCATAGTTTTAATTAAAACCACCAATATGTTTGTGATAAGAACTGATACATATTGCTGGGAAACATCTGTCAGAGAAATGATACTTGAAGGTGCACCTCATATCCATTCATTTACATGTTATCTTGCTTTTGTCAGCTGGGAAACCTATTATAAATTTAACTTTAAAGCATTAAACAAAATGACAGCTGTGAGCTGTAATAGGAAAAAAAATAATAAGCCTTGGTACTGATTATTTTTCTAGTAGTATTAAAACCAGTTGCCTGCCTGGTGCTTGTGAAAGTGCTGCTGTCTCAGAGGATGTTCTTTTATTCTGTTGTGATGGATGTCAGCTCCAACAGCTTTCACTGGATCAAGCCATTTACTTCCAGTCTAGCATCTTTCCATTTATTCCCCTCACAGGTTCCAGAACCATCTTCTTAAAATATGTATTGATCATGCTCCTTCTCTGCTCAAGTGGCTTCTCATGAATTTTAGAATGAATTCCACTTCCTTACCAATGCATTTAAGAACCACTTTACCCTCTGAGCCACCAGGGAAGCCCATAATCTAAATCTAACCTAGTTCTTTATCATTATTTATCTCTTACAATCTCTTACAATTTGTTGAATAGATTTATTCTTTATCAAAAATCTTTTGAAGCTGTATCAGTCAGGGATTAGTCCAAGAGATAGAAAAATCCAATCCTAGAAAAATCTTTAGGTATTTTAACAAGAAAGATATTTGGTATAGGGAATTAAGTGACTCCACCACTGGTAGAAATGCTGAAGGGCAAACCAGTTTCCAACTCAGGGTCCAGGATGATTTCCACAGTGAAGAAATGATTCACTAGGACAGCCACTTCCTCTGAAGCCACCGTAGAAGCTAATGTCAGAACCCAAAGTCCCCACCAGAAGTGCCATCTGACTTACAGAATACTGACAGATGGGCTATGGAAACAGAACTGCAGAGAAACTACCACCAATTTGGGACTGAAAATGGTCTCTGCCAAATTTCTGCCTTTTAATCATGCTTTTCATCATCACTTTGGGAAACACCATTTCCTCCTTGGGGAGGGGATACAAAGACACTGGGCAACAGTGGTTTTCCTTTAGAGCTTTTCTTTCCTCATGTATCAGCATTTGATTGCGGTTCTCAAATGTTTATCACACAGTATCATTACTTAGAAACAGAGAAAGTGTTCTCTGGTAAAACATTTAGAACACAGATAAAGATAGCTTGAGAGTGAGAGTTCAAATATCTGAAAATCTGAATTTATCTTAAGGGATTTAATTTCTATTCCCAATACAGAGCGATATAGGGAAGATCATTTGTAGTTGACCACTTTATACATGTCATTTCTTAATCTCTTCAGCCATTTTCCATCCACTGCCTTTCTAGGTATTCTTATTCCAACTTAATAGACAAAGAAAATTAATCTCAGAAAGTAAAAAGATTTTCCCAAGTTTAAACAGAAAGGCGTATTCCAAGTTAATTATGGTTGCGATCAATGCTCTTTCTTCTTTAAAATAAAATTCATTTTTTTATGTTTATATTTATGTCAGTAAAGACATTAAAAACTTACTGTGATTTTTCATTGTTTAAAACTGGGGAGGGAAGGTAAATGGAAATAAACGTGTTTCAGTTAAACTCCATACAAAGGTAATTCTAACTATATATTATTGTGAAAGAACAATTTACATTATTTAAGTGGTGGAGAAAGGGTTATTTGGCAAGTATTCAAGTAACTCATAGGGAAAAAGCAATATATTTCACATTATGGACATTTATTGTTACAATATGTACTTTTTCTCCTTAATAATTGTGTGCTCCCTCTTTTCACATCTGCACAAGACAGAATGATTAACGTACATTGGCTACATTGTGGAAGGGACATTTGGTTTTAATTAATATTGGACCATAAGAAAGGCAATTTGCTTTATATTATCATTCATTATTTGATGCACACATACACATAGTCACACGTATGTGGAATGCTAGAAAGCCTACTATGTGAAAGTGAGAAAGCTTCTCTATCTGGAGTTACACAAAGCTTACCTAACAATACACAAATCTTTTTCTGCAGAATAAATCCTTTGTTCTCTTTCATGTTTTAGACAATTGTGTAGCATTTAATGTAAAATGACTTAAAACCAGAAGTTGATTGTATGGAGATTATTCCAAAAGTGAGCTGAGCAATCAACAAAGCCCCTGGCATTCATATGGCAAGAGCAGTAATCCACAACTCACTGGAAACTAAAATCACAACGCATACTCATTTTAAAATATAACTTGAAGATCGAGACTGTTACCTCTGACTTGTCTAATATATTTTCGTGAAAAAGTTTATCTTATAATTGAGTGGTGTCAGTTAAACTTATTTCATATATAACAGGAATGCACTTAGATCGTCTGTGTGGTAAACCCCTAACCTTATTCTTTCATCAGGAGGATATTGACCATGTGTATCAGTTCGCTTTTGTTTTATTACAAAAGACTGCAAATCTTAGTGGTTTAACTCATGAGTCTCTGACTGGCAGTCGGGCTGGCCTTACCTGGGCAGTTCTTGTGTTGGTGGGCTCACTCGTGCATCTGAGCTCAACAGTGTGGTCAGCTGGGAAGTGGCTAAGTAGAATTAATATAGCTGGGAGGATGTCTCTCTCTCTCTGTTCTTTCTCGTTCTTCAGCAGGCAAGCTGGAACTTATTTACATGACAACTGAGAAGGATCTCAATAGAGAGAGGGGAGGTGACTCTGGACTCAAGCCCTACACTCAGAATTGGCATGCTGTTACGTATGCTGCGTTCTATTGGCCAACCAGGTCACACAGACAGCCATATTCAAGAGACGGTAAAAAATAAGCTGGTACAAAAAGCTTCACTCCTTGATAGAAATAAATGTAAAGCAACGTTTAAAGGGTGTCAACATAAGAAGGACTGAGGGATTGTAGCCAGTTTCTCAATCTTCTCTTCTACATTGGGAAACAAATTTTCTTGGTGAGGTTGTTCCTTGATAATGAAGTGTCCTGTGAAAAAAGGAGGCTTCAGAGGCTGGGGGTATATAAACTACTCTTCCAATCTTCCCCAAACGTATTCACTGTCACCTCTGACTCAACTAAGAGTCTCCTGTGACTCCTCCTGAAATTCATCCCATGCACTTTAGACTGCTGTTCAGCAATTCTGCTTTTGTGACTTTAACTTATTTTAACATCCAAATCTTATACATAAATATTTCTACGTATGGCCTTTTTGCAGTCCAAAATTTGATGCCCCAAGAATCTCAGGAAACCCAGATTACTCCGTGTTTTTCATATAGTGTTTTCATGTAGTACAGTCATTCTGTGGTACCCACATGGGATTGGTTCCAGAATCCCCTCCACTCCTTGGCAACCAAACTCCTTGGAGACCAAACTCTGCGGATGCTCCATCCCTTATAGAAATGGCGTAGTTGTGCTTATAACCTAAAAAAGCCTCCTGTATACTTGAAATCATTTCTGGGTTACTTATACTATCTAAAACGATGTAAATGCTGTGGAAAGAGCTGTAAATACAATGTAAATGCTACATAAATCGTTGCTGTTGTGTACAAATTCAAGTTTTGCTTTTCTGAAGTTTATGGATCTTTTTAAAAAAATATTTTCAATCCACGGTTGGTTGAAACCATAGATGCAGAATCCACAGATATGGAGGGCCAACTGTGTTTTGTGCCTCTCACTTCTGTAGTATTATTCTAAGTTTACTTCATGTTTTTTGATACAATCTCTATATCTGAGTTCTTCCATGCATAAGACTCATTGCCTTGAAAACGTATGCTCTGATTAAGTAAACTTAATCTTTATATTCATCTGAATATAGAAATTGCCAGTATCACATACATTTTAAGTGTTTGCTGATAGTAAGGATTTTATCTACCTAATCTTCCTATTGCCATTTTAATACCATGTAGGGCAAGGATAACATTGTTTCCTTTGTATCATTTATACAGTTTACTACTCTAAGTATCTAATTATTATTAGGGCTAGATTAATATATGATGTCTCTCTTCCTCTGTCTGTATGTGTACAGGTGTGTAAATATGTAAATATACATAAACAGTATAAGTGAAAGAAAATGAAATTGCTCAGTCGTGTCCGACTCTTTGCGACCCCATAGACGGCAGCCCACCAGGCTCCCCCGTCCCTGGGATTCTCCAGGCAAGAACACTGGAGTGGGTTGCCATTTCCTTCTCCAATGCATGAAAGTGAAAGTGAAGTTGCTCAGTCGTGTCCGACCCTCAGTGACCCCATGGACTGCAGCCTACCAGGCTCCTCTGTCCATGGGATTTTCCAGGCAAGAGTACTGGAGTGGGGTGCCTTTGCCTTCTCCGTGATAAACAGTATGCATACACATATATGTATATACGTGTACATGTGTATATAAAGGTGTGTATAGATAGATGGTTATATAGATTCAGTTCAGTTCAGTTCAGTCGCTCAGTCATGACCGACTGTTTGCGACCCCATGAATTGCAGCATGACAGGTCTCCTTGTCCATCACCAACTCCCGGAGTTCACTCAAACTCAGGTCCATCGAGTCAGTGATGCCATCAGCTGTCTCATCCTCTGTCGTCCCCTTTTCCTCCTGCCCCGAATTCCTCCCAGCATCAGAGTCTTTTCCAATGAGTCAACTCTTAACATTCATAGACTCAGATAAGGCATTCTATTTTTCCTGTTTTCATATCTTGATATGTTCCTGATGAACACTTATCAGTTATATATATGCACATGATTGTTTCCATGGTGAAATTTTAAAAATTATTTTTGACAAGAGTGGCAGTAGGATTTATGCTCTGAAATAGGAAGGTGATAAAGGACAATGAGGGGCTTCCCTGGTGGCTCAGTAGTAAAGAATCCGCCTGCCAATGCAGGAGATGGGGACTCGATCCCTGGGTTGGGAAGATCCCCTGAAAAAGGAAATGGCAACCCACCCAGTATTCTTGCCTGGGAAATCCCATGGACAGAGGAGCCTGGTGGGCTACAGTCCTTGGGGTTGCAAAAGAGTCAGACATGATTTAGCAACTAACAACAACGACAAGACAATAAGATGTTGAATAAAAGTAGTAAGACTCTTGCTGGGAGCCAGCATATTGCATATTGAGTGCATATTGCATATTGAGTGCAGCACTTTCCACAGCATCATCTTTCAGGATCTGGAATAGTTCAACTGGAATTCTATCACTGCCGGGAGCCAGTGTGAGGAACTCCGCCCATGGCAAAGGTCATGTGGAAGGAGGCTCAGCATACACAAAGGCGGGATCAAGCCTCAGGAGTCCCCCTGGAAATTCTCAAGCATCTACCCCCAAAACCAGAGTCTGCCTACTTTCTGTTTTGTGCTTTCACCTACACCTCTGACTTTACGGGGGGCTGTCCCCCACTACCTCTCTCTGAAAAAAGAGTTAGCTTACAACTCCAGTTAATAATTCCTGGGTGTGACAGTGTTTCAACCTACAAACTCCTTTGGAAATCCTCTAGCCTAACTGAATAGGTTTTTCTGGCCACATGTGATTGTTCAGAGCCTCCCAACTGTGAGAGGCAGGAAATGTTCTAAACTGTCTAAACACAGATTCCTTTGAGTAGTTAAAAGATTGATTAGAAATTGTATTGGTGAAGGGTTTTTCATTTATTGGGCCAATGTTTGCTGCTAAGTCTCCATACTCCTTACCTACTGTGTCCTTGGCAGTGTATTGACTGATATAATGGGTGTATAGAAATGTAAGTAGTAGCCTCAATGTTTGTAACCTTGGACCCTTGAGTTAATTCTTTTCTTGATTGAGCCCACCTCACCTTTGCCCTATAGGAATGCAGCTTTGTCCAATGCTTTTTTGGAGGCTGGCACCTGACTTTGGAATAATCACCTTTAGAGAAAAATAAGTTTCTTAAAATGTTAACCGGCCTCCTGGCCAGAAGATGATGTAAATCACCTAAACTTTTGCATATGATAAGTTTGAAAGCCTGGCTTCAATTAGGATCAGGAACTGCTGTCCTTGCATGACTCCACCCCTTCCCCCATTATCCTCTATGCACAACTTAAGGTATAAACACTACTTTGGAAAATAAAGTGCGGGCCTTGTTCACCGAAACTTGGTCTCCCCATGTCGTTCTTTCTCTCATCTTCTGGCTGAATTGTTCAGCCTCTTTTCTCCACTGAATTTCCTGACTGAGCTATCCTCATTCTATTACTCTTTATATCTTTGATGGATATTTAAATAAATAGGTCGCCGATGCTGTCTCTCCTTCGAATACCCTGGATCAGCTGGGGCTGGACCCCAGCAGACTCTTGAACAAAAATGTACTGTTCTAAGGTTTTAACATTTTAATTTTCAGTACATAAATTAAAATGAGAGCTAAAATTATATTCCTATAGATTCTGCCATGAAAAAATATCTTTGGCTAATTTTGAATCTATATTGATAACTAAGATCACAGCATCTCAAGGTCAAGTGACTACAAACAGCCTATGGCATGCACTATATCCATTGTGTCACAAGGGCCATGAGAGTTGAAACATGATATACTAGCTAGAGCCACACTTATGGTGAACACTGGTAGGTATGTATTCTATTTAAAAAACGAAAAAAAAAAAATCAAAGGTCATAAATTTTGACATACCCAGGGTGTCCAGTTTGGTCTTCTGATCTCACAGCTCATGAAATTTTATCTTATTCAGGTAGCACACTCACACTCCTTAATTAAAACACTTTTCTTTGAAATAGACTTTAACACTAAACAGAACACTTAGTTTAAATTAACCTCTTAGGACCACCAATCTCTATATCATATTGTTAATCTTTCACCTATCAGTATAAGACCAATAATTAGAAGGTTTTAAAATAAGCATGTTTCAAGTAGGCTTTAGACATTATTAAATTAAAACATCTACCACAGAGTTTACAAATTCAAATAAAATGGAAACTAGTGTAACTCCCAAATGATAGCCCATTTATAGAGCATTTATGAGATTTAATGCATACTTCGACACACTCAAGTTATTATTTAAATTATGTTTTAATAATAACCCTGTTAGGCACTTGACTTTAAGTTTTATATGAAAGAGTTCGTCCTTTCTGTTTTTAAAAGTTATTTTTGCTTCTACTTTGTTTAATTAGTATTATAATTCACAAGACAAACAGTGCTTATAAAAAGCATGCATTTAAAACCTCAGCTCCTCTAGCCCGACCGAGCAGCCTTCCATTTTCATCCATCCTTGACAGTGCAAATCCCTGCTTCCACCACAGGGGGCTCTGACATCACCCTCTGTTTTTTTCTGCTTCCCCCAGCAGCTTTCTGGCTCCAGCCAGAGCAAAAGGTCATGCCACCTATAATCAGTTCCCAGGCAGCTTCCCTGGCTCCGTATTGTCATTACGGCCTGATGACAGTAGCAGTAAAATCCCTCCCACTGGGCACCTCAACAGTCAACAGCCCTCTGTTGGCCAAACTGCAAATGCTAGACCCATACCAAACACTCCCAACCATGAAACACAAGGGCCATAAATGCATACATACATACGTAAAAAGAAGCTTTGATTCATGGTTTGAAAGAGAAAGCTGAAATGCAGGACCGCTTCTTCATTATGGAAATCTACAGGTAACATCTGAGGATAAGGTGTTTCACAGATTGCAGTGTTTCAAGCTAAAATGACAATGACTCACAAGATTTTTCATAGCACAACTCAGAACATGCATGACCACAGGTTCCTAAGTCTGAAGTAAGAAGTAGATCATACTCAAAAGGAGATGTGAATGAACAGCATGCAGTACAGGAGAAATTTAGCTCATGACATTTTGTTCAAATGTCAGAGAACATGTTGAGTAAAGAAGGAAGATTCTGAGGAATGGACTTCAAAGTGGGTAGACTGCCAGCTCCTCATGTATCATGGCATATAAATGGAAGCTTTCTGCAAAATGATAGTGTCTTAGGAGGGTTTTCATTCACTCATTCTTGAAGTGATCAGAGCTTCAGATTCAGGGGCTTACTCATGTATTGCCATGATCAGAACAGGGAAAGCTACCTTACTGTATAGCTGGACATTCTTGCACGAGAACGTAGAACACTGATATTTATCTACAAAACACAACTCAAAGAGGTTTTGGGGGAAGACTCACTAAAGCCAGAATGACAGCTCTCCCCTGTGCCTCCTTTGAAGGTGATCTGGAGAAGAAATCATGAAATGGTAAAGTTCAGCACTAACTGAAGAAGCTGATAGTGTAATAATTATAGATTACTCTACTGATAAAAAAATATAAATAAGGAAGATTCTGGGTAACATGGTACATACAGTTCAGTTCAGTTCAGTCGCTCAGTCGTGTCCGACTCTTTGTGACCCCATGAATCGCAGCACGCCAGGCCTCCCTGTCCATCATCAACTCCCGGAGTTCACTCAGACTCACGTCCATCGAGTCAGTGATGCCATCCAGCCATCTCATCCTCTGTCGTCCCCTTCTTCTCCTGCCCCCAATCCCTCCCAGTATCAGAGTCTTTTCCAATGAGTCAACTCTTCCCATGAGGTGGCCAAAGTACTGGAGTTTCAGCTTTAGCATCATTCCTTCCAAAGAACACCCAGGGCTGATCTCCTTCAAAATGGACTAGTTGGATCTCCTTGCAGTCCAAGGGACTCTCAAGAGTCTTCTCCAACACCACAGTTCAAAAGCATCAATTCTAAAATGAAAAAACAAAAGCATCAATTCTTCAGTGCTCAGCCTTCTTCACAGTCCAACTCTCACATCCATATATAACCATAGGAAAAACCATAGCCTTGACTAGACAAACCTTTGTTGGCAAAGTAATGTCTCTGCTTTTGAATATGCTATCTAGGTTGGTCATAACTTTGCTTCCAAGGAGTAAGTGTCTTTTAATTTCATTGCTGCAGTCACCATCTGCAATGATTTTGGATCCCCAAAAAATAAAGTCTGAGACTGTTTTCACTGTTTCTCCATCTATTTCCCATGAAGTGATGGGACCGGATGCCATGATCTTCATTTTCTGAATGTTGAGCTTTAAGCCAGCTTTTTCACTCTCCACTTTCACTTTCATCAAGAGGCTTTTTAGTTCCTCTTCACTTTCTGCCATAAGGGTGGTGTCATCTGCATATCTGAGGTTATTGATATTTCTCCCGGCAATCTTGATTCCAGCTTCTTCTAGTCCAGCATTTCTCATGATGTACTCTGCATAGAAGTTAAATAAACAGGGTGACAGTATACAGCTTTGACGAACTCCTTTTCCTATTTGGAACCAGTCTGTTGTTCCGTGTCCAGTTACAACTGTTGCTTCCTGACCTGCATACAAATTTCTCAAGAGGCAGGTCAGGTGGTCTGGTATGCCCATCTCTTTCAGAATTTTCCACAGTTTATTGTGATCCACACAGTCAAAGGCTTTGGCATAGTCAATAAAGCAGAAATAGATGTTTTTCTGGAACTCTCTTGCTTTTTCCATGATCCAGCAGATGTTGGCTATTTGATCTCTGGTTCCTCTGCCTTTTCTAAAACCAGCTTGAACATCAGGAAGTTCACAGTTCACGTATTGCTGAAGCCTGGCTTGGAAAATTTTGAGCATTACTTTACTAGCATGTGAGATGAGTGCAATTGTGTGGTAGTTTGAGCATTCTTTGGCATTGCCTTTCTTTGGGATTGGAATGAAAACTGACCTTTTCCAGTCCTGTGGCCACTGCTGAGTTGTCCAAATTCACTGGCATATTGAGTGCAGCACTTTCACAGCATCATTTTCAGGATTTGAAACAGCTTAACTGGAATTCCATCACCTCCACTAGCTTTGTTCATAGTGATGCTTTCTAAGGCCCACTTGACTTCGCATTCCAGGATGTCTGGCTCTAGGTCAGTGATCACACCATTGTGATTATCTGTGTCGTGAAGATCTTTTTTGTATAGTTCTTCTGTGTATTCTTGCCACCTCTTCTTAATATCTTCTGCTTCTGTTAGGTCCATACCATTTTTGTCCTTTATCGAGCCCATCCTTGCATGAAATGTTCCATTGGTATCTCTAATTTTCTTGAAGTGATCTCTAGTCTTGCCCATTCTGTTGTTTTCCTCTATTTATTTGCACTGATCACTGAGGAAGGCTTTCTTATCTCTTCTTGCTATTCTTTGGAACTCTGCATTCAGATGCTTATATCTTTCCCTTTCTCCTTTGCTTTTCACTTCTCTTCTTTTCACAGCTATTTGTAAGGCCTCCCCAGACAGCCATTTTGCTTTTTTGCATTTCTTTTCCATGGGGATGGTCTTGATCCCTGTCTCCTGTACAATGTCACAAATCTCGTTCCATAGTTCATAAGGCACTTTATCTATCAGATCTAGGCCCTTAAATCTATTTCTCACTTCCACTGTATAATCATAAGGGATTTGATTTAGGTCATGCCTAAATGGTCTAGTGGTTTTTCCTACTTTCTTCAATTTAAGCCTGAATTTGGCAATAAAGAGTTCATGATCTGAGCCATAGTCAGCTCCTGGTCTTGTTTTTGCTGACTGTATAGAGCTTCTCCATCTTTGGCTGCAAAGAATATAATCAATCTGATTTCGGTGTTGACCATCTGGTGATGTCCATGTGTAGAGTATTCTCTTGTGTTGTTGGAAGAGGATGTTTGCTATGACCAGTGCATTTTCTTGGCAAAACTCTATTAGTCTTTGCCCTGCTTCATTCCTTATTCCAAGGCCAAATTTGCCTGTTTTTCCAGGTGTTTCTTGACTTCTTACTTTTGCATTCCAGTTACTGAAGCTAAAGTTAATGACTACATATAACATCTGAAACTATTGTAATTTTTCCTATCAGTTTGAGTTTTGTCTTCTTTAATCTCTATTCATAGTTCTATTTTATTTTTCATCAGATTCTTTTTTTTTTTTTTTTGAAGAAAATACTTTTTAGAGAGCTTTAAGAAAGTGAAAGTCACTCAGTCGTGTCTGACTCTTTGCAACCCCATGGACTACACCATCCGTGGAATTCTAAATTGTGTTAACTTTTGAAATTAAGAAAGCTAACAGAGGGAGACTAAGTATAATCATACAGTCAGTAGACATCATCTGATTCTTAGATTTTCTTACTTTTCAGTGATATAACATTAAGATTCTACCTTTTACTTTTCTGCAAAAAAAAAAAAATGATATATATAGTTAATTTCTTGAAATCATTAATTACATACTTTTGCTAATGTCTAATTCCTGATTGATAATGATGCCTAGCAAATAGAACAACTTATGTTTTAACTGCCAGGAGAGAAAATGAGTAACATTTTAATATTTAATTAATGTCAATATGATACTTTACATTTGCTATCTTATTTGGCTCTTAAAACACTCTCCCAAGATGAAAATCATGCCCAATTTACAGCAAACAGAGAATTAGAAAATTTAAGCCACTTGTTTAGGAGGATGTTTCCATACCTGGGAGTTTAGGACTGTTTCCTAGCTGTTATGAGTCAGAAATTAGTGATCTGATGTCTTGCAGCCTTCTTAAGATAGACATTTAAAATTGTTAGTTTGGTTATTTGAAGTCATATTTTCAAAATGTGGTGACAATAGTTACTGCTAAAATTCAAAGAGCATTGTGACAGCCAGTAGATTGATGCAGATTCATTTTTAAAAGTTGCATATGTAGGTAACTTATAAAACTACTCCCAGCTTCATGAAAGGCAAGATAATTGGTTCCACTTCTTTTGGGTACAGTGCAAAAATAATGAAAGGTACTTTTTAAAGTATCTCCCCTATTTTCTTTTGTATATGAAATAGAATACCCTGTTTCTTAAGCTCAAGAAGATGGGGTTGAGGTTATGTGCACAAGGGCAGCCAGAGAGACAAAGAACCATATTCAGTTTTCCAGAACCTTTGTAAGAATGGTTAAATACACGAAATCTTTAAATAAAGATAAAATGGATGAAGGTTCAGTTCAGTTCAGTTCAGATCAGTCACTCAGTCGTGTATGACTCTTTGCAAACCCATGAACTGCAGCACTCCAGGCCTCCCTGTCCATGACCAACTCCCAGAGTCCACCCAAACCCATGTCCGTTGAGTCTGAGATGCCACCCAACCATCTCATCCTCTGTCATCCCCTTCTCCTTCTGCCTTCAGTTGTTCCCAGCATCAGGCTCTTTTCCAATGACTCAGCTCTTCGCATCAGGTGGCCAAAGTATTGGAGTTTCAGCTTCAGCATCAGTCCTTCCAGTGAATATCTAGGACTGATCTCCTTTAGGATGGACTGGTTGGACCTCCTTGCAGTCCAAGGGAATCTGAAGAGTCTTCTTCAACACCACAGTTCAAAAGCATCGATTCTTTGGCTCTCAGCTTTCTTTATAGTCCAACTCTCACATCCATACATGACCACTGGAAAAACCATAGCCTTGACTAGATGAACCTTTGTTGGCAAAGTAATGTCTCTGCTTTGTAATATGTTGTCTAGGTTGGTCATAACTTTCCTTCCAAGGAGTAAGCATCTTTTAATGTCATGGCTGCAGTCACCATCTGCAGTGATTTTAGAGCCCAGAAAGATAAAGCCAGCCACTGTTTCCACTGTCTCCCCATCTATCTGCCATGAAGTGATGGGACCGGATGCCGTGATCTTAGTTTCCTGAATGTTGAGCTGTAAGCCAACTTTTTCACTCTCCTCTTTCACTTTCATTAAGAGGCTCTTTAGTTTTTCTTCACTTTCTGCCATAATGGTGGTGTCATCTGCATATCTGCTGCTGCTGCTGTTAAGTCACTTTAGTCGTGTCTGATTCTTTGTGACCCCATGGATTGCAGCCTACCAGGCTCCTCCACCCATGGGATTTTCCAGGCAAGAGTACTGGAGTGGGGTGCCATCGCCTTCTCCAGTACATATCTGAGGTTATTTATATTTCTCCTGGCAATGTTGATTCCAGCTTGTGCTTCCTCCAGCCCAGCATTTCTCATGATGTACTCTGCATGTAAGTTAAATAAGCAGGGTGACAATATACAGCCTTGATGTATTCCTTTTCCTATTTGGAACCAGTCTGTTGTTCCATGTCCACTTCTAATGGTTGCTTCCTGACCTGCATATAGGTTTCTCAAGAGGCAGGTCAGGTGGTCTGGTATGCCCATCTCTTTCAGAATTTTCCACAGTTTATTGTGCTCCACACAGTCAAAGGCTTTGGCATAGTCAATAAAGCAGAAATAGATGTTTTTCCGGAACTCTCTTGTTTTTTCGATGATCCAGTGGATATTAGTATTAAAAGAAACCTTCCCAATGATGAAAGTTATTTGTTCATTTTCAACTAAAAATTCAAGCTAACCTAATAGAAACATTCACATAAAATGATGTTCAATATTGCTATTTATTAGAAAAGCATGAATTAATACTACAGTGAAGTACCACATCCCAATGGTCAGAATGGCCACAATTTAAGTCTATAAATAACAAATTCTGGAGAGGGTGTGAAGAAAAGGGATATTCTTATGCTGTTGCTGAGAATGTAAATTGGTGCAACCACTGTGGAAAACGATATGGAGGTTCCTCAAAATACTAAAGGTAGAGTTGCTGTATGATCCTACACTCCCCAATTGTTGGCATACACCCAGACAAAGCTGTAAGTCGAAAAGATACTTGCACCCTTCTGTCCCAGCAGCACAGTTCACCATCTGCAAGACATGGAAACAACCTCAATGACCATCAATAGAGGAACCGATAAAGAAGATATGGTACATACATGTAATGGAATATTGTTCAGATGGAATATTACTCAGCCACAAGAAAGAAGGAAATAATGCTATCTGCAGCCACGTGGGTGGACCTAGAGATTATCATGCTAAGTGAAGTGAGTCAGAAAGAGAAAGGCAGACGCCTTATGACAACTCTTATATGTGGAACCGAAAATATGATACAGATGAACTTACCTTGAACATGCAACTCTGAGGATATTTTTAGAATGGTAATTGTAGTTCGCTAATTCATTTTTTAAAGTTACCTTATATATGGAAATAACTGAAAAAAAAAAACCTTTTTCATAAAATGACAGTCTTTTCTTTAATCACTGAGATTGAATCCAGTCACAAGGTGCTGTGAAGAATTTTGTTCTTATACTTCCTATGTATTAATAGTTAAATGAATTTAATAATGGGTTTTGATTTCAACTGTTGATTTGGAATATAGGGTATACATAATAAAATATCACAAGATGAAAAATAAGCCAAAGAGTTCATATGTCCATTTGATAGCACTTAGGGTTTTATGTCTTTCAGTGTGAAAATTGACTTATTTTATTAACACTGTTCACAACCCCTGAATCACCTGTCAGTTTTCAGCTCAAATCATCTCATTGAGGGAAGACTATCATATTATTCTATAGGTTTTGAGAGATTTCTTCAAATTATGACAGTCTATATCTTGGGACATGAGAGACTAAGCAATTTCATGGATCAATGAACTCTGAACATAAAATCCATTTTTTTAAAATTACCCTCTTGAGGCTTCTTTTAAAAAAGTTTATAAAACCCTGTCTACATACATCTGTTAGAAAAAATGAATAGTTTCTGCCAACCATATTCTGTAACTTGGACACATTTTGAAAAATCCTCTTCTTTATTTCTGTATTACCTTCAATTTATTTGACCTTCCCCCCATGCCAGTGAGAATAAATTGTTATTTTAATTCCAACGGAATGTTATCGGCACTTCTATTTGTATTTATATCGCTGTGCCGTAATCATTTGTGTATGTTCTCTTGTCACTTGTTTCACAAAGGTGAACTTGTTGAGGGCAAGGGCATTATATCGCCATTCTTTTTTTGAGTATTCATTTCATTTGCAAGGTGGACTGTACCTCAATCAATGAACATTTTTCAAGCAATTTTCCTGAAGTAGTTTTTAATCCTTAATAGGAGCTTACTTTATTTTTGTTGAATGGACTGAATGCCTTTGCTTCTTATTATATTTTTTAATCTTTATTTTATATTGGAGTATAATTGGTTAACAATGTGTTTGTTTCAGATATACAGCAAAGGGATTCAGTTATACATACTCAGGTATATATTCTTTATTTCAAATTCTTTTCCCATTTAGGTTATTACAGAGTATTGAGCAGAAGTCCCTGTTCTATATAGTAGATCTCTGTTGGTTATCTATTTTTAATTAAATAACAGAGTTTACATGTCAGTCCCAGACTCCTGATATAGTCAATCCCTGCCTCCTTCCCCGCTGGGCATCATAAGTTCATTCTCTAAGTCTGTGAGTGGGTGAAGGCTTTGTTTCTTATTGAACAAAATATTACAAAATTAGAACACAGTTGACTACAGTGGCTATAAGTATTAGAGACAATTTTCTTCTAAGGGAACAATCTTCTAGCCTATCTTGTAAGATGCTATCTTCACATACTCTCTTTCCTTGAAATTTGTGTCCTTTCAATTCTATGGCAAATCATTATTTACATAAATTATGTTCATTTTCTTCTTCCTTAATAATGCCAACCTATTTGGAGTGGGGGGCAAGTGTGTTTGGATAAGTTTCCTGTTCTCCCAACTTTTCTTGCTTAGTGCTGCATAATTGACATTGGGATATAAGCAGGAATTGTTAGCTAGAGCTCTAGAAATCACTTTCAAAAAGACAAAACCAGCTTTTGCATTTGTACTTCTTATAGTTAAAGATATTTGAATAGGAAAATGAAAACCTGCATTGCGAAGCTGTCATATCATCCCTGAACTGCTCTATATGCTTATTTGGTAAGCTAAGTAAATCCAGTTGAATTAAACATGTTTCTAGTTCATGAAAATAAACCAAGACAAAATGTTTCAGTGAATAGTACATTTTGTAGAATGAGCTACTGCAAAATCCATTTTGTAATTTTTAAAAGAAAAATCTTATTTCTAAGTGATTTCAACTTGATTCAATAAAGATAACATTAAGAAGACAGAGAAATATTTTCAGTGGTATTTTTATGATATTTGATAATAAGAAGAGTTTATCTTATATTTTGTAACATTATTCATAATAATAGGACTCAAAAGTAGCATTGGATGTATATTAGAAGACACTTAAAATGAATATATAGATGTTTAATTTGTTGAAATAATCCAATGTAACTAATATCAAAAGAATAAGTTAGGGGACTTTATTTAATAGAAAAGAACCAATAGAGCACTAATCACCACCATAAAATTAAATTGTGCAAGATATTACTTATAATGGAGAAGCTATTCCAAAATCAATAGGAGACAAACTATTATATAACACATGAGGCAATTTTCAGGCCATAGAAATGGAAAAGGAATTAATGGAAATATCATACTAGATACTGTCTGAAACATGGATGGTGAGGTGAGTCTCTAAAACATCCAAGGAAGATGTTGTATAGCATCTTCATATATCATAAAAAAATTGCTATTATGAAAGTTTCACAACCATTTTCTAAAGTCTGTCCAGTACTTAAAAATTAATAAAAGTCTATTTGTTTGCTCTAGTAGAATACTTGCCATATTGTTTGAACCCACTGTCATATAGAAAATATGAACAGCCAGTTTTTGTTCTCAGAATAAACCATTTTGAAAATCATAGCAAATTATTGATCTCTTGATTATATCTTTTCAAGATTATATAAATCTGAATACTTTCTATAAAAGCTTTGTTATTCTATTAGCTGTCATTGTTCCTCCAAAAAAAACTTTCTAAACATGGGACTAATAAGGGACCATAAAACTTTAACAGAATATTGTAATTTTAGGTTTAAGCATAACATATTATCACCAAGCTATCACCAATAACTAGTCTCTAGCTTCTGTGTGGATTGTCTAGTGAAGAATTATGCATTTTTCTCAATTATAAATGAATGAAATAAGCCTTTTGCCTGTTAGTCCCTAGATCCTGCTTTTACTCACTTTTTTACTTGATAATCCTCTACCTTTTTGAAAAGTTGTTATGCTCCCTCTGAAGATTTCTTACTGTTGTTTTAGGCTAAATGTCAACCACTTGAAGTATCTATAAAAATAAGAATGTTTTTCAATGTAACAGTGGCCCTTTTGGAATCAAGCATTATGAAACTTTCTCTCTCTCTCTCTCTTTTTTTTTTTCCTTTCTTAGTATGTCCACTTCCACCTCCACAACTAGAAAACTGCATGCTTACCGTTGATTGCTTGAACCCAAATATGGTGTTTTGCATGAATCACACTTTTTTTTCTTGACAACTCCAAATCTTTCCTCTTGCCAGCATATAGAAAGCCTTCAACAGACATTGCAGAAGTAAATAGGTAAAGGAATGAAAAACTAAATTAGTTTTTCATGACCATATACATATAAAATGATGTTGGCTTCCCAAACTCTTTCTAAAGAGAATAATATTTTAAATTATTCATTATATAACTCTCCTTAAGAATAATGGAAATCTCTCTGTATTTTGGAGGATATACTTTGTTTTAATCAGGATTGTTTTCCTTCCTCCTCCATTCAGCTCTTCTACACCCTCTTACCCTATTAGTTCATTGTCATTAGTTCAGGGATCTTATCTGTACATATAACAGTCCTATGGGAATGTAACATGCCCAAGTCCAAGTATTAAAATCCATGTGTCTCTCTTGCTTCTGAACAACCATTGACAGGAGAATATTGGATTCCACTTAAAAAAGATTCCCCACATCCAAGGGCAAAGAAGCCCCAGCAAGATGGTAGGAGGGGTGAAATCATGTTTAGAATCAAACCGCATACACACCAGAGACACTCAGAGGACTCAAACAAACCTTGTGTACACCAGGACCCAGAGAGCCCACAGAGACTGAGCCAGAACTGTGTCTGAGCATCTCCTGTGGAGGTACGGGTCAGTAGTGGACTGCCACAGGGGCTGGTACTCTGGGTGGAGCAGACCTGGGTACGGCATAAACCCTCTTGGAGGAGGTCACCATTAACAACACCATACAGCTGCCAGAACTTACACGGGACTGGGAAACAGATTCTTGGAGGGCACAGACAAAACCTTGTGTGCTCCAGGATCCAGGAGAAAGGAGCAGTGACCCCACAGAAGGCTGACCCAGACTTGCCCAAGAGGGTCCAGGAGTCTCCAGCAGAGGCGTGGGTCGGTGGTGGCCTGCTGCAAGGTCTCGGGCACTTAGGGCAGCAGTGCATGCATGGGACCTTTTGAAGGAGGTCACTGTTATCTTCCACCATAGTTGGGCCTCAGGTCACATAATAGGGAGGGATGGAATCCCACCCATCAACAGAAAAGTGGATTAAAGATTTACTGAACATGGCCCCACCCATAAGAACAAGACCTAGTTTCCCCCTCATTCAGTCTCTCCCATCAGGAAGCTTCCATAACCTTCTTATCCTTATCCATCAGAGGGCCAACAGAATGAAAGCTAGAATTACAGAAAACTGATCAAACTGATCACATGGACCACAGCCTTTTCTAAATTGATGAAACTATGAGCCATGCCATGTAGGGCACACATTACAGATGGGTCATGTTGGAGACTTCTGACAAAATGTGGTCCACTGGAGAAGGGAAAGGCAAGCCACTTCAGTGTCCTTGCCTTGAGAATCCCATGAACAGTATGAAAAGGCAAAAAGATAGGACACTGAAAGATGAACTCCTTGGGTCGGTAGGTGCCCAATATGCTACTGGAGATCAGTGGAGAAATAACTCCAGAAAGAATAAAGAGATGGAGCCAAAGTAAAAGCAACACCCAGTTGTGGATGTGACTTGTGAGGAAGTAAAGTCTGACGTTGTAAAGAACAATATTGTATCAAGGCAAATTGGAAGTGGTAAAATAGGAGATGGCAAGAGTGAACATTGACATTTTAGGGATACTGTGAAAGTGCTGCACTCAATCTGCCAGCAAATTTGGAAAACTCAGCAGTGGCCACAGGACTGGAAAAGGTCAGTTTTCATTCCAATCTCAAAGAAAGGCAATGCCAAGGAATGCTCAAACTACTGTAAAATTGCAGTCATCTCACACACTAGTCAAGTAATATTCAAAATTCTCCAAGCCAGGCTTCAGCAATACATGAACTGTGAAATTCCAGATGTTCAAGCTGGTTTTAGAAAAGGCTGAGGAACCAGAGATCAAATTGCCAACATCTGCTGGATCATGGAAAAAGCAAGATAATTCCAGAAAAACATCTATTTCTGCTTTATTGACTATGCCAAAGCCTTTGACTGTGTGGATCACAATAAACTGTGGAAAATTCTGAAAGAGATGGGCATACCAGACCACCTGACCTGCCTCTTGAGAAACCTATATGCGCGTCAGGAATCCACAGTTAGAACTGGATATGGAACAACAAACTGGTTCCAAATAGGAAAAGGAATATTTCTAGGCTGTATATTGTCACCGTGCTTATTTAACTTATATGCAGAGAACATCATGAGAAATGCTGGGATGGATGAAGCACAAGCTGGAATCAAGATTGCTGGGAGAAATATCAATAACCTCAGATATGCAGATGACACCACCTTTATGGCAGAAAGTGAAGAGGAACTAAAAAGCCTCTTGATGAAAGTGAAAAAGGAGAGTGAAAAAGTTGGCTTAAAGCTCAACATTCAGAAAACTAAGATCATGGAATCTGGTCCCATCACTTCATGGGAAATAGATGGGGAAACAGTGGAAACAGTGTCAGACTTTATTTTTTTGGGCTCCAAAATCACTGCAGATGGTGATTGCAGCCATGAGATTAACAGACGCTTACTCCTTGGAAGGAAAGTTGTGACCAACCTAGATAGCATATTCAAAAGCAGAGACATCACTTTGCCAACAATGGTCCATCTAGGCAAGGCTACGGTTTTTCCTGTGGTCATGTATGGATGTGAGAGTTGGACTGTGAAGCAAGCTGAGTGCCGAAGAATTGATGCTTTTGAACTGTGGTGTTGGAGAAGACTCTTGAGAGTCCCTTAGACTGCAAGGAGATCCAACCAGTCCATCCTAAAGGAGATCAGTCCTGGGTGTTCATTGGAAGGACTGATGCTGAAGCTGAAACTCAATACTTTGGCCACCTCATGAGAAGAGTTGACTCATTGGAAAAGATCCTGATGCTGGGAGGGATTGGGGGCAGGAGGTGAAGGGGACGGCAGAGGATGAGATGGCTGGATTGCATCACTGACTCGATGGACATGAGTTTGAGTGAACTCCATGAGCTGGTGATGGACAGGGAGGCCTGGCATGCTGTGATTCATGGGTTCGCAAAAAAGTCAGACATGACTGATCAATTGAACTGAACTGAACTGAACTGAACTAAAATGGACTGGTATGGGTGAATTTAATGCAGGTGACCATTATATCTACTACTGTGGGCAAGAATCCCTTTAAAGAAATGGAGTAGCCATCATAGTCAACAAAAGAATCTGAAAAGCAGTACTTGGATGCAATCTCAAAAATGACAGAATAAGCTTGGTTCATTTCCAAGGCACACCATTCAATATCAGAGTAATACAAGACTGTGTCCCAACTAGTAATGCTGAAGAAGCTGAAGTTGTATAGTTCTATGAAACTTACAAGACCTTCTAGAACTATCACCCAAAAAAGAGATATCTTTTTCATTATAAAGGACTGGGATGCAAAAGTAGGAAGTCAAGAAATACCTGGAGTAACAGGCAAATTTGGCTTTGGAGTACAAAACGAAGCAGGTCAAACACTAACAGAGTTTTGTCAAGAGAACACATTGGTCATAGCAAACACCCTCTTTCAAAAACACAAGAGAATACTCTACACATGGACATCACCAGATGGTCAATACCAATATCAGATTGATTTATATTCTTTGCAGGTAAAGATGGAGGAGCTCTATACAGTCAGCAAAAATAAGACAGGGAGCTGACTGTGGCTCAGATCCTGAATTCCTTATTGCCAAATTCAGACTGAAATTGAAGAAAGTAGGGAAAACCACTAGACCATTCATGTATGACCTAAATCAAATCCCTTTCAATTATACAGTGGAAAGTAACAAATAGATTCAAGGGATTAGGTCTGATAGACAGAGTGCCTGAAGAACTATGGACAGAGGTTCATGACATTGTACAGGAGGCCATGATCAATGCCATCCCGAAGAAAAAGAAATGAAAAAATGAAAATGGTTGTCTGAGGAGGCCTTACAAATAACTGTGAAAAGAAGAGAAGCTAAAGGCAAATGAGAAAAGGAAAGATATACCTATTTGAATACAGAGTTCCAAAGAATAGCAAGGAGAGATAAGAAAGCCTTCCTCAGTGATCAATGCAAAGAAATAGAGGAAAACAATAGAATGGGAAAGACTAGAGATCTCTTCAAGAAAATCAGAGATACCAAGGGAACATTTCATGCAAAGATGAGCACAATAAAGGACAGGAATGGTGTGGACCTAACAGAAGCAGAATATATTAAGAACAGGGGGCAAGAATAAACAGAAGAACTGTACAAAAATGATCTTCATGATCCAGATAACCATGATGGTGTGGTCACTCACCTAGAGCCAGACATACTGGAATGCAAAGCTGAGTGGGCCTTAGGAAGCATCACTATGAACAAAGCTAGTGGAGGTGATGGAATTCCAGTTGAGCTATTCCAAATCCTGAAAGATGATGCTGTGAAAGTGCTGCACCCAGTATGCCAGCAAATTTGGAAAACTCAGCAATGACCACAGGACTGGAACAGTTCAGCGGTCATTCCAATCCCAAACAAAGGGAATGTCAAAGAATGCTCAAACTACTGCAAAATTACACTCATCTCACATGCTAGCAAAGAAATGCTCAAAATTCTTGAAGTCAGACTTCAACAGTACCTGAACAAGAACTTCCAGATGTTCAAGCAGATTTAGAAAAGGCAGAGGAACCAGAGATCAAAATGCCAACATCCATTTTATCATCAAAAAAGCAAGAGAGTTCAAAAAAAAAAAAAATCTACTTCTGCTTTATTGACTACACCAAAGTCTTTGATTGTGTGGATCACAACAAACTATGGAAAACTCATAAAGAGATGGGAATACAAGACCACCTGACCTGCCTCCTGAGAAATCTGTATGCAGGTCAAGAATCAACAGATAGAACTGTACATGGAAGAACACAGTGGTTCCAAATAAGGAAAGGAGTATGTCAAGTTTGTATATTGTCACCCTGCTTATTCAACTATATGCAGAATATATCATGTGAAATGCTGGGCTGGAAGAAGCACAGCCTGGAATCAAGATTATCGGGAGAAATATCAATAACCTCAGATATGCAGATGACACCATCCTTATGGCAGAAAGCGAAGAAGAATTAAAAAGCCTCTGATGAAAGTGAAAGAGGAGAGTGAAAAACTTGGATTAAAGCTCAACATTCAGAAAACTAAGATCATTGTATCTGGTCTCATCACTTCATGGCAAATACAAGGGGAAACAGTGGCAAAATTTATTTTCTTGGGTTTCAAAATCACTGCAGATGGTGATTGCAGCCATGAAATTAAAAGATGCTTACTCCTTGGAATAAAAGTTATGAGCAACCTAGACAGCATATTAAAAAGCAGAGACATTACTTTGCCAACAAAGGTCTGTCTAATTGAGGCTATGTTTTTTTCCAGTAGTCATGTATAGATGTGAGAGTTGGACTATGAAGAAAGCTGAGTGCCAAAGAATTGATACTTTTGAACTGTGGTGTTGGAGAAGACTCTTGAGAGTCCCTTGGACTGCAAGGAGATCCAACCAGTCCTTTCTAAGGGAAATCAGTCCTGAATATTCATTGGAACGACTGATGCTGAAGTTGAAACTCCAATACTTTGGCCACCTCATGCATAGAGCTGACTCAATGGAAAAAATCTTCATACTGGGAAAGATTGAAGGCAGGAGGAGAAGAGGATGACAGAGGATGAGATGGTTGCATGGCATAACCAACTCAGTGTACATGAGTTTGAGTAAACTCTGGAAGTTGGTGATGGACAGGGAGGTCTGGCATGATGCAGTCTACGGGGTCTCAAGAGTTAGACACAACTGAGGGACTGGTTTTAGAAAAGGCAGAAGAACCAGAGATCAAATTGCCAACATCCCCTGGATCATCAAAAAAACGAGAGAGTTCCTGAAAAACATCTATTTCTGTTTTATTGACTATGCCAAAGCCTTTGACTGTGTAAGGTGAGGTGAAGTCACTCAGTCGTGTCCAACTCTTTGCCACCCCATGGACTGTAGCCTACCAGGCTCTTCCATCCATGGGATTTTCCAGGCAAGAGTATTGGAGTAGGTTGCCATTTGTAGATCACAACAAACTGTGGAAGATTCTGAAAGAGATGGGAATACCAGACCACCTGACCTGCCTCTTGAGAAATCTGTATGCAGGTCAGGAAGCAACAGTTAGAACAGACATGAAAGAACAGACTGGTTCCAAATAGGAAAAGACAACTGAGCGACTTCACTTTCAATTTTCACTTTCTACTTTCCTGCATTGGGGAAGGAAATGGCAATCCACTCCAGTGTTCTTGCCTGGAGAATCCCAGGGATGGAGGAGCCTGGTGGGTTTCCATCTATGGGGTCGCACAGAGTCGGACACGAATGAAGCGACTTAGCAGCAGCAGTAGCAGCAAGGCTGTATATTGTCACCCTGCCTATTTAACTTATATGCAGAGAACATCATGAGAAACATTGGGCTGGAAGAAGCACAAGCTGGAATCAAGATTGCTGGGAGAAATATCAATAACTTCAGATATGCAGATGACACCACCCTTATGGCAAAAAGTGAAGAGGAACTAAAAAGCCTCTTGATGAAAGTGAAAGAGGAGAGTGAAAAAGCTGGCTTAAAGCTCAACATTCAGAAAACTAAGATCATGGAATCTGGTCCCATTACTTCATGGGAAATAGATGGGGAAACAGTGGAAACAGTGTCAGACTTTATTTTTTTGGGCTCCAAAATCACTGCAGATGGTGATTTCAGCCATGAAATTAAAAGATGCTTACCTCTTGGAAGGAACGTTATGACCAACCTAGATAGCATATTAAAAAGCAGAGACATTACTTTGCTAACAAAGGTCCATCTAGTCAAGGCTATGGCTTTTCCAGTAGTCATGTATGGATGTGAAAGTTGGACTATGAAGAAAGCTGAGTGCTGAAGAATTGATGCCTTTGATCTGTGGTGTTGGAGAAGACTCTTGAGAGTCCCTTGGACCGCAAGGAGGTCCAACCAGTCCATCCTAAAGGACATCAGTCTTGGGTGTTCATTGGAAGGACTGATGCTAAAGCTGAAACTCAATACTTTGGCCACCTCATGGGAAGTGTTGACTCATTGGAAAAGACCCTGATGCTGAGAGGGATTGGGGGCAGGAGGTGAAGGGGACGGCAGAGGATGAGATGGCTGGATGGCATGGACTCAGTGGACATTAGTTTAAGTGAACTCCGGGAGTTGGTGATGGATGGGAGGCCTGGGGTGCTGCGATTCATGGGTTCACAAAAAAGTCAGACACGACTGAGCGACTGAACTGAACTGAACTGAAGGACTGAACTGAACTGTCCCTTTCTTAATGCCTACTATCTTCTTGGGTATCAAGCTCTATCAAGTACTGCTTTTTATCCCCTTTACAGCTTTTTGAATATTCTGGACACAATAATCAAAGTGAAATGGGAGCTGAGGAACTAGTTATGTTTCTCTGTTTTATTTAATTATGTTTGCTTATATTACAGCATTTGTCCCAATCTGCAGACATGAATTCCTTATGTTTCTGCTTTCCAGGCGGGTAGCTCATCATACATTTCAATACTTCCATTAGGTTTTTATATGTTAATTATGGCTTCAGATGGAATATGATGATCAATCTCTGAGGTTTGACTGTACCTGTGTACAGTATAGCTAAGCTACTTATGAAATATCATATAATGTATGGCTTGCTTGTCTTTTACCCTTATGTCTTGTGGGCTCCAGAAACACATAAACATATCTCTATATTCCCAGTGCTTAGAACTCAGAGCTGATTCTCAGTAAATTAGTTTTGACTGTCCAAATGAATAAATGATAATTATTATAATAAGGAGTTGGGGTAGACATCATAGACAAAATTAATGGGTATCTTCTTTTGCACAAAGGTTTTGCTTGCTTTTAGTTAGCATGAGTTCTTCATTTATCTCATTATCATATTTTAATTCATCCATATCATATTTAAGAAATAACCTCTACATTTTGTAGAATAGAAATTTGTAAATTTATAATATTCACTGTTTAGAGCTATGAAAAGTTCTCCTTGAATTAATCCTGAGAGATTTTGAATGTCTTTGTTTCATTTTATCAAATTATGATTTAAGTTATTAGCTGTATACATTTACAGTTATATGAGTCCTACTGAATCAATACTCTTTCACTACTGTATCATGACTGCCATTAAAAGATGAATGGAGGTCTCATATTAATATCATGATATTAATTTTTATTTTAAGAAGAACCATCTAACAGTTTTAGAATAAAATCTTCAGATAAGCACAAGACCCATTGTACTCTCTCCTGAGCTGAGGAATGTTCCCCCCAAAGTTTTTTATCTCAATAATTGCATCATTAAGTTGCTGGCTCAAACTTAACTTGTCATTCTGTGTTTTTATAAATGGCCCTGTGGGATATACTTTTGCAATATTCTGAGGTACATGAGTAGAGGCTTCCAAAAACCATAAAGAATCTGTATGGTTTGTTATCTGTAGAGATCAGGAATGAAAAATTACTAAGATAAATTAATTTCAGCTTTTTGTGACTATAGATCTAAAAAACATATTTTAATTCCTAAGATTTAATTTTTTCCAGAGTATAAGTAATAAGCAAAATGAAATGATGCAGATTGATTCTAAAATTCAATTGTGCTGCAGATTAAAAAAAAAGAAAGTCTGTGGGATTTTTTTATTTCTACCCTCTTTAAATATTTATAGGTATATATCTGATTATTATCATTGGCAAAGCAAGATATGACTGAATTCACCGAGTTTCTGCCTTGCTATATTTGGAAGTCAGTATCCAAGATTTGATAGAGAAAGGTATCTTGGGGTCTTGATAGAGTGATTTTCATGAGCTCAAAGGGCTTGGAGAACTACTGGAGTACCAAGAACTCTTGAACACTTGGTTTACTTGTTGACCACAGGGGCTTTTCTTCTGCCATTGGCAGCCCTTGAGAAAGTCAATAATACCTTAAGAGAGAGACTGTAGGAGACTGAAATCACATGTTAGATTAAGAAGGGCTGATGCAAATAGATCGTTTGTACATCTAATTCCTTATCCAGCTCTGAGTACAGTGTTCTATCTAGCAGAAATGAGTGATGGAGTTTGAAGATAATTGAACATTTTCTGCTGCTGGAGGAAATGATCAATTCATGGGATAAAGTACCACCCAGCATGTTCCTATTTTGAGTTTCACAGTTATAAGAGATACATTAAGTTTAGGCAGATTTCTAAATAACAGCTGCCTCTGCAGCAACTCTCCACAAGTGTGACATCATAGCTCTTGCTGCATGTCTATAGCTTAAAGTTTGAAAAAGCAATGTATATATACTGTTTTCTTTTTTTTTTTGTTAATGATCACATCAGAATAACTGTTAGAATTTACCTGATCTCCCTTGAGAAATTATGTATGTGTGTGTGTGTGAGTGTGTGTGTGTGTGTGTGTGTGTATACATATTTCCCAGGTGGCTCAGTGGTAAAGAATCTGCCTGCCAATTCGGGAGGTGCAGGAGATGCAGGTTGATCCCTGGGTTGGGAAGAGAAGGGAATGCAAAGTCCATGGTGTCACAAAGAGTCTGACATGACAGAGCTGCTGAACTGAACTGAATTGCATTGCATTGTTGATTTGCAGTTTCCTCCAGAACTTCCTGTCTGTAATCTGAGACTGACCCCTTATACAAAGGGCAGGGAGAGATCTAAGAAATAGATCTTAGATCTATTAGATTTTAGAAATGGAGGACAGATCTCTCTACATTGGTAGGTGGCAGGTTTAATAAGCAAGATAAATTATTGTACAACAAGTACGTTTCTGCACCTGCCCATCAGAACCTTGGAGTTTGCATAGAGGTCTTACTTGGGTTTAGTTATGTATGCAGCCCAGACCATTTCATCATCACACTGTTATCTCAAGGCTGTGTCCTTGAGACAGCTTCTGGGAATGAGCAAGGCGAGTGGAATGCACTTTCCAAGGACAAAGGAGGGTGCGATGAGCCTCCAGGTGTCGAGTGCAGCTTGTGGGCCAGATTAGGGACTTTCCTGGCTCTTTGATGACTTTCCACAACAAGCATCTGCATTACAAGAGTGTTGTGGAATTAGATAAGAAAGGTAGCACAATTTATGTATTTATTTATTTTTAGTTGGAGGATGATTGCTATACAATGTTGTGTTCGTTTCTGCCATACAACACAGTGAATTAGCCAGAAATGTACATCTATCTTCTCCCAGGCCTCTAAGTTATCACAGAGCACCAGGCTGAGTTCCCTGTGTTATACAGCATCTTCCCACTAGCTGTCTGCTTTACACTGGTAGTGTATATATCAATGCTACTCTCAATTTCTCCTACCCTCTGGGTTTCCCTAGTAGCTCAGCTGGTAAAGAATCTACCTGCAATGCAGGAAGCCCTGGTTTGATTCCTTGGTTGGGAAGATCCCATGGAGAAGGGATAGGCTTCCCACTCCAGTATTCTTGGGCTTCCCTGCTGGATCAGCTGGTAAAGAATCGCCTGCAATGCAGGAGACCTGGGTTCAGTCCCTGTGTCTGAAAGATCCCCTGGAGAAGGGAATGGCTACCCACTCCAGTACCCTTGCCTGGAAAATCCCATGGACAGAGGAGCCTGGTAGGCTACAGTCCATGGAGTCCCATAGAGTCGGACACGACTGAGAGACTTTCACTCACTCCTTCCTCTGCTGTGTCCACAAGTCCATTCTCTATCTGCATCTCTTTTCCTGCCCTGCACCATTTTTCTAGATGCCATATATTTGCATAATATTAATATGCATTCCATTAATATACCTAGCAATCCCACTGCTGGGCATATACTCTGAGAAAACCATAATTCAAAAAGACACATGTACCCCAGTGCTCACTGAAGCTTTATTTACAATAGTCGGGGGTGGAAGAAACCTAGATGTTCACTGACAGATGAATGGATAAAGAGGTTGTGGTACATTCATATGATGGACTATCACTCAGCCATAAAAAGGAATGAATTTGAGTCAGTTGGAGTGAGGTGGATGAATCTAGAGTCTGTTACACAAAGTGAAGTAAGAGCTATTTATTGAATAGACAGTTCAGTTCAGTCGCTCAGTCCTGTCCAACTCTTTGCAACCCCATGAATCGCAGCACGCCAGGCCTCCCTGTCCATCACCAACTCGCGGAGTTCACTCAGACTCACGTCCATCGAGTCAGTGATGCCATCCAGCCATCTCATCCTCTGGCGTCCCCTTCTCCTCCTGCCCCCAATCCCTCACAGCATCAGAGTCTTTTCCAATGAGTCAACTCTTTGCATGAGGTGGCCAAAGTACTGGAGTTTCAGCTTTAGCATCATTCCTTCCAAAGAAATCCCAGGGCTGATCTCCTTCAGAATGGACTGGTTGGATCTCCTTGCAGTCCAAGGGACTCTCAAGAGTCTTCTCCAACACCACAGTTCAAAAGCATCAATTCTTTGGCGCTCAGCCTTCTTCACAGTCCAACTCTCACATCCATACATGACCACAGGAAAAACCATAGCCTTGACTAGATGGACCTTTGTTGGCAAAGTAATGTCTCTGCTTTTGAATATGCTGTCTAGGTTGGTCATAACGTTCCTTCCAAGGCATAAGCGTCTGTTAATTTCATGGCTGCAGTCACCATCTGCAGTGATTTTGGAGCCCCCAAAATAAAGTCTGACACTGTTTCATCATCTATTTCCCATGAAGTGATGGGACTGGATGCCGTGATCTTTGTTTTCTGAAAGTTGAGCTTTAAGCCACCTTTTTCACTCTCCACTTTCACTTTCATCAAGAGGCTTTTTAGTTCCTCTTCACTTTCTGCCATAAGCGTGGTGTCATCTGCATATCTGAGGTTATTGATATTTCCCCTGGCATTGAACTATCTCATTCTTATAGCCTCCACATTCAGCAAGTACTATAGTAACTCACTTTTATAAACAAAGAAGCCAAAGATCAGAGTTATAAAGTGTTTGTTCATGGTCACATGGTAGACAGTAGCAGGAAAAAAGTATGTTAATTTCTCAGTTTTGTCTGACTTTTTGTGACCCCATGGACTGTGGTCCACCAGGCTCCTTTGTCTGTGAAATTCTCCAGGCAAGAATACTGGAGTGGGTAACCATTCACTTCTCCAGGGGATCTTCCCTACCCAGAGATTGTACTTACATCTTCTTCATCTTCTGCATTGTAGATGAATTCTTTTACCATCAGAGCCACTAGGGAAGCCCAGGGAGGAGCAGAGGTGGGATTTAGATCTAGGTCCTTGAGACTCTAAAGGTAACATTCATCATCACTATGCAGGGAACTACACAGTATGAGGGAGGGTTTAATATGCCATAGTTATTGTTAAACAAACACTGCATTCCATAAGAAGAAGAAAGAATAATAGCATTCTTGTTAACAATAGATAGTCTGAAGGGATGGCTTTTAGGGCTGGGACCAGTTATAGAGACAATTGGATTCCTTGCCTGAGAGATTATGACTCAGGAAAAGAAATTAAATGTGTAATTTTAATTTGATTTGCTGTATAAGTTTTAATGTAACAATCAGGTCTTCTTTGGGAGTGAGTGAAAATCGCTCAGTCATGTATGATTCTGTGACCCCATGGGGTAGCTCCTCATGAGAAACCTATATGCATGTCAGGAAGCAATAGTTAGAACTGGACATGGAACAACAGACTGGTTCCAAATAGGGAAAGGAGTATGTCAAGGCTGTATATTGTCACCCTGCTTATTTAACTTATATGCAGAGAACATTACAAGCAGGAATCAAGATTGCCAGGAGAAATATCAATAACCTCGGATACGCAGATGACACCACCCTTATGGCAGAAAGTGAAGAGGAACTAAAAAGCCCCTTGATAAAAGTGAAAGAGGAGAGTGAAAAAGTTGCCTTAAAGCTCAACATTCAGAAAACGAGGATCATGGCATCTGGTCCCATCATTTCATGGGAAATAGATGGGGAAACAGTGGAAACAGTGTCAGACTTTATTTTTGGGGCTCCAAAATCACTGCAGGTGGTGACTGCAGCCATGAAATTAAGACGCTTACTCCTTGGAAGGAACGTTATGACCAACCTAGATAGCATATTCAAAGGCTATTCAAAAGCATATTCAAAGACATTACTTTGCCAACAAAGGTCTGTCTAGTCAAGGCTATGGTTTTTCCAGTGATCATGTATGGATGTGAGAGCTGGACGGTGAAGAAAGCTGAGTGCCAAAGAATTGATGCTTTTGAACTGTGGTGTTGGAGAAGACTCTTGAGAGTCCCTTGGACTGCAAGGAGATCCAAGCAGTCTATTCTAAAGGAGATCAGTTCTGGGTGTTCTTTGGAAGGAATGATGCTAAAGCTGAAACTCCAGTACTTTGGCTATCTCATATGAAGAGTTGACTCATGGGAAAAGACTCTGATGCTGGGAGGAGGAGAAGGGGACGACAGAGGATGAGATGGCTGGATGGCATCACCGACTGGATGGACATGAGTTTGAGTGAACTCCGGGAGTTGGTGATGGACAGGGAGGCCTGGCATGCTGTGGTTCATGGGGTTGCAAAGAGTCGTACACAACTGAGTGACTGAACTGAACTGAACTATGACCCCATGGACTGTAGCCTACCATGCTCTTCTGTTTATGGGATTTTCCAGGCAGGAGTACTGGAGTGGGTTGCCGTTTCCTTCTCCAGGGGATCTTCCTGACCCAGGGATGACCCAACACTGCCCGCAGATTCTTTACTGTCTGAGCCACCAGGGAAGCCCTCTTCATTGGGAGAGTGCCTATTATTTAATAATAACTAATAATAATAGTCTTCATTAACCATGTCAGAAGAGAGACTGAATTATATTTTTTTAATTTCTACATTGACAATGGTATTACAAGTTGTTTTCATTTGACATTGTGGTCAGAATTAATAAAATAAGAATGTAAGAAAAATGTATTATAGAGGTGGCAAAACAGTTATTTGATAAAAATATTGTATTTTTCTGGATTCTGAATCCTGCAGTATTTGTAGTTTTCAGAAATTTGCTATTTGTTGTGATTTATATAGTCACTTTGGTACTTAATTTAGCAGTTGCAATTATGCTTTCTTTGTCTTACAAAGGGCACATCAAATTTTCTACACTTCACAACCTGGATATACATCTGATTTTCCTCTAAAGCAGTCTGTCTTAGTATGTCCTGCAGTATTTCATGAACATGTTTTCTCAGGGAAACGGGCAGCTTATAAAAAATAAATGGAAAAGGTTTCTGAGATTTAAGTAAGGCTTTATTAACATTTTACTGTTTATAAAGCTCTTGGAGAGCAAACATAATTTTAGGATCAATGAAAGTAGGTCTGAAGAATAACAGATGGTGGTGGGGATGGCACGCGGGTGTTGAGTACTTGAGGGCTGTGTGACATAGTGTCACCTGAGGCTGATGTACGATATGAGGCCTTGAAGCCTGCACTCCAGATCTAAGATGAGAGGGGAAGAGTCCGTAAGAGGGACAGAAGATGAGGGGGGAAATCAAAACAACTTTATTATGTTAGTCTATTTGGTAGTTTAACACTGGCAGTGGATATTGTTACATAGGATGATCCCTTTGTGGCTTTTTTTTTTTCCCCAAAAATGAATCCAATTGCAATATGAATAAATGAAGACTCCCTGGAAGTTTAGTCTGGTAAGGAAAGCAGTTTGTATCAGGAAAAACTTGTAAACAAAAGGATCACTTTCACATGTTAATACTACATCTGTCTTTAAAACTCGGTCATTTCCCAGTTTAGAGTTTCCCTGGGTTTCATTTTGTTTCCATTCTGGGACAGTGCAAGGTGTAATATACCAAGGGGCTCAAAGGTAATATCGTTCTGGACAGTAGTCTATTTGGTCACGAGGAAAACCAATACAACATTATAATGTAATAATAATGACCGCAGCAAGAGAGAAGACTGGGGATAAAATGAAATTATTCTGAGAAAATTCATCACAATTATATTTAAAGAAAATTAAATGTCCACAAGTTAAATTGTTTAAAGAACAGAATTTATTGTTTCACTGTCCCTGTTATAGTGGCAAATAGTCATTGTCAATTTTTGAAATACATAAAATTTGAGAGCAAGTTCAAGTCATCCCATGCTTTGTTTCATGTACAGAACATCCTCACATTTTACTTGTGCTTTAATAATTTAGTTTTTATATTAATTAGGAAAAAAAATACTGGTTTTAGCAAATGGCACTAAAAATCTTAATGTGTGGATAAATTGATTTTTCTCATTAGTACATATTTTATAATTGATTTTTCTTAGTCAAGGAAAGTCTTCCTTGATTGAAGATCATATATTATTCTCTAACTCATATCTGATTCTGAGCTAAGAATTACATTCTTCTGAGCACCTTAGCAAATCTTGTGTTGCATATTGGATATTGCACTTGCAGTACTATGTGGGGATTTAGTCACTAAGTCGTGTCTGACTCATTGCAACCCCATGGAGTGTAGCCCGCCAGGTTCCTCTGTCCCCGGGACTTCCCAAGCAGGAATACTGGAGTGGGTATCCATTCTCTTCTCCAGGAGATCCTCCTGACCCTGGGATCAAACCTGGGTCTCCTGCATTGCAGGCAGTCTCCTGTATGATTGTAGGCAGGTTCATTACCAACTGAGCCACCAGGGAAGCCCTGCAGTACCATCTAGTTGCATAAAACAACTATTACATGTATGCTCAGTCACATCAGTCATGTCAGACTCTTTGCGACCCCGTGAACTGTAGTTCACCAGGCTCCTCTGTCCATGGGATTCTCCAGGCAAGAATACTGGAGTGGGTTGCCATGCCCTCCTCTGGGGGTCTTCCGACCAAGGGTCAAGCCCGTAACTCTGACGTCTCTTGCATTTTAGGTGGGTTCTTTACTACACAACTTCTAGTGAAGTATGAATGAATGTGTTTAATGAATAAGTCTAGAGCTTTATTGGTAAGTCTCTATATATTTATACATATATAACTCAAAACACTGTAGATATTAGACGTATTACTAACACTGGAGATCAAAAAATGAAAAAAAATGTAAAAAATAAATTTATATGTATTTACCAGTGTAACGATTCATGTATTGATGACAAAGAAGAAGCAACATGATTGCCTCATGGTAGCCTAGCCAATGCACTAAGAAATGAATTGCTATACATTTTTTAGGGCACATGGTACTGCAGTCAGATTCATAATACAATATTGCAAGCATCGTTCCTTTTTGAAAAGAAACATGTACTTGTGACAATAAGCTGATATGCAGTTTCTCCAATTACCAGAAAGAGAGAGGAATACTGTATGGTAATGTAATCTTTTGAAAGCAAAATTTTGAAACAATAAGAAAGCTGGCACATTATTAATTTTTTATTAACTATCACTCACATTTTTCCTATAGAAGGATAGGCTATTCACTGCAATACAAGTCTTACACACGATGTTCCCCCTGATGAATACTTAGGCAATGATGTTATGACACAAAAATGGCTCATTCAGTTCTCGTGGGACAGTTATTACATTTTCACACAAAGATACACACGTACACAATAGATAAGTTTATAAATGGATGACATGATGATGACTCACTATTTGGCTTCTCTGGTGGCTCAGACAGTATTAAATTTGCTTTTAATGCAGGACACCTGGGTTTGATCCCTGGGATGGGAAAATCCCCTGGAGAAGGGAATGGCAACCCATGCCAGTATTCTTGCCTGGAGAATTCCACGGGCAGAGGAGCCTGGCAGGGCTACAGTCCATGGGGTTGCAAAGAGTCAGACACGGTGGAGAGCTAACACACACACGGATGGAAGTGGGACATTGTAAAGTTATTCATCCTCATTGTCTTCATGCTGAGTAGGCTTTGCAAGTGAAAGAAGGCATTGGTCTTGCTGCCTTAGAGGTGGCAGAGATGGAAGAGGTGGAGGAAGGTAGGAGGAGAGGCAGGAACACGTGGTATACTTTATGGAAATGCACCAGGATTTCTGTCTGACTCCTATCGCTTTCTCACTTTCTCGAAATGTATTGCTACTTGGTACCAATCCTTCTTCCACTGTTTGCTTTATTTAGTCGCAGTGCCCACATCATAGAAGAGCCATGCTCGTGTCCTTGTGCGTAGTCCCTAAGTCATGTCCGACTCTGTATGACCACTTGCACTATAGTCCATCAGGCTCCTCGGTCCATGGGATTTCCCAGGCAAGAATACTGGAGTCTGTAACTATTCTCTTCTCCAGGGGATCTTCCTGACCCAGGGATCAACCTGTGACTCCTGGGTCTCCTGCATTGACAGGCAGGTTCTTTACCACAGGCACTACCTGGGTAGCCTGAGTCATGTCCCAAAAGAAGTCAAAAGCAGTCTCGAATAATTGGAACCCTTCTACCAGATGGTCTAATGTGAGTTTGTTTCTTGGCACTGCTTCTTCTACATATTCTTCCTCCTTGTCTGGCACTGGCTCAGAAATCTTCGTCTTCATCAAGTCTCGTTTTGTTAATTCCCCTGGTGTGGGGTCTATCAGCTCTTGAATTCCTCCAATATCTTATTTTAACCCATCTCCCCACATCTTTTTTATTGCCAATATCCCCAGAATCTTTCAAGATTTCCTTGATTGGCGCTGGCATGAATCCAGATGCACAACATCTGGACACCTTTTCCTTTAGCAAGAATTCATTGTTTCAGGCTCCATGGCTTTCACAGTTTTTACTGTAACAACAGCAATGCCTTCAATGGTATGATCCTTCCAGGCTTTCATGATGTTTTGTCTTCTCTTCCATACCATTGGCAATCCTTTCCACAGAATACTATGCTTAATGAGACGGAGAGTTCTTAGGATCTCCTGATCTACAGGCTGAATTAGGGACATTTGTTTGTGGGCAAATAGACCACTTTGAGGCCTTTGGTGTTAAGATGGGGTTCTGGGTGGCCAGGGGTATTGTGCCATATCAAAAGAACTTTAAAAGGCCATTCCTTACTGGCAAGGTACTTCCTGGCTTCAGGGAAAAAGCATTGATGTAACCAATCCAGAAAGTGGTTATAACAATAATCTTGTTGTCCAGGCCTTCCTGTTGTACAACCAAACCCTGGCAGCTGGGGTTTATCTTTTTCCTTCAAGATTTGAGGTCTAGCAGCCTTACAGTTGGAGAACGAAATGGCAACCCACCCCAGTATTCTTGCCTGGAAAATCCTATGGACAGAGGAGCCTGGCAGGCTACAATCCATGGGGTCGAAAGAGTTGGATGCAACTTAGCGACTAAACCACCACCATCGGCTCAGTCCTTACATAAACCTGACTTTGCACAAAACAGTAATGTGAGTCTGTCCCTTTCTACCTTAAATCCTAGTGCTCACTTCTCTTCCTTAGTAAATGTCCTTTGTGGCTTTATTTTTTAGAAGAGGGCATTTGCATTTATGTTAAAAACCTGTTCAGGCAAATATCCTTTTCTTCAATGATTTTCTTAATGACATGGGAATTCATATGCTGACTTTTGGTCAGCAGAAGCTGCTTCTCCTGTTCTCTTAACATTTTTAAAGCCCAACCTCTTTCTAAAATTTTCAAACCATCCTTTGCTTGAATTAAATGCTCCAGCTTTAGATCCTTCACCTTCTTTTTGTTTTAAGTTGTCATATAATGCCGGAGAAGGCAATGGCACCCGACTCCAGTACTCTTGCCTGGAAAATCCCATGGATGGAGAAGCCTGGCAGGCTGCAGTCCATGGGGTCACTAAGAGTTGGACACAACTGAGCGACTTCACTTTCGCTTTTCAACTTTCATGCATTGGAGAAGGAAATGGCAACCCACTCCAGTGTTCTTGCCTGGAGAATCCCAGGGATCGGGGAGCCTGGTGGTCTGCCGTCTATGGGGTTGCACAGAGTCGGACACGACTGAAGTGACTTAGCAGCTTAGCATAATGCCTTTGGTTTTTCTCAAATCATATTGGAATCTATAGGTATGCCTTTCTTATAGTAATTCTACATCCATATAAAAGCTGCATTTTCAGTATGAGTTAAAAACATATTTGGCAAAAAGTGCTAGGTTTTCCTGCCTGCTGGCATGGCTGCAATGACAGCTTTGCGAATTTCCTTTTCTCTTTTTACAGTGGTCTTCACATTAGATTCATTTATCTTGAAATGTGGGCCACTGCAGCTGTAGACTTCAATCTGTGGTATACATCAAGCGGTTCACCTTTTTCTTGTAATGTCGTTACTTTTCTCTGCTTCTCGGGAGTGCTTCAGCATCATTAGTGGCATTTCATATGGACCCCATGATTTTATTCAAGATATTGCACTAAACATGATGAAAAACACATGAGGACCACGAAACATCATTTTTTATGCAATTTACTGCAGACGCGAACTGCTCACTTGGAGATGGTTAGTGTCACCTGGCATTTCAAGTTGATAGTCCCAGCTCAGCGCAGTAGCAACAGGAGGTGGCTGAGAAATTATTCCAGCAGTACAGCATGTACTGCAGTTACTTTTATGAGGTTATGATTTAGTACTGCATCTTCACATTCATTTACATTTTTCTCACTGTAAATGGTATGATCTGTAAGTGCTAACATGTGTAAGTTTTGCTAAATTTTAACTTTTATAACAGATTTGTATGTTTTATGGTAGTAAAATAAACTAGTATATACACATATTTTATGCATTCATGACTTACCCAACTTTTTGATTTTTTTTTTCTTTTGTATTTCCAGGCTATGTTCTTTGATTGTGAGGTTTTTCAAATTATTACAAATCTCCATTTTTTCCCCACTATATTTACTGAAATAAAAATTCACGTGTATGTGGACCCACACAGTCTAACCCACGTTATTCAAGGGGCAGCTGTACAGCAAAGATGATGTTTGCCAATCAAATTCAGCCTTAGTTGTGGGAACTGTTAGAAACAAATGTAAACCATGACAACCAAGAGGGGAAAAGCCTTGTCTAAAAGGTATAACCTTTGTTAATCTCCTTGCACGTGGAGTTTGGGTGTAGACCTTCCAGTTTGTCAAGAAAGACTGAAAATATTAAAATTTAAATAAGATTTTATCATTGGTAAAATCAGTTCAAATAATTACCACCCAGCAGATCAAACAAAAGAGGACTCAGTGAATCTCTAGGTAATTGATTACTGATTGGCAACCACCAAAACTGATCTTTAAGGAGTAAAGAATCAAAATATCCCTAAATCATGATCATGGATGACTGTTAAAATGTGCTTGTACTATACAGCTATCGTAATTTTTTTGCTAGTGCTTTAAGTATACGAAATAAAGCCTTCTGATTCCATTTTAATATTCAACCAGTACAACCAAAAATAATAAGAAAGGAAGAGTTGCCTTACCTCATCCTGCCTGAAGTTTTGCTACCTGTCTTTACTATTTCAACTTGATGTGATTCCTATGCTTTTGATTATTAAAATACTCTTATCATCACAATTTCACTATCCTAATCAGCTCAACTTATAGAAGCAAGATACATGGAAGGGTAAAAGTTTGTTAATGTCAAAGAGAATTGTGGAGTATAAATCCAGTACTTAATTTGTTCTTGTTTTAAAGTTCAACATTTTTTTTTTTCTGTGAGCAATGATGCCTAAATCAGGGCTAAAATGAATAGATGCATTCTTTAGAGTTCAGTAATTTTGGCAAGATTTCTCTCTTTTCCTAACTCTACTCCAGTAGTTTATTTAAACATCAAAGTTGTGTGTCACAACTCAAAAAGTAAAGATTGAAAGTCCCCTCAAGACAGAAGATCATGACAATATGGTTGGAAATTACTCCCTATTGGCCCTAATAGTAAAGAACCTGCCTGTCAATGCAGGAGATGTAAGAGATGCAGGTTAGATTCGTGGGTCAGGAAGATCCCCTAGAGGAGGGCGTGGCAACCCACTGCAGTATTCTTGCTTGGGGAATCCCTGTGGACAGAGGAGCCTTTCAAGCTACAGACCATAGGGTTGCAAAGAGTCAGACAGGATTGGCGTGACTTAGAACGCACCATGGCTCCCTACTAAACATGCCTTTTTCTGTCCTTTGTTCCCTTATTCACAACCATTTTGGCAAGAGATTTCTTACTGTAAATTACTAGCTGCATTTTCTGTGACTCTAGAGGGCAAACTTTTTTTCCTAACAAGAGAAAACACAAACTGCTTGGCAATGTGATTTTCAGCAATGCAGTAAGGTTTATAAAGAACAGATTTGTTGGCCTCCAAGCAATTAATATTCAAATTGGCTGTAGAAATGAGAGGTAAAATATTAATTCAATAGTCCTATTTTGAATTGTTAAGGGGCAAAATTCATTTTACAGTGGCAGCATTTCATTTGTTTTGGTTTCAAATCCATTATTCTATTGAATCAGCTTTTATCCATGTGAATGCTGATTTGGGTTTTGTTCTTTAGAAAGAGAGAAAGAAAATGTCTTTCAAAAAGAAAACAAATAAGCATAAAACCAAATTCCAGGGCAAAAGCCGTTTATAGTATCATTGGAAAATACTTTGTAAGTGAAAACATAGTATTTATAATGCCTGTAGAAGAAAACAGCATTTGTAGAAATTATTTGTTTGCCATGCCTTAACACTTTTGGGGGGAGGAAAGTTTATGGATATTTCTCAGAAGGTCCCAGCTGCATAGTTCTTCTGTAAACTGTTGGTAATTAACAGACTGTCAACAAGGCCTGTGAAATGTCCATGCCTCTAGTTCCTGTGGGTACCACCCAATATAGTCCTTCTATTTCAGAGACCCAGATACCTCCTCCAAAAAGAGCTTTGTGTATCTGCCTACATCCTGGCATCTGATTTCATCAGCACTTGTAAAATTATTTTTGGAATATAATTTTAAAATACTTTTTTGCTTTTGATTGCAAAAATTTATCCATAGAAATAATGTCCTTTTAAAAATGAGTGTTTATGTATAATGTAGACTTATACTTATGACAAAGCATGAATATATTTACAACCAAAAGAATAAAAGAGACATCTTTCTCAGAATTCTATGCTATTTGCTTTCTTCCCATGTTGATTCTTCCTGACCCACCTCAGGGTACAGATATTTGATAGAGAATAGCTGTAGCCCTAAAGTGTCTCCAGGGGCTGACTACTGTCATCTGCCAGTGACTATCGCAGGAGAATTCTAAGGGGTCATTTCGCCCTGCTGAGCTTCCCAATCATACAAGAGTTTACAGTGCAGACTTTTGACAGTATCTCTTAATATGGCCCAGCTCTGCATCTTACCAAGCATGCTTGGGTTTGCATGTCATTATTTAAACATTAAAATAGATCACAATATGTATAATACTTCTTGATAGATAGATGATCTTTTAAAAAGCAAGAAAGACAAGTGGGAAAGAAGGAAGGAAGGAAGGAAAAGAGGGAAGGAGTGCAGGAAATAGCCTAGGTCATTTTGACCTCTTTGAAGTCTTGTCCCTTATATTAATCCTTTGTTTGGTATTGGGTTTTTGTTTTTTATTTCTTTGGTTTCATACCCCAGACACCCTCCTTCCTATCTACTTTGAATTGATATGTATGTCCCTAAAGGGTTTTTCTGATTATCTGAAGGAGTTACTTCCCAAGATATTACCTCTCAGAAATACCATCCAGCTATTAACTCAAAGCAACATATCAGGAGAATATGTTAGGCTCTTCCCTTGTGTTCTAAACAGGCCAATCATACATGGCCGTGAGCCTTTTCCTCCGTATCTGGGGATGGAGATCTTGATACTTTCCTAAGAAATAATAACAAAAATCAAAGTAAAAATTAAATTTTAGTTTAAAAAGATATCATTGTATTTGAAAAAATAAAGCACAAAAATAATTGAAGTTTTATCAATTTTTAAATAGGAAGGAAATTGAAACCACTTTATGTTATGCAAGCAAAGAAAAATGTCATTCCATCAAGTGAGAGTGTATTCTTTAGGAATTCGAGATATAAATGTTGAGAAACAAGAAACAACAGAGCCAGATTATAAATGCAACCATCATCTCATTGCATTACTGATCTTTGCCTCAAGTACTAGTTATTCCAGGGGCTATAGAAACATCTTATTGGGTAGATTCACAAGACAAGTATGTATAGATAAAATAATAGAGATCAGTTAAACAGCAACTTGGTTCCAATTTCATTACATTTTCTGAGTATGGACTGCAATGCAAAGTGAGCAGCCCATGATATGATGAGGTCATCTCTTTCAAAACACATGATTAAGCAATGGGATATAACTCAAAACGTGGACATAATGACACAATTACATCCCCAGGATATTTTCAAAGCTTGACATGCCCTGAAATGCTTGTTACCGAGGAAGGTGATTAATATATTTCACATGAAAAATTAACCTCCACAATTGCCTCACTTCAGATATAAGCAGTGAAATTATTTAAATTAATATTATACTCAGAAATAAAAAAAGAGCATAGTGAGGCAGCATAGAAGGCTGCAAGTGCTGCACAAGAATTTGAGAAGAACTTCAGTGTAAGATAATTAAATATGTATTTAATTGATTTGATGGCAGAGGATATACCTTCTCATTAAATTGAACTTTGGCTCACATATGCAAAAAAGTGGCAATCCTGCAGAAATTGCTTAATTAATAGCTTGGAATTCCACTCTTAAGAATCAGTAACTCTCCCTTTCTTCCCCTTGCAATTCATCTTACTGGATACAGCTGCCTTAGATTTTAGGATCTGCTTGCTGAGTAAATTGTCAGTCTCCTCTTGTCGCCTTCTTACAAATCTTTCCATCTTAGTTAGACCATTGCTCATGTCTCTAGGCTGTAAAGCACTCTTGGGGTAGAGGTAGACTACCATATGAACAAAATTGTTTTTCTCAAAGAAAAGCCCCTGAATTATGTAAGCAATTTTCCTACTTGTGGTATCTTTTTACTGAAGAATATAATTTACAAAGAAATGAAATATAATGGGTTAGTTTTTTTTTTTAATGGGTTAGTTCTTTTAGTATATTATATCCACAAACATGTCTCCATTTCCACTGCTCTAGATAACTTTAAACATTATATAACAGCTGTTATTAAAGAATTAAACTATCCTCAGATAGAGTGTACCCATGGATTTGGGGGATCTAGGATCAAAGGAGTCATATAATTTTCTTGTTAGAGAAAGGGTAGATTATTAACAGACTATAATTTCTAAGCCTGCTTCAATATATACATTTAGAATGACTTTATCTGGCACAACTGAAAAGTTGTACCCTTTGAAAAACTCTTCATTTGCTCTTCCCAGCTAGTCTCTGGCAACTTTAATTCTCCTCTCTCTTTCTGTGAGTGTGACTATTTTAGAGACCTCATACAAAGGGACTGTGAAGTATTTGTCCTGTGATTGGCTTATTTCAGATAGCAAAATGCCCCTCAGGTTCATCCATATGTATCATTTGGCAGAATTTCCTTCTTCAAGGCAGAATAACATTGCATGACATGCATGTAACTTTTTTCCTTGAATTCATTGAGATAGAATTGACATCTGCACATGTGTTTACCATGTGCAGCTTAATGATTTGACTCACAGGCATCATGAAATGGTTATCCCAATAAATGTAGTGAATGTCCATCATCTTATATAGTTAAAAATTAAAGAAATGGAAAAACTTTTTTCCTTGTGATAAGGACTCTTAGGACATAATCTGTTTAACAACTTTCATATACAACATGCAGCAGTGCTAATTATGTTTATCGTGTTGTACATCCCCAGTACTTACTTATCTTATGCCTGGAAGTTGGTACCTTTTGATTGCCTTCATCTGACTTCTCCTTCACCTACTCATCTCATGACCACAAATCTGATCTTTTCCTGTGAGTCTATTTGCTTGTTTTTGGAGTATAATTAACCTGCAACACTATGTTAACTCCTGTTACACAATATAATGTTTCGATATTTCTGTATATTTCAAAAGGATCACCAAAACGTCTAGTTAAATATGTCACTGTATAAAGATATTACATAGTTACTGACCATCTTCCCCACACTGTACAATTTGTATTGTGACTGGCTTATTTTGCTACTATAAGTTTGTACCTCTTAATCTTCCTCACATATTTTTCTCCTTCACCCACTTCCTTCCCCTCTGGCAGCCACCTGTTTGATCTCTGCCTCTATAATACTATTTCTCCTTTGTTATGTTTGTTCCTTTTGTTTCAGATTCCACGTATACAGGAAATCACATGGTATTTTTCCTCCTCTGTCTGACTTATTTCACTTAGCATAATGTGCTCTAGATCCATTGATATTGTTACAGTTTCCATTCTAATAAATGATTATATATATCATCTGTATATAATTATATATTCATCATTATATAATGGATTATATACATATCACATCTTCTTTATCCATTCATCTATCAATGGGCACTTAGGCTAATTCTATGTCTCAGATATTGTAAATAATGCTGCACGGAACTTGGGAATGAAGATACACCTTAGTGCTTCTAGTGAACAAAAACATATTGTACACCTAAAATTTTGTTAGGAGGGTAGAGCTCAAGTCAAGTGTTCTTACCACAAGGCAAACAAACAAACAAAAATAAAGAGGCAAGAAGAAACTTTTGGAAAGTGGGTATATTTATTAACTTAATTGAGGTGATGGTTTTATGAGTATATGTTTAAACCCATCAAACTGGATACATGTGCAGTCTTTTATATTAGTTTACATTTCAATAAGGCTAGTGAAAATAAATGAACTATGAACTGAGGTTCACAACATTGTATAGGAAGTGGTTATTCAATCCATCCCAAAGAAAAAGATATGCAAGAAACAAAATGGTTGTCTGAGGAGGCCTTACAGAGAGCTGGGAAAAGAAGAGAAGTGAAAAGCAAAGGAGAAAGGAAAGATATTCTCAACTGAATGCAGAGTTCCAGAGAATAGTAAGGAGACATAAGAAAGCCTTCTTAAGTGGACAATGCAAAAACAGAGGAAAGCAATAGAATGAGAAAGACTAGAGATCTCTTCTGGAAAATTAGACTTACCAAAAGAACATTTCATGTAGAGATGAGCACAAAAAGGACAGAGATGGTATGGACCTAACAGAAGCAGAGTAGATAAACAGGAGGTAGAAAGAACACACAGAACTGTACAAAAAATGTCTTATGATGTGGATAACCATGATGGTATGATTACTTACCTAGAGCCAGAAATCCTGATGTGTGAAGTCAAGTGGGCCTTAGGTAGCATTACTACAAACAAAGCTAGTGGAGGTGATGGATTTCCAGCAGATCTATTTCAAATCCTAAAAGATGATGCTCTGAAAGTACTGTATTTAGTATGCTAGCAAACTTGGAAAACTCAGCAGTGGCCACAGATCTGGAAAAGGCCAATTTTAGTTCCAATTCCAAAAAAGAGCAATGCCAAAGGATGTTCAAACTGCCACACAATTATACTCATTTCACATGCTAGCAAGGTAATGCTCAAAATTCTTCAAGCAAGGCTTCAATAGTATGTGAACCAAGAACTTTCAGATGTACAAGCTGAATTCAGAAAAGGCAGAGGAACCAGAGATCAAATTGCCAACATTCATTGGATCATAGAAAAAACAAGAGAATTGGAGAAAAACATCTATTTCTGCTTCATTGACTATGCTAAAACTTTTGACTGTGTGGATCACAACATATTATGGAAAATTTTCAAGAGATGGGAATACCAGACCACCTGACCTGACTCCTGAGAAAGCTGTATGGAGGTAAAGAAACAACTGTTAGAACTGGACATGAAACAACAGACTGGTTCCAAATTAGGAAAAGAGTAAAACTGTATTTTGTCACCCTGCTTATTTAACTTACATTCAGAGTACATCCTGTGAAATGCCGAGCTGGGTGAAGCACAGATTGGAATCAAGATTGACAGGCACAATATCAATAACCTCAGATATTCAGATGATACCACTTTAATGGCAGAAAGTGAAGAGGAACTAAAGAGCCTCTTGATGAAGGTGAAAGAGGAGAGTGAAAAAGCTGGCTTAAAACTCAGCATTCAGAAAACTAAGATCATGGCATCTGGTTCTATTACTTCATGGCAAATAGATGGGGAAAAACAGTGACAGATTTTATTTTCTTGGGCTCCAAAATCAACTTTGCTGTGAACCTCAGATAGCTCAACTGGTAAAGAATCTACCTGCAATGCAGAAGACCCTGGTTCAACCCCTGGGTTGGGAAAATACCCTGGAGAAGGGAACGGATACCCACTGCAGTCTTCTTGCCTGGAGAATTCCATGGACAGAGAAGCCTGGCAAGTTACAGTCCATGAGGTCGCAAAGAGTCAGACACGACTTTCATTTCACTTCATTTTAGACTGCTCTAAGAAAACTGTATTAATTAAAGGAAAACATTTCTACATCCATAGAGCTTACATGAGATGGGGGAAACAAGGTTAAAAAGTGAAAGAGATAATTTTAGACACTGAGAAATTTAGGAAGACTATGCTAGTTTAGGTCAAAGAACACATTTGTTAGGTGGTGATGTTTGTTGTTAGTAAAAAATGAAGTCCTAGGAAAATCCAAACATGCGACTTTTTAGAGAGTATCACTGCAGGCAGGGAAATAAGAAATTGCAAAGGTTCTTATGGGAATGAACAGAAATAATGATTCTTGTGCAAAAAAAGCTAAAGAAATCTAAAGTATCATCCTTTATCTGAAATATGAAATTTCTGCAGCTTATGCTATTTCTGATAACAGTTTCCAAATAGTAATGTAATAGATATTACTTTAAGAGTAAACTATTGTGGAGGCAATTCAATTTATTGGTTCACTTCATTTGGTGATATTGGCAAGCTCAGTTATTGTAACTGCTAAGGGAGTATTAAGAGAGGAATATTATCTGACTCACTGGAGATCAAATTAAGCTATATGGAAAATTGGTGAAAGAGGAAAACACCACTTTGGTTGTACTTATATTCTAACTTTTGCTGCTTTTATTTGTATTGTCTGTTTTAGCTCATTTACTCTCTGAAATATGTCATAGATGCAGTGTGAGAGTTAATCAAGTTTTATAGACTCAGATATTTTTTTACTGAATGGAGTTATATTCAAAATTTTCTAGCATGGAATTTTGGGTTCACAGCTTTCTTAAATGAAATACAGGGCTGTCTTGAATCTCCAGCAGGAAAACTTGAGAACTAGATAGACGACAGCAGGTGTTTACTACCTGAGTGGTTAAATAGATATTTGTAGACCAATTTTCTTTTCACTGTATATCATCAGTAACTTAAAAGGTGTGGCCATCGATTAATTCAAATTGCATGTCAGTTTGAGCAAAATATTATTTTTTCAGCTTCTAACACTGACATCTAAAATGTGGAACTATGTCTTAAAGAAACTGAAGTGTATTCTGAGGCTATTTTAAGATATTTTAAATAAGAAAGAGCTTCTTTTAAATAGAATATTTTTTAAAAGAAATTCTAATTTTTGAAAACTTTAAATGGGTTTTCTCAACTAAATGCAATAAATTAAACATATAGTCTGATTATGCTCTTTTTTAATATATTAAATTGTAAGCATATATGTAAGCAATATCTCACATGCATTTATATGTGTGTATATATTTGCATTGTATACATTCTATGAATATGTTTTAAATGATAATTGAATATGAATCTTTTTTATTCATATTTATTATAAAATCCAGTATAGTGCAAAGGCTGTCACTGAATATGTATTAATTATTTCACTAGAAATTACCTGGTGATATAATGAATAGCTGAATTAAATACTGAATTTCAAATGGGTGCAAAAATAAGATTCCTAGAATAAAAAGCTTTTTTTTTTTTTAAATTTTTAGTAGGTAGGTATTTATATCTGCAACATAAAAATTGGGATGTATATGGAAACTGTGATTTTTACATATCTTTATTATCTGAATTTTATTATAATTATAAAAATTTCCAAATACTTGTAATAGTAAACTAATATGATAATACAGATGAACATAGGAACTTAAACAAATCATTTAAATACATGAGAATGAAAATAATGTCTCACAGTTGTATAGTGACTTTGATTTCATAAAGTCTACTATTTCAATTATTATGTTTTTTTGTTTTTAGTACTCAGTGGTTCAGAAATTATATTTTGCTTCCATAATTCATGTATAAGAATATAATGTGATATAGAAAAACACATGGATACAACTGTTCAGAAAATACTTAAATCCATAAATGATCTATTAAAATAAAATTATTATGGTGATTTCATTAAAATAAATGAATGAAGAAGAGTTTGTTGACCAAGTTACAGGGAACTAATTAACTGGTCATAATTTCTGATTTTTATTGAGATTAAATCTCAATACTATTTATTCACACTGTGAAAGTTTTCTTTATTTTTTGTATAAAAAAATATTTCTTTTCTCTGTATGGAATGTCCTTGTCTTTGGACATTCCTTGTCTCTGTTCAGTGATTTTTCGGTAGTCCCATTATAGATTTTTTGATGATCCAACGGATGTTGGCAATTTGATCTCTGGTTCCTCTGCCTTTATAAAACCAGCTTGAAGATCTGGGAGTTCACAGTTCACGTATTGCTGAAGCCTGGCTTGGAGAATTTAGAGCATTACTTTACTAGCACGTGAGATGAGTGCAATTGTGCAGTAGTTTGAGTCCTCTTTGGCATTGCCTTTTTTGGGGATTGGAATGAAAACTGACCTTTTCCAGTCCTATGGTCACTGTTGAGTTTTCCAAATGTGCTGACATATTGAGTGCAGCACTTTCACAGCATCATCTTCTAAGATTTGAAATAGCTCAACTGGAATGCCGTCACCTCCACTAGCCTTGTTCCTAGTGATGCTTCCTAAGGCCTACTTGACTTCACAATCCAGGATGTCTGGCTCTAGGTGATTGATCACACCATCATGATCTTTTTTGTATAGTTCTTCTGTTTTATCTTGCCACCTCTTCTTAATATCTTCTGCTTCTGTTAGGTCCATATCATTTCTGTCCTTTATTGTGGCCATCTTCGCATGAAATTTTCCCTTGGTATCTCTAATTTTCTTGAAGAGATCTTTAGTCTTTACCATTCTATTGTTTTCTCCTATTTCTTTGCATTGATCATGGAGGAAGGTTTTCTTATCTCTCCTTGCTATTCTTTGGAACTCTACATTCAAATGGGCATATTTTTCCTTTTTGCCTTTGCCATTCGCTTCTCTTCTTCTCACAGAATTTTGAAAGGACACCTCAGACAACCATTTTGCCTTCTTGCATTTTCTTTTCTTCAGTTCAGTTCAGTTGCTCAGTCATGTCTGACTCTTTGCGACCCCATGAATCGTAGCACGCCAGGCCTCCCTGTCCATCACCAACTCCCGGAGTTCACTCAAACTCATGTCCATTGAGTGGGTGATGCCATCCAACCATCTCATCCTCTGTCGTCCCCTTCTTCTCCTGCCCCCAATCCCTCCCAGCATCTGAGTCTTTTCCAATAAGTCAACTCTTCGCATGAGGTGGCCAAAGTACTGGAGTTTCAGCTTTAGCATCATCCCTTCCAAAGAACACCCAGGGCTGATCTCCTTTAGAATGGACTGGTTGGATCTCCTTGCAGCCCAAGGGACTCTCAAGAATCTTCTCTAACACCACAGGTCAAAAGCATCAATTCTTCGGCACTCAGCTTTCTTCACAGTCCAATGCTCACATCCACACATAACCACTGGAAAAACCATAGTCTTGACTAGACGGACCTTTGTTGGCAAAGTAATGTCTCTGCTTTTGAATATGCTATCTAGGTTGGTCATAACTTTCCTTCCAAGGAGTCAGCGTCTTTTAATTTCATGGCTGCAGTCACCATCTGCAGTGATTTTGGAGCCCCCAAAAATAAAGTCTGACACTGTTTCCACTGTCTCCCCACCTATTTCCCATGAAGTGATGGGACTGGATGCCATGATTTTCATTTTCTGAATGTTGAGCTTTAAGCCAACTTTTTCACTCTCCTCTTTCACTTTCATCAAGAGGCTTTTTAGTTTCTTTTCTTGGGGATGGTTTAATCACTGCCTCCTGTACAATGTCACAAACCTCCATCCATAAGTCCTTCAGGCACTCTGTCTATCGGATCTAATCCCTTGAATCTATTTCTCACTTTCACTATATAATTGTAAGGGATTTGATTTAAGTCATACATGAGTGGACTAATGGTTTTCCCTACTTCATCAAATTCAGTCTGAATTTGGCAATAAGGAGTTCACAATCTGAGCCACAGTCAGCTCTCTGTCTTGTTTTTGGTGACTGTTTAGAGCTTCTTCATCTTTGGCTGCAAAGAATATAATCAATCTGACATCCGGTGATGTCCATGTGTAGTGTCTTCTCTTTTTGTTGGAAGAGGGTGTTTGCTATGACCAGTGCTTTCTCTTGACAAAACTCTTAGCCTTTGCCCTGTTTCACTCTGTACTCCAAGGCCAAATTTGCCTGTTACTCCAGGTATCTCTTGACTTTTAAATTTGCATTCCAGTCCCATATAAAGAAAAGGACATCTTTTTTTGGGTGTTAGTTCTAGAAGGTCTTGTCGATCTTCATAGAACCATTGAAATTCAGCTTCTTCAGCATTACTGAAGAAGTAATGTCGGGGCACAGATTTGGATTACCATGATATTGAATGGTTTGCCTTGGAAACAAAGATCATTCTATCGTTTTTGAGATTGCATCCAAGTACTGCATTTTAGACTCTTTTGTTGACTATGAGGGCTACTCCATTTCTTCTAAGGGATTCTTGCCCACAGTAGTAGATATAATGGTCATCTGAGTTAAATTCACCCATTCCAGTCCATTGTTCACTGATTCCTAAAATGTCAGTGTTCACTCTTGCCATCTCCTGTTTGACCATTTCCAGTTTGCCTTGATTCAAAGACCTAGCATTCCAGGTTCCTACGCAATATTGTTCTTTACAGCATCAAATTTTTTACATCACCAGTCACATCCACAACTGGGTGTTGTTTTTGCTTTGGCTTCATCTCTTCATTCTTTCTGGAGTTATTTCTCCACTGATCTCCAGTAGCATATTTGGCACCTACTGACCTGAGGAGTTCATCTTTCAGTGTCCTATCTTTTTTGCCTTTCCATGGGTTTCTGTTCATGGGGTTCTCAAGGCAAGAATACTGAAGTGGTTTGTCATTTCCTTCTCCCGTGGGTCACATTTTGTCAGAACTCTCCACCATGACCTGTCCACCTTGGCTGGCCCTATATGGCATGGCTCATAGTTTCATTAGTTAGACAATGCTATGGTCCATGTGATCAAATTGGTTAGTTTTCTGTGATGTGGTTTTCATTCTGTCTGCCCTCTGATGGAGAAGAAAAAGAGGGTCATGGAAGTTTCCTGTGGGAGAGACTTACTGAGGGGAAACTGGGTCTTTTTCTGATGGGTGGAGCCATTTTCACTAAATCTTTAATCCAATTTTCTGTTGATGGGCAGGGCTGTGTTCCCTTCCTGTTATTTACCTGGGTCCAAACTGTGGTGGAGGTAATGAAGATAATGGCAACCTCCTTCTAAAGTTCCCATGTCCTGCAGCAGGCCACTACTGACCCGTGCCCCTGCTAGAGACTCCTGGGCCCTCACGGCATATCTGGGTCAGTCAATTCTGGGGTCACTGTTCCTTTGTCCTGAGTCCTGGTGCCTGCATGGTTCTGTTTGTGCCTACCAAGGGTCTGTTTCTCCAGACCTGTGTAAGTTCTGGGGTCTCTAATGTGGGAATAATGGCAACCTCTTTCAAGACGGCTTATGCAATACCCAGGTCTGCTGCACCCAGAGCTCCTGCCCCTACTGCAGTCTACTGCTGAGCCATACCTCCACAGGAGACACTCAAACACAGTTCTGGCTCAGTCTCTGTGGGGCCTCTGGGTCCTAGTGCACACAAGGTTAGTTTGAGCACTGTGAGATTTCCAGAAAAACATCTACTTCTGCTTTATTGACTATGCCAAACCCTTTGACTGTGTGGATCACAAAAAACTGTGGAAAATTCTTAAAGAGATGGGAATACCAGATTACCTGACCTGCCACTTGAGTAATCTGTATGCAGGTCAAAAAGCAACAGTTAGAACTGGAAGTGAAACAACAGACTTGTTCCAAATTGGGAAAGGAGTATTTCAAGGCTGTATATTGTCACCCTATTTAGTTAATTTATATGCAGAATACATCATGCAAAATGCTAGACTGGATGAAGCAGAAGCTGGGATCAAGATTGCTGGAGGAATTATCATTAACCTCAGATATGCAGATGACACCACCCTTATGGCAGAAAGTGAAGAACTAAAGAGCCTCTAGATGAAAGGAAAGAGGAGAGTGAAAAAATTGGCTTAAAATTGAACATTCAGAAAATTAAGATCATAGCATCTGGTACCATCACTTCACGGCAAATAGATGGGGAAACAATGGAAACGGTGGCAGACTTTATTTTTTTGGTCTCCAAAGTCACTGCAGATGGTGACTGCAGCCATGAAATTAAAAGATGCTTACTCCTTGGAAGAAAGGTTATGACCAACCTAGACATCATATTAAAAAGCAGAGATGTTACTTAGCCAACAAAGGTCCATCTAGCCAAAGCTATGGTTTTTCCAGTAGTCATGTACGGATGTGAGAGTTGGACTATAAAGAAAGCTGAATGCTGAAGAATTGATGCTTTTGAACTGTGGTGTTGGAGAAGACTCTTGAGAATCCTTTGGACTGCAAAAGTTCCAACCAGTCCATCCTAAAGGAAATCAGTCCTGAATGTTCACTGAAAGGACTGATGCTGAATCTGAAACTACAATACTTTGGCGACCTAATGGAAAAAACCTTGATGCTGGGGAAGATTGAAGGCACTAGCAGAAGGAGATGGCAGAGGATGAGATCGTTGGATGGCATCACCAACTCAATGGACATGAGTTTGATTAAGATCTGGGAGTTGGTGATGGACAGGGAAGTCTCTGTGGTGCAGTCCTTGGGATCACAAAAAGTCAGATATAACTGAGTGGCTGAACTGAACTGAGTTTATGTTTGCATTCTACCACTTATCACCCCAACACTCAGCTGCCTAGAGGTCACAGATAGTGACCTGTGTCCTTAAGTACTAGTATTAATGCCACAGCTATGGCTACAGTGTCCTTGGCAGCTAACTAGTTCATTTGGCGATTAGCTCAGCAATAATAATGGACTCTATTCAACCCTGTTAAATATAAAGCCCAAGAGGCATGTTAATAAGCATTTACCTCCATATTTAAAAAGGCCTTGACTTGTAATAATAATCTTGACTGATTTGGCCTTGTTAACTAAGTGAATATCACAGGGCACTTAATAATTATATTTAGTAAAATAAAAACTATCTAAATAAAAAATTTATGGATCTTAATACATATTTAGCTCTTCTCTTGATGGCCTTTAATTCAATTAAATTAATAATTTCAGTAACCACACTCTGAGAAGCTAATCAAATTCTGTGCAGTTCATCCAAAATAACACAGAGCAAACTTTATATTATAATGCATGGCTTTTGAACTTTAACATGAAAATTACTACTCTGAGAAGAGTAAATGTGGCAGAAATGAACATATGAGATTTTGTTGCTTAAAAGCATTTATCCAAATGTTATATTTTTTGAAACACAGATAAAATAGACAATTTTATCAACTAATAGACATGTGGCCCTGTCCAAAATGTCCATTGAGACTTAAAGCCACACCAGAAAGTCTTTGAAATTTGTTTCTGTTCAAAACATCCAGGAGCATATTCAGTCTAATGGCTACAAAAACAAACAAAAAACTAAAACCAAAAAACAACCCCTTGTTCTGTTGCTTGGCAGTATTAAATCTTTATTTACACATTCTCAGTGGAACATGTGAAAAATATTATACTCACACACAAAAATGCCAGTGCTACATTATAAAGTTTTGTTACCATTTCTATTATTTAGCAGAGATGGGAATAAAAGGTACAGGTGCTATGAAGAAGAGAGAAGCTGCAATGCCTGATGCACATTAATCAGGATTTGGATAAGCTCACAGGGCTTTCCACATGGTGCTAGTGGTAAAGAATCCAGTGCTCTGTGACAACCTAGAGGTGACGGGGTGCAGTGAGGGGTGGAAGGAAGATTCATGAAAGAGGGGAAATATGTATACCTATGGCTGATTCATGCTGATGTATGGCAAAAACCAGCACAGTATTGTAAAGCAATTATCCTTCAATTAAAAATAAATAAATTTTAAAAATATTAAAAAATTTTTAAAGAAAAAAATAAAAGAATCCTTCTGCCAATGTAAGAAACACAGGAGACAGGGTTTGATCAGGGGTCAGGAAGATCCCCTGGAGTAGGAAACAGCAACCCACTCCAGTATTCTTGCCTGGAAAATTCCATGGACTTGCTCTAAATTCCATGTAGAGCTCAGCAGCTTACGGTCCATGGGGTTGCAAAGAGTCGGACAGGCCTGAGCAACTGAGCATGCACATATACAGTCTTTCAGAATAGGACAGGAAAACAACAGTGCAATATTGGTGTTGAAGGGGAAGCAAGAAAAACTTTGATTGGGTTAAAAGTATCAGAAGAAGAACCAAATGTGACATCATCACAGGTACTTGGAAGAACACTCTGTGATGTTCATGATGAAGAGAGCTCGTTAATGCTACCAAAAGAAACTCATTAAAGAAGCAGGTAAAAAGAATTAAAAGCCCACTTGGGCTGCCAAACTCAACTAGATTGCATGGGATTGAAATTCCAGGGGCTTATAAAGTAACCATATGTGGAGAATCATTTTTTATGAACAATTTCAGAGCTCAAGATGAGAATTCTTATTTGCACAACTTATGAAAATATTTGATAAGTCCCAGTTCCACATTATTCAGTGATGGCACCTTCAAGATGGCACCGACATAGTTCATTCAGTTATTTACTGTGCATGTGTAGTATTAGGTTTTGTTGTTGTTCAGTCGCTAAGTTGTGTCTGACTCTTTGCAACCCCGTGGACTATAGCATGCAAGGCTTGCCTGTCTGCTGAAGATACTGTCTCCTGGTGTAGGCTCAAACTCACGTCCATTGAGTCAGTGATGCCATCCAACCATCTCATCCTCTGTTCCTCCCTTCTCCTCTTGCCCTCAATTTCCCCAGCATCAGAATATTTTCCAATGAGTTGGCTCATTGCTTCAGGTGGCCAAAGTATTAGGGCTTCAGATTCAACAGTCCTTCCAATGAATATTCAGGGTTGATTTCCTTTAAGATTGACTGGTTTGAGCAATAAGAAGTTGCTCTCTAAGGGGCTCTCAAGAGTCTGCTCCAGCACCACAGTTCGAAAATTTCAACTATGTCATTGACCCAGACACTAACAATGAAAAAAGACAAATGTATGTACATTTTATTATGTATTCACACACACACATTTATATATGTTTATATATACACTTCCATTTGCATGGAAAAAAATCTCAACTTTAACCTTTCATAGTGCATGACAGCTTTCAAGATTGCATATGTGAATGCAATTTGACTACTCCTAACAAATGCATGAGTAAAAGGATGCTTGTTTCATTTTTCACGGTTGCTGGGCCTAAAAATATCTTCTTTGTTTCCAACATATGAGTATTTAACAATGGTAGTAACACCCACTTGCATGCAGAAATATTATAAACAGTGTTTGAGTTTCCATTTGTGCCTTTGGAAGAAGTAAAGGAAAATTTTAGTACACTGTGGAAAATGCAGAAAAAAATGTCTGTGACCTAATGGATTATGTTTTCAGAGTGTATTAGCATGGAAGATGTGGCAGAGTCTGAAGACAAGAAGTGCCAAGATCTTCATGAGAAAATCGGAATTTTTATACATCAGTCCTGAATGGCAATCACAGTATGAACAATGCAGTGGAAGGCTGTCATAGCTAATTTCAAAAGCTGGCGGTAGTATTTCAAATGGAATTGATAGTCTTCAAATGGAAGGATGAAATACTATTGCCAGCTTTTGAAATTAGCTTCCATTTGAAGACCTAATGAAGTGTTAAAAGATGAATAGCAAAGCAGGAACAAATTGTAAGGTTCTCTGGGGTTGTAATCAAATATAGTGACCAACTTCACATTGACACTGACAAAATCAAATTCATATAACAAAAATTGTTAACAGATATAATGAATATAAAGCTAATAACAAGGTCAATACATACTTGGTAGCAGTTGCTCATCGAGTTGAGGATGACCCTATAGAACTTCATAGTTCTATAACATAACCTACAAGATCTTTTAGAACTAACACCCAAGAAAGGTGTCCTTTTCATTATAGTGAACTGGAAAGCAAAAGTATGAAATCCAGAAGCCCTTGGAGTAACAGGCAAATTTGGCCTTGGAGTACAGAATGAAGCAGGGCAAAGGCTAACAGTTTTGCTAAGAGAACACACTGGTCATAGAAAACACCCTGTTCTGACAACACAAGAAAAGACTCTGCACATGGACATCACCAGATAGCCAACACCAAAATCAGATGGATCATATTCATTGCAGCCAAATATGGAGAAGCTCTATACAGTCAGCAAAAACAAGACCTGGAGCGGACTGTGGCTCAGATCATGAACTCCTTATTGCCAAATTCAGACTTAAATTTAAGAAAGTGGGAAAAAACACTAAATCATTCAGGTATAACCTAAATCAAATCCCTTATGATAATACAGTGGAAGTGAGAAATAGATTTAGGGGACTAGACCTGATAGACAGAGTGCCTGATGAAATATGGACAGAAGTTCATGACATTGTACAAGAGACAGGGATCAACACCATCTCCAAGAAAAAGAAATGCAAAAAAGCAAAATGGCTGTCTGAGGAGGCCTTACAAATAGCTGTGAAAAGTAGAGAAGCGAAATGCAAAGGAGAAAAGGAAAGATATACCCATTTGAATGCAGAGTTCCAAAGAATAGCAAGGAGAGATAAGAAAGCCTTCCTTAGCAATCAATGCAAAGAAATAGAGGAAAACAACAGAATGGGAAAGACTAGAGATCTCTTAAAAAAAATTAGAGATGCCAAGGGACCATTTCATGCAAAGATGGACTGGCTCAATAAAGAACAGAAATGGTAGGGACCTAATAGAACAAAAAATACTAAGAAGAGGTGGCAAGAATACACAGAAGAACTGTACAAAAAAGATCTTCATGACCCAGATAATCACGATGGTGTGATCACTCACCTAAAGCCAACATCCTGGAATGTGAAGTCAAGTGGGCCTTAGGAAGCATCGCTACAAACAAAGCTAGTGGAGGTGATGGAATTCCAGTTGAGCTATTTCAAATCCTAAAAGATGATGCTGTGAAAGTTCTGCACTCAATATGCCAGCAAATTTGGAAAACTCAGCAATGGCTGCAGGACTTCAAAAAGTCAGTTTTCATTCCAATACCAAAGAAAGGCAATGCCAAAGAATGCTCAAACTACCACACAATTGTGCTCATCTCACACGCTAGTCAAGTAATGCTCAAAATTCTCCAAGCCAGGCTTCAGCAATACGTGAATCGTGAACTTTCAGATGTTCAAACTGGTTTTAGAAAAGGCAGAGGAACCAGAGATCAAATTCCAAACATCTGCTGGATCAATTAAAAAGCAAAAGAGTTCAAGGAAAACATTTATTTCTGCTTTATTGATTATTGCAAAGACTTTGACTGTGTGCATCACAATAAAATGTGGAAAATTCTGAAAGAGATGGGAATTCCGGGCCACCTGACCTGCCTTTTGAGAAACCTGTATGCAGGTCAGGAAGCAACAGTTAGGACTGGACATGGCACAACAGATTGGTTCCAAATAGGAAAAGGAGAACATCAAAGCTGTATATTGTCACCCTGCTTTTTTAACTTATATGCAGAGTACATCATGAGAATCACTGGGCTGGAAGAAGCACAAGCTGGAATCAAAATTGCTGGGAGAAATATCAATAATGTTTGATATGTAGATGACACCACTCCAATGGCAGAAAGTGAAGAAGAATTTAAAAGCCTCTTGATGAAAGTGAAAGAGGAGAGTGAAAAAGGTGGCTTAAGCTCAACATTCAGAAAACTAAGATCATTGCATCTGGTCCCATTCAGATCAGATCAGATCAGTCACTCAGTCGTGCCAGACTCTTTGCGACCCCATGACGTGCCTGACTCTTTGCGACCCCATGAATTGCAGCACGCCAGGCCTCCCTGTCCATCACCAACTCCCAGAGTTCACTCAGACTCACGTCCATCGAGTCAGCGATGCCATCCAGCCATTTCATCCTCTGTCGTCCCCTTCTCCTCCTGCCCCCAATCCCTCCCAGCATCTGAGTCTTTTCCAATGAGTCAACTCTTTGCATGAGGTGGCCAAAGTACTGGAGTTTCAGCTTTAGCATCATTCCTTCCGAAGAACACCCAGGGCTGATCTCCTTCAGAATGCACTGGTTGGATGTCCTTGCAGCCCAAGGGACTCTCAAGAGTCTTCTCCAACACCACAGTTCAAAAGCATCAATTCTTCGGTGCTCAGCCTTCTTCACAATCCAACTCTCACATCCATACATGACCACAGGAAAAACCATAGCCTTGACTAGATGGACCTTTGTTGGCAAAGTAATGTCTCTGCTTTTGAATATGCTATCTAGGTTGGTCATAACTTTCCTTCCAAGGAGTAAGCGTCTTTTAATTTCATGGCTGCAGTCACCATCTGTAGTGATTTTGGAGCCCACAAAAATAAAGTCTGACACTGTTTCCCCTGTTTCCCCATCTATTTCCCATGAAGTGGTGGGACCGGATGCCACGATCTTTGTTTTCTGAATGTTGAGCTTTAAGCCACCTTTTTCACTCTCCACTTTCACTTTCATCAAGAGGCATGGCAAATAGATGGGAAATCAATGTAAATAGTGAGAGCCTTTTTTTGGGAGGCTCCCTAATCACTGAGATGGTGACTGCAGCGAAGAAACTGAAAGATGCTTGTTCCTTAGAAGAAAAGCTTTGATCAACCTAGACAACTGTTAAAAAGCAGAGGCATTACTTTACCAACAAAGGTACGTCTAGTCAATGTCAGTGGACGTTCAACTTCTTTTTTAACCCGTTTCCAAATTTCTAAATCAAAACTGCCTTCATCAGGGAACCAGATATTATATTCAACTATTGTTTGGAGACAAGCCTCTCTCCTTTGATGCAAAACTGAAAGTCCTTAAACCTTAAATAAATGATGAAGTAAAGTAGAAAAGTGGTGGGGCTTTCCAGCCGTTTGTCCCATAATCCCACACGTACAGACCTCCGTAGGTCCTGACAGTCACTCTGTCCGCTTGCCAAGTGCGTTCACCAGGTCCCTGTTTGGGCACCACATGTCACGGTCTTTATAGCCCTGGACGGGGACTGGAGTCGACGAAAAGAGGGACACAGGGGACCCAAGTCTCAAGTGAAACAAGGGTGCTTTATTTGTAGCAGCGTGTGCTTATATATCTCTATATAAGAAAGCTTTCAGTTCAGTTCAGTTCAGTCGCTCAGTCTGACTCCCTGTCCATCACCAACTCCCAGAGTTCACTCAGACTCACATCCATCGAGTCAGTGATGCCATCCAGCCATCTCATCCTCTGTCGTCCCCTTCTCCTCCTGCCCCCAATCCCTCCCAGCATCTGAGTCTTTTCCAATGAGTCAACTCTTTGCATGAGGTGGCCAAAGTACTGGAGTTTCAGCTTTAGCATCATTCCTTCCGAAGAACACCCAGGGCTGATCTCCTTCAGAATGCACTGGTTGGATGTCCTTGCAGCCCAAGGGACTCTCAAGAGTCTTCTCCAACACCACAGTTCAAAAGCATCAATTCTTCGGTGCTCAGCCTTCTTCACAATCCAACTCTCACATCCATACATGACCACAGGAAAAACCATAGCCTTGACTAGATGGACCTTTGTTGGCAAAGTAATGTCTCTGCTTTTGAATATGCTGTCTAGGTTGGTCATAACTTTCCTTCCAAGGAGTAAGCGTCTTTTAATTTCATGGCTGCAGTCACCATCTGTAGTGATTTTGGAGCCCACAAAAATAAAGTCTGACACTGTTTCCCCTGTTTCCCCATCTATTTCCCATGAAGTGGTGGGACCGGATGCCACGATCTTTGTTTTCTGAATGTTGAGCTTTAAGCCACCTTTTTCACTCTCCACTTTCACTTTCATCAAGAGGCATGGCAAATAGATGGGAAATCAATGTAAATAGTGAGAGCCTTTTTTTGGGAGGCTCCCTAATCACTGAGATGGTGACTGCAGCGAAGAAACTGAAAGATGCTTGTTCCTTAGAAGAAAAGCTTTGATCAACCTAGACAACTGTTAAAAAGCAGAGGCATTACTTTACCAACAAAGGTACGTCTAGTCAATGTCAGTGGACGTTCAACTTCTTTTTTAACCCGTTTCCAAATTTCTAAATCAAAACTGCCTTCATCAGGGAACCAGATATTATATTCAACTATTGTTTGGAGACAAGCCTCTCTCCTTTGATGCAAAACTGAAAGTCCTTAAACCTTAAATAAATGATGAAGTAAAGTAGAAAAGTGGTGGGGCTTTCCAGCCGTTTGTCCCATAATCCCACACGTACAGACCTCCGTAGGTCCTGACAGTCACTCTGTCCGCTTGCCAAGTGCGTTCACCAGGTCCCTGTTTGGGCACCACATGTCACGGTCTTTATAGCCCTGGACGGGGACTGGAGTCGACGAAAAGAGGGACACAGGGGACCCAAGTCTCAAGTGAAACAAGGGTGCTTTATTTGTAGCAGCGTGTGCTTATATATCTCTATATAAGAAAGCTTTCAGTTCAGTTCAGTTCAGTCGCTCAGTCTGACTCCCTGTCCATCACCAACTCCCAGAGTTCACTCAGACTCACATCCATCGAGTCAGTGATGCCATCCAGCCATCTCATCCTCTGTCGTCCCCTTCTCCTCCTGCCCCCAATCCCTCCCAGCATCTGAGTCTTTTCCAATGAGTCAACTCTTTGCATGAGGTGGCCAAAGTACTGGAGTTTCAGCTTTAGCATCATTCCTTCCGAAGAACACCCAGGGCTGATCTCCTTCAGAATGCACTGGTTGGATGTCCTTGCAGCCCAAGGGACTCTCAAGAGTCTTCTCCAACACCACAGTTCAAAAGCATCAATTCTTCGGTGCTCAGCCTTCTTCACAATCCAACTCTCACATCCATACATGACCACAGGAAAAACCATAGCCTTGACTAGATGGACCTTTGTTGGCAAAGTAATGTCTCTGCTTTTGAATATGCTGTCTAGGTTGGTCATAACTTTCCTTCCAAGGAGTAAGCGTCTTTTAATTTCATGGCTGCAGTCACCATCTGTAGTGATTTTGGAGCCCACAAAAATAAAGTCTGACACTGTTTCCCCTGTTTCCCCATCTATTTCCCATGAAGTGGTGGGACCGGATGCCACGATCTTTGTTTTCTGAATGTTGAGCTTTAAGCCACCTTTTTCACTCTCCACTTTCACTTTCATCAAGAGGCATGGCAAATAGATGGGAAATCAATGTAAATAGTGAGAGCCTTTTTTTGGGAGGCTCCCTAATCACTGAGATGGTGACTGCAGCGAAGAAACTGAAAGATGCTTGTTCCTTAGAAGAAAAGCTTTGATCAACCTAGACAACTGTTAAAAAGCAGAGGCATTACTTTACCAACAAAGGTACGTCTAGTCAATGTCAGTGGACGTTCAACTTCTTTTTTAACCCGTTTCCAAATTTCTAAATCAAAACTGCCTTCATCAGGGAACCAGATATTATATTCAACTATTGTTTGGAGACAAGCCTCTCTCCTTTGATGCAAAACTGAAAGTCCTTAAACCTTAAATAAATGATGAAGTAAAGTAGAAAAGTGGTGGGGCTTTCCAGCCGTTTGTCCCATAATCCCACACGTACAGACCTCCGTAGGTCCTGACAGTCACTCTGTCCGCTTGCCAAGTGCGTTCACCAGGTCCCTGTTTGGGCACCACATGTCACGGTCTTTATAGCCCTGGACGGGGACTGGAGTCGACGAAAAGAGGGACACAGGGGACCCAAGTCTCAAGTGAAACAAGGGTGCTTTATTTGTAGCAGCGTGTGCTTATATATCTCTATATAAGAAAGCTTTCAGTTCAGTTCAGTTCAGTCGCTCAGTCTGACTCCCTGTCCATCACCAACTCCCAGAGTTCACTCAGACTCACATCCATCGAGTCAGTGATGCCATCCAGCCATCTCATCCTCTGTCGTCCCCTTCTCCTCCTGCCCCCAATCCCTCCCAGCATCTGAGTCTTTTCCAATGAGTCAACTCTTTGCATGAGGTGGCCAAAGTACTGGAGTTTCAGCTTTAGCATCATTCCTTCCGAAGAACACCCAGGGCTGATCTCCTTCAGAATGCACTGGTTGGATGTCCTTGCAGCCCAAGGGACTCTCAAGAGTCTTCTCCAACACCACAGTTCAAAAGCATCAATTCTTCGGTGCTCAGCCTTCTTCACAATCCAACTCTCACATCCATACATGACCACAGGAAAAACCATAGCCTTGACTAGATGGACCTTTGTTGGCAAAGTAATGTCTCTGCTTTTGAATATGCTGTCTAGGTTGGTCATAACTTTCCTTCCAAGGAGTAAGCGTCTTTTAATTTCATGGCTGCAGTCACCATCTGTAGTGATTTTGGAGCCCACAAAAATAAAGTCTGACACTGTTTCCCCTGTTTCCCCATCTATTTCCCATGAAGTGGTGGGACCGGATGCCACGATCTTTGTTTTCTGAATGTTGAGCTTTAAGCCACCTTTTTCACTCTCCACTTTCACTTTCATCAAGAGGCATGGCAAATAGATGGGAAATCAATGTAAATAGTGAGAGCCTTTTTTTGGGAGGCTCCCTAATCACTGAGATGGTGACTGCAGCGAAGAAACTGAAAGATGCTTGTTCCTTAGAAGAAAAGCTTTGATCAACCTAGACAACTGTTAAAAAGCAGAGGCATTACTTTACCAACAAAGGTACGTCTAGTCAATGTCAGTGGACGTTCAACTTCTTTTTTAACCCGTTTCCAAATTTCTAAATCAAAACTGCCTTCATCAGGGAACCAGATATTATATTCAACTATTGTTTGGAGACAAGCCTCTCTCCTTTGATGCAAAACTGAAAGTCCTTAAACCTTAAATAAATGATGAAGTAAAGTAGAAAAGTGGTGGGGCTTTCCAGCCGTTTGTCCCATAATCCCACACGTACAGACCTCCGTAGGTCCTGACAGTCACTCTGTCCGCTTGCCAAGTGCGTTCACCAGGTCCCTGTTTGGGCACCACATGTCACGGTCTTTATAGCCCTGGACGGGGACTGGAGTCGACGAAAAGAGGGACACAGGGGACCCAAGTCTCAAGTGAAACAAGGGTGCTTTATTTGTAGCAGCGTGTGCTTATATATCTCTATATAAGAAAGCTTTCAGTTCAGTTCAGTTCAGTCGCTCAGTCTGACTCCCTGTCCATCACCAACTCCCAGAGTTCACTCAGACTCACATCCATCGAGTCAGTGATGCCATCCAGCCATCTCATCCTCTGTCGTCCCCTTCTCCTCCTGCCCCCAATCCCTCCCAGCATCAGAGTATTTTCCAATGAGTCAACTCTTCGCATGAGGTGGCCAAGTACTGGAGTTTCAGCTTTAGCATCATTCCCTCCAAAGAAATCCCAGGGCTGATCTTCAGAATGGACTGGTTGGATCTCCTGGCAATCAAAGGAAGCTTTAGGCAGCAAAAATAAAGTTGAGCAAAAACAGAACAAGGTGAATAACAAACGTCACAGGGCCAAAAGACAATCCATATCCTGAATTATAAGGACATGACTGAATAGTTTACATTAATGTAAAAGGTCACTGAAGGGAATTCACGCATGAGCTCTGTCTCATGACCTGAGTCATGAGAACTGCGTGCAGCTCTGCTCGTTCCTGTTTTCCAGGAATGGATAAGGAACAGAGGGCCCTTGACAAACAGCACACAAAGGAAGAAAACAACATATTGGATTCCTTAAAGTTGAACGTCCCCTGACAAGTCAAAGCTATGGTTTTTCTAGTAGTCATGAATGGATGTGAGAGTTGGACTATGAAAAAAGCTGAGCTCTGAAGAATTGTTACTTTGGAACTATGGTGTTGGAGAAGACTCTTGAGAGTCCCTTGGACTGCAAGGAGATCCAACCAGTCAATCCTAAATGAGGTCATTCCTGAATATTCATTGGGAGGACTGATGCTGAAGCTGGGGCTGCAGTACTTTGGCCACCTGATGCAAAGAACTGACTCATTAGAAAAGACCCTGATGCTGGGAAAGATTGAAGGCAGGAGGAGAAGGGGACGACAGAAGGTGAGATGATCGGATGGCATCACCAACTCAATGGACATGAGTTTGAGTAAAAACTCTGAGTATTGTTGATGGACAGGGAGGCCTGGTGTGCTGGGATTCATGGGGTCACAGAGAGTCAGACATGACTGAGTGACTGAACTGAACTGATAGAACTTCATGATGAGGAAGATCAAGAGTAAATGTGAAATTCAAAGCTCATTGTGAATTACAAAAATAATAATAATAATAATGTGAATTAAATTTTAGCAAAATTAAATGCTTGCTTATTTAATGTGAAAGTGTAGTGTTAGTCACTCAGTCATGTCCAACTGTTTGCAACTCCATGGACTATAGCCTGCCAGACTCCTCTGCCCATGGAATTCTCCAGGCAAGAATACTGGAGTGGTTTGCCATGCCCTTCTCCAGGGGAATCTTCCCAACCCAGGTATCAAACCCATGTCTCCCACATTGCAGGCAGATTGTTTACCATTTGAGCTACCCATGGAGCCCTGAACCATGAAGCAAATGTCTCAATGGACATTTGGACAGGAGCTAATTTCAAGGACTTTTTGGGGCAGTTAATTTCAAGAACCATTTTGGCATGTACCAAAGGTCTCAGTGGGTGTTTTATACAGGACAAAATGTCCTGCAGTGATTGTATTGCATTGTTACAGTGATTGATTTCTTCTTCATATTTTAAAATAAAATAGTAGTACATTCAAATTTTATTTTAAATATACCAATATGTTTTTTGAAACTACTTCACAAAGTCACTAAAGATCAGGCAAACTTAAAGAAAAAAGCCAAATTCAAGCAGTGAAATTATTCATACAAATGTGTCTTTCTTCCTTAGGCAATGCTGACTAAAAAAAAAAAAATGAAAACATATTACTTTGTTAGGACTGCCATAAGTTAGGAGTGAGGGTTTCGCTGAATGGTAAGACCCAGAAGAATCCAGATAAAAGTCAAGTAAAAATAATTGATGATATCAATCAGTCAACTTAAATGACAGATAAATGGAGCATATTACATTATAACCATATCAACTATAGTTTGGCAAAATTTTCCTATTTTGGAAACAAAACTTTCGGGAGTTTGGGATTAGCAGATGTAAACTATTATATATATAATGGATAAACAACAAGTTTGTACTGTATAGTTCCATAGGGAACTATATTCAGTATCTTGTGATAAACCATAAAATGAAAGAATATGAAAAAATACATGTATCTATAACTGAGTCACTGCTGTACAGCATAAATAAATACAACATTGTAAATCAACTGTAATTCAATAATTTTTTTTTTTGAAAAAGGAGAAACAATCTGTCATTCAGTCTCACATGCTGAATTGAAGCTATGAAGGAAATAAAATTTGTTTTTAATTTATTTAGAAACAGAATTTCTGTTATTTGTAGTCTACATAATCATAACTGACACACTGTTGAGTTGTTTAAGATAAAAAATAATGTGAAAAAAGTAGCATCTGTAATCTTTTCCCCCTTGAGGTCTACAACTAATCACATTTCTTTCAGTGTTTAATTCTTCTTGTAGTAAATTAATCCCAGCATAGGGTCAATCTGGCAATGTAAAACCACGGCTGTATTCATTCACATATTCAGTATTTGCTAAATATGAGAATCTTGATTTTCTTTTTTCTTTATAGTCTATTTATTATCTTTTCCTAGAAGAGAGTGGGAAGAGGTAAAGAGCCAACAGATCTCCTTGGTACTGACATATCCTGAACTTACTTTACACGGTGCCCACAGTATGAAAATCTATATGAAAATCTACGTTTTCCTGGTAAGCATGAGAAATTTAAATATAACGATGCTTGGAACTCAGAAGGACAAATAATAGTAACAACTTCTGGAAAAACTGGTCAAAAGGCAGTAAGAAAACTGCTAGTGTTGGCAGTTTCTGACTTAATGGTAACACCAGAAAGCTGGCAAGCCCAAAGATCCTCTCCCATCTGTTTTGGCTACAAGACTGGCTGTGGTTTTGGCTTTAAACACTCTGGAGCATTTCCTTCCCATCAAGGCTTCATTATGCAGAATCTAAATTCTCTCTGTTAGAGCAGATTTCGCAACTCTAGCAGAAGGTATATATAGCTTAACTCTCTTTCTGTTTCTCTTTTTACTTTTCCACTATCAGTGAATCATGAAGGTGCTGATTCATGACACAGATTAAAGGTTCATCTATTAAAAAAATAAAAAACAAATTCTAAACAATTCTCACATGAATAGCATTATACATGACTGATTCTAAAATTTGGAATGGTATAGTAATAATTTTGACTGTTAACCTGGTCTCCCCCTACATGCTGAGATCTCTTCTAAACCTGAAATATTTTACCCTTCGTCTCATACAGAATAATTAGTAAGGGACAATGAAAACCTTGGTATTTCTATATAAGAGTTTTAAATTATTAATTATACTGCAAAGAACAAAAGAACTAAGTTCATTTTGGAAGGAAGCAAAATATTGATTTAATATAAACATTTTTTAAAAGAGTAAATTAATTTTTGTATTCAGTATTCTTTATATCTCAGTGTAAAGGGTTTCAATGTACATAGGTTTAGCTAGATATTTAAACTATTAATAGAGACTGGGTAAAATAAGTTTTTGTGATTTTGTGATTATGTGAAACATTCAGATAAATACAAAATGTTTTAGTCACTCAAATATTTTAAAGTAGATACAGTTATGGCCTCACATCAGCTAAATTTTAATTCATGAAATGGTTTACTTTTCAGATGTTTGAAGGTTGTTGTTCTGTATTAATGGATCAACAAAGTATTTTATTTTAAAGATTATTCCAGTAAAAATGGAAAATCAGTATGCACACATGCATATTATGACACCTCACAGAGTTTTGATTATTGATTTAAAGAAAAACATGTTTGCAATCTAAATTATTTAGAGGCATTTAGAGGATTAACTTGTTAAAAGTATGAAAACTTTATCTGTTAGGAAAATTAATATTTAAAGAGGAATATGATTTATGATGCTTTTTACTAGAATAGAGGACATACTATAAGATAATATTTTTGTTAATATAGATTACTGAAGTTATCTGTAGGGAACCAAATGAAGTTTTTTAAAAATTCAAGATTAAATGTATATCAACAGGTATATAATTTTACTCATGTATTATAGTGATTTTCTTTCATTTCCTATTTATTAATAGAGTTAAATATAAAATCATTTCCATATTTTGTGGGCATATTTTAAGAGGTAAATATCTTGTTTAATGAAGAAAGTTGGAAAATTATGAAATAATTGCTGTTCCACAAGAGTGCAAAAATAACCTGGTTTTATTTTAACCTAATTATGTTGAATACATCCCCAGATTCTTTGGAAATACTAAATTGCAAATGATTTTATACCAAGTATAGCAAAATATGAACTCCACACCAGTGTTGGGGAATGTACCTTACTCAAAAAATTGACTCCTGAATCCTATTATGGAGATAAAGGAATTCTTTTTGTGATCACTCTCTCTTCTGCTACAACATGTGCTTCTACAACCAGCCATATGTGGTTTTTAAATGGGAAATGATGCTGGTGTGGCAAAAAGTTTGTGTTGGTTCATCAACATTCTGACTTGGACATAGGGGGAATTTAATTATCTTCTTTGACAACAAAGGGAAAAACTTTCAACTCTGTACACAGACATTAATCCTGTTAAACAGAATGGGGCAATTGAAATAGAAAATTTTAAGCTCAATTTTTATGAAAGTAAAAATTAGTGCCTATTGTACCCATTTCCAGCTATGATCTAAGATTGTGCTCATCATATGAGAAAACACTGGATAAGCAAGCAAAATAACACTTAACTTTAAAGCCTTGTAAGTGTACTGGATGTAGCAATGTCTAAAGGACCTAATTCAAAAGAGAAATGAGCCTTTTCTAAGTGAGAAAAGTACTGGGTGCTACATGTTAAACGAGAGTAAAGGGGGAGGTGTGCCAAGGAAGGGAGACATTTTCTGGGATGAGGAGAAGCAAAACTAAACTTTTAATGAAAGCTTGGGCTAGTTTGGAATCTGGAAGAGCCCCAGTGTAAAAATAAATCTCTTGGCCAGACAGTTATAACCTGAAAGAATTTGCTCAGTGAGAATCTGTGGGTATAGAGTAGAAAACATAGATATCACAATATTATCAGAAACTTAGGTTCAGGGGTGCAGCTGGAATTCAATTCAGAGTTGAATTGGAATTAAATAAAGCTTCAACCTAGTCCCAGCTCAGCAGGACTTCTGATTAGTTTCATCTTAACGCCCTTGCAAGAGGAAAGGGCAAGCCTTTACTGGGAAAACTAAAATAGAATAAAAGCAAACATACAAACAGTTGCATATTTATTGCACCTTTATAAAAAAAGAGAACACATCAAAATTAAAATGCATGTAAAGATGTACAATGAAGAAAAGAAAAAAGATGTAAAATTATATGACCCTGTAATAAGGTTAAAATAATAATAGATTCTCAGCTTCAGCTTAGGATATATAATGCTAGAAAGAATGCTGCTTATTGTTATAATATGTAAAATTTAGAGAACTGAGGTCACAGGACAGCCCAATCATCTGAAACCCAAGGAAAGGCCGGTACATGACCACTTTCTTTCCTGGGGCAGGCACTGGAGAAAATACTAGTTTATAAGACTTCAGTAAGATTGGAACATATTGCTGGAAGGCAATCACAGGCTGGCATATGGGTATAGAATATGTCAGATCAACAGACACAACTAAAGGGTGTTTGTTTGCATTAGCAAGCTCTTCTCCACAGACTGTCTGGGTCCTCAAGAGAAAGACTCGAGTCATGGGACAGCTTGGAAAAGCCTTACCTCCAGGAAAAGAAGGTGTGAGTCAGCTAGTAGTGGCAGGTCACACTCCCCCTCCTGATGCTGTCTCCCCAACAGCCCTGCAACCAGCGATCTTAGTTGGCTTTTTATTTTGGGGGGAGGGGGGAGCGGTGTGGGATAGGGCACAAGTGAAGACTGCTTGCAACTAGAGGAACTGAGCAGAACAAAAATAAACCTCTATGCCTGGGGAAGAGAAAGGAAAACGTCATGGTTCCAGACGATTAAAGTTTTTTCTCTACTGCTTGGAGGCTTCCCTGGTGGCTCAGACAGTAAAGAATCTGCCTGCAATGAGCAAGATCCCTGGGTTCGATCCCTGGGTTGGGAAGATCCCCTGGAGGAGGAAATGGCAACCGACTCCAGTACTCTTGCCTGGAAAATTCTATGGGTGGAGGAGCCTGGTGGTCAACAGTCCATGGAGCAGGAATGCAGTGCCTCCCTGCTCCTGAGGGAACCAGAGAAGAGTGCCCTGTCTCCCAGCTCACACATCAAGCGAGCTAGCTCAGCAACAGAAAATATCGAAATACTCCTAGGGTAGGTAGGGGTGAGAGCGCCGAGAGACCTCTAAGAGGCACAAGTGTAAAGGCTAGTTTTTAGTTGACAGGGAGCAGACTGAGAAAACAGCCCAAGGCCACCAGCCCACCTCCCAGGTTCAAGGTGACAGGAATAAAATTTTGAAGCCTGGGGTGCAAGGAGAGGACGTGTAAGGACAGCAGAACTCAAGCACAGCTCAGCTTCTGGCTACATAGACAACTCAGCAAACCAAAGGGAAGTCGTAGCTTTGAGAAAGATAGTATCTGAGTTGAAGAATTCATCCGACAAGTTTCAGAGGACATTGGATACAGCATTCTTCTATGTCCAGGCCATTGAATGCAAAGACGGGTCAATAGAAAATACTCAGATAGAAGTACAGCAAGGAAGAGAATAATACCAGCAAGTGAACAGGGATTCAGCAACATGAGGGAAAATACCATATGATTAATACACATGCAGTAAGAGTTCCAGAAGAAAGAGACCAAGCAGGGAGGGATATCTGAAGAGTGAGTGGAGAAATTGGTTCAAGTAGGGAAAAAAAAAAGATGAAAACAACCCAACAAAAAGGAAACATAAATCAAAACAGTTCAGGAACCTCGGGTAGAACAAACAGGACTAAAATGCACACCTTGGCCCATCCTACTCATATGGCTAAAATCTAAAGAAGAAAATAATTATGTAAAGATGGCAGAGACAATTTACATCCAGGGGAACAATTATATCCGCTTTTCATCATAAACAAAGGGTGACGAACATAATGACTTATTTAGTGATACAGTGATATCAATATGGAAGTCCACATTTAATGAAGGTATCTTTAATTTTTTGTTTTCCTGGGGACATATGCATCATGGTTCAGTTTATAGGTGGGATAAAGCAAGAGGATATTAACATACATTTGTTTCAGACTTTAAAAACATTAAACCCATTACAGGAACACATGCATTAGGCTTTTATATATGCTATTTGAGTAGGTGCTAACAGAAGTTCAATGAAAAGTCAAGTATGAGAATTTTTATGACATTATGGAACACAGGGCTTCCCTGGTGGCTCCCATGTTAAAGAATCTGCCTGCAATGCAGGAGACCTGGGTTCAATCTCTGGGTTGGGAAGATCCTCTGGAGAAGGCAATGGCTACCCACTTCAGTATTCTTACTGAATTCCATGAACAGAGAAACCTGGTGGGCTATAGTCCATGGGATCACAAAGGGTCAGACATGACTGAGGACTGACACTTTCATGTTCAACAAAAGGATGGCCATTATTGACACACATAATTTTGCAAACACATCTCCATATACTTGTTTAGAATTTCCCTGAGGATATCCCTTGGATTAGAATAACCAGTGCTATAGAGAACGAACTTTTAAAACTGTAGTAGATGATGAATGCCTAATTTTTTTTGAAAGTGTTTAATATGCTCATCCATGGGGTTGCTAAGAGTCGGACACGACTGAGTGACTTCACTTTCACTTTTCACTTTCATGCATTGGAGAAGGAAATGACAACCCACTCCAGTGTTCTTGCCTGGAGAATCCCAGGGACGGGGGAGCCTGGTGGGCTGCCGTCTAGGGGGTCGCACAGAGTCGGACACAACTGAAGTGACTTAGCAGCAGCAGCAGCAGCAATTCAGTTTGCTCTAAAACCCTTACCACCAATTGATATGCTCAAGTTTCTTTTTTTAATTTGTAACAATGACATGGATGTAAATTATATCTTAAGATTGCTTTAAATATGTGATTTTTCTGGTTGTCAAGTTGTGCATGTTCTTTTATTTAGGTACTCTTATCTTCTGTGTGGTACTTTTTCAAAACATTCACTTTTTTTTGTTAGGTTCTTTATATATATTTAATGCTACTGTTGCATTTGTAGCCAATTTTATTTTTATGGATGTAAGTCCATTAGGACTATTATGTGTTACAGATGTCTTCCTCCAGTTTTATTTTGCCATTCCACTTGCTTTATTGCAAATTTTGAGGAATAGAAATTTTTAAAGTTTTATATCTATATTCTCATATAAGTTGGTAATGGTATAAAGAGTTTGTTATATGTGTTTTAGCTTCTAATTTCTCTTGGATGTCTTAGCATTATTTATTAAATATTACTAAAACCCTCCTTCATTAAACTGTAGTGCTATTTGTACCATAAAATTTTCATTAAGTTCTATTGATCCTTAATCTATTCTTGTTCTACTATTGCACTTAAAATTATTATAATTTTATACAAATTCAGTCTTGTTTCCACATATTGTTCTAATTGGTTCCTTGAATATTCCTTACTCTTACCTTTCCATAATATTTTAGAATATAGTTTTGAACTTTTAGTCACGTACAAAACAAACCCACACCATTATTTACTAGGATTTTGCTATATTCGTTGAATCAATATATCAGTTTGGGCAGAGATGAGAACTTTAGGAACTTCTAATTATGAAAATTTCTCTATTTCTTGGCATTCTTTATTATATGAAATATTAACACAGTTTTATACTTTTACAGAAAGTTATTCCATATCCTTTGTTAGATGTGTTTCTTTTTTAGTTTTCACTTTGAAGCTTTTTAAAGTGGTAACATTTCAACATTTATAAAACATCAAAATGTGAAAAAGGGAAATCTGATAAAATATTTCTAGAAAGACCCAAATACTAAAAACTGTAAGTACTGTTGGGAGAAATTAAAGAATAAAATAGTGTCTAACTAAATGTTTTATGTACTGTGTTTATGGGTCAGAAAACTCAATATTGTAAAGATGTTATTTCTCCCCCAGGCTCCCTATAGGTCAGTTCAGTCACTCAGTCGTGTCTGACTCTTTGCGACCCCGTGGACTGCAGTATGCCAGGCCTCCCTGTCCATCACCGACTCCCAGAGTTTCCTCAAACTCATGTCCATCGAGTCAGTGGTGCCATCCAACCATCTCATCCTCCCTATAGATGGAACGCAGTCTCAGTGAAAATATCCAACAGGCTTTGTTAAAATAGAAGTTTGCAAATTGACTATAGCACTTATTTGGAAGTCCAAAAGACTATGTCCAATAGCCACTACAAGGCTGAAAAGCAGAACAAAAGTGAAACAGTAGCACTGTCTGGTATCGACATTATTACGTATCTAAACCCTCAGTAATGAGGACAGAGTGCTATTGGGGTAAAGGCATAAAAATAGTCCAGAAATTCACATATAAGGGACCACTAATTTTTAACAAAGGTGCAAAGACAATCCAGTGAAAAAGGGTCAGTCTTTTCAAAAAAGTTTGCCATGAAGTTTACGTATCTTTATGTAAAACAAACAAACAGAAAGTAACTTAGTTCCATATCTTGTACTAGACATAAAAGTTAACTCAAAATCTATTGTAGGGCAAAACGGACAACCTCAATTATAAAACTTCTAAAAGATAAAGATTGCTTTTGTAAACTTAAGGTCAGGTTTTTTTTTTAAATAGGATGCCAAAAGTACTGATTGTAAATGAAAGAAAATAACAAATTCGACTTTATCAGATTTCTGAATATGTAATCTCTGGTCGAAACTTAAAAGACAAAAGAGCAGCCACTGACTGCTGAAAAATGTCATCCTTTTACAACTTATGTGTCTACTAAAGGAATTGTGCCCAGACTATATAATTCTCAAGACTTGATAATGAAAAAAGCAATTAAAAATAGGCAAAAGGATTTGAAGTCACTTCATCAAAGAAGATATATGGATAGCAAATAAACATACAGACATGGACATCAACATATGGTCAATACTAAAATAAAATTGATTATATTCTTTGCAACCAAAGATGGAGAAGCTCTATACAGTCAGCAAAAACAAGACTAGGAGCTGACTGTGGCTCAGATCATGAACCACTTATTGCCAAATTCAGACTTTAATTGAAGAAAGTAGGGAAAACCACTAGACCATTCAGGTATGACCTAAATCAAATCCCTTACAATTATACAGTGGGAGTGAAAAATAGATACAAGGGGATTCGATCTGAAAGACAGAGTGCCTGAAGAACTATAGATGGAGGTTCATGACACTATAGGATACAGGGATCAAGATCATACCCAAGAAAAAGAAATGCAATAAGGCAAAATGATTGACTGAGGAGACCTTACAAATAGTTGAGGAAAGAAGAGAAATGAAAGGCAAAGGAGAAAAGGAAAGATATACCCATTTGAATTTAGAGTTCCAAAAAATAGCAAGGAGATATAAGAAAGCCTTCCTCAATGATGCAAAGAAATGGAGAAAAACACCAAAATGGAAAAGACTAGAGATCTCTTCAAGAAAATTAGAGATACCAAGGGAACATTTCATGCAAAGATGAGCACAATAAAGGACAGAAACTGTATAGACCTAACAGAAACAGAAGATATTAAGAAGAGGTGGCAAGAATACACAGAAGAACTATACAAAAAAGATCCTCATGACCCAGATAATCATGATGGTATGATCACTCACTTAAAGACAGACATTCCAGAGAGTGAAGTCAAGTGGGCTTTAGGAAACATTGCTATGAACAAAGCTAGTGGATGTGATGGAATTCCAGCTGAGCTATTTCAAATCCTAAAAGATGATGCTGTGAAAGTGCTGCACTCAATAGGCCAGCAAATTTGGAAAACTCAGCAGTGGCCACAGGGCTGGAAAAGGTCAGTTTTCATTCCAATCCCAAAGAAAGGCAATGCCAAAGAATGCTCAAACTACCACACAATTGCACTCATCTCACACGCTAGCAAAGTAATGCTCAAAATTCTCCAAGCCAGGCTTCAATAGTACGTGAACTGTGAACTTCCAGATGTTCAAGCTGGTTTTAGAAAAGGCGAACCAGATCAAATTGCCAAATGCACTGGATCATGGAAAAAGCAAGAGAGTTCCAGAAAACATCTACTTTTGCTTTATTGACTATGCCAAAGCCTTTGACTGTGTGGATCACAATAAACTGTGGAAAATTCTTCAAGAGATGGGCATACCAGACCACCTGACCTGTCTCTTGAGAAATCTGTATGTAGGTCAAGAAACAACAGTTAGAACTGGACATGGAACAACACACTGGTTCCAATTAGGAAATGGAGTACTTCAAAGCTGTATATTGTCACCCTGCTTATTTAACTTCTATGCAGAGTACATCATGAGAAACGCTGGGCTGAAGGAATCAAGATTGCCGGGAGAAATATCAGTAACCTCATATATGCAGATGACACCAACTTTATGGAAGAAAGCAAAGAAGAACTAAAGAGACCCTTGATGAAAGTGAAAGAGGAGAGTGAAAAAGTTGGCTTAAAGCTCAAAGTTCAGTAAACAAAGATCATGGCATCTGGTCCCATCACTTCATAGCAAATAAATGTGGAAACAGTGGAAAGAGTGACTTTATTTTCTTGGGCTCCAAATCACTGCAGATGGTGACTGCAGCCATGAAATTAAAAGACACCTTTAATTTGAAAGAAAATCTATGAGCAATCTAGACAGCACATTAAAAAGCAGAGACATTACTTTGCCAACAAAAGACCATCTAGTCAAATCTATGGCTTTTCCAGTAGTCATATATGGATGTGAGAGTTGGACTATAAAGAAAGCTGATCATCGAAGAATTGATGCTTTTGAACTGTGGTGTTGGAGAAGACTCTTGAGAGTCCCTTGGACTCCAAGGATGTCCAACCAGTCCATCCTAAATGAAATCAGTCCTGAACATTCATTGGAAGGACTGATGCTGAAGCTGAAACTCCAATATTTTGGCCACCTGATGTGAAGAACTGACTCATTGGAAAAGACCCTGATGCAGGGAAAGATTGAAGGAAGGAGGAGTAGGGAATGGCAAAGGATGAAATGGTTGGGTGGCATCACTGCCTTGATGGACATGAGTTTAAGTAAGCTCTGGGAGTTGGTGATGGACAGGGAAGCCTGGCATGCTGCAGTCCATGGGGTCGCAAAGATTCCCACACGACTGAGTGACTGAACTGAACTGAGACATGTTCAGCATCATCATCTTTATGAAATATGAGTTAGTTTTACAATGAAAACTACCACATATGTAGTAGTTGGTAAAATTAAAAAAATTGACCATACTAAGAATTGACAAGAATGTCCTGTAATAAATTGATGGCAAAAATATTTTCAGCTGCTCCTTTTTAAATGTTCTGATTGTCACACAACATTCACTTAAAACATTTTGACTCATTTTTAAAATAATGGTTTTTAAATTGACAGTGCTATAAACTGATTATTTTTTCCACTTAACAAGATGTTTGGCATCATTTACTGACAGTTCCTTTTCATCACCAACTAGGTCAGCAAATTTGGAACAACTGTTTTGAATGGGGTATTGAACAGATGCTGTGCGGTGCAACTATTTTATGGTCCATCACATTTCAGGGGAAGTATTTCCATGATTATATTCAACTTTAAGTGCTTTGAATATGTAAAATCAATAACACTGATGACAATGTATAATACATTGAGAATGCTGGTTCACTTTCTGAGCCAGGAGCATCATTTCATTTATGAATCATTTAGTGAATGAGAGATGCCAGTAGTACAAGTTTAGTATATTTATCACCGAGTCACTATAGTGCCAGTCAAATCTACCAACACATCAGTGGTTACATTTTGTCAGTTTTTTCATGAAGCATCCTATTAGTTTTTAAAAAGTAATTTGCTGGTTAGTATATATCTTTCTTTGGAAGGAATGATGCTAAAGCTGAAACTCCAGTACTTTGTCCACCTGATGCGAAGAGCTGACTCACTGGAAAAGACCCTGATGCTGGGAAGGATTGGGGGCAGGAGGAGAAGGGGACGACAGAGGATGAGATGTTGGATGGCATCACTGACTCGAAGGATGTGAGTTTGAGTGAACTCCGGGAGTTGGTGATGGACAGGGAGGCCTGGTGTGCTGCGATTCATGGGGTTGCAAAGAGTCAGACACGACTGAGCGACTGATCTGATCTGACATATCTTTCAAGGGCTTCTCTGGTGGATCAGATGGTAAAGAATCTGTCTGTAACTCAGGGGACCTGGGTTTGATCCCTGGGTCAGGAAGATCGCTTGAAGAAGGGAATGGCAACCCACTCCAGTATTCTTGCCTGGAGAATCCCATGGACAGAGGAGCCTGGCAGGGTACAGTCCATGGGGTCACAAAGTTGGGCACAACTGAGTGAATAACACACACACACACACACACACACATATAATGCATTATCTTTTTGAGTTATAAAAATTATAGCTTTGGAACATGTCAGTTTTTAAACAGACTTGAGAGATTTCCATCATCTTCATGACGTGTGTCTTCTTTATGTCTCTCAGCATTATCTGGTAAGAGATGAATGCATTTTAGTTTGCCGCTGTATTGCTTTCTGTTTATCATTAAATCAGTTTGGGTGGTTGGAATGGGAAGTGTTTTCTCAGTACTATGTGGTCATTAGGTTATAAATGACAAGAATTTTTGAAGTATGTGGCTTTCAAGTATGAATCTTTCAGATATTGTTTTGTTTAGTGAAGTATATAAAATATTGGAAGCAGGATTTAATTTCTTTAAATACCAGTGAACTAAATGCTAGACATGTGGCTTCACATTCTAGTCATTAGCCATTAGCATTTATCTCAAAGAATAATATACTTATCTTAGGATAAAATTTATTACTAATGATAGTGGACCAAAATGATTACTTCAACCAGTTACTGCCTTGAAATTAAATGTTATTTTCTAGTTTTTTGTCCTACCTGATTTTATTGTCATTTTTTTCGACTGCTTGGTGTGACTTATAGTGTTACTCTTGATAGGATTAGTATAAATATCTGGTCTGCCACTTTTTCAGTCTTCTGGATGTTTATTATTAGCAATGACTTAATACATGATTTTTGAAGAAACTGTTTCCTATTTTTTAGTATTAGTTTAATTGATGGTAGATATCCCTTGTGGCTCAGTCGGTAAAAAAATCCACCTGCAATGCGGGGTGCCTGTGTTTGATCTCTGGGCTGGGAAGATCCCCTGGAAGAGGACATGGCCACCCACTCCAGAAGTTTTGCCTGGAGAATCCCCATGGACAGAGGAGTCTGGCGGGCTGCAGTCCATGAGGTCACAGAGTTGGACACAACTGAGCAACTAAGAACACAGCACAGACATATATCAGTAACTGTATATTATATATTAAGTATATTATTGGAGCTCCTCTGGTGGCTCCACAGGTGCCCCACATTGCAGGTATGACTTCTCTGGTGGCTTAGATGGTAAAGTGTCTGCCTACAATGCGGGAGACCCAGGTTCAATCCCTGGGTTGGGCAGATCTCCTGGAGAAGGAAATGGCAAGCCACTCCAGTATTCTTGCCTGGAGAATCCCTTGGATGGAGGATCCTGGTAGGCTACAGTCAAAGTGGTCTCAAAGAGTCGGACACGACTGAGTGACTTCACTTTCACTTTTCTGGAGGCTCAGATGGTAAAGAATCTGCCTGTAATGAGGAGATCAGGGTTTTGATTCCTGGGTTGGGAAGATCTCCTTGAGAAGGAAATGGCAACCACTCTAGTATCCTTGCCTGGAGAATTCCATGGACAGAGGGCCTGGTAGGCTACAGTCCATGGGGTCACAAAGGGTTGGACACGACTGAGTGACTAACACTTTCAATTGCATAGAGTCATTATTTATATAAAATATGATAGGAAGCAATTATGTATTAAACATATTACATATAAAGTTAAAGTATATTGCATCAGTTCAGTTCAGTCACTCAGTTGTGTCCGATTCTTTGCAACCCCATGAACCGCAGCACACCAGGCCTTCCTGTCCATCCCCAGCTACTGGAGTTTACTCAAACTCATGTCCATTGAGTCAGTGATGCCATCCAACATCTCATCCTCTGTCATCCCCTTCTCCTCTTGCCCCCAATCTTTCCCAGCATCAGGGTCTTTTCAAATGAGTCAGCTCTTTGCATCAGGTGGCCAAAGTATTGGAGTTTCAGCTTCAACATCAGTCCTTCCAATGAACACCCAGGACTGATCTCCTTTAGGATGGACTGGTTGGATCTCCTTGCAGTCCAAGGGACTCTCAAGAGTCTTCTCCAACACCACAGTTTTCATAAGATACATTAAATATAAAATAATTATATATATATATATATGTAGTAAATATATTTTGGGCTTTCACAGTAGCTCAGCAATAAAGAATCCACCTACAATGCAGCAGATGCTAGTTCTATCCTTGGATTCGGAAGATACCCTGGAGGAAGTCACGGCAACCCTCTTCAGTATTTTTCCTGGAGAATCTCATGGACAGAGGAACCAAGTTGACTAAAGTTCATGGGGTCACAAAGAGTCAGAGATGATTGAAACAACTGAGCACACACACAAATATAAATGAGATATATAATCTTAATTTTAGGTATGACCTAATTGAAATACCTTATGATTATACAGTGGAGGTGACAAATAGATTCAAGAAACTAGATCTGGTAGAGAGAGTGCCTGAAAAATTATGAATGGAAGTTTGTAATATTGTGCAGGAGGTTGTGACGAAAATCATCCCCAAGTAAAAAAAATGCAAGAAGGTAAAGTGGCTGTCTGAGGAGGCCTTATAAATAGCTGAAAAAAGAAGAGATGTGAAAGGCAAAGGACAATAGGAAACATATTCCCAACTGGATGCAGAGTTCCAGAGAAAGCAAAGAAGATAAGAAAGTCTTCTTAAGTGAACAAGGCAAAGAAATAGAGGAAAGCAATAGAACAGGAAAGACTAGAGATCTTTTCAAGAAAACTGGAGATACCAAGGGAACATTTCATGCAAAGATAGGCACAATAAAGGACAAAAATGGCAAGGACCTAACAGAAGCATAAGAGATTAAGAAGAGGTGGCAGGAATACACACAACTGTACCAATAAGCTCTTAATGACCCAGATGACCAAGATACAGTGGTCACTCACCTAGAGCCAGACATCCCAGAGTGTGAAGTCAAGTGGGCTTTAAGAAGCATCACTATGAACAAAGCTAGTGGAGGTGATGGAATTCTAGTTGAGCTGTTTCAGATCCTTAAAAATGATGCAATTAAAGTGCTGCACTCATTATGCCAACAAATTTGGAATGCTCAACAATGGCTACAGGACTGGAAAAGTTCAGTTTTCAATCCAATCCAAAGGAAGGCAATGCCAAAGAAAGTTCAAATTACCATACAATTGTACTCATTTCAAGCTTTACTATGGCTCAGATGGTACAGAGCCTGCATGTAATGTGGGAGACCCAGGTTTGATTCCTGGGACAGGAAAATCCCCTGGAGAAGGAAATGGCAATCCTCTCCAATATTCTTGCCAGGGAAATCCCATGGATGGAGGAGCCTGGCAGGCTACAGACTCCGGGATTGCAAAGAGTCAGACTGACAATAGTATATATATGTGTATATATATATATATATATATATATATATATATATATTAATATATAGTTGTACTCATTTCACATGCCAGCAAGATTATGCTCAAAATCCTTCAAGCTAGGCTTCAGCAACACATGAACTGAGAACTTCCAGATGTACAAAATGAATTTAGAAAAGGCAGAGGAACCAGAGTTTAAATTGCCAACATCTGCTGGATCTTTTTAGAAGCAATAAAATTCAAAAAAAAAAAAAATCTACCACTGTTTCATTGACTTTGCTAAAGCCCTTGACTCTGTAGCTCACAGCAAACTGTGGACTATTCATAACGAGATGGGAATACCAGACCACATCACCTGCCTCCTAAGAAACCTGTATTCAGGACAAGAAGCAATAGATAGAACTGGACATGGAGCAGCAGACTGGTTCCAAATTGAGAAAGGAGTACATCCAAGCTGTATATCGTCACCCTACTTATTTAACTTATATGCAGAGTAAATCATACAAAATGCTGGGCTGGATGAATCACAAGCTGGAATAAAGATTGCCGGGAGACATAACAACCTCAGGCATGCAAATGGTACCACTTTAATGGTAGAAAGTGAAGAGGAGCTAAAGAGCCTCTTGATGAAGTGAAAGTGGAGAGTGAAAAAGTTGACTTAAAACTCAACATTCAGAAAACCAAGGTCATGGCATCTGTTCCTATCACTTCATGACAAATAGACAGGGAAAATGTGGAAATGGTCAGATTTCATTTGTTGGGCTCCAAAATCAATGTGGGCAATGACTGCAGCCATGAAATTAAATGACACTTACTCCTTGGAAGAATAGCTATGAAAACCTAGACAGTGCATTAAAAAGCAGGGACATCACTTTGTTGACAAAGATTAGTATAGTCAAAGCTGTGGTTTTTCCAGTAGTCCTGTGTGCATGTGAAAGGTGGACTATAAAGAGGACTTTTTGCAACCCCATGGACTATGTCTGAAATGGTTCCTCTGTCCATGGGATTTTTCATGCAAGAATATTGGAGTGGCTCCCAAGTCCTCCTTCAGGATATCTTCCCCACCCAGGAATCAAACTCCAGTCTCCTGCGTCTCTTGCACTGCAGGTAGATGCTTTTACTGCTGAGCCACCAGGTAAGTTCTAAAATATAATATTAGTTAGTGATAAGTGCTGTGAAATAAAATAAAACATATACTAAACACAGGACGAAATGTGTTAGATATCTTTAATAAGTTAGTTCAGGGAAGGATTTATGAAGTGGCCTTTGAGTAGTCATCTGAATTAAATATGAATTGGTGCCATGCCAGTATTTGGGAAAAGACTGAAGAGAGCAAGCTCAAAACTCTGAAGTAGGTATCTGCTTGGTGCATTCAGAGAATCCTCTGAAAGGACAAGAGCAAGGGGACAGAGATAAGCTGACATGTCTGGGGGTGCATGTTCATACATTGTAGCCATTGTAAGGTTGGCATATGTTACACTGTGTGTCACAGAAAACTAGTGGAGGCCTTTGATGGAGAAGTGTTATGGTAAGACTAATATATTCAGAGGGTCATTCAGATTCTGTGGAGAAGGAGACTACGTCTGGGAAAAAGTGAGGACAGGAGATATTCTGACTGTAATAATCTCCAGGGAATAGAGGATATTGATCAGAACTTGTAACTGAAAAGCAAGAGGATCTACTGATTATTCACTATGAGACAGAGATAATTCAAGTTTGCTAAAATATTTTTTTTGGGGGGGAAGGTGAGCATCTGGAAAAGAGGAGGTGTCATGTAGAGAAGAGCAGAGGTGTAGGCAGAGGTGTGTATTTTAGCTCTGGCCAAGAAATACTTGGCTACTTAGTAGCCATCTATGTGGTGGTGTCAAGCAGGTACTAGGGTATATGATTCAGGATTTCAGGAGAGTGATCAGAACTGTAATAAAATTTGAAAGTTATCAAAGTGTGACACTTTTACCACACTTTTGAACTTGAATGAATGAGATCACCTAGGGAGAGATATAAAGAGAGAAATTACTAAGAACAGAGAAAAGATGCACAGCAACATTTCGAAATGGGAAAGAAGAAGACCTACTACAGGAGACTGAACAGGACCTGGTGAATGAGACTGTCCTGGTGAGGAGCCAGGATAGGACAGTGGCTGAGAGATAGAGTGCAGAAGTGTTTAAAAACCAGCAGTAGCCAGCTATAATAATTACCACTGAAAACTTGAATAATAATGCAGATTGCAAGTTGATCCATGGAATTTGGCACTGTGGAAGCATCAGCGATATTGTCAAGAGTTGTTTAGAAGAATTTGGGGTGTAAAGTTTGGAGTATTTTTTAGTTAAGAATAGAATTGAAAGGGCTTCCTAGGTGGCTCAGTTGCAAAGAATCTGCCTGCCAATGCAACAGATTTGGGTTTGATCTGTGAGTTAGGAAGATTCCCTAGAGAAGGTAATAGCAACCCACTCCAATATTCTTGCCTGGAAAATCTCACAGACTGAGGACCCTTGCAGACTACAGTCCCTCAGGTTATAGGAAGTCGGACAGGACAGCTCAGCAGAGCAGAGAGAGAATGTGAAAGTTGTAGTTTCTTCCTATACCACAAGGGATCATTTTGTGCCATCCTAAAAAATATACTGGTGTGAACTCACTAGGATGTTTTCTTTATGCAAACAGCATCTGTACCTAATGTTGTTCACTACTACATTTTTATTTCCTGAAATGTTGCCATTCAGGAAATGTATGAAATTAAGAAGATTATCAAAAGTAAGTTTCTTAACTACCTTTTATTAATTGAGAAATTAGAATATAAAGAAAGATGATAAGGCTGCATTAAGTAGAAGTTTGAACAACTTCATTTTCAATCCAATTTTACACAATATTGGAAATGATATAATCCCCTTGCCCATTTCTTGATTATCTTCTAAGAACTAAGAGTGATTTATCTTTCTTCTCAGTTGGACTTTCAAGTTGGTAATAAGAATGTAAGTAATATTTATAGCTTCTCATGCCACTGTGCCAATAGAGATATCAATAAACTTGAATTTATAGCTCTGGTTTAATGACAAATTTGTTATTTTCGAAATGAGATGTCAAAAGAGTGGGTTGGTTTTTATAACCTCTAAAGTAAGGAAGAAGTGATTAACAAGATTGCAGTCAGTGCTTTTATAAAGTTTCAGTTTCACAATCACGTGTGAAATCCATTATGTTACAGTCCTTAGATGCTTGTGACTGCTGTGAAACTGTACAGACAATACACAGATGTCTAAGAATAAAAGTCACTGACTTCTACACAGTAAGGAACACCTGCTTTGATTCTTTTCCCTCTGATTTTACATTGCTTCTGCACTGAACACCTCTGCTGCTTAGATATTTCCTGATATCACAGATATATTTGACAGATTTGGGGTTGTTTTGTATGAAGAATTCAGGATTTCTGCCATCAGTGTTGTCAGCCAGATTCAAGAAATCAAGTTGGGAAAGGAAACCTATCTATTGTGTTGTTAAAAATATCTTTCCTTTCAAGGATGTTTGTGTGTATTTTAAGTGAAGACCATAAACTTATAATAGTCCAAGAAAGTATCATAATATTATATCATTAATGCTAATTGTATTCATTAATTCATATGAGACAGTATGCATTTGAATGCTGGTGTTTCTGCTCCTGAGCGGGAGGGCCTGACTCTTTACCGGGAAGCTTTTCCCCATGATGCAGTAGTTGTTAGATCACTTTGAAAATAAATGATTTAATGTGTTGCAGTGGGAAAAGATAGTTCCGGTGAAGCTTCCATCATTTTGTGAACATTACTTAATAGTATAAAAATCTGAATAGAATCTCTACAGTGAAGGGAAAAAAGATCCAAGGAGAATATTAAATATTTTTCCATCTTTATGTGGATATTACTCATTCTCAAAAAATTGTCATTTCTGTGCAGCTGTGGATTTGATAATAACCTCATCTTACTTGAGATAAGAACAAGTTTGAGCATTACCCTTGGATAAAGTTAATCAACCTGTTTGTCATTGTTACTGGTTTGATTGCTTTCTACTTTTAGACAAAATAGTTTCTATTTTTCTATAAAATATATTTTATGAATAAAGGCAACTCTAGCAAACTCTGTACTTTGCCAGAGAAGTTATTCCCTAGTTTACATGAAGCATTATATCCTTGATGTCATGAAAATAAGCTGACATCCACCCCAAGGTAGGAGATACAGATATTCCAGTTAGAAATATTTTTTTCTACAGAAGAAATTATTAGCTTATTTGCTTAATGTAAAAATTTAACTAAAATAAGGAATTATGATATACTGACATTATTTATTAAAAATGAACAATGTGAGTGATCAATTTATTTTTGTGGGTGGGGTTCTTTAAAGCAATTTCAAGTTTTTTAAACAATGGCATGTAGCAGATTGAATATTGAGGTTTGTGAAAATAAATTAGGGTATTTTTAAATCTATGAATAAGAAAGTTATGTTCACTTTGCATGATAAAGAAGAAAAATGAAGTAGTATCTGAATGAAATGGTTTCTAAAATGATGCTTTTAACAAGATTAGAAAATCATTGAATTCTGAAACACATGTGGCCATAGTCACTCATCTTAAAGTGCTATCCATTTGTGATTCAATGAATCATTTAAAAAATGTAAATTCTATACTTTTGAAAGGATCATTTAACTTAAATATGCTCAAGCTGATGCACTTAAACTTTTAAAGAATTTAGATATAAAAATGCAATTATTTAGAACTGGTTAGATTTGGCAACTTTTGAATTCTTACAGAGTTGAATCATGTTAATTAATGGTTTTGTTTCTGAAATGTAAAACCTAGTTTTGCTAATTTTGACTTCATTCTGAAAGAAAAAGTATAAACCATGAGCTTTTCTTTCTGGTAACAGCTTCAATTTGTTGATCACTGATTTTCCCATAGCATTAGATGCCAAATACGTTTTAGGCAATAGTTAATGAGATCCACCTCTCTGGCCATCTATCCAAAATACTGAAAATATAAGAATGAGTGGGTAGATTTCATCACTAAGGGGAGACTGCTTAGTCACTGTGCTGTCTATCAGAGTTGCGGTTGGGTCAGTGGAAATTTGTGTTTGGTGCTATGGATGCCAAGACAAGGGAATGCAAGCAGACCTTTGAGTACTCTTCATTCCTGTATAATTATCACCTTGTCTAATTTTGAATAATGGATAATTCTTTCCTCTTATATCAGATGTATCAATTGATATTCATAAGAGCTTACTAAAGAAAAATGCAAAACTTGAAAATTGCTAATAAAGTTTTATTTAGGGATCTTTTTGAGGGCTATACTTGGGGCACTGCCTCTCAGAAAGCTCTGAGGAACTGCTCCAAAGAGGTAAGAGAGGATACAGGATATATATGAAGTGGTTTGTTTGTTTCTTTTCTGGGGAAAAAAAAAAAACAAGCATGCAGTTGAAAGAAGGTTATTACTACTAATCACAAAGAAGAGACATCTCAAGTTCATGATTTTAGTGTCTTTCTGTGTTTGGGGAGAGGATCTGGGTTCATTGAAGCTATTTATTAGGTATGCATTGCAATTCTCTAGGGCCAAAATTTAGAGCACAGAATGCTTTTTCTCCAGCCTCAGGGTATACTATAAGTGGGCAGCTGCAGTGGCTAACTGCCTGATCCTTGTATCACAAAGTGTTGGACATGACTGAGCGACTAACACTTTCACTGTAAAACTGGAATGATAGACAATATTCTTTGTTTACTGGAAAGACAGGCAATATTCTCTGTCCATATAAGACATTTTTAATACATTAATTTATTTATTAATAATAATTTATTTATTTAATAATAATTAAAAATGTCTTATATTGGCAGAGAATATTAAAGAGTAAATATTGCTACTTTATTATTTTAAAGAAAGCAATTCATGCAATGAAATTTATTAAAAATATATATGTTTTCTTTCAAAGAAATTAAATACAATAGTCTGATGGTCAGAGTTACCGATTTCAGCAATTTTTCTTGGCAGCTGTCATCAAGGAGATGAATCATTTTGTTACCACACAAGATAACCTATTCCTCTTTCAGATTCATAAGGAATTTCAGAGGAGAGCTCTAAAATCCAACCTTACATATAATGATCCTATACACATTGTTAACACTTAGTCTCAAGATTCTTTCAAGTTCTAGTAAATTGTCCTTCAAAGTAAAAAATAAAACCTGATTCTTCATGCATACAGGCTTCATAATTATCTTCCTCATGTGTTTCAGTTTTGTAAATACTTTGTCGTTCCCAATAGCCACCTATCACGAGATGCCCAGTTAAACCACTGAAGGGATTTACATAGAGGAGCTCTTGGTAGAACTCTGCTGTAAAATGTTCTTAGATTTATATTTCAGTCTAGAATAAATTATTTCCTTTTCAATACACAGGCAGCTTTAGGGTATAAGAGTCTTGGGAAAAGAAAACGGAGATATTTTTCTCTATATTTTCCTTACAGCAGGGAAGGAAGCCTAACTTGCCATAGTCAAAACTTATTCATTTATGGTTTATTTGTTTGTTCTAAAGTGCTAAATAAAAGCTGAATTGGATTTAATTTCTTATTTATCTTCCAGTTGAATTTAAACTTCTCTTAATATCCATAGATTAGAAAACAACCAATATGAAAAAGAGATAAATTAATTATCTAGAATCTTCACAGACAACCTGATTTAAATTCATGTCCTAGTGCAATTCACAGTAGTCCAATTTATAGTATGTTCTGGGGAGATGTTTTGAAGGGTTGCAGGCTCCCTTCTTCAAGATCAACCTTGGTGAAACTAAGTAAATGAGAAAGTTTGCAAGACATAATTAATTTAAAGGACAGCATATTAGAAACCATTGGGGAACTGAAAGTTCTTGTGAGCGTTTGTGTGTGTGTGTGTGTGTGTGTGTGTGAGTTTGTGTGTGTTGAGGGAAGGGGAAAGTGTTCATGGTTGCAGCCTAGAATGAAACACACCTAGGGGCAGTAGTGAGAATATTGAGTGAAGGTAATTCTAGAGGCTGGTTCTGGCCTTTCCCCCATAACATCATTGTCATCTAATAATAATCTCTTGCCTCCTCACCACAGAAATTGGTAACTGCCATTCAGGTCTCCCATGTAGAACCTGTCGTGCAGAGTAAAACCACATCAGGATGAACAGTTCTTAAAAGTGTTTGAAGACTAATGAAACTCAATTGCATTCTTGTTCCACAAATGCTTTATTTTTCCTTAACCTTTAGTGAGGGATATTGGTTTACAACCTAAGGTGACTATTTCCTTCCATTTCTTCATATTTCTAAGAATTTAGTAATGAACGTATAACCAGGAAGGATTAATTTTGAATTTTCACTGTATCTGTATCTGTGATTTTTCCCTCCCATTTTGCCACTTTTTAAATTATAAACCATACACAATGGCCTGCTTCAGGGAGATAACTTCAGCTGCCCATCTGTGAAGGACTGTAGGGAAGTGAACTAACACATCCTCCTGAGGCTTGCCATTCTAGGGGACATTTGCAAGGATTGAAAAGTCTTTACTTTGTTTCCTCACCTCCCCCACCCATCTCTGATCCATAAAAGAACCTGGCAACCAGGCCCCAACAAGACGGTTATTTTGAGGCGCTAGTCTGCCATCTTCTCAGTCAGCCAGCTCTTGAATAAAGTCCCTTCCTCATCCCAACAGTTCATCTCAGATTCATTGACTTATTTTGCAGCAAGGAGTACTAGCTTGGACTGGGTAACAAACAGAGAAATTGTCTGTTGAAGTGAAAGCAAAGCAATGTGACCACTGAAGCTGTGCTGGTTGGATCCTCATCCTAAGACTGATGACCTCTCCTCTCCAATTCAACTGAACGGGTGAGATGTATTCCTAGCTTTAATCCTTCCTCAATATATTCTCTGTGTTATAGTAGCTGATGCCGTGGTTTGCTAGAACCAATTTGTACCTATTCCTTGATAATCAAGTATGAATCTTGCTTCTCAACTCTGAATTCAGTGACAACACTTGAGTAGTTTGTTATTGGCCTTGATGGCAATATTTAAGAACAGAAATTGAAAAGCGCTTTAAATCACACTGTTTCTGGAAAAAAGATCACTGGCTTACAAGGATACTGCCTGTGGCAATGAACTCACAGGTAAAAATAGTCAACTGAAGAATATAAATATAAAGCAAAAACAACAAATGGACATAAAAAATAGTCTAAAAAGAAAAACAAACTTTCTGGAGGCAGGAAGTCAGTTGATTATTATTCTTAAAAGTTTAAAGAAAATATTCATACAGACAAAATGATTAGAACTATTTTGGACCTACAGTTTTGTATTCAGTCAAAAATTATTAAAATTCTAGAGTAACATAATTATATTCTCAGACAAATAATGCCCTAGATTGTCATATAATCATATTTTGAAATATTCCTGGAGGAGATATTCTTTAAGAAGAGGAATAAGTGCAAGAAGAGGGTAGCAGAAACTAAGAAAGTAAAGATAATAAGATACTTCATGGATATATAGTAGTAGTTTACTTTTTATATGTTCTATGGATGACAAAACTAGATCTAATAAAGAATGGCAAAAGAAAATGTATCTAAGAACTCACTGTCCACATTTCCATTAAAAAAAAGAGAAAAAGAGGTGTCCTGATTGAAAGATAGAGATGAATTTCTCATTATTTACAAGTGATATAATTATGTGGAAAAAAAAAAACAGTGAAATTAATAGTATTCAGTTCAGTCACTCAGTCGTGTCCAACTTTTTGCAAACCCATGGACTTCAGCATGTCAGGCTTCCCTGTCCATCACCAACTCCCAGAGCTTGCTTAAAGTCACATCCATCGAATTGGCAATGCCATCCAACCACCTCATCCTCTGTCATTCCCTTCTCCTTCTGCCTTCAATTTTTCCTGGCATCAGGGTCTTTTCTAATGAGTCAGCTCTTCGCATCAGATGATCAAAGTACTGTAGCTTCAGCTTCAGCATCAGTCCTTCTAATGAATATTCAGGATTGAGTTCCTTTAGGATTGACTGGTTTGATCTCCTTACAGTCCAAGGGACTCTCAAGAATCTTTTCAAACACCACACTTCAAAAGCATAAATTTTTCAGCTTTTTTCCCCCGAAAAATCTTTTTGTCCAAAAAAAAAAAATGTATGATTTAAAGTGCTTTTAAATTTCTGTTCTTAAATATTGCCACCAAAGCCAATAATAAACTACCCAAGTGTTGTCACTGAATTCAGAGTTGAGAAGCAAGGTTCATAGTTGGCTATCAAGGAATAGGTACAAATTAATAGTATAAACTATTTGAAATAATTATGTCATTCAGGGACATTGACAAATACATGATAAAATAAAAATAACAGTTTTATATATCAGCAATAACTAAAAATAGATGAAATGATATATAATTTGCAATGGGAACAAGATCTAGAATACAGTAGAAATCTATATAAATTAATGGTAGGTAAACTTTATCATAGAGAACAGTTTAAAATGAATGAATTTATTGTTTTAATGATCTGGATAGTTGGCAAGATAGCCTATGTTCTAGAAGGGAATTGCAAATAGACTGAAAATCATCAGGGAGAGGGAAGACTTGCATAATACTATCAATGAACTTTAGTAAATTGACTCGTAAACCACTCACCAACAATAGCAGCACACCCCTTTTTTTCAAACACACATGAAAATTTTACTAAGAAAAGCTATATTCTGGGAATCAAAAGAGTTACACAAAATGTGTTTGCTGATCACAATAGAATTGCATTAGAAATTAATATCAGTGAGATCTTTAGAAAATTCCTATGTATTTGCAGACTAGACTACATAGTTCTAAATAAATCATGTGTCAAAGAAGAAACCAAAAGGGAAGTTAGAATACATATTAATCCAAATAAAAATGGAAACACAACGTATTAGAATATGTGAGATGCTGCTAAGGCAATGTTTAAGAGATTTATAGTACTAAATACCTCTGTTTCAAGACAGAATAGTGTGGAATTGTTGATCTCAGTTTCCATCTTAAGAATTTAGAAAAGCAAAATGAAATACAAAGTAAGGAAGACAAGAAAGATCAAAGTTGGGAAATCAATGAGATAGAAATCAGAAAACAATAAAGAAACCCAGTAAAATTAACTGTAAATTATTTGAAGTCCCTAAAATTGATAATCCTCAAGCTCCTAAAAATTATGGCAGTACACTTCATAACTTAGATGAAATTAACCTATTCTTTGAAAGAAACAAACTACCAAAATTCACTTACAATGACACAGATAACTGAGTAGCCCTATATCATACTGAGGCATTTGACATTTTAGTATAAAGCCTTCCCAAGGGAAAACTCAGGATCATATATGTCTTCACTTAAGCATTCATCAATATTTAAGGAAGAAATAATAAGGAATTACCTACAAATGAAGATGCTAAAGAGAACACTTCTCTTTAGAGAAAGGGATACAGATCAAGGAAGCTGGGGAACCCAGACCAAAGAGTCTTTCTGCAGTTTCCCTCCTATTGACTGCCGGGAGAGAGAAAAAGCCAGGTAAGATTTCTAATTCAATTGAGTTGAGCCAAGATGGCCAACAGGCTCGAGGAAACAAAGAGAAAGGGGCCCTTTTTCTTTTTTCTACTGGCTGGTTGGACATGAGTTATATGAGAATTCTGACAACTGGGTATAGATTTTTCTAGTTACTGTATCACAGCTACAATTGCATATGTTCAGTTAAATTACCAAGAACATAGCTGTGCATGAACAGTGATGGTTGGCAGCACGAGGTATTCACAACTTGCAGAATGTCCCTCTTTTCACCTCCTTCCCTGCAGTCTCCTTGGAAATGATAAAGGACCAGCTTCTTTATCACTCTCACTCCCACTCTCTCCTCTGGGAATTTTGGAAAGCATAAAAATTTTGCATGGTGTCAGTGGTAAGATATCTAGAACAACAAAGAATATGGAATACATGCCAAAGGCTTAGAAGTAGGAGGATCACAGTGGGGGTGGCTGATAGTGGAGTTAAGTAGCAAGGTCTGTTTTTGATGAATTTCCCTAAAAAAAATTAGGTAAAATATAATATGGAATATTGGAAAATTATTAAAAAGGATATAAGCCAGAGTGTTGGGCTTCTGTCACTCAGGTTTTAAATGGTTAATGAACATGCTGTGAAGTGCATGCTCTAAGTCTCTTTTCTTATAAGCAGCAGTATTCTGAAGAGTTCAAAATGTGTGAAAGTTTTGAGAGCTGATTTGTTTAAAATTATCATTGAGAGAGATTGGAGAATACAGAGTACCTAGGTGTGAACACGACACAAAATTTCAGTTTGGAAAATTAAGCAAATTTCTTTATAAGTATTCACTTAAGACAAATAAGGGGGTATGTCAAATAAAGTGGGATTTTGATAGGGATATTTGAGAAATCTAAATATTTTAAACTATGCTATTTCCAAGTTGCTTATTATACTCTAGTGAAATGGTTTTGAAGCAATTCAGTTATATCGTTTTATACATATTAGATTCAATCACTTATTTTTGTTTTTAGGCAGATGTCTTATATGCAGCTGATCTTACTTGATTAAAACAGATGTAGGTGATTGGAATTGAGACTAGTGGGCATAACATGTGACATAACAATGACAATATGAAATCCATAGAGGATAGTGAATTTTTATGAATTTTTGCTCCAAATTCAAGCTATTGGAAATGATATTTTGATTCACTTTGATTTGAGGCTTACACGTTCTGTGCTGAGATGGCAAAATGGGGCAGAGTTCTACTTCATTCTTGGGCTAGTTTTACCTGGATGTATGTATTTTAACATAATTTCCTTCTGGCCTTAAATAGAGAGCATTGAATTTATGGCACACTTAAACCCATTGTCAGATTTAAGAAAGAAGCTTGAGAAGGTTAAGAATTCTCTTCTCCCCTCAGAGTCTTTGATATCCTGTTGGCGCTCCTTCTGCTCTCTCTCGTTCCCTTTCATTTGGGCATTATCGCTGCGCTGCCTCCTCTATACCTTGACATAAAGCTGATTTCTGCTTTCTGAATAACATGCCACAGTCCACAATTTGCAAACATCACTTTTTTCTTTTTCATATGCTCTGGCAAAGATGGGCTTTAAATTATATGTACAGACTATTATTTTAGCAACAATAAATAAAGTGGTTCGAATGGTAAAGAATCTGCCTGCAATGTGGGAGACCCAGGTTTGATCCCTGGGTCAGGAAGATCCCCTGGAGAAGGTCATGGCAAACCACTCCAGTATTTCTGCTGAAGAATTTCATGGGCAGAGGAGCCTCGTGGGCTATATATTCCATGGGTCTCAAAGAGTTGAACATGACTGAGCCACTAACACTTTCACTTTCAATTGGTCAAGTGTGAATAAAAAGTTCTTTAAAAAAATTCTTCTTTATGCCAAAAAAACAGTGATGCTTAATTTTAATTCTGGTCATATATTTTTAGGAATTTATATTATGGATATTAAGAAAATAAATTGCAAATTATCAAGCTTTAACCTACTTCTTCGATTAATAGATGACTACTTTATTTATTTATTTATTTATTTTTTGTTTTTGTTTTGTTTTGTCTCATATCCTACTAGTTTATTGTTTTATTTTTTGTTGAAATATAATTGCTGTACAATTTTACATGCATTACAGGTATACAATGCAGTGATTCATATTTTAAAGGTTAATATTTTAAAGGTTATACTCCATTTATAGATATTATAAAATATTGGCTATATGTCCCATGTTATACAATATATCCCTGTAGCTTTGCCCCTCCCCCATTCTTTTTTTTTTAAATTTAATTTTATTTTTAAACTTTACATAATTGTATTAGTTTTGCCAAATATTAAAATGAATCCACCACGGGTATACATGTGTCCCCCATCCTGAACCCTCCTCCCTCCTCCCTCCCCATACCATCCCTCTGGATCATCCCAGTGCACTAGCCCCAAGCATCCAGTATCGTGCATCGAACCTGGACTGGCAACTCGTTTCTTACATGATATTTTACATGTTTCAATGTCATTCTCCCAAATCTTCCCACCCTCTCCCTCTCCCATAGAGTCCATAAGACTGTTCTATACATCAGTGTCTCTTTTGCTGTCTCGTACACCGGGTTATTGTTACTATCTGTCTAAATTCCATATATATGCGTTAGTATACTGTTTGATGTTTTTCCTTCTGGCTTACTTCAGTCTGTATAATAGGCTCCAGTTTCATCCACCTCATTAGAACTGATTCAAATGTTTTCTTTTTAATGGCTGAGTAATACTCCATTGTGTATATGTACCACTGCTTTCTTATCCATTCATCTGCTGATGGACATCTAGGTTGCTTCCATGTCCTGGCTATTATAAACAGTGCTGCGATCAACATTGGGGTACACGTGTCTCTTTCCCTTCTGGTTTCCTCAGTGTGTATGCCCAGCAGTGGGATTACTGGATCATAAGGCAGTTCTATTTCCAGTTTTTTAAGGAATCTCCACACTGTTCTCCATAGTGGCTGTACTAGTTTGCATTCCCACCAACAGTGTAAGAGGGTTCCCTTTTCTCCACACCCTCTCCAGCATTTATTATTTGTAGACTTATGGATCGCAGCCATTCTGACTGGCGTGAAATGGTACCTCATAGTGGTTTTGATTTGCATTTCTCTGATAATGAGTGATGTTGAGCATCTTTTCATGTGTTTGTTAGCCATCTGTATGTCTTCTTTGGAGAAATGTCTATTTAGTTCTTTGGCCCATTTTTTGATTGGGTTGTTTATTTTTCTGGAGTTGAGCTGTAGGAGTTGCTTGTATATTTTTGAGATTAGTTGTTTGTCAGTTGCTTCATTTGCTATTATTTTCTCCCATTCTGAAGGCTGTCTTTTCACCTTGCTAATAGTTTCCTTTGATGTGCAGAAGCTTTTAAGATTAATTAGGTCCCATTTGTTTATTTTTGCTTTTATTTCCAATATTCTGGGAGGTGGGTCATAGAGGATCCTGCTGTGATGTATGTCAGAGAGTGTTTTGCCTATGTTCTCCTCTAGGAGTTTTATAGTTTCTGGTCTTACATTGAGATCTTTAATCCATTTTGAGTTTATTTTTGTGTATGGTGTTAGAAAGTGTTCTAGTTTCATTCTTTTACAAGTGGTTGACCAGATTTCCCAGCACCACTTGTTAAAGAGATTGTCTTTAATCCACTGTATATTCTTGCCTCCTTTGTCAAAGATAAGGTGTCCATATGTGCGTGTACTTTATTTTTTTAATAGAACTGGGATACAACAAATCCTTGAGGATCATAAACACACTTATGCATAGAAAAACATTTTTCTGTATTTCTTTGAAATCACTTAAACCACTTTGTCCCAGGAATAAAACAGTAATTTCTTCCATTGGTAGACATTTATATAAACACATTAATGATATTGGCTAGGTGACTTGCTCTGCCCCCATCTAAGCATATCAACATAATTTAGGTTAGATCTGCAACTAGTTCACTACTTTTTCTTCCTCTATTTAATAGGGTTTTCATACTTTAAATAGCCATGAAATTTCTGTGGATTCTGAATATGATTATACCTTGCCACTTCTCTTTAGCGATTCTGATAAGATTATTTCTAGTGTTTGCATATGATAGCAAAGTCAGTGTATCGAGAGCCATATTTTGAAGTTTTAATTTACAGTATATTGTAATTACCTTGTAATTATTTTACATGTCATCATGACAATTTTTTTTTCTAATTTTATTTTATTTTTAAACTTTACATAATTGTATTAGTTTTGCCAAATATCAAAATGAATCCGCCACAGGTATACATGTGTTCCCCATCCCGAACCCTCCTCCCTCCTCCCTCCCCATACCATCCCTCTGGGCCGTATAAATTGCTATGTAAGAGAGTTTTTAAAACTATAATGCCTCTAGCTGATATTATTTTATACTGTGTAGTCATATATATATATATATATATATATATTTGTAGCTGGATAGACAAAGATGCAATCTTTATTCCTTTACTTCTAAGGAAAGTGGGCTTTTATTGTTACTGTTTTATTTCTGTCATTCAATAATACGTTGTATTAATGGATAAAGTGTTTTAGTCGCTCACTTGTGTCTGACTCTTTGCAACCCCATAGACTGCCAGAGCTCTCCAGGCAAGAATCCTGGAGTGGGTTGCCATTCCCTTCTCCAGGGGATCTTCCCAACACAGGGATCAAACCCAGGTCTTCTGCATTGCAGGCAGATTCTTTACCATCTGAATCACCAGGTAAGCCGTATTAATGCATACTGAATTAATTATTTAACTAAACATGGCTATCTGCTAGCATCCTTCAGCAATAGTTAGGGGAATAGGAAAATTATGTCTGATGGTAACAAAAGAGGAGGTACTTGCTTAGTTTCCCCAAACTAACATTTCTGAAATATCCATGCTTAACTGAAAAACAGTAGAAGGAGGCATAGCAGGAGCATAATAAAAAAGCAGCTGGGGAGAGCTTCTCTATAAGAGGAATCATAGACCCTTAGGATACCTGTCTGTTTTTCTGACTTACCCACCTCCCTCTTCCAGGAAAACTTGATATCACCGTCACCAAACGTGTTCACATGTGAGCTCTGCCTAACTCATGCTATATAACTTTGGGCACATTTCTTAATTTCTGTGTACCTTACTTTTTTCAGTTGCAAAATAAGTCTAATGATAGGTCCTACCCTCTAAATGCTACCTTGAGGATTAACTAAGAGAGAAACGCACTTAGCACAGTGGTTGTCTTGGGGAGAGTGCTCACAAAACGGCTGTAGATGGATCAATAGATTTACTCGGCAGCAAAAAATATATGGTAGATCAGTAAGTCATGAAAATCAGAAAACATGTGGGAGAGTAAAAGAGGGGTAACAGAATGCCTAAAAGACAGGGAGAACTTGATGACAGAGTGTAATAGAGATTCAAGAAACATTTAGTGAGCAACTGTGCATGTCATGAGCACCGTGGTGGAGCCTGGACATCCATTTAGAGTTAAAGGAACATAATGGCAGCTCTCAAGGAAGTAGGACATCACCTGGGCAGTGATCAGTCCACCAGGGTGAATTGATGTGAACCGAGTGGAGACTAGAGTTAAATGTTTTATTTTAAATTTATCAATATGATACTCTTAAATATACCAGACTAGATACCAAGCACTTTACAACTAAGAATTCATTTCATGTTTATATAACCCTGTAAGGTTAGCATTATTATTAGTATCCCTAGATTACAATAAGAAAACCTGGATCCAGGGGGATTAAGTGACTTGTCCAAAGCCACGCAGCTAGTGACAGGAGGAGCCATTTAACCGTGGAGCCCAGAGTCTCTGTCACCCTGCTGTGCTGCTTCTTTTGTTGAGCTCCAGATACCACAATGGGATTTCTAGACCAGAAGCTATTGCACTAAGTAATAAAGTGCCTTATATTGGCTCAAGATTTAGTTTTCCTCTCATCATGACTGAATTTAGAGGTAGTGTCACTCACTCAGTCATGTCTGATTCTTTGCCATCTCATGGACTATTACCCACCAGGCTTCTCTGTTCACGGAATTCTCCAGACAAGAACACTGGAGTGAGTAGCCATTTCCTTCTCCAGGAGATAATCCTGACCCAGGGGTGGAACCCAGGTTTCCTACTTTGCAGGCATATTCTTTACTGTCTGAGCCACCATGGAGGCCCTTAGAGATAGTGGACAGAGGTAACTGCATATTAAAGGCCAGGTGTCTCAGATGTGTAGAGAGTGTGTTTCAAGAATCTGTAAACACTGCAGGACCTGAGAAATATATTGTCTGGCCACTGAGAAATATTATTTCATTACATAGGTAATTCTATATTATTATAATTTTTAAAATAACTGTACATGTGTATTCTCTACATTAGGAAGTATTGTATTTTTTCAAATCCTGGAAATATTTTTTATAGCAAACAAGTTAATAACAGTTCATTAATTTATTGCCTTTCATGAGCTATGCACAGTTGTACCAATGATATATGTACTAAAAATAGAATTAAATGTATTAAAATTTATAAAGAAGGTCAATCAGCATGAAATTGATGCCTACTGCCATTCTTTAAAAATTAATCTAGTTTCTTTGTAATTGTGCTTATATAACAAGGGATCATAGAAATCATTTTCAAACCCCCTAAATGCTTGCATTCCCATAAGCTCCGTGGCTAACTAGCACTATAAAATGCCATCTTTAGCGGCCCATTATGTTTCCCTTTACTCGGACTTTTGGAAATACCTGAGTTAAGATTTCTGAAAACTCCATTAAGACTGTAGCTATAAAAGTCTGATAGTGTTTGCCAGAAAATAAATGGAAAGCTAGTAAGTTATACAAGGAAGTTGAAAATCTGTTCCTATTCTGAGCTTAGCAATGCTTTTTGTTCCACTTAAATTGCTGTAACGCCTGGGTAGCTTTAGTTTTTCTCTTCCATTCCTTGCAAACTCCTGTCTATTCACATTCTCCAGGGACTTGATAATCTGAATAAACTTTAGATCCAGTAAAATAGGAGAAAACTCTGCTTCTCTGGTTCATTCTAAAAGTTATATCCTGGCCCTGTAACTTAAGGGGGTAAAGAAAAAACAAAAACCTCATCAAAACTCAAAAACAAGTAATAGTGGATATTTTATTGCATGAAACCATCTTTTTTCTAATGCAGTATAATTTCTTGTTCACTTTCCCATTTTGTGGACAAAGAATCACTTCCATTTTTGTCCTAGGCTTAATTAACTAGTTATTTATTTCCCATTCATATGCCATTGAAATTTAGACTCCTGTGGATGGAAATGTAATCTAGGTTAAAATAGAATCCTAAATCAGACATTTTATTTAGGACAAAACCAGAGGGCATTAATTTATCAAATCCATGGTTCTGTCATGAATAAAAACCCATTATATTTGTTGTTCAGTTGCTAAGTCATGTCCGGCTCTTCAGGAAACCATGGACTGCAGCACATAAGACTCTCCTGTCCTTCACTATCTCCCGGAGTTTGCTCAAACTCATGTTCATTATGTAGATGCCATCCAACCATCTCATCCTTTGTTGCCCCCCTTCTTTTCCTGCCCTTAGTGTTTCTCAGAACCAGGGTCTTTTCCAATGAGTCAGTTCTTCACATCAGGTGGCCAGAGTATTAGAGCATCAGCTTCAGCATCAGTCCTTCCAATGAATATTCAGGGTGATTTCCTTTAGGATTGACTGATTTGATGTCCTTGCTGTCCAAGGGACTCTCAAGAGTCTTCTCCAACACCACAGTTCAAAAGCATCAATTCTTCAGTGCTCAGCTTTCCTTATAGTCCAACTTTCCCATCCATACATGACCACTGGAAAAACCATAGCCTTGACTAGACAAACCTATGTTGGCAAAGTAATGTCTCTGCTTTTTAATATGCTGTCTAGGTTGGTCATAGGAGCAAACGTCTTTTAATTTCATGGCTATGTTATTAAAAGTCTGCAGTGATTTTGGAGTCAAAGAGAATAAAATCTGTCATTGTTTCCACTTTTCCCCCATCTTTTTGCCATGAAGTGATGGGACTGGATCCCATGATCTTAGTTTTTTGAATGTTGAGTTTTAAGCCAGCTTGTTCATTCCCCTCTCTCACCCTCATCAAGAAGAGACACTGATGTATAGAACAGTCTTTTGGACTCTGTGGGAGAGGGAGAGGGCGGGATGATTTGGGAGAATGGCATTGAAACATGTATAATATCATATATGAAACAAGTCAGCAGTCCAGGTTCAATGCATGATACTGGATGCTTGGGGCTGGTGCACTGGGATGACCCAGAGGGATGGTATGGGGAGGGAGGAGGGTTCAGGATGGGGAACACATGTATACCTGTGGTGGATTCATGTTGATATATGGCAAAACCAATACAATATTGTAAAGTTAAAAAATAAAATATAAAAAAAAGAGGCTATTTAGTTTCTTTTCAATTTCTGCCATTAGATTGGTATCATTTGCATATCTGAGGTCATTGATATTTCTCCCAGGAATTTTGATTCAAGCTCAGGATTCATTCAGCCTGGCATTTTGCATGATGTACTCTGCATATAAGTTAAATAAGCAGGGTGACAATATACAGCCTTGACATACTCCTTTCCCGATTTGAAACCAGTTTATTTTTCCGTGTCCAGTTCTAGCTGTTGGTTCTTGATCTGCATACAGGTTTCTCAGGAGGCAGGTAAGATGATCTGATTCTCATTTCTTTAAGAATTTTCCACAGTTTGTTGTGATCCACATAGTCAAAAGCTTTATCGTAGTCAATGAGGCAGAACTAGATGTTTTTCTGGAATTCCCTTGCTTTTCCTGAGATCCAGCTGATTGGATATTGGTAATTTGATCTCTGGTTCCTCTGCCTATTCTAAACACAGCTTGTACATCTAGACATTCTCAGTTCATGTACTGTTGAAGCCTAGCTTGAAGGATTTTGAGCATTACATTCCTAGCATGTGAAATTATGTGGTAGTTTGTGTGGTAATTTGAACATTCTTTGGCATTGCCCTCCGTTGAGATTAGAATGAAAACTGATTTTCTTCAGTAGTGTGGCCACTGATGGGTTTTCCAACTTTGCTGGCATGTTGAGTGCAGTACTTTAACTACATTATCTTTTAGGATTTGAAGTAGCTCAGCTAGAATTCCATCATCTCCAATAGCTTGTTTAGCGATAATGCCTCCTAAGGCCTGCTTGACTTAACACTCTGGGATATCTGGCTCCAGGTGAGATAACATCATAATGGTTATCTGGGTCATGAAGGTCTTTTTTGTATAGCTCTTCTGTGTATTCTTGCCCTCTCTTCTTAATCTCTTCTGCTTCTGTTACGTCCTTGCCTTCTCTGCCCTTTATTGTGCCTATCCTTGCATGAAATACTCCCTTGATATCTCCAATTTTCTTGAAGAGAGCTCTAGTCTTTCCCATTCTGTTGTTTTCCTCTATGTGTTGTTCACAAGAAAAGGCTTTCTTATCTCTCCTGCTATTCTCTGGAACTCTTCATTCAGTTGGGTGTATCTTTCCTTTTCTCCTTTGCCTTTCTCGTCTGTTCTTTTTTCAGCTATTTTTAAGGCTTCCTCAGACAACCATTCTGCCTTTTTTGCATTTCTTTTTCTTGGGGATGGTTTTGATCACCACCTCCTGTACAATGTCACGAACTTCCATCCATAGTTCTTCAGGCAGTCTGTTCATCAGATCTAATTCCTTGAATCTGTCACTTCCACTGTATAATTGTAAGGGATTTGATTTAAGTCATACCTGAATGGTCTAGTGGTTTTCCCTACTTTCTTCAACTTAAGTCAGTATTTGGCAATAAAGAATTCTGATCTGAGCCACAGTCTGCTCCTGGTCTAGTGTTTGCTGACTGTATAGAGCTTATCCATCTTCAGCTGCAAAGAATATAATCAATCTGATTTAGGTACTGACCATCTGGTGATGTCCATGTGTAGGGTCATTCCTTGTGTTGTTGGAAGAGAGTGTTTGCTATGACCCATGCATTCTCTTGGCAAAACTCTGTTAGCCTTTGCCCTGCTTCATTTTGTACTCCAAGGCAGAACTTTCATGATACTCCAGGTATCTCTTGGCTTCCTACTTTTACATTCTAGTTCCCTATGATAGAAAAGACATCTTCTTTTTGGGGGGATTCATTCTAGAAGGTCTTGTAGGTCCTCATAGAATTGTTCTATTTCAGCTTCTTTGACGTTAGTAGTTGGGACATAGACTTGTGATATTAAACAGTTTGCCTTGGAAATGAACAGAGATCATTCTGTCGTGTTTGAGATTGTACCCAAGTACTGAATTTCAGATTCTTTCTTTGACTATGAGTGCTACTCCATTTTCTCTAAGGGATTCTTGCTCACAGTAGTAGATACAATGGTCATCTGAGTTAAATTCACCCATTCCCATTCCTTTTATTTCACTGATTCCTAACATGTCAATGTTTAGTCTTGCCATTTCCTGCTTGACCAAGTCCAATTTACTTTGATTCGTAGGCCTAACATTCCAGGTTTCTATGCAATATTTTTCTTTACAGCATCAGACTTTACTTTCACCCTATATACATCCACATCTTTAACTTCACTAAATCAATGTATAATTGCTTTTACTTGAATATCTTTCCAGCTGACTTCATACATCAAATATTTACCATGCTCTTAAAATGAACTAGGCATTATTCTTTACCAGCTCTAGTTATTAGAGTATTGGAACCTACCAGGGAGAGAATGCAAACAATTTATAAGTAAATGAGAAAACATTAAATATAGTGTTATGAATAAACCAAAGCAGCTTTATCAGTGAGTTGGAAACTATTAATCATGAGGGGTAGTTTATTTTAGACAACATGTGAAATGATTTTGACAGTTTAAAATTTAGAGTAATATCACTCATACATATATAGAATGTCTGTTCTCAGTCGCTCACTTGTGTCTGACTCTTTGTGACACCATGGACCGTAATGAAGCCCACCGGGCTCCTCTGTCCATGGGATTTCCCAGGCAAGAATACTGGAGTGGGTTGCTATTTCCTCCTCTAAGGGATCTTCCCGATCCAGGGATCAAACCTATGTCTCCTGTGTCTTCTGCATTGCAGATGGATTCTTTACCACTTAAGCCATCAGGGAATCAACTGTGTAATAGTTTCCAAATTTTCATATTAATGTTTCATTCATAAGCATTATTTCAGTTTTTAACATCTCAAGTTATTTTGCAAATTCCTCTGATGATTTCTCCACCTTAATTTTACATTCTAATACACAATGAACAAAAGCATAATAATATAAAATATACAAACCATTAATTTAAAGATATATAATTATATATTCATATTCTGAATATCTACTTTATTTGTTGTACCTATGAATTTAATTATTTACATTAATATTTTCTGTTTTCACTGTTTATGTTCTCATGTTTTTCATTTAGTATACCTTTTGATTATATATGGATTTTGAAAAAACTTTCATATAACTTATAATATTTAAAATATGCAGTTTATTTTTCACTAATGCCATTTGCTACACTACTGTATCTAAAATTGATATATAACTATCATTGGACTCAGTTTAAAAAGATTTCATGATTTATATTTAAAGTATTATTTTTCATGTGCTTGGGAATAAGTTGCTGCTGTGTTTAAAAAAGCATGCTTTCCTTATTTACTGAAGTTTAGAAAATACAGACATGCAACAAAGCAAAGAAAGATCTATCAGTTCCTCAACCAGTTACCATTACTTTTAAATACTGTTGTATTTCCCTCACCTGTTTGGTGATCCTTCAAATTTTGATTAATAAAATATTTGTTTAAAATAAAATTTGTTTTTTCTAAAGCACTCAAGCTGTTTAAAAACTTCCTGAGGTTGTAAACTGTGTTTTGGAGTTACAGCTTTGGAAATAATCCCAAATGACCCCAAAGGTATGAGTTAATGAGACTTGAAAGTATTCATCCAAACTGCTGTTTATGTATCAATAGTCGTGTGTGTGTGTGGTTAGTCCTCAGTCATGTCCAGCTGTTTGCGACCCCATGGACTGTAGCCCACCAGGCTCCTCTGTCCATGGTGGGGATTCTCCAGGCAAGAATACTGGAATAGGTTGCCATGCCCTCCTCCAGGGGATCTTCCCAACCCAGGGATAGAGCTTAGGTATCCTGTGCTGCAGGTGGATTCTTTACCATCTGAGCCACCAGGGAAGCCCCATTAATAGCTATAATCTACTGCAAAACACATTTTTATCTTTTATATGTAATATATGACTTGAAATTTTTTCATCATGTAACTTAATAATAATATTATCTAAAAGATTGATATTTAAAGTGGTTTATATATTTTTGCTTATCCAAATAGGTTGGGAATTTATGATCATTTACTCTTAACAATTCTGAAAATTTTGAATGATTATGTTATTTTGCTAATTTTTAATTTTTAAAAAAATTGTATTGCAATTAATAAAGGCATGCTAGAACTTATTCTTTGTTTTTATTGTGGCCATTTACAGCAGGAAAAATGAATCAAGCATCTGTTATGTGCCCAACATTCATCTCAATAGTGCAAAAAGCTAATAAATCAGAAAAAGACAGCACTCAATTCTGCTGTATCAAGTGTGGATAGTTGGGATAAGAGAATGGACCTAATGAGATCCTTCACAAACATTCTTTTGTTAAAAAGAAAAAAAAAAGAACAGCAAAAAAATGCTAAAAGTGTGTGTATATGTGTCATAAATACAATTTCAGTTATTTACAAAGAAAGCAGAGAACAAATATAAGAGAAGCGTGAAGGAGACAAAGAAATGCTGATACAAAGGAACCATAGAAGGTGGAAAATACTAAAAGAAAATCATCAGTGTGTGAAAAGAATGAAACATTTCATTTCTGCAAATTCCAATATATGTTCCAGCATGATTTGCTCAAAACCTAAAGTGAGTTCAGTTGCCTACATTACATTACCTTTCATTGCAGCTCTGGCCTGCCAGCCTGCTGGAACAGTAGCGTTCAGTTCTGCATGCCCCCCTTTAGTGTCACCTAAGTAAAAATGAATGTGAATGGTTAGTGTGACTCAGAGAAGGTAGGCTCTAGATTAAATAATGTATGAAGCACCATTAAAACAAGATGAATATTTAGTCTAAAAAAATTGTTAAATGGAACACAGATTCTCTGAAATCTAAATGTCTCTTCTTCCAATGAAAACAAATCTGTTATTATTGTTCTTATTATAATAATTATTTTCTAAAGGCAGAATTGTGTTCTTTACAGAATATTATGTTTCCTTTTGCAAAGAATGTGTGACTTTCAATGAATAGAAGGAATCCCACAGACTTATTCTCAGGGAGTCTGATGCAAATAATCACAGAAAATCATGTTGAATGAGATCTCTGGATCCCTCTGTAGTTTTGGGGAAATTATTTTTGAATGTTTAAATTTCCTTCAGGGAGACTCTAAAAAGAAGAGTAATAGCTATGGAAAGAATTAGCTAAAAGTTTAACAGTAAGAAGAAGAGGGAAGAGGGGTCAAGGAGGACATGAAGAATAGCAACTATACCATTATTGTATTAAAACAGAAAATAATTATCTTTAATCAAAATATTGTGAGAGGTTGAAGAAATATGTGTGCCCTTCAGTAGATTCAAATTGAAGGGCTAAGCCTAAACATAAGCTGCATTTTCATCATTAGTTCAGAAACACCACATCAAGATAAGGTAACAAAAGCCCTGGAAGGATATTGATTTAGACCCTACAAGTTAATTTAAAGATAAGATGGATAGGAAAAAAAGAGCTTGAAAAAATAGGATAAACCAGAGAAATTGTGGCTTGGCCTTTATTTGTCCTTTCTGGACTTAAAACTGTAGAGCATTAAATATATACACACATATGTGTGTATATATATATATATATATAATATCACAATAAGCATGATTTATCTCTTTAAATTGTATATATATAATAAATGTAAACATGCAAATAACCCACACATATTGGGCATGCAGTGTGGGTCATTTTAAAGCCTCTTGGCTAAATTAGTCCATATTTTAGAGAGGAAGGAATATCTTTGTTTACAAACTTTATTTTCTTTAATATTAATGCCAAATGTTTATAAAAGGACTTAAGCAGTAATTTTAAATTATATGTTAGTCAATACTTGAAAGATGAAAATCCTATTTAGAAAATTATCCACTTATAGGGCCCCTCAGAAGTAGTTTGTCAGATGAATGTAAAAATGTATCATATTTCTCTACTAACCATAATTATTTTCAACTAAGAAGTTTAAGGTACTTAATGTGTTTGGAAGTTAGAGGGGATTTATTTCAAAAAGGTATCAGAAGAGAAAGTGTGGTTTTAGCTGAATCTGGGAAGAAAATCTTAGAAGACGATGAATAGTGTTTCAGGAATAGTTGTTGTTCAGTCACTAAGTCATGTCTGAATCTTTGTGTCTCCAAGAACTGCTTCTGTCCTCCACTGTCTCCCGGAATTTGCTCAAAATCATGTCCGTTGAATCAGTGATGCTATCTAATCATTTCATCTTCTGCTGCCCCCTTATTCTGCTTACATTCTTTCCCAGCATCAAGGTCTTTTCCAATGAGTCAGCTCTTGGCATCAGGTGGCCATAGTATTGGAACTTAAGGTTCAGCATCAGTCCTTCCAATGAATATTCAGGGTTGATTTCCTTTGGATTGACTTGTTTGATCTCCTTGCAGTCCAACGGACTTTCAAGTCAACGGACTTTCAAGAGTCTTCTCCAGCATCACAGTTTAAAAGCATCAATTCTTTGGCTCTCAGCCTTCTTAAATGGCAACAGTGTTCTTGCCTGGAGAATCCCAGGGACAGGGGAGCCTGGTGGGCTGCCATCTATGGGGTCGCACAGAGTCGGACACAACTGAAGTGACTTAGCAGCAGCCTTCTTTATGGTCCAACTCTCACATCTGTACCTGACTACTGGGAAAACCATATCTTTGGCTATATGCACCTTTGTCAGTAAAGTGGTGTCTCTGCTTTTTAATATGCTATCTAGGTTTGTTACAGCTTTTCTTCCAAGGAGCAAGTATCTTAATTTCATGGCTGCAGTTACCTTCTGCAGTGATTTTCAAGCCCAGGATAATAAACTCTGTCACAGAGAAACCAATGCAAACATACAAGGGTGAGGGGAGGCAGACATTTAGGAAAACAATTAACAAGGCCAAAGTCCAGGGTGTACAAGATTGAATAAAAGGTGCTGAGTTTGGAAAAGTATGCTGCGGCTTAAAAAGAGAAAACTCAATATGCAAGTGTCAAGGAGATAAACCTTATTCCATAGTTGTTGGGTGATCACTAAGGGAATAAAGGCATCTGTTTTGAACTGACACTCTTTCTAGTTTTGTTGGGTATGTACCTGAAAGGTACAGGACTAGAAAATGTGACCTCAGTTCGGAGGTCTCTCTTTGACCTCGTGTAAAAATGATAGACTATAATGAGACTGACTCAAAAAAGATGATAAAACTAAATGAATTAGAAAAATATTTATTTAATATTCAGACACACTGGGTCTTAGTTGAAGCACATAGGATCTTGGATCTTTGTTGTGGCTTTTAAGATCTTTCGTTGCAGCAAGCACACTGGTCGTTGCTGCCTGTGGAATCTAGTTCCCTGAGCAGGGATGGAATCTGAGCGCCCTGCATTGGAAGAGTGGACGGAGTCTTAGGCACTGGGCCACCAGGGAAGTGCCGAGATGCATTTTGACATAATTAAAGGTACAGCTGAAAATATTTAAGAGATGATATATGTGAGGATAGCAAATAGATTTTCTCACAGACACTGAGACAGCTTAGCGTTCAGGGTGTTTATATGGGATCCTGATGGTATTAATACCTTAGAAAGGAGAAGGAAGGAGGACGGGCAGAGAGAGACATCCAGCTGTGAAATAGTCCAAACTGTCTTAACAGACCCAAGGGAGATCCTGAGGCTGAAGTTCCTGTTCAAAGATGTCCTGCTTTGGGCTAAAAAGGAGTTGTTTCTATACTCCCTACACAATTAATCCTTGAATGTTGGCCCACACTCCCAATGGCATGACTTTCGCTGAAGCCAGCACACTGAAGTCAAGGAAACCCCTGAATATGTGTGTGTGTGCTCAGGCATATCCTGCTCTTTGTGACTGCATGGACTGTAGCCCACCAAGCTCCTCTGTCCATGGAATTCTCCAGGCAAGAATACTGAATTTAACCCAATACTTGTAGGTAAATATTATAGGCCGCATCTCTGCATATACCAGTTAATTTGTTAAATAAATCTCAGTTGTATAAATAAGTGTATTTAGTAATATATGGTCAAGGAAAGTTACTAAAACTGAAATGCATCTTGTTTACTAGAAGTAAAAAAGCTGAATACACACTGTATCTGAGAAGGAGTCAGTAACTTTTTCCTTATTAAAAAATAACAGGTTAGTTTCCATGAATAGTGACATTATTGGAAGTTTTCCAAATAAATGTTAATCTAAAATCATAAAATAATAAAACATGTCCTACATTAAGAAATTAAATAAAATGAACAAAATTTCTTTCACCCCTAAAAATAACTGTAGTTCATAGGAGATTTTAATGCCATAGAACCATCTTCAAAAGCTTCATGCAGAAAGTGGTCATTTTTTAGTGCTTTGTCATGACATTTCATGAGATTTGGCATGATATCTTATAATAACTTCATTTTGCTCACAAGAAAAAGAAATGAGGCTACTGCACAGGAAGAATTTGCAGTAAATCTTGAAAGAACTCAGTAGCTTGGCATTTATTGCCCATAGCTTCCTTTTGATTTAGCGGGTCTGCCCTTCAATATTTCTTTTCCCCAAATACTTGCCCAACTCTGTTTTTAAAACAGTTTATACTGGTGGCACATTTTACAGCCTTTGGCAGTTTGTGGCATATGTTATTGTGTCAGGATGGTCCACTCCAGTATATTTAGAGAAACTTCTGGACATCTTTGGTAGAACTCAATTATTTTAAGAGTTTGTATCTCCAAGAAAGAAGCTCATGGTGCCATTTAGTGTTAATCCATGAAGGGTGTTTTTCTTTAAGTGTTGCTATGTATTTTACTTTCAGTTTGAAGGAGAACGATATCTAGAAGTGGACTTGGAATTTCTGGGTTTTATTTTTTAATTTATTGGAAGTTCGAATGCTGAACTAGAAAGATAGGCGTTATAAAAGCAAAACATCCAGTAATTTTTATCATATCCTTGAATTTAAACATTGATGATAGAGTGTAATATTAACTAACGCTTAGACTTATTTTTGAGTGTTGCTATTTTCTATTTGAATATACATATTTCCTCTGAATTTCTAATTCCCCACTGAAGTTTTGATGTTCATTAACAGGAGATGGCTTATAACAATTCAGGATTTTCCATTAAATTCTATTGGAAATTTTCCTAGTAATAAAAGGTGATTTGACTTAAATGAAATAGTATTAATATTTCAGACTTTAAAATAGAAATTGATTAAAAGATGGCAGTTCCAAGATCTTATCACTAAAAAGCTCTCTTTGAATTATTGAGAACCATTTGTAAATGTGCATCAGAAGTTTTCTTTCTTACAGTTAAATTCATGTGTTCTAAAATAAAGTTTCTTTATTAATAGAGTTACATATAAAATCTAAGTGGAAAAAGTACCCTCTACAACTATACAGTAACTGTTCCTCACTACAAAGTATATCAAATATGTTTGATTTTTTCATGGTAAATAAGAATTTCAGAATTACACAGAATGGGATTAATTTATATCTGGTTTGCCTTTTTTGAAACTTTGCTAATAGTAACTCAGTAAGTAGTTATATTTAAAATGTCCCCCAAAGAGTTTAAAATATGAATGGAACTTATCTAAAATGACTAAAAAAGATGGGGAGGATTGCTTTATTCTATTATTATGATTGATTTTATACGCTATGATTACATACATGCTAAGTAGCTTCAGTCGTGTCCAGCTCTTTGTGACCCCAAGGACTGTAGCCCATCAGTCTTCTCTGTCCATGGGATTCTTGTCTGTGAGGCAAGAATACTGGAGTGAGTTGCCATTTTTCCTCCAGGGGCTCTTCCTAACCTCGGGATCGAACCCGTGTCTCTTGCATCTTCTGCATTGGTAGGCAGGCTGTTTACCACTAGCATGACCTGAAAAGCCCATTGGGTGATTATGTCTATATAAGCCTCTTGTTTCTACATGTGATTTTTATACCATTTGGTTTGGTTGATGTGTAAATTGAAGAAAACGATGCAGATAATAGTATGAAACAAAATTTACTTAATTTTGTGATTCCATTTCTTAAGACCCATGCAATACCTAGCTGATGTTGTGGAAATCCCCTAGCCCTAAACAGAAAAAGCCAAACATACTTTAAGTGTACAATCCAACAATTGTGCTCCTTGGTATTTCCCCCCCCCCCAAATTTGAAAAGTTATATCCATATTTAAAACCTGCACATGGATATTTATGGCAGCTTCATTCATACTTGCCAAAATTTGGAAGCAACCAAGATGTCCTTTGGGCTTCCCTGATAAGTCGGTAAAGAATCTGCCTGCAATGCAGGAGACCCCAGTTCGATTCCTGGGTTGAGAATATCTCTGGAGAAGGGATAGGCTACCCACTGTGGGGAGCGAGCTCCGCCCGTGGCAAAGGTCATGAGGAAGGAGGCTTGACATACGCAAAGGCGGGATCAAGCCTCAGGAGTCTCCCTGGAAATTCTCGAGCAATCTACCCCCAAAACCAGAGTCTGCCTACTTTCTGCTTTGTGCTTTCACCTACACCTCTGACTTTACGGGGGGGCTGTCCCCCACTACCTCTCTGAAAAAAGAGTTAGCTTACAGCTCCAGTTAATAATTCCTGGGTGTGACAGTGTTTCAACCTACAAACTCCCTTGGAAGTCCTCTAGCCTGCCTGAATAGGTTTTTCCGGCCACATGTGATTGCTCAGAGCCTCCAAACTGTGAGAGGCATGAGATGTTCTAAACTGTCTAAATACAGATTCCTTTGAGCAGTTAAAAGATTGATTAGAAATTGTATTGGTGAAGGGATTCTCACTTGTTGGGCCAATGTTTGCTGCTAAGTCTCCATATCCCTTACCTGCTGTGTCCCTGGCAGTGTATTGATTAATATAATTGGTGTAAGTAGTAGCTTTAATGTTTGTAACCTGGGACCCTTGAATTAATTCTTTTTCTTCTTTATAGCCCACCACACCTTTGCTCTGTAGGAATGCAACTTTATCTAATGCTTTTTGGAGGCCGGCGCCTGACTTTAGAATAATCACCTTTAGAGGAAAAGGCCTCCGGGCCAGAAGATGATGCAAATCACCTAAACTTTTGCATATGATAAGTTTGCAGGAAGAAAGCCTGGCTTGCTGCTTGACTCTACCCCTTCCCCCATTATCCTCTATGCATAACTTAAGGTATAAAAACTACTTTGGAAAATAAAGTGCGGGCCTTGTTCACCGAAACTTGGTCTCACCATGTCGTTCTTTCTCTTACCTTCTGGCTGAATTATTCAGCCTCTTTTCTCCACTGAATTTCTTCACTGAGCTATCCTCATTCTATTACTCTTTATATCCTTAATTAACGTTTAATTAAGCAGTTGTTTCCTGATCCTCGCCGACGCCGTCCCCGCTTCGAATTCCCTGGATCAGCCGGGGCTGGTCCCCGGCAAGTGGCGCCCGAACAGGCTGATTCGAAGGTAGGTACCTCAGAAAAAGTGTTGAGAAAGTGTTGAATTGAAAAAGTGTTGAGAAAGTGTTGAATTTATGGGACGGATAGGCCCCCACCCAGGGTGCCGCGGACCCCCCTGTAGGACAGACAGGGCGAGTAGTGGTGGGAAGTGTTAAAGGGGTTTGAGAGAAAACCCGGTTTTTATTGAAAGTGTCAAAGGGGTTTGAGAGAAAACCCGGTTTCTAGAGTTAAAAGGCCAAAGAAAAGCCTGATCTTTTAAAAGCTAAAAGCTTTATCTTCTATTATACTTAATTTTCTGACATGGGTAACACTGAAACTAAGAATGGCAACTCTTTATACAAGTAATCTTGAAACTGTTAAAGAGGCTACTGTTAATTTAGATACTTGGGTGAAGGTAAAAAACAACTAAAAACGTATCCTATAAATATGATTAAAAATGTTCTGGACCCTCGTCATGAGGCCGTGGGATAGCCTATGGGAGAGGCTATAGCGGTGGATGGTAGTGGGTCTCCACCTTCTGCGCAGATCATATTTTCTGCCATTGACGAAGAAAAGGAGGGAGACTGTGCTCTACCTCCGGAGGAAGGAGAGGGCTTACAGGACGCTGCGGCCGGGCGCCCTGGAGAGCCCCCTCCCCCTCTACACAAACCTTTAAAATTTATCCAACAATTTCTGATTTAAGGCGACTACTCCACCTCCGCTTGCACCTCCCAGGGCCTAAAAATTCCCCAGTTTACATCCAAAGTCTCCCAGAGCATTGCCTAAAGCTGAAAAAGATAAAAAAGATTTCTTTTAAACACAGGAGCTTTTAAAAAATACACAATATACAGAGCCTGCTCCTTGCAGAAAACCCCCTCAGGGGGGCCTCACCCAAGCGAAAAAAGAAAAACAAAAAAGAAAAACAAAAGTGAAAAAGAAAAAAGGAAAGAAAATAGAGAAAGATCTAAAGAGAGAAAAAGCTAAAGAGTGAAAAGGAGAGAGGAACAGAGAAGGAAGGAATCAGGGAACGCAGCAAGATTGAGAAAGGAAGAAAGCAAGTTAGAAAAAGAGATACAGAGAGAAAGAGAGGGAGGAGGAAAAAAAAAAGAGAGAAAGAGGGTAAAGGGAAAGAAACGAAGGAAAGAGAAGGGTAGCGATAAAGGAAGGGGGAGAGAAAAGTGAGAAAAGCAGGAAGAGAGGAAGAGAGAGAGAGACTGTAAGAGACGCTGTGACCAGGTGCCCTGGCGAGCTCCCTCCCCCTCTGCGCAAACTTAAAAAAAAAAAAAAAAAAACTTATCCACCACTTTCTGATTTAAGGCCATTGCTGCCGCCTCCGTTTGCGCCTTCCAGGGCCCAAGAGTTCCCCACTTTGCCCCCAAAGCCTCTCAAAGTGTTGTCTAAGCCTGAGGAAGATAAAAAGTTTTTTGAACAGTGGAGATTTTAAAACAGACTGCGTGCACAATATGCAGAGCGCGCTTTTTGGAGAAAACCCCCTCAGGGGGGGTCTCACCCAGGCTAAGAAAAAAGCGGACCGGTAAGGGGATTTAGCAACAATTTTAACCCCTGACTTGCGGTTGCTCCGATTCCAATGGGAGTGGCTGGCCCCCTGCCTGAGGGCATTGTAGGACTTGTGCTAGGGTATAGCTCGCTTTCTTTTCAAGGAATTTGGGTGGTGTATGGTGTAGTAGATTCTGATTATATTGGAGAAATTATAGTTTTGATCTCGCCGCTTACCAAAACTGTGCAAATTAATAAAGGTCAAAGAATAACACAGTTTTTGCTTTTACCTTATCAGGCAGGAAAAAACTTGACTTCTCAAGCTAAGAGCCACAGAGCGTTTAGATCTAGTGATCCAGCCTTTTGGGTGCAGGAAATTACAGCTCCAAGGCCTTTAAAAGATCTTTTAATTCAAGAAAATAAAATGTCAGGGCTATTAGACACAGGAACAGACGTCTCTTAACATTGCTGGGAAAGACTGACCCAGCTCCTGGCCAACACATACTACTGAAAATGAGTTGAGATTAGAGAAAGTGATATGCGGGTTGGGAATGCTGTAGAGAAAAAGGTGAGGGAGAGTTTAAAACCTTGAAGAGTAGTGAGTTTCCTGTTGTTGGAAGTATTCAAGCAAAGATTAGATGGTTGCTTGTCATCTAAAAAGCTATAGATCAGATTTAGGTTACAAAACGATAACTGGAGAAGCTTATAAACTTGTTGTGCAACACCTGTTTACTTGCTTCTCATATTTAGGTCGGCCAAAAGTTTTAAAAAACTGATAATGCCCCTTTGAAGCTGCAGAGAGATTGTTTACTAACTTTAAATGGTTTCCAAAAATTATTAGGGGACATTAATTGGATATGCCCACATTTAAAACTGACTACTGCAGATTTAAAGCCTTTGTTTAATTGCTTAAAAAGCGACCCTAATTCCAGTTCTAAGTTGACTAGTGAGACAGAGTTGGCTCTTGTTAAAGTAGATGAGACTTTAAATGATCAGTTAATTAGGATTAATACTACCAAAAGATGAGATTAAATTATTCTTGCCATAAAACATACACCTACAGGGTGCTTGTGACAAAAAGGCCCATTGGTTCCATCTACCAGTGACCCCAAGAAATATAGTTTTATCTTATCCCCGCTTGGTGGCACAATTAATTATAAAAGGAGGAAAAAAGAAGTGTGGAACTTTTTAGAAAAGAAGTAGCAAATATAATAATTTCACTCAATAAGGATCAACTGCAAGTCTTTTACAAAATAGTGATGATTGTCAAGTTGCCCTGATAGATTTCAGGGGTCAAATTTTGTTTCATTTGCCCTCAAGCCCCCACAGTAGTTAAAAGTTCAAAAATGTTAGATTGGCAGTTTGAGGATACCTGTGGAACTTTCCAACTGTATGTAGTTCCTACGCTCCCCTTTACCCTATGGGGGAGGGACGTGCTGTCTCAAATAGGAGATATTCAGAGAAGGGTTTTCTCAATTTCTTAGTTATCAACAGGTGGTACAATTAACAATACTTTATATATTGTTATAAATACGTAATATAAATATATTTGCCTAACTACAGTTTGCCTAATTAGGTATGGGTATAAATAAAACATAATAAAGGTATGCCTAATTCTATTTATAGATCTATACTTACTTAATTTGTATATAAATCAATATATGTATTATATATATACTGTATAATTAAATGTATATTGCAGTAATATAATGTGTGTGGCTGATATTAATTGGTATGGATTGATGTGCTGTGATATATGTTCTGTATGCTGTATAATTATATATGTGTGACATGTATTATTACAGTACATTGGTTTGTGTTGGTTGGTATTGGCTGTGTGCATGTTGTATTGCTGTAATATATATGAATTAATATGTTAATTATAAGATTAATTCAAGTATATTGATTTATATATATTGTATGTCAATAAGTTTATACTTGTTGCCATATATAAATACATTTTACATTTAGGTATATCTGTATACCAAAATGAGATAAGGAGGTTATACATTTATTATTTAAATTTATAGAGACCTAAACTAAACATTAGACCTAAATTAACATATCTCTAAATTTATGTTGTTAAAATGTAAATTTTAAAAAATTTTAAAAATTAAATTGACAACTGCTTGATAATTCCTTTGCAATAAAACCCCCATAGGTGTAATTGGGGTGGCCAGACAAAAAATTGGTTTTATAGCAAAACAGCCCCCTAGAGTGGGTCCATCTTCCTGCTCAAACTAAAAATGTAGTGGCTTCTTATCCGGGATTGATAGCTACTTTGATATTAAAGGAAAAAAGTGGAGCATTAAATTATTTGGTAAAGAGCCATCAGAAATTGTAATTCCATATAATAAAGAACAACTTGATGCTCTTCTAATGTTTGAAAATTGGCAGATTGCTATAGGAAACTATTTTGGTCAGAATTTTTGCATCATTTACCCTCGCATGTTTTGCTGAATTTTATATCCAGACATCCAGTTATTTTTCCTGTCAGATGTAAACAATCTCCTAGTCCAAATGCTCAGATAGCCTTTACTGACGGGTCAGCAAATGGTAAAGCCTCCATAGTTACTAAAAATCACCAAAAAGTTTTAGAAACACAGAAAACTTCAGCTTAAAGCGCTGAAATAACAACAGTCATAAAGGCTTTTGCTATGTTTGCAGATGAGGAATTTAACCTTTATTCTGATTCTCAGTATATTGTCAGGTTGTTTCCACACATTGAAACTGCGGTTTTGCCTGAAAGTAAAACTACCATATTTCATTTGTTAAGTAAATTACAGCAACAAATTTGGAAGACAAATAAAATATTTTTCATTGGACACATTCGGGCTCATTCCGGATTGCCCGGCCTTTAAAATGCCTTTAATGATTTGGCTAACTTGTTAACCAGAAATACAGTGGCTTCTGTGATTGAGGAGGCCAGAGCCTCTCACTCACTTCATCAATACGCTACTGCTTTAAGATATCAATTCCAAATTCCCAGAGAGACTGCTCGAGAAATTGTGCGTTCTTGCTTATATTGCCCCACTGTTTATAATAGTCTACCTATGGGAGTTAATCCTCGCGGTCTCAAACCTAACGTACTCTGGCAAATGGATCTAACTCATGTCTCTTCATTTGGAAAACTGTCCTTTGTTCTTTAACTGTAGACACCTTTTCTCATGTTATTATTGCAACTGCTCGTACAGGGGAAGCAGTTAAAGATGTAATACAACATCTCTTTACTTGTTTTTCATATTTGGGCCTACCAAAAGCTTTGAAAACTGACAATGCTCCTGCTTATACTTCTAAGTCTTTTCAGGAATTTTGTATAAAGTTTCAAATTAAACATAATACAGGCATCTCTTATAATCCCCAGGGACAGGCCATTGTTGAAAGAGTGCATCAAACATTAAAAATCCAAATTCAAAAACTAAAAGAAGGGGAGTTTAAGTATAGTTCTCCCCATCAAATCTTGCAACATGCTCTTTTTGTAATAAATATTCTAAATACTGATCTGGCTGGAACTACTGCAATGCTTCATCATTGACCTGGAGCAATTAAATGGAAAACCGTTAGTCAAATGGAAGGACCTCCTCTCAGGACAATGGAAGGGTCCTGACCCATTATTAACTAGCGGTCGAGGATGTGCTTGTATTTTTCCACAGGATGCAGATTCTCCAATTTAGATCCAGGACAGGTTGATTCGCCATGTTGCAGACCCCCAGACATCCAGTTCCCCCATTGCTTCGATCACAAAAGAGGAGCCCGCCTGAAGGGGAGGCAAGATAAACATCGAGATCCCGGCGGGACCGACGGGGCTGCTGCAGCGCGAACTCCAACCAGAAAATAATTCTACTTACTCTGTTTTGGCTTGTCTACCCTCTCCTTATGTTTTTCTCTTTACCAATGATTCTGGAAAACTTAATGTACATGTGACTTTCACTGGTGGACCCAATGTAGTGACTTGTGAACAATGCATGCTCTCATCTTGTTTAAACCCTCAATATAATGTTTGCTCCTTTGTAGTGTTACAACGTCCACCTTATCTTATGATGTAACCACTTATTGATATGTTAACTATAGTCTTGCTATGTTACAACAACTACAAGATTTAATGTGATCACGACGATTTGTGGGCTTTACTTATTTTAGGAATATCAACTTTAATAGCAGCAATTACTTCTGTTACTGCGGCAGCAATATCATTGACTCAACAAGTGCATACTGCCCAATATGTTAATGCTATGTCTAAAAATGTCTCTTTAACTCTAGCAACACAGGAGGTTATAGATAGAAAATTGGAGATGAGAGTAGACGCCTTAGAAGAGGCAATAATGCATATTGGGACTGAGTTACAGGCTTTAAAAGTGAAAATGGCTCTGTCTTGCCACGCTGATTACCGGTGGATATGCGTGACATCTTTAAAGGTAAACGAGACAGATTATGAATGGGAAAAAATCAAAAATCGTATCTCAGGTGTTTGGAACAGCTCTGACATTGGCCTGGACTTAGGGAAATTTCATAATCAAATACAGACCCTGGAACACTGTCGACTGGATTTTACCACCGCTGGAGCAGCTAATGACTTATTTCACACCTTCTCTAACTTTACTTCTGGAAAAAACATTCTGTCTAATATCTTTAGTTCTAATTTTGCTTCTCATAATCATCCTTCCTTGTATTGTCAGGATTCTTCGGCAGAACATTCAAAAGCTCGCGACTGAGCTGCCTCTGGCTGTTTTAAGAAATAAAAAAGGGGGAGATGTGGGGAGCGAGCTCCGCCCGTGGCAAAGGTCATGAGGAAGGAGGCTTGACATACGCAAAGGCGGGATCAAGCCTCAGGAGTCTCCCTGGAAATTCTCGAGCAATCTACCCCCAAAACCAGAGTCTGCCTACTTTCTGCTTTGTGCTTTCACCTACACCTCTGACTTTACGGGGGGGCTGTCCCCCACTACCTCTCTGAAAAAAGAGTTAGCTTACAGCTCCAGTTAATAATTCCTGGGTGTGACAGTGTTTCAACCTACAAACTCCCTTGGAAGTCCTCTAGCCTGCCTGAATAGGTTTTTCCGGCCACATGTGATTGCTCAGAGCCTCCAAACTGTGAGAGGCATGAGATGTTCTAAACTGTCTAAATACAGATTCCTTTGAGCAGTTAAAAGATTGATTAGAAATTGTATTGGTGAAGGGATTCTCACTTGTTGGGCCAATGTTTGCTGCTAAGTCTCCATATCCCTTACCTGCTGTGTCCCTGGCAGTGTATTGATTAATATAATTGGTGTAAGTAGTAGCTTTAATGTTTGTAACCTGGGACCCTTGAATTAATTCTTTTTCTTCTTTATAGCCCACCACACCTTTGCTCTGTAGGAATGCAACTTTATCTAATGCTTTTTGGAGGCTGGCGCCTGACTTTAGAATAATCACCTTTAGAGGAAAAGGCCTCCGGGCCAGAAGATGATGCAAATCACCTAAACTTTTGCATATGATAAGTTTGCAGGAAGAAAGCCTGGCTTGCTGCTTGACTCTACCCCTTCCCCCATTATCCTCTATGCATAACTTAAGGTATAAAAACTACTTTGGAAAATAAAGTGCGGGCCTTGTTCACCGAAACTTGGTCTCACCATGTCGTTCTTTCTCTTACCTTCTGGCTGAATTATTCAGCCTCTTTTCTCCACTGAATTTCTTCACTGAGCTATCCTCATTCTATTACTCTTTATATCCTTAATTAACGTTTAATTAAGCAGTTGTTTCCTGATCCTCGCCGACGCCGTCCCCGCTTCGAATTCCCTGGATCAGCCGGGGCTGGTCCCCGGCAACCCACTCCAGTATTCTTGGACTTCCCTTGTAGTTCAGCTGGTAAAGAATCTGCCTGCAATGCAGGAGGCCTGGGTTTGACCCCTGGGTTGGGAAAAGCATCTGGCAAAGGAAATGGCTATCCACTCCAGTATTCTGTCCTGAAGAATTCCATAGACTGTATAGTCCATGGGATTGCAAATAGTCAGACGTGACTGAGCAACTTTCACTTCACTTCAAGATGTCCTTCAGAATATGTTAAGAGAAATAAAGTGTGATACATACAAACAACAAAATGCTCTGCAGCACTAAAAAGAAATGAGCTACCAAGCCATGAAAACAGATGAAGGAAACTTAATCTCACATTGCTGAGTTAAGGAAGCAAACCTGAAAGGGTACATACTGTATGATTCCAACTGCCTGACATTCTGCAAAAGGCAAAACTATCGAGTCAGTTAAAAGAACAGTGATTGCCATGATTGTGAGAAGAAAGGGATGAATGGAGCACAAAGAAATTTTAAGGCATTGAAAATACTGTGTATGTTACCATAAAGATGGATATATGTCACTGTATTTTGTCCAGCCACAGAATGTGAAATATCAAGAGTGACTGAAATGCAAACTGTGGACTTCAGATGACTGCAATTTGTCCGTGTAGGTTCATCAGATGTAACAAATGTGTGACTCTGGTGGAGGATGTTGATGGAGAAGACTACGCATGTGTGAGGGCAGAAGTTATATGTACCTTCTTATTTTCACTGTGAACCTAGCACTGCTATAAGATAATTGTCTTAAAAAAATTCCTGCTTCCATAGAGTTTATATTGAGTACATGAGATAGTAAAAGAGAAAAAAGTTAATAAATACAACACAGAGGGAAATTTAGACATTGTGAAGTTTTACGAAGATTATACTGTGTTAAGCCAAGGAAGGCATCTCTGAGGAGACAGCATCTGAGTTAAGACATGAAAACCAAGGAGAATCCAGCCATACAATTATTTACAAACTATCAATGCATTCAGGGAAGTTAGGAATTGTAAAGTTCTTAGTGGGAATGAATGAACAGAAATAATGATTGATGTGTATAATGGGTGTCCAGAGAGAATCAAGAAAACAAGATCTTTAAGAAGTTCACCTACATAAGCATGAATATGCCCTTCACTTTTAGAAGTGAGGCAAACTCAGGTGGGTTCCTGAAATCTTCTGGGGTGGGAGCAGTTACCAATAGATGATTACTCTTATGTTTAACAAAAATATAAAGTAAATGGGCCATACAGTGAAGTACTGCATAGTGTATAAGTTAGGGAATGATTTGAAAAACAGGCTGATGTAAAAAGAATTGTACTTTTGAAATGTTAGTCTTTCAGAAGTATTGATAAATATTGGCTGTGTGGAAGGCAGGACAGAATAGAAATATAATACAAAGATACTGAATTGGTCTGTGGAAGTATGCTTTTCTGGAGTACTGGCAATAGAAATAAAGAGGAAAGAACACATTAGCTAAAGTTGTAGAGGAAGAATTAATAAACTTTGAGAGTTGCATTTGATTTTAGAAGACAATATATACAAGGCTGTTAGATCACAAAAGAAAGAAACTGGAAAAAAAAAGAATGAAGGATCATCAAATTTAAGTAGTCTATCAAGTAATCTAAAGATATATTAAAAAAAGATCAATTAGGTTATTGATAATCTTTAATGCAGAAAATTTGATTGTATGTTATAAAAAGATTGAGGTGGCATGGAGTGGCAGGTATGAAAAGAGATTATTGATCTGTAGTTCAATTGATCTGTTCCACTTAGCCACTGATATAGCCAGCCAAGATCACACAAAATTGTAGAATGGCTTGGGGGAAATTAACAGAAAAACATGAAGGGGGGTCAGTCATTTAAACCAAAAATTCTATATAATAGCTGCTTTCATTATACCAGTATAGCTCTTTATGATTGGACATATCACATGATTATAAAATATAAAAATGTCTTAACAATTGTACAAAATCCATAGCTTTGGTATTAGCATTACATTTTAATGCTTGATAAAATTAAAGATGTCTTAACTAAAGCTATACTTAAAGGTGAGTAATATTCTATGGGAATTGACTAGCTGAAACCTTACATGGTGAAATGTTGATAATAGTGATAATAAATTAAAGTATAAAGAAACTCGAATCTTACTACCTAGTTTAATTTATTACTTTAGTCTATGTGTTTTTTCTGTTAAAAATGATGAGACATGAATGAAAAAGGAAAGTTTTGTTTCTTCAATTAAATAAAACCAGTACTATTTTGTATTTCCTCCCAATATTTTCTTTCGGTATAGTTTTAAAAATAAAATTGTATATATTCCATAGTCATATTTCAATGACAATTAATCTAGTAGTATATAAATGTATGTATCTCACAAGCTTACAAACCATCATAAAAGGACTTACCTTTGCCATTTGGCTGGCAGGTTGATCAAATTGCAAAATTTAATTTGGAGTCAGCTCTATTTATCCATCTTGGCCTCAGAAGTCTTAGATCTATTCTCCCAAATAAAAGCTTTGAGGTGGAGATTTTGGGGCTGTAAGTTTATAGGGAAACAACAATGTAAATATATAAAGGAAAGAGAAAAGCAGGATTGAGGAGAAACAGAAAGTTGATTTTGATGCAGTTTAAATAAAGCCTTCAGTTGATCTCATGAGAAACAAGGCCGAGTTGGTGTTTTGGAATATTTTCCATTTGAGGCAAGGGAATGGAACTTTTGTACTCCCGCAATATCTGTCATAGGATTCAGGCCACTCTAGGGGGAAAAGGTATGTCTTGGCCAATTCTATTTGATTGAGGGCACTTTCTAGAAGAGTCTCCAACTGTTAACAGGTCGCAGGCAACACTCCTGGGGAAAAGACTGCCTGAATCCCGAAGAGAAGAATCCAGGTACATTATCTTTTCTCCGTATTTCAGAATCTCCCCAAGATAGCAGCAGAAACTTAATCTTTTGCAGGAGGTCAGTAATATATCTAAAGAACACCCAGAACAATTGTATATTACATAGTAGTAACTAAGTGTAAGTAAGTGTGTTAGTCACTCAGTGGTGTCTGACTCTTTGCAACCCCATGGACTGTAGCCCGATAGGCTCCTCTCTCCATGGAATTTTCCAGGTAAGAATACTGGAGTGGATAAACATTCCCTTCTCCAGGGGATTTTCCTGACTCAGGAATTGAATCCAGGTCTCCTTCATTGCAGGTGAATTCTTTACCATCTGAGCCACCATAGAAGCCCAGCAGTTCCTAAGTATTTATTAAATGAGTAAGTTTTCCTTCTAGGTCTAAAGCAGACAAATATGGTTATCTATAGGCTACACTTGCTGTCAGGAGAAATTTAGCTAGACTACCTTTCCACTGATGGTGTAAGCTCAAAGTTTCCAGCTTCACATCAGAGTCTCTGGTTTAACTCACCATCTAATTGAGCCCTCTTCACCATTTCTTCATTGACATTGGTCTACGGTGCTTAAAATCCATGATGTAGGCATTCGTTCCTATCACCGAGTCCAAAATTAGTACTGTATTTTCCATTAATTGTATTGTGTGCTATTTTTAATTTGTAATTGTTTTATTTCATTTAATTTTATATATGTTGAGTATTCATAATGGTTTCTTGTAAGCTTTGTAAAGTATTTCAATTTGTCATAACATTTCATTTGCGGTATGAAAATCTTTTAGCTATGACTCCTGGGCGTTTGTAATCAGGCCTATTGGGCATCTAGCAACTCTGTATTGTTCTTCTTTAGTTGAGTGGAATGGGAAAGGATCACAGTTCTGTGTGGGTTTTGCTATTTCATTACTTCCCATATTTACTGAAATCACTTTTTAAAATTTTTATGCAAGTTGTGACATGCTCATTACCTCTTTCACTGTTTTCTAATTGCCCATTTATTTTTATCCGATAGCACAAAATAAGATTCAGTCCTTATTCTCAGGAACAAATTGACATTTGTTTCCTGATGGGGACAACTCTGAGTAAAAAGCTGTCAGGTTTTGCTTTGTTTTGTTTTCAACTGACCCATTCAAATTCTGTGAATCAGTTTTCAGAATGCTACTGGAAACAAGCATGTGCAAACACCTCCTTCATGCATCACTATCCTTCTTGCCACTAACAATCGCCTGCCAAACACACTTCTTTCTCCCGCTCCTGCTCACCATCACAGCCACACTAGCGGTTCCTCCAGGTATCGTCTTCTCTGTGCTGTATCTTTGGAGACCAGTTTGGTTTGTATCACATTGCATAATGATGGTATTCACATTATAGTTTTATTTTATCTATCTCCTTCACTAGAATTAGAGCTCCTAACAAGAAGCGAATAGGTCAAATTATTTTTTTATAGAGAAAATGTCTAGCACAGTTATTTGTACATGGTAGGTACTCATGTTGTATATTGAATGACTGACGAGCTTCACACTTTTTCCAGGTGCTTTCAGTGTACATATATAGATATTTTTAAAATACAGTCTGCACTCTGTATCCTCCACCATTTTATATAAAGGACTTGAGCATCTGTGGATGTTGTTATCTATGATGATAGATCCCAGAACCGATCCCTCTCAGATACCAGGTGAGGACTGTATATCCAAATTAGACTTTTATCTTTTTTACTTTCAGATGAATGTAACCTCAGCGGGTAATGACAGAGGTGGAGAGGTGATATAACTCTAACTACAGAATAACAAGAATCAATGGTCACTATTAATAGCTCAGAAGAGGCAAGGAGTAAGAGTTTCAGAGGGAATGTAGACCAGCTAACACCCTGACTTTGGACTTTAGAAGTGTAAGAAAATAAATATCTGGAGTTTTAAGCCAACAGTTTGTGATAACTTTGTTACAGTAGGCCTAGGGGATTATATTTAGCCTATACGGTCTAATTAAACCATATAAATCTATCAAACAAATATCTGCATTTTGGCAAACTGATATATCATAATATACTTCTCTAAAAAAAGCTTTCTTTGGTCAGACAAGTCTGGGAAATAGTACATCTTTTATTATTAATTAAATGATTTATTTTAATTGGAATATAATTACTTTATAATATATATCTCTGTTTTTTAGATTGTGATGGTTGATTTTATGCATCAACTTGACTGGGTCACTGGTGCTAAGATATTTGACCAAACATTATAGTAGGTGCTTCTGTGAGGATATTTTTGGATGATGTTAACTGAGATTAACATTTTAATTGGTAGAGTAAAGCAGATTGTCCTTTAAAATGTGAGCAGGCTTCATCTAATCAGCTAAATAGAATGTATAAAACACATTTATTGGTTCTGTTTCTCTGACTGATGAAGAGATTTATTTTTATACATTGATTTGTTTATTTTCATACATTGACTCTAAGCATTTCTACAGTAAAGTGAAGTGAAGTCACTCAGTCATGTCTGACTCTTTGCTACCCCGTGGACTGTAGCCCACCAGGCTCCTCTGTCCATGGGATTTTCCAGGCAAGAGTACTGGAGTGGGTTGCCATTTCCTTCTCCAGGGGATCTTCCCAACCCAGGGATCGAACCCAGGTCTCCCACATTGCAGGCAGATGCTTTAATCTCTGAGCCATCAGGGAAGTCCACAAATATTTCTTTGAGCCCCCTTTTTCTTGTGGGGGGGCAAGAATACTGGAGTGGCTTGCCATTCCCTTCTCCAGGAGATCTTCCAGACCCATGGATTGAACCTGGGTCTCCCGACTGTAGGCAGACGCTTTACCATCTGAGCCACCAGGGAACACCCACCTTTTTAAAAAATTTGGTTACTAAAATATTTATTCACCGAATTCCTATAAAATCACATCCAGGTGTTTTGCACTTGGGAAATGCACACACACACACACACACACGTATACATAAATACATAGTTGAAACATGTAGGAGTATAGCTGCAGAAACCTTGTCAAGCAGTGTCATGTAACCAGTAAACTCTAGTGTTGTCTGTGACAGCTACTCAATCATTACTCAAAACCCACAACCACCTGGAAGTAAGTATTATTCTGGCTTTTCAAGAGACAGGATTTCTGTGGGTCCTGACCAGTCTATGCTACATTGATCTTTCTGACCAACATATGGACTCAAAGTATAATTTCAATTGTAGGAATAATGTCCTCCAAAGAACACACAGAATAGCCCAACAGGTCTAACTTAATGGAGGTGATAGCTCCCCATGGATTTTGGTTATTTAAACACAGTTAACAGTTGGAAATCCTTGATCAAAGGAACTATATACAAAATTATATGAATGCAAATGACATGAAAAGCTATGTTACTGCTCATAAAAAATGGTTATTCTAAGTAGTAGTATTCACATAAAGATTGGATTTCAGTGATGGAAATGGGAATTTTATACCAGTGATCAAATTGAAGAGTTTTTGTGTGCTATCTTTTGAAGCATGAAACCCTTTCATAATCATTCTATTGTTAACTGCCTTTTTCTTTATTGATTCACTGCTCCTGTCAGATTATTTCTATATTTACTCAAGATTGACTTGTACTATATTTTTATGAACAGACTTTGTAATACACCATACAAATGCATTTGCACAGTTTTATAGGATTAACTATTGTGCTTCCTTGAGAAAACTTTTATCTTTTTTTTTTTCTTGCAAGGAGTGTGCATTGTTTTTTATAATTTGATTTTATTATTCACTTTAAGTGCATGTCGTTTTCTTTGGGGAGATTTCTGTTTTAATTTATTTCTGCTTTGGATTATGTCTCTTTCTACTATTACATTAATCATATTGACTCAAGAGCTTAATGGGAAGTGTGGATATTCTGACCTAGGAACAGCAACTGTGAAGTAGTTTGGCTTTACAAAATCAATCAGGAAACCAACAAATCACTTCAATGACTTTCATCTTCCAAGAGGCTAAGTGTGTAAATCATGAGAAGGTAGTAAGCTTTTGCACTTGAGAGAATGATATGAATTAAAGAGCATATCAGAGGAAAGTGGGTTGCCATCTAGCTGAGACAAATGCTTAAGAAAAATTAAAGGGAGAGACTTAAAAGTATGAGTAAATTATATCATTAAACATTGGTCTTGTATTCTGTTCTCTTTAATTCTGATATTACATTTTGAATTGGGCAATTAGTTTTAATTCTGTTAATTCTCACCTGTGTGTTTCCAAAATGTCCAAGTGGATAGACTTATTTTCTAAAGTAGTTACTTTCAGTGACTAAAATTGATTAATTTAGTACTGGGTACTCTTTTGTGATCTTCACTGTTACAAACATTAAGTAATGATGTTGAATCTGTATTTTCTATTGTCCAAATAACTGCATATTGCATAATGAAATGATTAGATGGACTATCTCTAATTATGAAATGCAAAAAGGTAAATATTCAGTTAGCTGTAAATTACCTGCCATTGTTATTACTAAGATTACACCACTCTAATGGCAGAAAGCAAAGAGGAACTAAAGAGCCTCTTGATGAAGGTGAAAAAGGAGATTGAAAACACTGGCTTAAAATTCAGCATTCAAGAACTCAACTAAGATTGTGGCATCCAGTCCCATCACTTCATGGCAAGTAGATGGGAAAAAATGGAAATAGTGACAGAATTTATTTCCTTGGGCGCCAAAATCACTGTGGACAGTGACTGCAACCATGAAAGTAAAAACTGTTTGCTCCTTGGAAGAAAAGCTATGACAAACCTAGACAATGTATTAAAAAGCAGAGACATCACTTTGCGGACAAAGGTCTATCTAGTCAAAGCTATGGTTTTAACAGTAGTAATGTACAGTTGGACCATAAAGAAGGCTGAGTGCCACAGAATTGATGCTTTCAAATTGTGGTGCTAGAGAAGACGCTTGAGAGTTCCTTTGACATCATGGATATCAAACCAGTTAATACTAAGGGAAATCAACCCTGAATTTTCATTGGAAGGACTGAAGCTAAACTGAAGTTCTCAATTTGTCCACTTGATGGGAAGAGCCGACTCATTAGAACAAACCCTGATGCTGGGAAAGATTGAAGGCAGGAGGAGAAGGGGGCAACAGAGGATGAGGTGGTTGGATGGCATCACTGACTCAATGCATATGGGTTTGGGCCAGCTCAAGGGGCAGGGCAGTACAGGACAGGGAAGCCTGGTATCCTCCTGTCCATGGGGTTGCAAAGAGTTGGACACAACTGAGCGACTAAACAATAACAAATAATTCAGTATACAGGCATGCGTGCTCAGTTGCTCAATTGTGTCTGAGCTACAGCCCACCAGTCTCCTCTATCCATGGGATTGTCCAGAAAAAATATTGGAGTGGGAAAGACCATTCCCTCTAGGGGAATCTTCCCAAACCAGGGATCCAACTCATGTCCCCTCGTTGAAGATGCATTCGGTACCACTGAGCCACCAGGGAAGCCCAGTATACAGGCACTCAAGTTTTAATGTATTGTGATAAGCAATTTTATGTTTACTAAGAAATAACAAATAAAGAGTATTCCTTTTTTTTAAATAAAATGTGCAAACATATTTAGATGATAATTATTCAGAAACTTTAGTAGTGTTTAGTGCCATCAGAAAGAACTTTCAGAATTTATTATCACCAATGAGAATACATCTCTGTTAAATATTTTATCTCTGTTAAATATTAGATCACCAAAGGAACAGGTCTAGCCAGGAAAAAGAAAAAAAAAAAAAAACAACAACTCCTTTTCAATTGTATTGGTTAAATTGAAATATCTGAGCATGTTGTACTTTTCAAAGTTGGAAATATGAAAGCTTAAGTAACTGAAGTAATTGCAGGTATAAAAATTTTTGTGAAGTAAAAATCTTCACAACTCAAAACCTGTGGGACACTTTAAAAGCAGTCCTAAGGGGAAAGTTCATAGCAATACAGGCATACCTAAAGAAACAAAAAAAAAGTCAAATAAATAACCTAATCCTACACCTAAAGCAACTAGAAAAGGAAGAAATGAAGAACCCCAGGGTTAGTAGAAGGAAAGAAATCGTAAAAATTAGAGCAGAAATAAATGCAAAAGAAACAAAAGAGACCATAGCAAAAATCAACAAAGCCAAAAGCTGGTTCTTTGAAAGGATGAATAAAATTGACAAACTCATCAAGAAACAAAGGGAGAAAAATCAAATCAATAAAATTAGAAATGAAAATGGAGAGATCACAACAGACAATACAGAAATACAAAGGATCATAAGAGACTACTATCAACAATTATATGCCAATAAAATGGACAACGTGGAAGAAATGGACAAATTCTTAGAAAAGTACAACTTTCCAAAACTCGACCAGGAAGAAATAGAAAATCTTAACAGACCCATCACAAGCACAGAAATTGAAACTGTAATCAAAAATCTTCCAGCAAACAAAAGCCCAGGTCCAGACGGCTTCACAGCTGAATTCTACCAAAAATTTAGAGAAGAGCTACACCTATCCTGCTCAAACTCTTCCAGAAAATTGCAGAGGAAGGTAAACTTCCAAACTCATTCTATGAGGCCACCATCACCCTAATACCAAACCCTGACAAAGATCCCACAAAAAAAGAAAACTACAGGCCAATATCACTGATGAACATAGATGCAAAAATCCTTAACAAAATTCTAGCAATCAGAATCCAACAACACATTAAAAAGATCATATACCATGACCAAGTGGGCTTTATCCCAGGGATGCAAGGATTCTTCAATATCCGCAAATCAATCAACTTTAATTTTATTTAAAAAAATAAAGTTTACATTTGTTATTCCTGTTTAAATGTGTTACCAACAAAGGTTCGTTTAGTCAAAGCTACGGTCTTTCCAGTAGTCATGTATGGATGTGAGACTTGGACTATAATGAAAGCTGAATGCCAAAGAATGGATGCTTTTGAACTGTGGTGTTGGAGAAGACTCTTGAGAGTCCCTTGGACTGCAAGGAGATCCAACCAGTCCATCCTAAAGGAGATCAGTCCTGGGTGTTCATTGGTAGGACTGATTTTGAAGGTAAAGCTCCAGTACTTTGGCCACCTCATGCAAAGAGTTGACTCATTGGAAAAGACCCTGATGCTGGGAGGGACTGGGGGCAGGAAGAGAAGGAGACGAAAGAGGATGAAATGGCTGGATGGCATTACCGACTCAAGGGACGTGAGTTTGAGTAAACCCTGGGAGTTGGTGATGGACAGGGAAGCCTGGCGTGCTGCAGTCCATGGGGTCACAAAGAGTCAGACATGACTGAGCGACTGAACTGAACTGAACTGAACTGATTCCTATATTAGATTTGAATTTTAAGAAAACATGATACAGAAGAATTGATACAGAAGCAAAGTCAGCAGAATGGCAGAGGCAAAGCTTCCCTTTGTCTCTGTCCTCAATCTGCAACTAATAAACATCCACCACTCAATAGAGGTGCCTCTGCCCATCGAACCAGGGCACCAGAGAATTCTATACATTTGTATGCATAAAGATTTTTGTTGTTGTTTATTTGCTAAGCCATTCTGACTCTTTTGTGACCCCATGGATTGTGACCCCATTGGAAAAGCCCTGCTAGGCTCTTCTGTCCATGGGATTTTCCAGGCACGAATACTAGAGTAGGTTGCCATTTCCTTCTCCAGGAGAGCTCCCCAACCAAGGGATCAAGCCTGCATCTCCTACACTGGCAGATGTATCCTTTACCACTGAGCCACGAGGGAAGCCCACACCTAAAGGTGGGTGACTAGAAAACACAGAAGAGGTGGAGCCATAGGGAATAAAAGAGGCAGTGCCTTAACCCCAGCCTCTACCCACAGAAGCAGCGCCTGCTGCCCCAGAGGCCTGACTCCTGGCCACAGCAGTGCCTATGGCCACAGGTAACTGGGCAACAATGGCAGTGGGGCCTGAGACTCCATCCCTGCAGTCACTGAGGTGTTCATGACCCCGGAGCCTTGCCCCCTCCACCCGCACTAGCAGAGCCTGTGACCCTTACAGAAGTCAGACATGGCAGAAGGACCCAGGTGATTCCAGCTCCCAAATACCCCTGTGGAGGTGGAGCCTGTGAGTCAAGGTATCCCACATATAGTGCAAAAGCCCACCATTCCAGTGCCCAGGCAGATGCCAGTGCCACTGGCAGCAGAAAGACACTAAGAACCCTGAAGGCACAAGAGGCGATAACGTGGCCATGACCCAACACCTCTTACAGACATGCTGTAAAATGCTGACTCTCATAGAAAATGACTCTCATGTAAAATGCCTTACATGACTCTCACATTAAATGCCTCCAACCAGAGGCAGCTTGGGTAAGAGAATCCAAAACCTCTTTGAGAGCACCACCCACTGGAATACAAGAAAGGCCTCCAATTTCTAACCTATGGCGTCATGAGAATCAGGTAGAAAGGCACCATTACTTCAGATCGGCCAGCAGAGGAACAACTTGTCAAACACCGGAAAGAATCACAGTAAGATTCACCAGGAAGAATCACACTGTGCCACAAAAAGAAAACGAAATTCTCCAGAAACCAAGCTTAACGCCGTGGAATGTTGCACCATGGAGTGTTGAGAACTCAAAATAGCTGTCATGAAGGAACTCAGTGAACTGCAAGAACACGCAGGCAGTTCGTTGAGCTCAGAATAAAATTAATGAACAGAATAAGTACTTCGCCAAAGAGATTGAAAGTTTGAAAAAGAATCAAGTAAATTCTGGAGCTGAAGGGCACAATAAATGAGATTAAAAAGCATCAGAAATAGAGCAGACCATATGGAAGAGGGAATTAGTAAGATCTATGATGGAAATCTAGAAATAATACAAGTAGAAGAGGAAAGAGAAATGAAAAAATATTGAAGAAATTGTATAATTTATTCAGCCTTTTTAGAAAGGGAAATATCAAAGTAAACGGTATCCCAGGAGAAGAGGAGGATAAGCAGAGGGTTTATTTAAAGAAATAACAGTTGAAAACTTCCTCAAACTGAGGAAGGAACTGTATATACAAATCCAGGAAACTAAGAGAACACATAATTACCTCAGTGCAAAAAGACCTTCATGAAGACATATTACATTAAAATTGTCAAAAATCAAAGACAAAGAAATTTAAAGGTAGCTAAGGAAAGAAAAAAACAAAGAGTGGTAATTTACAAAGGAACTGCCATTAGACTATCAGCAGATTTCTCAGTGAAAACTCTGCAGGCCAAAAGAGAGTAGAATGACATTCTCAAAATGCTGAAAGACTAAAAACTGTCACACAAGATTACTGTGTCTGGAGAAATTATCATTCAGATACAAAGGAGCAGTACTTTCCCAGACAAACAGAAGCTGTCTTGTTCAATCATTCAGTCATCTCTGACTCTTTGAGACCCCATGGACTGCAGCATGTCAGGCTTCCCTGTCCTTCACCATCACCTGGAGCTTGCTCAAACTCATGTCCATTGAGACAGTAATGCCATACAACCATCTCTTCCTCTGTTGTCCCCTTCTCCTCCTGCTTCCAGTCTTTGCAGCATCAGGGTCTTTTCTAAGGAGTCAGCTCTTCCCATCAGGTGGCCAAAGTATTGGGAGCTTTAGTTTAGCATCAGTTCTTCCAATGAATATTCAGGACTGATTTCCTTTAGGATGGACTGGTTGGATCTCCTTGCAGTCTAACAGACTCTCAAGAGTCTTCTCCAACACCACAGTTCAAAAACATCAATTCTTTGGCGCTCAGCCTTCTTTATGCTCCAATTCTCACATCCATACATGACTACTGGAAAATGAAAGCTTTGACTTTATGGACCTTTGTTGGTAAAGTAATGTCTCTGCTTTTTAATATGCTAGCTAGGTTTGTCATAGCTTATCTTTCAAGGAGTAAGCATCTTTTAATTTCATGACTGCAGTCACAGTCCATAGTGATTTTGGAGCTGAAGAAAATGAAGTATGTCACTATTTCTGTTTTTTCCCCATCTATTTGCATGAAGTGATGAGACCAGATGCAATGATCTTTGTCTTTTTGAGTTTCAAGCCAGCTTTTTCACTCTCCTCTTTCACTTTCATCAAGAGGCTCTTTAGTTCCTCTTCATTTTTTGCCATAAGGGTGTTGTCATCTGTGTATCTGAGGTTATTAATATCTCTCCCAAAAGTCTTGATTCCAGCGTATGCTTCATCCAACCTGGCATTTTGTATGATGTACTCTGCATCTAAGTTAGATAAGCAGGGTTACAATATACAGCCATGACATACTCCTTTCCTGATTTTGAACCAGTCCATTGTTCCATGTCTGGTTCTAACTGTTGCTTCTTTGACCTGCATACAGGTTTCTCAGGAGACAAGTAAGGTGGTCTGGTATTCCAGAAGCTGAGGGAGTTCATAAACACTAGACCTTTATAACAAATGTTGAAAGGTGTTCTTCTACTACAAACATAAGGGGAAAAATACAGTAAATTTTGAGTAAGATAGTCAGAATCAGAAACTTACAACTGCTAATCAGAACAGATGTTTAAACACATTATAATTTAAAGGTTAAAGGTAGAAAAAGGGGAAAAAAATCACTACAGCTACTTCAATTTGGTAACGAATTCCAAATATAAAAAGCATAATTTGGGAGAACAAAAACACAAAAGGGAAAGAGGGAAAAGATAGAACTTGTATAGATAAATAAAGCTATTAATGAGTCTATCATCAGATAAAGGACCATTTTATCTGTGAGATGTTTTATACAAACATCGTGGTAACAGCAAGTAATAAATCTAGAGCAGAGACACAAAGCATAAAAAAGGGGAAACAGAAAGACATGATAGAAAACCACCAAAATACAATGGCAGACAGAAACACGAGAAAAAGAAACAGTGGAGATAGAGAACAACCAGAAAGCAAAAAATGAAATGGCAGGGTACTAGGTCCTCATCTGTTTATAGTTGCCCTAACTGTAAAGTGAGTTTACTGATCAAAAGGTAGAGTAGTTGGATTGATTAAAAAATAAAGCCAAATTATATGCTGCCTCTGGGAAACTCAACTCAGCTAAAAAGATAAAAATAGTTTCAAAGTGAGGGGATGGAAGATGATACTCCAAGCCGATGGCACCAAAGAAAGTGGGTATAGCTATACTCATATCAGGCAAAATAAACTTCAAGCTAAAAGAAGTAACAAGAGACAAAGATGGACAGTATATAATGATAAAGGGGACAATTCATCAGAATGTGTAGCAAAAAGTAAGACATAACAATTATTAATATATATGAACCTACCATAGGAGTACCAACATATATAAAGTAATTATTAGTAGACCTAAATGGAGAAATTGACAGTAATAAAATAATGTGCTTATATGCCATGAAATGTCCAGTCATGCCACTTGTCCATTTTAAAAGTAAGGGACTTTAATACATCACTTACAGTAATGGATAGATCATCCAGAATGAAAGTCAATAAGAACAGACTTAAATAAAACATTTATCCAGGTGGATTTGATAGATTTGTATAGAATATCTCATCCAAATAAAGGAAAGTATACAATTTTTTTAACTGCCCATGAAACTGGTCAAGAATAGACCATACATTTATGACCAACCTAGATAGCATATTCAAAAGCAGAGACGTTACTTTGCCAACAAAGGTTCGTCTAGTCAAGTCTATGGTTTTTCCTGTGGTCATGTATGGATGTGAGAGTTGGGCTGTGAAGAAGGCTGAGCACTGAAGAATTGATGCTTTTGAACTGTGGTGTTGGAGAAGACTCTTGAGAGTCCTTTGGACTGCAAGGAGATCCAACCAGTCCATTCTGAAGGAGATCAGCCCTAGAATTTCTTTGGAAGAAATGATGCTAAAGCTGAAACTCCAGTACTTTGGCCACCTCATGCGAAGAGTTGACTCATTGGAAAAGACTCTGATGCTGGGAGGGATTGGGGGCAGGAGGAGAAGGGGACGACAGAGGATGAGATGGCTGGATGGCATCACTGACTCGATGGATGTGAGTCCGAGTGAACTCCGGGAGTTGGTGATGGATAGGGAGGCCTGGCGTGCTGCGATTCATGGGGTCGCAAAGAGTCGGACACAACTGAGCGACTGATCTGATCTGATCTAAGACACAAAACAAAGTCTGAACAAATTTAAGAAGATTGAAATAAAAATAAGCATCTTTTTCAATCACAGTGATATGAAACTAGAAATCATATACAAGAAGAAAGCTGGAAAAATCACAAATACATCGAGACTGAAAAACGTGCTACTGACCAGCTGTTCAGTAGGTCAGTGAAGAAACCAAAGATACAGAGAATAACACAGGTCAACTAGCAAGGTCTACTGGTTACATACGGAACAACAGCCAGTAATAGCAAAATAAACATTTCTCCAAAAATGAGATATTTACCAAAATTGTCCATAGCTTTTATCATAAAACACAATTTACCAAATTTAAGGAGTTTAAAATATACAGAGTGTCTTCTCTGTTCTTGGAGGAATCAAATTAAAACGGACATCAGGAAAATCTCTAAACGTGGAATATTTTTAAAAATCCAGTTAGAAAATGGGCAAGTGTCATGACTGGACATTTCAGTGGTGAGGATATGCAGATGGTAGTAGATAAGCACATGCAAAAACACTCAACATCATTAGACAAATTAAAATCATAATGAGATATTGCTACATAGCCATCCAAATGGCTAAAATAGAGTGCAAATATGAAATAATGGAAAGGATGTGGAGAACCTGTATAATATTTCCATTGACGGTGATAATGGAACATGGCACAGTCACTCTAGAAAGTACTTTGGCAGTTTTCTATGAAACTAGAGCTGTAATTACAATTCAACCTACCAATTGCTCTACTCGCTGTTTATTCCAGAGAGAAGAAAACTTGTATTCACACAAAATCTGTACATGAATATTCATAATAGCCAACCTTATTCTTAATAGCATCAAACTGGAAACATCCCAGATATCCTTCAACAATTAAATAACAAAACAACTGTAATAAATATATACCATGAAATATTATTCCACAATAACCAGTCATGCACCATTAATAGACACAATGGCTTGGATGAATCTCCAAAGAATTATGTTGCATGAAAGCCACTCTCAAAAGTTATATAATGTATGATTCTATTTATGTGAGTTTTGAAACACACTTTAGAAATGGCGAATGTATTATCGATTGCCTAGATTTAGTGAGGGTAAAGGAAGGGCAAGAAGATATGATTAAAATGGCAAAAACCACCACAATATTGTAAAGTAATTAGCCTCCAATTAAAATAAATAAATTAATTTTAGAAAAAAAGGCAGCAGATATCCTTGTGGTCAAGGAACTATTTAGTATCTTGGTTATAGGAGTTGATTCAAGAAACTACACAGGCAACAGAAATGTATGTGTGCACACACAGACACAGGGAAATAAGTAGAAGTGAAACTGAGGAAGTGTAAGTAAGATCAATAGATTGTATCAATGTCAGTATCCTAATATGATATTATACAAGTTTTTAAAAATATTGCCAATCTGGGAGACTGGATAAAGGGTAAATAAAATTTCTTGGTATTTTTCTTAAGATAGCATATTAATTTCGGGTTAATTTAAGAAAAATGACAACTGAAAATGTATGATGAAATGCTTGATATTTAAATATTTTTTAATTTGTATAAAGATTAAAATCACAGAGAGCTACTTAAAATATGAATCTAAATATGCCATTCATCTTACAACTTAGACTCTATAAAAATCATGCCTTATACTTTAATCAAAATGATAATAAGTTTCCTTATCTCTCTGATGCTCTAACTTTCCTGTCACTTATGTTTTATGTTAATATTTATGATGTTCTGTGCATTTATATTATCCCACACTGGCTTTTTGAATGTGTGATCTCTGAGATGCCTTTCTATTCACCTTTTCACCTGATGAACTCCTTTATGCCTATTTAAATTGATTCTAGATTGAGAAAACTATCATGACTCTTTCACTCTTTCCCCTCATCCCTTCAACCTCTATGTTTTTATAATACTCTTTCCATATCTTCACTTATTTCATTGTATTATAAGTGAAAAAAGGAATCTATTTGGGGAAGCTATTTCAGTCTTCCTACTCTGCCTCATGGGAACAGAAATTATAAATCCCAGAACTAAGCATAGTTGGCATATCACAGACATTCAAAAAATATTGATTAAATAACAGTATGCCAACTCATATATATGGAGTTTAGAAAGATAGTGATAATAACCCTATATGCGAGACAGCAAAAGAGACACAGATGTAAAGAACAGTCTTTTGGACTCTGTGGGAGAAGGCGAGTGTGGGATCATTTGAGAATAGCATTGAAACATGTATATTATCATATGTAAAACAGATCTCCAGTCCAGGTTCAGGTTCGAGCACCATGAGACAGGGTGCCCCGGGCTGGTGCACTGGGATGACTCTGAGGGATGGGATGGGGAGGGAGTTAGGAGGAGGGTTCAGGATGGGGAACACATGTATACCCATGGCTGACTCATGTCAATGTATGGCAAAAACCATTACAGTATTGTAAAGTAATTAGCCTCCAATTAAACTAAATTTAAAAAAAAAAAGAGAGAAAAACAAACAAACAAACAAAAAGAAAATGGGAGTTTTAGATTTAATTTTAAAACATTCTTTCTAAAATTTTAGTACCATGAGACTTATGTGCAGAATTTGTGTTGCAGAACTCCTTTCTGTATACAATTTTTCTACTTAGTTTCAACTTAAAGCAATTTAAATGACTTCCTAAGATTCATGTTTTACAGCTCTTTCCCTTATGATTTTGATGGAATGCACTGATAATTACTTATATTCACACCAGGAGATTACAGTAAATATAATTTCTAGGGTGGTATTCCTCTTATGAAATTATACCCAAGCATCCCTAAGGAAGAAGAGCTTTTGAAACTCATATGTTCTAAAATTATTTTTTAAATTTACTTTTACCAACCCATCAACTCTTCATTTCAGACTATCTTCTAGTACACATGGCACTGATATTCAGTGTATTAATGCAGATCTGTAGCTGCCAAAGTATTTTTTAGTGTGCATAAGGAAGTTAATATAAATTTTAAAATATCTTGAATTGGAATCAGTAAACTTCTGTTCAAATCCAGAAGGCAGATTAATAACTGTGTGACCTTGAGAAAATCAATACTTTTGAACCCATTCCTTCATTAATAAATTTTTGGTGCACCTCAAAGTATGTTTTGAGGATTTAGTAACCTGAGGATATAAATACTTGTGATATTTGATGGAAAATAATACACATCATGAGGTTCTGTAAATTTCACATTTGCTTTTATCACCTGTTACATATATATGATTTTGTGTAAATTCACTGACACGTTGTGTGTTTGTGTATACTGAAGCATGGCAACTCTATAGTACATGGAAAATAAATGCCTAAACCTTGTAAAGGGCACAAATCCTTAGAATGTATGCACAATATAGTTTTATTTTGTTATTATACATTCATTTGGGGAGATACATTCAAGATTTTTTAATAAAATGTGATGATTACCGTGGAAATTTTCTTATAAAGTACTCACAACATTTTAATTCATTCTATGTTATGTATATACTGTTATTTTTGACAATCCCTTTTTGTAAATTTGTAATTGTGCTGATGCTCTGTTGTTAGGTGCAGCTATACTAAGAATTCAGAGAAGGCGATGGCACCCCACTCCAGTACTCTTGCCTGGAAAACCCCATGGACGGAGGAGCCTGGTGGGCTGCAGTCCATGTGGTTGCTAAGTCGGACACAACTGAGCGACTTCACTTTCACTTTTTGCTCGCACGCATTGGAGAAGGAAATGGCAACCCACTCCAGTGTTCTTGCCTGGAGAATCCCAGGGACAGTGGAGCCTGGTGGGCTGCCATCTATGGGTCGCACAGAGTCAGACACGACTGAAGTGACTTAGCAAATACTAAGAACTGCTCTGTCTTCTCAGAGAAATTTCCCCTTTATCATTATGTATGCCCCTTCTTATGTAATACCTCTGATACCTTCCTTTACTTTGAATTCTGCCTTGTTTGAGATTAATATATCTACTCCCATTTCTTTTTTTTTAAATTATTTTATTATTATTTTTTTACTTTACAATATTGTATTGGTTTTGCCATACATCAACATGCATCCGCCACAGGTGTACACGTGTTCCCCATCCTGAACCCCCCTCCCACCTCCCATACTATCCTTCTGGGTCATCCCAGTGCACCAGCTGCAAGCTTCCTGTATCCTGCATCGAACCTAGACTGGCGATTCGTTTCTTATATGATATTATTTGTGTTTTAATCCCATTCTCCCAAATCATCCTCTGCCTCCCTCTCCCACAGAGTCCAAAGACTGTTCTATACATCTGTGTCTCTTTTGCTGTCTCACATACAGGGCTGTCGTTACCATCTTTCTAAATTCCATATATATATGTGTTAGTATACTATATTGGTGTTTTTCTTTCTGGCTTACTTCACTCTGTATAATAGGCTCCAGTTTCATCCACCTCATTAGAACTGATTCAAATGTATTCTTTTTAATGGCTGAGTAATACTCCATTGTGTATATGTACCACAGCTTTCTTATCCATTCATCTGCTGATGGGCATCTAGGTTGCTTCCATGTCCTGGCTATTATAAACAGTGCTGCGATGAACAGTGTGGGAGAGGGAGAGGGTGGGGAGATTTGGGAGAATGGCATTGAAACATGTATAATATCATGTATGAAACGAGTCGCCAGTATGAAACGAAACTTCATTTCGATATTTGGCAAAACTAATACAATATTGTAAAGTTTAAAAATAAAATAAAAATTTAAAAAAAAAGCAAAAAAAAAAACAAACCACAATGAGGTACCATTTCATGCCAGTCAGAATGGCTGCGATCCAAAAGTCTACAAGCAATAAATGCTGGAGAGGATGTGGAGAAAAGGGAACCCTCTTACACTGTTGGTGGGAATGAAAACTAGTACAGCCACAAAGGAGAACAGTGTGGAGATTCCTTAAAAAACTAGAAATAGAACTGCCATACGACCCAGCAATCCCACTGCTAGGCATATACTCCCATTTCTTTTGATTAGCATTAGCATATTTTCCTTTATCCACTTCTTTTAATCTGCATTTGTCTTTATATTTTAATAGGTCTACAGTAGACAACATATGGTTGTGTCTGTTGTTTGATTCACTCTGATAACCTCTATCTTTTTAACTGGTGCATTTAGATCATCGTCATTCAATGATTCTTTATATAGTTGGATTAATATCCACTGTTACAGTTTTCTATTTGTTTCTCGTGTTTGTTTTTATTTTTGTCTTCCACTCTGTCTCTGCCTTTTGTGGATTTAATCGAGCATTTTTCTATTATTCCATTTTTCTCTTTTCTTGCTGACAGATGTATAGTCACTCAATTGTGTCCTATTCTTTGCAGTGCTTTGGACTATAGCCCACCAGGCTCCTTTGTTCTTGGGATTTTTCAGGCAAGAATACTGAAATGGATTGCCATTTCCTTCTACAGGGAATATTCCTGACCCAGGGATCGAATCCAGGTCTCTTGCATTGCAGGCAGATTCTTTACTGTCTGAGCCACCAGGAAATCAACACTGAATATTCATTGGAAGAACTGATGCTCAAGCTCCAAGACTTTGGCCAACTGATGTGAAGAGCTGTCTCACTGGAAAAGACACTGATGCTGGGAAAGATTGAGGGCAGAAGGAGAAGGGGACAACAGAGGATGAGATGGTTGGATGGCATCACCAACTCAAAGTGCACAAATGTGAGCAAACTCCAGGAGAGTGTGGAGGACAGGGAAGCCTGGTGTGCCGCAGCTTACGGAGTCACAAGGAGTCAGACACGACTTGGTGACTGAAGAACAACAATTTTGATCTGGTCTTAGCTAAACAGTTATAGTTATATTATTCTTTATACTTCAAAAAGTTCCTTTCTTTACTTCTTTTTTTTTTAGTGATTGCCCTAGAGTTTGCAATATATATTTACAACTAATCCAGTTCTACTCTTAAATAACACTTATATTGCTTCATAGATAGTATTATCATAATCCTAATTCCTCCCTCTTTTTCCTTATATCATTGTTGCATACATTTCTCCTCTACATAATCATGCCTAAGCATATATATCAAATATGATTCTGCTACTGCTATTTTAACAAACTCTTTCTGTTGTGTCAGGCCCAGCCTGTTGATGGTGAAGCCATCAGCTAGGAATTCCTAAGTCACTTTCCTGGGTCCATATTACTTAGAAGGAATGCCACACACATTTCCCCTGCCTGGGGCCAGTGCTATGGCTGGGGCCACCTGTTCTGTTTTCCATTATGATGTGTCTTATGTCACAGGATGCATTCAGCAAAAACCATCAGAGAACTTTTTGGAACAAGACTTATTACTCACAGGTCCCAGAGTGTACATGGCATGCCCCAGGGCCACAAGTGAGGTTGTAAGGGAAAAGAGTGGTGGGCAAAGGGAGAGACGAGAGAGAGAGAGAGAAAGCCTGGATTTAGGCTCTACTTTTATTGCAGTGTGAGGGTGGCTTATCTGGATTCCACTGGATCACTCACTGTGGGCCAGTTTGCACATGAGTGGAATCTGGGGCTTGAGACAGTGGAAGAAGTGGGGTCACTGAACCGGTTGCCCAGGATTGCCCATGGTCTTCGTAAAGGGAAATTTCCTGAGTGTGAGGGCCTGGTTACTTATGTGGCTGTTTTGTTAGGAGCTGGGTCATACAATTATTAATAGCAACGTATTTATTTAAGATGGATGTCTTCTGAAGTAAAAAATGCCTTAGCAATCAAAATCTTAGCTTCAGTCACTTATACTACACTGTTAGATCAATTAAGAGTAAGAAAACACAATATTTTTTTAACTTCACTTATTATTTCACCTAATTTTTCCCCCTTTAGGTAGATCAAAGTTTCTGACATACATTACTTCCCTTCTCTCTAACAAACTTTTATTATTTCTGACAGGGTAACTCTATAGGCAACAACTCTCCTCAATTTTTCTTTTGCGGAAAGACTCTATTTCTCCTCCACTTTTCAAAGATAATTTTGCATGGACCAGAACCCTAGATTGTGTTTTTATTTTCTCTCAGCACTTTAAATACTTCAAGCCACTCTTTTCTGCTTTCATGGTTTCTGAGAGGCAGTCGAATGTCATTCTTACATTTGTTCTTCTATAGGTAAGTTGACTGCCCACCCCCCACCGCCGCCCCTGGTTTCTTTTAAATTTACATTTGATAATCTGTATCTTGAATATGATATTCCTAGTTGTTATGATACCCTGATTGGTATTCTCAGTGGTTCCTGGACCTATGGCTTGGTGTTTGACATGAATTTAGAGAAATTTTCAGTCATTATTGTTTCAAATATTTCTCCTGTTCTTTTCTCCATCTGATATTCCCATTATGTGTATGATATATCTTTTGTAGATGTCCCATAACTCCCAGATATTCTTTTATGCTTCTTTTTCAGTCTTTTCCTGTGTGCCTTTCAGTTATGGAGGTTTCTGTTGAGAATTCTCGAGCTCAGAGATTCTGTTCTCAGGCATGCCTAGTCTCATAAGTCCACCCTTTAGGCATTCTTAAAGGCATTCTCCATTTTTTTGTTGCAAGTTTTCTGATGTCTGGAATTTCTCCTTGGTTCTTTCTTAGATGTCCAAGGTCTGCTTACATTACCTCTCTGTTCTTGCATGCTGTCTACTTTAGTCATTGGAGCCCTTAGCATGTTCATCGTTGCTCTGTTTAAACTGCTGGGTTGATAATTTCAACATCCCTGCCATATCTGAGGCTGGTTTTGATGCTTGCTCTATCTCTACAAGGGTGCTGCCCACGTGGTGCAGTGGTAAAGAAACAGCCTGCAAATGCAGGAGACACAGGTTCAATCCCTGGGTCAGGAAGGTCCCCTCAGGAGGAAATGGCAATCTGCTCCAAGATTCTTGCCTGGGAAATCCCATGGACAGAGGAGCCTGGTGGGCTACACTCCCTGAGGTCACAAAGAGTCAGACACAATTGAGCACACACACGCACTGTCTCTTCAAAATGTGCTTTTTGCCTTTCAGTAAGTGTGTGTGTGTGTGTGTGTGTGTGTGTGTGTGTGTGTGATAGCCAGGAATGATGTACTGGGTAAAAAGGAACTATTGTAATTAAGCCTTTAGCAATGTGATAGTGAGTTGTAGGGAGAGAAGTGCTCTATAGTTAAATGATTAGGTCTCTGTCTTTTAGCGCCTCTGTGCGCACATTCTAGAATGTGAGCTTCATATGTGCTTCTCAGTCCTCCCCGCCTCTTTTAGGTTTTCCAGGATGGCTAGATTTAGCTAGATTTGAGTATTTCCCCTTTTCCACATGGAAGGATAAAACCAGCTGGGATTTCCCTGGGGGTTGAGTGGTTAAGATTCCGTGCTTCCAATGCAGGGGTTACGGGATCCATGTAAGATTCTACATGCCAAGCAGTGCAGCCAAAAAGTTAAAAACAAAACAAAAAAAAAAAACAAAAATGGACCAGCTGAGTTGAGTGCTTCCCCTCCTCTAAGCTAGAATCAACTGGGGTGGATGTTTCCCTTCCCGCATGCCAGTTAGATGTCAGTGAAACCTCTGGAGTACGGGCTTTAGTTACATAGCTTCTCCTGAGGGCAGGCTTTATTTGCAAAAACAGAATGCTCTGGAATATGTCAAAACGATTCTCTCCCTGCCCTGCCAGAAACACAAAGGGACTTTTCTCCAAAAATCCCTATGAGAACTTGCTAGAACGCTAGCAGGTGGAACACATGAGAGTGTGAGTGGCTCAGTGGTGACCGGATCTTCCTGGAGTTTTTAAATATCCCACTGAGCCTCCAGCAGGTCTTCAATCACAGGTCTGCTTTCTCTACATGGGAGCTGGTTTCTGAGGTTTCTTTTCCGGTAAGTTGTGATTGTTTTCCTTTGTATTTGCCTGTTACTCTCTTCAGTTTTGGGGACTTCAGCTTGCTCTATGACTTCTCTTGTGGATCTAAGAAGTTATTGGTTTTTAGTTTGTTTGGAGTTTACTAGTTGCTAAGAGAAAGTGGCCACTTCTAGCTTCTTCCATACTTGAATGAAAACCTTATTTCTTTTCAAATAGTTTAAATTGCAATTCTATTATCTAATAATGTTTAGCAATACTAAAACCTTAGAGGTGCAAGCAAGTAAAATGTCCCTTAGATCTGTTGTACAGTCTGAAATGTAGCTTTGACAGATTGTAAATTTGAAAAGGTATATTCACGTTTAATTCAAACTGGTATCCCTGAAGAAATCATCTCCAGTGCAGCACTTTCCCCAGAACCGTGTGACTTTAAGGTTGAAACTCCAGTGAATTGAATTTTCATTATTGTGTTGAATTCTGAGGGTATGGTAGTGATTGACAGATGCTTAAATTTGGTCCCTAACCTGAAGGAGGCGCAATAATGAAGTTAAGGGAAAAAAAAAAGCATATACATTATAAGCAAAATGATTCCCCATTTATTTAAGTATGGGCAAGATATTTAATCACTCTAAAATTCAGTTTCTCCCCTTTCAAAATGGAGTCACCTAACTTACAGTATTTGCATGAGGGCTAATTTATTTGTGATTAAGACAGTACCTAGCACTTAATACATATTTTAGTTTCCTTTCTTGTCTTACATGGATTTTGTTTCCCCAATTTCCTGATTATCAAAAGTATGTGTATGGTTGTTAAAAATTAGATTCCTGGGTCCTACCAAAGAGTTGCTGTACCATGCTACCATGCTGTAAATTAGAATCTGCTGTGAGACTCAGCACACATGTGTTCCTTGTAGAAGTCATTGAAGCAATGCATCCTATTAAGTCTCAGTTGAGCACAAACTGATCTGTCCAATACAAAGAGCTCAAATATGTTACCAGTGAAGAAACTCGCCCAAACCTAGACATGGTCAGCAGTTTGGGATTTGCTTGATTTTTCCATATTTCACTTATCATAAGAGTGTTCCTGTAGTTTGTTTCCTTAATTGAATTTTGTCTGAAGGAGACTTTTATGTAAAAGTTGAGGGCCATATTATTATTTTCTGAAATATGAGAAGTTGATTACACTGGGGTGTCTTCGGTGGGAAATATTACTCACCTACATCCTTCTTATTCCATAATATGAATTTGTGATTGATACCTATTCAGGTAACAGGTCATGTACATTTGTGATATAGAAACTAGATTGTTTTAAAAATATTCACATCATTCTAATATTTCACCTGAAGGAAGTCTTATTATAGAGACACACAGAAATACATACGTACACACACACAATAATATATTTTAAGATCCTGGCTCTGATACTTGCAAAGTATGTGACCATAGAGCAGTTGTTTAACCTCTTGGAGCATAAAATTTAGTATGTCAGAAATGGAAATCACAATAACTATATTAAAAGCCTATTTCGAAGATTAGGTCAGCTCTCATTCTTATATGCCTGGTTTATCATAGATGTTCTTTGCTCCTCGATTTCAAGCCAGTCCAAATGCTTGAGTGTAGTTTATTCATGGAATTCTACTGAAATTCAGTGGAGGGTAACTTAGCGCATCACTTTAAACACAGAGGATGCCATGAGCAGGATTATTATTATTATTATTATTATTATTTGACTGTGCTGGATCTTTACTGCTGCGAAAGGGCTTTCTCTAGTTGCAGACAGCAGGGGCTTCTTTTTTTTAGCATGCACAGGCTTCTCATTGCACTGCCCTCTCTGGTTAGTTTCAGGAGTTGTGGTGCACAGGCTTAGTTGCACAGAGGCATGTGGAATTTTCTGGGACCAGGAATTAAACCCATGTCCTCTACATGGCAGGTGGATTCTCATCATCTGTCTCCGCCTTCTCCTCCAGCTCTCAATCCTTCCCAGCATCAGGGTTTTTACCAATGAGTCAGCTCTTTGCCTCAGGTGACCAAAGCATTGGAGCTTCAGCTTCACCATCAGTCCTTCCAATGAATATTCAGGGTTCATTTCCTATAGATGCCTCGTATTCTAGTTTTCTTAAGCAGTTGTATATGTTGGTCGATTTCAAGTGGATTAGAAACAACGGAGCAATAACGACGCCTGTGGTACATGTCATGCATACTCGTTCTGTCATTTCCTTAGAATAAATTGAGCTATTCATAATTGTCAGGCCAAAACTTATTTGGTTTAAATTTAAAAAAGCATTGCAAATAACTTCAATAAACTGAATAACAGAAAGATAGCTGACATACAAAATAGTGTATGTTATAGAATGATGTATATGTAGAATTGGGCGTGTTTGTGTTTGCAGTTGTAGTCTAAAGAATGATACCCAAGTGTGCATTTTCTGCTGTGGGTAGTAGGATTTCAGGTGCTTTTTCCTTACAGTGTATTATTCACTAACTTAAACAGTTATTTTGTGTTTGTAATTTCACAGACACATAGTGATTATAAATTGTTCAGTTCAGTTCAGTCACTCAGTTGTGTCTGACTTTTTGTAACCCCATGAATTGCAGCATGCCAGGCCTCCCTGTCCAGCACCCACTCCCAGAGTTCACTCAGACTCAATCCATCGAATCAGTGATACCATCCAGCCATCTCATCCTCTGTCGCCCCCTTCTCCTCCTGCCCCAATCCCTCCCAGCATCAGGGTCTTTTCCAATGAGTCAACTCTTCGCATGAGGTGGCCATAGTATTGGAGTTTCAGCTTTAGCATCAGTCCTTCCAAAAAACACCCATGACTGATCTTCTTTAGGATGGACTGGTTGAATCTCCTTGCAGTCCAAGGGACTCTCAAGAGTCTTCTCCAACACCACAGTTCAAAAGCATCAATTCTTTGGCACTCAGCTTTCTTCACAGTCCAACTCTCACATCCATACATGACCACTGGAAGAACCATAGCCTTGACCAGATGGACCTTTGTTGGCAAAGTAATGTCTCTGCTTTTCAATACACTATCTAGGTTGGTCATAACTTTCCTTCCAAGGAGTAAGCGTCTTTTAATTTCATGGCTGCAATCACCACCTGCAGTGATTTTGGAGCCCCCCGAAATAAAGTCTGACACTATTTCCCCATCTATTTCCCATGAATTGATGGGACCAGATGCCATGATCTTCATTTTCTGAATGTTGAGCTTTAGGCCAACTTTTTCACTCTCCTCTTTCACTTTCTTCAAGAGGCTTTTTACTGCCATAAGGGTGGTGTCATCTACATATCTGAGGTTATTGATATTTCTCCCGGCAATCTTGATTCCAGCTTGTGCTTCTTCCAGCCCAGCGTTTCTCACGATGTACTCTGCATAGAAGTTAAATAAGCAAAGTGACCATATACAGCCTTGGTACTCCTTTTCCTATTTGGAACCAGTCTGCTGTGCCATGGTTGCTTTCTGACCTGCATACAGGTTTCTCAAGAGGCAGGTCAAGTGGTCTGGTATTCCTATCTCTCGAAGAATTTTCCACAGTTTATTGTGATCCACATAGTCAAAGGCTTTGGCATAGTCAAGAAAGCAGAAATAGATGCTTTTCTGGAACTCTCTTGTGTTTTCCATGATCCAGCAGATGTTGGCAATTTCATCTCTGGTTCCTCTGCCTTTTCTGAAACCAGCTTGAGCATCTGGAAGTTCATGTTTCATGTATTGCTGAAGCCTGGCTTGGAGAATTTTGAGCATTACTTTACTAGTGTGTGAGATGAGCACAATTGTGCGGTAGTTTGAACATTCTTTGGCATTGCCTTTCTTTGGGATTGGAAGGAAAACTGACCTTTTCCAGTCCTGTGGCCCTTGCTGAGTTTTCCAAATTTCCTGGCATATTGAGTGCAGTACTTTCACAGCACCATCTTTCAGGACTTGAAATAGCTCAACTGGAATTTCATCACCTCCAGTAGCTTTGTTCATAGTAATGCTTTCTAAGACTCACTTGACTTCACATTCCAGGATGTCTGGCTCTAGGTGAGTGATCACACCATTGTGATTATCTTGGTCGTGAAGATCTTTTTTGTACAGTTCTTCTGTGTATTCTTGCGACCTTTTCTTAATATCTTCTGCTTCTGTTAGGTCCATACCATTTCTGTCCTTTTGTAGGATTAGGAAAACAAAAATACAAAACAGTGGAATAAATGTATGGCACATATGAAAAAACAGCAGCTCTGTTTTTAAAATTACATATCAAAGGGTGTCAGAATTGTGTAATACTTCAGAGTTTTGTCTTTTGAGTATTTTAATACATACTTATTATATCTTAACATACATATGAGCAGGATTTTCTCATTAATATGTTGTTGTTTAGTCACTAAGTCATGTCCAACTCCTTTGTGACCCCATAGATTTTAACCTGCCAGGCTCTTCTGTCCATGAGATTTCCCAGGCAAGAATACTGGAGTGCATTGCCAATTTCCTTCTCCAGAGAATATTCCTGACCCAGGAATCAAACCTTGTATCTTCTGCATTGATTGGCAGATTTTTTACCACTGAGGCACAAGTTCCATTCAGCTGCTCAGTCTTGTCCAGGACTTTTTGCAACTCCATGGACTACAAGAGGCCAGGCCTCCCTGTCTATCACCACCTCCCAGAGTTGATTCAAACTAATGTCCATCGAGTTGGTGATGCCATCCAACAATCTCATCCTCTGTCCTCCCCTTATCCTCCTGCCCTCAATCTTTCCCAGAATCAGGGTCTGTTCAAATGAGTCAGGTCTTGGCATCAGGTGGCCAAAGTACTGGAGTTTCAGCTTCAACATCAGTCCTTCCAATGAACACCCAGGACTGATCTCCTTTAGGATGCACTGGTTGGATCTCCTTGCAGTCCAAGGGACTCTTAAGAGTCTTCTCCAACACCACAGTTCAAAAGCATCAGTCTTCAGTGCTCAGCCTTCTTTATGGTGTAACTCTCACATCCATACATGACCAATGGAAAAACCATAGCTTTGACTATGTGGACCTTTGTCAGTACAGTAATGTCTCTGCTTTTGAATATGCTATCTAGTTTGGTTATAAATTTTCTTCCAAGGAGCAAGCATCTTTTAATTTCATGGCTGCAGTCATCATCTGCAGTGATTTTGGAGCCCAAAAAAATAAAGTCTGTCACTGTTTCCACTGTTTCCCCATTTTTTGCCTTGAAATGTTGGGACCAGATGCCATGATCTTAGTTTTCTGAAGCTTTAAGCCAACTTTTCCACTCTCCTCTTTCACTTTCATTAAGAGAATTTATACTTATACCAAAATAAATGTGTTTTTCCAACCTGAGTACTTTTAGGTAACTTAGACTCTTGCTATTTGGTTAGATAGAACATTTATTTTTTCTTGCAATATTCAAAATGTAACACTGCAGAGTGAAAGAATAAACTATAGTATTTGTCACACTTACAAGTAGTCTGTCTTAAAAGAGATGCACAAAATAAATTCATGTAGATAGCATAGATGAGTCTTAGTGATATACTATTAAACAAGAAAAAAAAAACTGTTTCATGAAGGATTCTGCCCTTTTTATAAAGTTAAAAGCAATAACATCCTTCAACTTAAGAAATGTCTTTTGAAATAAATGAGGGTAAGCTGATGACAGGATTCCTGACATGGGTTTCATTGTATGATGTGGGAACTCAGGGCACCAAATGTTCAGACAGAAGTTAGATATGGGTTATTTTCAGATTGTGGCTTTGGTTTTATATTATGAACTTTGTTTATCAAATAATTTATGAAAGAATTAATAAATAGAAGTGTGACTTTAATAGACAAAGTAGAAACAAGTGGCAGGAACCAAGGTTTGTGGTTAATAGGATATCCAAGAAAGAATAATCGTACTTTATTATTTAAGTTTATATTTCAATGATTAATATTGAGTTTGACATCTTTTCAGTTATGTGGCCTTTTTCATTCTCTTTCATCTTTTCCTTCTCCATTGCTTGCTTGTTTCATTGGGTTTTATTGTAAATATTTAATAGTAACAGATTCTAATTTTTTTTCCCATGAAGGGGAATTTCCTAATTGTATTTCAAGTACAGGCTTTTTTTTAGAGGGGTGATGGAGACATTCTAGCACACCTGTGATAAGTGGAATGGACTCTATGTTTTCATTTTTAAATCATTGATGTCATGTGTCTGTGTCTGTAACAAGGACACATCTTTTATATGCTTTTAGAGGTGAGAAAATTTTAAAGATATTTCAAAGTTAAATATTTTTATTGATTACATAAAAATACTTAAATATTTGTTTAAATAAATCTCTTGACTCTGCTTTATGAATATAGGTTTACCATTTTTGCCTAATTTAAAAAGTGGTCACTGTATCTTCAAAACTTTTGGAAAATCCTAGAACATTTTATTTATCTAACTAGCCATAAGGTATGAAGGGAATTTAAACTCATTTAACTGCATTAGCAACTACTAAGAAGAAATGTTGCATTTAGAATAACTAAAAACTGTATCATGTTGTTAATTTGTAACATAAGCAGTAATATATCTTCCCATAGATAGAAATCTGCAGAGAAAATAAGATAGGACATTTACTGAAATTAGAATATTTATCAAAAACAAATTGCATTTTCCTTATGTGTTCACTGAGCTTAAATGTTAATGAAATTCTCCCTTTCAAATTATATTCACAAGGCAAATATTAGATAAGACCATGTTATCAAGGATAAAAAATGATTGAATTTCTGGTTTTACACTTAATAATCTGGAACAGAGATGTAGGTCAATGGGGAAAAAAGGGTATTTAAGATGTTACTGTTGCTTAGATAAAGTGATAGTTCATTCAAAGAAATAATCAACCCTGTGCACACTTGGAGAAAAAGTGATTTCTTTTCATTCCAAACGCCAACTGAACTGTAAAGGGTGACATTTTGAATAAAGGAAAGTAAGAATGAAAATGGATTATTAAAAAACAACTTATCAAGCTTATCAAATTGTACTCTTCCGTTGCTTAGTCCAAGCTCTCTGGAGCTGACTTTTCTTATTACATTTTCAAATGTTCTGGTGCAGTTTCATTCAAATTGTCTAAATGATTTTTAGTTGAATTAAATATATTTTTGGACAAGGGTTCTTGTTAAAAAAATCTCAGTAAAATGGAAAGATGGAAACTTTCCTACCAACCAACCATCTGTTCTGATCCAAAAATCACTCTGCAAATTTCTGACAGCAGTAATGGCAAAATTCTAGCCTAGATGAATTTACATGTCCCTGAGAGAGAGAAGTTTAAACAATGATGTTGGGTATTTTTGCACATGGATATTTTGCAATAGGTTCTTCATTTTTTTTTTTTTTTTTGATTCATACAAATGAAGGTGAAGGGAATTCACTAAAATCTTAATCGTCAAACAAAGAAATGGTATAGATGACAATAGAGAACTACCAAATTAGAAAGTGAAGTTTATCCTACATTTGACTCCTGGGATTAACATCAGTTTCATTCTTAGCCAGATAGAGAGCCTACTGGCTTTTATTACAATTAAAATAAAATTTGCCTTGAATCATAATTTAATATATTTTGAGGACATACAGATATTATTTAAAACTATCTATTCTTTTTAAATGTATGCATTGATATGTAGTTGTTAATGTTTGAATCCAGAGTAACTGAAACAGAACACTGTTCTAGGGATAATAAACTATAATGTTGGATAAAAAGAAAGACATATGGTATAACTCAGAAGAAAATATAGATCATACAGAGATAATTTTAAGACTAAAATACTAAAAAGCATTTATAGTGACACTCACTTTTGGTTTCCAAAGTGACATTCTAATCTTTGTGTGATTCTCTTAAACAGGAGGAATCTCAGACGTTCCTCTGATCCATTCAGCCATCTAATGATGTTATCATCCATTTTATTGGCAACATAATTGTTAACCCATGATGAATAGTCATGTAACTTAAGTAGAATATTATGTAATTTGTAATTCAATTTTATCTATGCTATATTCAGGGCTCAACCAAAAAAACAGAAATCACTGCAAATACTTAAATGGAAGGAATTTCATAGATGGTATTGATTACACGGGTAATAGGACTACCAAGAAGCCGAGCAACGGACTGTGAGTCACACCAGAAAATAGGAGGGCACAGCAGGAAGCTGGTGCAGGAACAGAGGGCTGCAGAAGTGTGGCTAAGCTCAGATTTAGAATCACCTGCTGGAAACCAGCAATGCACCAGCCTGTCTGGCTAGAGGAAGGGCTGTAACTGAGATGTCATTGGAAGCAGAGAGGAAGGGGAGACAGTGACTTCCTACTTCTGCCTTCCGGGTTCCCGCCCCTGTCTCCCACAGCCAGGGAACAGTGAAGCCAGCTAACCAGGGAGCCTAGGAAACAGGATGTGTTTGCTTGTGCAGGAGTCTCAGGCTCTTGCAACTTCCTAGTGCCCTCTACACAAGTTTGAATCTACTGTTTTTTCAAATGTTTCCATTTGATAAAATTCTTTTTTTCCTAAATACACACAGTAGTATATCTTGGTATGTCAGGTGACATCAAATAATTGTGATAGGCAGTTCAGTTCACGTTGCTTAGGCACCACTCAGTCAAGCATTAACTTTCTACCAGGGCTGATTAGCTGTGAGGTACTGGCTAGTAGCTGAAGGTATGACATTTATCTCAAAACCCTAGGGATCTCTGAAATTGTTTTCTTACAGAAATTGCAAACACATTTATTTACCACAGCCATTTTAAGCACCATTAGATCTACTGGTTCCTAAGACCTGTCAGTTCTGTTCAGTTCAGTCACTCAGTCATGTCCGACCTGAGTGTCCTGATATTTTTGTGGAATAGCCTGGAGTTACTTCAAAGCCTCCCCTTACCCTGGGCCCCTTTCATACCTAGCAACATGGTGGGTTCCCTGATAAATGAGTCAGAGTGAATTATGGGAATGTAGAATATACTGATTCTGAAATCCAAGCAGATCCAACCATCAATGCAAAAATGTGTTTTGTATTTTAAAAGGTGACACTCTGACAATACCCAGAACCCAGCTCCCTTAGGAGATTCACTGATGAAACAGGCACCTGAATTTTTACAGAATTTGTCTGATATATATGTGTCTCACTCTAATCCATCCTACTTCTAATTCACCATCCTAATCAGATTCTGTATCATTTATACCACTGGATTTGCTTTAAGGCTGAAGATCAAGGAACAATTGGATTACTGACTAATCCTATACAGAAATTCCTTAATATAGACTTGGATTATCTGAACTTTCTTTTGTCTAATCAGAAGCAATTGTAAAAAGCCCTCCAGGAGAACACTGGAGTTGAAAAAAGATTGTAACACTTTTAACAGCAATAGTTATGGAGCTAGTTTCTTAAAACAGGACACTGAACTATAAGATATCTTATTTATCCTTAGAGAAGAAAATGTAACTATTCCAAATAGAAGAAAGGATTGTTTTTTTTTTTTTTTTCTTTTTCTTTTTTTTTTCTAATTTTATTTTATTTTTAATCTTTACATAATTGTATTAGTTTTGCCAAATATCAAAATAAATCCGCCACAGGTATACATGTGTTCCCCATCCCGAACCCTCCTCCCTCCTCCCTCCTCATACCAACCCTCTGGGTTGTCCCAGTGCACCAGCCCCAAGCATCCAGCATCGTGCATCGAACCTGGACTGGCAACTCATTTCCTACATGATATTTTACATGTTTCAATGCCATTCTCCCAAATCTTCCCACCCTCTCCCTCTCCCACAGAGTCCATAAGACTGTTCTATACATCAGTGTCTCTTTTGCTGTCTCATATACAGAGTTATTGTTACCATCTTTCTAAATTCCATATATATGCGTTAGTATACTGTATTTATGTTTTTCCTTCTGGCTTACTTCACTCTGTATAATTAGGCTCCAGTTTCATCCACCTCATTAGAACTGATTCAAATGTATTCTTTTTAATGGCTGAGTAATACTCCATTGTGTATATGTACCACAGCTTTCTTATCCATTCATCTGCTGATGGACATCTAGGTTGCTTCCATGTCCTGGCTATTATAAACAGTGCTGCGATGAACATTGGGGTACACGTGTCTCTTTCCCTTCTGGTTTCCTCAGTGTGTATGCCCAGCAGTGGGATTGCTGGATCATAAGGCAGTTCTATTTCCAGTTTTTTAAGGAATCTCCACACTGTTCTCCATAGTGGCTGTACTAGTTTGCATTCCCACCAAGAGTGTAAGAGGGTTCCCTTTTCTCCACACCCTCTCCAGCATTTATTATTTGTAGACTTTTGGATCACAGCCATTCTGACTGGTGTGAAATGGTACCTCATAGTGGTTTTGATTTGCATTTCTCTGATAATGAGTGATGTTGAGCATCTTTTCAAGTGTTTGTTAGCCATCTGTATGTCTTCTTTGGAGAAATGTCTATTTAGACCCATTTTTTGATTGGGTCGTTTATTTTTCTGGAGTTGAGCTGTAGGAGTTGCTTGTATATTTTTGAGATTAGTTGTTTGTCAGTTGCTTCATTTGCTATTATTTTCTCCCATTCTGAAGGCTGTCTTTTCACCTTGCTAATAGTTTCCTTTGATGTGCAGAAGCTTTTAAGGTTAATTAGGTCCCATTTGTTTATTTTTGCTTTTATTTCCAATATTCTGGGAGGTGGGTCATAGAGGATCCTGCTGTGATGTATGTCAGAGAGTGTTTTGCCTATGTTCTCCTCTAGGAGTTTTATAGTTTCTGGTCTTACGTTTAGATCTTTAATCCATTTTGAGTTTATTTTTGTGTATGGTGTTAGAAAGTGGTCCAGTTTCATTCTTTTACAAGTGGTTGACCAGATTTCCCAGCACCACTTGTTAAAGAGATTGTCTTTAATCCATTGTATATTCTTGCCTCCTTTGTCAAAGATAAGGTGTCCATATGTGCGTGGATTTATCTCTGGGCTTTCTATTTTGTTCCATTGATCAATATTTCTGTCTTTGTGCCAGTACCATACTGTCTTGATAACTGTGGCTTTGTAGTAGAGCCTGAAGTCAGGTAGGTTGATTCCTCCAGTTCCATTCTTCTTTCTCAAGATCGCTTTGGCTACTCGAGGTTTTTTGTATTTCCATACAAATTGTGAAATTATTTGTTCTAGCTCTGTGAAGAATACTGTTGGTAGCTTGATAGGGATTGCATTGAATCTATAAATTGCTTTGGGTAGTGTACTCATTTTCACTATATTGATTCTTCCAATCCATGAACATGGTATATTTCTCCATCTATTAGTGTCCTCTTTGATTTCTTTCACCAGTGTTTTATAGTTTTCTATATATAGGTCTTTAGTTTCTTTAGGTAGATATATTCCTAAGTATTTTATTCTTTCCGTTGCAATGGTGAATGGAATTGTTTCCTTAATTTCTCTTTCTGTTTTCTCATTATTAGTGTATAGGAATGCAAGGGATTTCTGTGTGTTGATTTTATATCCTGCAACTTTACTATAGTCATTGATTAGTTCTAGTAATTTTCTGGTGGAGTCTTTAGGGTTTTCTATGTAGAGGATCATGTCATCTGCAAATAGTGAGAGTTTTACTTCTTCTTTTCCAATTTGGATTCCTTTTATTTCTTTTTCTGCTCTGATTGCTGTGGCCAAAACTTCCAAAACTATGTTGAATAGTAATGGTGAAAGTGGGCACCCTTGTCTTGTTCCTGACTTTAGAGGAAATGCTTTCAATTTTTCACCATTGAGGATAATGTTTGCTGTGGGTTTGTCATATATAGCTTTTATTATGTTGAGGTATGTTCCTTCTATTCCTGCTTTCTGGAGAGTTTTTATCATAAATGGATGTTGAATTTTGTCAAAGGCTTTCTCTGCATCTATTGAGATAATCATATGGTTTTTATTTTTCAATTTGTTAATGTGGTGTATTACATTGATTGATTTGCGGATATTGAAGAATCCTTGCATCCCTGGGATAAAGCCCACTTGATCATGGTGTATGATCTTTTTAATGTGTTGCTGGATTCTGATTGCTAGAATTTTGTTAAGGATTTTTGCATCTATGTTCATCAGTGATATTGGCCTGTAGTTTTCTTTTTTTGTGGCATCTTTGTCAGGTTTTGGTATTAGGGTGATGGTGGCCTCATAGAATGAGTTTGGAAGTTTCCCTTCCTCTGCAATTTTCTGTAAGAGTTTGAGCAGGATAGGTGTTAGCTCTTCTCTAAATTTTTGGTAGAATTCAGCTGTGAAGCCGTCTGGACCTGGGCTTTTGTTTGCTGGAAGATTTTTGATTACAGTTTCAATTTCCATGCTTGTGATGGGTCTGTTAAGATTTTCTATTTCTTCCTGGTCCAATTTTGGAAAGTTGTACTTTTCTAAGAATTTGTCCATTTCTTCCACGTTGTCCATTTTATTGGCATATAATTGTTGATAGTAGTCTCTTATGATCCTTTGTATTTCTGTGTTGTCTGTTGTGATCTCTCCATTTTCGTTTCTAATTTTGTTGATTTGATTTTTCTCCCTTTGTTTCTTGATGAGTCTGGCTAATGGTTTGTCAATTTTATTTATCCTTTCAAAGAACCAGCTTTTGGTTTTGTTGATTTTTGCTATGGTCTCTTTTGTTTCTTTTGCATTTATTTCTGCTCTAATTTTTAAGATTTCTTTCCTTCTACTAACCCTGGGGTTCTTCATTTCTTCCTTTTCTAGTTGCTTTAGGTGTAGAGTTAGGTTATTTATTTGACTTTTTTCTTGTTTCTTGAGGTGTGCCTGTATTGCTATGAACTTTCCCCTTAGGACTGCTTTTACCGTGTCCCACAGGTTTTGGCTTGTTGTGTTTTCATTTTCATTCATTTCTATGCAAATTTTGATTTCTTTTTTGATTTCTTCTGTGATTTGTTGGTTATTCAGCAGTGTGTTGTTCAGCCTCCATATGTTGGAATTTTTAATAGTTTTTCTCCTGTAATTGAGATCTAATCTTACTGCATTGTGGTCAGAAAAAATGCTTGGAATGATTTCTATTTTTTTGAATTTACCAAGGCTAGCTTTATGGCCCAGGATGTGATCTATCCTGGAGAAGGTTCCATGTGCGCTTGAGAAAAAGGTGAAATTCATTGTTTTGGGATGAAATGTCCTATAGATATCAATTAGGTCTAACTGGTGTATTGTATCGTTTAAAGTTTGTGTTTCCTTGTTAATTTTCTGTTTAGTTGATCTATCCATAGGTGTAAGTGGGGTATTAAAGTCTCCCACTATTATTGTGTTATTATTAATTTCTCCTTTCATACTTGTTAGCATTTGTCTTACGTACTGTGGTGCTCCCGTGTTGGGTGCATATATATTTATAATTGTTATATCTTCTTCTTGGATTGATCCTTTGATCATTATGTAGTGACCTTCTTTGTCTCTTTTCACAGCCTTTGTTTTAAAGTCTATTTTATCTGATATAAGTATTGCTACTCCTGCTTTCTTTTGGTCCCTATTTGCATGGAAAATCTTTTTCCAGCCCTTCACTTTCAGTCTGTATGTGTCCCCTGTTTTGAGGTGGGTCTCTTGTAGACAACATATGTAGGGGTCTTGTTTTTGTATCCATTCAGCCAGTCTTTGTCTTTTGGTTGGGGCATTCAACCCATTTACGTTTAAGGTAATTACTGATAAGTATGATCCCGTTGCCATTTACTTTATTGTTTTGGGTTCGAGTTTATACACCGTTTTTGTGTTTCCTGTCTAGAGAATATCCTTTAGTATTTGTTGGAGAGCTGGTTTGGTGGTGCAGAATTCTCTCAGCTTTTGCTTGTCTGAAAAGCTTTTGATTTCTCCTTCATACTTGAATGAGATCCTTGCTGGGTACAATAATCTGGGCTGTAGGTTATTTTCTTTCATCATTTTAAGTATGTCTTGCCATTCCCTCCTGGCTTGAAGAGTTTCTATTGAAAGATCAGCTGTTATCCTTATGGGAATTCCCTTGTGTGTTATTTGTTGTTTTTCCCTTGCTGCTTTTAATATTTGTTCTTTGTGTTTGATCTTTGTTAATTTGATTAATATGTGTCTTGGGGTGTTTCTCCTTGGGTTTATCCTGTTTGGGACTCTCTGGGTTTCTTGTACTTGGGTGATTATTTCCTTCCCCATTTTAGGGAAGTTTTCCACTATTATCTCCTCAAGTATTTTCTCATGGTCTTTCTTTTTGTCTTCTTCTTCTGGAACCCCTATGATTCGAATGTTGTAGCGTTTAATATTGTCCTGGAGGTCTCTGAGATTGTCCTCATTTCTTTTGATTCGTTTTTCTTTTATCCTCTCTGATTCATTTATTTCTACCATTCTATCTTCTAATTCACTAATCCTGTCTTCTGCCTCTGTTATTCTACTATTTGTTGCCTCCAGAGTGTTTTTAATTTCACTTATTGCATTATTCATTATATATTGACTCTTTTTTATTTCTTCTAGGTCCTTGTTAAACCTTTCTTGCATCTTCTCAATCCTTGTCTCCAGGCTATTTATCTGTGATTCCATTTTAGTTTCAAGATTTTGGATCAATTTCACTATCATTATTCGGAATTCTTTATCAGGTAGATTCCCTATCTCTTCCTCTTTTGTTTGGTTTGGTGGGCATTTATCCTGTTCCTTTATCTGCTGAGTATTCCTCTGTCTCTTCATCTTGTTTAAATTGCTGAGTTTGGGGTGTCCTTTCTGTATTCTGGCAGTTTGTGGAGTTCTCTTTATTGTGGCGTTTCCTCACTGTGTGTGGGTTTGTACAGGTGGCTTGTCAAGGTTTCCTGGTTAGGGAAGCTTGTGTCGGTGTTCTGGTGGGTGGAGCTGTATTTCTTCTCTCTGGAGTGCAATGAAATGTCCAGTAATGATTTATGAGATGTCTATAGTTTTGGGGTGACTTTGGGCAGCCTGTATCTTGAAGCTCAGGGCTGTGTTCCTTTGTTGCTAGAGAATTTGTTTGGTATGTCTTGCCCTGGAATTTATTGGCCCTTGTGTGGTGCTTGGTTTCAGTGTCGGTATGGATGCATTTGATGAGCTCCCGTCAATTAATGTTCCTTGGAGTCAGGAGTTCCCTGGAGTCAGGGTTTGGACTTAAGTCTCCTGCTTCCGGTTATCGGTCTTATTTTTACAGTATTTTCAAAACTTCTCCTTCTATACAGCACCATTGATAAAACATCTACATTAAAGATGAAAAGTTTCTCTACAGTGAGGGTCACTCAGAGAGGTTCACAGGGTTACATGGAGAAGAGAAGAGGGAGGAGGGAGTTAGAGGTGACCCAAATGAGATGAGGTGAATCAATAGTGGAGAGAGTGGGCTAGCCAGTAGTCACTTCCTTATGTGCACTCCACAACTGGACCACTCAGAGATGTTCACGGGGTTATACAGAGAAGAGAAGAAGGAGGAAGGTAACAGAGGTGGCCAGAAGGATAAAAGGGGGGAATGAAAAGGAGGGAGACAGATCCAGCCAGTAATCAGTTCCCTAAGTGTTCTCCACCGTCTGGAACACACAGAATTTCACAGAGTTGGGTAGAGTAGAGAGGGGTTAGGGAGGAGACACAGGCGACCTGGTGGAGAAAAAGGAGAGTCCAAAGGGAGAGAGAGCAGTCAAGCCAGTAATCTCACTCCCTAGTGAAAAATGGGTCCTGAAGATTGGGTCCTTAAAGGTACAAAATTGGTAACAAATACATAAAAGCAAAAATTAAAAATCTAGAGTAGAGTTTGGAATTTCAAAAATATGATGTTAAAGAAAAGAAGAAGGAAAAGAAAGAGAGAAAAAACGAACAAACAAAAACAAACAAGGTCGCGAAAATTATAAAGAAAGTACAGGTACAAAATTGATAACTAATACCAGAAAGCAAAAATTAAAAATCTAGAGTAGAGTTTGGAATTTCAAAAATACGATGTTAAAGAAAAGAAGAAGGAAAAGAAAGAGAGAAAAAACGAACAAACAAAAACAAACAAGGTCGTGAAAATTATAAAGAAAATACAGGTACAAAATTGATAACTAATACCAGAAAGCAAAAATTAAAAATCTAGAGTAGAGTTTGGAATTTCAAAAATACGATGTTAAAGAAAAGAAGAAGGAAAAGAAAGAGAGAAAAAACGAACAAACAAAAACAAACAAGGTCGTGAAAATTATAAAGAAAGTACAGGTACAAAATTGATAACTAATACCAGAAAGCAAAAATTAAAAATCTAGAGTAGAGTTCGGAATTTAAAAAATACAATGTTAAAAAAAAAAAAGAAGAAGAAGAAAAATAAAGAGAGAAAACAAATACGAACAATGTCACAAAAATTATAAAGAAAATACAGGTACAAAATTGATATCAAATACCAAAAAGCATAAATTAAAAATCTAGAGTAAAGTTTGGAATTTCAGATATACAATGTTATATAAAAGAAGAAGAGAAAGAAACAGAGAAGGAAAAAAAAAAAAGTCAGAAATTATATAAAAAAAAAAAACTATAGGTACAAAATTGATAAAATATACCAAAAAGTGAAAATTAAAAATCTAGAGTAGAGTTTGGAATTTCAAAAATACAATGTTAAAGAAAAGAAGAAAAAAACAAAAAGAAAAACAAACAAAAAACAAGGTCAAAAAATTATAAAATATATATATATGAAGTTTGCTGAAGAAGAAAAAAATAGGGTCTTTTTTTTTTTTTTTTGCAAAGTAATAGGTTATAAAAGTGAAATTTAAAGGAACAATAGAGGACTTAAAAAAAATTTTTTTTAATTAAAAAAAAAAGGAAAGAATGATCGTAAAAATAATAAAAATATATCTAGGACTTTTTTGTTTTTTTTTTTGTGGGTGTTGTGGGTTCAGTTCATTTTTGGCTAGTTCCTTGGTCTGACTTATATTTCTCAAGATCTATGGGCCCCTTCCTATGTAGTCCATAGTAACCACAGGGTTTTGATCTATTGCCTGTAGCTTCCAAGGCGTTTCCCTCTGTTATATCTTCTTCTGTTTGCTAGTCTCTTCAGTATCTGGTTTCCGCCCTGACACAAAGGGCACGGTGGAGGACACTTTTTTTTCTTTTTTTTTTTTTTTTTAGGCTTACTTGTTCAGTCGCGCTGTGGGGAGGGAGGGAGGGAGGGAGGGAGGGGTGCTGCAAACAAATAACACTGGCGTGGGCTCGCAGTGCCTCAGCCACCCTGGGTCTGCCCCCGCTCACGGCGCGTGTAGCCTCCCTGTCCACACTGCTCGGACTCTAGGTTGTTCCGCCGGGAACAATCCGAGGCTGGCCCTGGGCTGCATGCACCTCCCAGGTCCAAGCCGCTCAGGTTCAGGCACTCGGGTAGTCCTCAGAGGCGCAGACTCAGTTGGGGCTGCGTTTTGTGCTCTTCCCAGGTCCGAGCAGCTCAGGTGATGAGGTGTTTGGTGAGCGCCAATGCTGCGACTTATCGCCTCCCCGCCACTTGGTTATCTGGGTGTTAAAACCGGCGCCCCTTCTCAGGCAGATGTTGACCGTCCAGACCCCCAAGAAGTTTTAGTTAGCAAAGAAGCCTGCTTACAGTTTTATAGATAATGTCTCTCTGGGGCTGCGATTGCCCCCTTCCGGCTCTGGCTGCCTGTCACCGGAGGGGGAAGATCTGCAGCCGGCTATCTCTGTTCAGTCCTTTGTTCCGTGCGCGGGCCTGGCGGTCTTAGGTTAGGGCTGGCTTTTCGCGTGGTAGATATCCCACAGTCTGGTTTGCTAGCCCAAATTATTTCGCTCAGATAGCGCTCAGGGTATTCAGGCCAGATTCTTACTCTCAGTGATGCAGCCCACGCCGCGCCTCCCTGCCCAGCCCCGGCTTGCTAATGGCGGATGCAGGCGTCTGCGCTGCTTCTCCGCTGGGGGAGTTACCGTAGGGCTCGCAATCTGCGAGTTTTAATTGTTTATTTATTTTTTCTCCCTGTTATGTTGCCCTCTGTGCTTCCAAAGCTCGGCACAGATTCGGCAGTGAGAAGGTTTCCTGGTGTTTGGAAACTTCTCTCTTTTTAAGATTCCCTTCCCGGGACGGAACTCCCTCTTTTGTCTCTTTTTTTTTGTTTTTAATATTTTTTCCTACCTCCTTTCGAAGAGTTGGGTTGCTTTTCTGGGTGCCTGATGTCCTCTGCCGGCATTCAGAAGTTGTTTTGTGGAATTTACTCGACGTTTAAATGCTCTTTTGATGAATTTGTGGGGGAGAAAGTGTTCTCCCCGTCCTACTCCTCCGCCATCTTGGCTCCTCCCCAGGATTGGTTTTAAACTAGAAATATTCTGGACAATGAGTGAGAGGTCAGTAGACAGCACATTTGAGACAGTAAACCCCAACACAGATTTTGAAGAGTTACTGATTGTTTTAGAGTTTAGATTTTCTTTGTCTCTCAACCTCTGTATTGGAGACGGCAATGGCAACCCACTCCAGTACTCTTGCCTGGACAATCCCATGGACGGAGAAGCCTGGTAGGCTGCAGCCCATGGGGTCTTAAAGAGTCGGACACGACTAAACAACTTCACTTTCACTTTTCACTTTCATGCATTGGAGAAGGAAATGGCAACTCACTCCAGCGTTCTTGCCTGGAGAATCCCAGGGACAGGGGAGCCTGGTGGGCTGCCGTCTATGGGGTCGCACAGAGTCGGGCACGACTGAAGCGACTTAGCAGCAGTAACAGCAACCTCTGTATTCAGATGGGATTAGGTTAGTCCTATTTAGATCATCTCTCTTTTGATTGGCCTAAAGTTGAGAAATAAGTACCCTTCCCTCAATTACTTCTGCAAAATCCCTTTTGCCATATAATAAGTGATACCTGTTTATAGTTGTAAATTTCACCCCTACTTAAGGGGGAGAGATTATAAAAACAAGGGTCACCAGGGTCGTTTTAGTATTCTGGGTACCACAGCTTCATTTCCTTTTTGCCATTTCCCCTTAAGATAAAGTTATAGGTCCTTTCCTTTCATATATGTTTGAAAAGAATCACCTGTTAATAATGTGTGTTCTCTTACTACTACTTCATTGTGCTTTTGACCATTCCTCCTAGGTTGAATGTGGAAGTTCCTTGCTAGGCTATTCATCTGGGCATCAGAATGATACAAGTTCTATGACATTTTAAGAAGGTTAGTCTTGCCAGGGAGGAGGGATGTGATAATGTCAAACATTCACAATAAGATTAGGAACAAAGCTTCCAAAATAAGATTTGTGTATTTTCAGACTGATTTATCCAGCTTATCCTGATTGGCTACTTCTGGTATTACTTGGGAAAAGGCTAGAAATGAATTGAAGTTTTTAAGTATTGTATATAAGTTCTTTGGAAAAAGGTATAAGCCAGGAACAGCAATATATACTTTTGAACATTGTGTGTGGTGGGACATTTTTCAGTCTTCTGTATGTGACTACTTGTCCCAAATTTATAAAACCTCTCAAGTTACTACAGATCAGATTAATAGCTGTTTTTCTTTTTTTAGATTTCTTAGGATGTCAGAAATCTGCTCAACATAAAAAGGGGAATCCTGACACTGATGTAAAAATATATTCCTAAACTTTCAGGTAATATTTTCTTCATACTAAAATAACTTTAGTGCCTTTGAAACCTTAAGCTAGTGAGAAAGTTCTTTTGTTATTTTTGACAAATGGGGGTCTTAGAAAAGATCTAAAAACACCAGGTGCCTTGGTTTATTAGGTATGGAGTTAGAAAGGACACAGGATAGAGATATTTAGAAAATAAATGTAAGAAGCTGAAAGAGCATAGTTAAAGAGATCAAAAACTTTTGAGAAATATGTGTATTTGTCCTAAGAAGGTACTCAATTGTTTGCTCATCTCACAAATGAGGAATTCAAGAATAGTACAGCTACATGTCCTAGTCTTAAGTGTCATAAAAGGAAGGATATGGGCCAATAGTACTGATGGGTTTAAAAAAAAATCTTTCTTTTCATAATCACTTGACCGATTGCCATCATGTTATTCTAAAGTAAAAAGCTGCAGTAGATTGCCCTTTAAGATGGGTAAAATAATCAAGGCATTAGTTAATGGGTTTCAGTTCAGTTCAGTTGTCCAACTCTTTGCGATCCCATGGACTGCAGCATGCCAGGCTTTCCTGTCCATCACCAACTCCTGGAGTTTACTCAAGCTCATGTCCACTGAGTTGGTGATACCATCCAACCATCTCATCCTCTGTCGTCCCCTTCTCCTCCCACCTTCAATATTTCCCAGCAGCAGGGTGTTTTCAAATGAGTCAGCTCTTCTCATCAGGTGGCCAAAGTATTGGAGTTGCAGCTTCAGCATCAGTCCTTCCAATGAATATTCAGGACTGATTTCCTTTGGAATGGACTGGTTGGATCCCCTTGCAGTCCAATGGACTCTCAAGAGTCTTCTCCAACACCACAGTTCAAAAACATCAATTCTTCGGCACTCAGCTTTCTTTATAGTCCAAATTTCACATCCATTCAAGACTACTGGAAAAACCATAGCTTTGACTAGATGGACCTTTGTTGACAAAGTAATGTCTCTGCTTTTTTATATGCTGTCTAGGTTGGTCATAACTTTCCTTCCAAGGAGTAAGCGTCTTTTAATTTCATGGCTGCAGTCATCATCTGCAGTGATTTTGGAGCCACTGTTTCCACTGTTTCTCCATCTATTTGCCGTGAAGTGATGGGACCGGATGCCGTGATCTTAGTTTTCTGAATGCTGAGTTTTAAGCCAACGTTTTCATTCACCTCTTTCACTTTCATCAAGAGGCTCTTTAGTTCTTCTTTGCTTTCTGCCATAAGTTAATGGGTTTATACTATTGCAATTCATATTCCTATCCTGAGAGTAATAACTTGAGTAGACTGATGTGCACATTTCCCAGACATTGAAATATAGACAAACTCATAAACCATATTGTCTGACAAAACAAACATTAATTTTTCCCCACTTACTTAGGAGTATTTTTTCAAAGTAGGCATGAATCATTTAAAATAAATGCTTCACTCTCTATTCCCTAAAGCCATCAAATTTGCTCCCAGACTTTGCTTTCAGTATGCTCTTTCACTCTGCTGGCTGCCAAATCCAAAAGTGGTAGAGGGATTTTCAATGCAACAAAGAAATAAAGAATCAGATGCTTATTCATAAAACAACCAAGCAAAACAAGCTGGATAAGCAGAAACACATTGCCAAGCCAATTCGCAATCCAGCAGGGCTGAGACAAAGCAGCCAGGTATGGCAGAGCTCCCACTGAGGTGGTCCTATTTTAAGCAGAGCCCAGAGCATGTGAACAGAGTCCATTTTTCTTCCTGTTTTAATTCAATAGAAACAGAACAAAGCAGATTCCAATTCCATCAGCAAATTAGATAGAGCTGAACCGAATGGATTATATGCAGGCGAAATATGACAGAGCAGCCCAATGAAGTCTTTGAGAGAGGAGGATAGAGAGAAAGAGGGCCAAATCATTTAAAGTTTTATTTTATTTTAATTTCCCATTTGATTCAAATGATTTCCAAGTACCCAAGAGAAACAAATGAGACATTCTAAGATCAATTTGAAATTTCGCGGAAGTGTGCAAGACAGAATTTCAAACTGCAAAGCCAGCCAGGAACAACTTATGTTTTATAATATAAGATCCTTGGGGTGGTCTAAATTTTAGTTCCTAATATATTGTGTAGCTGCCTAAACTGTGTGGCAAATATTTTCATTTTCCAAATATATTTTACTTCATAAACAGTTACAGAATTTTTTTTTTTTTTTTTAGTTAAAGTTTTCTTCCCAAATCAGTATTGTATGTGGGTGTGTGGGGGTGTGTGTGTGTGTGTTTACTTGTAACTTTTGAAGGGTTTCTCTCTTTTGGCATAATTAAAATAATTTTTTTCCAAAATTAACACTAACGTGTGCATATCTTTTAAAAGTTCAATTTAATGGAGTGACTTAATTTTTTCTTTTATATTATTTATAAATAAGAAAGTGAATATATTCTTAAAACTGGAGGTTTGACATGACTCCCTTAGGAGTCAGAGACAAACCCAGATCTCAGGGATCACCTGAAATAAGCAGACCAAGGGACTCTTGAGCATAACTCTGTGTGTCGCTCTGAGTCCTAGTCTGTGGCCCACGGATTCGTTTCTTTCTTGCTCACCATTGCCTTCTTGCCAGAAGTTTGAGTGTTTGCCATAGTCTCATGTCTCAGAACATCATCTTCACATAAAAAGCCAGATACAGGCATAAAACCAGGAAAAATATATTAGCTTCCTTGTATTTCATTATTAGCTTTGGGAAATAATAAAACCAATGCCTGAATAACTGTTGGCACAACATTCAGTTAATTGTTATAAAAATGTGTCTTGAAGTGAGTGACAGAGGTATTGGATTTGAAATTAATTTCGAGCATTTGATTCATTTGCTTCTAACTGTCCTGTACCTTGTGGGTTTGTGAAGGATAATGGGTAAACATATAATGTGCTTCACTTGCTACAAATGGAAATAAGTCTGATTTATGGAGAGTGATTCAAAAAAGACGATATTTTACACAGAGTGATCAGTGAAAACCTCACTAAGAACATGGCATTTGGGCAGAGACCTGATGAAACCCAAAGCCTGGAGTAAACCTTGGAAATCCTCCAAAGGAAAGATTCCTAAAGGCAAAAGTAAGTTCAAGGACCCTGACATACAACACTCTTGGTAAAATAGTGAATACTTAGTAGGTCATTCGGAGAAGGCGATGGCACCCCACTCCAGTACTCTTGCCTGGAAAATCACATAGATGGGAGAGCCTGGTAGGCTGGAGTCCATGGGGTCGAGAAGAGTCGGACAGGACTGAAGCGACTTCACAGCAGCAGCAGCAGTAGGTCATTAGTGCTGAAAACGTATACATGAGGAGAATAGCATAGGATTTGGTTAAAGGATGACAGTGCATGATAAATATTTTCACCTTAATAGATATTTCTTTCTGCCGCTATAATCTGAATGTAAGTTAAAACTTCCCAACATTGGGAAAACAATGGGAAAATGCCAGAAGTGTTAGAAAATCTAACTTTGAGTGTCAGGATATGCTTTCTTGCTGACTTAGTGGTAAAAAATCTGCCTGCCAATGCAGGAGGCAAAAGAGATGGGAGTTCAGTTCCTATGTTAGGAAGATCCCCTGGAGAAGGAAATGGCAACCCACTCCAGTATTCTTGCCTGCAGAATCCTGTGAACAGAGCTACAGTGGGCTACAGTGTTGCCAAAGAGTAGGACATGACTTAGCAACTAAAGCAAACCAGCTTCCCTAAATGTTAATATTTTACTACATCTTCTATATCATTTCCTCCCTGTGTGTGCTTGTGCGTATGTTATGACCCATTTCAGAGTAAGTGTTCAACATAATATTTAAATATTTCAGTGCATTTTTCCTATGAAAATTAACATTTCATGCATAAGAACAGTAGAACTATCAATTGTACATACCAAAGATTTGTTTAGAGAACAGGGTAGTCATTCTGAAGAATATCTCATCTAGTGTTTCTCTGGTGTTTCCTCATAATTTGACTTTTTTTTTTCACAAGGATATCAGAAAAGCAATGTTATGTTTCCTCAGTAACTAATATTAGGAGACACATAATTTTTATTTGTCCTTTTATGGTAGTGTTAATTTTGAACACTTGCTTAAGGTCATGTGGGCAGGTTTTTCAAACTGTGATTTATTATTGTTTCCCTTTGTATTAAAGGGGAGATATTTTAAGATTAGATAATAGATATGCTTTTTCTCATCAAATACATACTTTAGCATTCATTTTAGCATCTATTGATACAGTATCTAATAGATACAGTCTATTGATGCATTAATTTAGCATCATTTAGGGGCTAGACAGTGACACCCCACTCCAGTACTCTTGCCTGGAAAATCCCATGGACAGAGCAGCCTGGTAGGCTGCAGTCCATGTGATCGAGAAGAGTCAGACACGACTGAGCGACTTCACTTTCACTTTTCACTTTCATGCATTGGAGAAGGAAATGGCAACCCACTCCAGTGTTCTTGCCTGGAGAATCCCAGGGATGAGGTAGCCTGGTGGGCTGCCATCTATGGGGTCGCACAGAGTCAGACATGACTGAAGCGACTTAACAGCAGCAGCAGCAGGGGCTAGGAGTCGGACGTGACTGAGCGACTTCACTTTCACTTTTTACTTTCATGCATTGGAGAAGGAAATGGCAACCCACTCCAGTGTTCTTGCCTGGAGAATCCCAGGGATGGGGGAGCCTGGTGGGCTGCTGTCTATGGGGTCGCACAGAGTTGGATACGACTGAAGTGATTTAGCAGCAGCAGCAGCACCTACTGATGATACAGTCCCATGGCTTTTGAAAGTTTTGAGTCTAGCTGGTGGATCAGGCACTGTCCAAGGCCCTCTGTGAACACTGGGTACTGTTACCTCTCATCTTTCTGGAAGATTTTTTTCTCCAGACCCTAGTGGTTTCTTCATAGGCATGCCCTGATCAGCACTTATTAATAAATACATAAATGGGCCTCTCTGCAGACTTCTCAGGCTCAAACAGTCTGGGCCAAGAACTCTGGCCCTCTTACTTTCCTCAGATTCCCAGTTCAACTCAGGGCATCTGCTAGATTCCAGCTGGGTTCCCTTGCCTGCACTGCATCTGGAAACTTCATGAAAATGAAAGTGAAAATCGTCCAGTCATGTCTGACTCTTTTGTGACCCCATGTCCGGCTCTTTGTGACCCTCCCTTTATTCCTTCTAACTGAATAATTATTTTAATGAATGCCAATTTTATTCTTCACAATAATAAAAACAATAGAAACACTATACAGTCCGTGGAATTCTCCAGGGCAGAATACCGGAGTGGGTAGCCTTTCCCTTCTCCAGGGGATCTTCCCAACTCAGGGATCAAACCAGGGTCTCCTGCATTGCAGGCGGAGTCCATATGCTGAGTCTAAATTGTACTGTTACCCCATTTCCTCATCTTTCAGGGATCGTTTTGTTGCCGGGTATACAGTATCTTGCTTACTTTAGCATCATGTACTTTTTCCACTTTTGGCGGTTTTTGAAGGGAGACTGTATCCACACTCTGGACTCCATCAGTTTATATCCCATCTGGCATCACTGGTCTCCAGGAAGCGAATGTTTGGAACTGACTTCTCCCTGCAGTCTCCTGTCTCTCTCCAGATTTCAGGTTCCTTGGTTATTCCATGACTTCAGATTTCTGATGGTTTCAAGTGGAAACCATGAATCTGAAGTTTTTCCAGTGGGAAAGACGCTCTTTTCAGCTTCTCACATTTCCTGAGACCAGAAGCCTCATTTTTTTTTAAATAGAAACACTGAAGCGACTTTTAAATGAAAGAGAAAGCATAATAGAGACTTAAAGAAGATGAATCCCTCTGTTTGCTTGGAGATGAGGATGTCTAATATTGGCTAAGGCCATCCTCTTGCTCTCTCTTAGAAACTTCCTGTGCTACTAACAGAAAAGTAAGTTATGCCAATAAATCAGGCAAAGTGCTTAGTTAATGTCCATTGCATATAACTCAGAGTGGCACAGCCTTTCTCTAGTGTGTTATATTAGCCTGAGATAAAGATAGTAGCCTTTTTGATTTAATGACCTGCTGTAGTATATCAGACTCTATAATATGCGAGTTTATTCCTTCTAATTGAATAATTATTTTAAAGAATGCCAACTTTATTCTTGGCAATAATAAAAATAATAGAAACACTGTTAAGTACTGTTTAAAACATGTAATAGTAGTACAAGTACTTTATAGCCAATAAGAAGAGCAAGGGTAAATCTGCTCATGGATAGGAAAACAGTAGTGCTGATTATGCAGCTGTCTCTTACTCATAATTAAATTCCCAGGAAGAATAAAAGAAAATACACAAAATGAATTTATATCATTTTGGGGAATTTATTAGAAGCCCATATGAAAATGTCAGGAAGAAATTCATTTAATTTTAGTGTTAATGTGCTTGAATTAAATGCTTTTATTCCATAAAGTTAGATGCATGTTTAAATATATTTTAACAGTCATTAAGAAAAAGATAAAACTTATGTCATATCTACGTGAAAATTCTACTTGACACCTTTAGTATGCTTATATATATATATATTCAAAATAAAAAGTGAGAAGCATTCAGTTGTGAAAAATTGTTGAAAAGTTATTAATAGTTTTCTTCCTATATAATAAATTTCTGGATCATGAAAGAATATATGATACATAGCTATATGTATTGTGTCTGCTTTATTTTTAAGTAAATATACACATATAGGCCCCCCTGGTGGCTCAGGCAGTAAAGAATCCACCTGAAATGTGGGAGACCAGGGCTCAACCCCTGGATCAGGAAAATCCTCTGGAGAAGGGAATGGCAACCACTCCAGTATTCTTGCCTGGGAAATCCCATGGACAGAGGATTTATTTTAACTACATATACACTTATTATGTAGGCTGATTAGTAGTAAATGTGGTTCTTATATTTTGATCTCTTTGTATGATTCTGTAGCTATACTTTTGGTATAGATATATTTTGAAGCTTTCATTGTAATCAACTGTTTTGAAATTCTAATTCATCCTGTTCATTTTTTTTTTTTAAAGAAAGTGTTGCTATTTGCTAATTTCTCAAAGACATTTAAGTGGGCCACCATGCTTTTTCCTTTACTAAATCATGGGTTTCTGTACTGAAGTTACAGAACTGAATCAATATTACTGAGCTAGACAGCAATTAAACAAAGTAAGATGAAGCTACAACAAAGGCCTCCAGATCTTTCAAATAGTATTTCTGATACCTGTTAAAGTAATTTATTGAGCAGTATGATTAGGCATTAAATGGCAAATACCACATTGCACCAGCTTTCCATCTTAATATTTTTATATGTGATGGAATTTTCTTTCATAATATGTTCTTAGCATAGCCCTTTATTTTTAGTTTTGTCTTACTTTTTAAAACAGATTCACACTTATTTCAAAAGTCAACTAATCAAACTGCAAAAAAAGAGGGCTTCAGAATCACATGGACCATAAGACAAGGAGAGGTAATTTCTTGCCTGATAATTCCTCTATAAGAAAAGAAAATATGAATAAAGTAATTTGGTTAATTTTGAAGAATCTGAAAAATGCTAAAGTGTTTATCAAGTTGTTATTTGATATACACATATACAAGATATTTCATGAAGTGGGCTATGACTTTCTCATTTCCTTGTATCTCTCCACAGACACGGACATTTTCACTGACTAGTGATTCAAATGAATTTGTCTGTGATATCTTGACCACTGAATGACAAGTGGTCATTCCACTAGATGACAAGTTAAATTAGTGGAAATATTTGATTTGTGCTCTTGTATGATTCTGATGTGGAATCCTGACTCTGCTGTAGTTTGGGAGGTTTACCTAGAACAAATGAGTTTACTTATAGAAAAGTTAGCTTCATGAGATCTAAAATTCAGATTATGAAGTCTATTTCCAAATATTTTATAACTTGAATTATGGTTCAGCATGATACTTTGAATGGCATGGTTCTTGATAAAAGTTAATTATTTCTACCTCTTCTCAAATTTTACTCCATAGCATACATAGAGTGTGAAAATCCAGGTGTATTCTTCTAGGAAAAGGGGGAACAGCCAGGTTGATTCTTCCTATCTTTAAGTTCTGGTTGAGTCCATCCATTCAAGATTCCCCAGTGCGGTACTTCTATTTATCCTACACACTTTCCCTGGGATGTGTTTACCTTCAATTAAATCTCTGTTTCTGCTTCCAAGCTCATATTTCCTCCATGAATCACTTTTAGTGCCTTCAAATGCCTTTCAGCAAATTTGAGTTCATTGCAGCATGGCTTTAGACATGTAATTAATTTTGCTTTGTCTAGTAATAATTATTTTTAAATATTTGTATGTTGACATTGAAGACTACATAGCAATAATAACATTTGTTTGAAGTCTAGTTTAGTGACTGCCTTATTTTAATACCTAATAGTGAATATCCCCATAAGATACTAAGCAGATGAGGCCTTTATTGCTCGTCATAAAACCATTTCTTTATCTCTTGCATCATAGGATGCTCTCATTCCTTAAGAGCAATAGTTTGAGTTATAGCCGTATTTTGTTATCAAATGCAAACTAAATTTTTCTGAAGGGATTCGAGGGAATATGTAGTCAATATTCCCAGTGTTTCAAACAAAATGGGACAATAAAAATGTCATTTCTTTTTTGTTGTTGTTGTTTCTGCCTTTAAAAAATAATTTATTTATTTTAATTGGAGGCTAATTACTTTACAATACTGTAGTGGTTTTTGCCATACATTGACATGAATTAGCCATGGGTGTACGTGTCCCCCATCCTGAAACCCCCTCCCACCTCCCTCCCCATCCCAATCCTCTGGGCTGTTCCAGTGCACTGGCTTTGAGTGCCCTGCTTCATGCATCGAACTTGGACTGGTGATCTATTTCACATATGGCAATATACATGTTTCAACGCTATTCTCTCCAATCATCTTGGAAAGCTACAAAACATGTGGGCTTGTGTTGCAGTGCTTGGTGAAAGATATGCGTGGCATGGCACTGGCATTGGGGAGCAACCACAGTGTATTTTGTGCCCATCTTCAATAATTTGCAAGGGAATGGCCAAGTTACCTCATACTGAGTTTAGAATTACATATGACTCTTTGATCACTAGAAATTGATTTGATTATTGTTTTTCCACTTTGTAAAAATCTGTAGCAATGTCTTTTATTATAAAAAAGATCACCTAGCTCTATTTTAATCTATCCTCGAGCCATAGAAATATAATGTCTATTGTTGAAGGTTTTAATTTTTTTTCTTTTGTGTTACTTATTGCAACTTCTCTAGATTTTTTTTTTTCCTATCCCAGTGGAGCTTCCAAAGATGACTATGCACATCAAGTTTTCCAATGTCTCTATAGTACAACACTTTATCTCATTTTTTCTCTCATTTATTTTTTTCTTTGATTTTTCAATAAATAATATCTTAGTCTAGGCTACAGAGAAGCAGACCTTGAGATAGAATTTGAGTAAAATATTTTCTTTGATAGCCATTCCAGGAAACATCAATAAGGTAGTGGTGAAAAAAGATAGAGAAAGAAGGCAATGCAGGGGACAGTTAGAGTTTAACCAGCTGGGGATCTGTGGGATGTTGAAAATGCATCTCTATCAATTAAGGTAAAACAAACTACTGTAGTCAGATACTCATTCTCATAAATCATTATCTGAGCACTACTTCTAAGGGCACTATCTCTGACACTTTATTTATTTATTTGTTATTTGTTCTGATTGAAAGTAAATGCACTCTTACAGACAGAAAAGAAATCAAAGATTCCCTCCCTAAGACAGTTGAGATGTTCTACAGGGGCTTCCTTAATTGTAAAGACATTGAGTGTGTAGAGGATATGAACAGGTCAACAGAATTTGCCACAGTGTCTATTTGATACTAGGTGTATCAGTTCAGTTCAGTTTAGTCGCTCAGTCATGTCCGACTCTTTGCGACCCGATGAATCGCAGCACACCAGGCCTCCCTGTCCATCACCAACTCCCGGAGTTCACTCAGACTCACATCCATCGAGTCAGTGATGCCATCCAGCCATCTCATCCTCTGTTGTCCCCTTTTCCTCCTGCCTCCAATCCCTCCCAGTGTCAGAGTCTTTTCCAATGAGTCAACTCTTTGCATGAGGTGGCCAAAGTACTGGACTTTCAGCTTTAGCATCATTCCTCCCAAAGAAATCCCAGGGCTAATCTCCTTCAGAATGGACTGGTTGGATCTCCTTGCAGTCCAGGGACTCGCGAGAGTCTTCTCCAACACCACAGTTCAAAAGCATCAATTCTTCGGTTCTCAGCTTTCTTCACAGTCCAACTCTCACATCCATACCTGACCACTGGAAAAACCATAGCCTTGACTAGATGGACCTTTGCTGGCAAAGTAATGTCTCTGCTTTTCAATATGCTATCTAGGTTGGTCATAATTTTCCTTCCAAGGAGTAAGCATCTTTTAATTTCATGGCTGCATTCACCATCTGCAGTGATTTTTGAGCCCCCAAAAATAAAGTCTGACACTGTTTCCACTGTTTCCCCATCTATTTCCCATAAAGTGATGGGACCAGATCTTCGATTTCTGAATGTTGAGCTTTAAGCCACCTTTTTCACTCTCCACTTTCACTTTCATCAAGAAGCTTTTTAGTTCCTCTTCACTTTCTACCATAAGGGTGGTGTCATCTGCATATCTGAGGTTATTGATATTTCTCCCAGAAATCTTGATTCCAGCTTGTGCTTCTTCCATCCCAGAGTTTCTCTGATGTACTCTGCATAGAAGTTAAAGAAGCAGAGTGACAATATGTAGCCTTGACATACTCCTTTTCCTATTTGGAACCAGTCTGTTGTTCCATGTCCAGTTCTAACTGTTGCTTCCTGACCTGCATACAGGTTTCTCAAGAGGCAGGTCAGGTGGTCTGGTATTCCCATCTCTTTCAGAATTTTCCACAGTTTACTGTGATCCACACAATCAAAGGCTTTGGCATAGTCAAAAAACAGAAATTGATGTTTTTCTGGAACTCTCGCTTTTTCCATGATCCAGCGGATATGGGCAATTTCATCTCTGGTTCCTCTGCCTTTTCTAAAACCAGCTTGAACATCTGCAAGTTCACAGTTCACATATTGCTGAAGCCTGGCTTGGAGAATTTTGAGCATTACTTTACTAGCGTGTGAAATGAATGCAATTGTGCAGTAGTTTGAGCATTCTTTGGCATTGCCTTTTTTGGGATTGGAATGAAAATGGACCTTTTCCAGTCCTGTGGCCACTGCTGAGTTTTCCACATTTGCTGGCATATTGAGTGCAGCACTTTCACAGCATCATCTTTTAAGATTTGAAATAGCTCAACTGGAATTCCATCACTTCCACTAGCTTGTTCGTAGTGATGCTTTCTAAGGCCCAGTTGACTTCACATTCCAGGATGTCTGGCTCTAGGTCAGTGATCACACCATCGTGATTATCTTGGTCATGAAGATCTTTTTGTACAGTTCTTCTGTGTATTCTTGCCACCTCTTCTTAATATCTACTACTTCTGTTAGGTCCATACGATTTCTGTCCTTTATTGAGCCCATCGTTGCATGAAATGTTCCCTTGGTATCTCTAATTTTCTTGAAGAGATCTCTAGTCTTTCACATTCTGTTTTTTACCTCTGTTGTTTCTACTCGGTGTATACAAAACCTTCAGAATTCTTAAGTTCTAAATGTCAAATAAGACATGAGAATTAAAGGGTTAACTGACAATATTAAATACTATAGAGCTTCTTAAAGAATACAAGGATCAGTATAATATAAAAAGTACAGATGAATCATTTAAGTTAAAAAATATGCTGATTAGAGGTGGAAAATGAAAGTAATAAGAAAATGCAGTTTATTTTTTGATTGGCCAGTGTGGTGGAAGACAGATGGAAATCTAAAGTTTGCCACAATGATTATTACCTGGAGGTAAATATGTCAAGGAATTTCAAGGAGTTATTTCTAATCAAGAATAAACATTATATAGCTTTTCTTTTAGTAGAACGTAATTCTTTCATAAAATGAGTTAACTGACCTAATTAATGATCAGGTATTTTCATGGCCTACATTATTTAGAGATTTTAATAGCAATGTACTTCTAAATGAGCATTCCCAGGTGGTGCAGTGGTAAAGAATCCTCCTGCCCAGTGCAGGAGACATCAGAGATGTGGGTTTGATTCCTGGGTCAGAAGATCCCATGGAGGAGGATACAGTAACCCACTGCAGTATTCTTGCCTGGGAAGTCCCATGGACAGAGGAGCCTGGCGGGCTACAGTCCACGGAGTCACAAAGGGTCACACACAGCTGAGGGACAGCATGCACGCACGTACGTTTTTAAAGCTATTTTAACTCATACAAACCCCTTCATCTTGAGATACTGAGTACTAAGAACATCTTGAATAGTGTACTGTGATGAGTTCATGTGATTGTTTTTTTTTTTTTTTGGAAGGGGGAGGAGTGTTATTCCCATATTCTTGTGTTTAAGAGCTGACAGAAAAACTGTGTTCACACGCTTAAAGAAATTAAAATTCCATAGCAGAAATGGCCAGAATTATGCTCAAAATACTTGAAATATTCTTCCCTTCTGCTGTTTTTCTTTCCATATATATACATATATATATGTGTATATATATGTATATATATATATATATGTGTCTTGAAAGTCTCAGTTTTTCTTTAGATGTATCTATTTGAAAATTTAGAAAAATGCAAAAGACACATACCCTTGTAATTAAAAAATATTTAGAAAATTTTTTCATAGTGTAAGCTGGTTAATTAAAATAGCAATGCAGAAATATTATAACTGCAGTCCAAAAGTCCTCCTGACTTTGTGCAAGTAAAGGTTGATTTAAATGACCTGAGTATTGACTACACATAAACACATCAAAGGATTCTTAAAAGTTAGCTCTATGCTTCTGGATATACATTTCAGAGTTTGTGGCCCTTGGAGATCATGGGAATACTTTGAAAGAAATCAGAAACCAGCCTGGCTGGGAGGCTTTCAGAAGATTCTCTTCGCATTTAGAAAATTTAGAAAAGTCTCCAGGCATTTATAAAATTCCTTTGATATTATGATGTCTAATAAGACATTATGGGAGCTAAGACTATATATCCCCAATCCTAGCTCCTTGGTGGACATAATGAATAAGGTTTGCAGGAGGAAAAAAAGGCAAGATTTCACTCTGATTGCAATTTTAAGTACTATTTAAAATCTTCTACTTAATACCATAAGACCTCATATCACTGAAAATAATAGGGATGGGGATCAATGTTTTGAGAAAATCAGCCTGCCCCATGTATCATTCACCTTACCTCGGAAATACTTAGGTCTACATTTTTGACCGACTCTCTGTCAAATATCAAGCATCAGTAAATCACACAGTTGCCCAATATTACAATTGTGGTTACATAAAAAGGGAGAGGCAAGTTAAATACATAAAGGTAAAATGGGAACAGATGCTCAAGTAACTGTCTATTAGTGGATTTTTGAAAATCAGTTGTCATCTATAGCTTAAACTGCATTAATTTGCTCATCAGCCGTTTTGGCTGAAAAGCAACAATTTTATGCATTTATTAGTTTTTTTTTTGTTGCTGTTGACAAATTATCAAAACTTTAGTGACTTAAAACAATAAAAAAAAAAATAATTATCTTACCTCTTTGGAGGTCAGAAATCTGAAATGGGTCTCACTGGCTAAAAGCAAGATGTCAGAAGGATTGGGTTCCTTCTATAGAAGGTGTAGAAAATAATCAATTTCCTTGCATTTTTCAGCTTTTAGAGACCACCTGCTTTCCTTGACTCAAGACCTCTTCCTCCTCCTGCAATGCTAGCAGCACAGCATCTTTGTCTTTGACTCTAGCTCTTTAGCCTCATTCTTCCATTTACAAGAACCCTCATGGTTACATTGGGCCCAACAAGATAATCTAGGATAACTCTCCCCATCTCGGAGTCAGCTGATAAATAACCTTAGTTGTATCTGTAGCCTTCATCTATTAAATAAGATTATTTGGGATCTCAGCTCTCAGTACTTTTCCTCTAATGATTTCTGTAGATTTCTATTACCTTTACCACTGGGAACAGCAAAGGGGTAGTGTTGATTTTCCGTATAACCATTGCTACATTTCCTGGAGGGAGCATTTCTCTGAAACAGTAGAGCCCTAAGTGAAGCAAAAAGAAATCAGAATGCTATACAGAGGACATTAGGTTTAATAATGAGAAGCAGAATTCCTTTTTATATCCCTTAGGCATTACCTGGACCTACATTCTGGCTGTAGATGAAAGAGCACTGTATACTGATCAGTGGTCAAAGCATGTAGAACAGTAGGTAGGAGACCTCAGCTTTGTAGTGTTGTCTCCTAGCTGGCACAGCTATGGAATTTTCAATAGGTCATTTCATTGTTCCATCAGACCAGCTGCTTTGCATGATGTTAATAACATAAATCCAATGAGTGAGTCTTTTGTCTTACTTATTTGACATAAGACATATTTCAGTTCAGTTCACTCACTCAGTCGTGTCCGACACTTTGTGACCCCGTGGACTGCAGCACCCCAGGTTTCCCTGTCCATCACCAACTAATTTTCTTCATATGAGTTGCATGTTACTGAGGCCCAGTGATTACTCAGGTAGATACATGAATATGTGTATTAATCAATTTATATTGTCTCCTTTATACTGTTACTTTATATGAGGTTTCTGAGGAATGCTCAATTTCATAATTTTCCTGTGGTCCTTTTTTTTTCATATGTCAGATATCAGGCTCAGAGACATTGTCATGTATCTCAAATCAGAGTTAGTAAAGGGAAGAATACACTCTAGTCCTCATCTTCTAGCTGCAAGTCTAGTTCTCTGTGTGTGATACCAGGGTTGCTATCAGGAGAATGGATTAAATTATAACACTAAAAATAACTACTACTTATTAACATATTATGGGTTAATGTGCTTCCCTGGTGGCTCAGTCGGTAAAAAGTCTGTCTGCAATGCAAATGCGGGAGACCTGGGTTTGATCTCTGGGTTGGGAAGATCCCCTGGAGAAGGGAATGACAACCCACTCCAGTATTCTTGATTGGGGAAGTCCATGAACAGAAGAGTTGGTGGGCTACAGTCCATGGGGTCACAAAGAGTCAGACACAACTGAGTGACTAACACTTCACTTCATTGGTTAATGTAATAACACTTTGTATTTTCATATCCAAGATCATCCCCACACTTTTAAGTTAATTTTATACATTCCTTATCAAAGTATAAATGCAAATCTTCACTTTACATGATATACCTCAATGAGTATATTTGACATCACAAAGAGTGTGATGCAAATTTATAAAGAGAAGGAATACTATAGATGTATTCAGTTTAATAATATGATCTAATGCACATATGTAACTTTTTGACACTAATAAGTTATAAATTTTAAGGAAATAAAGCTATTTTATGAATACTATTTAAAAAGCTACAATGGAGTTGTATTAATAAATATCTGAGAAAGAATTCAAACTGTCAGAAATATATAGTATGAATTCACATGGAAGGAAAATTATTTTATTTTTTAGATATAAGTAAATAATGCTGGTAGTTCATCATTATAGAAAGGATAAATTTTCTTAAAGATACAAGGCAAAATTTTATACTATCATAGGGTTCAGTCACTCAGTCGTGTCTGACTGTTTGTGACCCCATGAATCACAGCACACCAGGCCTCACTGTCCATCACCAACTTCCAGAGTTCACTCAAACTGATGTCCGTCGAGTCGGTGATGCCATCCAGTCATCTCATCCTCTATTGTCCCCTTCTCCTCCTGCCCCCGATCCCTCCCAGCATCAGGGTCTTTTCCAATGAGTCAGCTCTTCACATGAGGTAGCCAAAGTATTGGAGTTTCAGCTTTAGCATCAGTCCTTCTAATGAACACCCAGGACTGATCTCCTTTAGGATGGACTGGTTGGATCTCCTTGCAGTCCAAGGGACTCTCAAGAGTCATAGGGTTAAGAATCAATAACTTAGCTATGGGATTTAAATCTTTGACTCCTTATTAGAATCACTTAGAATAAGATGTAAATAAAAGCTATCTAAAATATTTCACCATGCTCAGAGCATGGTGCTCTGATATTTAAATGGAAATCAATAGAAAGGTAATTGGTAAAGAGAAATATATATATATATATATATGTATATGTGTGTATATATATACACACAGACATAACTTTTTTAAGATCACAACAAAAATCTTTAAAGCTTAGCTATTGAAAGTTTTATAAGAGGAGAAAATAAAACCCTCTTTAGAAGATGACAGCTTAAAAGTTGTAATCACATGTAGCTTGACAAGACAGGCACATGTAATTATATATGTGTGTATATATATGCATTGAAACAAACCAATTTGAAACAAAACTGTATGTGAACTGTTTGATATTCAAAGCACAGTCCATATAAAAGCACTTTAGCAGAGATTAGAGTAGCAAACACCTTGCTGAGGAGACAGGCACTGATTTGGGGACTAGCCCTTAAAACAATTACTAATCTATCAGAATTTTGTACGTAGGATATAATCTCTGGTTTATCAGGATGAGTCTTGAGGCACTGCAGATTTATTGTTCTATTAGTAATAGTATTGAATAATGCTATTTTGTATTTTAACTTATATGGGGTCTAAATCTTGTGGTTCAAATCCAAAAAAAATGTTTCCAGAAAGAATTGTCACATTAGCTTTCTCATCTGAAAAAACAATTAATTGTCACAGATTAATTCATATACATATATGGATACATACATTCATTCTGTTATCCACTTTTGGCTTTGTTATCCATTTCATTAGTAAAGGCATCGTATGTGTTAAAAGCAAACCATTTTCCAAGAACTTTGAGGCATTTTCTCATTTATTTTCGTACAATTTATTGACGTAGATAAGGTAAATTTCATCATGTTAAAATGAGTAAAAACAGACTTTAGGAACATTAAGGTACGAAGCTTAAGGACGTGAAATTGAAGTGATCAAACAGACAAATACTTAGAACTTCTGGTGACATACCAGTGTTCTTGGCATTTCGGAGTCCTGCTCCATTTGCTTTCTGTCTGCTATGAGCGTGAACTTCACTTGGACCTTTTGTGTGGCTTTGTTCTTGACACAAAAATGTAGCAGCCCCAGGATTTGTCACTTGACGCAATAAACCAAAAGCATGATTCTATTACAAACCCTGTTTTAATTTCAAGAGAGAAAGTGGGCCACCAATAATATGATTACTGAAAACAATTTAAGTTTCTCTGTCTCTGTCTGCCCATTATTATGCTGTGTGTTGTGTCTAGGATATAAACCAACGGGAACTTACAAACGAATATCTGCGCTGAAAGCCATTTGGAATAGTTGTTTTCTGTGTTGTAAACCTACCACTGAGACACAGCTAAGGTCATTTGCTTCATTTAGCTATTGTTAGAGATGGCTTTTAAATGCAATCTTGTTTTATAATTGTATAAAATATTGAGATGAGACCAAAGTCATAGTAAATTTTCAAATTCCAGTGTCTTTGTTATCCATATCCTGCTAAACCTTACGATAATTTTGTTGATCATGCTTCAGTTTTCCACTGTTAACCTAATGAAAGCAAATATGTATATACATCTATTATATATTACCCCTTTCCTAGGTTCATGTTAGCATAAAATATTATAAAAATAGTGGCATAATATACACCTTTTTTCTTCATCCTGCTTTCTCACTTAGTATTCTTGTGATCTACTTTGCATAAAGTGTTCCGCATTCCTTTTACATCTGAATAATTTCCATTATGTAGATAAACCATATCTCATTTAACTAGTTTCCTGCTGGCAGACATTTAGATGTCTATGTTTCTAGAATGTTGCCATTATAAAAATGTTAATGAATATTTTACAAAATATAACTTTGTAAAAATTACTAGAAGTATTACTGCTGACTTAAAGGGTAAAATATTTATGGGATTTTGCTAAATGTTGGCAGGCAGATTTCTTTCTATAGGGTTGTACCATTTAACATTTCATAATCTTGGCAATGGAGTGCTATCAAACTCTTGGATCCTACCATTCTGATAGCAAAGACTTGGTATTCTAATGTATTCATAGTTAATTTTTCATATTTTATAAGGAAATTAACCATGTTTTCATATGGTTAAGAGCTATTTGTTTTTCTTTTGGAGCCGTTATCTGCAAATCTCTAGCCAATTCTCCAGGATAATTGTTGGCTCACTTAGTTTCTATTTTTAGAAGATATGTATGTATTAAATGGGAATATAAATCAGGAATGTTGTTTTCCCAATTAGTCATTTAAAAATTTTATTCATGGTGGTTTGATTTGTCATATATAGTGGTTTGATTTTGTCTTATTCTTCATATAGTCAGAAGTTAAATGTGTCAGCATTTACTTTCTTGTAATGATTTGTAATCATACATTTGTGATCACTTTCTGATTTGTAATAATAGTTAAAGTTTTTGTCAGTTCTGAAGCATAGTTATTTACTCAAATACTACTACTTGTATATTTCCTTTTTTTATGTTTAAATTTCTTATACATTTGACTATGTCTTATGTGATGCTTCGTATAACTACTTTCATTTTTCATGACTAGTCCTTCCCAAACTTTCTATTAAAAATGAAGCATATTTTCCAACTTAAGATGATACCCTTGTGTATCAAATTACTGAATTTTCATTTTTGTTTTAATTTCAGGTTTTCTATTCTTAACAACAACTTATCTGATAATTTATATAACAGACTCCTTGAATGGCAGAGCTGTGCCCTCACTTCCCTCTATCTTCTTATTTTGTTAGTGTTTTCCTGGCTAGTCTTGCTTTTCACTTTTACTTTTTCAAATGTGATAGTTTATCATCTTGTCCAGCTAAAAAAAGAACAAACACAATCAATGCCATCTTTATTGAGATTGCCATTGTTACATCTTTAAGTTGTTTGCTCTTCCCTTGCAAGAACTTGGAATCCATTTCCATTTTTTTCACCTCTCTCTTCAAGTGTTTTATAGTTTTCTTATACAAGTTTGGCAGCTCTTTTGCTAAGTTTACCTATATGTGTTTGTTTTCTTTTTCTTTCTCCTTTTATGTCTTCTACTTCTTTCTCCTCCTCCTTCTTCTTTGTGTTATATAAACATCTCTGTCCTTATGTTGATTAGAATTATTTTTAAAAGTGCAGAAAAATAGAATTATCCTGATAGTTCTTTAAAAAACTATTAAATAACTTAAAATTTGAACTATATTGCTATTTATATTTGTTTATATTTTGAACTATATTGCTATTTATATTTGTTTATATTGCTATTTATATATTTATTTATATTTGCTATTTTTATAAAAATAGCAAAAGTATATGTCTAATTCTTATAACCCACTGGGAATATACATTCCTACCAAAAAGATTCAATCAGTAGAGTATAAAGAAGGAAAGTTGTAAAGAATACTATAAATTGTGATATTACATTGTTTATGTGTTTGTATTAAAATCTGCAAACATCTTAGCAAATAAGGAGCCTTTGGAGAAACGGTTATAAAGTCCTTTGCACTTTTCTCACTTTTTGGGAGATTATGCCCTTGAAGCACTATGAAGAGACATTTATAATTTCATAAAGACTTTAAATTTATTTTAATGGTTTTCCTAATGTTTTAACTAAATATAAAACAAAAGACCATAAGGACCTAGTTGTCTTATTTTTATATAGACATTTCTTCCTGGGTACTCTTTCAAAATTCTTCACGTCTATCTAAACTGAGTAAGTGAAAATGTATAGCTTTGATGTCTGTGTTCTCAGTGGCTCAGTCTCCGTGGATGTTGAGACGCTCTGGACTATAGCTCCCCCACCAGGCTCCTCTGTCCTTGGAATTTTCCAGGCTAAGATTCTGAACTGGGTTGTCATTTCCTTCTCCAGTAACTTTGATAGCCTCCTTAAAAAAAAAAAAAAAAAAGTAATCAGTCTTATAGATTTTAAATATAGAGTGATACTTCTTATCCTTTATAAACAAATAGTAAAAGAGCTCTTGTTACAACCAGAACAGTTTCAAGAGGATTTCAGTCTACATAGCTAGCTCTAAAACCATAGCTTCTAATATGTTTAGCCCTTGTAGGAACTCAGTTTTGGTAAGTACAAATTTCCTGGCAATGTATCTAAAATTAGCCTTTTCTAGAACTCTTCTTACACCTACAAATGACTGTGTTCTCTCATGTTTAATACATAAAATAAATCTGCATAAGAAGTGAGTTGTTTTATCATTGTATGATGTAAGTGTGATTTTTTAAATCTAGAACAGATTAGATTACAAGCAAAATGTCTCTGGACTGTATAATTTATGTAGTTTTTTTAAAAGAAAAACCTCCTTCATAATTATATCATTAAAAGGAACATAGGATATATTAAAATTCAGCTTTACATGAGGAACTGATCATACATTTTATCATTTCCTGTTTTCAGTGTAAGGTTTTGCAAGAAATGGAATAATTCTTTGTAGTAGAAGTCAGAACCACAGTGACAACTATAAATATTTCAGTTGCTATTAATGGAGAAATCCATTGATAGATTACAATGTAGGAAAATCACAGTAGTTATTTTGTTATCTTCCGTTTCATTTCAGAATATTTAACTAACATAATATGAATCTCATATTTAAATGTGAAGGAATAAGGACAATGTTGGTTATTTTTTATCACTGTAAATGCAGTGCCTGATGCAGTGCCTGGCATGTTATATGTGTTCAAATATATTTTGGACTAAGTAAATGGCCATGGTTGTCAAGCTCTTACTATCCAAAAGAATTATTTTACTCATCTTATGGGAGGATAGGAAGTGTATTTACATATTCAAGAACAAGACACTAGTAAAAGCTAGATTGTAATTGCTAGTATAATCTCAAGTACTTTCTTTATATAGGATGTAGGTCTTAAACCAGCAGTCCCCAAACTTTTTTTGGCACCAGGGACCAATTTGATGGAAGACAGTTTTTCCACAGGCTGGGGTGGGAAGGATGGTTTCAGGATGAGTTAAGTGCATTTCATTTATTGTGCGCTTCATTTCTAATCTAATACTGCTTCTAATCTGATAAGAGATACTGGTCTGGTCTGGGAGGTTGTGGACCCCTGCCTTAAAGAAGGAAATATTTAAATGGACATAAGGAGTTAAATATTTATTCTTAAATAATGAGGATTTTATTCAAAATGCTCAGGATTGAAATAATATTTTTCTTTCTTATTGGAGGCTAATTACTTTATTGTATTGGTTTTGCCATACATCAACATGAATCCGTCATGGGTGTACATGTGTTCCCCATTCTGAACCCCTCTTCCACCTCCCTCCCCATACCATCCCTCTGGGTCATCCCAGTGCACCAGCCCCAAGCATCCTGTATCCTGCATCGAACCTGGACTGGCAATTCGTTTCTTATATGATATTGTACACTGTCAATGCCATTTTCCCAAATCATCCCACCCTCTCCCTCTTTCACAGAGTCCAAAAGACTGTTCTATACATCTGTGCCTCTTTTGCTGTCTTGCATAGATAGGGTTATCATTACCATCTTTCTAAATTCCATATATATGCATTAGTATACTGTATTGGTGTTAATTATTAATTAAAATATTTTTGGAGTATAGTTGATTTGCAATATTTTATGTTTTAGATGTACAGCATAGTGATTCAGCATTTTACAGATTATAGTCCATTAAAAGTTACAAGTATGTTGTTCTTGTTGCCTCAAATATCTGTCCTTCCTCTGTGAATTTATCAAATAAATGTCAATTTCTCAAAACTTAATGCTTAGTATTTTTCAAATTGAAGTGCACCATATGCACTGATTTTCTTAACTGTAAATGTATCTTATGCAGAGTTTTTATCTTAGTTATGCTGTGCCTTTTTTTTGATTCTGTAAGTAAATAATAATAACTTGCTGTTGCTATACAACATAGTTATAATTAAAAACTGCTAGAATACACTAAAACAAAAATCTTTGCAGAACATTTTGTTTCAATAACTATTCTGTAAATATATATCAAGTATCAGTATCTCTAAACCTTGTATTTACAGCCAAAATTAATTAGGCAATTTTCCATATAAAATGTGCATTTTTATTATAGTACTATAGTTTATAGACTTTCTTAGCTAAAAGTTTATAATAAACTATATTCTTTTCATTCATTAAAAATTGTTACATGATATTGGCTATAATTTCTTGTGTTATACAATATATCTCTGTTGCTTATATATTTTATACATAGTAGTTTATAGCTCTTATTCTCATAGCATTAATTTGACTGTACTTCATTCTATTTTCCTTTTGGTAAACACTGTTTTGCTTTCTATATATGTGAGTCTTTTTCTATTTTGCAAATATATTCATTTAAATTAAGAGGAACCAGAGATCAGATTGTTAACATTCATTAGATCATAGAAAAAGCAATAGAATTTCAGAAAAAACATCTACTTCTGCTTCATTGACTATGCTAAAGCCTTTGACTCTGTGAATCACAACAAACTGTGGAAAATTTGTAAAGAAATGGGAATACCAGATTGCTTGCCTCCTGAGAAGCTTGTATGCAGGTCAAGAAACAATAGTTGCAACGGGTCATGGAACAATGGACTGATTCAAAATTGGGAAAGGAGTCGGTCAAGGCTATATATTCTCACTCTGCTTATTTAACTTCTATTCAGAGTAAATCATGTGAAATACCAGGCTGGATGAATCACAAGCTGGAATCAAGACTTCTGGGGGAAATATCAACAATCTCAGATATATAGACGATACCACCATAATGGCAGGAAGCAAAGAAGAACTAAAGAGCTTCTTGTTGAAGGTGAAATAGGAGAGTGAAAAAGCTGCCTTAAAACTCAACATTCAAAAAACTAAGATCATGGCATCCAGTCCCATAGCTTCATGGCATATAGATGGGTAAAAAGTGGAAATAGTGACAGAATTTATTTTCCTCTCTGTGGACAGTGACTGCAACCATGAAGTTAAAAGGTGCTTGCTTCTTAGAATAAAAGTTATGACAAACCTAGATAGCATATTAAAAAGTTGAGACATCACTTTGCTGACAAAAGTGTAGTCAAAGCTATGGTTTTTCCAGTAGTCATGTATCGATGTGAAAGTTCAACTATAAAGAAGGCTGAGTTCCAAATAATTTCTGCTTTTGAACTGTGGTGTTGGAGAAGACTCTTGAGAATCCTTTGAACAACAAGGAGATCAAACCAGTCAATCCTAAAGGAAATCAACCTTGAATATTCATTGGAAGGACTGATGTTGAAATGCCAATATTCTGGCCTCCTGATGTGAAAATCCGACTCATTGGAAAAGACCCTGATGCTGGGAAAGGTTGAAGGCAGGAGGGAAGGGATCAACAGAGGATGAGACAGTTGATGGCATAACTGACTCAATGGACATGAACTTGAGCAAACTCTGGGAGACAATGAAGGGCAGAGAAACCTGGCATGCTGTAGTTAATGGGGGTCACAAAGAGTAGGACATTACTGAGTGACTAAACAACAAAAACATATTATTATTTTTTAGATTCTACACATTTTTAGATTTAGTTTCTTTCTCTCTCTCTGATTTATTTCACTAAGCCTAATACTCTCTAGATCCATCCACACTGTTCCAAATTAATAATTTCATTCTTTCTTTGTGGCTGACTCATATTCCACTGCATATATAAACCACTTCTTTGCCTATTTATCTGTTAATGGACCATTGGGTCGCTTCAATACATGGGCTATTACAAATAACGCAGCTACGGACATTAGGGTGCATATATCATTTTGATATGTGGTCTTACGCCATTTTTGATTGGAATATTTATTTTTTAACTTTTTGTTTGGTATTGAGGTATAGCTGATTAACAAACAATGTTGTGATGGTTTCAGGTGAACAACAAAGAGACCTATCCATACATATACATGTATCCATTCTCCTCGGACTCCCCCCACCCAGACTGCCACAAAACATTGAGCAGAGTTCCATGACTCAGTAGGTCCTTGTCAGTTATCCACTTCAAATACAGCAGTGTGTACATGTCCATCCCAAACTCCCTAACTATCCTTCTTCCCCATCCTTCCCACCAGCAACTATAAGCTCGTTCACAAAGTCTGTGAATCTGTTTTTGTACATTTGTAACCTTTCTTTGTAGATGCCACATGTGAGAGATGTCATACAATATTTCCCCTCCTTTGTCTGACTTATTTCCTTCAGTATGAGACTCTCTAGGTTCATCCATGTTGCTGCAGCTGACATTATGTCATTCGTTTTAATGGCTGAATATTCTTCCCTTGAATATATGCACCACATGTCTTTGTCTATCCCTCTGTTAATGGACATTTAGTTTGCTTTCAAGTCTTCACTGTTGTAAATAGTGCTTCAGTGAAGATTGGGGTCCATGTGTCTTTTGGATCATGTTTTTCTCCAGATGATATGCCCAGGAGTGGGACCACAGGGTCAGAAGGTAGCTCTATTTGGTGTTTTGTAAGGAACCCTAATACTGGTCTCATAGTCACTGTACCAATTTACACTCCCATCAACAGTGTAGGAAGGTTCCCTTCTCACTGCACCCTATCCAGCATTTGTTTTTTGTGGATTTTTTGATGATAGTCATTCTGGCTAGTGTGAGGTGCTACCTCATTGTAATTTTGATTTGCATTTCTCTAAAAATAGTGTTGTCGAACATCTTTTCATGTGCCTATTGGCCATCTGTATGCCTTCTTTGGAGAATGTCTGTTGAGTCCATCTGCCCATTTTTGGAGTGTGTTGTTTGTTGGATGCTGTTAAACATCATGAGCTATTTGTAAATTTTAGAAACTAATCCCTTGTCAGTCACATCATTTGCAAATATATTCTCCCAGTCTGTGGGTTGTCTTTTCATTTTGTTTGTTTCCTTTGCTATGTGAAAGCTTTTGAGTTTAAGTAGGTCCCATTTGTTTATTTTGGTATTATTTCCATTATTCTGGGAGATAGATCAAAAAAGATACTGCTGCAATTTATGTCACAGTATGTTCTGCCTGTGTTTTCTTCTAGCAGTTTTGCAGTGTCTGATCTCACATTGAGGTCTTTAACGGGATGTTTATTTTTTGATATTAGTATCATATAGTAGTATGAGCTATCCATATGTTTTGGACATGAATCTGTTACATCATTTATAAATATTATCTCCCATTCCATATGTTTTTCATTTTGCTGATGGCTTTCTTAGCTGTGTAAAGTTAAACTTGGAAGTTTACATAGGTCTCATTTTCTAACTTCTGTTTTCACATCTTTTGTCCTAGGAGAAAAAATTTTAAAAAGCTACAGTTTATGTCCAAGAGTGATCATCTATAAACTTGTCTAAAGATTTTTGTGACCTCAGGTCAATCATTTAGGTTGTTGATACATTTTATTTGTATATGGTATAAGGAAATGTTCTAATTTCATTGATTAATATATAGCTGTCCAGTTTTCCTGGCACCATTTGTTAAAGAGGCTCTCAGTTCTCCATTATATATTGTCTCCTTTGCTGTAGACTAATTTTCCATAGATTCACGGGTTTATTTTTGGGTTCTGTATTCTGTTCCCTTATCTATGTGTCTGATTTTGCATCAGGATCATGCTGTTTTGATTACTGTAGTTTTGTAGCGTAGTCTGAAGTCTGGGAGAGTGAAACCTCCAGCTTTGTTTTCTGGGGGGATGGTCAAGATTTCTTTGGCAATTCAGAGTCTTTTATGGTTCCATAAGAAGTTGTGGATTAATGGTTCTGGTTCTGTGAAAAATGTCATGGATATTCTGATAGGGATTGTATTAAATCTATAGATTGCTTTGGATAGCATGATTACTTTGGATCCCATTTCTTTGTATCATCTTCAGTTTCCTACATCACTGTATTATAGTTTTCAGAGCATAAGTTTTTCACCTCTTTGGTTAAGTTTATTCCTAGGTATTGTAGTCTTTTCAGTGTGATTTTAAAAAATTTTTTTTTTTTATTTTCTCATTTTGATAGTTAATTGTTACAGTGTATAAATAAGTTTCTGTCTGTTATTCTTGTATATAGCAAATTTATTGAATTCATTTATCAGTTCTAGTAGTTTTGGCCTGGAGATGTTAGGGTTTTCTCCATAAACTATCACGTCATCTCCAAATAGTGACAGCTTTACCTCTTCTCTTCTAATTTGTTTGCCTTTATTTTTGTCTGATTGCTGTGGCTAAGACTTCCAATACTATGTTAAATGAAAGTGACAAGAGTGAGCATTGTTGTCTTTTTCCTAAATTTAGTGGAAGGCTTTCAGCTTTTCATCACTAAGTATTCGTGTTGGTTCTAGATTTGTTATAAATGGGATTTATTATGTTGAGATATGTTTTTTCCTTATACACTTTTACTGGTTTTTAACATGGATGGATGTTGAACTTTGTCAAAGGCTTTTTCTGAGACTATTGAAAACTTCGTAATTTTTACCCTTTTCCTTTTGTTCATGTGGTATTTCACATTAATTGACTTGCAAATGTTATATCATCCTTGTGACCTTGGAATAAATCTAACTCGATTGTAGTTTATGACCCTTTTTACATTGTGGAATTCAGTTTACTAATATATTATTCTGAATTTCTACATCTATGTTCATCAAACACATACATCTTTATCTGTAGCACATTTATCTTTTTCCGCTTTGACTCCATCCATGTATCTTTATCCACAAAAGCCAACTCCTATCACGTCCTTTGTTCTCAATTACTTGGTGTACTTTCCTCTCTCCTACACTCTTCCTCTCATAAATGCTTCATCTTGACCTTGGCATTAACATCACTCTCCAGCAATTCAAAATAACAAAGTTGATATCTAGCTTCATTCATATTTTCTTTTATCCTATTGAGAGAATGTTTTCACAAGTGTGTGTGTGTGTGTATGTATGTATGTGTGTGTGTGTACATCTTCATGTCAAAATTTAGAGTTTGTATGGTCAAAGGTATAGATTTTTCCAGTAGTGATGTAAGGATATGAGAGTTGTACCATGAAGAAAGCTGAGCATTGAAGAACTGATGCTTTCAAATTGTGGTCCTGGAGAAGCCTCTTGAGAGTCCCTTGGACAGCAAGGAGATTAAATCAGTCAATCTTCTAGGAAATCAACCCAGAATATTCATTGGAAGGACTGATTCTGAAGCTGAAGCTTCAATACTTTGACCACATGATGCAAACAACCGACTCTTTAGAAAAGACTGATGCTGGGAAGGATTGACAGCAGGAGAAGAAGGGCGTGACAAAGGATGAGATATTTGGATGGCATCACTGACTCAATGAACATGAGTCTGAGCAAACTCTGGGAGATGGTGAAGGACAGGGAAGCCTGGTTTGCTGCAGTCCATGGGGTCACAAATAGTCAGACATAACTTAGCAAGTGAACAACAGTAACAGAGGCTCTCAAAACTTTTTTTTCCTTCTGTTTGAAAATAGCAAATATTGACTGAAATAATCCAAAATCAAAGAATCAAATTAGATTTGTAGTGTAGTAATTAGTAATATACAAATTAGTGATATACAAATTAGTGATATACAAAAAGTATATCACTAAAAATGCAAATATATGTGGAGAGAGAAAAGCTTTGCATTGATTTTTTGTTGTTTTTTTGCAGTTGTCTGAAATTAACAAACCTTAACATTTTAAAACACACTGAGATATGGAAAAACTTGTATTAAAATCAAAACAAAATAAGCAAGCAAACAGTTAAATTGGACAGATACCATACATTAGCAGCAACAGTAAAAAGACTGAGCATGCCAACTTATACATCACACTTTCTTCATCTTTCCTGTCATTTATCAACACAAGTTGAAAGCACTGGTTACTGGACATTTGTTTCTTATTAATATTTTGAATATATTGTTAAGGCTAAGATATGATAAACAAAAATTTAAAGCTTGAGATTCATGAGATAATTCAAGATATTCTTGATAGTTCAGATGTTGAAATGACTAAAATACACAACAAAGAACATTCATATACTGATGGAACATAAATTTCTTATAAGCCTTTTTAAAATGGTCAGCCTTTTAGCTCACTTTCCCTTTACTTTTAAAGTGTATATTTACCTTGTTAAACACTGTGTCGGCAAATGGTATTTACTAATATGAGTCACTCTGTGGACCTAAAGGTTGAACCTGATCGATGGTCCATCTGTAAACAAGACAAGGCTATCAGTAATCTTACGACATGGATGTCTATATTGGCTTCTTGTAATGCAGCCAGATGTACAGCCTACTAATGGAGAAGGAGGGCATACATTATTGGTTAATGTTAGTGTTTGTGAATTATTCAATTTAGAACCGTATACTGTAATCATAAGACACTGAGATTAGATGCTGCCTCTGCAGGTTCCGATTAGAGGAAACATCATAGCATTTAACTTATTTTGCCTTCTGCAGTTACTTATTAGTTTGGTCTGCAGTCTGTCTTTTGAACTGCTTTTAACATCCACCTGCTTCCTGAAGACTACTCGAGCTAAGGTGCTTTCCAAATCATGAATTGCCTTTTGATCTATAGCCCCATGTGCCGGGAATGTTTGTTTACATGCCAAACAAACTTCCTTGAGATATTAACAATGAAAACTCAGCCTCTATCCTAGCTGTCAGAGTGAAGCTGTGGGGTGGAGCGGGGTAGCGGGTGAGAACACAATTTGGAAGAAAAGGAACAGGAATAAATTAATACATCTTTGTCTTTTCCCTCTTTGACTCCATCCATGTATCCTAATCCACAAAAGCCAACTCATACTGTTTCTTTTGTTCACGATTACTTAGTGTCCTTTCCTCTCTCCTACACTCTTCCTGTCATAAAATGCTTCAACTTGACCTAAGCATAAACATCTCATAAATCAGACCGGACTTAGCGACTAAGCATAAACATCATTCTCCAGCAATTCAGAAAACAAACTTGCTATATAGCTTTATTTATATTTCCTTTTATCCTATTGAGAGAAAGACATGTTTATTTTGGGAACTGTTGGTAAGGCCTAGGATTTCATACAGTTAATTCACTAGAATTTCATAACTGTGTGAAATCAGTTAATGGTATCACTGGCTCAGTGGACATGAGTTTGAGCAAGCTCCAGGAGATGGTGAAGGCCAGGGAAGCCTGGCGTGCTGCAGTCCATGAGGTTGCAAAGAGTCAGACACGACTGAGCCACTGAACAATAACAATTCACTAGAGGCCAAAAACCTTCTGTGAAATTTTAACACAAATACAATTATTCTGATAAATAAGCTATTGTTATGAGGAGATACCATGAAGCAAAGCATAGAATGGAATGTTGGGTTTTATTGCATTACTTTTGATTAAAATAAATCATCAAGTTTTTCTGTTAAAAAATAACTATTATTCAAAGAATAATACTTTCTCTTGAGACAAGATTTCCAGAAAGGCTTCCTTCTTACCTATCTCATAGTGAAAACCTAGAAATGATCTTTTATTCTATTCTGAACTAACTCTTTATTGAATTTTATATATTAGTATGTATTGCTGTATTTACTGTGAACACCAGGATCTTAATACATACGTAAATGCAAACATTTGAATTTATCCTACCATTTTCACACACACACACACTCATGTACACATACATGTGTGTTATGTGTATGTGTGAGTAGCTTTTAAGTCTTTTGCAGTCTATACATCATATGTCTATTCTGGGGTATTCCTCATTGTACCTGATAAAGGAACAAAAATTTGTTGAATGGATATATACATTAATGTATCAATTATAGTCATTTCAGTAGAAACCTGGTTTAGTTATTTTAAAGTGGTCTTAGTCCTGACTGGGTATAATAAAAATGTTAGCTTATTTTGTCTTATAGGAGAATCAGAAGAAATGTATGTTTAACCAAATATAGAGCTTACATAATAGTTAGATGTTTTTTTAATTTTTTGTCATAGCCATTAACTAGCACAATTTTCTTCAAAATGACTTAAAGAGCAAAAAAAAAAAAATTCAGGTGCCTTTAATAAATATTTTACATGACTGTGTGAGTGAAGAAACATTAAGAGCACTGCTAATATTAGTCTTTTCTTTGAATGCTGTCAAAGATGATTTAACTTCAATTAATATTGCACTTTTGACTCAGGACTTGTCAAATATTTCATTTTATCATCTCTGAACTTGCCCCTAGACATAGATAGAAAAATAGACAGTAATAATCATTAAACATGAAAGGCAGCACATTTCCCTATAAAGAGCAAAGTGTCATAGGGGAAGGGTTAGGAGCAAGCACATAATGATAAATACATTGGCAGTTTGCTTTTAAGGAATCAACATTCTTCAGCATTTGCCAGCAGGAACCAGGCACTGTGACAGGAGAACAAAGTGGCAGATGGACCCTTCTTTCCTTTAATAAACCAGAATAGAACGAATGAAATAAAGAGGAAAATATGTTGAGTTAAAATCAGATACTTAACTTTAGAAATTAAATAGATCAGTTTAGCAATTACTGTTGTTGTTCAATTTCTCAGTTGTGTCCGAATCTTTGCAACCCCATGGACTGCAGCATGCCAGGCTTGCCTGTCCTTCACTGTCTCCTGGAGTTTGCTCAAACTCATATCCACTGAAACAGTGATGCCATCCAACCATCTCATCCTTTGTCGTCTCCTTCTCCTCCTGCTTTCCATTTTTTCAGCCATCAGGATCTTTTCCAATGAGCTGGCTTTTCACATCAGGTTGCCAAAATATTGGAGCTTCAGCATCAGTGTCCAGTAAATATTCAGGGTTGATTTCCTTTAGAATTGACTGGTTTGATCTCTTTGCAGTCGAAGGGAGTCTCAAAAGTCTTCTCCAATACCATAGTTGGAAAGCATCAGTTCTACAGCGCCCAACCCTCACATCCATACATGACTACTGGAAAAACCATAGCTTTGACTAGACAGAGGTTTGTCAGCAAAGTAATGTCTCTGGTTTTTAAAGCGCTGTCATGGTTTTTCATAGCTTTTCTTCCAAGGAGCAAGCATCGTAATTTCATGGCTACAGTCACCATCTGCAGTGATTTTGGAGCCCAAGAAAATAAAGTCTCTCATGTCTCCACTGTTTCCCCATCTATTTGCAATGAAGTGATGGGACTGGATGCTGTGCTCTTAGTTTTTTGAATGTTGAGCTTTATGCCAGCTTTTTCACTCTCCTGTTTCACCTTCAACAATAGGCTCTTTAGTTCCTCTTCAGTTTCTACCATAAGGGGGGTGTCATCTGCATATCTGAGGTTATTGATAGCAATTAGGAAAAAGGATATTTATAAAGGCAAACACACTTCCTTAGGGAACCTTCAAGTGGGCATCAGAACCCTAAGGATTTCCTTGTGCAAGACCGTGACAATTAAAATCAGTTTTAGTACTTTTTGTCCCAGAATACCATTTTGTCCATACCATTTCTGTCCTTTATTGTGCCCATCTTCCCATGAAAATTTCCACTGAAGAGACCTCTAGTCTTTCCCAGTCTATTGTTTGGATCTAACAGAAGCAGAAGATATTAAGAAGAAGTGGTAAGAATACACAGAAGAACTATACAAAAAAGATCTTCATGACCCAGATAATCACGATGGTGTGATCAGTCACCTAGAGCCAGACATCCTGGAATGTGAAGTCAAGTGAGCCTTAGGAGGCATCAGTACGAACAAACCTAGCCGAGGTGATGGAATTTCAGTTGAGCTATTTCAAATCATAAAAGATGATGCTGTGAAAGTGCTGAACTCAGTATGCCAGCAAGTTTGGAAAACCCAGCAGTGGCCACAGGACTGGAAAAGTCAGTTTTCATTCCAATCCCTAATAAAGGCAATGCCAAAGAATGCTCAAACTACCACACAAGTGCTCTCATCTCACACACTAGCAAGGTGATGCTCAAAATTCTCTAAGCCAGGCTTCAACAGAACGTGAATCATGAACTTCCAGATGTTCAAGCTGGATTTAGAAAAGGCAGAGTAACCAGATCAAATTGCCAACATCCACTGGATCGTGGAAAAAGTAAGAGAGTTCCAGAAAAACATCTATTTCTGCCTTATGGACTATGCCAAAGCCTTTGGCTGTGTGGATCACAATAAACTGTGGAAAATTCTGAAAGAGAAGGAATACCAGACCACCTGACCTGCCTCCTGAGAAATCTGTATGCAGGTCAAGAAGCAACAGTTAGAACTGGATATGGAACAACAGACTGGGTCCAAATAGGAAAAGGAGTACGTCAAGGCTGTATATTGTCACCATGCTTATTTAACTTCTATGCAGAGTACATCATGAGAAACGCTGGGCTGGAGGAAGCACAAGCTGGTATTAAGATTGCTTGGAGAAATATCAATAACCTCAGATATGCAGATGACACCACCCTTATGGCAGAAAGTGAAGAACTTAAGAAGTTGACTTCAAACTCAACATTCAGAAAACTAAGATCCTGGCATCCGGTCCCATTACTTCATGGGTAATAGATGGGGAAACAGTGGAAATAGTGACAGACTTTATTTTTCTGGGCTCCAAAATCACTGCAGATGGTGACTGCAGCAATGAAATTAAAAGATGCTTGCTCTATGGAAGAAAAGTTATGACCAACCTAGACAGCATATTAAAAATCAGAGACATTACTTTGCCAACAGATCCATCTAGTCAAAGCTATGGTTTTTCCATTAGTCATGTATGGATGTGAGAGTTGGATTATAAAAAAAAAAAGCTGGGCACCAAAGAATTGATACTTCGGAACTGTGGTGTTGGAGAAGACTCTTGAGAGTCCCTTGGACTGCAAGGAGATCCAACCAGTGCATCCTAAAGGAAATCAGTCCTGAATATTCATTGGAAGCACTGATGCTGAAGCTGAAACTCCAATACTTTGGCCACCTGATGCGAAGAACTGACTCATTGAAAAGACTCTGATGCTGGGAATGATTGAAGGCAGGAGGAGAAGGGGACGACAGAGGATGAGATGGTTGGATGGCATCACCGACTCAATGGACATGAGTAGAGTAAACTCTGGGGGTTGGTGATGGACAGGGAGGCCTGGCATGCTGCAGTCCATGGGGTCTCAAAGAGTCGGACATGACTGAGTAACTGGAACTGAACTGTCCCACAATAGGTACAGTTAGGATGAAATTCCCTATCACGGGAAAGACTTCTCCACCTTTTGACCTGTTTGCACTCTGGTTTGTTTCTTTCATGGTACATATCTGGGTTTACAAAATTGTAAAGAAAATATAACTCAGATTTTGAGATAAGCAGAATGTATCCCATCACACTGATACTTGTCAGCTGAAATATTTGAGACACCTCAACCATTAATGGGGATCATGACAGCATTATTACTGCCCCTCGCAGGCAAATATGTGAAATGGTATCTGGAATGTTCAGTAATTAATTTCTTCAACTATTTGAATCATTTCCTTTTTCTGTTTCTAGTATTAAGTTTTGTAATATATCTTTCATGATATTAAGTTTTAAAAATTCTGTAACATAAAGAATTACCAGAGCTTCTGATTCTTCCCAGTATGGATATTTTCCTCCAATAGTCTCCTTAGTTGAAGGCAAGGGTAAGCATGATGATCAAATACCTAAAAAAAAAAAAGGATCAGAAAAATTGTGCTGTGGATGTGGGCAGGGAAACTGAGTCACTTAGACTTACACTCCTATATACAAAATATGAGTAACCACTGCTTTACAAACAAAAATAGCCATTTCTGGCAAAATGAATATACCTTTGTGAGCTCCAATAGAACTTTAACCCAGTGAATTAAAGCCTTTGAATTAATGACATCCATAGTATATGGTTTAATAAAATGGATAATAAGTGGAAATATATGGTTGTAGACCCAAATTTTCAAACTGTCTCATATGTCTAAATTTTCATGTAAAATCTCACATCTTTCCTTATTAAAATCTTTCCCTTCCTGGAACTGAATCCTTTCTGATCCTTACAAAGCAGTTAATAAGTATCTTCCCTTCAGACGAGCTAACTACAACTTCATTTTGATTTTTAACAGCAAAAATAAGTTGACTTATTTTTTGTAATATATTTACTATGCTTTAAAAAAAGTAAGTAAAATCTTGTGGTGGGTTTGAGCAGACTCTAATATTCATCCTTCTTAAGTAAACACAATGCATTTAAAGGATATTACCTGTAAGGAGCACTGTACTAGAAAAGGGCTCCAGTGTTGTAGCCATTTGAGAAATCTAGGCGTGTTTAATCTGCTCTCATATTTCTTATAAATTGTGAATGAACTAACGAGTGATACCAGTCAGAGATTCACCCAGTCATTCACATCAGCTGTTAAAACTCTTATGTGGATTTAAACGCCATTTCTGAACAAAAGTTCTCACACACAGAAATAATGTCTTTGAAGAGACATTTATAGTATGTTTCCATTGAATTTAAGAGTTCAGAGGTAGATCAGTCATAATCTTCAGTAAATAACGTCCTAGTGCATTCAGTGCATGTGTAGCATTCTTTTACTGTTTTATATTAAGAATATAATATACATATCTACAGGTATCTTACCTGGCATCCAGTCTAAAATCAAAAATCATACCAAAAACTTGTGCCTGACTGTTGGACTCTCAACATTTACAGGTTGGCTACTCTGAAGCCACTAATTTGGAATTTTCTGTTTATCACTCCTTTGTTTCAAAATGTGTGTGTATATATAATACACATACACATGTGTGTATACAATACACGTGTGTATATAGTATACATACATAATAAAATATATAAAAATGTATGGTTTGTCATATATGTCATATGTTATGGCATATAATATTATAGGATGCATATATCAAGCATAAAATATATACTTTCATCATATATATATGAAAAATTGATATGGTATGATATAATATAGGTGATAGAAATATATAAAATTTATATAAATATGCCTTATCTATATGGATATGCTTTATTTTTATCATAGATCATATACAATATATAAAATTATATATATATATTTCTTATATATCTGCAAACATAGATTTTATTTGTATTTATAAATAGGCTGTGAAATTGGATATCATATTGCAAACAGTCTTCTGAAACTTGATATTTAGACACTAGCTGCCTATATTCAACAGATTTTAATCTTATTTTCTCACTCTCTTTCCATTTATTCTATTGCTACTTTCTCAGCTTTTTAGGTTGGAAACCCATTGTGTTAATTTTCATCCATATTTCTTTCATAATATAAATATTTGGAGCTGTAGATTTTATTCAAATCATTTCTGTTACAGAAATTCTGATATAATGCTTTTATTATAATTTATTTCTGGATGGTTTGAAATTCTTTTACAATTTCTTCTTTAATTCCTAACTTAAAGTATTTTTAAACCTCTAAATAAACATGTTTACATTAAATTTTGATAAACCATCCTAGATTTATCTTTAAAATGTAATCTGATATTATTTGTGTTTTAAAAATCTTATTTAATCCATTTTTTCTTGTTGCAGATGAGTGCCTTCTCTGCACTTTTCCTGGTTATCTTACTTTCTTCTATTCATGAAAGAATTAACAGATCAATGTTATGTTTTACCATTTTTATATATTAAGTAATATCTAAAACAGACTTTGTTCTTAATAGTGAAAAGTAGTCACTATTTTAGAGAATATTTTAAAACTAGTTGAAACTCATCCAGTCAGAATGGCTGCGATCCAAAAGTCTACAAGCAATAAATGCTGGAGAGGGTGTGGAGAAAAGGGAACCCTCTTACACTGTTGATGGGAATGCAAACTAGTACAGCCACTATGGAGAACAGTGTGGAGATTCCTTAAAAAACTGGAAATAGAACTGCCTTATGACCCAGCAATCCCACTGCTGGGCATACACACTGAGGAAACCAGAAGGGAAAGAGACATGTGTACCCCAATGTTCATCGCAGCACTGTTTATAATAGCCAGGACATGGAAGCAACCTAGATGCCCATCAGCAGATGGATGGATAAGAAAGCTGTGGTACATATACACAATGGACTACTACTCAGCCATTAAAAAGAATACATTTGAATCAGTTCTAATGAGGTGGATGAAACTGGAGCCTATTATACAGAGTGAAGTAAGCCAGAAAGAAAAACACCAATACAGTATACTAACGCATATATATGGAATTTAGAAAGATGCTAAAAATAATCCTGTATACAAGACAGCAAAAGAGACACTGATGTATAGAACAGTCTTTTGGACTCTGTGGGAGAGGGAGAGGGTGGGATGATTTGGGAGAATGGCATTGAAACATGTATAATATCATATATGAAACAAGTCGCCAGTCCAGGTTTGATGCACGATGCTGGATGCTTGGGGCTGGTGTACTGGGACGACCCAGAAGGATGGTACAGGGAGGGAGGAGGGAGGAGGGTTCAGGATGGGGAACACGTGTATACCTGTGGCAGATTCATGTTGATATATGGCAAAACCAATACAATATTGTAAAGTTAAAAAATAAAAAAATAAAAATAAAATATATATTAGAGGAAAAAAGTAAATAAAGTGAAAAAAAAAAAAAAGCTACACTGACGCCTAGATTTATGAGTAATGGGGCTCAACTTTAGTCCATATGAGGACTAAAATGTGGTTTTTGTCCTCAGGAGGTTACTATCCAGTTAGTGTTCTCAATGCATGCAAATATCTTAGAAGTTGATCTATTTTTTTTTTTTAAGAGACCTCAGCTAAGTAACAGATGTTTTATTGAACATCTGTCAAATCTGTTCTCATCCTCATCAGAGCCAACATTACCATCCTCCACGATATTTTCTGACTTTTATTGAGGTTACTGGAGTGTAAACGTGCTGCGCTATTCCTGCTATTAGAATATTAACCACAAATACAATATCATTCATATTCTGTACCCTGGATTTCTTACTCATATACTGTTTCTGATTCTTTGCTTTTCTTTAATTGTATTTCTATTACCCTTATTCAAATTTGGGGAATTGAAATTAATACCTAACTGTATTATGCTTAGTGAGATAGTTCAGTTCAGTTCAGTCGCTCAGTCGTGTCTGACTCTTTGCAACCCCATGAATCGCAGCACGCCAGGCCTCCCTGTCCATCACCAACTCCTGGAGTTCACTCAGACTCACGTCCATCGAGTCAGTGATGCTATCCAGCCATCTCATCCTCTGTTGTCCCCTTCTCCTCCTGCCCCCAATCCCTCCCAGCATCAGAGTCTTCCAATGAGTCAACTCTTTGCATAATTGGCCCTCATACCGTAAGTACAGTCAAGTAGCTAATTAGCTATTTTAAATCCAGCCAACTTGGCTTGGTACCAATAAAATATGGATATATCTGTGTGGTATCATGATTAAAGCACCAGTGGACTTCATGCTGTTTCAAAATCCGAATAACTAGAAGGGATGACTCGTATGAGGCTAACTTTGGAACTGGCAGAGCATCAATAGTGACTGATCTTATGTAGGGTGAGGGGGTTGTTAGGTTATTTTTATGAAAGGAAACTTTATTTTGTCAGTTTTCAGACCCAGTTAGACAGTGGTCTTGGTTTTATTTTGATCCATCATGGTTACAGAGTAGCCTTGTCTGGTATTTTATGAAATTATTTATGTCCAACAGAAGAATGGCCCGCCCATGAGTGCCAGGTCAGCTCCTTGCAATACCAAGGCCTAGCTGATGCGACTAGGCCAAGTCGTGATGGTCAGTGATGCTTTTTGTCTTCATCACCCATCAAATTAAGCTTCATTCACTCATTCCAAAAGCACTGGTTGCTAAGTTAGAAAGGCTAACACATGTTTATCAAAGCTGAAAGTAGTTCTGAACAAATGAAACTGTTTTATTTCATAGTATTCATAGTCAAATAATGGATATAAATAATACTGTTCCAAAATGAATATGATAATGGAACTGTGCTGTTTGCAACAAAAGATAAGTAAATGATAACTATTTTAACTTAGAAGAAAGCTAACAAAGTCTGGAAAATTACCAAAGGTTTTGCAGAAGATGTTACACTTGATTTGAGATCTAAAGCATGAAAAAGAGTTAAGTAAACAGAGAAGGGAGTAGGGCTCCAGGGAGAAGGAACATATCTAAAAATATTGCTTTTTGATACAGCATGCTACAGTGCACATGGAGATTGAAAATAAAGCTTTTGTAGCAGGATTAGAAAGAGAGTAGAATCTTGGTATGAGATGAGAAAAGAGTCTTAGTTGGGGTCAAATCATATAAGGACTTGTAAACCACGTTCAGGAATTTTATATTCATTGTAAGAATGATGGAAAATACTGACATATTCTATCTAATGACATTAACATTTTTGAAATATCATTCCTAATTCACAATCTGATACAGTTAGAATGAAATTTTTAAATATGATGTCCTCAAAACATTGGAGAATGATTCTGAATCCCCAAATCAAAACCACTAGCTTTTGCTCAAGGGGCTGATAAGCGTTCTGTGATTAGGGAAGTACTGGAAGGAGACTGAAGTTCTCTAAGCACATCTTAGCTCATGTATTTAACATAATATATTAGATTCTGTGCATTTCAGTTGAAAATATTTTCCTAGAGTCTAAGACACACCACAGAAAGTCTAAGGAGAAAAATGAAGGTACATTGTTAGCATCACTCCTTTCCTAAGGCCTCTTGTTTTTTTGTTGTTGTTGTTTGTTTGTTTGTTTTAGCAGGTAAGACATCGCATATTCTTTGTGATGGGCTTTATGTGGTTTGTCTCGGTCCCTGCACAGGAACCATACTTTTCCTGAGTTTGGAATGTTAAATAAGAATTGAATACGCCTTCACTTTGAAGTGCCCTCACTGATTCTTCTAGCTATGGAGAAGATTACCCCATGCACTGAAGTTGGTTTTAAAGCCATCTCATATATGAGAACGCATAGAATATTTCTTGATTGAAATAACAGAAGATTCTGTATATGTATCTTCATCACTGGATGTTTCTCTGTTTTGGTTTTGATAACACATCTTGACTCTCTGTGGGTTCTCTGACTCACTTTACCCTTTAAATCTGTGACCTGACTATTCTCAATCCAGACTGCGCACTTGACTTTTAAACCTACCCAGAGTTGAACCTTGATCTTAGCGACCCTCAGTGTTTTCTTGTACAACCCCTCATTAGTCCTCTTAAAGTGTGATTTACTCATTTCTCTGTGATCCACCAACTCAGATTTCTGGTGTTACAGAAACTATTTTTCTATCAAATTTCTGTTATGTTTAGGTATTGACAGTACTTAATTCACACCAGATATTATGAACATGGAAACTCTAGACAGTATTATAACATTGGAGGTTTTAAAAGCACTTCTCTTGGGGTAACTCTGAGATTAGGATTCTTATTGCTTTACTTTTTCCTGTACTCTTTAGAATAAATGATTAACCTTACTTGGCTTTGGTTTTAAAAGTTGGGATAATAATAAAAATAACCTTAACAATAGCAAGAGTACTGAGGAAAATAGTTATAAAGGGAATAAATTATAAAGATTAAAAATGTTAAATATCATGCCATTTTTAACCACCTGTACTGAAAGTACATCATATTCTAGGTAAAAGTCAAATTGATATTCAATCACAGTTTGTCAAACATTATCTTTGATCCTATCACTAACGAGTCATCAGATTTCAAAACAAATATCACACTTGATCAAAAGAAATACTCTATAAGTAGATGTTTTTCTATTCTACCTCTGTTGGGAAATAAACTGTTTTTCACAGTTAATAGTCACTTTTTTAAAAAGATACACATGTTTTGCAATCAAATAACATGTCAATCTAATATTCTTCAGTAATCAAAAAATAACATTCTCACATTTAGTTTTTTGCAAAATATAAAAAGCTGAGTATTACATATAAATTTCTTTGAGCCAAACAAATGCACATACAAAGCTATCATTTATACACTCAGTCCAATAAGGCTTCTTGTTTACTTACAACTACAAAACCTACAGAATGCCTGACAAGCTCTGAACTCACAGATTTCAGTTAAATCCTTCAGACTACACATGGGTCCATTCTCCTCAAGGTTGTGTACTGGACTTCCTTTTTGTCTGCTTAGCACTGTAAGATTGCCAAAAACTCCATTTTACTTTTCAGTGGCTTTCTACTCATTTGCTATCCCCTTGACACCCACTATTGAAATCCAATAATCATTAGAAGGACTGATGCTGAAGCTGAAACTCCAATACTTTGGCCACCTGATGCGAACAACTGACTCATTTGAAAAGACCCTGATGCTTGGAAAGATTGAAGACAGGAGAAGAAGGGGATGACAAAGGATGAGATGGTTGGATGGCATCACCAACTCAATGACATGAGTTTGAGTCAACTTCTCTGGGAGTTGATGATGGACAGGGAAACCTGGCATGCTGCAGTCCATGGGGTCTCAGAGTCGGACATGACTGGGTGACTGAACTGAACTGACACCCACAGATTTAAGACTGGTTTATCATTTGGTAGAAAACCAGAGAATCTGTCTCATTTCTCTGTCCCTGCACCCTCTATCTCTAGACTGTTGAACCCCTTCTTCAAGGTTTTGGCAGCTCTGAACTCCATTTTGTGACTCCAAAAAGCTAAGGCCGGACAAAACATCCATGGCCTTTCTGCTTGTCAGTTTTGACTCCTTTTTGGATTCTCAGCCTCTGTCACTGCACCTATTAAAGGGGTAAATAGAGCCTTGAGGAAAACAATGACTCTATTCTTAAGTTTCCTTTTCTGTGGGATTTTAACCTTTCAGGCCCTAGTTTCCATAGAGGCACATCAGTGCTTTCATTTACAACTTATTTGTTCAGCTAAGCCTTTGCACAATGCTGAGGTTAGGGATAGCCACCCACTTACGAGTCAAAAAATTCACCTAGAACTTGCTATCTGCCTTTGGCACTAGAGGTTCCTCCACATCCATGGATTCAACTACACTCAGACCAGGTAGTACCACAGTATTTATTATTGAAAAAAAAATCCATTTTTACTGTTGCAAAAAATCTTCAAGCGGACCCAGGCAATTCCAGCCAATGTTGTCCAGGTTAGCTGTTTATTATTCCACTTCCCTGACATGTTTTCAGTGGAGGAATAGATCATCACAAGTAATTCCATCTTACCCAGGAGCAGCAGTAAGAGTTTCTCTTCTTACCTTCATCCTACCTACACTTTCTCTCATCCCCATTTTCTAAGCATATAATATGGAACAAGAACTACAAATCATGTGAGATTGTAAGAGATGCAAATTAGAAATTAAAAATATCTAGTAACTCATGATTATTTCTGGGATGCTCTGGCCTTAAAATTTTCTTAGATTTCCCATTTACAGTTCTGTTTTCCAAATGTTTTGAAATTGACAGTATTGATTTCAGTGCTTTGGGAAGCTACCTTTCGTGCTCCCAACTTTTCTTCCAGCTTTCCACTCTTTTCTCTGCACTGGTTTCTCTTACAAGTCTGCATAGACAATGTAATACAAGAGTATGAAAGCACTTTTTAAAACTCTTTCGGGACTTCTTCTCTGGTGGTCCAGTAAAGACTTTGCCTTCCAATGCAGGAAGTGCCAGTTTGATATCTGATTGGGGAGCTAAAATTCCACATGCCTCACAGCCAAAAAACCAAAACATAAAACCGAAGCAATATTGTAACAAATTTAATAAAAGATTTTTAAAATGGCCCATATAAAAAAAATCTTAAAAAAACAACAACTTTCTCTACTCTGGCATTTATGCAAATTTAGATAAAATCTATTTTTATCATCTCTTTTACTTTTTTCAGTAATAAAACTTTTTAGTACACCTTTCAAATTACAATTGTGTAGAAAGGTAAAGATTCTAACAAATTAAAATACTTGGTAACAATCCTAGATTCCTAAAATAATTATATAAAATGGAAAGCTGCCATAGAATATTTTAACTTTCTACACATAAGTAAAAAATATTCCTGATTATTTTAGAATTAATCCTATCATGTTTCACATATGTCAATAGAATTTGCCAAAGAATATCCACTTGTACCTAAAATATGAATAGCAAAACACACACACACACACACACACACACAGTTACTTTGAGAGACAATAATAAATTTTGGAAATTGCTCACATAACAATTTGCTAAGTTTGCTTTCTGATTAGGGAATAATATTATGTGAAATAAGAAAAAATGAAATTTACTATTTTAACTAAACAAAGTATACACTAAAGTTCATGCTTATCTTCTGAAAAAATACCCTTGATTAATAATTAGTCATATATTAAAAATGTTATTTCTGCTGTTCCATGGGATTATATGTGAGATTTTCTATGGAATAAATATTATCAGATAAATATATTAAAAGTGCTTTGACATTCCAGAGTGTAGGTGGAGCAATGAATTTACAAAGTTAAATGATTTATGAGTAATAATCAGAATATTTCATTTAGCCATGCCATATATTTGATCAAATTTAGTGATATAAAACAGGTATGGGAATGTCACCTCTGTTACAGCAATTAAAATTTCACTAGAAATAGAAGAATCAAGAGTTTTTTATTTATGATACAAAATAAATTATCTTTTAAAGCAATGTAAAACTTTTAAGAAAACTACTGACACCTATGTTCATAAAGTGATATTCCTATGTTATTTCTTTGGCTTAAGAAAGGGAATACCCGTGGTTTTTAAATCATTTATCAGCACAATATTTTAAACATTACAGCCTTATTCCTCTTGGTTAAAAAATTGTAGTATCTAATCCTAAAATGTATCTTCTTTTGCATTTGCCATTTATTTGTCCCCTTTAGATGACATTTGTAGGCAGCAACTGTGCAATATCCCATTGTCCTTTTTTAAAAAGGAAACTTATGACATGCAAATTACACTTTAATAAAAATAACCTATTATGACTAAGATTATATTTCTCTGTCATAGAAAATAATTTTTATCTTACTTTGAATCAGATGAATTTTATATCATTTTTACTTGAAATATTCCTCTATGTATTTTAAAGAAGACTTTTGAAAACAGAATAATGTAAATGCCTCTTATTATGGAATTTTAAAAATTTAGAAATTTCTTCTTTACGTTGTACTCAACAAATAGGGAGACTAACCAAAAAAGTGTCATTTCTTGACTTCATTCTTTTTAATCCCCCCTTACTTCAAGAGAAATTTTTGCCCTTACATCAGGTTGATCCACACAGCCTATGTATTTTGTCTCATATAAAAGCATCAAGTCTTTAAAATGTTCTTTGTGTTTTATTTTTACTGGAATATATTTTTAGGTCTTAAGAAGATATTGATGTCCTACATGTATTTTAATTAGCTATATCCTTTGAGGTGTTGAGTAATTTTATAAAAGACACAGTCTGTCTCTAAGATTTTGGAAGATTCTTTTATCATTCATAAGAGTTGAATGATTCTTGAGGGCTTCATAGAAAAGATTGTAATACAATTATCCCTTTTGTGATAACATGTAGCAAAGGATATGAGTGTGCACATAATATTTTGATTAAAAGATAAATGCAGAAAGATAAACATTTTATTTGCAATATGTGACAGATATTTTAATATTTTAATGCCTGTTTTAATTCTGACCTAATTCCATAAATTCAGGGGCTTCCCAGGTGGCGCTAGTGGTAAAGAACCACTTATGTGCAGGAGATATAAGAGACTTGGATTCTATTCCGGGTTGGGAAGATCCCCTGAAGGAGGGCACAGCAATCCGGTATTCTTGCCTGGAGAATACCATGGACAGAGGAGCCTGGCGTGCTACAGTCCATGTGGTCACAGGGTTGGACACGACTGAGTGACTAACATTTAATATCATAAAATTCTCTTTCCTTTACTGACAGTAAGGGAATGAGTTCAGGAAAATCAGATTTTAACTGTGGCAATTTTACCCATTACTTCAAAAAAAACAGTTAATTGCTTTTAAATTTATAGTTCAGTTCAGTCACTCAGTCGTGTCCGACTCTGTGACACTGTGAATCAGTAGTTACCGCTTTTTAAAAACAAGTGTTCAGAATTACAAATGACTGTATATATCTAATTAAAATTAAAATGGCAAAATACATCAAATAGGAGACAACATGTGTGCTAATGTTTAATTGAACATACTGTACATATGAATTAAGCATATAATTCAAAGAAATTTTACTGAGTATGCACCACTGTAGCTATCACCAAGATCAATATACAGAAAATTCCTCTGAGGTAACCATTATGAACACCATATATTAATGCCAGTAGTTAATGAACTCATACAAGTGAAGTCATATGGCATATATGCTTTGATTTTTGACTGTTCTTTCAATGTTTAATGTAGTGATATTCACTCATGTCACACCAGAAGTTTTTTTGTTTGTTTGTTTTTTGTTTTTTTCATTTCTGTGTAGTTTTCCTTATGTGAATATACTACAATTTGCTTATACATTTTATCATTGATGATTATTTCCAATTTGGTGTTGTGATGAATGAAGCTGTGTTGAACATTCTCGCATAAGGCCTTGGTTGGAATTGGTTTGTCACATTGTATACCTTAGCTTCGGAGAAGGCAATGGCACCCCACTCCAGTATTCTAGCTTGGAAATCCCATGGACGGAGGAGCCTGGTAGGCTGCAGTCCATAGGGTCATGAAGAGTCGGACATGACTGAGTGACTTCACTTTCACTTTTCCCTTTCATGCATTGGAGAAGGAAATTGCAACCCATTCCAGTGTTCTTGCCTGGAGAATCCCAGGGACGGGGGAGCCTGATGGGCTGCCGTCTATGGGGTTGCACAGAGTCGGACACGACTGAAGTGACTTAGGGGCAGTGGCAGCAGCAGCATACCTTAGCTTTAGTTGCTACTACCAAACATATTTTAAAGGTGATTGTATCAAGTTATACTTTCACGGCCAGTGTTAACAATGTGACACTTGACTCGCGTCCCCTCTGCTACTTGTTACTCTCATTTCTATTAATTTTCTCCCATTCATTTGGGTGCAGTAGTATCTCAGAAATTTAATTTTCATTTCCCTAATGGCTAAAAACCTTTTTCATGTCCTTATTGGCTAGTTGGATATCTTCTTTTGCTAAGCATTTGTTCAATATTTTTTTTGCTACTTTTATTGATTTTAATGATATCTTTTACTTACTTTATTTAAATAAGCATTTCTGTCATAGTCCTTTAAGATATGTATATCAAAAATTCTATCTCAGCCTATGTTTTAATTTTCACTCTCTCAAAGTTATCTTAGAATGATTTGATATTCTTAATTTTAGTGACGCCTGATTGACCATATTTTTATGATTACTTATTGTGTCTTGTTTAAAATAAATACTTCCTTAGTATAAAATCATAAAACTAATTTCTTGTGTTCTTTTTCTAGGTTTATTTTACTTCTAGGTCTGGGTCTATGTTCTGTCTGAAAGTAAAGTTTTACTTGTCATGTGAATGTGAGGTGATCATTATACAGCTGAACCTTGAACAATGCAGGGGTTAGAGGCGAGGACTCCCACAGAGTGGAAAATCTGTATACTGCTATATCTGCCTCAGTAACAAAGAAATTGATCAATGATTCATCCAAAAACAGGAAGCTGAAACAGTTTGGACTGAATCAGGACTCAAACCCTAGTCGTTTTGATTCCCCATATTGGGGCTGTAGTCAAATAAAAAATTGCCTCCACATTTAGTCAGTTTAAAGATCCATAAAATGAAAAGTGCAGCTACTACACAGATTGAAAAATCTGCATATAAGTGGATCCTTGTTGTGCAAATTCATGTTCGAGCCTCAACTGTGTTCATTTTTTCCATGTGTTGTGATAGGCAGCCTCTAAGGAGGCTCTCAATTATCCCTGCTACCAATATCCATGCCCTGATGCAGTTCTTTCCCCATGAGTGCAGATCAGGTGGTGCACTGCAGAAGTGACAGGATGTCCCTTCCAAGATTTAGCTGTAAAAGATAGGCCTCTAGTACAGCCACCATGGAGAACAGTGTGGAGATTACTTAAACAACTGGAAATGCCATATGACCCAGCAATCTCACTGCTGGGCATACACACCGAGGAAACCAGAATTGAAAGAGACACGTGTACCCCAATGTTCATCGCAGCACTGTTTATAATAGCCAGGTCATGGAAGCAACCTAGATGTCCATCAGCAGACAAATGGATAAGAAAGCTGTGGTACATATACACAATGGACTATTACTCAGCCATTAAAAAAATACATTTGAATCAGTTCTAATGAGGTGGATGAAACTGGAGCTTATTATACAGAGTGAAGTAAGCCAGAAAGAGAAACACACCTCATATGAAGAGTTGACTCATTGGAAAAGACTCTGAGGCTGGAAGGGATTGTGGGCAGGAGGAGAAGGGGACGACAGAGGATGAGATGGCTGGATGGCTGGATGGCATCAGCAGCTTGATGGACGTGAGTTTGAGTAAAGAGTAAAAGTAAAGGCTTAGTGATAAGGAATCTGCCTGCCAATGCAGGAGACTTGGGTTCGATCCCTGGGTTAGGAAGATCCCCTGGAGAAAGGAATGGCAATCACTCCAGTAATCTTGCCAGGAAAATCCCATGGAGAGAGGACCCTAGCAGCTACAGTCCATGGGGTTGCAAAAGACTCAGACATGATTTAGCAACTAAAAAACAGCATACTATTATGTTTGAAGTTAATGGTGACCCCCAAATAATCACAATTCAAATTATATTAGAAATGCATAATCCTATTGGGACAAAATTTTCCTAAAGTTTAGCTTGTAGGGCATTTGCCTGCTTATTGGACTATTAACTGGAATTAGGAATGAGTGAATTCTATGAAGTGGGTACTACAAGTTGAATATCCTAAAATTTACATATTGAATTCCTAATACACAACATGGTTTTAGATGGGTCTTTTGGAGGTAATTAGGTCATGATGGAGTCTTCATGAATGGCATTAGTGCCCTTAAAATGGCATTAGTGGCCTCTTATCACTTCTGCCATGTTAAAGATCCTTTGTCCCCTTGTGAGGTTACAAGGAAAAGGAAGCCATCTAGGAAGCTGGTCCCCATCAGACACTGAATCTGCTGGTGCCTTGACCTTGGACTTGTCACCCTCTAAAGCTATAGAAATAAATTTGTTGTTTATAAGGCACTCAGTTTCTAGTTGGGGCTTCTCTGATAGCTCAGTTGGTGAAGAATCTGCCTGCAATGCAGAAGACCCCAGTTCAGTTCTGGGGTCAGGAAGATCCCCTGGAAAAGGGATAGGCTACTCACTCCAGTATTCTTGGGCTTCCCTGTGGCCCAGGTGGTTAAGAATCCACCTGCAATGCAGGAGACGTGGGTTCAATCCCTGGGTTGGGAAGATCCCCTGGCTAAGGAAAAGGGTACCCACTCCTGTATTTTGGACTCAAGAATTTCATGGACTGTATGGTCCATGGGGTTGCAAAGAGTCAGACACAACTGAGTGACTTCCATTTTCACAGTCTCTAGTATTTTATTATAGCATACTAAATGTACTAAAATGGTGGGATAGCTGCTTCTGACTAGAGTAAATAATTTAAATAAAGAAAATAAAAAACATTCTGGGATTTAAATTCTCAGTGAAAGTCACAGATGATAAATATATATAACTATTCTAAAGAATATCTAATAAATTTTGTTCCATAAGATCTGTAAAACAACAAATAATGTTTAAGTTTGACAGTTGTTAAAATACATTATAAGTAGATTTTGCTTTCTAAAGATGACTACAAAGTTACCATCCATTTTAAATGCTCTTTGGAAATGTGACTTTGATCATCCTGATGAAAGGAGGAGTTTATTTTTTCATCCCTTTGACAGTAGTACTTCCTCAGTGATCAGTACAAAGAAATAAAATAAAACAATAGACTAGGAAAGACTAGAGATCTTTTCAAGAAAATTAGAAATACCAATAGACCATTTCACGGAATGATGGGCTCAATAAAGGACAGAAATGGTAGGGACCTAACAGAAGCAGAAGATATTAAGAAGAGGTGGCAAGAATACACAGAAGAACTGTACAAAAAAGATCTTCACAGCCCAGATAATCATGATGGTGTGATCACTCAACTAGAGCCAGACATCCTGGAATGTGAAGTCAAGTGAGCCTTAGAAAGCATGGCTATGAACAAAGCTAGTGGAGATGATGGAATTCCAGTTGAGCTATTTCAAATCCTGAAAGATGATGCTGTGAAAGTGCTGCACTCAATATGCCAGCACATTTAGAACACTCAGCAGTGGCCACAGGACTGGAAAAGGTCAGTTTTCATTCTAATCCCAAAGAAAGGCAATGCTGAAGAATGATCAAACTACCACACCATTGCCCTCATCTCACATGCTAGTAAAGTAATGCTCAAAATTCTCCAATCAGGCTTCAATAGTTCATGAACCGTGAACTTCCAGATGTTCAAGCTGGTTTTAGAAAAGGCAGAGGAACCAGAGATCAAATTGCCAACATCCGTTGGATCATCAAAAAGGCAAGAGAGTTACAGAAAAACATTGATTTCTGCTTTATTGACTATGCCAAAGCTTTTGATTGTATGGATCACGATCAACTGTGGAAAATTCTGAAAGAAATGTGAATACCAGACCACTTGACCTGCCTCTTGGGAAACCTGTATGCAGGTCAGGAAGCAACAATCAGAACTGGACATGGAACAACAGACTGGTTCCAAATAGGAAAAGGAGTATGTCAAGGCTGTATATTATCACCCTGCTTATTTAACTTATATGCAGAGTACATCATGAGAAACGCTGGACTGGAGGAAGCTTTGATTCCACAAGCTGAAATCAAAATTGCCAGGAGAAATATCAACAACCTCAGATGTGCAGATGACACCACCTTATGGCAGAAAGTGAAGAGGAACTAAAAAACCTCTTGGTGAAAGTGAAAGAGGAGAGTGAAAAAGTTGGCTTAAAGCTCAACATTCAGAAAACTAAGATCATGGAATCCAGTCCCATCACTTCATGACAAATAGATGGAGAAATACTGGAAACAATGGCAGACTTTTTTTTTTTTTTTTGGTTAGAGGTGCTCTGAAATCACTACAGATGGTGAATGCAGCCATAAAATTGAAAGATGCTTACTCCTTGAAAGGAAATTATGACCAACCTAGACAGCATATTAAAAAGCAGAGACATTACTTTGCCAACAAAAGTCTGGTTGGCAACGAAGGTCTAGTCAAGGCTATGGTTTTTCCAGTAGTCATGTATGGATGTGAGAGTTGGACTGTAAGAAAGCTGAGCACAAAAGAATTGATGCTTTTGAACTGAGGTGCTGGAGAAGACTCTTAAGAGTCCCTTGGACTGCAAGGAGATCCAACCACTCCATCCTAAAGGAAATCAATCTTGGGTGTTCCTTGGAAGGACTGATGCTGAAGCTGAAACTTCAATACTTTGGCCACCTGATGCTAAGAACTGACTCATTGGAAAAGACCCTGATGCTGGGAAAGATTGAATGTGGGAGAAGGGGACGACAGAGGATGAGATGATTGGATGCCATCACCGACTCAATGGGCGTGAGTTTGAGTAAACTCTGGGAGTTGGTGATGGACAGGGAGGCCTGGCATGCTGCAGTCCATGGGGTCACAAAGAGTCAAACACGACTGAGTGACTGAACTGAACTTGAATGTAGGCAAGCCCTGAGCTGGCTTTGTCTTATGATCTTATGTCAGTTCTGAGTGTCTGTAAACAAGAATTACTTTACATTACTAATGATGATTACAACTTACAGGGTTTTACTATAGTTCAAAGGCAATAAAGACTAAAATCAGATAACAGAATTGTGTCTCCTTGATACGACAAAATTTTCCATTGAAGAATCTAGGCTATTCTGATGACCTTTGATATGCTGGGTGGGGAGGAAAGAGAGAAACTATCATGTGGAAGACTAGAGGCACCAGACACTTTATGAAGATACCAACTCGGATAATCCAGCCAAGTCAAGCCTCTGATGATTCCAGCACTGCTTGCCATATGACTAGCACTGTATGTGAAATTCAGTGAGAAAAATCTGTGAAGATGAAGAACCATCAAATGAATATCTTTTTTTCCTAAACTGTTAATTTCTTGGTGGTTTATCACACAGCTATAGAATGAAAATTGTTATGAGAACTGGAGTATTGACAAACAAAAACCTATAATATGTGACACTGATTTTTGAACTGGATCCCAGGAAATGGCTAGGAAGACCTTGAGGAAACTGATGATGGAAGCTGAAAAATAATGAGGATAATGTTATTGGAGTCTGGATGGAGAACAGCCTGTGTATACAGCAGTAGAAAGGACAGAAAAATGGCTGTCTATTATAACATGAAAAAAATAGGAAATTAACTGGTGAATCTGGCTACGGGTACTTCCACCAAGAACATTCAAAAAGGCCGATTGACGTTTTATCTATATTTGCTAAAAAATACAGATGAATGAAAGAAGGAACTGCCCGACTGTTGAGCAGAATTAATAGAACATATAAGGCAATCTGGATGCTTTCAAGCCAAAGTGTTCTCAGAATAAGAAGTGACCTCAGAATAAAGATCAAATTCAGGAACTAGGGCTTCCCTGCTGGCTCAGATGGTAAAGAATCTGCCTGTAGTGCAGAAATCTGGGTTCTATCCCTGGGTCAGGAATATCCCCTGGAGCAGGGAATGACTATCCACTCCAGTATTGTTGCCTGGAGAATTCCACGGACAGAGGAGCTTTGTGGGCTACAGTCCATGGGGTCGCAAAGAGTCAGACACAACTGAGCGACTAACACTTGTCCAGTAAAATGTAGCCTCAGAGAGAATGTAAACTAAGGATGTTGTTGTAAAATTCTTCATCAAAACACTATAACGACTTAAGGTGACATCCCTTATGTCATCTCAGTTGGAGAAAAATGACTTTTGAGGAACTTAAAGTCTTTCTTGACTTTTTTCTGCTAGGCAAATTGGCTTCTAATATCATGAAGCTGTCATTTAATAGTTGTCTAAACGTCAGTTCATGAATCTTATTGAGAATTCATCTTGAAGAAATTTGTGAGTGTCACTTTGGTTTTATAGTAGGAATACCAGTAAGATTCATAAGGCTATCACAAAGATTTTAAGAGAACCGGGTCAGCCAAAGCATCAGCATCTTGGACTGAGAGGCAGAGACAATTACAACTGAAACAGTCCTCAGGGCTCATGGATTTCAAATGTTGGGAAGCAGTTTTGGAAAACTACTCAGCTGCAAATATGAATTGATCAGAAAGAAGATTGATTCAGAATGTAGAGTTAAGCTCAATTTCTAAGATCAGAAATGACCTTAATCAAGGAACTTGTGACATGCCTAAGCAGATGCTGTAATTTGTATGGGCCAGTGACTACCATGTTCTTCTATGCTGGCTATGCCTGTCTTACCAACATATGTTGGATGAATGTGGGAGTAGATAACTTAGGTAATACTCTTCAAATATAAACAAACATCTCCCCATATTCTGGGTTTGTTGACAATCTTGTCATCTTATTTAATTGAAATTTTTCCCATAGGCTTTCTCTTTTATTTGTTTTAAGATAAGAGGATTTGTGGAAGTTTTCCCCTTTCCCCGAACAAACAAACACAAGAAACCTATTCTCTACATACTTACTAACAGGAATATTCTGTTAATATGAGTTCCAAGGAATTCCTGAAGATTCAATTTAATTTTTTTAGGCAACTTTCTTTTTTAAAAATACTTATTTATTAGTGTGTAATCAGGACTTAATGTTTTAGACTTTTTTATATCACATAAGGGGCTTCCCTCATATCTCAGCTGGTAAATCATCTTCCTGCAATGCAGGAGACCCAGGTTCGATTCCTGGTTCAGGAAGATCCCCTGGAGAAGGAAATGGCAGTCCACTCCAGTATTCTTGCCTGGAGAATCCCATGGACAGAGGAGCCTGACAAGCTACAGTTTACGAGATTGCAAGAGTCAGGCATGACTTAGCGACTACACCACCACCATCATACCACATAAGAACCTCATAAGAAAATATTAGAGATGCCACCCTAAATATTCATGATATTTCCAAAATCATATCAAAGAATATTATCATACATATTTGATCTAAACTTTGCCGTAAAGGCTGCATTCTATTAGTAATGCTCTGGATTTGATCTTTACCTGCAGGCTCTTTCTTACTGGAAAATATTTTGTTGGCTGAAAATATCATTCAGGGGATCATAACTAAATTTATGAAGGTCTGTCTTGGTTTCATGAAGATATGTGCTTCCCTCAAATGTAGGAAATATACGTGGCAAAACATGACATTCATGACTTTCATTCTTTGGCAATTACAGATTCCAAATATCAGAATCCATTCTCTTCCTTGAACTCTTATCCACTTTTCAATTTGTTATTTCTATGTGGTCAGGTTAAGGGAATAACTATATTTCCCATTATGAATGACTTTTTAAATCATATAGGAGGTATACTTTTACCAGAAGACTATCAGAACTTATTTTTAAGGTTTACTCTTTTAAAGGTATATCACAAGATATATGATAAAATGTAATTTATAAACTTTTAATAAGATCTAATTGTTAGATATATGACTTTGGGGAATGTAATTAACAAGTCAGTATCACTGTATCAGAATAATTTAAATATAAATGCTTTTCTTTTGGAATTTTCATAATATTTTCTTTTGGGATTTTCTTAAGATTCATGATGTAATGTGTATGGGATGACAAACAGAACTTATGACATAGAAGAGGTTTCAGTAAATTAATTCCCTTCTGTATTCTCCTGTTTCCTTTTAAAACTTTTAATTAAGAAAGCATCATCTGTGCATACCACCTGGCTAAAAAGTCTGAGGTATATTTCCACAATGTTGTTATTCAGTAACTGAGCTCTGTCCAGCTCTTTGTGACCACATGGACTGCAGCATGCCAGCCTCCACTATCCACTATCTCCCACGGTTTGCTCAAACTCATGTCCATTGAGTCAGTGATACTATCCAACCATCTCATCCTCTATCACATCTTTCTCCTGCCCTCAGTCTTACCCAGCATCAGGGTCTTTCCCGATGAGTCAGCTTTTCGTTTCAAGTGGCCAAACTTCAACATCAGTCCTTCCAATGAATAATCAGGATTGATTTCCTTTAGAATTGACTGGCCTGATTGCCTTGCTATCCAAAGAAGCAGGAATCTTAGTTGTTGTTCATGGAGCTGAAGAATGAACTTCATGAACATGCAAACACTCACAGTAGCAAGCAAATAGGATTTATTTTAAAGAGAAAGAAAGTACAAAGCTCTCAAACTAGATACTGAGAGGGGGGTAAAAAGTCCCCAAGAGGCAGGACTTACAGCAGTCTGATAATTTATTAGACCAAGGACACATTCCAGGAATTGAGGATAAAGGTATAGTTATAGGTTAATGGAGTGAGAACTTTGTTGAAAACAAGACCTACAGTGTAGGTTGCAGACTCCTACACTAACTGCTAGCAATTTCAACCTCACAAGGGCCTCGCAGGAGTCTTCTCCAGCTCCACAGTTCGAAAGCATCATCTTCAGCACTCAGCCTTCTTTATGGTCCAGCTCTCACGTCTGTACATGATACTGGAAAAACTGTAGCTTTGACTATATGAACTTTTGTTGGCAAAGTGATGTCTCTGCATTTTAATAAGCTGTCTAGGTTTGTCATAGCTTAGCTTCCAAGAAGCAAGTTTCCTTTAAATTTATGGCTGCAGTCACCATCTGCAGTGATTTTGGAGCCAAAGAAAAGAAAATCTGTCACTGCTTTCACTTTTTCCCTTATACACCATGGAGTAATGGGACTGGATGCCTTGATCTTAGCTTTTTAATGCTGAGTTTCAAGCCAGTTTTTTCACTGCATCTTGACCCTCATCAAGAGGCCATTCCCTCTTCACTTTCTGCCATTAGTGATATCATCTGCATATCTGAAGTTCTTAATAATTCTCCTGGCAATCTGGATTCCAGCTTGTGATTGATTCCACAGTACCTCAGCCATAATTCTGGCTAATACAATACTATGCTTTACCAATTACTATTGATAATAATTGATTTGTCAATTATAACAGTGGTTTCTGTAACAAATGAAGATGTTTAAAAATTAGATCATCTGCCTCCCCCATGAAAGTATTAATTCAGTATCAATGAAATGAAGACAATGGTTTGTATTTTTCAAATATTCCCTTAGTGACTCTGATACATATACAAGCTTTAGATTAAAAATCTAAAGCTCTTTTCCTGAGTCTGAAAAATAGCATCACTGTAGGAAAAAACATTAATAGGAGATGAACAAAAAGCAATCGTGATTCCAAAGTTAATAATAAGACACTGTTAATAATAAAAAAACATATAGCTCAGAGTTCTTTAGGGTGACAGTTTAGTATTACCTTAAGAAAAATAAAAGCAGGCACCACTGGACTTGAAGGACTGAATATTTATTAAAAGTTATATAGTATACACCTTATATTCCATGTCTTTATTTTCCTGATCTGATTGATTTTCTCTAATTTATTTGTACATAATCAGCTTTTCCTTTTCTACCTTAGATAACAGAATAGCTAGGAAATCTTAGAAAAGACATAGAAGTATATCATGCTAAAGGAAATATAATGCTATTGAAAAGGCTATATTAAAGACTATATTAAATAGATTTGTACCTGTAACATCTGTTGAATGATTAACCTTTTAAAAATGACATTCTGTAATTTTAGTGTTCTTACAGTCTAAATGAATTATATCTGAGAATGAAGACTTAGTTTGAATAAAGCTTTTGTTAATGCAAATATTAGTCATTGACTGTTAAGGATTTTGTTTCTTTTTTAACTATGAACATAAAGGGTACCTTAGGCTTTTGAGCTCTGAAAATTTTGGTCTTCATATTTTGTGGGGGGGAAATGTATGACTGTATTGCTGTTACTATACCTTTGAGTGAAATAAATTGTGAATGGTGGGAAATGCTGTTATGTTGTTCCCAGAACTACAAGGTTTGGGTTTAGAAATTGGATTGTGGAGATTGCCTTAAATCAAACAAAGTGGTTATTTGGCAACACAGTCTGGCCAAGAAGCTTGTTCTGGCTCTTCTGTCAATAAGTAATTTTGAAAAATGCTTCTAATTTTCTAATCAAAATTTATATAAATTAGGAAAGAGAAATCATTGGGGTTATTGAGGGAAATGTAAAAACTCAGGATAATTAAGAGAAGTTCAGTTCAGTTTAGTTGCTCATTCGTGTTGGATTCTTTGCGACCTCAAGGACTTCCATACCCTGGCTTCCCTGTCCATCACCAACTCCCGGAGCTTGCTCAAGATCTGAGGTTTTTGTTTTTTGTTTTTGCTTTAGCTCATTGCATTTTTTTTTTTTTTTTTAAATATCCACCTGCAATGCAGGAGACCACAGTCTGATTCCTGGGTCCGAAAGGTTAGCTGGAGAAGGGATAGGCTACCCACTCTAGTATTCTTGGGCTTCCCTGGTGGCTAGACTGATAAAGAATCTGCCTGCAAATGCAGGAAAGCTCCCTTTGCCCTCTGGGTTGGGAAGATCCCTGGAGAAGGGAATGGCTATCCACTCCAGTATTCTGGCCTGGAGAATTGCATGGACTGTATAGTCCATGGGGTTGCAAAGAATTTGACATGACTGAGCAACTCATGCTTGATAAACAACTTTGGAATGGTTTCAAGCATTCAGCTCAGTTCAGTTCAGCCTCTCAGTCATATCCCACTCTTTGCAAACCCATGGACTGCAGCAGGCCTGGCTTTCCTGTTCATCACCAGCTCCTGAAGCTGGCTCAAACTCATGCTAATCAAGTCGGTGATGCCATTCAACCATCTCATCCTCTGTTGTCCCCTTTTCCTCCTGCCTTCAATCTTTCCCAGCATCAGAGTCTTCCAATGAGTCACTTCTTCACATCAGGTGGCCAAAGTATTAGAGCTTCAGCTTCAGCATCAGTGCTTCCAATGAATATTCAGGACTGATTTCCTTTAGGATGGACTGGTTGGATCTCCTTGAAGTCTAAGGGACTCTCAAAAGTCTTCTCCAACACCACGGTTCAAAAGTATCAATTCTTCAGCGCTCAGCTTTCTTTATAGTCCAACTCTCACATACATGCACGACTACTGGAATAAACCATAGCTTTGACTAGATGGGTCTTTGTCAGCAAAGTAATGTCTCTGCTTTTTAATATGCTGTCTAGGTTGGTCATAGCTTTTCTTCCAAGGAGTAAGCGTCTTTTAATTTCATGGCTGCTGTCACCATCCACAGTGATTTTAGAGCCCCCAAAAATAAAGACTCTCACCGTTTCCCCATCCTTTTGTCATGAAGTGATGGGACCAGACGCCATGATCATCATTTTTAGAATGTTGAGTTTTAAGCCAGTTTTTTCACTCTCCTCTTTCACTTTCATCAAGAGGCTCTTTAGTTCCTCTTCACTTTCTGCCAAAATGGTGGTATGATCTGCATATCTGAGGTTATTGATATTTCTCCAAGCAATCATGATCCCAGCTTGTTCTTTATCCAGCTCAGCATTTCACATAATGTACTCTGCATATAAGTTAAATAACCAGGGTGACAATATACTGCCTTGATGTACTCCTTTCCCATTTTGGAACCAGTCTGTTGTTCCAAAGTGATTCAGTTACACAGATACATGTATCCATTCTTCTTTAAATTTGTTTCCCATTTAAGTTTTTACATAATATTAAGCAGAGATCCCTGTTTGTTAGTTACCTATTTAAATAATGCATGTGTACATGGCAATCTCAAAGTCCCAAAATATCCCTTCCCCTCTGATAACCATAAGTTCATTCTCTAAGCCTGTGTCTGTTTTGTAAATAAGTTTGTTTATTCTTTTTAGATTATGCAGATAAATGATACCAGTCAATATTTCTCTTTTTCCGTCTTCCCTCATTATTACAATGTCTAAGTCCATCCATGTTGCTACAAATGGTGTTATTTCATTCTTTATAATTCTGAGTAATATAATTCTGAGTATATATATATATATATATATATATACAATTTTATCCATTTCTCTATCAGTGGAATTTAGATTGCTTAATGAACACTATTCTTCCCTGGTGGCTCAGACGGTAAAGCGTCTGCCTGCGATGAGGGAGACCTGGGTTCAATCCCTGGGTGGGGAAGATCCTCTGGAGAAAGAAATGGCAACCCACTCAAGTATTCTTGCCTGGAAAATTCCATGGACTGAGGAGACTGGAAGGCTACAGTCCATGAGGTTGCAAAGAGTCAGACACCACTGAGCGACTTCACTTTCACTTTCAATGAACAATAGGGTACATGTATCTTTTTTTTTTAATATAACTTTATTTATTTTAATTGGAGGCTAATTACTTTATAATATTGAATTGGTTTTGCCATACATCAACATCAGTCCATCATAGGTGTACACATGTTCCCCTCTCGAACCATGTTTTTATCTGGATGTATGCTCAGGAGTGGAATTACAGGATCATATGTTAGCTCTATTTTTAGTTTTTTAAGGAACTTCACTACTGTTCTCCATAAGGGCTGTAACAATTTATATTTCCACCTGCAGTGCAGGAAGGTTCACTTCTCTCCATACCATCTCCAGCCTTTGTTGGTGGATTTTTTTAACAATAGCCATTTTGATTGCTGTGAGGTGATATCTCATTATAGTTTTGATTTGCATTTCTCTAATATTTAATGATGTTGAACATCTTTTCATGTGCTCTTTGGCCATGTATATGTGTTCTTTTGAGAAATATCTATTTAGGTCTTCTGCCTATTTTTTGATTGGGTTGCTCGTTTTGATGGCATTAAGCCATGTGAGCTATTTGTAAATTTTGGAGACCCAATCCCTTATCAGACATATCATTTGAAAGTATTTTCTCCCATTCTGTGGGTTGCCTTTTTGTTTTGTTTATTCTTTGCTGTGAACAAATTTTTGAGTTTAACGGGTCTTTTTTTTTTTTAATTTTTGTTTTTATGTCCATTACTCTGGGAGATGGATCAGAAAGGTACTGCTGTGACTTATGTAAGAGAGTGCCATGCTATGCTTATGTTTTCCTCTGAATTTTGTACTGCCAAGTCTCACATTTAGTTATTTAATTCATTTTGAGTTTATGTTTTTATATGCTGTTAGAGAATATTCTAATTTAATTTTTTTTAAATGAAACTGTCCAGTTTTCCCACCACCATTTATTGAAGAGACTGTCTTTCCTCCATTGTACAGTCTTGTTTCCTTTTTTGTAGGTTATTTAAGTATTGGTGTGTGGGTTTATTTCTGAGCTTTCCATCCTGTTCCACTGATCTATATTTCTTTTTTTTTTTTTTTTGCCAAGATCATACTGTTTAGATCACTATAGCTTTGTCATGTAGTCTGAAGTCAGAGATCCTGATTGCTTCAACTCTCTTTTTCTTTCTCAAGATTGCTTTTGCTCATTGGAATCTTTCAGCTCATTGTATTTCAGTCAAAAAGATGATAGATGGATAGACCACTAATTAGATTTTGATCAATAGATATATTAAAATCTTAAAACTTGTGATGGAGGTAAAATATGTAAACATAAAACTAATAAGGATTCAGTAATTTTTTTTTAATTTTATTTTATTTTTAAACTTTACAAATTGTATTAGTTTTGCCAAATATCAAAATGAATCCGCCACAGGTATACATGTGTTCCCCATCCTGAACCCTCCTCCCTCCTCCCTCCCCATACCATCCCTCTGGGTCGTCCCAGTGCACTAGCCCCAAGCATCCAGTATCGTGCATCGAACCTGGACTGGCAACTCGTTTCATACATGATATTATACATGTTTCAATGCCATTCTCCTAAATCTTCCCACCCTCTCCCTCTGCAACAGAGTCCATAAGACTGTTCTATACATCAGTGTCTCTTTATCTAAGAGATGCTTAAAGTGTCAGTGTTCATAGAAAATAATACCTTAACTGGATGTTATGAGAAGTTTCAAGGAGAGTAACTTATTTGTGAAAGTAATTGGTAGGATTAAGTCAATTATAATATCATATTCAGGGAAAGTCAGTGGACTTCAAAAGATCAAGTAAGGTGATAATCACAATCTTGCTAATTTAGTTCCCTTCAGTTTTTTTTTCCATTTCATGTGTCCATGATTGCTATATAATTAATCATCTATAACCTATGCTATGTGTAGAAGATGACCTTTCTTCTTGCATCTATAAATAATAATAAAGATATAGCAAAAATTTTATCTAATAATGCAATTGCATTTTAGGAAAATATGTGAATAGATAACCCTCTAGTACTAAGGTAACTCAACATTTAGGGATCAGATTAATATCTAGTGAATTTAATCTACATGTATGCCAGTATATAAAGAAGAGTAATATACTAACACTGAGGACAGGCATTTAAAGGCTCTCCTCAAAGACTCACTGATGCTGTCTTACCAGATAAAATTCTGTCACATTTCATTTCTCAGAACTAATTAATTTTATTTCAAAAAGATTTACAAATTACATAACTTAACTCAGACAATGTACTGTGAGCATACTAGTTATTTGGTAAAGGCAAGAAGGAGTACATTTGTGGGTTATGGAAAAGTTCCATCTGTAGGTATTAAAACCTTTTCAAGATTTTAACATTCTCATTTTGTATGCAGGTGGGCCATTCTGGTGCAGATTTAACACTCTTTTCCTAATTTAGATGAAGCTTTGAACTTTCTTCAGAAGCACTGTTTTTCCAGGAATGTTTAGCTTCATAATAATTTCATGAATTGTGAAGCAACATTCTGTGCATTTTGCAGCTATCAGGTGAAGCACCATGTGACCACAGACAGGAGTCATCAGTTACAGATATGCAAAGGAGGCTGTCACCAACAGTCTGGCATTCAGGCATCCTCAGTGGTACTGTGGATGCCAACCACATTCATTAGCAATAATTTTCATATCTAGGCATGGCAGATGGCAACTTGTTCATCAAACAGTAAATACAAAGATGATTTTAAAAGTCAGTGAGCAATAACAGCAGTAGAAATAATCTTTATGAAAGTTTTCCAACCAAACAGAACTCATTTTTGATTTTGAAAGTCCCATTTTATTCAAACCAGGCTAACCAAAATCCTACACACAAAATACTGTTGCATTGAACACTACTCTATTGCAGGGACTCTGCCTTATTACATATCATTTCAATTAATTTTCACAAACACTGAAGTTGATATGATCTTTAATCTACTTGGTGGGCTGATATGAAGAAAAGTGAATTGATTAGTGCCACATGACTTGGATGTTAATTCAAAATGGTATTTTTTTTATGCTTTAGGTATTATATTATTTCTTAGTAACAATAGATTAGAAAAACAGTACATCTTGAGAAAAGAAATAATTTAAGTTCTGTTCAGTTGCTCAGCCCTGTCCCATTCTTTGTGACCCCCCTGGACTGCAGCACGCTAGGCTTCCCTGTCCATCACCAACTCTCCTCTCGGAGCTTACTCAAACATATGTCCATTGAATGGGTGATGCCATCCAATGATCTCATCCTCTAGCGTCCCCTTCTCCTCATGCCCTCAATATTTCCCAGCATTAGGGTCTTTGCAAATGAGTCAGTTTTTCGCATCAGGTGGCCGAAATATTGGAGCTTCAGCTTCAACAGCTGTCCTTCCAATGAATATTCAGGACTGATTTTCTTTAGGATGGACTGGTTGGATCTCCTTGCTGTCCAAGGGACTCTAAAGAGTCTTCTCCAAAACCACAGTTCAAAAGCATCAGTCCTTGGCACTCAGCATTCTTTATATTCCAAATCTCACATCCATATATGACTACTGGAAAAACAATAGTTTGAATAGATGGACTTTGCAGCAAAGTAATGCCTCTACTTTCTAATATGCTGTCTAGGTTGGTCATAGCTTTTCTTCCAAGAAGTGAGCATCTTTTAATATCATGGCTGCAGTCAACATCTTCAGTGATTTTGGAGCCCCCCAAAATTAGGTCTCTCACTATTTTCATTATTGCTCCATGTATTTGCCATGAAGTCTTGGGAGCAGATGCCATAATCTTTGTTTTCCAAGTGTTGAGTTTCAAGCCAAATTTTTCACACTCCTCTTTCAATTTCATCAAGAGGCTCTTTAGATTTTCTTTGCTTTCTGCCATAAGGGTGGTGTCATCTGCATATCTGGGGTTACTGATATTTCTCCTGGCAATCTTAATTCCAGCATGTGCATCATCCAGCCTGGCATTTCACCTGATGTAATCTGCATATAAGTTAAATAGGCAGGGTGACAATATACAGCCTTGATGTACTCCTTTTCCTATTTGGAATCAGTCTGTTCCATTTCCAGTTCTAACTGTTACTTCTTGACCTGCATTAGGTTTCAGAGGTCAGATCAGGTGGTCTGGTATTCCCATCTCTTGAAGAATTTTCCACAGTTTTTTGTGATCCACACAAACAAAGGCCTTGATGTAGTCAATAAAGAAGAAGTAGATTTTTTTTTCTGGAACTCTCTTGTCTTTTCAATGATCCAGCAGATGTTGGCAATTTGATCTCTGGTTCTTCTGCTTTTTCTAAATCCAGCTTGAACATCTGGAAGTTCATGGTTCACGTACTATTAAAGCCTGGCTTGGAGAATTTTGAGCATTTCTTTTCTAGCATGTGAGATGAGTGCAATTGTGCATAGGGTGAACATTCTTTGGCATTGCCTTTCTTAGGAATTGGAATGAAAACTGACCTTTCCCAATCCTGTGGCCATTGCTGAGTTTTCCAAATTTGCTGGCATATTGAGTGCATCACTTTCACAGCATCATCTTTTAGGATTTGAAATAGCTCAACTGGAATTCCATTATCTCCACTAGCTTTGTTTGTAGTGATGCTTCCTTGGGCCCACTTGACTTTGCATTCCAGGATGTCTGGCTCTAGGTAATTGATCTCATCATTGTAGTTATCTAGGTCATGAAGTAGAGGAAAACAACAGAACTGGAAAGACTAGAGATCTCTTCAAGAAAATTAGAGATACCAAGGGAACATTTCATGCAAAGATGAGCTTGATGAAGGACAGAAATGGTATGGACCTAACAGAAGCAGAAGATATTAAGAAGAGGTGGGAAGAAAACACAGAAGAACTGTACAAAAAAGATCTTCATGACAAAGATAATAATTACGGTATGATCACTCACCTAGAGCCAGAATCCTGGAATGTGAAGTTAAGTGGGCCTTAGAAAGCATCACTACGAACAAAGCTAGTGGAGGTGATGGAATTCCAGTTGAGCTACTTCAAATCCTGAAAGATGATGCTGTGAAAGTGCTGCACTCAATATGCCAGCAAATTTGGAAAACTCAGCAGTGGCCACAGGACTGGAAAAGGTCAGTTTTCATTCCAATCCCAAAGAAAGGCAATGCCAAATATTGCTCAAAATACTGCACAATTGCACTCATCTCATACACTAGTAAAGTAATGCCCAAAATTCTCCAAGCCAGGCTTCAGCAATACGTGAACCATGAACTTCCAGTTGTTCAACCTGGTTTTAGAAAAGGCAGAGGAACCAAAGATCAAATTGTCAACATCTGCTGGATCATGGAAAAAGCAAGGAGTTCCAGAAAAACATCTTTTTCTTCTTTATGGACTATGCCAAAACCTTTGACTATGTGCATCCCAATAAACTGTGGAAAATTCTGAAAGAGATGGGAATACCAGACCACCTGAACTGCCTCTTGAGAGACATATATGCAGGTCAGGAAGCAACAGTTAGAACTGGACATGGAACAACAGACTGGTTCCAAATAGGAAAAGGAGTACATCAAGGCTGTATGTTGTCACCTTGCTTCTTTAACTTATATGAAGACTACATCATGAGAAACGCTGGGCTGGAAGTAGCACAAGCTGGAAACAAGTTGCCGGGAGAAATATCAATAACCTCAGATATGCAGATGACACCACCCTTATGGCCAAAAGTGAAGAGGAACTAAAAAGGCTCTTGATGAAAGTGAAAGAGGAGAGTGAAAAAGTTGGCTTAAAGCTCAACGTTCATATAACTAAGATCATGGCATCTGGTCCCATCACTTCATGGGAAATAGATGGGAACAGTGGAAACAGTGTCAGACTTTATTTTTGGGGGGCTCCAAAATCACTGCAGATGGTGACTGCAGCCATGAAATTAAAAGGTGCTTACTCCTTGGAAGGAAAGTTATGACCAACCTGGACAGCATATTCAAAAGCAGACATTACTTTGCTAACAAAGGTTCATCTAGTCAAGGCTACGGTTTTTCCAGTGGTCATGTATGGATGTGAGAGTTGGACTGTGAGGAAACCTGAGCGCCAAAGAATTAATGCTTTTGAACTGTGGTGTTGGAGAAGACTCTTGAGAGTCCCTTGGACTGCAAGGAGACCCAACCAGTCCATCCTAAAAGAGATCAGTCCTGGGTGTTCATTGGAAGGAATGATGCTAAAGCTGAAACTCCAATACTTTGGCTACCTAATGCAAAGAGTTGACTCATTTGAAAAGACCCTGATGCTGGGAAATATTGAAGGCAGGAGGAGAAGGGGATGACAGAGGATCAGATGGCTGGATGGCATCACCAACTGGATGGACATGAATTGGAGTAAAACTCCGGGTGTTGATGATGGACAGGGAGGCTTGGCATGCTGCAGTTCATGGGGTTGCAAAGAGCTGGACACGACTGAGCGATTGAACTGAACTCAACTGAACTGAGGTCATGAAGATCTTTTTTGTATAGTTCTACTGTGTATTCTTGCCACCTCTTCTTAATATCTTCTGCTTCTGTTAAGTCCATACCATTTCTATCCTCAATTGTACCCATCTTTGTATGAAATATTTAGTTGATAACTATAATTTTGTTGAAGAAATATCTAGTGTTTCCCATTCTATCATTTTCTTCTATTTCTTTGCACTGATCACTGAGGAAGGGTTTCTAATGTCTCTGTGCTATTCTTTGGAACTCTGCATTCATTTGAAAAAAGGAATTATTTAGGAAGGAATAGATTACAATTAATTGATTCATTGTTTTATCTGGATGTTTTTCATGAAAGAACAGTTTATGATTTTTATGCTTTATTATTATGAGTTTTTTTTTCTGCAAATTATAACTTTCAAATAGCCTAAGAGTGAAAGATTTAAAAATATTAAATCTGGTTTATTCTGGTACAGGGTTATTCTAAACAAATTTCACCTTTTTCTCAAGTGCACATGGAACCTTCTTCAGGATAGATCACATCCTGGGCCATAAATCTAGCCTTGGTAAATTCAAAAAAATAGAAATCATTCCAAGCATCTTTTCTGACCACAAGGCAGTAAGATTAGATCTCAATTACAGCAGAAAAACTATTAAAAATTCCAACATATGGAGCCTGAACAACACGCTGCTGAATAACCAACAAATCACAGAAGAAATCAAAAAAGAAATCAAAATTTGCATAGAAATGAATGAAAATGAACACACAACAACCCAAAACCTGTGGGACACTTTAAAAGCAGTCCTAAGGGGAAAGTTCATAGCAATACAGGCATACCTCAAGAAACAAGAGAAAAGTCAAATAAATAACCTAATCCTCCACCTAAAGCAACTAGAAAAGGAAGAAATGAAGAACCCTGGGTTAGCAGAATGAAAGAAATCTTAAAAATTATAGCAGAAATAAATGCAAAAGAAACAAAACAGACCATAGCAAAAATCAACAAAGCCAAAAGCTGGTTCTTCAAAAGGATAAATAAAATTGACAAGCCATTAGCCAGACTCATCAAAAAACAAAGGGAGAAAAATCAAATCAATAAAATTAGAAATGAAAATGGAGAGATCACAATAGACAACACAGAAATACAAAGGATCATAAGAGACTACTATCAACAATTATATGCCAATAAAATGGACAACGTGGAAGAAGTGGACAAATTCTTAGAAAAGTACAACTTTCCAAAACTGGACCAGGAAGAAATAGAAAATCTTAACAGACCCATCACAAGCATGGAAATTGAAACTGTAATCAAAAACCTTCCAGCAAACAAAAGCCCAGGTCCAGACGGCTTCATAGCTGAATTCTACCAAAAATTTAGAGAAGAGCTAACACCTGTCCTACTCAAAGTCTTCCAGAAAATTGCAGAGGAAGGTAAACTTCCAAACTCATTCTATGAGGCCACCATCACCCTAATACCAAAACCTGACAAAGATCCCACAAAAAAGAAAACTACAGGCCAATCTCACTGATGAACATAGATGCAAAAATCCTTAACAAAATTCTAGCAATCAGAATCCAACAACACATTAAAAAGATCATACACCATGACCAAGTGGGCTTTATCCCAGGGATGCAAGGATTCTTCAATATCTGCAAATCAATCAATGTAATATATCACATTAACAAATTGAAAAATAAAAACCATATGATTATCTCAATAGATGCAGAGAAAGCCTTTGACAAAATTCAACATCCATATATGATAAAAACTCTCCAGAAAGCAGGAATAGAAGGAACATACCTCAACATAATAAAAGCTATATATGACAAACCCACAGCAAACATTATCCTCAATGGTGGAACAGTCTTATGGACTCTGTGGGAGAGGGAGAAGGTGGGAAGATTTGGGAGAATGGCATTGAAACATGTAAAATATCATGTATGAAACGAGATGCCAGTCCAGGTTCAATGCACGATACTGGATGCTTGGGGCTAGTGCACTGGGATGACCCAGAGGGATGGTATGGGGAGGGAGGAGGGAGGAGGGTTCAGGATGGGGAGCACATGTATACCTGTGATGGATTCATTTTGATATTTGGCAAAACTAATACAATTATGTAAAGTTTAAAAATAAAATAAAATTAAAAAAAAAAAAAGAAAAATTGAAAGCATTTCCTCTAAAGTCAGGAACAAGACAAGGGTGCCCACTTTCACCATTACTATTCAACATAGTTTTGGAAGTTCTGGCCACAGCAATCAGAGCAGAAAAAGAAATAAAAGGAATCCAAATTGGAAAAGAAGAAGTAAAACTCTCACTATTTGCAGATGACATGATCCTCTACATAGAAAACCCTAAAGACTCCACCAGAAAATTACTAGAACTAATCAATGATTATAGTAAAGTTGCAGGATATAAAATCAACACACAGAAATCCCTTGCATTCCTATACACTAATAATGAGAAAACAGAAAGAGAAATTAAGGAAACAATTTCATTCACCATTGCAACAGAAAGAATAACATACTTAGGAATATATCTACCTAAAGAAACTAAAGACCTATACATAGAAAACTATAAAACACTGGTGAAAGAAATCAAAGAGGACACTAATAGATGGAGAAATATATCACGTTCATGGATTGGAAGAATCAATATACTGAAAATGAGTATACTACCCAAAGCAATTTATAGATTCAATACAATCCCTATCAAGCTACCAACGGTTTTCTTCACAGAGCTAGAACAAATAATTTCACAATTTGTATGGAAATACAAAAAACCTCAAATAGCCAAAGCTATCTTGAGAAAGAAGAATGGAACTGGAGGAATCAACCTACCTGACTTCAGGCTCTACTACAAAGCCACAGTTATCAAGACAGTATGGTACTGGCACAAAGACAGAAATATTGATCAATGGAACAAAATAGAAAGCCCAGAGATAAATCCACGCACATATGGACACCTTATCTTTGACAAAGGAGGCAAGAATATACAATGGATTAAAGACAATCTCTTTAACAAGTGGTGCTGGGAAATCTGGTCAACCACTTGTAAAAGAATGAAACTAGAACACTTTCTAACACCATACACAAAAATAAACTCAAAATGGATTAAAGATCTAAATGTAAGACCAGAAACTATAAAACTCCTAGAGGAGAACATAGGCAAAACACTCTCTGACATACATCACAGCAGGATCCTCTATGACCCACCTCCCAGAATACTGGAAATAAAAGCAAAAATCAACAAATGCGACCTAGTTAACCTTAAAAGCTTCTGCACATCAAAGGAAACTATTAGCAAGGTGAAAAGACAGCCTTCAGAATGGGAGAAAATAATAGCAAATGAAGCAACTGACAAACAACTAATCTCAAAAATATACGAGCAACTCCTACACCTCAACTCCAGAAAAATAAATGACCCAATCAAAAAATGGGCCAAAGAACTAAATAGACATTTCTCCAAAGAAGACATACAGAGGGCTAACAAACACATGAAAAGATGCTCAACATCACCCATTATCAGAGAAATGCAAATCAAAACACTATGAGGTACCATTTCACACCAGTCAGAATGGCTGCGATCCAAAAGTCTACAAGCAATAAATGCTGGAGAGGGTGTGGAGAAAAGGGAACCCTCTTACACTGTTGGTGGGAATGCAAACTAGTACAGCCACTATGGAGAACAGTGTGGAGATTCCTTAAAAAACTGGAAATAGAACTGCCTTATGACCCAGCAATCCCACTGCTGGGCATACACACTGAGGAAACCAGAAGGGAAAGAGACATGTGTACCCCAATGTTCATCGCAGCACTGTTTATAATAGCCAGGACATGGAAGCAACCTAGATGCCCATCAGCAGATGAATGGATAAGAAAGCAGTGGTACATATACACAATGGAGTATTACTCAGCCATTAAAAAGAATACATTTGAATCAGTTCTAACGAGGTGGATGAAACTGGAGCCTATTATACAGAGTGAAGTAAGCCAGAAAGAAAACACCAATACAGTATACTAACGCATATATATGGAATTTAGAAAGATGCTAACAAAAACCCTGTGTACGAGACAGCAAAAGAGACACTGATGTACAGAACAGTCTTATGGACTCTGTTGCAGAGGGAGAGGGTGGGAAGATTTGGGAGAATGGCATTGAAACATGTATAATATCATGTATGAAACGAGTTGCCAGTCCAGATTTGATGCATGATACTGGATGCTTGGGGCTAGTGCACTGGGACGACCCAGAGGGATGGTATGGGGAGGGAGGAGGGAGGAGGGTTCAGGATGGGGAACACATGTATACCTGTGGCGGATTCATTTTGATATTTGGCAAAACTAATACAATTTGTAAAGTTTAAAAATAAAAAAAATAATAAAACTCAAAAAAAAAAAAAATAAGCAGGGTGACAATAAAAATAAAATAAAATAAACATTAATGGAAATAATCCCCATGTTGTAAACATTTATGTGGGATTTTTATGTATCACAGAGTACTTCCAAACATAAATAATAGTTTATAAAGTATATACATCTTGAAAGGTAATGTGTTTCTTGTAATTTTTATTTTTTCCCCACAAAGGAGCTTAGCTACTTGGCAGAAATAACTACTTTAGAAGTTAAGTAAGGGTCTACAAAAATAAGAATAGGTTTTCAACTCAGAAATTCATCACTGAAAATAATAATTTAGAGGTAAGCTCTATAGGGCCAAGTTTTTTGGGAGTATATATCAAGAATATACCTCCTACTACAGGAGTTCAGTTCAGTTCAGTTGCTCACTAGGGTCCGACTCTGCAACGCCATGGACCACAGCATGTCAGGCCTCCCTTCCATCACCAATTCCCGGAGTTTACTCAAACTCATGTCCATTGAGTTGGTGATTCCACCCAACCATCTCATCCTCTGTTGTGTTATATAACCTCAGATAGGCAGATGACACAAGCCTTATGGCAAAAAGTGAAGAAGAACTAAAGAGCCTCTTGATGAAAGTGGAAGAGGAGAGTGAAAAAGTTGGCTTAAAGCTCAACATTCAGAAAACTAAGACCATGGCATCTGGTCCCATCACTTCATGGCAAATAGATGGAGAAACAAGTGGCTTACTTTATTTTTCTGGGCTCCAAAATCACTGCGGTTGGTGACTGCAGTCATGAAATTAAAAGATGCTTACTCCTTGGAAGGAAAGTTATGACCAACCCAAACAACATATTAAAAATTAGAGGCATTACTTTGCCAACAAAGGCTTGTCTAGTCAAGGCTATGGTTTTTCCAGTGGTTATGTATCGATGTGAGAGTTGGACTATAATGAAAACTGAGCACCGAAGAATTGATACTTTTGAACTGTGGTATTGGAGAAGACTCTTTAGAGTCCTTTGGACTCCAAGGAGATCCAACCAGTCCATTCCAAAGGAGATCATTCCCGAGTGTTCATTGGAAGGACTGATATAGAAGCTATAACTCCAATACTTTGGCCACCTGATGCAAAAAGCTGACTCATTTGAAAAGACCCTGAATCTGGGAAAGATTGAAGGCAGGAGGAAAAGGGGACGACAGAGGATGAGATGGTTGGATGGCATCACTGACTCAATGGACATGAATTTTGGCAAGCTCTAGGAGTTGGTGATGGACAGGGAGGCCTGGTGCGCTGCAGTCCATGAGGTTGCAAAGAGTTAGACACGACCGAGTGAGTGAACTGAACTGAACTGAGGTTGGTCATAATTTTCCTTCCAAGAACTAAGCCGCTTTTAATTTCATGGTTGCAATCACCATCTGCAGTGATTTTGGAGCCCCCAATAATAAAGTCTGCCACTGTTTCCCCATTTATTTGCCATGAAGTGATGGGACTGGATACCATGATCTTCCTTTTCTGAATGTTGAATTTTAAGCCCGCTTTTTCACTCTCCTCTCTCTTTTCATCAAGACGCTCTTTAGTTCTTCACCTTCTGCCTTAAGGATGGTGTCTTCTGAGGTTGTTGATATTTCTCCCGGCAATCTTGATTCCAGCTCATGCTTCATCCAGCCCAGTGTTTCTCATGAACTTATATTCTGCATATAAGTTAAATAAGCAGGGTGACAATATGCAGCCTTGACGGACTCCTTTTTCTATTTGGAACCAGCCTGTTGTTCCATGTTCAGTTCTACCTGTTGCTTCCTGACCTGCATACAAATTTTTCAAGTGGCAGGTCAGGTGATCTGGTATTACCTTCTCTTTCAGAATTTTCCACAGTGTTTTGATCCACATTACAGGAGTTACTTCCCTTAAAAGACTGGTAAAGCAACAGGTAGAAGGAAAGCAGTGCAGGGACGATGGATGACATGTCTTCATACTGGAGTCATGAAATCCAGCTGGAAGATTCTGTGGGCTGTATGAAGGGTCTTGAGAAGAGGGTGCAGCCACTTGGCACAGAACCTCCAAATTGTAAAGATGTAGTCAAGACCTTTATGTATATCACATGTACCAGGGGGAAGTGGATTGGTGTCCTGGCTCCTGTCCTAATTTGCACACTTCTGTGGGATGCCCACGCCCTTAGCACTATGTCTCTTTTTGACTGCACTTTCTTTATCACAAATCCCAAAGATAAAAGCAATCATGAAACAGCATTAAACAATAGAATTTACTCCTGCTCATTGCTAAATTATTATTAGCATCAAACTGCATCAGTTACATCCTCGACACACCATTTAAAAATGTGGACTGTGGACAACCCATTTTGTTTCTCTAAAATGAAGTTATCTGATCTATTAAAATGAATGTTCCAATAAGCTGTGTAAGGTTTACTTGTCAGAATTAAATAAAATTAGTAATACAAAGTATTTAATAGAATATAGGACACTCAATAAATGAAACATAAATGTCAGTTTCAATATAATTATTTCTGACTTGAGTTCAGATTTTACTACATGGCTATCTGCTACAGAATACACATTTAGTAGGATGATTTTGGACCCTGGAACTCTGACTAGTATAATCCAGATGTGTCCACCATGTTTACATACAGTTCTCTTAAATGATGGACATGCATTCTTTAAATTGTCACCTTGATGATAGCGAAGGATTAGCTGAGACTGACTGAGTCAGTTCCCTACGTGAGAACTAGATGAATTTTTACACTCTTTACTTCACCTGGACACATTTGTAAGCCACAAATTCTAAAGTCTATGGAAAGTTATTCATCTTCTCCTTGATAACTCCCTAAAAGTTTTTAACTGTAAGAAGGACTTCTCCTGGAGAAACCAAACTTACTTTCTTAACCCTCTGATGACCCTCTCTCCAATGCTATATTTTGTTCTTCCCTTAAACTTCTCTGCATTAGTCCCCTTTGCTGCTGCTGCTGCTAAGTCGCTTCAGTCGTGTCTGACTCTGTGTGACCCCAGAGATGGCAGCCCACCAGGCTTGCCGTCCCTGGGATTCTCCAGGCAAGAACACTGTAGGTTGCCATTTAGTCCTCTTTACAGGCCTTTATTTCAGGCTTAGATTCTTCTTTTCCACTGAACAGATTTTATTAGTTATGTTATTAAAGTATGACCCCCTCCTCCTATATTCAGTAAAATGCAGGCTACTTTCTTAACAGTTCTCACTGTAACTAAAATGTCTCTTTTCTTAATCTGGGAAATCTATTTTGTGTGTGTCTGTGTGTAGACATATGGAAGGATTTTGCCCTGAGTTACCTTTACTATGAAGCGAATAATTATTTTATTATGATCACACTAAATTTATTTTCCCTTTAGCCAGACAAACCAGGACACTTTTATTGAAACATTTTATCAGGTACTAAAATGGAGACAATGTGTTGGTGATTTAATTTTTTAACTATTTGGAGTTCAAAATAATTTAGAGTCAAAGTTGCAGTCTAAAGGGGCAATTTTTATTATAGTACTTGAGGAATTAGTGATCATTAATATCAACATTTTGTTTATGGGTGATTCTAAATTCACATTCATGATCACATTATTAGTTACCACAACACCTATAGGAAAAAAACAGTATTAATCATACATATTAAGGTATGAGATGGTTGGATGGCATCACTGACTCAGTGGACATGAGTTTGAGTAAAATCTGGGAGTTGGTGATGGACAGGGAGGCCTGGCGTGCTGCAGGCCATAAGGTCACAAAGAGTCAGACTTTACTGAGACTGAACTGAACTGATTAAGGGATATGTTAACATGAATGTAGAAATAAAATAAGAAATGTTGAGACACATTAACATAAACTATATTTGAAAGTTAAGTAGAAGAGGTTGCAGTTTTAAAAATACTTATTTTTCATCTCCTTGTTATTTCAGTTCACTTCAGTTGCACAGTCGTGTCTGACTCTTTGAGGTCCCATGGACTAGAGCACGCCAGGATTCCCTGTTCATCACCAACTCCTGCAGCTTGTTCAAACTCATGTTCATCCATTCGATGATACCATCCAATCATCTCATCCTCTGTCACCCCTGTCTCCTCCAGCCTTCAATTTTTCCCAGCATCAGGGTGTTTTCCAATGAGTCAGTTCTTCATATAAGGTGGCCAAAGTATTGGAGTTTCATCTTCAGCATCAGTCCTTCCAATGAATATTCAGGACCGATTTCCTTTAGGATGGACTGGTTGGATCTCCTTGGAGTCCAAGGGACTCTAAAGAGTCTTCTCCAACACCATAGTTCAAAAGCATCAATTCTTTGGCGCTCAGCTTTATTTATGGTCCAACACTCACATCCATACATGACAACTGGAAAAACCATAGCTCTTACTAGATGGACCTTTGTTGGCAAGGTATTGTCTCTGATTTTTAATATGCTGTTTAGGTTGGTCATAGCTTTTCTTCCAAGAAGCAAATGTCTTCTAATTCCAAGGCTGTAGTCACCATCTGCAGTGATTTTGGAGCCCAAGATCATTTTTTTCCCCCAAACTTAATGATAAACATTTCCTGTGTAATTAATTTGGAGGAGAAAAGTAATGTCTCTTAGTCATAATGCATTCATCATCAGAATTCCTGTGTAATAGAATAAACTCTCAAAATTGTGGTGGCCCATGAAAAGACATGGTTTCTCTGCTTTATTAAATCTGCTACCCAAGCAAATTGTTCACTCAACTGAGTATTAAGAAAATTCTAAATAGTTTGTATAGGTAAAACCCAGGTTTTGAATCTGCAATATAGGAACAGAGCTGCTATAGATGTACCTCAACACGTCACAATCTATAAAGAGGATTATTCAGGACACATTTTAAACAAAAGGAAAATTTAGCAAATACTGGATTGACCCAAATGTTCTTTTGGAGTTGAAATACCCTAATGAAGTTTTGGCCAACTCAGTATAAAGATATATTGCAGGGATGCATTATATAATGAATTACAATATAACAGTAATTTAAATTAAATATCTGTACATTCATTCAAGTACATATAGTTAATACTCAATTTCAAATTTATCTGTATACATATATACAGAGAGATACATAAATATATAGATATATATTTCAAGTTACAATGCATTGTAATATGGGGAATTTATTATGAATGTCAGCTACATCACTGAGGAATGACATCATAGACTAAGTGATTTGGTCATGATATCCTAGCAGCCATAGGTAGAGTTTGAACACAAATCCAGTCTCTTGCTCTGAATACTATGTTCTTTCATCACAGAGTGCTGCTGCTGCTGCTAAGTCGCCTCAGTCGTGTCCAACTCTCTGCAATCCCATAGACGGCAGCCCACCAGGCTCCCCCATCCCTGGGATTCTCCAGACAAGAACTCTGGAGTGGGTTGCCATTTCCTCCTCCAATGCATGAAAGTGAAAAGTGAAAGTGAAGTTGCTCAGTCGTGTCCTACTCTTAGCGACCCCATGGACTGCGGCCTGCCAGGCTCCTCCGTCCATGGGATTTTCCAGGCAAGAGTACTGGAGTGAGGTGCCATTGCCTTCTCCCATCACAGAGTGACACCTGTGTAATAGAATTAAAGATCTTGAAAGGGTCCTCAGCAATCCTCTGAGTTAGACTGGTGTGTTCATGCACATCTAACTACTTATAACTGATAACTTCAAGAGGATACCTGAGACCTTCCTTACACTTCATCTCCCACTAGAAATCTTTCCTTCAATTCAAATTCATATACTTATTTATGGCTTCCAATGGCTGCGAAATACAATGAGACAAACAGAGGTAGCGAGACTCTCCTAAGTTCATTTTTTAAAAATCAGCTTACTTCTTTTTATTCATTAACCTGGGTCTAAGTATTTCATAGAACAGCAGAAATGTTAAAAATATGAGTACTTTTCCGATCATTAACTGTTATACTTTGTTTTGTAGCACTATTCAAATTCTTAGAGCAATTTTAATCAAATATAATCTTTCATTTATATTAATAGGTTGTCTTGTTCAGTTACTTGAAACTTGTTATACCCTTTTCATCATGAATAAGCATTATAAATATTTTTAGTAAGGTTATCATATTTTCTCTATGTATTACATTGTTTTGTGGGATAGTAATTTCCTGGCTTACCTCCCAAATATTTCACATATTTATTTTGACAGTGCAATGACAATATTAATACAATAAATTCTCAGGAAAAAGACACTAATCAAATCCTGTCCTGAACTGCAAGAAGATCCAACCAGTCTATCCTAAAGGAGATCAGTCCTGGGTGTTCATTGGAAGGACAGATGTTGAAGCTGAAACTCCAATACTTTGGCCACCTGATGCAAATAGCTGACTCATTTGAAAAGACCCTGATGCTGGGAAAGGTTGAGGGCAGAAGGAGGAGGGGATGACAAAGGGTGAGATGGTTGGATGGAATCACTGACTCAATGGGCATGGATTTGGGTGGACTCAGGGAGTTGGTGATGGACAGGGAGGCCTTATGTGCTGCAGTTCATGGGGTCACAAAGACTCAGACAGGACTGAACTGAACTGAATACCTGTCTATTTAAATTATTAAAACTAGGGGTAAGATCCAAGTGATTTTTCAACTACATAATAATTTAAGCATTTTATTTCATCAGCATTTTTAGTGAAAATACTAAATGTAAAATCTATGAGATTTTTCTCAAATGAAATTTATTTTCCACCTTATTTATTCAAGAGTGATAATGATAGCATTTGAGAGATTTATTTTTATATATTCACATAAAATCTTCAGATGCTCAATTACTTTTTGTGTTGCTGACTGAATTTTTCCTCCTATTAATTGCTAATTGCAAAGAAAAAAATGATACAGTGAAGATATCTGGCTGTCATTAATGTAACCATTACATGAGTGAACTTTACTTTCTTAATGATAAGACAACCTTAAATTATTCACACGCTATTATCATTTAAAAAAAGGAAGCACACAGACTCATGCATGTTTTTTATTTTTTAAATACAGATCTAAATTCTAAATTACAGAAAATAGAAAAGATAGAGAAACAAAGTAAATTGTGTAACACCCTCAGACAACACTAAAGTGTGGAATGCTTTGAACAATAGCTGGCCTGGACACTTCAAAAATTTCCCATAAGAAAATGGTGACCACGATATTTATGAAATATAAATATCAACAAGGGGAGCATACATAACATCACCTATTTTCCATACTTACAACATAACTATCCAGACTTCAAAATACATGCAGTGAGATGAGAAATAAACCACAGAGTAGGTTGGTACACTTATTTAAACACTTTCAAAGAATGAGTTTAGGATTGAGCATATTAGAGGAGCCTCTCAAGGTCCTCATGGAAAAGACACACATATCATATCAATGAGGTTTCACACCAAGAGGAAGTCCAATATGAATTAGGATTTAGGTAACAGGTTCTGTTGACAGCCCCCTAACTATATTTGCAGATACACGAACCCTGCCCGCATCCACTGCATCATGCAGACTTGATATACAAAAAAGATCTTCATGACCCAGATAGCTATGATGGTGTGATCGCTCACCTAGTGCCAGACATCCTGGAATAAGTCAAGTGGGACTTAGGAAGCATCACTACAAACAAAGCTAGTGGAGGTTATGCAATTCCAGTTGAATTATTTCAAATCCTAGAAGATGATGCTGTTAAAGTGCTGCACTCAATAGGCCAGCAAATTTGGAAAACTCAGCAGTGGCCACAGGACTGGAAAAGGTCAGTTTTCCTTCCAATCCCAAAGAAAGGCAATTCCAAAGAATGCTCGAACTACCGCACAATTGCACTCATCTCACACGCTAGTAAAGTAATGGTCAAAATTCTCCAAGTCAGGCTTCAAAAGTATGGAACCGTGAACTTCCAGATGTTCAAGCTGGATATAGAATAGGCAGAGGAACAAGAGATCAAATTGCCAACATCTGTTGGATCATAGAAAAAGCAAGAGAGTTCCAGAAAAATGTCTGCTTTATTGACTATGCCAAAGCCTTTGACTGTGTAGATCACAACAGACTGTGGAAAATTCTTCAAGAGATGGGAATACCACACCACCTGACCTGCCTCCTGAGAAATCTGTATGCAGGTCAGGAAGCAACAGTTAGAACTGGACATGGAACAACAGACTGGTTCCAAACTGGGAAAGGAGTACGTCAAGGCTATATATTGTTACCCTGCTTATTTAACTTATATGCAGAGTACCTCATGAGAAATGCCAGACTGGATGAACCTCAAGCTGGAATCAAAATTGTAGGGATAAATATCAATAGCCTCAGATATGCAGATGACACCACCCTTATGGCAGAAAGCAAAAAGGAACTAAAGAGCCTCTTGAAAGATGAGTGTGAGAAAGCTGGCTTAAAACTCAACATTCAAAAAACTAAGATGATGGCATATGGTCCCATCACTTCATGGCAAATAGATGGGGAAACAGTGATAGACTTTATTTACTTGGACTTCAAAGTGACTGCAGATGGTGACTGCAGCCATGAAATTAAAAGATGTTTGCTCCTTGGAAGAAAAGCTATGACCAACCTACCAGCATATTAAAAAGCAGAGACATTACTTTGCCAACAAAAGTCCATCTAGTTAAAGCTGTGATTTTTCCAGTAGTCATGTATGGATGTGACTGTTGGACCATAAATAAAACTGAGCACCAAAGAATTTTTGTTTTTGAACTATGGTGTTGGAGAAGACTCTTGAGAGTCCCTTGAACAGCAAGGAGATCAAACCAGTCAATCCTAAAGGAAATCAGTCCTGAGTACTCATATAAGGCTTGAAGCTGAAGCTCCAATTCTTGGCCACCTGATGCAAAGAAATGACTCATTGGAAAAGACCCTGATTCTGGGAAGATTGAAAGCAGGAGGATAAGTGGACGACAGAGGATGAGATGGTTGAATGGTATCACCTACCCAATGAAACATGAGTTTGTGCAAACTCTGGGTGCTGGTGACGGACAGGAAGGCCTGGCGTGCTGCAGTCCATGGGGTCTCAAAGAGTCAGACATGACTGAGCAACTGAACTGAACTGAAAAGGTTAACTAACAACCACCTTGTTATGTAATTGAGGATTGATTCTGTTGACTACACTAGACTGTAAACTCCTGATAAGTAAAAGAAGTTGTTAATTTTTATAAGTAAACTATACTGTGGAAGACACTACATCCTGTATCTTCCTATATTGCTTCATTAGAATTTTTATTTAGAGAAAAGGAAAGGACTGTAGTGGATCGTTTAATTCTTTAAACTAACATTTGGGAATAGGGAATACAATTTATTCTGAGTTTTTGTGCAGCCAAATATTCATTAGTTATTCTTTGTGCTTCATCAGAATGAAATTATTATGGGTTCTTAAAATTGTTCTAGAGGAATATTAAAAAATGAGCTAAAATTTTATGCCAAAATATTCTTCCAAGAGATTTATAATCAGTATTTAAATTAGTGCTTATCAGTTTTTAAATGTCAGAATTTTATAACATGTAAATTTTTATAATTATTTTAATATGCAATGAATATTAGCTTATGGTAACTTTGTTATAAAATGTGGTTGGTAATATATAATCATGGATAATCTTCAGATTTGTAAAGTTATATTTTATTACCTCATCTGTATTTCTAATTAGTTGGAAAAACCTTATTTGAGTCTTTACATTAATCCTATATTATGTTAAGCAAGATTTTCTTGTTAGCCATTTGAATTGTGAATTTCTGAATTCAAATATATGAATTGCAAAAATCTTTTCATTTTATTTAATTTTCTATTCCAATTTTTAAACAGCTTGGGAACTAACTGAAAATACAGCTTATTTCTTATAGAAGGGAATTAGGGGATTTGGGGGTCATTTCTAAAACAGTGTATAATAAAGTCCTTGAAAACTTTTTTTTTAATTTATTAGGTTTAGAAGCAGCAAACCTGCTTAGAAGTCTCCTTGTTTGTGACTTACTGATTTATGCTGAAAATGTATATTTCAAATCAAAGCAATTTAAAGCAGTAAGTTGAACCTCATACTATCTTTTCTTGAAAGCACATAAGAATCAAGGTTTTCTTTTTCATCTCTAAAACACTATTTTCCTCATTTGTGTGTCCAGAGGACACAGTTACATGTAGGCTTGGTTCTTTTTAGTGCACTGTTACTTCTTAGACACTTGACCATTTGTTTTTTCCCCTTAACATCTTTTAGAAGTTGCTCTAATAGGAAAGTTTTAATGGTCAACTCTCAGTACTTGCTTATGCAGAAATGTCTTTTTTCTTGAAAGATACATTTTAAAATTTTTATGTATTTTATTTTTGGCTGCCCTGGGCTTCCCTGGTGGCTCAGGCAGTAAAGCGTCTGTCTACAATGTGGGAGACCTGGGTTCGATCCCTGGGTCAGGAAGATTCCCTGGAGAAGGCAATGGTAACCCACTCCAGCACTCTTGCCTGGAAAAACCCATGGACAGAGGAGCTTGGTGCAGGCTACTGTCCATGGGGTCGCAGAGAGTCAGGCACGACTGAGCGACTGAGCGACTCCACTTTCGCTTTGGGCTTTATTGCTTCACGTGGGGTTACCCCTGTGGCTGGCGGGAGGCTACTGCCCCTTGCTGTTTGTGAGCTTCTCACTGTGGTGGCTTCTCTGGGTGTGGAACATGGTGTCAGTAGTTGTGGCACAGCATGGTTAGTTGCTCCATGGCAGGTGGAATCTTCCCAAACCAGGGATCAAAACTGTGTCCCCTGCACTGGCAGGCAGATACTTATCCAGGTGCCACCAGGGCAGTCCTTGAAAAATATTTTTGAATCTGTTGTTTCTGCAAAACTCTCATTAAGCATTTCTATTAATCTTAAATACTGCAAAATTGCATGACATATGTTGAAGTGTGGGCTCATGTTTTAAACCATGGCTGGGATATTTCCAAAACTGAAAGTACATTTCTTTCAACAATTGTTAACATTTATCCCTTCAAATGTTGTCTCTTCTCTGTTTTAAATATTACCTTTCTCCAGATATCAAATATGCCTTAAGACATCTCACTATATCTCTGATGTTTCATAAACTATCATATTTGACATCAGACTATGAGAAGACAATGGCACCCCACTCCAGTACTCTTGCCTGGAAAATCCCATGGATGGAGGAGCCTGGTGGGCTGCAGTCCATGCGGTCGCTAAGAGTAGGACACGACTGAGTGACTTCACTTTCACTTTTCACTTTCATGCACTGGAGAAGGAAATGGCAACCCACTCCAGTGTTCTTGCCTGGAGAATCCCAGGGATAGGGGAGTCTGGTGGGCTGCTGTCTAGAGTGAGACAGGACTGAAGCGACTTAGCAGCAGCAGCAGCATGACATCTAAGACACTATGACAACGGACATAGACATAAAGTATCAGAATGACATTATCATTCTGACACCAAGAGAAAATCTTTAGTTGATGATTTCTTCTTCTGTCTGCTTTGTTGTTTAGCATTCATTCAGTCCCTAGTCCCGTTTTGTTTCCTTTGACATTATTAAGTGTTCTTACTTTTTTTTTCCACTTATAATGGTTTGTTTCCATATGAATCTATGTCTGTGTCTGTATAAAGAAGAGTGGAAGGGGAGGAGAAAGTATAGAAATTGATATTTTTTATGTTTGTAGAAATTGAAAGGCCTGGGTTGCAGTTGTAGGCCAGACTGAAGGTCATTTTTAAGTGATTTGCATTTGTTTCCATGAACACTTAGACCTTAAGAAAGGAAAATCAATTTAGCCTAGGTCCTTGGTTTGCAGTGGGGAATGAAGGAATTTTTCAGATCTCACAGGCCAAATGAATTGTAGCTGGGTGCCCATTTGAAGGCTGATTTATGATTATAAATGCTGAGAGAGTCTCCGGTATTCCCATCCCAAGTATGATGGCCTAAATGGGCACATTTCACCATCTTTCACCCCCTTTTGGTGGATCTTCTCCTAGTTTATATTTTGCTGGAATAAGCTTTCTGTATGCAGACTCTCTTGGTTCTGTCTTTAATATAGGGCCTCAGGCTGGCCTCCTCTTCCTGTGTCCTGTTAAACAGGAAAATCTAGGCAGGTGAGATTTAATATTTTTTCCATGGGCAGCTACCAGCTACACTTGTTCAATTTCTTCTCTATCTGAGTGTGATTTGGGGCCTCTGGATATTTCTCTAACTTTTTGTTGTTGTTGTGCAGGATAACTACATGACAGGCTGCCAAAAACTAAAGTCTCCACTGTAGTTCTACATTTATATTATTCTAGAAGCAATGGCACCCCACTCCAGTACTCTTGCCTGGAAAATCCCATGGACGGAGGAGCCTGGTGGGCTGCAGTCCATGGGGTCTCTAAGAGTTGGACACAACTGAGCGACTTCACTTACACTTTTCACTTTCATGAATTGGAGAAGGAAATGGCGACCCACTCCAGTGTTCTTGCCTGGAGAATCCCAGGGACGGGGGAGCCTGGTGGGCTGCCATCTCTGGGGTCGCACAGAGTCGGACACGACTGAAGCGACTTAGCAGCAGCAGCAGCAGCAGCAGCAGCAGCAGACCTGTTCACCTGAAATTGATGAACGAAAGAGTATAGCAATTAAAGCAGCTGATTCAATATTTATGTCCACTATCTTAGTTGACATACTGACCTACAGCCAGACATCCTGGAATGTGAAGTCAAGTGGGCCTTAGAAAGCATCACTACGAACAAAGCTAGTGGAGGTGTTGGAATTCCAGTTGAGCTATTCCAAATCCTGAAAGATGATGCTGTGAAAGTGCTGCACTCAATAGGCCAGCAAACTTGGAAAACTCAGCAGTGGCCACAGGACTGGAAAAGGTCAGTTTTCATTTCAATCCCAAAGAAAGGCAATGCCAAGGAATGCTCAAACTACCGCACAATTGCACTCATCTCACACGCTAGTAAAGTAATGCCCAAAATTCTCCAAGCCAGGCTTCAGCAATATGTGAACCGTGAACTTCCAGATGTTCAAGCTGGTTTTAGAAAAGGCAGAGGAACCAGAGATCAAATTGCCAACATCTGTTGGATCATAGAAAAAGCAAGAGAGTTCCAGAAAAACATCTGTTTCTGCTTTATTGACTATGCCAAAGCCTTTGACTGTGGATCACAATAAACTGTGGACAATTCTGAAAGAGATGGGAATACCAGACCACCTGATCTGCCTCTTGAGAAATCTGTATGCAGGTCAGGAAGCAACAGTTAGAACTGAACATGGAACAACAGACTAGTTCCAAATAGGAAAAGGAGTATGTCAAGGCTGTATATTGTCACCCTGTTTATCTAACTTATATGCAGAGTACATCATGAGAAACGCTGGACTGGAAGAAGCACAAGCTGGAATCAAGATTGCCGGGAGAAATATCAATAACCTCAGATATGCAGATGACACCACCCTTATGGCAGAAAGTGAAGAGGAACTAAAAAGCCTCTTGATGAAAGTGAAAGTGGAGAGTGAAAAAGTTGGCTTAAAACTCAACATTCAGAAAACGAAGATCATGGCATCTGGTCCCACCACTTCATGGGAAATAGATGGGGAAACAGTGGAAACAGTGTCAGACTTTATTTTTCTGGGCTCCAAAATCACTGCAGATGGTGACTGCAGCCATGAAATTAAAAGATGCTTACTCCTTGGAAGGAAAGTTATGACCAACCTAGATAGCATATTAAAAAGCAGAGACATTACTTTGCCAACAAAGGTCCGTCTAGTCAAGGCTATGGTTTTTCCTGTGGTCATGCATGGATGTGAGATTTGGACTGTGAAGAAGGCTGAGTGCTGAAGAATTGATGCTTTTGAACTGTGGTGTTGGAGAAGACTCTTGAGAGTCTCTTGGACTGCAAAGAGATCCAAGGAGTCCATTCTGAAGGAGATCAGTCCTGGGATTTCTTTGGAAGGAATGATGCTAAAGCTGAAAAACTAGTACTTTGGCCACCTCATGCAAAGAGTTGACTCATTCAAAAAATCTCTGATGCTGGGAGGGATTGGGGGCAGGAGGAGAAGGGGACGACAGAGGATGAGATGGCTGGATGGCATCACTGACTTGATGGACGTGAGTCTGAGTGAACTCCAGGAGTTGGTGATGGACTGGGAGGCCTGGCGTGCTGCAATTCATGGGGTCGCACAGAGTCAGACATGACTGAGTGACTGATCTGATCTGATCTTAGTTGAAATTATATTTGTCATCCATTCCTGCTTTTTAAACTCTGAAATGATATATCTTTTATTGCACTTTATTGTTCTCATATCCAAGGATAAAGCACATGTGATAGTCATTCTGACAGGGGCTAACATTTAAATGTTGTGGTTGGGGATTTTTCCTTTTATATTTTTATCATTCAGAAGCCTACTTTCCCCTCAAGTAAAGTCTGCTTCCCATGGTATGGGAACTTTGCCATTTATATCAGACTCTGGAAACATCAGTGCATCAGAGTTAATTGTTTAATAAGAGTAATCCTTGATCCTTTTACAATGTGTAATTCAAATTACCTTAAACAGTTTTTAACTTAATGGTAGAATTGTGCAAACATAAGAAATGCAACTATGCAATTTTCATGAAAAATAATTTGCCTTTTTTTTCTTAATGTTTTTCCTTTGCCTTTGAATAAAACTAAGAAAGAATTCTCTAGAATTTTGGGGGATATGTTACATACATTTCCCATATTTTTAAGGTTCTTTCTCTCAAATGCCTGACAAACATAATGTTGGTATTTTTGTCATTTTTTTCTTTTTGCTGCAAATAAGAGTAATTATTGAAATTCCTAATGATAGGAATAAAAATGATAACTATCTTCAAAAATGTGAATTGATCCTTTTGTAGTAGGTATGTTATTTAGAGGCTCAAAAAGAATATAATGAAGTAGCTAAAGAGTAGAAAACAATTAGATCTTCCTGTCTCTAACAGTATGTCTTTTTCTATTTAAGAAAGGTTACTTAACTAAATTCACTGTTGCTGTTAAGTCACTTCAGTCGTGTCCCAATCTGTGCAACCCCATAGACGGCAGACCACTAGGCTCCCCCGTCCCTGGGATTCTCCAGGCAAGAACACTGGAGTGGGTTGCCATTTCCTTCTCCAATGCATGAAAGTGAAAAGTGAAAGTGAAGTCGCTCAGTTGTGTCTGACTCTTAGCGGCCCCAAGGACTGCAGCCTACCAGGCTCAGCCATTCATGGGATTTTTCAGGCAAGGGTACTGGAGTAAAATAATGATCCATAGTGCTAAATTGGAAAAGTAGCTGTTTTCCTGTCTAGTATGTTGTTGTTTTAACTGTGTCTCATTTATCAGCAATTAAGGAGGATAGGGATAAAAGAAAAGTGGAGAAGAGAAAACTTCAGCATTGTATTCTAAGACATTTATCCCCAAGTCAGATCTGTATTGAAGATATATTTGCCTTATCTTGTGAAATAATCATATTTATGTTAAAAATCTTTACTAACTTCATAGATGTATTCTTGCAGATATTTCTATATATTACATGCAGTTTAACTTCCAAAATAATCTTGAATTTTAAGCGTTGTGTGATTTTGATTCTTTACTATAAGAACTCTTTAAGAATAAAGAAGTCTTAAGCAGTTTAGTATGACATTGTTGAAAGGACTTAATCTCTTTGAGCCTTAATCTTATTTGTAAAAAGGTAGAATATCTAATTGAAAAGTACCTATTAACATTCCTGAAAATAATTGTAGTCTGTATTTTAACTTGTCTGAATTCCTATCATTTAAAATTTAGACAATTAGTCTTGCTTTAAGTAAAATGACACATAAAAAATGATAAGTTAATCAGTAGTTTTAGGCAAACAGTGGCAGGAAAGGCCTTAGGAAAATGTGTATAAAATATATCCCAAAAATCATATAGCAGAGGAAGATGCTAACTCCATATGGCTTACTATAATCATTGATATTTAAGCAAGAAGAAATCAGAAACTTCAATTTCTGCCTTTATTTACTTATTTTTTTCCCTTGGATTATTTGAAAAGATACATTTTAGAAATTGAACAGAAAGCTATGACAACAGTCATTTACTCTTTGTTGACTGCCTAATGTACAGCTTAAGCAGTTTCCTATTATTTACTTGTTCAGATGAATTTTTTATCCTGTACCATCTTGCATAATTTTCTTATAACTAGATGAGGAAAATTTGAAAGTTTCAACAGTTACAAAATTATTCTCATAGAAGAAACTATGCATTTACTTGGGGAATAGAATTGCTAATTATGCAAAACCTTTTTTTTTTTTTCTATATTCAATTTGCACATTAACATAAATTGTTTCCTATACCTTCACAATTTTCATAAACTCCTTGATGTGAGCATATCCACTTCGACATGAAAAATTAAGTGGCCAGGCTCTTGAATATCAATAGGTTTGTTTCATAATCCACCATGTTCCATTTTCACGGCATTAGATTATAGTTCAGTCTGAGTCTAGCCACATAGTGTTTACACTGAACATTTAGCTGAATCTCCTAGGGACTTCCTGATGGTCCAGTGGGTAAGACTCTGTGCTTCTATGCAGAGGGCCTGGGTCCAGTCTCTCATGGGGAACCTAAGATCTCACATGCCAGGTGGCAAAAAAATCGAAACAAAACAAAAGCCCCCTTACACCAAATCTTATCACATTAGTAGGGGAAAAAAGGAAGTCAGTTCCTCTCCAAACTAAAAACTGGCAACACTATTATCCATCATTTAAGTCTTAAGTCCATCTCACTTGTAGTCAAAATGTTTACCTAGACAAAGGAGTATATATATTCAGCAGTTGTCTCTAGTTTTCAGAGTACTGAAGCTTAATTCATTGGGTCCAATTTTTTTATGTAACATAAAAATGTTAATTATGGAAATACTGGCCAAGAATCCTAGAATTCAGCAAAGAAGCAGAAGGTGTTTTTACAATGATATAGAGATAGATGGTAGATGAGAGTAACTGAAAAGAGGGTGAGAATACTTAAGTTTCAATGCTCCTGAAGGCCTTGGAAACCACAAAAGAAAAATCTTTTTTGACTGTAATTTCTCGAAATGTATAAAATAGGTATCTTCAGTTTTATAAATTTACATTTGTCTGCTAATTTGAAACCACCCAGCCTCTTTGGTATGAGGTACTTGCTATCTGCGAAGAAGCTTGATGAATTGCAATTTATCATTGTTGGTGTAGTTATTGCTTTGAAGTCACTGTGACCTTTTTGTGGGATTTTATCCTTGGCTGGGAAAAGTAATTCAGGATTAAATCATTAGTCTTCATCTCACTAGAGGAAAATAGACAAAAATTAAATTTAGGAATATCTGAAATCTAAGTTCCTTATTGTTGGATATCTACACATATACATATATTTGCATCTATATCTGTATCAATATCTATATTCATACTCCTGTCTATATCTACATAGTGCCTGGGTTCCCAGTATAACATTACAAATTGTGACCTTGCCTACCATCTACCCTGACCTTCTTACCCAGAAGTAACTATTTAGTGATATTTTCCTTATGTCGTAAAGTAGTAAGAAGCAGCAGCCCATGTGATTAAATTTTGGACTCCAAATAGGAAAACGGAATCTCCCACTGACAAGCTTAAACTCTCTGTACTTTGTCATTCTCATCAGAGGCAGTAACAGTATACATATAAATATATGCGTTGCTTACCCTCCCCCAGGGGATTTATCTGACCCAGAGATCAAACTGATGTCTCCTCCATGGGTAGGTGGGTTCTTCACCACTAGCACCAACTGGGAAGCCTATATATATACACTCACACAAATATATATATATATATATTTCTAAATAGTTAGAAATAATTCTTAAACATATATACACACATCAGTTCAGTTCAGTCACTCAGTCGTGTCCGACTCTTTGCGACCCCATGAATCGCAGCACGCCAGGCCTCCCTGTCCATCACTAACTCCCGGAGTTCACTCAGACTCACGTCCATCGAGTTGGTGATGCCATCCAGCCATCTCATCCTCTGTCATCACCTTCTCCTCCTGCCCCCAATCCCTCCCAGCATCAGAGTCTTTTCCAATGAGTCAACTCTTTGCATGAGGTGGCCAAAGTACTGGAGTTTCAGCTTTAGCATCATTCCCTCCAAAGAAATCCCAGGGCTGATCTCCTTCAGAATGGACTGGTTGGATCTTCTTGCAGTCCAAGGGACTCTCAAGAGTCTTCTCCAACACCACAGTTCAAAAGCATCAGTTCTTCGGTGCTCAGCCTTCTTCACAGTCCAACTCTCACATCCATACATGACCACAGGAAAAACCATAGCCTTGACTAGATGGACCTTTGTTGGCAAAGTAATGTCTCTGCTTTTCAATATGCTATCTAGGTTGGTCATAACTCTTCTTCCAAGGAGTAAGCGTTTTTTAATTTCATGGCTGCAGTCACCATCTGTAGTGATTTTGGGGCCCAAAAATATAAAGTCTGACATTGTTTTCACTGTTTCCCCATCTATTTCCCATGAAGTGATGGGACCAGATGCCATGATCTTCATTTTCTGAATGTTGAGTTTTAAGCCAACTTTTTCACTCTCCACCTTCACTTTCATCTAGAGGCTTTTGAGTTCCTCTTCACTTTCTGCCATAAGGATGGTGTCATCTGCATATCTGAGGTTATTGATATTTCTCCCGGCAATCTTGATTCCAGCTTGTGCTTTTTCCAGTCCAGTGTTTCTCATGATGTACTCTGCATATAAGTTAAATAAGCAGGGTGACAATATACAGCCTTGACGTACTCCTTTTCCTATTTGGAACTAGTCTGTTGTTCCATGTCCAGTTCTAACTGTTGCTTCCTGGCCTGCATACAGATTTCTCAAGAGGCAGGTCAGGTGGTCTGGTATTCCCATCTCTTTCAGAATTGTCCACAGTTTATTGTGATCCATACAGTCTAAGTCTTTGGCATAGTCAATAAAGCAGAAATAGATGTTTTTCTGGAACTCTCTTGCTTTTTCCATGATCTAGCAGATGTTGGCAATTTGATCTCTGGTTCCTCTGCCTTTTCTAAAACCAGCTTGAACATCAGGAATATATGATATATATTCACATATATCACACATATATCACTGCAAAATCAGGAAGAAATATTCAAAATATTGTTGAATTAGAAGACAAGGCCAACAGCTACCCTGTTCAACAGTTATTGAAACTTAGTTCACTCGAGAAAAGTGTGTTATTAATGGGAGTATAAGACACTTCATGGAGCTGCATGGCAGCTTAAGCCAGCCACTCACCCTAATGTGTCTGTGTAGTTCAAGACATGCTTTTCTGTTCAATATGCGGCATTTTTCATGAGCTTTTTAAGATATTTTTTTAACACAGGGTTATTTAAAAATTGAAAGGCATTTCATTTATAGAGTTTAGACACCAATTTTTTGAGAAAGAGATTTAAAACATTTTGTTAAAGGGTAGCAAAGGAAAAGAAATTTAACACATTAAAGGTTGAAATTTCATTATTAGAACACCTTTCCATTTTGTTCAACAGAGTAATTAATATGCCTTTAATGAGGGAATTTAGTCAAGATACATTTGGTACTAGCATCATAAACAAGATCTGTTTGGTACTAATATCATAAGCCTAATATTCATAAGGTAATTCTTCATGTTTAATCCAAAGTTTCATACTTTCTCCTATGTCTGACTTTTATTTTATTTATTTATTTATTTTTTTTATGTCTGACTTTTAATAAACTATATATAACAAACTCAGAGGATGTTATGACCTATAAATGAAAACTAATTTATTAATTTTTCTAGCCTCAAAATTCCTTTATGACAAACATCTCATTTATATGGTGAGTGCATATTACCAAGAGCATCGTAACAGTAATATATTATTAAAGTCACTTAGAATTTTAGTCAGAATTAAATATTTTGAGTACAATAAAACAATACAGAATTAACCATAAGTAAAATAGTCTACATCTGCATGAGTGAAAGAAATAAAATAACATAATTAAGAAATGAAATCAAGACTGCAGTTTTTAACATTACTATCAAAATAATATTTACAATTCTTGAAGTTAATATAGCTGGTGGTGGGGAGGAAATAATAAAAGAAACTATATAAGTATCTGAGGCCCATAGTATTTTATGTTAAAACAAATACTCAAAAATCAAAAGGCAAATTAGGAAATGTATTGAATGTGGGGCTAAAACCGAGCATTTTCCTTAAGAAAATCTTACAAGTTACAATTTCTCTAAGCCCAATAGTTCAATTAGTTCTTAAAATCTGGTTCTAAAGTGTATGAGAAATTACTCATTATTAAATTCACGTATGCTTAATTTAGACTAATAATTACTTAAATGTCGAGAGATTTTCTCTCTCTCAGTGTTGAGAAATTCTTTCTCTTTCTTTCATTTTCTTTTCCTAGAATGAAAAATCTAAAGTATCAAAGTCTTTACTATGGCAGTTATTTTGGTAAAGATGCATTTAACTTGAAAAATAATAACTAAGTATTGTGGCTGTCCAGTCTCTCATCCATGTCTGACTCTTTGCAACCTCATGGACTGCAGCACACCAGCTTCCCTATTCTTCAGCAATTCCTGGAACTTACTCAAACTCATGTGTATAAGTTCATTTTAATTCATTTTAATGATTCATCCTATAGACTGGAAAAATATTCTTTGTTTACTAAACATATACATCCAGAGAAGACATATCAGTTCAGTTCAGTCGCTCAGTCTTGTCTGACTCTTTGTGACCCCATGGACTGCAGCACGCCAGGCCTCCCTGTCCATCACCAACTCCCAGAGTTTACCCAAACTCATGTCCATCCAGTCGGTGATGCCATCCAACCATCTCATCCTCAGTTGTCCCCTTCTCTTTCTGCCTTCAATCTTTCCCAGCATCAGGCTCTTTTCCGATGAGTCTATGCTTCATATCAGGTGGCCAAAGTACTGGAGTTTCAGCTTCAGCATCAGTCCTTCCAATGAATATTCAAGACTGATTTCCTTTAGGTTGATTTTTTTTATTTCCTTGCAGTCCAAGGGACTCTCAAGAGTCTTCTCCAACACCACAATTCAAAAACATCAATTCCTCAGCACTCAGCTTTCTTTATGGTCCAACTCTCACATCCATACATGACTACTGGAAAAAACATAGCTTTGACTAGATGGACCTTTGTTGGCAAAGTAATGTCTCTGCTTTTTAATATGCTGTCTAGGTTGGTCATAGCTTTTCTTCCAAGGAGAAAGAGACTTTTAATTTCGTGGTTGCAGTCACCATCTGCAGTGATTTTGGAGCCCCAAAATTAAAGTCTGTCACTGTTTCCATTATTTCTCTATCTATTTACCATGAAGTAATGGGACCAGATGCAATGATTTTAGTTTTCTGAATGTTGAGTTTTAAGCCAACTTTTTCACTCTCCTCTTTCACTTTCATCAAGAGACTCTTTAGCTCTTTGCTTTCTGCCATAAGGGTGGTATCATCTGCATATCTGAAATTATTGATATTTCTTCAGGAAATCTTGATTGCAGCCTGTGCTTCATCCAGCCCAGAATTTCACATGATGTATCTGCATCTAAGTTAAATAAGCAGGGTGACAATATACAGCCTTGACCTACTGCTTTCCCGATTTGGAAACAGTCTTTTGTTCCATGTCCAGTCCTAATTGTTGCTTCCTGACCTGCATACAGATTTCTCAGCAGGCAGGTAAGGTGGTCTGGTATTCCCATCTCCATGTTGTAGAAATAGTATCTTCAGAAAATAGTCACAATAAGCTTAAAATGTGTCCTGCTCCTATAAATATACCATATTGAATTAGTTTATTTACAATAGTTACCTGACAAGAGCAATGTTAGGATACTTTCCATTCATTACTTACTTTTTATTTCTTATGTATTTATTTTTTCCTTTTGTTTTTATAACTTTTCCTTGGACATTAGAATTTATGATATGATAAACTAATTTTTTTATAGAACTAAAATAATCAGATGAGAGAAATGAGATTTGACTATTTTATAAGATTTAGGGATCTTTTTTTTGGCTGGCAGTATCAATAAAACATACTGACACTCATACAGATGAAAGGCAAAACTATTTGCTGCAGCACCAAACTAGAGAAGGCTACCAGGCAGGGCTACATAGAGGAGATAGATCCAGGGGCGGGAGTAAGAGTAAGCTGGAGACATAGAAATCAGCTTATATATTGTAAGGGCTGGGTTAGTAAGGTTTCCTGGGCTCCCTATTAGATGGCTAATTTGAATAATTTGGCAGGCTCCTGGGCATAGGGGTTGTCCCTGAGGCAATTTGTTGTTGTTGTTCAGTAACTCAGTCCTGTCCAACTCTTTGCAACCTCCTGGACTGCAGCATGTCAGGCCTCCCTGTCCATCATCAACACCCAGAGCTAGCTCAAACTCGTGTCCATTGAGTTGGTGGTGCCATCCAACCATCTCATCCTCTTTCATCCCCTTCTCCTCCCGTCTTCAATCCTTCCCAGCATTAGGGTCTTTTCCAATGAGTCAGTTCTTCACATCAGGTGGCCAAAGTATTAGAGCTTCAGCTTCAGCATCAGTGCTTCCAATGAATATTCAGGACTGATTTCCATTAGAATTGACTGCTTTGATCTCCTTGCAGTCCAAGGGACTCTCAAGGGTCTTCTCCAAGAAGAAAGTCTTCTCACTCAGCTTTCATGGTCCAACTCTCACATCCATACATGACTACTAGAAAAACCATAGCTTTGACTAGACAGATCTTTGTCTGCAAAGTATTGTCTCTGCTTTTTAATACACTGTCTAGGTTTGTCATAGCTTTTCTTCCAAGGAGCAAACATTTTAATTTTATGGCTGCAGGTACCATCTGCAATGATTTTGGAGCCCAAGAAAATTGTCTCTCATTTTTTCCATTTTTTTCCCTATCTATTTGTCATGAAGTGATGGGACTGGATGCCATGATCTTCATCTTTTGAATGTTATGTTTTAAGCCACCTTTTTTACTCTCCTCTTTCACTTTCTTCAAGATTCTCTTTAGTTCCTCTTCACTTTCTGCCACAAGAATGGTGTTATCTGCATATATAAAGTTATTGATATTTCTCCTGACAATCTTGATTATAGCTTGAGCTTCATCCTGCCTGGCATTTCGCATAATGTACTCTGCATATAAGTTTAATAAGCAGGGTGACAATATGCAGCCTTGAAACACTCCTTTCCCAATTTGAAACCAGTCTGTTGTACCATGTCTGGATTGGCCTTTGAATTGACAGTTACTTTATCAGTGATGGAGTTTCATTATGCCATTAGATGTACATGATATATGTATTTGAAATTCTCCATAATAAAAGTCTGTTGTATTCCTAGTATGCAAGGCAAGCATAGATGGGTAAATAATTTGTCAATTTAATGAGAGGAACAAGTGATTAGTGAAGCATTGATAAACTGAACCAAATATAGTTGACTAGTTTGAAGCTGGCCCAAAAACTTAAATGTAGCCTTTGTGTGGAGTCAGGGAGACTCTAAATGCCAAGTAAAATTTGTTTTCTTTCTATGGAATATTTTATAATTTGTTTAGCTTTAGAGGGACAAAGCATCTGTATAGCTTTTCTTAAGGACTGGAACAGAATCACTAGTTACCCAAGAAACAAAAAATGTGTAGTAGACCTGTGAAATTACTCTTTTTGTACTGTTCCAAAGATCATATTGTTCTTCTCATGTGATAACCTTAAAATTTTAAATAAACGATTATATGAAAGTAATGCAAAGACAATAAATAGTTGTCAGGTAATACGAAACAGCTTAAAAATAATTATATTGAATTGTTTCAACTGAGATTAAAATTCTGGTCTAGTCTGTCAACAACTAAAAGTTAATGCATTTTACTGCTTCAGTCCCTGAGTCCGGAAGATCCCCTGGAGAAGATATTGGCAGCCCACTCCAAGATCTTCCCTGGGAAATCTGATGGACAGAGGAGCCCATCTGGCTAGGGTCCATGATGTGGCAAAATAGTTGGACACGACTTACTGACTAAACAACAAAAAGAATTACAAATACTCATTGGATTTTAAAAGACTTCTGACAACCAGTGTTATCAGCGCACACTAACAGCATGCTGCTTCACTTTCAGTTCAGTTCAGTTGCTCAGTCGTGTCCGACTCTTTGCGACCCCATGAATCGCAGCACGCCAGGCCTCCCTGTCCATCACCAACTCCCGGAGTTCACTCAGACTCACGTCTATCGAGTCAGTGATGCCATCCAGCCATCTCATCCTCTGTCGTCCCCTTCTCCTCCTGCCCCCAATCCCTCCCAGCATCAGAGTCTTTTCCAATGAATCAACTCTTCGCATGAGGTGGCCAAAGTACTGGAGTTTCAGCTTTAGCATCATTCCTTCCAAAGAAATCCCAGGGCTGAGCTGCTTCACTTGGTGTCATTAAATTTACAGAATCAAAAGTAGTGTCTATCTTTAGTACAAATAAACACTTTAACTATCCTCCTGTCGTGAGACTTCCCTGATAGCTCAGTTGATAAAGAATCTGTCTGCAATGCAGGAGACCCCAGTCTAATCCCTGGGTTGGGAAGATCCCCTGGAGAAGGGATAGACTACCCACTCCAGTGTTCTGGCCTGGAGAATTCCATGGACTGTGTAGTCCATGGGGTCGCAAAGAGTTGGACATAATTGAGAGAATTTCCTTTCACTTTCAACTCCAGTTTGATTTTGATGGCAAGTATGGCTGATTCATTTTGCTGTACAGTAGAAACTAACACAACACCATAGAACAACTATACTCCCCCCCCAAAAAAAATACATTAATTTTGAAAACTACCTTCACACATAACCTTCTTTAATTATACTAAAGACTCATGTACTATATAATTATTTTGGACTTGACTTCAAATCGTTCAAAATCCTGTTAATTGTTTATAAGAGCACATAATAATGAAAAGACAAAATCTCTGTTCAAAATAGGAAAGAAATTTCAATCCCCTTCTATTCTAAGAATTTACATCAGAAAACATAAGTTTTTTTTTTTTTTTTTAGGTTTAGCTACTTTATTTATTTATTGCTTTTTTAAAAAATTTTATTTTATTTTTAAACTTTAGAAATTGTATTAGTTTTGCCAAATATCAAAATGAATCCACCACAGGTATACATGTGTTCCCCATCCTGAACCCTCCTCCCTTCTCCCTCCCCATACCATCCCTCTGGGTCATCCCAGTGCACTAGCCCCAAGCATCCAGTATCCTGCATGGAAAGGTTGCATTGAAATGTACATAAATCTTTTAGAGGTAAGTAAGCCTCTTGCCAGTATTGTTTTTTTATTTTTTGCAGTCTCAAATTATGCTGCTTTATTGCCAAAATATATATCCACAGGTGCAAAGTTTGCAACTCATATAACAGTTCCTTTTTACATCAAAGGATAAATTTCTTCTAAAATTCCAAAGATGCATAGATTAAAATACTTTTGTAATATTTTAAGCATTTGATGAAATTCTTTTAACATTATCTTATGTATCAGTGGTACAATGGTGAAGATGCAGAACAGCAAATAAAAACAGTGTGCAATTCTTGTAAATAAAACTCTATGTGAAGGGTATTCTAATATGATAGCCTTTTGAAATTACAAGTGATGAATGCTTTCAAAGTAAGTGCCAAGATGTTTAAGGACTGAGACAGTACATTGCCAGAATACTTTACAGGGCACTTTAATACCATTAACTATCATTTTTGCCACAGTTATTTGTAAAGAGTCTAAAATATTCCTTCTTACCACACTGTTACCAGTTAAAGAAATCTATTATGTAACTAAATTTATTTTGCATGTATTCAATATTAGAACATAAACAGTTTGGGTTTGGACCAAACTGTATGTAAAGTGTATGAGATTTTAAATGTAGACTTGTGACTTACATTGTATGTGGTTGCTATTCCCTGGTTTTGGATAGATATGGACTATGATATCAAGGGATGAATAAAATCAAGAATAAAGATGTTTTCAGTAGTGTTTATATCAAATTTTCATGCTTTATATTTCTTACCATATTGTGAGTGGGACTGGCATGGTCAGACTGAGAAAGTCTTTGAACAGGGCATTTTATAGATATTTTTATTTGGAATATAAATTTTTCCTTTTTAAATTATTTAGCATGAACTTAGTACTGAGGAGCTTAAACTAATTTTGTACTTTAAATAACAGGATCTAAAATCAGATTGACTTATAATGGCATTTGTTAGTGAAAACAGAGGCAGTGTGGTTAAGAATATTAGGTAATTTTTTTCCTGATCTTTTGTAGTTTTTGTAACTTTTTGGATCAGTGTTTTCTTTTTTCTACTCCAAACTTCTAACTTTTTGGAAAAGCATGCTGGATGGCTTAAAATTGGAATAGTAAAAAAATTACTCATAGTCAGTGAATATTATTGCTGTATGTATTTTTTAGTTTGAAAACTTTTAGTGGCTTTCAACTTCGTGGGACATTCTGGGTGCTGTTTTCTTGTTTTTTGTTTTCTTTTAAGTTATTCCTTGGTGATTTCCTGGATCTTATTATTTTTTTCCAGTTTTACTGGGACATAAATGACATACAGCCCTGTATAAGTTTGGAGGTGTTCAGCCCAATGATTTTATGTGTATCTCTTATGAAATGATTACCATATACTTGCTAGGTTGTCTTTTTTGTTGTTGTTTTTTTTTTTATGATGGTTATTCTAAGAGATGTGAAAGTGAAAAGTGAAAGTCACTCAGTTGTGTCCGACTCTTTGCAACCCCATGGACTATACAGTCCATGGAATTCATCAGGCTAGAATAGTGGAGGGAGTGGGTAGCCTTTCCCTTCTCCAGGGAATCTTCCCAACCTAGGGAAAGAACCCAGGTCTCCCACATTGCAGGCAGATTCTTTACCAGCTGAGCCACAAGATGATATCACATTGAGATTCTGGTTTGTATTTCCCTGATGATTAGTGATGTTGAGCACATTTTTATATATCTGTTGGCTATTCATTTATCTTCTTTTGGAAAATATGTGTTTAATTCTTCTGCCTGTTTTTAACTGAGTATTTTTTTTTTTTTTTTTTGGTGCTGAGTTATGTAAGTTCTTCATATCTGTCAGATATTACCCCTTATCAGATACATGTGGTTTACAATTTTTTTCCCATTCCATTCCAAAAGTCTTTTCATTTTGTTCTTTCTTTTGCTGTGTGGAAACCCTTAACTTTGATGTAATCCCATTTGTTTATTTTGTTTGTGTTGTTGCTTGCGTTTTATGTGTCATATTTTGAAAGTGGCTTTCTTGATGTTTGTAGTGCTTTCTGTTGTTTCATTTAGAACCTTATCCTACATATTATAACAATACTCAACAGAGTTATATAGATACTGACAAGAGTGTTCTATAGGTTCTTTTTTGCAAGTTCTTTTTAAATTGGAGCTTCCCTGGTGGCTCAGAGGTTAAAGCGTCAGCCTACAATGTGGGACACCTGGGTTCGATCCCTGGATCGGGAAGATCCCCTGGAGAAGGAAATGGATATGCTACCTAATTTGTTAGTAAGTCTTTACATATTGCCACAATACTCAACAGAAATAAACATGTTGATTTTGTATGTTCTTTTAAAAACATGTTTAATATTACTAAAAAGATTCTCTTTCATGTTGGGGGGTAATTTATATCATCAGTTGTACAAAGATTCCTATGTGAGTAACTTTAACTCTACACCGTGTCTTTCTAATTTACTGTAGGCCTTGGCTGGCCAGCGCTATAACCTACCTCTACTGCTTTGTAGCAGTTAGAAATGTTATTGTTTTCATGTTTATTGTTCAAACTCCATTCCCATATCTTTCCTTCCTGTTGAATGAAAAAATAAATATATCAGGAATAGTTCTGCTTCATAGTCAGGTAAATATTATATTGTACAGAAAAGACATCATCTTCAGCTTGTTTAATTCTTGAGGTGTTTGTGTTAATAGTAGAAACTGGGATATTGTTCAAATATTTAATCAGAGCATTTTTCACGTAAGTTGATACATTTTTGAAAATGCTTTTCAAAGACAAAAATCCATTTTGTAAAACTACACTATCACTTGCATTGTATCACACATCACGTTTTTAATGACAATATTGAGGAATACAGTAACATGAAGTAAAAGCTATATATTTTAACTCTAAAATAAATGTTGTTGAGATGTTACTAGAGATAAGTTTTTAATCAGAGTTATATGTAGGCATTTCATCTTTTTTTATGAACACTGTATCAATTCAATGAGTTCTTTTTTAATGAAATAATTATGCAAAATAAATTGTATAGGATAATGAAAATATAAAACAGATGGTCCTGCCTGTCATCTTACATTTTATATCTTTAAATGGCTTCATGCACTATCAATCCATTTAAAGCACAGAGAGGGGTAAGCATTAAACAGTTTTCCATTCTTCTCCACTAATGACACTTAAAGACATTTAATAACATTTGCTAATTATGTAATGCCAATCCTCCAAAAATAATGTATCAGTAGGGAGTATTTCTGCTTCAATCCTTTTATTTCTAGACAGCATCTAATGAACTGGAATGATCATAATTGACAGAGTACAATGCATTGGAAAACATGTTGCTTGGGGAAGTCTTTAAATGTCAAAAAATTTACCTTCTGCCTGGGGAAATCAAGGAAGTCAATGAAACTTGTATTAAAATGGAAGTAGTTAAAACTTCCTGTAATATTGCTTTTGCCACAATATGAAAAGCATGGTAGACTTGTCAGTATGACAAAACTTTGTATTACATTCTTACATAATTATTTGTGTTCCTTCAACCAAACTGATGCTTTCCTAGACAAGCAAAATTTCTAAATGAAAACCCTAAATTTTATGAGTGAAGAGGTCAATAATAAAAACATAAAGTAAATGAGGATATCAAGTTGCCCTTAAATAATCAGAATACTAATATAAAATTTCCTTTATTCAATATTTTTGTTTCTACTTAAAAAATCAGAAAACACATTTTAAAAAATCCACAATAAAAATATCAAATCATTAAGTACATTTCATCCAAATGTGCCCTTGAATTTCTCATTTTCACATAATAAAACTTGATTTAATGATGCCTCACCCTAGTAAATGGAGAAGGCAATGGCACCCTACTCCAGTACTCTTGCCTGGAAAATCTCATGGACAGAGGAGCCTGCTGGGCTGCAGTCCATGGGGTCGCTAAGAATCGGACACAACTGAGCAACTTCACTTTCACTTTTCACTTTCATGCACTGGAGAAGGCAATGGCAACCCACTCCAGTGTTCTTGCCTGGAAAATCCCCGGGACAGGGGAGCCTGGTGGGCTGCAGTCTATGGGGTTGCACAGAGTTGGACACGACTGAAGCGACTTAGCAGCAGCAGCAGCAGAACAGCACCCTAGTAAAATAATTGCTTTTTGGTGAGAGCAAGTCTCTGGACAAAACTGCAACCTGCTCTTTTTGGATATTAATATTTTGTCAAATGTTAAAGCACACTAGTATCTGTCACCGTGGCAAGTTATAGCAGCACTGAGAAAGTCCTCGTCACCTCTTGAGTATTCTTATCTGCTTCATCTTTTAAGATACCCCTCATCTGCAGATTCATTCTGTCACCATCATTGTGGTAGAACTAGTAGTAAACAGTTATCTACTACTCCTTACAGAGTAATATGCTTTTTAATTATATTATGTATTTATTGTATTTTTGGCTGTGCTTCGTCTTCGTTGCTCTGCAGGCTTTTCTCTAGTTGTGAGTAGGCTCCTCTCTAGTTGAGGTGTGTGGGCCTCTCATTGCAGCGGCTTCCCTTGTGAGGCGTCGGCTCTAGGTCACGCAGGCTTCAGGAGTTTGCTGCATGTGGGCTCAGTGGTTGCCACTCGTGGTCGCTAGAACACAAGCTCGATAGTCATGGTGCTCAGGCTTAGTTGCTCTACAGCGTGCGGGATCTTCCCAGTTCAGGGATCGGACCCATGTCTCCTGAATTGGCAGGCGGATTCCTGACCACTGAGCCACCAGGGAAGCCCCACAGTGGTAGGCTTTTAAAGGAATGGCTATCTCAAGTTAAAATGTAAATAAATAAATAAGCAAATCTAGCAAATATACACCATAGATGACCGCATATTGGTTTTACTTTCCTAGGCGTAGGAGTTCATTTAATTCAGGTTGGCGCATGTTTCATTACAAGTGAAACATACAAGAGCTGGTTAAAATGATATAAAAGATTTGAGGTATTTTAATTACAAATTAGCTTTGGAGGCATATGCTGCACTTGATGTGGGATTGTGTATAGACACACATAGAAGTAATCCCACTCATGCCCAATTAGCTCACCATTTTCTTTCTCCTTCAATGAATGTAAAGTTTAATATATATATGTATATAAATCTCCTTAAATGGTAAGATTTCAGAGAAATTTAACAAGGTGGATTTGCTTTCTCTTGATGTGGATTAAAGAAAGCAGCTTACAGCACTTGTCTCAGTTTTCAGACACAGCTTTATTGGGTCCTCTGGTCAGGATCTCTGGAGGCAACCCTGAAGATGTCAGCAGGACTGAATTTGGTTCTGGAGGCGGAATGGAGTTCTCTCAGGTTCACATGGTCATTGGCAGAATGGAGTTCCTCACAGTTGTGAAAAACTGTTTGTCTTTTGTTGGTTGGCTGTCAGATGGAAGTTCTTCTCAGTTTTAGGGGCTACTCACAGATCCTTGTCACCTGGCTCTGACCATCTGGGGACATTCTCACTACACAGCAGCTCCCTTCTTCAAGTCCAGGAGGATCTCTAAGTCTGCTCAGATGAAGTCTTGTGCAAATTAACGTAATCAATGGAGGGACTATCCTATCACCCTTCAGTTCAGTTCAGTCACTCAGCCGTGTCCGACTCTTTGCCACCCTTATATGTAGTAATTATTGAGGGCAAGAGGAGAAGGGGTTGACAGAGGATGAGATGGTTTTGGATAGTATCACTGACTCAAAGGACATGAGTCTGAGCAAACTCCAGGAGATAGTGAAGGACACAGAAGCCTGGCATGCTACAATTCATGGGGGTCTCAGAGCCAGACATGACTTAGTGATTGAACAACAATAACAATGTGTGTTTGTTAATTGAAAATTCCTAATTTATCCCTCTCTACTTATGTTTCCACTTCGGTAATCTTAAGTTTGTTTTTGAAGTCTGTGATCTGTTTTTGTTTTGTAAATAAGTTCATTGGTATTTTTTAGATTCCACATATACATGATAATATGTGGTATTTGTCTTTGTCTGACTTAACTTCATTTAGTATGATAAACTCTAGGTCCATCCGTGTTGCTGCAAATGGCATTATTTTATTCTTTTTTAGTGGCTGAGTAATATCTCTCTGTATATTTTGGATATATGTATATATATACTTATGTATATATACATACATTAGTTCAGTTCAGTTCAGTTGCTCAGTCGTGTCTGACTCTTTGAGACCCCATGAATCGCAGCACGCCAGGCCTGCCTGTCCATCATCAACTCCTGGAGTTCACTCAATTCACGTCCATCGAGTTAGTGATGCCATCCAGCCATCTCATCCTCTGTTGTCCCCTTCTCCTCCTGCCCCCAATCCCTCCCAGCATCAGAGTCTTTTCAAATGAGTCAACTCTTTTCATGAGGTGTGCAAAGTATTGGAGTTTCAGCTTTAGCATCAGTCCTTCCAAAGAACACCCAGGACTGATCTCCTTTAGAATGGACTTGTTGGATCTCCTTGCAGTCCAAGGGACTCTCAAGAGTCTTCTCCAACACCACAGTTAAAAAGCATCAATTCTTCGGTGCTCAGCTTTCTTCACAGTCCAACTCTCACATCCATACATGACTACTGGAAAAACCATAGCCTTGACTAGACGAACCTTGGTTGGCAAAGTAATGTCTCTGCTTTTTGCATGGACGCAGGAGGGCCTAGAGGAGCTATCCCACATTGAAGGTCAGGAAGGGCAGCGGTGAGGAGATACCCCTCGTCCAAAGTAAGGAGCAATGGCTGTGCTTTGCTGGAGCAGCCATGAAGAGATACCCCACGCCCAAGGTAAGAGAAACCCAAGTAGGACGGTAGGTGTTGCAAGAGGGCATCAGAGGGCAAACACACTGAAACCATACTCACAGAAAACTAGTCAATCTATTCACACTAGGACCACAGCCTTGTCTAACTCGATGAAACTAAGCCATACCCGTGGGGCAACCCTAGATGGGCGGGTCATGTTGGAGAGATTTGACAGAATGTGGTCCACTGGAGAAGGGAATGGCAAACCACTTCAGTATTCTTGCCTTGAGAACCCCATGAACAGTATGAAAAGGCAAAATGATAGGATACTGAAAGAGGAACTCCCCAGGTCAGTAGGTGCCCAATATGCTACTGGAGATCAGTGGAGAAATAACTCCAGAAAGAATGAAGGGATGGAACCAAAGCAAAAACAATACCCAGCTGGGGATGTGACTGGTGATAGAAGCAAGGTCCAATGCTGTAAAGAGCAATATTGCATAGGAACCTGGAATGTCAGGTCCATGAATCAAGGCAAATTGGAAGTGGTCATACAAGAGATGGCAAGAGTGAATGTCAACATTCTAGGAATCAGCAAACTGAAATGGGTGAATTTAACTCAGATGACCATTATATCTACTACTGCAGGCAGGAATCCCTCAGAAGAAATGGAGTGGCCATCATGGTCAACAAGAGTTTGAAATGCAGTACTTGGATGCAATCTCAAAAATGACGGAATGATCTCTGTTCGTTTCCAAGGCAAACCATTCAGTATCACAGTAATCCAAGTCTATGTCCCAACCAGTAACGCTGAAGAAGCTGAAGTTGAATGATTCTATGAAGACCTACAAGACCTTTTAGAACTAACACCCAAAAAAGATGTCCTTTTCATTATAGGGGACTGGAATGCAAAAGTAGGAAGTCAAGAAACACCTAGAGTAACAGGCAAATTTGGCCTTGGAATACGGAATGAAGCAGAAAAAGACTAGAGTTTTGCCAAGAAAATGCACTGGTCATAACAAACACCCTCTTCCAACAACACAAGAGAAGACTCTATACATGGATATCACCAGATGGTCAACACCGAAATCAGATTGATGATATTCTTTGCAGCCAAAGATGGAGAAGCTCTATACAGTCAGCAAAAACAAAACCAGGAGCTGACTGTGGCTCAGACCATGAACTCCTTATTGCAAATTCAGACTTAAATTGAAGAAAGTAGAGAAAACCACTAGACCATTCAGGTATGACCTAAATCAAATCCCTTATGATTATACAGTGGAAGTGAGAAATAGATTTAAGGGCCTAGATCTGATAGATAGAATACCTGATGAACTATGGAATGAGGTTCGTGACATTGTACAGGAGACAGGGATCAAGACCATTCCCATAGAAAAGAAATGCAAAAAAGCAAAATGGCTATCTGGGGAGGCCTTACAAATAGCTGTGAAAAGAAGAGAAGTGAAAAGCAAAGGAGAAAAGGAAACATATAAACATCTGAATGCAGAGTTCCAAAGAATAGCAAGAAGAGATAAGAAAGCCTTCTTCAGCGATCAATGCAAGGAAATAGAGGAAAACAACAGAATGGGAAAGACTAGAGATTTCTTCAAGAAAATTAGAGATACCAAGGGAACATTTCATGCAAAGATGAGCTCTACAGAGGACAGAAATGGTATGCACCTAACAGAAGCAGAAGATATGAAGAAGAGATGGCAAGAATACACAGAAGAACTGTACAAAAAAGATCTTCACGACCCAGATAATCATGATGGTGTGATCACTTATCTAGGGCCAGACATCCTGGAATGTGAAGTCAAGTGGGCCTTAGAAAGCATCACTACGAACAAAGCTAGTGGAGGTGATGGAATTCCAGTTAAGCTATTCCAAATCATGAAAGATGATGCTGTGAAAGTGCTGCACTCAATATGCCAGCAAATTTGGAAAACTCAGCAGTGGCCACAGGACTGGAAAAGGTCAGTTTTCATTCCAATCCCAAAGAAAGGCAATGCCAAAGAATGCTCAGACTACCGCACAATTGCATTCATCTCACACGCTAGTCAAGTAATGCTCAAAATTCTCCAAGCCAGGCTTCAGCAATATGTGAACTGTGAACTTCCTGACGTTCAAGCTGGTTTTAGAAAAGGCAGAGGAACCACAGATCAAATTGCCAACATCCGCTGGATCATGGAAAAAGCAAGAGAGTTCCAGAAAAACATCTATTTCTGCTTTATTGACTATGCCAAAGCCTTTGACTGTGTGGATCACAATCAACTGTGGAAAATTCTGAAAGAGATGGGAATTCCAGACCACCTGATCTGCCTCTTGAGAAACCTATATGCAGGTCAGGAAGCAACAGTTAGAACTGGACATGGAACAACAGACTGGTTCCAAATAGGAAAAGGAGTACGTCAAGGTTTTATATTGTCAACCTGCTTATTTGACTTATATGCAGAGTACATCATGAGAAACGCTGGACTGGAAGAAACACAAGCTGGAATCAAGATTGCCAGAAGAAATATCAATAACCTCAGATATGCAGATGACACCACCCTTATGGCAGAAAGTGAAGAGGAACTCAAAAGCCTCTTGATGAAAGTGAAAGTGGAGAGTGAAAAAGTTGGCTTAAAGCTCAACATTCAGAAAATGAAGATCATGGCATCTAGTCCCACCACTTCATGGGAAATAGATGGGGAAACAGTGGAAACAGTGTCAGACTTTATTTTTGGGGGCTCCAAAATCACTGCAGATGGTGACTGCAGCCATGAAATTAAAAGACACTTACTCCTTGAAAGGAAAGTTATGACCAACCTGCCGGGGTCCAGCCCTGGTGGATCCAGGGAATTCGAAGTGGGGACGGCGTTGGCGAGATCAGAAAACAACTGCTTAATTAAATGCTTATTAAGGATATAAAGAGTGGTGAAATAAGGATAGCTCAGCGAAGAAATTCAGTGAAGAAAAGAGGCTGAATAAAAATTCAAAGCAGGGAATTTACGTCACCTATGAAGGCCGCAGGCGTCCTCCCGTTCTCCCGAAGGAGAGGAGACACTAAGGCCTCCCTGGTCAGATCTTAGAAGCCCAGGCAAAATTAGTAGGCTTGACGAGCTTCCCTGCCTCAGAGGAAAAGTTCAGCCAGAAGGTGAAAGAAAGAACGACATGGGGAGACCAAATTTCTGTGAACAAAAAAGGGCGTACTTTTTTTTCCAAAGTAGTTTTATACCTTAAGTTGTGCATAGAGGATAATGGGGGAAGGGGTAGAGTCATGCAAGGACAGCAGTTCCTGATCCTTATCGAAGCCAGGCTTTCAAATTTATCATATGCAAAAGTTTAGGTGATTTACATCATCTTCTGGCCAGGAGGCCTGTTAACATTTTAAGAAACTTATTTTTCTCTAAAGGTGATTATTCTAAAGTCAGGTGCCAGCCTCCAAAAAGCATTGGATACAGTTGCATTCCTATAGGGCAAAGATGAGGTGGGCTCAGTCAAGAAAAGAATTAACTCATGGATCCAAGGTTACAAACACTGAGGCTACTACTTACATTTCTATACACCCATTATATCAATCAATACACTGCCAAGGACACAGTAGGTAAGGGATATGGAGACTTAGCAGCAAACATTGGCCCAACAAGTGAAAAACCCTTCACCAATACAATTTCTAATCAATCTTTTAACTACTCAAAGGAATCTGTGTTTAGACAGTTTAGAACATCTCCTGCCTCTCACAGTTGGGAGGCTCTGAACAATCACATGTGGCCAGAAAAAACCTATTCAGGCAGGCTAGAGCACTTCCAAGGGAGTTTGTAGGTTGAAACACTGTCACACCCAGGAATTATTAACTGGAGCTGTAAGCTAACTCTTTTTTCAGAGAGAGGTAGTGGGGGACAGCCCCCCGTAAAGTCAGAGGTGTAGGTGAAAGCACAAAGCAGAAAGTAGGCAGACTCTGGTTTTGGGGGTAGATGCTCGAGAATTTCCAGGGAGACTCCTGAGGCTCGATCCGGCCTTTGCATATGCCGAGCCTCCTTCCTCATGACCTTTGTCATGGGTGGAGCTCCTCACAATGGGTCCCGGCAGTAATAGAATTCCAGTTGAGCTATTCCATATCCTGAAAGATGATGCTGTGGAAAGTGCTGCACTCAATATGCACCAACCTAGATAGCATATTCAAAAGCAGAGACATTACTTTGCCAACAAAGGTTCGTTTAGTCAAGGCTATGGTTTTTCCTGTGGTCATGTATGGATGTGAGAGTTGGACTGTGAAGAAGGCAGAGCGCAGAAGAATTGATGCCTTGGAACTGTGGTGTTGGAGAAGACTCTTGAGAGTCCCTTGGACTACAAGGAGATCCAACCAGTCCATTCTGAAGGAGATCAGCCCTGGGATTTCTTTGGAAGGAATGATGCTAAAGCTGAAACTCCAATACTTTGCACACCTCATGCGAAGAGTTGACTCATTGGAAAAGACTCTGATGCTGGGAGGGACTGGGGGCAGGAGGAGAAGGGGACGACAGAGGATGAGATGGCTGGATGGCATCACTGACTCGATGGACGTGAGTCTGAGTGAACTCCAGGAGTTGGTGATGGACAGGGAAGCCTGGCGTGCTGCGATTCATGGAGTCGCAAAAAGTCGGACATGACTGAACGTCTGATCTGACCTGATTTGATCTGATCTAGAATGGTCATAACTTTCCTTCCAAAGAGTAAGCATCTTTTAATTTCATGGCTGCAGTCACCATCTGCAGTGATTTTGGAGCCCCCAAAAATAAAGTCTGACACTGTTTCCCCATCTATTTCCCGTGAAGTAATGGGATCAAATGCCCTGATCTTCGTTTTCTGTATGTTGAGCTTTAAGCCAACATTTTCACTCTCCTCTTTCACTTTCATCCAGAGGCTTTTTAGTTCCTCTTCACTTTCTGCCATAAGGATGGTGTCATCTGCATATCTGAGGTTATTGATATTTCTCCCGGCAATCTTGATTCCAGCTTGTGCTTCTTCCAGTCCAGCGTTTCTCATGATGTACTCTGCATATAAGTCAAATAAGCAGGGTGACAATATACAGCCTTGACGTACTCCTTTTCCTATTTGGAACTAGTCTGTTGTTCCATGTCCAGTTCTAACTGTTGCTTCCTGGCCTGCATACAGATTTCTCAAGAGGCAGGTCAGGTGGTCTGGTATTCCCATCTCTTTCAGAATTGTCCACAGTTTATTGTGATCCATACAGTCTAAGTCTTTGGCATAGTCAATAAAGCAGAAATAGATGTTTTTCTGGAACTCTCTTGCTTTTTCGATGATCCAGCAGATGTTAGCAATTTGATCTGTGGTTCCTCTGCCTTTTCTAAAACCAGCTTGAACGTCAGGAAGTTCACCGTTCACGTATTGCTGAAGCCTGGCTTGGAGAATTTTGAGCATTACTTTCCTAGTGTGTGAGATGAGTGCAATTGTGTGGTAGTTTGAGCATTCTTTGGCATTGCCTTTCTTTGGGATTGGAATGAAAACTGACCTTTTCCAGTCCTGTGTCCACTGCTGAGTTTTCCAAATTTGCTGGTATATTGAGTGCAGCACTTTCACAGCATCATCTTTCAGGAATTGAAATAGCTCAACTGGAAATCCATCACCTCCACTAGCTTTGTTTGTAGTAATGCTTTCTAAGGCCCACTTGACTTCACATTTCAGGATGTCTGGCTCTAGGTCAGTGATCACACCATCGTGGTTATCTGGGACATGAAAATCTTTTTTGTACAGTTCTTCTGTGTATTTTTGCCACCTCTTCTTGATATCTTCTGCTTCTGTTAGTTCCATACCATCTCTGTCCTTTATCGAGACCATCTTCTCATGAAATGTTGCCTTTGTATCTCATGCATACACACATGCAATGGAATATTATACATATATGTATCACATCTTTTTATCCATTCATCTATCAGTGGACGTTTAGGTTATAACCATGTGTCGGCTATTGTAAATAGCACTGCAGTAAACATTGGAATACATATATTATTTTGGACCCTGTTTTTCTCAGGACATTTGGCCAAGAGTGGGATTGCTGGATCGTATGGCAGTTCTACTTCTAGTGCTTTAAGGCACGTCCATACTGTTCTTCACAGTGGCTGTACCAGTACACATTCCCAACAGTATAAGAGAATTCCCTTTTCTCCATACCCTCCCCAGAATTTATTGTTCATCAAATTTTTGATGATGGTCATTCTGAACAATATAAGGTGATACCTCATTGTAGTTTTTATTTGCATTTTTCTAATAATTAGTGATATTGAGCATTGTTTCTTGGGCATTTTGGCCATCTATATGTCTTCTTTGGAGAAATGTCTATTTAGGTCTCCTGCTAGTTTTTTATTAGATTACTTGTTCTCCTTGATTTTGAGCTGCATGAGCTGTTTGCATATTTTGGAGACTAATCACTTGTAGGTCACATCATTTGCATATATTTTCTTTTTTTACATGTAACAATGCACTCCGCAGCATTGTTTTAGAATGGAATCTTGGAAGGGATCCAAAAATAAATCAGTAATATGCTGATAAAATAAATCATGTATATCTATAACAAAGAAGACTGCCTAGAAATAAAATAAATAAGCATTTATTTTTGCTTATATTTTTATTTAGATTCTAGGTGGATCCACAAAGATATTGCTGTGAATTATATCAAAGCATGTACTTCCTGCCTATATTTTCCTCTAAGAATTTTATAGTATATGGTCTTATATTTAGATCTTTAATCCATTTTGAGTTTATTTTTATGTTCAGTGTTAGAGAATGAAATAGCATTTTATTCAAATCATTTTGTGCATTATAAGGAAGAGGCAAGTTATAAACTAATAAACACAAATAAGAAAAACTAATAAGGCAAGTTATAAATAATACTTTAAGATGTTGACTTAAACATTATTTGACAGTTATAAATTGTTTTCATTTTAAAATCTGACCACTTAAGTGTGACTACTAAAAAGAGTTGTTTGTCAGAGAACTTAAAATATTAAAAGACTCTGCCATAGGAATATTTTAAGGATTGTGTTAGTTACCCTTTTTTCTATAATACAAGATTTACTTTTACTCCTTTTATGTTTACTTGAACTCCAGGTAAAGCAAAATAGCTTTATTTTACCAAAAATATCATAGTGTTGATATTTTCTCAACAATCAGTAGATAGCTACATTGGTGTAATTAACTGAAATGTGTAAAAAAAAATGCATCACAGATTCATTAGTGTAGTCTTGAATGTGAATATGAAAGCCACTTTGTCGTGTCTAGCTCTTTGTGACCCCACGGGGTATAGCCTGCAAGGCTCCTCTGTCCGTGGGATTTCCCAGACAAGAATACTGGGGTGGGTTGCCATTCCCTTCTGTAGGGGAACTTCCTGATCCAAGGATCAAATCTGGGTCTCTTGCATTGCAGGCAGATTCTTTGCTATCTGAGTTACCAGGGAAGCCCAATGTAGTCTTACATATATTTAATGGGTTTCTTTACAGTATTATCTTCAGTTCAGTTCAGTTCAGTCGCTCAGTCTTGTTCGACTCTTTGCAACCCCATGAATTGCAGCACGCCAGGCCTCCCTGTCCATCACCAACTCCCAAAGTTTATCCAAACACATGTCCATCAAGTCGGTGATGCATCCAGCCAACTCATCCTCTGTCGTCCCCTTTTCCTCCTGCCCTCAATCCCTCCCAGCATCAGGATCTTTTCCAATGAGTCAACTCTTTGCATGAGGTGGCCAAAGTATTGGAGTTTCAGCCTCAGCATCAGTCCTTCCAATGAACACCCAGAAATTTTAGAAGATGATAAAACAATGTCAAAACCATTTAAAAATCATATATATATATATATATAGTTATACTTTTTAGAAAGTTTAAGATACAGAAATGTAAATAAAGAAAAGACTAGTATCTTTTAGTCAGTAAATGTCTATTCAATTTTGGGGGTATTTTTAAAAGATAATAAAATTTAGCGATAGAAAATTTAATCTAGAAAAATAAAAAGGGACCACCACTGATAAATTGTGATGAATATGTTAGTGAACATATTTCTAGATCTTTTTGAATAAATAATATACATTTATTTAAATTAGATATCAAATTCTCTTTGGTAACCATGTATAATGGAAATTCTTTCCACATAGGCTGAGTCTATTTCACATCAATTAATATAGATTCTTGTCATTCTTTCCCTTTCCTAGGCAGTTTTCTTTGTTATAGATTTACATGATTTATTTTATCAGCATATTGCTGATTTATTTTTGGATCCCTTCCAAGATTCCATTCTAAAACAATGCTGCACAGTGCATTGTTACATGTAAAATGCTATTTTAGGCTCCAAAGTTTTACCTGTAGTCTAAACAACAGAAAACTGGAAGGCAAATAGGTTGAGACATTACAAATTACTGCACCTGCCCTTAGGAGTAGTTCTGTGTTGTTCTGGCACATGATAAAGGAAATAAAAAAGTGAACTCATAAATTTTTCTGCAGGTTTTATGAATACTGAAGGGTGAAATTAGAGCAAAACACTGGAATTTCTTTAAAAGTGACCTGTGGGAAGCAGGCCCTTGGAACTTGTTGATTAAAGGATCATTCTTGATTTGGGGGAGAGTGCTTTTTGTTTGTTTTGTTTACACCACGGCCTGGTGGATTTGGAGCTTAGAGATGCTCCCGAGTGCTGAAATAAGTATGTAGAGTTTGGTATTGAATGGCCGTAAGACAGAGCAGAAGGGCTGCTCCTGGCAGAGTTGTCAGTGGAAGTGTTGAGGGAGAAACTGAATATTGTTGTGTCCTGGACTTTTCTCTAGTTGCTTCTCTTTTCACTCCTATGCTACAGTTCTTTATGTTTCTACTCTAGTTTTTAAGAAATTTCAACTTTAGTTTCCTCTTCTGCTGATTAAAAAAATCTGCTCTATTTTTCAAAAGTTCTTTTTTAGGTTCAACACTTTCCACTTTTTTGCTCTTTGTAAAAATTGACTCTTTAAAAATAACAAACACATTAAATATTCAGGTTTGTTTTTAATAAGTATATGTTGCAGCTTTAGCACACATGAGGTTTTTAGGAAGTTAACAGTCAGTCAGAGATAAAAACCTAGTTCATGCTGTTGAAGATTCAAATGTTGTGACTGTAACTTCTTCCTCTGATTCAAGAGTTAAATTCTCTAGTTGAAAAGCCAAGTAATTAAAGACCAATTATAATATTTTACTTCTGAATATTTGTGAAGAACCTTGGTTCAAGAGTAGAGAAAAATGAAGGCAGAGAAAACTGACGTGTTTTTTTTTTTTTTCCCCTCATTCCCCGAAGGTATTTCATAAACCCTAACTGCTACAGATAATTTAAAGTTTAATATTTTTGACTATAGATTTCAAAATGTAATTACTTGTTTTTCTCTGTTCTCCCTCAGAATTGTTTTGGCAATCCACATTTTCTTCAGTACTACAAGTTTTGTATTAACCTTTAGGGCAGCTGAATGGAATTGTTACAGGTTTTGTAATTAGCCATGGTTGTAAAAGACATTCAGAAGGCAGAACTCACTGTCAGAGTGAGCATGTGATGCAAGTACAAATGTGCTGGGAAATAAATTGGTTGCTGTAGCAACCAGTCCTCATTCTCTACCAAAAGAAGAACAAACAAGACAAGTAAAATGCCTCAAGCTTCAATTTAAAAAGAGATATTCCAGGTGGGATTATGGATACAATCTTTAAATTCAACAATTTAACCAATAATGAGTGACGGCAATGGTTATATTTTTAAATCAACCCATCAGAAAGAGGACATAGAAAATAACTTTTAAGATTCTGAAATTATACATTGTGGGGCAATAGAAACTTGCTTACTTTGAGCAGCAGGCTATTTTTTCTTTTTGTTTGTTTGCTTTTTAAAAATTTCTTTAAAATGTATGGGAAATTGCATGAAAACATTTTTCTCTGAGTATCTGTTACCTCCCTGGAGGTTTAAAAACAGTTTCAACCAATGTAGAGTATTGATCATTTTTTTCCTACCTCAAAAGACATTTCATAAGCATCTTTGTGAGGACTAGAGAGAAACAGACTTTTCTTGAGTTATATATAAGACTCCTGGCTTCTCATAATCCAATAAATCTAAAGAAGACATGATACATAATTGTTGTTCTTCTCTTTGCAACCCATGGACAGCAATATGTCAGGCTTCTCTGTCCATCACGATCTCCCTGAGTTTGCTCAAACTCATGTTCATTGAGTCAGTGATGCCATCGAACCATCTCATCCTCTATTGTCCCCTTCTCCTGACTTTAATCTTTCCCAGCATCAGGGTCTTTCCCAATGAGTCAGCTCTTCGCATCAGGTGACCAAAGTATTGTAGCTTCAGCTTTAGCATCAGCCAGTCAGTTCAGTCTCTGCTGCTGCTGCTGCTAAGTCGCGTCAGTCGTGTCTGACTCTGTTCGACCCCATAGATGGCAGCCCAACAGGCTCCTCTGTCCGTGAGATTCTCCAAGCAAGAATACTGGAGTGGGTTGCCATTTCCTTCATCAGTGCATGAAAGTGAAAAGTGAAAGTGAAGCCGTTCAGTCGTGTCCAACTCTTTGTGACCCCATGGACTACAGCACGCCAGGCCTCCCGTCCATCACCAACTCCCGGAGCTTGCTCAAACTCATGTCCATAGAGTCAGTGATGCCATCCAACCAGCTCATCCTCTGTGATCCTCTTCTCCTCCTGCCTTCAATCTTTCCTAGAAGAAATCCCAGCCCAACATTTCTACTCTTCACATACTCATTTTTCAATGAGTCTGTTCTTTGCATCAGGTGACCAAAGTTTGGAGCTTCAGCTTCAGCATCAGTCCTTCCAATGAATATTCAGGATGGATTTCCTTTAGGATTGACTGGTTTCATCTTGCTGTCCAAGGGACTCTCAAGAGTCTTCTCCAGCACCACAGTTTGAAAGGGTAGATCCTTTGGTGCTCAGCCTTCTTAATGGGTGCTCTCTCACATCCATACATGAGTACAGGAAAAGCCATAGCTTTGACTAGATGGACCTTTGTTGGCAAAGTGATGTCTCTGCTTTTAAAATCACTGTCTAGTTTTGACATAGTTTTTCTTCCAAGGTTGGCATAGCTTTTCTTCCAAGGAGCAAGTGTCTTTTAATTTTATGGCTGTAGTCACCATCTCCAGTGATTTTGGAGCTCAAGAAAATAAAGTCTGTCACTGTTTCCACTTTTCCCCCTTCTATTTGTCATGAAGTGATTGGCCTGGATGCTATGATCCCCTTTTTTTGAATACTGAGTTCTAAACCAGCTTTTTCACTCTCCTCTTTCACATTCATCAGAGGCTCTTTAGTTTCTCATCTCTTTCTGGCATTATAGTGGTATCATTTGCATATCTAAGGTTATTGATAATTCCCCTGGCAGTCTATATTCTAGCTTGTCATTCATCCAGTCCAGCATTTCCACTCTTCATATAAATCGAGTAAACAGGGTGACAATATACAGCCTTGACATACCCCTTTCCCAATTTGAACCTGTCAGCTGTTTCATGTCCATGCTAACCATTGCTTCTTGACCTGCATGCAGGTTTCTCAGAAGGCAGGAAGGGTGTCTGATATTCCCATTTAAGAATTATCCACAGTTTGTTGTGATTCACAGTCAAAGGTTTAAGCATACTCAATGAAGCAGTTCAGTTCAGTTCAGTCACTCAGTCATGTCTGACTTTTTGCGACCCCATGAACCGCAGCATGCCAGGCCTCCCTGTCCATCACCAACTCCCAGAGTCTACCCAAATCCATGTCCATTGAGTTGGTGATGCCATCCAACCATCTCATCTTCTGTCGTCCCCTTCTCCTCCTGTCCTCTATCTTTCCCAGCATCAGGGTCTTTTCCAATGAGTCAGTTCTTTGCATGAGGTGGCCAAAATATTGGAGTTTCAGCTTTAGCATCAGTCCTTCCAATGAACACCCAAGACTGACTGGATATCCTTGCTGTTCAAGGAAGTTTCAAGAGTCTTCTCCAACACCACAGTTCAAAAGTATCAATTCTTCGGTGCTCAGCTTTCTTTATAATCCAACTCTCACATCCATACATGACATATAGGGGCAGAATAACATGTAATGTTGAAATTCTATTGTGTTTGTGCAACTTAATAACTTATTAAAGTCAGAGAGTGTTGCACTGGATAATTTAAGAAACTAGGATGGTGCTGTACTGGATACTTTGTCATATGGAAATAATTTTAAGTAGCAATTTCAAGCAGGGATATCTACTCGGATTTCTTTAACACACATCAGTTCAGTTTAGTCGCTCAATTGTGTCTGACTCTTTGTGACCCCATGAATTGCAGCACACCAGGCCTCCCTGTCCATCACCAACTCCCAGAGTTTACTCACACTCATGTCCATCGAGTCGGTAATGCCTTCCAGCCATCTCATCCTCTGTCATCCCCTTCTCCTCCTGCCCCCAGTTCTTCCCAGCATCAGAGTCTTTTCCAATGAGTTAACTCTTCACATGAGGTGGACAAAGTATTGGAGTTTCAGCTGCAGCATCAGTCCTTCCAAAGAACACCCAGGACTGGTGTCCTTTAGAATGGACTTGTTGGATCTCCTTGAGGTCCAAGGGACTTGCAAGAGTCTTCTCCAACACCACAGTTAAAAAGCATCAATTCTTCGGTGCTCAGCTTTCTTCACAGTCCAACTCTCACATCCATACATGACCACTGGAAAAACCATAGCCTTGACTATATGGACTTTTGTTGGCAAAGTAATTTCTCTGCTTTTAAAATACTAAGTTGGTCATAACTTCCCATACATGATACCTATTATGGTGATCACCGTTTTCTGTGGGCCAATTCCTCTTTATGTTTATCTCCACATTCTTTCATGGCTGGAGTTTAGTTAGTACTAGAAATCTTGCCCTTCCCCAGATTCGCTTGGGTAGACAATATTTTTGTTCAACACGTCTACCAATGTGAACATTGAGCAAGACATGGTTTTGAGCAAAATGTGGGCATGTTGAAATCCAGGCATGAGTTCAGATGCTGAGTGCATAAGATTGCCTCACCTACCTGCAAGGGCAACTTACACAGGAAAGAGAGAAGATCATGGGGTGGAAAGTCAGATTTAAACCTTTATATTGAGAAGGCAGTGTCATTTACAAGCTAGTTCTGCTTATCTCTCCTGGTAATTCCTAATACTTTTTATACAGTGAAATGACTGTAACAGTTTGAGGCATTTGAAATGATATTTCAATGTGGGTATAGCCTACATAAGCTTTCCTGAAAACATCCTTTATGAGTTCATGAAATCAATAACCTAAGTTCCTATTGAAATACTCACCCATGTTTCCTATTTTTGCATGTTTCATCTAGAAGAGAAACCTACTAAGTAATTTCTTACTTGAGGTTATAAAAACATGAATTAAAAATTCAAATAAGATATACTTTGTGTAATTAAATGTGATAGTGTCTGGTTGACCACTCTTAACATATTTCCTCTTAAGAATAATTGTAAGGTTGTCTAATCACTGACTCAATGAACATGAATTTGAGCAAACTCTAGGAGATATTGAAGGACAGAAGCTTGGCTTGCTGCAGTCCACGGGGTTGCAAAGTCAGACATAATTAAGCAACTAAGCAACAATAACTAATATTTGAAAGATGCTATTTTGTACTTTCACTATTTTTAAAAGTTGTTTAAAGTAGAAAGGTAAATCTGTCTGCTATTATTCTATCATATCACTAGTAGAAGTTCTATTACCAAGTTCATAGTGCTAATACATTGAGGGTTCCCAGATTTATTTTTATAGACGTAGTCATATATATATTTGACTATGCCAAAGCCTTTGATTGAGTGGAATACAACACACTCTGGAAAACTCTTAAAGACATGGGAATAGCAGACAACCTGACCTGCCTCTTGAGAAATCTGTATGCAGGTCAGGAAGCAACAGTTAGAACTGGACATGGAAAAACAGACTGGTTCCAAATAGGAAAAGGAGTATGTCAAGGTTGTGTATCGTCACCCTGCTTCTTTAACTTATATGCAGAGTATATCATGAGAAACACTGGGCTGGATGAAGCACAAGCTGGAATCAAGATTGCCGGGAGAAATATCAATAATTTCAGATATGCAGATGACACCACCCTTATGGCAGAAAGTGAAGAGGAACTCAAAAGGCTCTTGATGAAAGTGAAAGTGGAGAGTGAAAAAGTTGGCTTAAAGCTCAACATTCAGAAAACGAAGGTCATGGCATCTGGTCCCATCACTTCATGGCAAATAGATGCAGAAACAGTGGAAACATTGACAGACTTTATTTTCTTGGGCTCCAAAATCACTCCAGATGGTGACTATAGCCATGAAATTAAAAGACACTTGCTCCTTGGAAGAAAAGTTATGACGAACATAGACAGCATATTAAAAAGCAGAGACATCACTTTGCCAACAAAGGTCCATGTAGTCAAAGCTATGGTTTTTCCAGTAGTTATATATGGATGTGAGAGTTGGACTATAAATAAAGCTGAGTACCAAAGAATTGCTGCTTTTGAACTGTGGTGTTGAAGAAGACTCTTGAGAGTCTCTTGCAAGCAGACTGACTGCAAAGAGATCCAAGCACTCCATCATAAAGGAAATCAGTCCTGAATATTCGTTGGAAGGACTGATGCTGAAGCTGATGAAACTTCAATACTTTGGCCACCTGATGTGAAGAACTGACTTATTTGAAAACACCCAGATGCTGGAAAAGATTGAAGGTGGGAGGAGAAGGGGACAACAGAGGATGAGATGGTTTGACTCAAAGGACATGAGTTTAAGTAAACTCTGGGAGTTGGTGATGGACAGGGAGGCCTGGCATGCTGTAGTCCATGGGGTCGCAAAGAGTCATACACGACTGAGCAACTGAACTGAACTGATACGACCAAGAAGCTCTTGGAAACTTCTTAGAAGCTCTTAGACCTTCTACTAGAAACGTGTGTGTGTGTGTGTGTGTGTGTGTATATGTAGCACAATTTCTTAACTCTAATGAGTCTTAAAGTCTAATGAGTAGCACGCATTTTTCTTAAGTTCTACATACCAATATAAAAGCAAATAAAGTGTTTAAGAATTGATAAGCATGTGTAAAGAGGATCTTTTAAGGTCACACAAGAAAGAATAACTCCACATGCATTAATGTTGGTTGACACAGCAAGATTTAGAGACTGGACTCCCACCAAATAAATCTGAATTTTATAAAACTCCTAAGTTTAAAGATAAGATTTAAAATTTTGCTTGACCAAGCATTCTCCTTCTCATGTTATTAAGTGACATGTTTGGTTTTTTTTTCCCTGCTTGCACTCAAAGAAATTTTAAAAATAAGAAACAACTTAAAATAAGTAAATATTTTAATTAGAGAATTTAAAGAAGCACTGTTCTCATGTTATAGCGGTTAAACTTCTTTAAAAGCACATATAAGATAATATCTTTGAATAGGGATTACAAAACAAAATGAAAATTGATTTATAATTATGACATCAAAAGTGCAGTTTCAGGTACTAACATGAAATTCAAGTTTTTATTTTTCAAAATGAATACCAGCAAACTTAACTGAACTCACATAAGCCCATTTATGGGGGGGCGGGGGAACTCAGCACAGAGATTCAGCCACTGAGTCCCTCGCTCAAGTAAACTGCAAATTATAGTTGACCAAAAAGTACTCAGTACATACTTATTAAATGCTTACTGTATTCAAAACTCTCAAGAAGATGGGGGGAAAAAACATATTCTTGGGTATTTCCATTAATGAATTTGTAATCTACTAAAACAAGATGAATATGTATGTACATAATAAGTAATAAGGTTGGAAATAAAGTAGGAACAGATTTCTCAGGTACATCATAATTGATTAGCATGTTAATAAGTAACATCCCCTTAAAGATAGCAGAAAAAAGTGAAATGTAAAGTAAGATAGTAATACAGGGGTAAAATGAAAAGGCCTTGAATAGGTGCAGGAAAGAAGTACAGTTTATTCTAGGATCAAGAAATTGCTTCATTTGACTTAAAAATAAAGCAAGGTAGAAGGGGAACAAGCAGAGGACTCTGTGTAAGGGCCACAACATAGAGTACTTTGAACACTAGGTCACTTTGTTCCTGCAAAGAAATTTAGTCATACCTCTGTCTCTCCCAGAAGTCACTGGGAGCTAGATACAAAACAACAAACTAGATATAAAATAACAAAAATATCTTGATAAAAAATATCTTCTTTACTACCTGTAATCAGGACTGGGAATGTAGACCAGTTTATGGCTCAAATCATCTCCCTTGTCACAGAGGTTTCTCTGAGTAGCTCTACTACTACTACTAAGTCACTTCAGTCCTGTCTGACTCTGTGCGACCCCATAGACGGCAGCCCACCAGCCTCCCCCCGTCCCTGCGATTCTCCAGGCAAGAACAGTGGAGTGGGTTGCCATTTCCTTCTCCAATGCATGAAAGTGAAAAGTGAAAGTGAAGTTGCTCAGTCGTGTCCAACCCTCAGTGACCCCATGGACTGCAGCCTTCCAGGCTCCTCCATCCATGGAATTTTCCAGGCAAGAGTACTGGAGTGGGGTGCCATTGCCTTCTCCACTGAGTAGCTCTAGAGAGAATATATCTATAAGAAGAATCTGGATAAGTTAATGAAATCTATATGAATGAATGAGATCTATATGATTTCACACACACACACACACACACACACACACACATATATGGAGAATATGTATGAATGAATATATAGAGAGAATGAACTCTCTAGGGAGCATCTATTTGCACTTGTTTTAGATTTTTCCCTTTATCTTTAGTAACTTCTGATTTCTTTATAATTTAAGTTAAATTCTAAATGTAAGTATACATAAAATGACCTCTTTCTTAATCTAATTGCTTATTTTATGAATTCATCTCACTTTTATCTGTTTTTCTTTTGTTGTCATCACAAATCTATATGTTAATGAAACTTTGTTAACAATCAGATCAGATCAGTCGCTCAGTCGTTTCCAACTCTTTGTGACCCCATGAATCGCAGCACGCCAGGCCTCCCTGTCCATCACCAACTCCCGGAGTTCACTCAGACTCACGTCCATCAAGTCAGTGATGCCATCCAGCCATCTCACCCTCTGTTGTCCCCTTCTCCTCTTGCCCCCAATCCTTCCCAGCATCAGAGCCTTTTCCAATGAGTCAACTCTTCACATTAGGTGGCCAAAGTAATGGAGTTTCAGCTTCAGCATCATTCCTTCCAAAGAAATCCCAGGTCTGATCTCCTTCAGAATGGACTGGTTGGATCTCCTTGCAGTCCAAGGGACTCTCAAGAGTCTTCTCCAACACCACAGTTCAAAAGCATCAATTCTTCAGCGCTCAGCCTTCTTCACAGTCCAACTCTCACATCCATACATGACCACAGGAAAAAGCACAGCCTTGACTAGACGAACCTTTGTTGGCAATGTCTCTGCTTTTGAACATGCTATCTAGGTTGGTCATAACTTTCCTTCCAAGGAGTAAGCATCTTTTAATTTCATGGCTGCAGTCACCATCTGCAGTGATTTTGGAGCCCAGAAAAATAAAGTCTGACACTGTTTCCATTGTTTCCCCATCTATTTCCCATGAAGTGGTGGGACTGGATGCCATGATCTTCATTTTCTGAATGTTGAGCTTTAAGCCAACTTTTTCACTCTCCACTTAACAATAGGCTTTGTTATTGTTCAGTCACTAAGTCAAGTCCAACTCTTTTAGAGCCCAAGGCCTGCAACATACCAGGCTTCCCTGCCCTTCACTGTCTCCCAGAGTTTACTAAAACTTAAGTTCACTGAGTTGATGGTATCTAACTGTCTCATGCTCTGTTAACCACTTTTCATATTCCGTTCAATGTTTCCCAGCATTAGGGTCTTTTTTCCAATGAGTGGGCACTTTGCATCAGGTGGCCAATCTTTTAGGATTGACTGGTCTGATCTCTATGCAGTCCAAGGGACTCTGAAGAGTCTTCTCTGACACCGCAGTTCAAAAGCATCAATGCTTCAGCACTCAGCTTTCTTTATGGTCCAACTCTCACATCCATACATGACTACTGGAAACAGACCTTGTCAGCAAAGTGATGTCTCTGCTTTTTAAAATATTATCTAGGTTTGTCATAGTTCTTCTTCCAAGAAGCAAGCGTCTTTTAATTTCATGGCTGCAGTCACCATCCATGGTGATTTTGGAGCCCAAGAAAATAAAGTCTGCCACTGTTTCCATTGTTTCCCATCTATTTGCTATGAAGCGATGGGACCAGATGCCATGATGTTAAGTTCTTGAGTACTGAGTTTTAAGCCAGCTTTTTCAGTCTCCTTTTTCTCCCTCATCAAGAGGCTCTTTAGTTCCTCATCTCTTTCTGCCATTTAGAGTGGTATTATCTGCATATCTGAGGTTGTTGACATTTCTCCTGGCAATCTGGATTCTAGCTTGTGATTCATCCAGCCCAGCATTTCACTTGATGTTAAATAAGCAGGGTGACAGTATACGGCCTTGTCATACTCCTTTCCCAATTTTGAACCAGAATGTTGTCCCATGTGTGGTTCTATTTGTTGCTTGTTGACCTACATACAGATTTCTTGGGATACAGGTGAGGTGGTCTGGTATTCCCATCTCTTTCAGAATTTTCCATAGTTTGTTGTGATCCACACAATCAAAGGCTTTAGTATAGTCAATGAAGCAGAAGTAGATGTTTTTATCTGAAACTCCCTTGCTTTTTCTATGATCCAACGAATGTTGGAAGTTTGATCTCTGATCCCTCTGCCTTTTAAATCCAGCTTGTACATCAGGAAATTCTAGGTTCATGTACTGTTGAAGCTTAGCTTGAAGGATTTTAAGCATAATCTTGCTAGTACATGAAATGAGTGCAATTAATTGTGTGGTAGTTTGAACATTCTTTGGCATTGCCTTCTTTGAGATTGGAATAAAAACTGACATTTTCTAGTCCTGTGGCCATTGCTGAGTATTCCAAATTTGCTGGCATGCTGAGTGCAGCACTTCCACAGCATCATCTTTTAGGATTTGAAATAGCTCAGCTGGAATTCCGTCACCTCCACTAGCTTTGTTTGTAGTGATGCTTCCTAAGGTCCATATGACTTCACACTCCAAGACGTCTGGCTCTAGGTGAGTGACCAGACCATCACAGTTATCTTTATGCTTCCTTTTTACAAGAAAACAAGATGTTTTCTTAAACTGGGGATTTACATAATTTCTATATCGTATAGTGTCATGGAGCTAGTAAATGAAAATAAGACTTGTTTGTCTACAAAGTGCTTTCTTTCAATACTCTGATATGCTCCTTCTCTTGTTCAAAGTCTCTTTTTTAAAAAAGCCAAATCACAATTATCATAAACAGAAACTAAAGTTCTCCAAGTAGTAGTATATAGCAAACAGTAATAGCAGCAAATAATTTATTAAAAAGTGATAGTAAAGTTTTGCTAAAATATAAAGCATTTTCCTCTCTTCTATGAGCTCTCTTTGTCATGTTGTATTTTATTTGGTATTTAATGTCATCCTAAGTAAAGACAAATTAAAATTTTAAGAAGTTGTCATTAATTTTTAGTATTCATCTTTACATTGTACAATGACGGTTTCAGTGCAAATATAAGAGCATTTAATTTGTGGAGTAACTAACATTATACACTTTTTAGCTCATCATACATATGCATATTTCATTGTCACTATAAAAATTGCAGAAAAATACCATGATTTTTAATATTGCTTTTGATACAAATCAGCATGCTGAATATTAAGACTCTGCCTTAGGTTTACTGATGAGTAAGGAAGAGCTGAGAGAGTAACTCTGGGTTGCTTCGCCTTTATCTTTCATCCTGTGTCATCATTTTCCAGTCTGTCATCTAGCTAACATAGGGGAATTACACATAAAAAGAATTAAGTTCCCTTGGCTGTTTGTGTTTCTTAGAACGTCTTTGCCTTCTTTCTGTGTGTAAAGCAAGCGGTGCTTGGAACAGGAAGAGTGGCTCCTTGAGGCTGTCCGTGCCTGTGCCTGGTCAGCCGTGGACGTAGCGCACACCCTTTATAATCGTTCTGGTCTCACTGAACCCCACACATAGCCATTGTCCTGCAGTTGTGTTCACTCCTATAAGGCTCTGGGCCTGCTATACATGGATGCGGTAGCAAGGAACAGTGGACCAACACACTGTACATATCTCCTCTGCTTACACACGTGTCCGTTTTCTCACCTTCCGTATCTCCTTTTCTTACACACTTGCTTCATTTTCAAAACACATGTTCAAAGATAAAATTGTCAATAATTGTAAAAGGTGACAGTAGAGAATGAAACTGTGAATCCCAATGAATGTGAACCCCGAAAGACTGTAACAGTCATGCCCAGATCCTCTGTTGACTCAAATTCATTTAACATTCTTAATTCTTGCACATTGTACTTCTTATTATAGTTTTTATATGTAACTTCCAAATCATGGTATACACATAGACTTGTACATTAGATTATTAATAGCACTTACATTAGAGACGCCAGTATCTTTACAGTTATACGTATTATGATCATATACATGTTTACATCCATATATATCCACACCCATACATATATGCATATGTATACACACCCATGCATATGAGCGAAATTTAATGAGTTTGCTAAAAGTAAACCCTCATTTTTAGATTTTTTTCTTAAATACTATGATAGATATGTTCATATTTAACTGTATGTGGTTGGGTTTCAAGAAATGTTAACTAAGAATTTTATAGGAAAACAGCAGCCAAAAGTACTCAGAATATTTCTGCTCTGTTGGAAATAGGGAGAGTTAAACATCTGTATCTCCTCAGGCCAATGTAAGGAAACATCTGTGAAACACATATTAAATTGTTTTCCAGGGGAACCAACCAGCAAACAAACTCTTCCATATTTTCAGCCAGAGAGAAATGGTTTAGATCCAGAAGGGAAAACAAAATAAATGTACAAAGTCAGAGAATTCCAGAAATGGAGTTGTGATGTATGGGTATCCTCATCATGGTTGCCATGGTGATCTTTTTGTGCTACCTGAGTTTACCAAAGCATATTGCTTGCCAAGATACAAATGCAGCTTGGACTGTTCAACAGAATTGCCAAGTTTGCCAATTTTCATCTTAAAAGTTAATCAGTTAAGCACAATTTTGAATAGAAAAATCCAAAAATATTTAAAGTCTACTGTGTCAAATACTAGTGATTCAGAAAGAACTATGAAAAGTTTATTTTTCATGTGTCATCAAAAACCTGGCAATCTCTGTTGTGACAAGAAGGATGTGATCGGCAAGGCAACGCTGACTTAAGAAGGGAAAGGAGTGGGTGATACCTGAAATTAGATCTCTTACTGTTTTTTAATCTTTACTTTCTATATGACTTACCAAACAAACCCTACCCTAGCTGTCACCACCATAACCCTCTCTGTTCTACTCTTGCTTAAAAACAAAGTTTAACAAACATTTTGTTTGAAATAATTTTAGAGAAATATGGCAAAGATAGAACAGAGAATTGATACCTATATACCATTCATGCAAGTTTCCCCAAATGTTAAGAAAGTCTTGGTATATTTATCAAAACTAAGAAATTAACATCAGTGCATTACTATTATCTAAAATTATAGAATTCATGTTATTAACACTAGTTTCCATTAACGCGTTTTTTCTGTTCTAGGATCTAGTCCAGGTTTTCAAATTGTATGTAGTCATCATATGTCCTTAGGCTTCTCTGTGACAGTTTTTTATGCTTGTTTTTCATGACCTTGATGTTTTGAAGAGTGTACTGATCAGGTAGTGAGTTTGGGTTTATTTGTTTTTTTTTTTTTTATGATAAGCCTGGAAGTAAGGAGTTTAAAAGAAAAAGTAATCCCCCAAACATGACCTGTACTTCTTATTTCATTGTATCAGAAGATATGTAATAACAACATGACTTATTATTGTGATATTAAACTTGATCACTTGGCTGAACTTTATCTACTGTAAATTTTCTAGTTTTGCTTTTACTCATTATCTTCTATGGAAGCAAGTAACCAAATGCAGACAGTATTAAAGAGGAGAAGAATTAAGTTCCATCTACTGAAGAATAATTTTCTTCAAAAATTATAATTTTCCTGTAAGAAAGATTTACTATTTCTACCTCATTCATTTATTCAATCATTTATATAAGCATGAAATTATATACATGTATTTTATACTTCAGGTTACAAACTATTAAAGAATCCTCTTTCATATACATGAGATATATGTCTCAAGTATATATGTATGTGTGTGTGTGTGCGTGTGTATGCATACATGTGCACATATATTTCTCTGTCATAATTTTTTAAGTACTTTGATAAGAGAGTTTGGACTTTAAATACTTATACCTAGTCTGTTTTTACTCATATGTAATTAATGAAGGAGAAATTAGATATCATGTTTTGACTTAGAGCAATATTGACATGTTTTTAAGTTTTTCTAAAATATGTGAAAGTTAAAGTCACTCAGTCATGTCTGACTCTTTGTGACCCAATGGACTATACAGTCCATGGAATTCTCCAGGCCAGAATACTGGACTGGGTAGCCTTTCCCTTCTCCAGGGGATCTTCCCAACACAGTGATAGAACCAATGTCTCCCATATTGCAGGTGGACTCTACCAGTTGAGCCACAAGGGAAGCCCAAGAATACTAGAGTGGGTAGCCTATCCCTTTTCCAGCAGATCTTCCCAACCCAGGAATCGAACTGGGGTCTCCTGTATTGCAGGTGGATTCTTTGCCAGCTGAGCTCTGAGGGAAGCCCTAGAATATGTTTATATTTTAATAGAAGTAGTCTGTTTTCTTTAGGTTTGTCAGTTGACAGAAAAGCAATAGCAAATGTCTAAAGGAATATACTGCTAATGTAACAATATGAATTTCTCAACAGTATCTGCCTAAATAGAATAACATTCATAAACTAAGATAAAGGGCCATGTGCATTACTGTACTGTTCACAATAGTCAAGATGTGGAAACAACTTACATTAACAAATGAGTAGATAAAGAGCATACACACACACTGGAATACTATTCAGCCTTAACAAGGAGGTGAAATCTGCAATATGCAAAAAACATGAATGAACTTTGAGGCTAGTATGCCAAGAGAAGTAAGCCAGTCACAGAAAGGAAAATACTGCACGGGTCCACTCATATGAGTTATCTAAAATAGCTGAATTTATAGAATCAAAGAGTAGAACTGGAGGTAGGGGGAGGGGGAAATTGGAAGCAAATAATTCATAGACATAATAATTAAATGAGAACAATCTCACAGTTCAGGAGATCTGTTGTGCAACATTACCCTGTAGTCAACAATAGTGCATTATACACTTAAAATATTTTAAAGAGGATACCTCTCAACTGTTCTTACCAAAACAACATTTTGAAAAGAAAAATGCAAGATTCTGGATATAGAAATAAATTTATAAAGTAATAGAATTGTGTGATACTCTATCTGAAACATTTTATTAGATTGTTGTCATAGACACAACTATTTAGGGATCATGCTTATTTATTAACCCAAATTTCTAAAATTCTAATATGATTTTATTAAACTTTATGATTGCTTTCTCAAGAGTATTAATTTAAATTCTTCGGTCATTTATTTATTTAAAAGATGTATTTATACAGTATTGTGGGCCACTTGCTAAGTCTCTTGAGGTATATAGCAGAGAAGAAGTCTAAGAGACTATATAATTAGGAAAGATAAATATTGTCATTTGACCTAATTAGGCAATTATTTGTAGAGGTGAATAAAATTAGACAAAGGTAAACTATTCCTACAATCTTGTCCTCTGGCTTATACAAAAGTAAAGTCTCAGTCAAGTCATATCTAATTCTGCCTTGTCTGCCGACATTTATTAAAAGATAAACAGTTTTAAACCTGTTCTATGAATTTGGTGTATCAGCCCTCTGTCTTATTTCAAGACACCTTACACAAAAGCTTCATGAAAATTTCCAGTGGCCGGATTCAATCATCTATCACAGTAAGATAGATATCAGGTTTTAATACAACAAGCCATCTATGGATCAAGAGCAATATACAAAGTTATACTTAGAGTCTTATGCTATGTTCTAAATAGTTTAGACTGTTTTTACCATTGTTGTTCAGTAGTTAAGTTGTGTCTCTTTGCAACCAGATGAACCACAACACACCAGGCTTCCCTATCCTTCACTACGTCCCAGAGTTTGCTCAAACTCACGTCCATTATGTTACTTATGCCATCCAACTATCTCATCCTCTGTCACCCACATCTGCTCTTGCCCTCAATCTTGCCTGGCATCAGAGTATTTCCAAAGAGTCAGCTCTGCGCACCAGGTGGTCAAAGTATTGGAGCTTCAGCTTCAATATCAGTCCTTCCAATGAACATTCAGGATTGATTTCCTTTAGGACTGACTGGTTTAATCTCCTTGTTGTGCAAGGGACTCTCAAGAGTCTTCTCCAGCACCGCAGTTCAAAAGCATCAATTCTTCAGTGATCAACCTCCTTTATGGTCCCTCTCTCAATCTGCACATGACTACTGGAAAAGCCATAGCTTTGACTAAACAGACCTTTGTTGGCAAAGGGATGTCTCTATTATATGCTATCTAGGGTTGTCATAACTTTTCTTCCAAGGAGCAAACGTCTTTCAATTTCATGGCTGCAGTCACCATCTGCAGTGATTTTAGAGCCCAAGAAAATAAAGTTTATCACTGCTTCCACCTTTTCTCCTGCTATTTGCCGTGAAGACGTGGAACTGGATGCCATGATCTTTGTTTTATGAAAGTTGAGATTTAAGCCAGCTTTTTCAGTCTCCTCTTTCACCCTCATCAAGAGGCTCTTTAGTTTCTTTTGCTTTCTGCCATTAAAATGGTAACATCTGCCTATCTGAGGTTGTTGATATTTCTCCCAGCAATCTGGATTCCAGCTGTGCTTCATCCAGCCCATTATTTCACATGATGTACTCTGCATATAAATTAAATAAGCAGGGTTGCAATACAGCCTTGAAGTACTCCCATCCCATCTTTGAACCAGTCCACTGTTCTATCTGTGGTTCTATCTGTTGCTTCTTGACCCGCACACATGTTTCTCAAGAGGCAGGTAGGGTGGTTTGGTATTCCCGTCTCTTTAAGAATTTTCCACCATTTGTTGTGCTCCACATGGTCAAAGCCTTTAACATAATCAATGAAACAGATGTAGATTTTTTTTTTTGGAATTCCCTTGCTTTTTCTATGATCCAGCAGATGTTGGTAATTTGCTCTCTGGTTCCTCTGCCTTTTCTAAATCCAGCTCGCATCTGGAAGTTCTTTTTTTTTTTTTTTTTTTGGAAGTTCTTGGTTCATGTACTACTGAAGCCTAGCTTGAAGGATTTTGAGCATAATCTTGCTAGCATGTGAAATGAGTGCCATTGTATGATAATTTAGACATTCTTTGGCATTGCCTTTCTTTGGGATTGGAATTAAAACTGACCTTTTCCAGTCCAGAGTTTTCCAAATTTGCAGGCATATTGAGTGCAGCACTTTCAGAACATCATCTTTTAGGATCTGAAAGAGCTCAGTTGGAATTCCATCACCTCCTCTAGCTTTGTTTGCAGTAATGCTTCCTAAGGCCTACTTTGCCTTCTTGCATTTCTTTTTCTTGGGGATGATTTTAGTCACCACCTCTTGTACACGTTACAAATCTCCATCCATAATTCTTTAGGTGATCTGTCTACCATATCTAATCCCTTGAAAATATTTATCACTTTTACTCTATAATCATAAGGGATTTTACTTAGGTCATACCCAAACAGCCTAATGGTCTACTGGTTTTCCTTACTTTCTTCAATTTTAGCCTGAATTTTGTAATAAGGAGCTGTTAATCTGAGCTTCAGTCAGCACTAAGTCTTGTTTTTGCTGACTGTAAAGAGCCTCTCCATCTGCAGGGAATATAATCAATCTAATTTTGATATTGACCATCTGGTGATGTCCATGTGTAGAGTCATCTCTTATGTTGTTGGAAGAGGGTGTTTGTTGTGACCAGTGCACTCAATTGCCATTATACAAAAACTTAAAAAAAATTAAAAATAATTTAAAATTAATTATTCTAATGAACAGTGTTTGTGATGATGATGATGAGAGATATGAAAGCTGAATCTTTCATATCATGTATTTTTCCAGTGTGGACTTTATGATTAAATGCTTGGAGATCATCTTTGGAGTAGAAATTCCTTTAAAAGGCCACTAATGCTAATGGTCCTTAGTTAATAGGGACCTAGTGGTTTGAACATGGAAGAACTGAAGGATATATATATATATATATATATATATATATATATATATATATATAAAATAAGAAACTACATTTCACAACCTAGATACCATATATGGAGAAGAAAATGGAAACCCACTCCAGTACTCTCGCCTGGAAAATCCCATGGACGGTGGAGCCTGGTAGGCTATAGTCCATGGGGTCGCAAAGAGTCGACTTCACTTTCACTTTTCACTTCACGACCGAGCAAATTCACTTTCACTTTTCACTTTCATGCATTGGAGAAGGAAATAGCAACCCACTCCAGTGTTCTTGCCTGGAGAATCCCAGGGACAGAGGAGCCTGATGAGCTGCCATCTATGGGGTCGCACAGAGTCGGACACGACTGAAGCGACTTAGCAGTAGCAGCAGCAGCAGCAGCAGCAGATACCATATAAAGTGAATGTGAAGTCACTCAGTCGTGTCCGACTCTGTGCGACCCCATGGACTATAGCCTACCAGCCTCCTCCATCCATGGGATTTTCCAGGTGAGAGTACTGGAGTGGATTGCCATTTCCTTCTCCAGGAGATCTTCCAACCCAGGTACTGAACCTGGGTCTCCCACATTGCAGGCAGATGCTTTACCATTTGAGCCATCAGGGGAGCCCTATATGCAAATATCAAATTATTTTGTGTAACATTTTTCTTCCTGAACCTCTAGTATGTATTGACTTTTCCCCAAAAAATGCACAGACATTTATTTAGTAATTTTAGCTGATAAGTTTTATAGCTAAGTGACACTGTAACTATTTATTGACTCTTTCCCTTTAGCTCAAATGGCAAAGAATCTGCCTGTAAGGCAGGAGACCAGGGTTCAATCCCTGGGTTGGGAAGTCCCACTGGAGAAGGGAATGGAAATCCACTTCAGTATTCTTGCCTGGAAATTTCCACGGACAAGAAGCCTGGCGGGCTACAGTCTGTGGGGTCGCAAAGAGTTGGAAATGACTGAGTGACTAACAGTAACACAGTCACAGAATACATGTAAACTTCTCAAACATAATAATGTCTAGTATATCATTTTGTATCCATTGCCTTGCATAGTATCTGGACTTTTTCACTCAATATGTATGCCACAGGTCAGTACTTTTCAGAATCCACTTTGCTCTCTTTAAAAATTATCATCTGGTTCCTTTCCTATTTTACATTACTCAGAATAAGTAATTGATAAATATTTAAATTTTAAATGTGTCCAACATCCCAAATGCCATTTGTCTGGACCTGGGAAATGGGAAATCACTTAAAATGGCCAGATGCTCTCCTAGTATCTCTTCACCTACAACTAATAAAATAATTGTCCAGTTGAAACAGAGGCTGAAATTTAACAACAGTTATCAACACAGCTGTCCTTTTCATTGTAGGGAACTGGAATGCAAAAGTAGGAAGTCAAGAAACACCTGGAGTAACAGGCAAATTTGGCCTTGGAATACGGAATGAAGCAGGGCAAACACTAATAGAGTTTTGACAAGAGAACACACTGGTCATAGCAAACACCCTCTTCCAACAACACAAGAGAAGACTCCACACATGGACATCACCAGATGGTCAACACCAAAATCAAATTGATTGTATTCTTTGCAGCCAAAGATGGAGAAGCTCTATACACTCAGCAAAAACAAGACCGGGAGCTGACTGTGGCTCAGGTCATGAACTCCTTATTGTCAAATTCAGGTTTAAATTGAAGAAAGTATGGGAAACCACTAGACCATTCAGGTATGACCTAAAACAAACCCTTATGATTATACAGTGGAAGTGAGAAATAGATTTAAGGGACTAGATCTGATAGATAGAGTGCCTGATGAACTATGGACTGAGGTTCGTGAAATTGTACAGGAGACAGGGATCAAGACCATCCCCATGGAAAAGAAATGCAAAAAAGCAAAATGGCTGTCTGGGGAGGCCTTACAAATAGCTGTGAAAAGAAGAGAAGCGAAAAGCAAAGGAGAAAAGGAAAGATATAAACATCTGAATGCAGAGTTCCAAAGAATAGCAAGAAGAGATAAAGCCTTCTTCAGCGATCAGTGCAAAGAAATAGAGGAAAACAACAGAATAGGAAAAACTAGAGATTTCTTCAAGAAAATCAGAGATACCAAGGGAATATTTCATGCAAAGATGGGCTCAATAAAGGACAGAAATGGTATGGACCTAACAGAACAAAGATATTAAGAAGAGGTGGCAAGAATGCACAGAAGAACTATACAAAAAAGATCTTCACGATCAAGATGATCACAATGGTGTGATTACTCACCTAGAGCCAGACATCCTGGAATGTGAAGTCAAGTGGGCCTGAAAAAGCATCACTACGAGCAAAGCTAATGGAGGTGATGGAATACCAGTTGAGCTATTTCAAATCCTGAAAGATGATGCTGTGAAAGTGCTGCACTCAATATGCCAGCAAATTTGGAAAACTCAGCAGTGGCCACAGGACTGGAAAAGGTCAGTTTTCATTCCAATCCCAAAGAAAGGCAATGCCAAAGAATGCTCAAAGTACTGCACAATTGCACTCATCTCACACGCTAGGAAAGTAATGCTCAAAATTCTCCAAGCCAGGCTTCAGCAATATGTGAACCGTGAACTTCCAGATGTTCAAGCTGGTTTTAGAAAAGGCAGAGGAACCAGAGATCAAATTGCCAACATCCACTGGATCATGGAAAAAGCAAGAGAGTTCCAGAAAAACATCCATTTCTGCTTTATTGACTATGCCAAAGCCTTTGACTGTGTGGATCACAATAAACTGTGGAAAATTCTTCAAGAGATGGGAATACCAGCCCACCTGACCTGCCTCTTGAGAAACCTATATGCAGGTCAGGAAGCAACAGTTAGAACTGGACATGGAACAACAGACTGGTTCCAAATAGGAAAAGGAGTACGTCAAGGCAGTATATTGTTACCCTGCTTATTTAACTTCTATTCGGAGTACATCATGAGAAATGCTGGGCTGGAAGAAATGCAAGCTGGAATCAAGATTGCCAGGAGAAATATCAGTAACTTCAGATATGCAGATGACACCAACCTTATGGCAGAAAGTAAAGAGGAACTAAAAGGCCTCTTGATGAAAGTGAAAGAGGAGAGTGAAAAAGTTGGTTTAAAGCCCAACGTTCAGAAAATGAAGATCATGGCATCCGGTCCCATCACTTAGTGGCAAATAGATGGGGAAACAATGAAAACAGTGACAGACTTTATTTTCTTGGGCTCAAAATCACTGCAGATGGTGATTGCAGCATGAAATTAAAAGACGCTTACTCCTTGGAAGGAAAGTTGTGACCAATCTAGATATATATTAAAAAGCAGAGACATTACTTTGCCAACAAAGGTCTGTCTAGTCAAGGCAATGGTTTTTCCAGTGGTCATGTATGGGTGTGAGAGTTGGACTGTGAAGAAAGCTGAGTGCCGAAGAATTGATGCTTTTGAACTGTGGTGTTGGAGAAGACTCTTGAGAGTCCCTTGGACTGCAAGGAGATCCAACCAGTCCATCCTAAAGGAGATCAGTCCTGGGTGTTCTTTGGAAGGACTGATGCTGAAGCTGAAACTCCAGTACTTTGGCCACCTCATGCGAAGAGTTGAGTCATTGGAAAAGACTCATCAGAGGCAGGGATGATGAGGGATTGGGAGGGATTGAGGGCAGGAGGAGAAGGGGATGACAGAGGATGAGATGGCTGAATGGCATCACCGACTCGATGCACGTTTGGGTGAACCCTGGGAGTTGGTGATGGACAGGGAGGTTTGGTGTGCTGTGGTTCATGTGGTCGCAAAGAGTCGCACATGACTGAGGGACTGAGCTGAGCTGAACTGAAGTGATGGACACAGCAAGATGGACCAGCTGAACATCTGCCCTGGTTTAAGTTATCATTAATGATTAACAGATACTTACATCTTCACTATGAATGTGCTTGCCTGTTGGAGAAAGTAGAAATGAGTCAAATAGCTCCTTGTAGTTTCACAAATTAAAAAAAAAAAATCCTTTTATGGTCTTTGGAATTTTCTGCTAACATCAGCTTATTTTGTCATTTGCTTTCCTGACACTGTTGCCCTGAATTTCTTTGCAATACTTGTGTGCCAAGCAATGCTCTGCATAATTTATATACAGGCATACCTTGGAGATATTAGGAATTCAGTTTCAAACCACAATAAACTATACCACAATGAAACAAATTGCATACTATTTTAATTTCCCAGTGCATATAAAATCAGGTAAACACTGTCCTGTAATCTGTAATGTGTGCAATAATAGCATTGTGTCTAAAAACACAATGTACAAACCTTAGTTAAAAATACTTTATTGCTTAAGGCTAACCATCATCTGAACCTTCAGAAAGTCATAAGCCTTTTGCTGGTGGGGAGTCTTGCCTCAGTGTTGATAGCTGCTGATTGATCAGGGTGATATATGCTGAAGTTTGGGTGGCTATGACAATTTCTTAAAATAGAACAACAATGAAGTTTCCTGTATCAGTTGACTCTTAATTTCACATTTTTTTTTCCTATAGCATGTAATGCTGTTTGATAATGTTTTACTCACAGTAGAAGAAGTGAAAGTGACTCAGTTGTGTCTGACTCTTTGTGACCCAATGGTGTGCAACACGCCAGTCTTCCCTGTCCATCACCAACTTCTGGAGTTTACTCAAACTCATACCCATCGAGTTGGTGATGCCATCCCACCATCTCATCCTCTATTGTCCCCTTCTCCTCCTGACTTCAATCTTTCCCAGCATCAGGGTCTTTCCCAATGAGTCAGTTCTTTGCTTCAGGTGGCCAAAGTATCAGAGTTTCAACTTAAACATCAGTCCTTCCAATGTACATTCAGGGCTGATTTCATTTAGGATGAACTGGTTGGATCTTCTTGCAGTCAAAGGGACTCTCAAGAGTCTTCTTCAACACCACAGTTCAAAAGCACCGATTCTTTGGTGCTCAGCTTTCTTAATAGTTCAACTCTCACATCCATACATGACTGCTGGAAAAACCATAGCTTTGACTAGATGAACCTTTGTTGGCATCTTTATAGAGGGTTTTCATTTGATTTTGCCCAGAGGCACTGCTATCTTTGACAGCTATAGCCTTATGAAGTGTATTTCTTAAAGAAACTAGAAATTACTCCTTGATCAATGGGCTGTAGAATAAATATTGTATCAGCAGGCATGAAGACAACATTAATCTAAAATGTTCAGTAAACTATGTTGTCAGCAGATAGCCTGTCATCCAGGTTTTGTTGTCCATTTATAGGACACAAAGTAGATTTAGTATCATTCTTAAGGATCTTAAAGTTTTTTTTTATTATTATTATTATTTTAGCAAAAACAGAAAATTGCTCCAGAACCATAGCCGATTTCAAATACTTTTAGAACATACTTAGAATTAAGGCTGGTGTTCTAATAGAGTACTTTGATTAATAATTAGGTGATAAGGGTTTACAAACACACAGACAAAACACATTAGTGTACATATAGGCAATCTACATGTACACAATTACCTATGAAATAATGTGTATGAATCCTAAGTTTTAGGATGAATTCTGTGCTTTCTTAGAAGAATGCTTTGATTAGTGATTAAGTTAGAAGGTGCGACACTCAGCACTGCTAGAGAGAAATTCATCTGCATTATGGAAGTAAAAGGAATTGGAGCTCCAGCGGGCAAACAGGAAACTGAAAGGAGGAGGAGATTAAAAAAATAAGGAACTAGAGAACCAGGGAAGATTCTGTCCATGGCACAGGTATTTACTAAGTACCAGATGCAATTCAGGCATTATCCCAGTTACTGCAAAGACCAGATTGAACTAGAAACCCATTTCTAATTCTCAGTGGCCTGACATCTTCAGTTCAGTTCAGTTGCTCAGTCGTGTCCGATTCTCTGTGACCCCATGGACTGCAGCATGCCAGGCCTCCTTGTCCATCACCAACTCCCAGAGTTTACTCAGACTCATGTCCTTCAAGTCCGTGATGCCATCCAACCATCTCCTCCTTCTCCTCCTGCCCTCAATCTTTCCCAGCATCAGGGTCTCTTCCAATGAGTCAGTTCTTCGCATCAGGTGGCAAAGCTCCAATATTGGAGTTTCAGCTTCAGCATCAGTCCTTCCAATGAACACCCAAGACTGATCTCCTTCAGAATGGACTGGTTGGATCTCCCTGCAGTACAAGGAACTCTCAAGAGTCTACTCCAACACCACAGTTCAAAACCATCAATTCTTCAGTGCTCAGCTTTCTTTATTGTCCAACTCTCACATCCATACATGACTACTTGAAAAACCATCGCTTTGACTAGATGGACCTTTGTTGGCAAAGTTATGTCTCTGCTTTTTAATATGCTATCTAGGTTGGTCATAACTTTTCTTCCAAAGAGTAAGCGTCTTTTAATTTCATGGCTGCAAACACCATCCACAGTGATTTTGGAGCCCAAGAAAATAAAGTCTGTCACTGTTTCCATTGTTTCCCCATCTATTTGCCATGAAGTGATGGGACCAGATACCATGATCTTAGTTTTCTGAAAGTTGAGTTTTGAGCCAACTTTTTCACTTTTGTCTTTCACTTTCATCCATAGACTCTTTAGTTCCTCTTTACTTTCTGCCGTAAGGGTGGTTTCATCTGCATATCTGAGATTATCAATATTTCTCCCAGCAAACTTCATTTCTGACATCTTAGTAGGCAGTAAAAGACATCAAAAAGTAATTGAACAGAACAAATTCAGAAGGTAACAGGTACAGTGAAGAAAATAGGGTAGCGCCATGGAGAATGAAAGTGGGAACCTCTTTGGGGTCCTGAGGTGTCTCTCCGTGGTGCTCCCCTGTGAAGCAGTGGGGGGAGTGTCAGAGGAGAGGCAGGACATCTGTACCATGTGCAAGGCTCAGGTCCAAAACCCTCCAGCCCAGTATTTCAATGACTCGGCTGAACTCATATAAATGTTTCATTTAAGTAATTTTTAAATATGGAAAAAAAAACATATATTTAGATTTCATGGTGAGAGGAACACAGAATACATGGAACTTGCAGCTTCAGAGGCAGAAAAAGCTCTGGAATTGTGCCTATTGGGGAATCTGGTTCCAGAGATGCTCCATCCTTAGGTAGTACTTCTCCTGCAGTTCATTACGTATGTTAACATATTTATATTGGTAGCTAAATAATGGAGAAAGTAAAGATAGTCCAAAAAATATGTGTATAAGAATGTATATCTGAATCTAGGAACACAAAGTATGAATATTCTCCAAAGCACTGACAACCTTAGCATACTAATTATATAAAATATCCCAAACACTATTAAATGTAAGAGTATAATGTGTGTATTTGCATTTATATATGCTCCTCTCTGGAGAAGGCAATGGCAACCCACTCCAGTACTCTTGCCTGGAAAATCCCATGGATGGAGGAGCCTGGTAGCCTGCAGTCCATGGGGTCGCTAAGAGTTGGACACCACTGAGCCACTTCACTTCACTTTCACTTCACTATGCGCCTCTCTTTTGTTTACAGCTAAGAAAAAGAAAATAGAGGCAGTGGCAGACAGAAAAATGAATCACCCACAACAGAATGGAATACAGAAGGAACACTGGCCTTGATATCTTAGCTACTCCCCCATTTGGTTCCTCTGGAAGAGCTATGAAATTAGCTAAGCTCCCTATGATAGTTTTGAAATATCTAAAATGAACCTGAGCAGGTTACATAGAGTTTGGGTAAAGAATATATTGTAACACTGATAAAAAGAGACTCTGAAGTAATGTATCATTATTGAGAAATATAGTTTGGACTCTTGTATCCAAGTTTCAGCTTTGCCAGTTAATAGTATTATTGCTATGCTTTTATTAAGCCATGTAACTTCCACAAAATTCACAGTTTTCAGAATTAACAAGGAGAGATCATATTATGATCATTGTTGTTTTGTTCATTTGCTCAGTTGTGTCTGTCTCTTTGTGACCCCATGGATTGCAGCATGCCAGGCTTCCCTGTCCATCATCAACTCCCGGAGTTTACCCAAACTTGTGTTCATTGAGTCGATAATGCCATCCAACATCTTCTGTTGCCCCCTTCTCCTCCTGACTTCAATCTTTCCCAGCATGAGGGTCTTTTCTAATAAGTCAGCTCTTAGCATCAGGTGGCCACAGTATTGGAGTTTCAGCTTTAGCATGAGTCCCTCCAATGAATATTCAGGATCGATTTCCTTTAGGAATGACTGGTTTGATCTCCTTGCAGTCCAAGGGACTCTCAAGAGTCTTCTCCAGCACTAAAGATGGTATATATACAATCAGTCATGTCTAACTCTTTGCGATCCCGTGGATTGTAGCCCACCAGGCTCCTCTGTCTAGGGGATTCTCCAGACAAGAACAGTGGAGTGAGTTGCCATGCCCTCCTCAAGGGGATCTTCCCAGCTCAGGGATTGAACCCAGATGTCCTGAATTGCAGGTGAATTCTTTACTATCTGAGCCATCAGGGAAGCATATTATATATACTGTTATATATAATATTACATATACTATTATACATATTATATATACTATTACATAAACTATATTATAAATAATTTGAACTATATATAGTATGTCTCTCTCTCTCTATATATATATAGCATATATTTATTATTTCTGTAAAAGCATAAATTGGAGCCACTCTTATTTTCAAGGTGATTATTACTTTGTTGGTTATTTCTACTACTTTCCCTTACACCACTTCTTTTTAACATTTGATTTTAAATCATCAATAAGAGAGTAAGGAGTTTAGATTCATTTACATCCTGGTTTTGGATACCTGGATAGCTGTTGTAAGTTTGATTTCTGAGTTTCTTACTTGTGGATGAATTAATTTCAAGATTTCTCTGAAGATTTTAACTTTAAAAAAAATATGCTTCTCTCTATCTTCATAATTTTAGGAAATAGGAAAGTACCAGGAGCTGCACAAATAGTAATATTTCTGTAGTTCAAATGCTGACATTCTCCATCTACCAATGTCTTTTGTTTGTTTTGAGTGGAGATTTTACTAGCTTATTTGGAGTAGCCAGTAGGGAAGTTGTTTAGAACCAGGATCTTTGGAAAGACCACTCATTTCTGTTATCTTTTTTTTTTCTCTATTTTTAAAAATTTGTTTATTTATTTTAATTGGAGGACAGTCATTTCACAACACTCTGGTGGCCCCTGCCATACATCAACACAAATCAGCCACGGGCACACGTTATCTCCTATCTGCCCTTATCAGGGCCTATTCATGCCCACTGTATTCCAGTGGCCTCTACAATCTGAATTTATAGGGAAAAGATCCTTTTTGTAAGGTCTGTCTAGTTAAGGCTATTTTTTTTCCTGTTTTTCCAGTGGTCCTGTATGGATGTGAGAGTTGAATTATAAAGAAAGCCGAGTGCAGAAGAATTAAGGCTTTTGAACTATAGTGTTGGAGAAGACTCCTGAGAGTCCTTTGGACTGCAAAGAGATCCAACCAGTCCATCCTAAAGGAGATTAGTCCTGGGTGTTCATTGGAAGGATTGATGCTGAGGCTGAAACTCCAATACTTTGGCCATCTCATGCGAAGAGTTGACTCATTGGAAAAGACCCTGATGCTGGGAGGGATTGGGGGCAGGAGGAGAAGGGGATGACAGAGGATGAGATGGCTGGATGGCATCACCGACTCAAAGGACATGGGTTTGGGTGGACTCCGGGAGTTGGTGATGGACAGGGAGGCCAGGCGTGCTGCTATTCATGGGGTCGCAAAGAGTCAGACACGACTGAGTGACTGAACTGAACTGAACTATAGCAATATCATATCCTCTTGGGAAACCATCTGCACTTTAGGGTTTTCACGGAGAATACAAGAGCACATCCGAGGCTCTCTTGTGTTGCAATATTTTGTTCTTACAACTCTCACACTCACCCTAAAACTAATCCAAAGAAGGCCTGAATGAAGGATCTTTTCGTGTTCATCAGTGTACCATGTTGAATTCAATATTATCATATCTGTTCACTGTAAAGGAGAGCACACATCCCAGTATATATTCCAGCTATTGGGTTACAGGGTGACTCTTGGTCACCAGTAGCTTAGTGAATTTCTCAGTACATAATTGTTAGTATCAACATGGGCAAGTAATAGTTTTGCATTTGCTTGGTTTTCTTTTTTGAGCCTGTGGTAGCATATGACTGAATTCACAAAGAAGCAGTTCAAGACATCAGTGAATTCTCTGTTAATGAGTATTAATTTCGTATACAGCTATTAGTGTGGAATTCTGATAGGATACATATAAACAATTCTACCTTATTCATTGTACTATAAGCAAAATGGTAAGATGGTTTAAAGCACAAAATTGTCTAAGTAAATGTATAATGTTTGCAGTACAAATCTGAAGTTGCAGCCCTGAATATAAACGTGGAAGTGCATGCTAACTTGCTCAGTCGTATCCAACGCTTTGCGACCCTATGGACTGTAGCCCGCCAGACTCCTCAGTCCATGGATTCTCCAGGCAAGAATACTGGCGTGAGCTGCCATGCCCTCTTCCTGGAGGACACATGTGTTGTTTGCTCCCTCCAGAAAGAGCTGTATAACAAGCAGTGTCAGTAGCTACGCACTATGGAAAGGTGAAAAGGTAACTGCTATCTTACAGACATATAGAATTACTAGTTGCTATCCTAGCAAAAATAGGGTGGATCAAGCTATGAACTTTGAATTTAGATATCCTTGAATATCCTACATAAATAAGGGCAGAAAATAAACTGTAAAATCCCATCTCTTTGCTTCAACAAAGCCTGTTTAAGAGTACACACAGAAAATATGTGATATGCATGGAGTCCACACATCAGTGCTTGAGGAAAAATTTTTGAGCTGTCAATAATCTGGAGAAAAGCCAGCCAGTCTATGATATCATGGTTCTCACAATAAAGAGTCAATCATGAAACAGAAGGATTTAATACTTTACAGGTACTGAGAACAATTCCTGAGTCTGAATTTGCAGATAAATTACAAATTAAATGGCAAGGATTCAGTTATTTAATATCGCACTTTGAAAAACCGAATTAGAAGCAAATGCTGTACAATTTAAATAAATTGTTAAAGTACACTCAGGTGAGCATTTTATTATGCAATTGATGTGTTGTACCAGAAGAAAAAAAAAAAAAAAAGATTAGCATAACTTCAAAATAAAAGTCCAGAAATCAGAAAGAATTTATTTACTGCTATCGAGTAAAACAGCAGTCAACTTAAAGACTTCACTAATTTATATAGAAAAATAGTGGATGCAAGTATCTTTGTTATTTATAGTTTTTATGCTCATAGTTTTTATGAGCATTCTGGAAACTTTACAAACATTTTAGATTTCAAGTTAAAGTCTTTCTAAATTAATTATTTTATCATCTATAAAATGTAGAGCATCATTCTCTCTCCAACTGTTGCAATATTGGTATTAAAATAGGGGAGATCTTGTATACTAATGTATAAAGTAACGTCCAACTAAATAGCCAAGGAAAATAAACTTTCAGAGAGGAAAGCAATGCTATAAATGTGTTTCATCCTAAATTATTATGTTTTCAGCTTCAGCACACATGTGTTTAAAGTGGTCGAAGGTGTTCTCTCAAACAAATGTGCAGATGGCTGACCGTCATGGTAAACATTATTAAGTTCATGTATTTAAGAAATACATTTTATAATTCTGCTTTTATAGCAGCTGTAGTGAGGTCTTAGTATTTAATTTTATAAAACAAAGAATGAGTTAATATTGTCCTTCAATTATTTTTAGAAAACATAATTTGCACAATTTGTACAAAGTGAAACATTGCAGCTGTGTGTTTACCAAACTATGTTCTTGGAAAAAAATGATCTTATCATTGGCATACCAGTATGAAAATTAAATGAAAGGGAAATTTTGATATAATGGTTAATTTTCAGTAGTGTATTTTATATAATATTTTCAGTAGCACAGAGTGTAACCTTCACTATGTTCTGTTCAACTTCTTTTCAGAGTCGGTGGGTAGAAAACAAAATAGTAGTTTTGTTGAGGAAAATAGAAATCAATTGGTTGCATTAACTATCTTGTATGCTGTGAGCTGAGACTTGCTTGAAATCATGTGGTTTTCACAATGCCATCTGATTTTCAGGTTCACTGTTTCTATACTTGGTCATTTAAAATAAAACTTCAAGTTACATACATGTATTGAAAGGGCAAATTGTATTTATTTAGATGCAGTATACTAATCTCAAGATGGATCTAAATCCAATTTAAAGATGATTTGATTTTTATAGACATCTAGATAAGAGAAGGAGAAGGCAATGGCACCCCACTCCAGTACTCTTGCCTGGAAAATCCCGTGGATGGAGGAGCCTGGTAGGCTGCAGTCCATGGGGTCGCTAGAGTCAGACAGGACTGAGCGACTTCACTTTCACTTTTCACTTTCATGCATTGGAGAAGGAAATGGCAACCCACTCCAGTGTTCTTGCCTGGAGAATCCCAGGGATGGGGGAGCCTGGTGGGCTGCCGTCTATGGGGTCACACAGAGTCGGACACAACTGAAGCGACTTAGCAGATAAGAGAAATGGATAAATCAATATGTATACGAGTTGTCATAGAAACCAGCAGTGAAAATAAAAGATTTTGCTCATGAACCGACCTTGGTTGTGTTATCAGTTCTGAGGATTTACCCTAAGTGTTTACAGGAAATGGACTTTAGTAGCACTTTTGTACATTTTTTATGCCTTTAAGTGGCCATAGCAACAAGTATAATTACCATTCTTACAACTGATCACAGATTGTCTTCTCATATGGCTATATTATGTATTAAATGTTATTAAATATTTTAAATCAGAGAAAGCTAATCTATTCTAAAGAAGTATAGAAAAGTAGACAATACTGTCTTGGGTTATTATAAATGACATTTTAGTGTTTATACACATTGAGAAATCTATTTAGTCTCAGAAAAACCAACATAGCCTGAAAAAAAATTTGCTTTCTTTTTTTTTTCCCAGTACACTAAGGAATAGTGTCTATTTACCAAGAGCTGACCACTCCCTTTAATGTCATTCAAACTTTTGATTTCTAGGTAGATTATATAAGACTCTAAACAATGAATTTATTTAGTAACTCTCATGACCATAAACAGAAAAGTTATATACAATATCAAAAATTTTGTTTCAAAATTGTTGATCTAGGATACCATTAAAATAAAAGGATCTAGTTAAACTATAGAATATAAATTCATTTGAAAGAAGGGAAGGACTTATAGTTCATACAGCAATTTTGATACAGACAAATGCTGTTTAAGTGAGGACAAACTGCAGGGAGAAAAATGAATGCGGTGAAGGGTTGGAAAATATATTAGAACTGGAGAAAATATCTGTGGACCAGGAAGCAGGAGATGTTATATTTCAGAAATAAGTGAAATTATTTAAGAGCAATTGTTTCAAATGAAATAACAAGTAGTAATTATATGAGAGGAAGAATAATTTGTCAAAGGTAATAAACTGATAGCATAGCTATCATCTACTGAGCCGTAAAATCTACTTAGTACTATCAACAGATTGGAGCTGTAAACTGATTATATTAATCCTCACAGAGAGGCTGTGACTTGGGAATTTGTTCCCATTTTCTTGATAAGGCTATCAAATCTCCACCACGCTGTCATTGTGTCATAAATCATGTGGCTGTATGTACCTGTGTATCTGTTACTGGACTTTCTATTACTTTCTGTGAATCAATTTGTCTACCTTTATGTCAGTATTGCACTGCCTCAACTATACCAGCTTTCTCTTAGGCTTCATTAGAACAACATTAGTAATTTTTCAAAATAAAATATTTTTTTTGCTCTGGTGGAAATCATAATTAAATTTTATCTCTCTGGGTCCAGAGAGAAAAATAGAGAAAACTCACACCAGTTATTATTTTAATATTGTTTAGTCGCTCAGTCGTGTCTGACTCTTTGTGACCCCATGGACTGCAGCACACCAGGCTTCCCTGTCCTTCAGCATCTGGCAGAGTTTGCTCAAACTCCTGTCCATCGAGTCGATGATGTCATCCAACCATCTCATCCTCTGTTGTCCGCTTCTCCTCACGCCCTCAGTCTTTCCCAGCATCAGGGTCTTTTCCAATATTATAATTAGCAAAACCTAATATAGAGAGCTATGTAGACTAGGAGTGAGTAACCAAAAATATACACTGATAGTAATGTCTGAAGGAGCAGTCAAACCTGGGACTAGAACAATGAAAGATTATAGACTTACTAGACTCCAGCAGCTTAGGAGATCCTCAAGGAGTAGGTATGTGGGATTTTTTTTTTTTTTTTTTGAGGATAATTGCTTTGCAATTTTGTGTTGATTTCTGACATACAACAACATGAATCAGCCATAACTATACTAGGTCCTCTCCATTTTAAGCCTCCCTCCCACCCCCTACCCTACCCCAGCCCTCTACGGTGCTTCCAAATGAGATTTGGTTAAAACTAAGTGAAAAAACTATTATTTTGACAATTATTTAATACATTTGAACTCAAGAGCAAAATAATCTGTACCAGAGGATGTGAAGAAATGATTGAAGAGAGAAATATTTAAGTAAATGGCAAATGTACACAATTATATATTTAAATACTATTTTAAATGTAATTAACTTGTATTCCATACAGAATAAAATATTTTATAATAACAAATCACATATCACTACTGCTGCTGCTAAGTCGCTTCAGTCGTGTCCGACTCTGTGCGACCCCAGAGACGGCAGCCCACCAGGCTCCCCCGTCCCTGGGATTCTCCAGGCAAGAACACTGGAGTGGGTTGCCATTTCCTTCTCCAATGCATGAAAGTGGAAAGTGAAAGTGGAAAGTGAAAGTGAAGTCATTCAGTCGTGTCCGACTCTTCTCGACCCCATGGACTGCAGCCCACCAGGCTCCTCCGTCCATGGGATTTTCCAGGCAAGAGAACTGGAGTGGGGTGCCATTGCCTTCTCCCTGTCCTTCCTTCTAATTCTACCTTAAAAGCATAGTCCCTACTACTTTGTCTCAACAGAACGCCAGGTTCCTTGCTGCCACTCCCCAGGAAGCAGTAAAATCCCCAATTTGACTAATCCTGGAAAAAAGGACTCAAGAGACTGCAAAGTGTTTTTGGAAGATCCACAAATGTGGAGAAAGGACTGTAAGGATGAACTCCACATACACACACATCACTAGTATTATACTATTTGAGTTCAAATAGAATATTACGTGAAAAAGTTCATAAATAAAATCCATGCAAATAAAAGGCAAACCTTAAAAGACGTAAATCTATTATCATAAACACTGTGCATTTATTTACAAAACAGTTTGTTTCACTATAGAATGTAAGAGGCAATTGAGAAACTCCAATATTAGAACAAGCAAGTGAGCATGCTTCATTTTTACAGGAAATAAAAACTTAAATAATTATATTTATGTAAATATAAAGTATATATATTACTTCTAAGTTAAAGGAAAGAAAAAATGATAGTGTCAACTTAATAAAAATACAATCTTGCGCAAAAATATTTTTGTTAAAATTATACATTAAAATACTGTAGTATTTGTTAAAATACTACATTATACATTAAAATTATATATTATACATTAAAATTAAACATTTAAATACTGTAGTTAAAATTATACCTTAAAATACTGTAGTATTTGAAACATGTCTGAAAGATTCTTTAAGGTATACATAACCTATTTTCAGAAGGTCAAAAATTATCCAATGGAAATGCAGAGGAAATAAACAGTATATTTACATCTGTGTTTAAAGATAGCTATGTGTCAATGATTAGGAATTAAAAAAAAATCTGACTTGGTGATTCCTAGTGAAAGTTAACATTTCCTTATTGCAGAGAAGTGTTAAAAAAGAAATGGCCTATAAGCGTTTTGTAAATTCTTGATTTATAATACTCTGTTCTAAAAAGAGTAAAACATTAGTGTTATAGAATAAGTCAGGTATTTTAAGAAAAAACACATGCAGTTCTATAAACTTTGCATCTCTGGCTTTATCCTCCCTAAACCCAAGCTTTTATAACCTAAATATGACTTGATTTTACACTTTTTAAAAAGTACTTTTATCTTCCTGTATGTCAATTTAATACAACGCACATTTACACTTGGGGCTAAATGTTCCAGACTAAAATTAATGTAGTTTGACATGCTTTTAAAAGCTACCATTTTCCTTCCCCCTAATGAGAGCAGTAATTTTGGAAATAAATCTAAGCAAAATGAAAAATTTTATGTTATTATTAAAAATAAGTTAAATGCCTATACATAAAAATATATTTTTATATTCTATAGTTGAATACTTTGCAAAAGCAATTTCCTCAGGAAATTTAATTTGAAAATTAATATACAACGACCCAAATAACAACTTCCCCATTACCCCAAATGGATCTGAATAGCATAAACTAAGTGAAATCTCTGGTTATGGTCACTCAGTACTGAGAAGATAGTCAACTGCTATTATTGGTCCATGTCAACCTCATTTTTTTGTTTTCATTCTTATTATGAAATAACTAACTATAATATATATATAAAAGCAATGCAAAACAAAAATAAAACAGTTTATACAAAATGCCTGTATATAAACATTATTTGTATATAAATACAGTATACAAAATGTATGCAAATAAAAATACAGTGATCAATCTTTAGCCCACTAGAGAATATTTAACTGAACATTTAATTAATTGGTTATCTTTAATTTGGTATTTTTTCCTGACATTGCTATTTGCCTTCGGACTATGTTGCTTGAGAAGGTATTTTTTTCTTCTTAAAATGAGATATAAGTGACATATCACATTATATCAGTTTCAAGTATATAGCATAATAGTTCAGTGTTTGTATATACTACCAAAATTGATCACTACAATAACTCTAGTTAATATTCATCATCAAATAGTTATATATATTTTTTGTAATGAGAAATTTTAAGATTTACCCTTTTAGCCACTTTGAAAAATGCAATACAGTATTATTAACAACAGTCATCGTGCATAGGTAAGTCATCCCCATGAACAACTTTTATTATGAAATTATTATTTCTTTTATAGCTGGAAGTTTGTGTCTTTTAACCCCCCTAACTAATTTTGTCAATACCACCCCCCACCTCTGGCAACCACCAATTTGTGCTTATATCGATGAGTTTATTTTTGTTTCCTTTTTAGATTTTGCACATTAGATCATACAGTATTTGCCTTTCTTTCTCTGACATTTCACTCTGCATAATGCCCTCAAGTTTCATCATGTAGCATAATGCCCTTGAATTTCATCCCTATCCCAAACTACAAGATAACCTTCTCTTCTCTGGCCAAATAATATTCCATTGTACATACATACCATATCATTTTATTGATTTATGCCTTGGTGACCATTGAGGTTATTTCTATATCTTGGCTATTATAGAAAACTGCAATGAATATGAGGGTGTTTATCTCTTTTCAAGTTAGTGTTTTCATTTTCTTTGGATAAATACCCAGAAGTGGAATTGGTGGATCATATCATACATCCCTTTTTAATTTTTGAAGAACCTCTGTACTGTTCCCTACCACAGCTGGACCAATTTACATTCCCAACACTATACAAAGATTCCCTTTTCACTACATCCTAGAAACCTCTGTTCTTTCTTGTTTTTCTAACAGATGAGATGATACCTTATTGTGGTTCTGAATTGTATTTCCCTGATAATTTGTTGTTGTTCAGTTGCTAAGTCCTGTCCGACTCTTTGTGACTCCATGGACTGCAGCACCTCAGGCTTCCCAGTCCTTCACTATCTTCCAGTTTGCTCAAACTCATGTCCATTGAGTCGGTGATGCCACCCAACCATCTTATCCTCTGTCGCCTGCTTCTCCTGTTGCCTTCAGTCTTTCCCAGCATCAGGATCATTTCCAATGAGTTGGCTCTGCACATCAGGTAGCCAAAGTATTGGAGCTTCAATTTTAGCATCAGTCCTTCCAATGAATATTCAGGGTTGATTTCCTTTAGGACTGACTGGTCTGATCTCCTTTCTGTCCAAGGGACTCTCGAGTCTCTCCAGCACCACAATTTTCAAAAGCATCAGTTCTTCAGTGCTCAACTTTATTTATGATCCAACTCTCACATCTTTACATGATTGCTGGAAAAACCATAACTTTGACCATGAGGACCTTTGTCAGCAAAGTGATGTCTCTGCTTTTTAATACACTGTCAGTTAGCGATACTGATTCCCCTTTTACATACCTCTTGGTCCTCTGTACTTTGTCTTTGGAAAATGTCTATTCAGATGTTTTTGTTCTTTTGTTTTTGTGACTGAATTGTATGAGTACTTTATTTATTTTGGATATTAACACTTTATCAGGTATATGATCTATAAATATTTTTTGATATTTAGTAGGTTGCCTTTCGTTTTGTTGATGGTTTCCTTTGCTGTATAGAAGCAGTTTTGTTTGATGTAGTCCCACTTGTTTAATTTGTATTATGCCTAGTGAAATAAGTCAGACAGAAAATATTATCACTTATGTGTGAAATCTAAAGAAAAAAAATAAAGAAATGTACATAACAAAACAGAAGCAGACTCACAGATACAGAAAACATACTAATGGATACCAGTAGGGAGAGAGAAGATAGAGGCTTGGTATTGAAAGGTACAACCCTAGATAAGCACCAAGGAGATATTGTATACCACAGGGAAATACAGCCAGTATTTTAAATTAATTTTAAATGGAGTATAGTCTATAAAAATATTGAGTCATTGTGTTCTATACCTGAAACAAATAATGTAAGTCAACTATACACATCAATGAAAAATGCTATATTCATGACATTAATTATATTCAAATACGTTAAAGATCCAGGCAGGTAATGTAAATGTGCACAGTGAGTTGGTTTATTAAAAATGGGCAGAGTGAAAAATGTTATCCAATGGGCAAGCATATTTCTTTTAGAAGTGTTTGAAGTATTTAAATAATGTCATGGCTGAACAACAATGCTAAATACAGAAGTCTCCAAAAAGGATTCAACCTTGATTTATACCAAAAGAGTATTAATATCTCTAGATTCTTGCCTGTGGTGATTTTCTGTGAGTTGTATATAGTTTGGTACAGAAGATTCCAATTCCACATACTTTGTAAATTCCAGTTAATTGTGATTTAGAATGGGCTTCCCAGGTGGCTCAGTGGTAAAGAATCCACGCATCAGTGCAGGAGACCCAAGAGACATGGATTTAGTCCCTGAGTTGGGAAGATTTCCTAGAGATGGAAATGGCAATGCACTCTACTATTCTTGTTTGGAAAATTCCATGGACAGAGGAGTCTGGTGGGCTACAGTCCATGGGGTGTAAAAGAATCAGATATGACTGAGCTCACACACTCTGTAATTTAGAATATGTTGTCCAACATTCCTTCCTGAATCTTATGTTCTTCCATATCTGCATTTCTAAAAATAATTGTAAATTTAGTTACTGTACAAATTGTTTTACACATTTAAATGTTCTCTGTTTTAGATGTTGCTAAATCAAATGCAATTTATTTAAAAAATAGTAGACCATCAGTTTGGTAATAGACATTTGTCCTATAACAAGCAGAAAGTTTCTTTTTCATTAGAATATTTTCTCAAGGTTTAATAATTGAGCATTAATGGACATAAGCTTATTATCTCTTGTAATATGTTTGGATAATTCATAATTCTATGATAAGTGTGATTATTAAAGAATCATAAAGCATGATTTCTTAGTTTCTTATAATATTGTGAAGGAGAAAAATTGAAAAAAAAATAAACAAACAAGGCATGAGCTAAAATAAAAGGAATACAGATTATGTAGAAGTAATTAAATACCTCATGCTGATCCAGGGAATCAAAGCATCTATTATAAAAACAAAGAAAGAATACAAGGGGAGTGAAAAGTTTAACAAATGAATAGAAGTAGAGTCCTAGTAGACAAAGAAGAAAGAGTAACTCTAATATGGAAAACAAGGTAAGGAAAAGGCAATGCTATGAGAAAAAAACAAAAAAGACAATCGTATTTCTAGGTCAGTGGGGAAGCCACATCTGTGGTTCATGCATGCCACAAAATAATGGTGATTTTTAATGTGAGTCAAAGAAAGAACTTTTGCATACTGTTAAATGAATAATTACTGTGCAATAGGCCCCCAGTGTATTTAAGAATATGTGCATTGTCTTAGTCTACAGAAACATATTTTGAAATGCCTACTTTTTTATCTCAGTTTTTGCAAATATAGAACCCCAGCCTCACATATGGAGAAGGCAATGGCACCCCACTCCAGTACTCTTGCCTGGAAAATCCCATGGACGGAGGAGCCTGGTAGGCTGCAAACCATGGGGTCGCGAAGAATCGGACACAACTGAGCGACTTCACTTTCACTTTTCCCTTTCATGCATTGGAGAAGGAAATGGCAACCCACTCCAGTGTTCTTGCCTGGAGAATCCCAGGGAAGGGGGAGCCTGGTGGGCTGCTGTCTCTGGGGTCACACAGAGTCGGACACGACTGAAGCGACTTAGCCGCAGCAGCAGCAGCAGCAGCAGCAGCCTCACATAACTAGATAACATTCCTAAAGTGGAATAGCTATAGACAGAGGGCGGGGTTTGAACCAAGTTCAATAGAATTTCAAAATGTATCCTTTTAGTTACTGATAGTTATTAACAGAAACAACATTCTAAACTGCTTTCCTTAGCCTGGGATCACACTGTGGGTTGACAAACTGAATTTCATCTGGAAAGCTAGCAAGTAGAATGCTTGCGTTTACGTTAAGTAAAATTTACATTTCATCCTGTTGTTTATCTCTTATTTTTATGTTGATTTGTGGTTGCACCTAATTGTCATTAGTGCCAGGTTTTGTAAAACAAATGGTAGGAGCACATGGACATTTTTAATGACCCTTTCGAAAATCAGCACAGAGTAAAAATTCAGTATTATTACCTCTACAGTTACACCTGCTTCCTCCAATTATTTCAGTATCATCGAATTGCAAACATGATAGTATAATGAAAGCAGATGTGTTATATATTTATTTTCATCTTCATGATCATGTAGACTAAAATATCTTTTATTGTGGGAAATAAATGAAACTATTATCCACAGAAGTACTACAGAACAAAATTTATGCAAAAATAGACTGAGCGGTAGTTATCATATGGACAGTAAAAGCGTAATAAATTCTTTTTTTGTGCTTCGACACAGCTGTCCAGAAGGCACTGGGGTTTTGCTTTTGTTTCTGTTTTTGTTTTTGAACCAATTTACTGCTCGTTGAAGAAACAGCCATCTAAACTCATAGGCAGGACAAAGAGAAAACAACAATATCTTTCAATTATGCAAAAGTACAGGTGAATAATTACATGGAACAATCTTGACCAGCCTGAGACCCAGCAGAGAAAGGAAGGTTGTTAAAGGTAACAGCTTGGAAGTGAGGCAGTACTTATGAGTCAAGCCCTAAAAAGGGTCTATGTAATGCTAAACTCTTTAGGATTTAAGAAGGAGAACTCACCTTTAAAGGAAAGACTGAGTTAAAATCTTCCCAAACTGAGAACTTTCTCTTCTAGCGAGAGTTACTTCATTATTAATTGTGTGTGAGGAATAAACACTCTGATTATGAATGGCCACTAGGCAAACGTGGAAACAATGAGAAAACCCCAGAGACTAAAGACCTCCCACTAGGACAGGTTGATAGAGTCATCATTTAGCACACCTCAGGACACTTTCCTTCTATTTGTACAGTAAGCATTTTCAGCGGACATTAGTCTTTAGACGTGTTTTACATAAGGGGATTCTGCTGATTTGTATTTCATTGTTAGTGATTTATTTAATAGCACATCACAATGTTTTTATCCTGTTATTGGGGAGGGGGGGAAACATTAGCAAAGATTAAGAGCAGTAAAAGCAAGAAGAGAAGGGAGCTAAGTAAGCAGTTAGGATATGGTGTTCCAGATAAAACATATAGAGTCCTTATACATCATTCAAATAAACTGTGAAACCACCTAGGAATTTCTTGTTTCATTTTTTTGTTATCAAACCAGGATTTACATGTTAATCCTAACTACAGTTCAAAGCAAAATGTATTTCTGATTTCCTATGATAAAGAAAATGATTTCAGTAATTCTAAATATCTCTGAATTTTCTAAAATTTGTTACAGTATCAAATACTATAAAAACCCTTCTCAATATTGGTGAAAGATAATGAAAATCAGATATTCTAATTTGTATGGGAGAGCTCATTAAAGTGATATTAACAAAATTAGTATTCCTAAATAAGGACCTAATGACATGTGGTAAGCACAGTAATAATAACAGAAAGATGCTGCTTAATTTTTTATAAAATTTGTAGAACAAAATTCCATCTGTAATTAATAATCTCATTTTATTCAATTGCACTAATCAAGCTATACTTTAATATGGCATAAATTTAATTATGCCACAAGCACTCCCTGAAGCCTCTGCAGTTTTCCTAAGACTGTAAAATGTTGCTAAAGAGAAAAAAAAAAAAAGATATTTCAAAAATGTTTCAATTCTATTTTAATGGGGAAAGCATTGCTTTTTATTGATGACATTAGTTATTTTTTCAATAAAATTGAGGTTGCTTTAAACAGCTATAAAAGGATATGTCACTGGACACATCTACAAAATCAAAGGTATGTGTAAATTATGTAAATGTATTATACTCACAGTATTTAGGTTAGAAGAAAACTTACTTTATAATTAAAGCTAATCCATCGAGAGTTGCAATCAAAGTAACCCTAATCACTTAAAAATTCAGCATACCACAACTAAATGAGTACCCCAAATATAAGGGAATATTTATGTACCAGTACTTTCATCATCATAAATTGATGACCCAACTTTCATATTTGATTGACATCGAATAGAGATGAAACTTAAGCAATGGAATGGATGAGATTGTTTAGAAGAAAAACTAAGGGAGAAAAGAAAGTGCTGGGGACAGTCATTCATGAGTAGAATAGAGGATGAAGACTTATGCAGACTGAATAGTAGTAGAAAAATAGGCCAGAGAAAAGAGGTACCTTTCATTCCCACACAATGATGGAATGAAAGATATGTTTCTTGGAGCTGAGTGGTGGAGTTGTTTGGTGACGGTCAAGTGACCACTGCATATTTAGCAGTATAAACCCTGGGAATGATAGACCATAGCACTTCCAGGAAGTAGAAGGGAATAAATCATATTGGACTGGTTTGAGATGAAACTAGGAGGCGAATCAATTTTTTGAAAATAAACTGTATGAGTTGTGGTAATCATCTCATTTCTTTTCTGAAAAAGTAAAAAATAATAGGCATTAATCACTGGAAAATGAAATCTCTGAGATGTGAAGGACAAGCTTGATAATAAATTCTAGGCTTGCCACTGATGGCATGTTGCTATGTATCTCTAGTAAGCAGGGAGAGAGGAATGGCACACTTATAGAGCTCATGAGTTAAAACCATGAAATATGCAGTTCACCTACCTTGCACATCCATTCAAATCAATACAGTAGGTGGAAAGTAGAATTGGTTTGATTTAACTCAAAATATAAATAATACTCTTCCAAGCACTTCAAATTTATGTTGTTTAACTCCTGCTAGCTCTGTATACTAAGTTGTCATTATAGATACTTTCTATGGGCTTAGGCCGTATGTGTGTTAACATGGTCATAAGTTGGAGGATGTTTTTATTTGGATGGCTCCAAGGAAGGTGCTAGAAGAAAACATGAAGAGTAAAGATAAAGGAACCAAAGTATGGTTTCCTTGTTAATCATTTTTTAACAGCAACTTAGCTACAGCACACATATTTAAGATGCACTGAAACTGTAAATTTCTTCCCTGTCTGACAGTCTGGTCAAGTAATGAGATAATGAATTTTGTATTTACTGGAATAATAATAACAATAAAATTAACTACTACCTAAGCATTTAGCAAATATTGCAAATATTGACTCACATAATACTTACTCTAACAAAGATTTTGACTCCATGTTTTGATATTCTACTGAAAACACTTTACATTTCATTTTTCCCTCTTCCCCGTCTGTACCACATTTGTGCAAGTTGATAAGAAAACCAGGGTGCCCCTTCCTTGGTCACTGGTGGAAAGTCAAGCCAAATGTGGGAAACTTCACCTCAGCTCCATCTTGAACAAAAAACGCAAGCCAGTTTCCTTTCTCTGCTCTCTCATGCCCTTCTTGAACCTGCTGGGGAGCTTCCCTATTTTCCACAGAAAGAATCATTATATGAATAATAATGATTTCATACTCTTCTGCTATGTGTGTGCCACGATCTGATCAGATCAGTTTCAACACTGAAACCAAATTTTTGGTGTGTGGGAGGAAATTTACTTGAATCTGAAAATTTACCGAATCTGCAAAGTGATTATAATAATTTAATAACTGGGTAAAAAATGTACTATTTTCATTTTACAGAACAGTAAAGTGAAATATCAGAGAAGGCAATGGCACCCCACTCTAGTACTCTTGCCTGGAAAATCCCATGGATGGAGGAGCCTGGTAGGCTGTAGTCCATGGGGTGGAGAAGAGTCGGACACGACTGAGCGACTTCACTTTCACTTTTCCCTTTCCACTTTCATGCATTGGAAAAGGAAATGGCAACCCACTCCAGTGTTCTTTCCTGGAGAATCCCAGGGACAGGGGAACCTGATGGGCTGCCGTCTATGTGGTCGCACAGAGTCGGACACGACTGAAGCGACTTAGCAGCAGCCAAGTGAAATATGGAACAGTTAAATTACTTGCCTTTGAAGAGTCCGAGCCTTAGGACTTGAATTTAGCTATCACTGTAGGTCTGCCAATTAATTGTAGGTTTGATAATGAAATCTTTTCTTTTTATTCATATAATAATCCATTTTTCCTGATGAGATAAATGTTAGCTTAACTCATTCTGCATTAACCAAGCTAAAATCAACAGAGGCAACATCTTTCAAAGAAAGCAGTATCAAAATCAATCTATGCCTAACATAAAAATATTAAAAAAACAACTCACTTAACTACAATTCTGAATTTAGGCAGGCCACTATATTTGATAGCAATATAAATAAAACAAAACAAAAATATTCTTGCAAATTAAAAAATTGCGATCTTTTGCCACCAATAAAAACTATATGCAAAAGCTTACAGTTTTACAAAAGGATGAAATAGTTGTGGCAAAATGTCTTGAAAAATGATAAAGAGATAAACTTTGTAATTCATAGGTATCAAAATATAAAAGAATATCATATAGGCATTAAAAAAGAGAAGTAATTATATATAATTATACATATAAAGTAACAAGAAAGCAACCTTTGATAAATAAGCAGAATTGAAAGCACAGGGTCAAGGAAAAAAGAAAAATTATCAGCAGGCATCAATGAGATGGACACATCTGTATCCCACTATCACAGATATGATGAAAATAGACTTTAGAGATAAGACTCTAATGTCACCCTAGATAGAAGGCTCTGTACATCACTAAGAACTGCTGCTAAGTCACTTCAGTCGTGTCCGACTCTGTGCAACCCCATTGACGGCAGCCGACCAGGCTCCCCCGTCCCTGGGATTCTCCAGGCAAGAATACTGGAATGGGTTGCCATTTCCTTCTCCAATGCATGAAGGTGAAAAGTGAAAGTGAAGTAGCTCAGTCATGTCTGACTCTGAGAGACCCCATGGACTGCAGCCTACTGGGCTCCTCCTTCCACGGGATTTTCCAGGCAAGAGTACTGGAGTGGGGTGCCATCACTAAGAAAGGTACCACATAAAAACAAGAGTGGATTAAAGTGAGGTTACAGAGACAGAAGGATTTCTTTTCTTTCTTTGCTGAAATTTATCTGACAAGTAGCATTGCATAAATTTAAGGTATACAATATGTTAATTTGATACACTTACATATTTAATATGATTGCCATTGTAGCAGCAATTAGCACACCATTACATAATTATTTCTTTTAAGTGGTTGGAATACTTAATTTCTAGGTTCTTCACAAGTTTAATGACTATAACACAAGATTTTTGTCTATACTTACTATCCTATGTATTAGACCTTTGGGGTTTATTTACTCCTCTTTGTAAGCCTATTTCCTTAAACAGCATCTGTCCTATCCTCTAGTAACTATAATTTTGTTCTGTTTGTATGAGTTTGTCTTTTCCATATCCTACATATTAGTGATACCATACAGTAGACGTCTTTTCTATCTGATCTGTTTCATTCAGCATAATGTGCTCAAGTTCCATCCATGTTGTTGCCAACAGCAGGGAATTTTTCTCATAGTTGAATAACATTACATAATCACTATGTCATCTTTATGGATTCATTCTTTGATATGCATTCAGACACTATTAATGCTGAAATAAAACTTGGGGGTGCATATATCTCTCTGATAACCTGTTTTCATGTCCTTTAAGCATATACTCAGATGTGCAATTACTGGATCGTGTGGTAGTTCTATTTTTAATTGTTTGAAGAATCTCTCTATTGTTTTCCAAAGTGGCTGAACCAATTGCACTCCCACCAACAGTGTATTATAAATGTTCTATTTTATCCACATTCTTACCAACGTTTGTTATCTCTTGTCTTATTGTGATAGCCATCCTAACAGATGTGAGCTAATATCTCATTGTGGTTTTGATTTGCATTCATCCAATGATTGGTGATGTTGAGTATCTTTTCCTGAACAGAGTTCCTCCGTTTCTTTGTTAATGAGCTATAATAGCTCTTTAGATGTTTTGGACATTAACCCTTATTCAATATATGGTTTGCTATTTTTTTTTTTTTTGCTGTGCAGAGCTTTCCTGTTTCATCAATCACATTTGTTGATTTTTGCTTTCATTGTGTGTGTGCCATATCCAAAAATATCATTGCCAGGAGCAAAGTCAAGTAGTTTCTTCCTAATATTTTTCGACTAGGAGTTTCATGGTAGCAAATATTATGTTTAATTCTTTAACCTATTTCAAGGTAATTCTTAAGTGGGGTAAATTAAGGGTCCAATTTCATTGTCTGTGTATCTTTATGCAGTTTTCTCAACACCATTTGTTGTAGAAACACTTATTTCCCCATTGGGTATCTTGGTTTTCTTGTCAAATATCAGTTGGCTGTATATGTGGGGGGGTTAATTCATGGTTTCTGTTGTATTTCTATGGTCTAAGTGTCTATTTTTATGCCAGTGCCATACTGTTTTTTTTTCTTGTTCTTCTATACAAAATTTTGTTCTTCTATACAAAATTTAGGAAATTTTCTTTTTTTTTTTTTAATGTGAAGAACACCATTGGAGTTTTGATGGGGATAGTGTTGCATCTATAGATGACTTTGGGAATTGTTAATATAACTATTAAATATGTTTAAATCTAAAATTTTGTGTCTGAAAATGATCTTAAAACTTCAGACTCTGGTACAATGCATGACCTGTCCTGTTAATCACTTTCAAGCATGGAAAAGAAACTGTAGACTGGAAGAAGTGAAAGCTGTGCTCTCCTGGGGCAAAGGGTGAAGTGGCTGAGAGGAGAGGAAGGCTAGAAAGATCTTACAATTTACCAGAAAGATCAAATGCGCCCTAGAGGAAAGTAGAAGAGGAATCCTTACCAAGGCGGAAAAGAAAATAGCATAGCAATCCACAATTGCATTAATTAATTACCGTAATTAATTAATTACTAAGACTAGAAAGGAAACTCTTTTTTCTAGTAGTGATTTAAAAAAAAAAAAAAAAATGGTGGCTCAGATGCCAAAAAACCCACATGCAATGCAGGAGACCTGGGATTGATCCCTGGGTTGGGAAGATCCCCTGGAGAAGGGAATAGCGATCTATTCCAGTATTCTTCCCTGGAAAATCCCATGGACAGAGGAGCTACATTCCAATGGATCACAAAGAGCCTACACAACTGAGCGACTAAGCAAACACACACAGAGGAAGGAAAGTCTCCTTTTTAGTAGTGATTAAAAAAATAGAAAAATATAGCATTATAAATACAGGAGTTGCTTTTGGTCTGGATATAAAGTCCTGAGGCATTAGAATATAGATGTTATTTGTTACCTTTTGAAGGGAAGAGGTTGACTAGGGAATGAGGTTAGTAGATTCATGAAGACTGAACCTTAATCCTTCAAAAATGTATAGGAAGAGGCTCCATCTAGAGTCCAAGACTCATCAGTCTGTGAGGTAGGAAGAGAGGAGAGAAGATGCTTGTCTGGAAGGAGTGTGTGATCCACACTGCCCACAATCCTATGAAGAAGAATAAAATGATAACTGAGAAAGAGCTTATTGCCTAGTACAAAATTCCTTTTAGATATTGGCTGAAAATCCCATACATTTCAATTTATTTTAAAATAAATTGAATATTATTTGAAATAAATTGAATATTTATTGAATACTAAAATGTTCATCATTCATGATTTAACTTTTCTCAGACAATCATCAAATATTCTTTAAGAAAATCTTTTAAGATAGACTATGAGTCTCCTTTTTAAATTCCCCAAGTTAAGAATTTGAGTACTATATGGGCTGTTTGCCCACAATGTCAATATTTACCTGAAAGCTCACAGTTATAAATAACTTTAGAGTCTGTAAAATGAAAGGGCCCCTATATGTAAATAATATGTACAGCTAGAAAAGTTGAAAAATCAAAATTAACACAGAAAATGCAAATAGGTGGCAACTACCCAGATTCCCAGTAATGTGACCACTCTGATTATCTCTCTCATTTTGAATTAGTTATTGCTTTGAAATTTAATAAAAATTATTGACCACTCTTTGAAGGAAATAATAAACCATCCATAATTTTATCAGATAAACATTTGTAATGGAATTTCCTTTTCATTATTCATGAATAAACTCAGATATTAAAGTTTAAATTTTTTACTATAATTAGTGGGCTTATACAATGAATATCTTCATTGACTTCATAAATGCCAAATTATACTTTTTCTTCTCCTTTTTTTCAACGTTGAGTTATAATGAACAAGTAACACTGTATATGGTTAAGGTGTACATCATGTTGATTGTATATATTTATATATCAATTCCCACTATAGCATTAGCTAACATCTCCATCCTGTCACATAATTACAATTTCTTTTTTGAGGTGAGAACATATATTTAAGGTATATTCTCTCATCATCCTTCAAGCTTATAATACAGAGTTATTCACTATAATCACCGCACTGAATAACATTCCTGTGTGTGTGTGTGTGTGTGTGTGTGTTATATCTATTTGTGGACACTCACATTGTCCCCATATCTAGGCTTTTGTGAATAATGCTGCAATGAACATGTGAGTGCAGATCCTAATTTCAATGCCTTTGAACATAATACCCAGAAATGGCATTGCTGGATCCTATGGTAGTTCTATTTTTAATTTTTTAAGGAACCTGCATACTGCTTTCCATAGTGACTGTGCCAATTTACATTCCCACCAACAGTGAGCAAGGACTCCCTTTTCTCCATACCTTTGCCAGTACTTGTTATCTCTTGTCATTTGGATGAGAGCCATTCTGACAGGTGTGAGATGATAGCTCACTGTCATTTTGACTTGCATTCCCTGATGGCTGGTGACATCAGACACATTTAATACACTGTTGGCTATTTCTATATCTGCTCTGGAAAAAAATCTCTTCAGTCCCTTTGCCACTTTTTAATTTTTTTCCTATTCAGTAGTATGAATTCTTTATATATCTTGGATAATAACACTGTGTCAGATATATGATTTGCAAGAAATCTTTTTTCTTTTCATTTTGTTGATTGTTTTGGTGTTTAGAAGCACTTTGGTTTTAAGCCTACTTAATACTTTTTGCTTTTGTTGCTTGGAAAAATATCAAATTCTTAATTTATAAAGTGAAAAATTATTTGATAGTTAATAGCCTTGAAACATACAGTAATCAGTTTGTGTGGTCTTTAAAGTAAACATAACGAAAGCACAATTATAATGAAAATCTTTCTTTTTAATAATTAATTAAGTGCATATATATATATATTCTTTAATTTATAGAAGTGAAAAGAAAGTGAAAGTCATTCAGTCACGTCAGACTCTTTGTGACCCCATGGATTATACAGTCCATGGCATACTCCAGGCCAGACTACTAGAGTGGGTAGCCTTTCCCTTCTCTAGGGGATCTTCCCAACCCAGGGATCAAACCTAGGTCTTCTGCATTGCAGGCAGATTCTTTACCATGTGAGCCAGTAGGGAAGCCCAAGAATACTGGAGTGGGTAGCCTATGCCTTCTCCAGTAGATCTTCCTAACCCAGGAATAGAATCAGGGTCTCCTGCATTTCAGGTGGATTCTTTACCAGCTGAGCCACCAGGGAAGCCCAATTTATAAAAAAAAGTATTCCTTTTTTTTTTTTTGTTTCTCCTTTTCTGGATTAAAAGTTCTTTGAGGGTAAGAAAGTATCATAGGCAATGCCAAATCTTGAACTATTACAGAGCAAGATAGTTAAAATTTTTAAAAAAAGATTAGATCAGCTAACCTGGAAAACAAAGTCTGGAATTTATATATAGGAGATTAACTACAGAGAGCTCATATAATCAACACTTGCCACAAATATGAAAGCTGAAATGTAAGGCCTTCTCAACAAAGATCTTAACCTATCCTCCAAGGAGCTCTAGAATTAATATGGACACTTCAAAATTTTTCCTTATGTGAATATGGGACCTGGCTTTAATACTCAACAGTGGAAACAGTAATAGACTTAATTTTAGGGGTTCCAAAATTACTGCAGATGGTGACTGCAGCCATGAAATTAAAGATGCTTGCTCCTTGCAAGAAAAGTTATGACCAACCCAGACAGCGTATTAAAAAGCAGAGACATTACTTTGCCAACAAAGGTCCTTCTAGTCAAAACTTTGGTTTTTCCAGTAGGCATGTATGGGTGTGAGAGTTGGACTATAAAGAAAGCTGAGCGCAGAAGAATTGATGCTTTTGAACTGTGGTGTTGGAGAAGACTCTTGAGAGTCTCTTCAACAGCAAAGAGATCCAACCAGTCCATCCTAAAGGAAATCAGTCTTGAATATTCATTGGAAGCACTGATGCTGAAGCTGATAAAACTCCAATACTTTGGCCACCTGAAGGGAAGAACTGACTCATTTGAAAAGACCCTGAAGCTGGGAAAGATTGAAGGCAGGAGAGGGGGACGACAGAGGATGAGACAGTTGGATGGCATCACCGACTTGATGGACATGAGTTCAAGTAAATTTCAGGAGCTGGTGATGGGCAGGGAGGCCTGGTGTGCTGCCGTCCATAGCATCACAGAGTCAGACGCGACTGAGCAACTGAACTGAACTGATTGACTATATATGGTATATTGATACAACTTGCCCTTAGAAAGGAAGAATGATCTTGGGTGAAGCAACATTTTACAGCTAAAGGACTGTCCCAGAAAGAGATTCAGCTAAGAGCTGTAAACCACCAAAGCTCCCAGCAGCCAGGATAATGAGTGTTTCTGTGCTGAAGGGGGTACCTGGGAAGTTCACTGTGACATCTACAGCATCACATCTTTCAAGCCATGTAGGTGTATTTGATTCATATAATGCTATGGAAATTGCTTCTTCAAACTCTACTGTGTCTTGTTTCCTGCCATGACATTGTAAGAGGGAGGTTGGTTGAGGAACTACAACCCCTGACTCTGCAGCTCCTCTTGATGGCATAATTATATATCATCACCATCTCCCCTCCCATCCATTCTAGATTCTCTATATAATGAACTAGCACCTAGTTAACATAGAAGAGAACTTCATCTTACTTGGGCTTCCCTTGTGGCTCAGCTGGCAAAGAATTCACCTGCAATGTGGGAGACCTGGGTTCGATTCCTGGGTCAGGAAGATTCCCTGGAGAAGGGAAAGGCTACCCACTCCAGTATTCTGGCCTGGAGAATGCCATGGACTGTATAGTCCATGAGGTCGCAAAGAGTCACACACGACTGAGTGACTTTCACTTTCACTTTCATCCTTCTTGGTGGAGACTACAGAGGTTTACTGTATTTTTCTATTCACAGTTAAAATTGCTCAAGGTAGAACCAATGGACAATGTGGATGGCCTAGCTTTCCAAATTATTCTTCCCTACCGTCTCCATTATATAACAAAAGTCTTATCACCTCCTGATGAGCAGAGTCAATTTACCCCTGCCAGGATTGACTCTTTTCCTTGCCTGATAGACTCTAAATATGAGAAGTTCAGTGTGATGGGGTTGGTTACCATATCTAGAGTATAACAGGAATATTGCTGTGTTACCTGGTGAAAGTATACCTCCTCTGGGCCACAGGACCATTAACCTCAAGGAGCCAAGAGTAACAGAGATGGAAAACACATGTTTTCTAAGTATATCACTAAGAATCAAGGTAAGCAGAAAGAAAGTGAAAGTGAAGTCACTCACTTGTGACCAACTCTGCGATCCCATGGACTGTAGCCTACCAGGCTTCTCAGTCCATGGGATTTTCCAGGCAAGGGTACTGGAGGGGGTTGCCATTACCTTCTCCAGGGGATCTTCCCTACCCAGGGATTGAACCCAGGTCCCCTGCATTGTAGGCAGATGCTTTACCCTCTGAGCCACCAGGGAAGCCCAAGGTAAGCAGAGCCACTGCTAATTTCACTTTATGATTTTCAAACTAGTATAATCTACCAGTTGGAGACATCTCACTATATAACAGCAACTCAGTTATAGCATGTAGAAAAATCACTCCTCATCATCACAGGGAATTATCTTTAAGATGACATATTCAACTATATATTTAAACAGGCCATTCCATTACTCTATCAAGCTTGGAGCTTCAGGGTGGCATGAAATGCATGGTGGGTTTTATAGTTGAGTGCTCACTATTGCCACATATCCTTTGATCTTGTGTTTGTCATGCCATCTGTTGGAATATCAGTAGATCAAATGCACTGTATTATTTAGATATTATTGCTACCCTAGAACATAGCAAACAGAACAAGAAACTCCAACAAGAATGTGGATCTGTCTTTGTGATGATAAAATGCTTCCCTTTTCATGATGAAGGGAGTCCAGTGTAACTAGCTTGTCACCAGAAAGCTTGCTCATTTCTTCAGTAAATGGTGCTATATCAGGGGCTGAGGGTTGATTTCTGTTGTAGTGAGATTGAGTGATAGAAGGAAGCAATAGCTCCATAGCCTCCATCCTTGCCAGGGTAGCAACTGTTGTGCCAATACTGGAGTGGCCGTGAAAATGTTTGGTTGGCATCAAGTGTCCAAGTTATTCTGGATCCTTTGCTGTTTAGTACTCTTTCTCTAATGAATGCTTTTTAGTAGGTGTTAACCTGCAGTAAGAAGGTTTTCAAACTTAGAATAGAACCATGCCTCTCCATCCTTGAACACACCTTATTCTCAGTTCTCCATGTCTCTAATCTTCCATTCCTTCTTGTAGATTTCCTTCTAACTAGCCAAGGAAGCTGGCCTTTGTATTACTTTATTAGGGCTGCTGTAATATGACAGACTGGTGGCTTAAACAACTGAAACTTATGTTCTCCCTGTTCTCATGATCTGAGATCAAGGTGTTGGTAGGTCCATTTCCCCTGAGGTCTCTCTCCTTGGCTTGAGATGACCGCCTTCTTCCTGTGACCGTACATCACCTTTGCTCTGTGTGCCCATCCCTGACATCTCTTCCTATAAGGATGCAAGTCACACCAGATTAGGGTCTTACTCGAAAGGCCTCGTTTTAACTCAATGACACTTTTATAGACTTTACCTCCCAGTACAATTACATTTTGAGGTACTGGAAGTTGGAATTTCAACAAATGCATTTTGGGGGACAGACCTGAGACCAGAGCATCAGTGCCAGTGATATTTGTTCTCTAGTCACTAAATTGTGGTCCAGTCATTAAGTCGTGCCTGATTCTTTCTGATCCCATGGACTGTAACATGCCAGACTCTTAGAAGAGCCTCCACTATCTCCCCGAGTTTGCTCAAATTCATCTCCATTGAGTCAGTGATGCTATCTAACCATTTCATCCTCTGCTGCCCACCTCTCCTTTTGTCTTCAATCTTTCCCAGCATCAGGGTATTTTCTAGTGAATCAGCTGCTTGGATGAGGTGACCAAAGTATTGGAATTTCAGCTTTAGTATCCATCTTTCCAGTGAATATTCAGGGTTGACTTCCTTTAGGTTAACAGGTTTAATCTTTTTGCAGTCCAAGGGACTCTTAAGATGTCTTCTCCAGCACCACACTTTGAAAGCATCAGTTCTTTGGTCCAATATTCCCATCTCTTTAAGAATTTATCATAGTTTGTTGTGATCCACATAGTCAAAGCCTTTAAGAAAGTAGATTTTTTTCCCTGATATTATATAGTCTAATAGTCTAATGACAGGCTACTTTTCTGTCTACACAAAGTGGCTAACCAGGTATAAAATTTTAAATTCTTTGCATCAGAATATTGATTCACCAGTCTTTTTTAGGCCACTCTTAAAAGGTGCCTTTTATTTAGATGCTCAGTCGTGTCCAACTCTTTGCAACCCCATGGACTGTAGTTTGCCAGGCTCCTCTGTCCATCGGGTTTTCCAGGCAAGAATGCTGGAGTGGGCTGCCTTTTCCTTCTTCAGGGGATCTTCCCGACCCAGGGATTGCCCCTGCATCTTTTACGTTGGCAGGAAGGTTCTTTTCCACTGAGCCATCAGGGAAGCTAAGGGTGCCTTGCTCCTGCTGCTGCTAAGTCGCTTCAGTCATGTCCAACTCTGTACAGTCCCAGAGATGGCAGCCCACCAGGTTCCACGATGCCTGGGATTCTCCAGGCAAGAACAATGGAGTGGGTTGCCATTTCCTTCTCCAATGCATGAAAGTGAAAAGTAAAAGTGAAGTCGCTCAGTCGTGTCTGACTCGTTGCGACCCCATGGACTGCAGCCTACTAGGCTCCTCCGTCCATGGGATTTTCCAGGCAAGAGTACTAGCATAGCCATTAAACAATATTAGTGTGCACCGACACGTTCTCACAGGTTAACGTGAGCAAAAGTTGAACCAGACTTGGACTTGACCTCTTTTTTTCAGCTATCCATATGGCATTCTTGTGGCCACAGGTGTGAGCTGAGGAGGAGGGCTGTGATAAAATGCTGGTGGGTGATTTGGGAACCTTGGCCATCTGTACATGCAGCTTGCATTTACCTCTGGCTGTGCTTGTTTCTGATCCCAGATATATGAGACATCTTATAATGGATTGCTATTGGGTCCACCTAAACTTAGACTTCCCAGGTGGAGCAGTGGTAAAGAATCTGCCTGCCAAATCAGGAGATGCAAGAGACACAGTTTCTATCCCTGGATTGGGAAGATCCCCTGGAGTAGAAGATGGCAACCCACTCCAGTAAAGAGTTGTACATGACTGAGCACAGCACAACCTTCTAGACTTCTGACTTGGTGGGTCTGATACCACCTGGCTCATAATGAGCAGTTACGGCCACGTGGTCACTTGATACTCCATGTTCTGAGAATTATCCCTAACAAGTTCATTCAAAGTCATTTATTTGTCATATTCTTAGCCAGTGCCATTTTCAGTTTTCTTGTGCTTCATTATGCTTGTGACGGTTCCTTTAAATACACCATCTCTTGAACAACTCTACTTCTTTGGTTTAATTCACCTTTTAAAACATGCTGAAAAAGGCCATGGCTTGTTTCTTTTGGCTTTAATCCAGAAATGATTTATAATATGATTTGTACTGCTTTAAAAACAAAACTAATGATAATTTTTCCTAAGGCTATTTTCTAATTTGTTGAGTCATGTCTGTCATGATTTTGTTTTATGATTGATTTACTAGTATATAATGAGAAAATGGCAAGGATCCTCTTAAATTATTAACTCACAAATAAACTGCATAACTTGGCATGATTGCAAGGCTAAATCAACCTCTGGTTGATTCATTAGACTATGAAGCCAAGAATCCTTGTGTGAAGAAATAAAGAGAACAGCTGCTTGGTGTTGACGTATAGCCTTGTTGTAAATAGCTGAATAGATGTTGTCCTCTTGGGAGATTAGCACAGGAAATTTTAGTGCATGTGTTCCATTGGGACAAGTCCACAGCTGTAAAATATGAAAGGTAGAGTACCTCCCATGGATAAATAGTTCTGATAAGAAGCATTTCTCTGACTTGAGACTTTGAATCTATTTGCCTGGTTATGGTCCATCAGGGTCTGCCTCAAGCTACAGAATGAAAGTTTACATCAGCCGAATTATGGTGGAGGGCCAGATAAACATTGACAGCAACAAGATCTGATTGAATTCAACTATCAAGGGGAAAACTCTTAAAAAAAAGCAAAGTATGCTTAATACTGGAATAAAAGTCATTTTCCCTTTATGGAGGATAAATAAGCTCTTGATCTGACCAGTGGTAACTGCTCCCTGGATGATCATAACCAAGTGGCAGTGTCTGCATACTATCTAACCACATTTCCTGGAACCTTTAAAAGATTTGCAACTAATTTTTTTTTTCTTTTTTTAATGTAGGGTAACTTAGCTAATAGGATAACTCAGCTAAAGTATAGTTTGGAATAATAAATTTAGAAAGAAGAGAATGTGATACCTTAGATTTGGGCAGTGATGTTCCCAATTATAGTGACTTCATTTCAAAAGCATTCCATTTAGAAAGGTAGAATCCAGTTAAGGCCATTTCAGGGAACACATTTCCACCACAGTAAAGATGCCATTACTTATTCTCACATTGCAATTTCCTCTTGAAAACCAATAGCTGCAAAGGAATATTATTTTCACTATCCATATTTTTTTCCTTAATCTTAAGAAGTTTTTATTCTATGTTATAATTTTTCAGGTTTTTGTTTTTCTTAATTTTTATTGGAGTATAGTTGATTTACAATATTGTGTTAGTTTCAGGTGTACAGCAAAGTGAATCATTATACTCGATAATGGAGAATTGATATATATTGCATATATCCACTCTTGGATTGTTTTCTCATATAGGTCATTACAGAGTATTGGGTAGAGTCCCCTGTGCTATACAGCAGGTTCTCCTCAGTTATCTATTAATAATTTATATGAAGTAGTATGTGTGTATCAGTCCTAATCTCTAAATTTATTCCTGCCACTTTCCTCCCTAGTGACCATGTTTGTTTTCTACCGCTGTGAATCTCTGTTTTGTAAATAAGTTCATTTGTACCCTTAAAAAAAAAAGATTCCACATATAAGGAATATCATAAGACATGCATATGTAAACCACATGAGTTTATTTTTCCTATAAAAACTTGAACACAACTAGTAAAACATCAGATAAGTTAAATGAGAATAATGTCTGTACACCAGCAAATCTGATTTTAAAAACTATAATTTTAAAAAGAAATATATAAAAGCTATCAATGGAAATTAAAAATATAGGCAGTAGCAACTTCAATTAAGAAACTACTACACCTGAAAAGAAAAAAAACTCAATAGAATTGTTGAATAGCAAAAAGTTTGCTGATATAATACAGATAATGAAATAGGCTGATTCCAAGAATTCTCCCAAAATCCAGAATCAAAAACAAAAATATCTTTAGAAACATGATACCTTAATGCTTAACAGCATAACCTATCCCCTTTACTAACTATGTGACCTTGGGTTAGTTCCTTAGTAAAGTTAGGAAAAAATATATACAATGGGATAACACACAGTGTGATACAGATCTAAATGATTTAGAGGAGAAAAACTTAAAACATGCTTTTAAATGAGGAAAAGTAAGTTAAAGAAGCCTGGCTTGCTGCAGTCCATGGGGTTGCAAAGAGTCAGACACAACAGCGACTAAACTCAACTGAATTGAATTGTGCTGTGAATGTACTTATTTAGAAATAGATGAGTGATAGTTGAATACAGTAGAAGAAACTAATTGAAAACATTTCTTTCAAAAACAACTTTTCTTTCCTACTGTATTAGGCAGAAGAAAAGATAGGGGAATGTTAGTAATTTTGGTAAGCTACATTAGGAAAACAGCTTTAGTTTAGCTATTATCTTTAATCATGATACTGACTTTCTCATTCTGAACTAGCCATTTTGAAGCTACATTAAGAAGTTCAGCTCCTTTATAGTTATATTTATAATAACAATTAAATTTAGAGGAAAGTTCTCCATTTAAAATATGTTCTCTAAGAAACAATCTGTGCTAAGGATAAGCAGGATGTTGTGGCTTGTTCTTAGCTTTTCAGATATGGGACCCTGAAAAAAAAATCAAAGAAAAAAATGTTACAAAGAGCAAACACTGCCGACTGGCAATGGTAAAAAAAGAACCCACATATCTCACTTCAAGAAGATACATGGGAAACTTTGCTGATAGGATAAGGAGATAGTCATAGAAACCAGATGGGCTGTATAGCCAAGTTGTACTTAGTGTTTCAATGAAAATGATTTAAATCTGACAGACAGAGGTCATAGTTGCCTTTCAGTATGCAAAACAAATACCATCAGTGATAAAGTGCAATGGTTTAAACAAAGAATAGACATGCCTAATGGTTCTTCCTAAGGCAACTGCATTCTTAGTTCAGTTGCCAAAGGCAACTCAATGAACAGCCCAAGTTCACTTCAGTTCAGTTACTCAGTCACGTCCAACTCTTTGCAACCCCATGGACTGCAGCATGCCAGGCCTCCCTGTCCATCACCAACTCCTGGAGTTTACCCAAACTCACATCCATTGAGTCGGTGATGCTATCCAACCATCTCATCCTCTGTCATCCCCTTCTCTTCCTGCCTTCAATCTTTCCCAGCATCAGGGTCTTTTCTAATGAGTCAGCACTTCCCATCAGGTGGCCGAAGTGTTGGAGCTTCAACTTCAGTGTCAGTCCTTCCAGTGAATATTCAAGATGAATTTCCTTTAGGAATGAATGTTTGGATCTCCTTGCAGTCCAAGGGACTCTTAAGGGTCTTCTCCAACACAGTTCAAAAGCATCAATTCTTCAGCACTCAGCCTTTTTATGGTCCATCTCTCATATCTGTTCATGGCTTTTGAAAAAACCAAAGCCTTTACTATAAGGACCTTTGTTGGCAAAGTAATGTCTCTGCTTCTTAATATGCTGTCTAGGCTGGTCATAGCTTTTCTTTCAAGGAGCAAGGGTCTTTTGATTTCATGGCTGCAGTCACCATCTTGCAGGGATTTGGGAGTGCAAGAAAATAAAGTCTCTATTTCCATTTTTTCCCCATTTATTTACCATGAAGGGATGGGACTGGATGCCATAATATTAGTTTTTGGAATGTTGAGTTTAAGCTAGCTTTTGCATTCTCCTTTCACCTTCATCAAGAGGCTTTTTAGTTCCTCTTTGCTTTCTGCCATAAGAGTGGTGTCATTGGCATATCTGAGGTTATTGATATTTCTCCCTGCAATCTTGATTCCAGCTTGTGCTTCATCCAGCCTGGCATTTCACATGATGTACTCTGCATGTAAGTTAAATAATCAGGGTGACAATATACAGCCTTGACACACTCCTTTCCCAATTTGTAACCAGTCCATTGTTCCATATTTGGCTCTAACTGTTGCTTCTTGACCTGCATACAAATTTATCAGGAGGCAGGTAAGGAGGTCTGGTATTTCCATCTCTTAGAGAATTGTCCACATTTTGTTGTGATCCACACAGTCAAAGGATTTTGTTTAGTCAATGAAGCAGAAGTAGATGTTTTTCTAAAATTCTCTTACTTTTTCTGTGATCCATCAGATGTTGGCAGTTTGATCTCTGGTTCCTCTGCCTTTTCTAAATTCAGCTTGGACATCTGGAAATTCTTGGTTCATGTACTGTTGAAGCCCAGTTTGAAGAATTTGAGCATTACTTTGCAAGTGTGTGAGATGAGTGCAATTTTGCAGTACATTCTTTGGCATTGCCTTTCTTTGGGACTGGAATGAAAACTGACTTTTCCAGTCCTGTGGCCACTGCTGAGATTTCCAAACTTGTTGGCATATTAAGTGCAGCACTTTCACAGCGTCATCTTTTATGATCTGAGATAGTTCAGCTGAAATTCCATCACCTCCACTAGCTTTGTTCGTAGTGATACTTCTTAAGGCCCACTTGACTTCACCTTCAGGATGTCTGGCTCTAGGTGAGTGATCACACTTTTATGGTTATCTGGATCATTAAGATTTTTTTTTTTTTGTACAGTTCTTCTGTGTATTCTTGCTATCTCTTCTTAATATCTTCTGCTTCTGTTAGGTCCATACCGTTTTGTCTTTTATTATGCCCATCTTTGCATGAAATATTTCCTTGGTATTTGCATTAAATATTGAAGAAAATAATACAAAATATTGAAAAAAATATTGGGAAATATTGAAAAAGTATCCTTAATATTTACATGAAATAGTCCCTTCGTTCCCATCTTTGCATGAAGTGTCTCCCTTGAGCCGTATACCTCTTTTTCATCTGATGAAAATGATGAATCTGGCTCTCCACAAAAAATGCACTTTAATGCATAAAATAGGCAAACAATATCAGGGCATTTGTGGACCCTTTGCTCCAAATTTACAGTCTGTTTTCTAGGGAAGATATATTGGAACACATTTTTCCTTGATATTTCTGGATTCAGTATTACTTACACTACAGCAAAGGAGACCGGTTTAATGATTGAGTGACCAGTGAATAGTGCACAGGCAGTTTCTTGACAGAAAAACCATCAAACAGAAGTGACAACATGAATAATGGATGGATTTTTTTTTCTCTTTGGTTTCTGTGACCTCTCTGGAGAGAGAAAAACACCAAAATCAAGCATTTTCTAGGATGCTATACTCTGAAACTGGGACCCAAAAGCCCCCAGTTGAGACCTAGGTCAGCAAAGTAAAGCCCACACACAGCACTCAGTACAAATCCAAGTTTTTGTACCTTATATATTACCTTTTGATTTTTTTTTTCATTCAGCATTATGTCTATTTAATTCATCTGAGTTGTGTCTAGATCTAGTTAATTTATTTGTATTGTAACTTGTATTTATAGTATCCTGTTTTAAGTGTATAAGTTAGAATATATATCATCATTTGTGACCTACAGGTTTTGAAATTTTCTTTTATATCAAGTCAAAGGTTCTTCCAATTATGTAGAAGTGGGATTGGTAGGCACTAGGACATTCGCTTGTTTATCTTTAGGAGTTACTTCCATAAAATTTCCCAAAATGTTGAACACATTGAAAATTCTACCAACAAGTTGTGAGAATTCCAGTTACTGCAGAGTCTTAACCATCAACTTGAAATTGATGATTTAAAAATCCCAGCTATTTGAGTTGTTGTATAGAGAAACCAAGTTGCAATTTTGATGTATAATTATCAAGTGAAGGACATGGTGATAAGATTCACACTACCTGATTTCAAATTTTATTATAAAGCTTACAGTAATCCTGACCATGCTGTATTATGGGAGGGTAAAACTCAATAGATCAGAATACAGAGTCTAAAATGAAAATCTCATCTCTGTGGTCAATTATTTTTCAACAAATATGTAAATGACACAATAGAAGAAATCATCTTTTCAAAAAATAGTGCTAAAACATTTGAAAGTTCATATGCAAACAAATAGACCTCGACTGTTACTTCAAGTTATGTATGTACACACGCTTAGTTGCTCAGTCATGTCCAACTCTTTTGGACCTCATGGATTACAGCCCACCAGGCTCCTCTGTCCCTAGAATTTTCCAGGCAAGAATACTGGAGTGGGTTGCTATGTCCTACTGACAAGTTATACATTACAAAAAAAAAAAAAAAAAAAAAAACCTCAAAATAGATCATAGACACTAATGTAAGAAGTAAAACTATAAAAACTTTAGAGGAAAACTTAGAAAAAATTTGTGACCTTGGATTAGGCAAAGATTTCTTAGTTTGCAAAAGTACAAACTTTAAAGGGAAGAAATATGTATATATGCTGAAGCTCATAAAAATTTAAAAGATCTCTTTGTATGACACTGTTATGAAATACAAGACACAGATTGAGAGAATATATTTGCAAAATACCTATCTGGTAAAGAGCTTGAATCCAAAATACACAAAAGTTAATCGCAGCTCAATTAATAAGGTAATAACCTAATAAAGGAAATTGCCAACATTTTTTATCTAAAAATGAACAATACTTCACCAAGACATATATGAGCTGCTGGTGAGCCTATGACAGGGGGTTCATCATCATTATTAATTGTAGAAATGCAAATATAAAACATATTGGATACTACTACAGCACATTTAGAAAATGGCTAAAATTAGAAAGAAGAAGTACCTGAGAAGATGAGAAACTGGGACTTTCAAGTAACTAAAGACATAAGCAGAAAGCTGGCCAAATGCATAGCTATTCTGAAAGACAGTTTGGCAGTTTGTTTTGAACTAAAAAGTACACTTGCTGTGTGACTCAGTAATGCCACTAGTAAGTATTTACTCAAGAGAAATGAGAATAATAGCCATACTAACTCATCCAAGGTAAGGAGCAGTGGCTGAGCTTTGCTGGAGCAGCCGTGAAGAGATACCCCATGCCCAAAGTAAGACAAACCCAAGTAAGACGTTTGGTGTTGCAAGAGGGCATCAGAGGGCAGAAAAACTGAAACCATAATCACAGAAAACTAGTCAACCTAAACACATGGACCACAGCCTTGTCTAACTCAGTGAAACTAAGCCATGCTCTGTGGGGCCATCCGAGATGGGTGGGTCATGGTGGACAGGTCTGACAGAATGTGGTCCACTGGAGAAGGGAATGGCACACCACTTCAGTATTCTTGCCTTGAGAACCCCATGAACAGTATGAAAAGGCAAAATGATAGGATACTGAAAGAGGAACTCCCTAGGACGGTAGGTGCCCAATATGCTACTGGAGATCAGTGGAGAAATAACTCCAGAAAGAATGAAGGGATGGACCCAAAGCAAAAACAATACCCAGCTGTGGATGTGACTGGTGATAGAAGCAAGGTCCAATGCTGTAAAGAGCAATATTTCATAGGAACCTGGAATGTCAGGTCCATGAATCAAGGCAAATTGGAAGTGGTCAAACAGGAGATGGCAAGAGTGAACATAGATATTCTAGGAATCAGTGAACTAAAATGGATTGGAATGGGTGAATTTAACTCAGATGACCATTATATCACTACTGCGGGCAGGAATCCCTTAGAAGAAATAGAATAGCATTTGTAGTCAACAAGGGAGACCGAAATGCAGTACTTGGATGCAATCTCAAAAACGACAGAATGAGCTCTGTTCATTTCCAAGGCAAATCATTCAATATCACAGTAATCCAGGTCTATGCACCAACCAGTAACCCAGAAGAAGCTGAAGTTGAACAATTCTATGAAGACCTACAAGACCTTTTAGAACTAACACCCAAAAAAGATGTCCTTTTCATTGTAGGGGACTGGAATGCAAAAGTAGGAAGTCAAGAAACACCTGGTGTAACAGGCAAATTTGGCCTTGGAATACAAAATGAAGCAGGGCAAAGGCTAATAGAGTTTTGACAAGAGAATGCACCAGTCATAGCAAACACCACTTCCAACAACACAAGAGAAGACTCTATACATGGACATCACCAGATGGTCAATACCGATTTCAGATTGATTATATTCTTTGCAGCCAAAGATGGAGAAGCTCTATACAGTCAGGAAAAACAAGACCAGGAGCTGACTGTGGCTCAGATTGTGAACTCTTTATTGCCAAAATCAGACTTAAATTGAAGAAAGTAGGGAAAATCACTAGACTATTCAGATATGACCTAAATCAAATCCCTTATGATTATACAGTAGAAGTGAGAAATAGACTTAAGGGACTAGATCTGATAGATAGAGTGCCTGATGAACTATGGACAGAGGTTCTGACATTGTACAGGAGACAGGGATCAAGACTATCCCCATGGAAAAGAAACGCAAAAAAGCAAAATGGCTGTCTGGGGAGGCCTTACAAATAGCTGTGAAAAGAAGAGAAGTGAAAAGCAAAGGAGAAAAGGAAGGATATAAGCATCTGAATGCAGAGTTCTAAAGAATAGAAAGAAGAGATAAGAAAGCCTTCCTCAGCCATCAATACAAAGAAATAGAGGAAAACAACAGTCTAGTCTAGGGAAAGACTAGAGATCTCTTCAAGAAAATTAGAGATGCCAAGGGAATATTTCATACAAAGATTGGCTCAATAAAAGACAGAAATGGTATGCACCTAACAGAAGCAGAAGATATTAAGAAGAGGTGGCAAGAAGACACAGGAGAACTGTACAAAAAAGATCTTCACAACCAAGATAATCACAATGGTGTGGTCACTCATCTAGAGCCAGACATCTTGGAATGTGAAGTCAAGTGGGCCTTAGAAAGCATCACTATGAACAAATAGCTCAATTCCAGTTGAGCTATTTCAAATCCTAAAAGATGATGCTGTGAAAGTGCTGTATTCAATACGCCAGCAAATCTGGAAAACTCAGCAGTGGCCACAGGACTGGAAAAGTTCAGTTTTCATTCCAATCCCAAAGAAAGACAATGCCAATTATTTGGCAATGCCAAAGAATGCTCAAACTACCGCACAATTACACTCATCTCACATGCTAGTAAAGTAATGCTCAAAATTCTCAAAGCCAGACTTCAGCAATACGTGAACTGTAAACTTCCTGATGTTCAAGCTGGTTTTAGAAAAGGCAGAGGAACGAGAGATCAAATTGCCAACACCTGCCGGATCATTGAAAAAGAAAGAGAGTTTCAGAAAAACATCTATTTCTTCTTTATTGACTGTGCCAATGCCTTTGACTGTGTGGATCACAATAAACTGTGGAAAATTCTGAAAGAAATGGGAATACTAGACCACCTGACCTGCCTCTTGAGAAACCTACATGCAGGTCAGGAAGCAACAGTTAGAACTGGACATGGAACAACAGACTGGTTCCAAATAGGAAAAGGAGTACGTCAAGGCTGTATATTGTCACCCTGCTTTTTTAACTTATATGCAGAGTACATCATGAGAAATGCTGGACTGGAAGAAACACAAGCTGGAATCAAGATTGCCGGGAGAAATATCAATAACCTCAGATATGCAGATGACACCACCCTTATGGAAGAAAGTGAAGAGGAACTAAAAAACCTCTTGGTGAAAGTGAAAGAGGAGAGTGAAAAAGTTGGCTTAAAGCTCAACATTCAGAAAACGAAGATTATGGCATCTGGTCCCATGACTTCATGGGAAATAGATGGGGAAACAGTGGAAACAGTGTCAGACTTTATTTTGGGGTTCCAAAATCAGTACAGATGCCAATTGCAGGCTTGAAATTTAAAGACGCTTATTCCTTGGAAGGAAAGTTATGACCAATCTAGATAGCATATTAAAAAGCCGAGACATTACTTTGCCAACTAAGATCCATCTAGTCAAGGCTATGGTTTTTCCAGTAGTCTTGTATGGATGTGAGACTTGGACTGTGAAGAAGGCTCAGCACTGAAGAATTGATGCTTTTGAACTGTGGTGTTGGAGAAGATTCCTGAGAGTCCCTTGGACTGCAAGGATTTCCAACCAGTCCATTCTGAAGGAGATCAGCCCTGGGATTTCTTTGGAAGGAATGATGCTAAAGCTGAAACCCCAGTACTTTGGTCACCTCATGCGAAGAGTTGACTCATTGGAAAAGACCCTGATGCTGGGAGGGATTTGGGGCAGGAGAAGGGGACGACAGAGGATGAGATGGCTGGATGGCATCACTGACTCAATGAATGTGAGTTTGAGAGAACTCCGGGAGTTGGTGATGGACAGGGAGGCCTGGCGTGCTGCAATTCATGGGGTCTCAGAGTCGGACACGACTGAGCGGCTGAAGTGAACTGAACTGAACTTGCCTGTATGCAAATGTATTTAAGTAATGTTCTGATGATTGCTCCCCCACCCCCAGAATGGGTTCAGCTATCTTAAACAAATGTGCATATGCCAGTACAACTATAAGAAGGAGTAGAATACCGATGCATGCAATGATTATACATCTGCACAGGTATTTCTGAAAAGCATACCACATGATCGAAGCCAGACTCAAAGGCTACAAGTGTCTGAATTTGTTCATATTACATTCAGGAGAGGGCAGACATTTAAGATGAACATGTATGTTTGAGATGGTAACTTTTATAATTGATTATTTCATTGATGATTGAACACAATTTGTTACTGAGCTCTTGATGTTTTTTGTACTTTGCTATTCAACATTTATGCTATTTTTGTTTGAATAGCAAACACCTAGGTATCTTCCCTGAATTGCTGAATTTACTTTTTATAACTTTAGTAAAATATATTATCAATCACATTCTAAGCAATTTTTATGTGCTAGGATAGACAGAAAACAATAATATATATCCTGTGTATATACAAGGATTCTTATTTTTTGTTTGATGAGGTGAGAATTTGGCTCAAGTTTTTATGTACCCTTTTCCTTTTGATAAAATGATATATCTGAGTAACAAGATGAATTTATCATTAAGATGTCTAGATTTTTAGAATATTCACTATATTCCCATTCTTACAGAAGTGGAATGCAGACTTGAACTATATATTTACTTATATCCTAAGCTGCCTTATCTTCAGTATTTTGTACAAATACCTGTGTATTTGGAGGAAACACATAAATGTTTTTGAAAATGATTACCTTCCCTCTTTTGGCATCCCTCCATTTTCCAACTATTCCTTTCGATTTCCTGTGTTTCAGAATAATATACATGTGCTACTTTATATTCCTAACAGCAAGAAGCATTTCACATCAGAAGGTAATCTTAATGATCCCATTAATTATAACTCATAACAATATAGTAATTACATTGGCACAGTTGGAAAGTCAAGACATGTCATTCTGCTCTAAAGAACATACATTTACTGCAAATTATTACCATTATTGTTTTGGTTTGGGGCCTATTCTCCAGGTGTATACCCCTATTTAGGTACCTAGGGATTTTTAGGAAAAAGGTTCAACATTCTTTATGTAAAGTATGATGTTGTTTAGTTGCTAAGTCGTTTTCAACTCTTTGCCACCCCATGGATGTAGCCGGTGAGGCTCCTCTGTCCATGGGATTTCCCAGGCAAGAATGCTGCAGTGTTGCCATTTCCTTCTCCAGGGGATTTTCCAGACCCAGGGATCGAACTGGGGTCTCTTGTGTTGTAGGTGGATTCTTTACCAGCTGAACTAGATGAGAGAAACACAAGATAGAGTTTAGCAGTTATTTGCAAGAATGTGGTGAAACTGGAATAATTGTGAACAGATGGATTCAGATTGGTGAAGAGGTTTTGAAAACAAATTTTTGAAGAAAGATTTGAGATAATCTTTGGGTACAGTATTATGGTGAAATGTAAAAGATAAGGCTAAGTTTAGACAAACGATAGGAAAGATTTCTTTTGAGGCTTTTACTACAAGGCAACTTTTGGCTCTTAATCATGCGATACCATTTAAAATATATTCAGGAGATTTTAGCATGTCTATCTAATTATAAACTTTATGTTCAGTGATATGCTGGCTATTCCTATTAGGCTCACGAAACTGGCTATGTTTATTCCTTCCCTACTTCTACTTTAATGAGTGACATCACACTGGTAGCTTAAAATTGGCCTTGGTGGGAAAATGCAAGAATATGACTGCATAAAATCAGTTTTTTTTTTCTTATGTTAGGTAAACCAAAGCAGTTTTGGATGCTCAAGATAGATATTAGGTAATCTAAATAGAAATTATTTTTAACAACTCTCAGCATAACACAAATCAGTTTGTAAAAAGAAATAACTGGTGAGATTTAAAGAATGCCATTTATAAACCTTTTGGTAAATGAATTTAAGCTAATACAATACTAATAGATGTGGTTTCTTCTAAGGTAAAAGACATAGATTCTTGATAAGAAATCTCCATTGAACTTCAGCTAGTAATCCTACAAGAAACAAACCCATTGTAGTAAATCAGTCACTACATTTCTTTATTCAGTAGTTGGTAGTTGGCAGGATTTCCTAGAAAGAACCTTTGTCTATAAATGAAAGAAATTATAGATATAAGGTAAATATTATAGGGAAATAAATAAAAGTATAAAATTGCTGTTTGTGACAATTTGAACAAACCAATATATTAAATAACAAACTTAAAGAATATAGCAAGTAATCAGAATGCTAATGAACAGAAAGTTATATATACAATATTAATGTTGTAGTGATTGATTGCTGATCTCTTCAGCTGTTTATTCATTCCCAAGGAGAGTAATTCATTTGTCTAGCATAATTTTAATCCCTGATATTATTTTCAGTAGCTATTATTTTTCAAATGGATATTTCAGAATGCCAATTAAGAATAGTTGAAATAACATTGACTAGTCTTTGCTGTGATTCACAATTTTTTAACACCGATACATTATACATAAAGTTATATCAGTAACTTTTTCGGTAATTTTCCTTTGTAAGATGGAATCACTAATCTTATAAAAACATACTCTGTTTAAGCTGATGTTTATAATTATGGATAAAATCTCGGTTGTTTAAAAAAGCTTAAGTAAAATCATTATGGCATCAGAATCAGGCTTTGCCTATAAAATTAATACAGGAAGAACAGTTGGGAATTCAAACAATTCTTTTGTCCAACTACCAGTAGAACAAATGGGGGGAAATTATCCCTGGAATTAAAACTAATGAACAAATCTCAAGTATAAGGCAACTAGGAAGTTCAAGTCTAAAACAGATTTATGTGTTTGTTCAATTCAGATATCAGTTCACAGTAGGATTGAATGCAAATCCCAAATTTAAGATTCAATGTTAATTAAATCCTAATAAGCAGAATTTTCCAGTCTTAGTGGCAGACTAGTAGTTCTTGATGCACTGCTTATTGGTTTATAACTAGAACTAAGCATCCTTGGTGATGCTTAGAACTACCACATTGGCATCAGTCTCCTCTCACATTCTAAGGTAATGGAAATGAAATAACAATAACTTGCTTGCATTCAAAATGTAGTAAAAGGATGTTAAATGTCTGCCACATTAGTATGTAATTCATGGACTTTTACAAGCCAATGTTATACAAGTGCTATCCTGCAAAAATCCTACATCTCACTGTACCAGACAGACCTCCTCTTTCCATTCCAGTTTCTCGGTGATCAACGCAAAGAAATAAGGAAAACAATAGAATGGGAAAGGCTAGAGATCTCTTCAAGAAAATTAGAGATGCCAAGGGAACATTTCATGCAAAGATGGGCTCGATAAAGGACAGAATATTATGGATGTAACAGAAGCAGAAGATATTAAGAAGAGGTGGCAAGAAGACACAGAAGAACTGTACAAAAAGGATCTTCATGACCCAGATAATCACGATGGTGTGATCAATTACCTAGAGCCAGACATCCTGGAATGTGAAGTCAAGTGGGCCTTAGAAAGCATCACTACGAACAAAGCTAGTGAAGGTGATGGATTTCCAGTTGAGCTATTTCAAAGCCTAACAGATGATGCTGTGAAAATGCTGCATTCAGTATGTCAGCAAAATTGGAAAACTCAGCAGTGGCCACGGAACTGGAAAAGGTAAGTTTTCCTTCCAAACCCAAAGAAAGGCAATGCCAAAGAATGCTCAAACTACTGCACAATTGCACTCATCTCACACGCTAGTAAAGTAATGCTCAAAATTCTCGAAGCCAGGCTTCAGCAATACATGAACTGTGAACTTCCAAATGTTCAAGAAGATTTTAGAAAAGGCAGAGGAATCAGAGATCAAATTGCCAACATCCGCTGGATCATTGAAAAAGCAAGAGAGTTCCCGAAAAAAATCTATTTCTGCTTTATTGACTATACCAAAGCCTTTGACTGTGTGGATCACAATAAACTGTGGAAAATTCTGAAAGAGATGGGAATACCAGACCACCTGACCTGCCTCTTTAGAAACCTGTCTGCAGGTCAGGAATCAGCAGTTAGAACTGGACATGGAACAACAGACTGGTTCCAAATAGGAAAAGGAGTATGTCAAGGCTGTCTATTGTCACCCTGCTTCTTTAACTTCTATGCAGAGTACATCATGAGAAATGCTGGACTGGAAGAAGCACAAGCTGGAATCAAGATTGCTGGGAGAAATATCAATAACCTCAGATATGCAGATGACACCACTCTTATGGCAGAAAGTGAAGAAGAACTAAAGAACCTCTCGATGACAGTGAAAGATGAGAGTGAAAAAGTTGGCTTAAAGCTCAACATTCAGAAAACTAAGATCGTGGAATCTGGTCCCATCAGTTCATGGCAAATAAATTGGAAAACAGTGGAAACAGTGGCTGACTTTATTTTGGGGCTCCAAAATACTGCAGATGGTGATTGCAGCCTTGAAATTTAAAGACGCTTACTCCTTGGAAGGAAAGTTATGACCAACCTAGAGAGCATATTGAAAATCAGAGACTACTTTGTCAACAAAGGTCCGTCTAGTTAAGGCTCTGGTTTTTCCAGTAGTCACATATGGATGTGAGAGTTGGACTATAAAGAAAGCTGAGCACCAAAGAATTGATGCTTTTGAACTCTAGTATTGGAGAAGACTCTTGAGAGTCCCTTTGGACTTCAAGGAGATCCAAACAGTCCATCCTAAAGGAGATTAGTCCTGGGTGTTCATTGGAAGAACTGATGCTGAAGTTGAAACTCCAATACTTTGGCCACCTAATGTGAAGAGTTGACTCATTTGAAAAGACCCTGATGCTGGGGAAGACTGAGGGCAGGAGGAGAAGGGGATGACAGAGGATGAGATGGTTGGATGGTATCACCGACTCAATGGACATGAGTTTGTGTAAACTCTGGGAGTTGGTGATGGACAGGGAAGCCTGGTATGCTGTGGTTCATGGGGTCGCAAAGAGTCAGACATGACTGAGCGACTGAACTGAACTGAACTGATTCCAGTTCGGTAGTTTTAACTTCTGGTATGTATTATAACTAAAGAGGGACAGGTAAGGGAAATGATTACTCTTTTGGATGTAGAGATAACAGATAACTAAGGCACTTTATCTGAATGATAACTATGAACTTCAAGATCAGTGTCTGTTGGGATAGGAGTAGATTTTGATGTATAATTTGAATGTACAAATTGGATAATGATGTCTCAGACATAGTTCATTAAAAAAGAACCAAGATGCTAAAATTTGAACCTCATTGTTAAATCACAGGGCTTCCCTGGTGGCTCAGATGGTAAAGAATCTGCATGCAATGCAGGAGACCTGGGTTTGATCAAGTTCAAAATATGCCAGAGGAAGCCTCTGTAAATTCAGAAAAATAGTTTATCATAAATATGTGTTCAGAATGATATATATTGCATGCAAATTACAGGAAAATATTTTGTTATTTAAATAGATAAGGAATATTTTAAAAATATATCAGACTTGATATTTTAGAAAAGTCTTGATTTGACTCTATTTAGGGAGCAGGTGATTTTCCTAAGAAAAATTTTCCTTTTCCACTTCTCATTAGAGTAGTAGATATATTTTTTAAACTAATACAATTATGTAAAGTTTAAAAATAAAATAAAATTTAAAGAAAAAAAAAAGAAAAATGATCTCAGTTGAAGGTGAGAAATGCATTAGAAAACCTTCTATTTAATGGATTCCTAATATTTTCTCCTTATCCTAATGCAAACTATGTCTCTAACCAATGCCTCATTAAAACAAACATGCAAACAAAAATCTCAGGTTTTTTTTGTTTTTATAAAGATTTTCAGTTTCTCAGCAAAAGCTAAATGTGGTTAGTCTGTTCAATTTTCTGAAAGATTTAGATACTTTAGGAAAGTTCTGTAGTGTAGACATAATCTGGTTAAGGTTCAAAACCAAGATATTGTTTTTAAACATGCGTATAATAGAATCCAATTGATATTTAAATATTTTGATTTTGAGAATGTCATTTTTTTTTCCATAAAAAGTAGAGCATGTGGCTGTGGGGTATAAAATTATTTACCTGGATGTTATAGTTACTTTTTTTTTTTCTTTTTTATACTATGTTACAATCAAATTGCATGAAGTTAAGGCCAGGTACTTTTACTTAAAGTTTATAGTTAAGATTATGTATTTTATGGTCTTGTAAGTAATCAGTTTAACAACTTTTTTCTGTAGATTGAAAATAGATATATTCTTGAATTTTTAAGTTCGATGTTCTTTTTTATTATTTTTAATTTTTTACATTGGAGCATAATTGCTTTACAATTTTGTTAGTTTCTGCTGTACAACAATGTGAATCAGCTATGTGTACACATATATCCCTTTCCTCTTGGACCTCTCTCCCACCCGCCCCATCCGACACTTCTACGTCATCACAGGTCACTGAGCTGAGCGCCCTATGCTATACAGACACTTCCCAAAAGCTATCTATTTCACACAAGGGAGTAACACGTCAGTGCTACTCTCTCAATTTATTCTACCCTCTCCTTCCCCACGTTCATGTCCGCAAGTCTGTTATCTGTGTCTTCAAATCTATTCCTGACCTGCAAATAGGTTCATTGGCACCACTTTTATAGATCCCATATATACACGTTAATATATGGTATTTGCTTTTCTCTTTCTGATTTACTTCACTCCATATGACAGACATTAGGTTCATCCATATCAATCCTAATGACTCAGTTTCATTCCTTTTTACGGCTATTATTCTATTGCGTGTGTGTGCATCTACGTATATGCATGCATACATACATCTTCCTTGTCCACTCAGCTGTCGATGGACGTCTAAGTTGCTTCCATGTCCTGGCTACTGTCAATAGTGCTGCAATGAACACGGGTGCGTGTCTTTTTAAACTATGGTTTGCTCAGGGTATATGCCCAGTCCTGGGATTGTTGGTTCATATGCTAGTTCTATGCTTAGATTTCTAAGGAACTTCCATGCTGCTTTCCATAGCAGTTGTGTCAATTTACGTTCCCGAAAACAGTGCAAGAGGATTCCCCTTTCTCCACACCCTCTCTAAAATTTATTGTTTACAGACTTTTTGATGGTGGCCATTCTGACCAGTGTGAGGTGATACCTCAGTGTAGTTTTGATTTGCATTTCTCTCATAATTAGTTTTGCTGAGCATCTTTTCATGTGTCTCTAGGCCATCTGTATCTCTTCTTTGGAAAGATGTTTATTCGGTCTTCTATCCATTTTTTGATTGTGTTGTTTACTTTTTTGATATTGAGCTCCATGAGCTGTTTGTATCTTCTGGAGAGTAATCCTTTGTCGATTGCTTCATTCGGTAATATTTTCTCCCATTCTGAGGGCTGTCTTTTTGTTGTGTTTACAGTTTCCTTTGCTGTGTAAATGCTTTTAAGTTTAATTAGGTCCCACTTGTTTATGTTCATTTTTATTTTCATTACTCCAGGAGGTGGGTCAGTGAAGATCTTGCTGTGGCTTGTGTCAAAGAGTGTTTTTCCTATGTTTTCCTCTAAGAGTTTTCAAGTGTCTGGTCTTACATTTCAAGCATATTCTTAAATTTTTGAGTTCAAAATTCTTTTTGTGTTCATTAGATCCAGCTGAAGTTTGTGTTCTTTAAATGTATATTGTAACTTCTTTTTGGGCTTCCCCTGTGGTGCTAGTGGACGCAGGAGACATAAGGGGCACAGGTTCAGCCCCTGGGTCAGGAAGGTGCCCTGGAGAAGGTCCAGGCAACCCACTCATTTTCTTGCCTGGAAAATCCCATAGACAGAGGAGCCTGGTAGGCTGTGGTCCACAGGGTCACAAAGGGTTGGACAGGACTGGAATGACGTACCACACATGCAACTTCTTTCTGGAGAAAGATTTTGTTACAATCTTGAATCATTATGTAGATTTGTCAATAATTTTTTTTTTTTTAAACTGGTGATTTTTACTTTAATTTAAAAAATTTAACTAGTACCCAAGCACAAATTCAGAATTCTCACATTTTATGGATTGGGTTAACTTTTTGTTATAGTACTGTAACCTTTTTTATTTATGGTACCATTCTTTGTCTTAAAGTCAATTATGCCTACATAACTGTAACTGTGATAATTTAGTACTTTTTTGTTGTTGAATCAAAGAACTTACAGAAAAGTATAACCACTGTAGACGTAGATCTTACTTCAAAATACACATACTTAACAGATCAAGAAACCCAGCATTGCCAGTACCTCAGAAGTCCACAAAGAGCTTTTCCTGATCATTACTTTCCATTTCACCCAAGGGCAGTCACTGTCCTGACTTGTAATATCAAATTTTTGTTTTGCCTGTTTTGAAACTCTATATAAATAAATGTATAACTCTGTGTTATTATCTTTTTTATCCCTTTTAACTGTAGTTTGTTCAAGTATTTTACAATATTTCATTCTATGAACATACTAAAATTTCTTTTTTTTTTTTTTTTAACCTATGATGGACACTTAGTTGTATCAACTTGGAACTCTGACAAATGATACTGATGTGAACATTATTGTAGTTTTCTTTTGGTGAACAAATGCAGTTTTCTGTTATATGTTTACCTAGAAATGGAGTTGTCAGATAAAATACACTATGTAGAGTTCAATGTAAATTTTGTATATGCAGAAAAATTCTTTAGTATTTGTATGCATCAAATATTGCATGCATGCACTTATACCAGTAAAGATTACTCAATGCTTATCTGAAATTCACATTTAGCCAGGGGTGACATAGTTTTTTTTTCTAAATTTGGCAACCCTCCATAGAAATAAAATAATAAAGTAATAAAAAAATACTTTCTAGGGAAGAAGGTATCCTGCTATGTTCTCTTCTAGATTTTTTTGTTAAATCTTCACTTTTGTGTATATGCGTGTGTGTGTGTATCCTCTTGGATTAGAATATTGTTTGTGAAGTTTCATTTGTGGATTTCATTTTTTTCCCAAATGCCAATCCAATTAAAACAATTTATAGAAAAAAAAATTTTTTTTCTCCACTATGATGCCAACTTGGGTTTCATCAAATTCAACTAAAATATGTGGGGATCTTTAATGAGCTTATATGTAGGGATTTTTAATGACATTAAATCTACAGATCAATTTTGGAAGAAATGACACCTTCAATGCATTCAGTATATGAATGAATTCACCAAGTTCAATACTTGAACTCAGTATATGTGTGTGCTTAGTCACTTAGTCATGTCCAACTCTTTGTGCAGTCTGCCAGGCTCCTTTGCCCATGGAATCTTCCAGGCAAGACTAACTGGAGTAGGGTGCCATTTCTTTCTCCGGGGGATCTTCTTGACCCAGGGACTGAACCTGTGTCATTTTTGTCTCCTGCATTTGCAGGTGGCTTCTTTACCGTTAGTGCCACCTGGGAAGCCCTGAACTTAGTACACCTCTCCATTCATTTAGATCTTTTTTTCCCTAAATATATGTTAGTGTTTATGTCTAGATTTTAAGTATATTTTGTTGGATTTATTCCTAACCATGTGATATCTTGTTTATATTTTAAGTAGTTAACAGCTATGTGAACATTTCCATAATTATTATGGAGCTATCTACCAATATTTACTAATCTTTCCTTGTACTTTTAACATTTGTGATTTTTGTGATTAATTCAGTAAAGTTATTCCCTGTCATTTGACTGTAACATCTATTAAGGCAAGAGTCAAGAATCATTAACTCATCATGATATCCATGTGCCTAGGTCATTGTATGGCACACAGTAGGCAGTCAGTAAATGTTTGTTACATTCTCTGCAGGAAGTGTGTGACCCCTGTGATTTGACGATTGGTCCTGGGTTCCATTTACATAGACTATTTGACCGGCAAGCATGCTTCAGAAGCACAGATACTAATTTTGAGCATGTGCATAGTAATCTGCTAACAATTTCCTTATCTAGAAAAGCATGAGACTAGTTAATTTGAATTTAGGAGATGAGGAAGAGAAAGTTAGGAGATAATTATCTACATGACTAGATAGGGGAAAGTTGGTAACATGGTCTTTAGATTTCATTCCTAAATACTCAAAATGCAGGGACATGTGGGTTCAGAAAAGCTACTTAGGCTTGCTCTGCCTTATCAGAATCCAGAATAAAGGAGCATTTAGTTCAGAGATCCAGATTTTCATGAGGGGCAGTAATCAGAATACTTGAAAATGAAGTGGACAGTATAGGAAACTTCTAAAGACACCATGTTTAGCATTATTTTTAATCAAATAAGGGATTGTTATACCTACTCTCAAGTTTCTTATGAGCTGATAGGTGCATTTAGCTTACTCTGTGGTGCTCCATAAAGCAACAAGAACAAAGGATTAAACATGACAAAGAATCAACAGTTGGTTAGATATATGACAAATGTATAGTTAGATTTACCCAAAGATGAAAAAAACTTATGACTCTATCAAAGATGAATTGTCCCTCTCTGGCCAGAGCATGCCCTCCATTTGTGAGCATATCTATCATCCCTCCAATTATTGATCTTCCTCCACTGAAAGCAGAAAGGCATAATATTATTGTTCAGTCTAAGAACAATCAGCAAGAGAACAATTTTTTTTGTAATAAGAAGTTATGCAACATTTGCATTCCAATACATAAATACCTTGTATATATTCTATCATATAGCCTATGTATGCATCGTTTTTAAGGGGCTTATGTTTCATGAAAAATATAACATAACGACACTTTGGGACCCCATGGACAGTAGCCAACCAAGCTCCTCTGTCCATGGGATTTTCCAGGCAAGAATACTGGAGTGGGTTGCCATTTCCTTCTCCAGGGGATCTTCCTGACCCAGGGATCGAACCCAGGTCTTCCGCATTGTAGGCAGACGCTTTACCGTCTGAGCCACCAGGGAAGGCCTATGTTTCATGAAAAAGATAACATAACATAGCAATGTCATAGGTATATGAACCAAAGAAAATTAGACATATAGACTAAAAAGATATTTTCTTGTTTCTAAAAAGATTTAAGAGATTATTGAGTCTCTTCCTTTATATTTTTCTTTGAACTTAGTGATAATATGGCCTAAGTTATACATGAAGTAATTTTTAATTTTTAAATATACCACAACAAAAACAAATGTTCCTAATGTTGACTGCCCCTCCTTTTTCTTTTTCTTTGCAGGCATAAAATCATACATCAGTATTCTTGTGGGTGAATGCAGATACCAGTAATGTAATGCACCATTTTAATTTAAATGCAAAATATCTATTGCTCTTACATAAAGTCAATAACATCCATACTGGTGAATAAGTGCCTCTGATCCAAATCAATTTTTTAAATTACATAAAAATTTATTATTGCTCATAACTTTATATTTCTGTAGATACTATGTAAATCTTTAGAAACAATTAGCAAATCCAAAAGCACTTTGTATATCTATGAATTTTTAATGTACCTTTTTATGCCATCTTTCTTCCAAGTTGTAAAAATAATTCTTTTAAATGTTTCCTCCCTCTTCACACCCTTTAATTTCTAGCAATAAGCAGCTATGTAGACATAAATAACATATTAATTTTCATGGCCTATGAATCAGGCCAACACTATGAATGAATTTTCAACTGTTTTAAAGGGCTTTCAGTCATATCTGACTCTCATACTGCATTGGCTGAATATATGGGGAAAAAAACTTTGTAAGTGATGTGAAGTCTTCGGAGGAGATGGTCTGTCATCTTGAGGTTGAGGAGTTATTCATTAAAGAATATGGGAGGTGATTCAATTCGGGATGGAAGTAGAAAATGGTGGTAATGAAACTACTGTTACACATGGTGAAAAATTATATACATACATATATTCTTCAGATTCAAATAGTTTTAGGGAAGTATCTTTGCTAGGCCAGGTATTTATTATCAAGGCTATAGAGCATTAGTTACATTTGTTTCAGAGAAGGGGTGTAAACGGGCATTTCACATTGGTTAAGGAAAGTAATGAATATACACAACTTCATCAGATAACCTATTCTTTTTTCAAGTTTTATTTTAATTTTATTAGGTCTTCATTGCAATGTGGGCTTTCTCTCGTTGCAGAGCATGAGCTCTAGAGGGCTCAGGCTCAGTAGTTGGTGTTCGCTGGCTCTCTGGTTGTGGGATGGGGGCTTGGTTACCTGATGGCATGCGAGATATCTTAGTTGTGGCGTGTGGACACTTAGTTGTGGCGTGTGGGATCTTAGTTCCCTAACCAGGGGCCGAATCTGCATCTCCTGCATTGGGAGGTTGTTTCTCAACCACTGGACCACCAGGGAAGTCCCAAGATAACCTCTTCTTAATCTTCAATCTTTATCATTCTTAAATAGTCATTTTCGTTTTTTATTTTTAATAGAAGTCTTTCTTGAATCAAAAGACTGTGTTCACCCACTGCTTTGTAATGATAATGAGAAGAATTCTGTGTCTGCTTCAGGGGAGGTTATACTTGCTGGTGAGATTTGATTAATTGCTGAACATGAGAGACAGGCAAAAACTAGCTTTCATATCTTGATTTTCATTTACTTGTGGCAGAAGGAAGTACACGTGTGTATTAGTTGCATCATCATAGGTTGTGTGTTAGTTAGTTGCTTAGTCGTTTCCAGCTCTTGGCAACGCCATAGACGGCAGCCCACCAGGCTTCTCCAGGCAAGAACACTGGAGTGGGTTGCCATTTCCTGCTCCAACAGGAACTATAGAAAGAAAGAAAGTGAAGTTCCTCGGTGGTGTCCAACTCTTTGCAACCCCATGGACTGCAGCCCACCAGGCTCCTCCATCCATGGAATTTTCCAGGGAAGAGTACAGGAGTGGGTTGCCATTTCCTTCTCCACGGAATGGAAAATAATTGATAGAATGGTTTGAGTCCCAAAGAAAGTGAAAGTCACTCAGTCATGTCCAACTCTTTGTGACCCTATGGACTATATAGTCCATGGAATTCTCCAGGCCAGAATACTGGATGGGTAGCCTTTCCCTTCTTCAGGGGATCTTCCCAACCCAGGGATTGAACCTAGTTCTCCTGCATTGCAGGTGGATTCTTTACCAGCTGAGCCACAAGGGAAGCCCTTGAGTCTCAAATACTGCCATTAAATAGAGTTTGAATTATATGAAAGAGAGGCTACAACACTTTTTTCCCTAGAGCACTTTATGAGACACAACTTCTGTGAGTGGGTGACAGAGAACAACTCAGAGTGCAGAAAGTAGACAAAGAGACTGACTCTCAACATCAGGGATACTCAAGAGAAGATAGATGCAGATCATTTCTTTGATCTCTAGGTTGCAGAGCACTGAGCAATGTCACTGAATCCAAATCAGGATTCACCCAGTGAACAGAGGGGCCCTTCAAGTAGTCTCTCAGGAGAAGGTACCTTGTCTGAGACCTGGCTTGGAGAAGAGGAACACAGCAGGAGCCTTTATACTGTTGTTGTCTTTTGGCTTTAAATTGGTATCTTGTGGTAATTTTAGATTTATGGAAAAGTTGCAAAGCTATCATAGAGAATCTCCATATGCCCCTTACCCAGACTTTGCCAACGTTAAAATTTCACATAATGATGATATATTTGTCAAAACTAAGAACCACATTGTGTATTACTATCAACTGAATTCCAGACTTGTTTCAGGTTTCCTCAGATTTTTTTCCAGATGTTCTCTTTGTATGCTCCTCACTCTACACATATTATATTTAATCATCATGCCTCCTTTGTCTCTTCTAATCCATGACTGTGTCTAAGTTTTGCTTAGTTTTAATATGACCCTGACAACTTTCAAAAATACTTAAGAATTAAAAATCATTGTCTCTATATGTATATAACACAAAGGACAGAACTATGAATGCTGATCTACCCGCCTCCACCCCCATTTTATGAAGTAAATTGTGGCTAAGAGAAAATAGTTAGAGATGGAACTAGTGCCTTGCTGGGCACTGTGGATGTCACTAGGGCAAGGACATCTTTAAAACAAAAGATAAACCATGGGCAGTGTATGTGGGACCGATTAGAAGGAAGGCCCAGAAGTCTCAAAAAAAGAAAAAAAGCAAATAATGAGCAAACAGAATATATATATACATATATATATATATGTGAGTGTGTGTGTATATATATGTATATGTATATATACATATACATATGTATATGTATATATATATATATGTGAGTGTGTGTGTGCATGTGTGCGTGTGCATGTGTGAAAGTGCTAGTCTCTCAGTCGTGTCTGACTCTTTGCGACCTCACAGACTATACAGTCCATGGAATTCTCCAGGCCAGGATACTGGAGTGAGTATCCTTTCCCTTCTCCTGGGGATCTTCCTGACCCAGGGATAGAACCCAGGTCTCCCTCATCACAGGCAGATTCTTTACTAGCTGAGCCACCAAGGAAGTCCATATATGTGTGTGTATGTGTGTGTGTGTATATATATATATGTATGTATTTCATATTGTTAATAATTTAATATTAATTTTTTCAGTCTAATCATCTCTCTCTAAATTTAGTATTGCCCTTTCTAAGAGTTTAGAAAATTTTCTATCCCTTATACTTATTAGATATACTTAATATAACAGTAATAATATAAATCAGAATGTAGGGAACTTGTCTAGCGATGAACTTTGAAGACTGTATTGCCATCAAGAAAAGGTAAAACTTATTCCCTATTTATTTGAGCCCCTCTTTTGGGTGGAGGGGGGAGGGAGGCAAGAATACTGGAGTGGGTTGCCATTCCCTTCTCCAGGAGATTTTCCTGACCCAGGGATTGAACCCGGGTCTCCTGCATTGTAGGCAGATGCTTTACTGTCTGAGCCACCAGGGAAAGAGGAGAGTGAAAAAGTTGGCTTAAAACTCCATATTCAGAAAACTAAGATAATGGCATCTGGTCCCATCACTTCATGGGAAATAGATGGGGAAACAGTATAAGACTATTTTGGGGGGCTCCAAAATCACTGCAGATGGTGAATGCAGCCATGAAATTAAAAGATGCTTACTCTTTGGAAGGAAAGTTATGACCAAGCTAGACAGTATATTGAAAAGCAGAGACATTACTTTGCCAACAAAGGTCCATCTAGTCAAGGCTATGGTTTTTCCAGTAGTAGTGTATGGATGTGAGAGTTGGACTGTGAAGAAAGCTGAGCGCTGAAGAACTGATGCTTGACAGTCCCTTGGACTGCAAGGATATCCAACCAGTCCATTCTAAAGATCAGTCCTGGATGTTCTCTGGAAGTACTGATGCTAAAGCTGAAACTCCAATACTTTGGCCACCTCATGCAAAGAGTTGACTCATTGGAAGAGACTCTGATGCTGGGAGAGGTTGGGGGCAGGAGGAGAAGGGAACGACAGAGGATGAGATGGCTGGATGGCATCACCAACTCGATGGACACAAGTTTGAGTGAACTCCGGGAGTTGGTGATGGACAGGGAGCCTGGCGTGCTGTGATTCACGGGGTCACAGAGTTGGACACGAAAGAGTGACTAAACTGAACTGATACTCTATTTCTGCATTCACCACTTACTGAAAGTGATTTTGTGAAATAGTTCAAACTCATATGTTTATTAGGTTTTAATATAGAATCTTGTATTTTCTATCTGTCTAGTTTTGATAGACAATGGAAAATGTGTTTTGGATTCATCTGTTTTCTACATATTGTTTTCACTCTTAAGTCCCTTGCCTCATTTTACATGCTGTTATCAATTATTTTGACTGTTTAGAATTATTGATGTAGATATATGGTAAGGTGAAAGACAAAATTTTCCATACACTTAATAAGATGATTTTAATTAGCATATTGCAATAGGGAGAACAGACCATTTCTGAAGATCAGTGTCTCAGCAGACTGTTTTTGCCAGTGGTAAACAAGTTGTTGACAGGGTGCTTTACTCCCACGGTTATTTATTTATTTTCTTTTATTGACATATAGTTGATTTACAATACTGTGTTAGTTTATGTTTAGGGCAAACTGATTCACATATATATGGTTAGTTCAGTCGCTCACTAGTGTCCAAGTCTTTGTGACCCCATGACTGCAGCACACCAAGCCCCCCTGTCCATCACCAACCCCCAGAGTTCACTCAAACTCATGTCCATCAAGTCCGTGATGCCATCCAGCCATCTCAACCTCTGTCGTCCCCTTCTCCTCCGGCCCCCAATCCTTCCAAGCATCAGAGTCTTTTCAAATGAGTCAACTATTCTCACGAGGTGGCCAAAGTACTGGAGTTTCAGCTTTAGCATCAGTCCTTGCTGGGGACCAGCCCCGGCTGATCCAGGGTATTCGAAGGAGAGACGGCATAGGCGAGGATCAGGATACAATAGCTTCAATTAGATATTAATTAAAGATATAAAGAGTAATAGAATAAGGATAGCTCAGTAGGAAAATTCAGTGGAGAAAAGAGGCTGAGTGGCTTGGTTTACGCGGGAGACCAATAAAACTTCAAGACAAGAAGTTTGCACCACTTACGTAGGCCACAGGCGTCCTTCCGTTCTCCCGAAGGAGAGGAGACACTGAGGCCTCCCCGGTCGGATCTTAGAAGCCCAGGCATAATTAGTAAGCATGGTGGGTTCCGCGCTCCAGATGGAGACTCAGCCAGAGTGAGAGAGAGAGCGACATGGGGAGACCAGTATTTCGAGAAACTGATCCCAATTCTTTATTTTCCAGAGTCTGTTTTTATACACTGAGATGTTATGCAAAAGTCACGCGGGGTCAGCAGTCCTGACTTTTATCAAAGTCAGGTGCTTCATACAAATGTATACAGAGGTCTTAGGGGTGTTACATCATCTTCTGGCCAGGGGGGCCTGCTGACAATTTACGACCCTCTCCTTGTGACAGCGGTCAGTCAATCAGGACACTTATTTCTCCAGGGCTGATTATTCTCAAAACAGACGCCACCCAAATAAAGTTACATTCCTACAGGGTGAGGGTGTAGTGGGTTTTAGTTAAGGAAAGAATTTACTTAGCCTAAGGTCTAATGTGATTAATATCAAAGGTTAATACTTATTTCTTCTATATATTCATTAATGTGTGTAAGGGCAGGGGATGTGGAGACTTAGCAACAAACATTGGCTCAACAAATGAAAAACCCTTCACCAATACAATTTCTAATCAGCCCATTATACTTATACTAATAGTTTTCTAACTTTTCTAAGGAACCTGTTTTTAGAAGGTTTAAAGCATTTCGTGCCTCTCAAGGTTGGGAGGCTGTGAGCAATCACATGTGGCCCGACGAGCCTGTCAGGCAGGCTAGAGAACCTTCAGAGGAGTTTGTAGGTTAAAACACTCTTGTCACACCCAAGAGTTTTTATTGACTGGAGCTCTAGGTTAACTCCTTCTCTGAAAGAGGTGGTGGGGGACAGCCCCCTGTAAAGTCAGAGATGTAGGAAAGAGCACAAAGTAGTAAAGTAGGCAGGCTCTGGTTATGGGGGTAGACGCTCGAGGATTTCCAGGGGGACTCCTGAGGCTCGATCCCGCCTTTGCGTATGTCGAGCCTCCTTCCTCATGACCTTTGCCATGGGCGGAGTACCTCACTCTGGCCCCCAACAAGTCCTTCCAAAGAACACCCAAAATCGATCTCTATTAGAGAACACCCAAAACCGATCTCTATTAGAATGGACTGGTTGGAACTCCTTGCAGTCCAAGGGACTCTCAAGAGTCTTCTACAATAGCACACTTCGAAAGCATCAATTCTTCAGTGCTCAGCTTTCTTCACAGTCCATCTCTCACACCCATATATGACCACTGGAAAAACCACAGCCTTGACTAGATGGACCTTTTTTGGCAAAGCAATATCTCTGCTTTTCAATGTGTTATCTAGTTTGGTCATAACTTTCCTTTCAAGGAGTAAGTGTCTTTTAATTTCATGGCTGCAATCACCATCTGCAGTGATTTTGGAGCCCAAAAAAATAAAGTCTGACACTGTTTCCACTGTTTCCCCATTTATTTCCCATGAACTGATGGGATCAGATGCCATGATCTTCGTTTTCTGAATGTTGAGCTTAATTCAAGCCAGCTTTTTCACTCTCCTCTTTCACTTTCATCAAGAGGCTTTTTAGTTTCTCTTCACTTTCTGCCATAATGGTGGTGTCATCTGCATATCTGAGGTTATCAATATTTCTCCCAGCAATCTTGATTCTAGCTTGTGCTTCTTCCAGCCCAGAGTTTTTCATGATGTACTCTGCATATAAGTTAAATAAGCAGGGTGACAATATGCAGCCTTGATATACTTCTTTTCCTATTTGGAACCAGTCTGTAGTTCCATGTCCAGTTCTAACTGTTGCTTCCTGACCTGCATATAAGTTTCTCAAGAGGCAGGTCAGGTAGTCTGGAATTCCCATCTCTTTCAGAATTTTCCACAGTTTATTGTGATCCACACAGTCAAAGGCTTTGGCATAGTCAATAAAGCAGAAATATATTTTTTTCTGGAACTCTGTTGCTTTTTCGATGATCCAGCAGATGTTGGCAATTTGATCTCTAGTTCCTCTGCCTTTTCTAAAACCAGCTTGAACATCTGGAAGTTCATGTTTTACCTATTGCTGAAACCTGGCTTGGAGAATTTTGACCATTACTTTACTAGCGTGTGAGTGAAGTCCCTCAGTCATGTCCGACCCACAGCGACCCCATGGACTGCAGCCTACCAGGCTCCTCTGTCCATGGGATTTTCCAGGCAAGAGTACTGGAGTGGGGTGCAGTGCCTTCTCTGATATTTTAGCACTAGGTATGAGATAACCTTTATTAGGTAATTTTAGCAATATTAAGGCTCTTATGACCTTTCCTACATCTCACACTAGCGTGTGAGATGAGTGCAGTTGTGTGGTAGTTTGAGCAATTCTTTGGCATTGCCTTCCTTTGGGATTGGAATGAAAACTAACCTTTTCCAGTCCTGTGGCCACTCTTGAGTTTTCCAAATTTGCTGGCATATTGAGTGCAGCACTTTCATAGCATCATCTTTCAGGATTTGGAATAGCTCCACTGGAATTCCATCACCTCCACTAGCTTTGTTCGTAGTGATGCTTTCTAAGACCCACTTGACTTCACATTCTAGGATGTCTGGCTCTAGGTCAGTGATCACACCATTGTGATTATCTGGGTCATGAAGATCTTTTTTGTACAGTTTTTCTGTGTTTTCCTGCCATCTCTTCTTAATACCTTCTGCTTCTGTTAGGTCCATACCATTTCTGTCCTTTATTGAGCCCATCTTTGCAAGAAATGTTCCCTTGGTATCTCTAATTTTTTTGAAGAGATCTCTAGTCTTTCCCATTCTGTTGTTTCCCTCTATTTCTTTGCATTGATTGCTGAGAAAGGCTTTCTTATCTCTCCTTGCTATTCTTTGGAACTCTGCATTCAGATGCTTATATTTTTCCTTTTCTCCTTTGCTTTTCGCTTCTCTTCTTTTCACAGCTATTTATAAGGCCTCCCCAGACAGCCATTTTGCTTTTTTGAATTTCTGTTCCAATGGGATGGTCTTGATCCCTGTCTCTGGTACAATGTCATGAACCTCCATCCATAGTTCATCAGGCACTCTATCCATCAGATCTAGGCCCTTAAATCTATTTCTCACTTCCACTGCATAATCATAAAGGATTTGATTTAGGTCATAGCTGAATGGTCTAGTGATTTTCCCTACTTTCTTCAATTTATGTCTGAATTTGGCAATAATGAGTTCATGATCTGAGCCACAGTCTGCTCCCGGTCTTATTTTTGCTGACTGTATAGAGCTTCTCCATCTTTGGCTGCAAAGAATATAATCAATCTAATTTTGCTGTTGACCATCTGGTGATGTCCATGTGTAGATCTTCTCTTGTGTTGTTGGAAGAGGGTGTTTGCTATGACCAGTGCGTTCTTGGCAAAACTCTAAGAGCCTTTGACCCGCTTCATTCCACATTCCAAGGCCAAATTTGCCTGTTACTCCAGGTGTTTCTTGACTTCCTACTTTTGCATTCCAGACCCCTATAATGAAAAGGACATCTTTTTTGGGTGTTAGTTCTTAAAAGTCTTGTAGGTCTTCATAGAACCATTCAACTTCAGCTTCTTCAGCATTACTGGTTGGGGCATAGACTTGGATTAGTGTGATATTGAATGGTTTGCCTTGGAAATGAACAGAGATCACTCTGTCGTTTTTGAGATTACATCAAAGTACTGCATTTTGGACTCTTTTGTTGACCATGATGGCTACTCCATTTCTTCTAAGGGATTTCTGACCTCAGTAGTAGATATAATGGTCATCTGAGTTAAATTCACCCATTCCAGTCCATTTTAGTTTGCTGATTCCTAGCATATCGATGTTCACTCTTGCCATCTCCTGTTTGACCACTTCCAATTTGCCTTGATTCATGGACCTGACATTCCAGGTTCCTATGCAATATTGCTCTTTACAGCATCAGACCTTGCTTCTATCACCAGTTACATCCACAGCTGGGTATTGTTTTTGCTTCGGCTTGATCCCTTCATTCTTTCGGGAGTTATTTCTCCACTGATCTCCAGTAGCATATTGGGCACTTACCGACCTGGGGAGTTCCTCTTTGAGTATCCTATGATTTTTCCTTTTCATGGTGTTCATGGGGTTCTCCAGGCAAGGATACTGATGTGGTTTGCCATTCCCTTCTCAGTAGACCGCATTCTGTCAGACCTCTCCACCATGACCCGCCAGTCTTGGGTGGCCCCACAGGGCATGGCTTAGTTTCATTGAGTTAGACAAGGCTGTGGTCCATGTGATTAGATTGACTAGTTTTCTGTGATTATGGTTTCACTGTGTCTGCCCTCTGATGCCCTCTCGCCACACCTACCGTCTTACTTGGGTTTTCTTACCTTGGGCGTGGGGTATCTCTTCATGGCTGCTCCAGCAAAGTGCAGCCGCTGCTCCGTACCTTGGATGAGGGGTATCTCCTCACGGCCGCCCCTCCTGACCTTGAATGTGCAGTAGCTCCTCTTGGCCCTCCTGCGCCCACGCAGCCACCCCTCCTTGAACATGGGGTTGCTCTTCTCAGCCACTGCCCCTGACCTTGGGCATGGGGTATATACATATATATACTCTTTTTAGATTATTTTCCCAGTGTAGGTTATTATAAGACACTGACTCTTGTCCACTGTATAAGGAGGGCGAGTCTCAGTCAGTTACTTGAATAGGAAGTGTTTAGCTCTGTGCCCAGCTCCTTTCATGGAGACAAAGAGTTCAAATTTTAGTTAATTACTCATGCAGCAAAGGACATAACATTGGCAGGAGTGAAAGGGGAAGGAGCTGTCTCTCCTTGTTATCAGGTATAGGCAGAAGGAAGTCTATTTTTGATCTTATCAATACCCATCATAAAAATATTAAACTTGTATTATTTTCTCCATTAGATGTTCCATTGTTATACTTGTTGTGCAATATAATGTTTGACTGACTGAATTTCACAGAATTTTATTTGCAAATTCTACTTGCCAATACTACCTGGATATAAAGATAGGCTAGATTCACAAAATTTCTTTAAAATTGTGGCAAAAATGCCTAACTGTCCAAATGTAAGTCTTCCTCATCCTCTTCTAGATAAGTGAATAGCCCCAGTATGAACTCCATGGTATCACAAGATTTGTATTTTAGAATTTAATGTTGTTCAACCATAATAAGAACTTTAGTTTTCTGGAGATATAATAGCAGTAGATGTGTCATTTCTAATGCCAAGGACATCTGCTATTTCTAGTACTGCCATCATGCTGTGTCTTGTTGATATCTTATTCTGATATTTCTCTAGTAAGTTACGTACAGGTAACTTTCAGCTCAGCCTGTAATTCTTGACTCTTTCATATTGTCTATGGATTTTACTGCCAGCATCCTGAAAGGATTTTTAGGTAATGGTTTTTTCATAATAGTTATTATAAAATATGGCTACTTCCACTAATTATGTATGTAAGATGAAGGGTTGTGTATGAAGTGTGAAGGGTGGATACATTAAGTGTTAAACTGCCATCCTGTGAATCCAAATGCCATTTCTTAATGGACTGTTTTGCATTAGGAATTGCTTTGGTGTGTCTGCTTATCTTAGTGCTGAGTCTTGGTGGGGATGTGCCAATAATCTGCCAGTTATTTTACTTTTCATATGGGATAAATGAAATTCTTCCTCCAAGTCATTCTTTCTTGGTTATAGCAGGAGTATTAGAAAGCACTGGTGGGGTGATGGGAGCTGTCTTTTCTAGAGCTTTACAAATGCAAGATCCTATTTTATTTTGGATCATATAAAATAGGGAGTTTGAGTCTAGGGACTTCATCTAAACATAAAGAAATGGCTGACCTTAGGAATATGATATGGGTGTGAAGTATTACTGAAAACCTGAATAAAGAACTAAAAATGACTTCCCCACCACCAAATACTGCGTGTGCCCCAGAGAAATCTAGTCAATATTATACAACATACCATTCACTGTGGAAACTTTTAATCTTAGACATTTTGTAAATTAGAAGAGACAGATTTGCTAAAAAGTAAAAGGAGTTAGTATCTAGGATTTAATTTTTGTGGAGAATACTATGTGTACTTGGTTTAGACAATGGTTTGTTATCTTAACCCAATAATATGGTAAATGCCGACTATCAGAAGAGGTCACTGATGCTTGTAAAGGTAGAGGCAAATATATATATTTACCATTCTCTTAGAATCTAGTGATATTTTAAAAAACATTTTTATGATGAAGCAGAATTTTTAGGTTTTATTACAAAGACTGTTATACCATATTTATCAAAATAGGTTTATAATAAAAATTAAAATATGTTCTATAAGTATCAAATTTTTGTGCAATTACCTCCATTTAAAGACAACTAAATAGAACTTGTAAAGAAAATGAAATTTCATAATATTCATGAAGTCTCAAAATCAATTTTTCAAAAAGATTTATAAATAAGAAAGCATTATACATTTGCAAAAATATATTCTCAGTTTTTTCTGTAGACTGTACATATCAGAAATTATTTCCTGAGTTATTAAGTAATATGTACTAATGGCATTATTATAACCTGATAGATACACAAGGATTTCTTTTCATAATAATAGTTTATAAATTAAGGTTTTTTTTATTATTGAAATGGATATTAGAATCTTAATAAAATGAGGTCCAAACAGTGAACCAAATATAAAAAGAAAATTTGAATGAAAATCTGTTTATGATTAAAGTCAGAACTCAGTGATCAAATCATTGAAAGTATATAGACTGAAAGCAGGGTCCAAAATGCACACTTAATCAATATTAATGAAAAATAAATAATAGAATCTATCAAAAGATTAGGATCATAGATTCTATAAAATATCTTAAAATAGCTTTGAAGCAATATAAAATGGGAAATTGAATTTATTTCCTATTATGATAACAGTATCACTGCAGCATAAAAATAGAAGTGAGCAATCCAAATTTAATAACATGAGTAGCATTATTATTGAGACAATAATAGTGAATCATGCTAGTTTCTACATTTATTATACTTGTTTAGGCACAGATATCTTTTAATGTGGGGAGAATTCAGGGAACTTTTATTCTTGTCTAGGTTCTAAAGAAAATACTTAGAATTATAAAAGGTTTGTTTCCCAAATTTAAGCATGCTTAATTTGATGCTTCTCTTCTTCCATTACACTTACTAACAGCTGAATCCAACCAGATAATCTGTTTACAAATTCATTCACTAAAATATGCCTTTCTCTGTGGTCATTGCAATAAAAACAATGCAGTCCATTGCACGCCTAAATTGGTGCATGAAAAACAGAATTGCTACTTGGATATACATTTTCTTTCCTTTTACCTTAGAAGCCAGATCAAAGCCTTTAATGCTATGTGCTGCTGCTGCCTATCAGGGCAGAGCAATAAACTTAAAATTTCATCCCTGCTAAGTTAGTGATATTAATGTCAATTTACTGTAGCTGAAGTCAACTTTTAAAATCAATAGCAAGGATTACTATCAGTAGAAAGCATATCTTGCTAGTTCTCCATCAGTTGTAGAAAGAATTAAGTGAATTGAATGAATCATTCTCAAAATGTTGTCAGTGAAATTTCATAATTTCCTATGGACTGCTTTCCAGTTGGTGTTGCTGATATTAAATTATAAAACTCAGAGTCTGTTCACAGTTGCTATTACATTTGATTATCTATCATCCACACAGAACCTCAGTTTTCCTGGCTTGGGTGTTTTCCACTTACTCGCAGTCATCTGAGGAGGAGAAAAAAATAAAAACCAGTAAGCACACATGTTTTAGGAGCCATGCCCTTAAAGGATTTCCATGCATGAATGTGACTGTCTATCCCTGAACTTTGTGGTAGATTGAACAAATATTTCCATGAAGACATAAGATTAAATCTGTTGAAGAATGTGCATTTCAAGAAAGAGAAGAGCAAAGATTGATGTACAAAGATATTTAAAAGTTAGTAGCTGTGAAAAGAGAAGCGAAAAACAAAGGATAAAAGGCAAGATATAAGCATCTGAATGCAGATTTCCAAAGAACAGCATGGAGAGATAAGACAGCCTTCCTCAGCCATCAATGTAAAGAAATAGAGGAAATTAGAGATGCCAAGGGAACATTTCTTGCAAAGATGGGCTCGATAAAGGACAGAAATGGTATGGACCTAACAGAAGCAGAAGATATTAAGAAGAGATGGCAAGAATACACAGAAGAACTGTACAAAAAAGGTCTTCACGACCAAGATAATCATGATGGTGTGATCACTGACCTAGAGCCAGACATCCTGGAATGTGAAGTCAAGTGGGCCTTAGAAAGCATCACTATGAATAAAGCTAGTGGAGGTGATGGAATTCCAGTGGAGCTATTTCAAATCCTGAAAGATGATGCTGTGAAAGTGCTGCACTCAATATGCCAGCAAATTTGAAAACTCAGCAGTGGACACAGGACTCGAAAAGCTCAGTTTTCATTCCAATCCCAAAGAAAGGCAATGCCAAAGAATGCTGAAACTATTGCACAACTGCACTCATCTCACACGCTAGTAAAGTAATGCTCAAAATTCTCCAAGCCAGCTTCAGCAGTACGTGAACCATGAACTTCCTGATGTTCAAGCTGGTTTTAGAAAAGCCAGAGGAACCAGAGATCAAATTGCCAACATCCACTGGATCATATAAAAAGCAACAGAGTTCCAGATAAATATCTATTTTTGCTTTATTGACTATGCCAAAGCCTTTGACTATGTGGATCACAACAAACTGTGGAAAATTCTGAAAGAGATGGGAATACCAGACCACCTGACCTGCCTTTTGAGAAATTTGTATGCAGGTCAGGAAGCAACAATCAGAACTGGACATGGAACAACAGACTGGTTCCAAATCAGGAAAGGAGTACATTAAGGATATATATTGTCACCCTGCTTCTTTAACTTCTATGCAGAGTACATCATGAGAAATGCTGGGCTGGAAGAAGCACAACTGGAATCAAGATTGCCGGGAGAAACACCAATAACCTCAGATATGCAGATGACACCACCCTTATGGCAGAAAGTGAAGAGGAACTAAAGAGGAACTAAAAAGCTACTTGATGAAAGTGAAAGAGGAGTGTGAGAGAGTTGGCTTAAAGCTCAACATTCAGAAAACGAAGAAAATGGCATCTGGTCCCATCACTTCATGGGAAATAGATGCGGAAACAGTGGAAACAGTGTCAGACTTTATTTTTTTGGGCTCCAAAATCACTGCAGATGGTTATTGAAGCCATGAAATTAAAAGACGCTTACTCCTTGGAAGGAAAGTTATGACCAACCTAGGTAGCATATTCGGAGAAGTCTATGGCACCCCACTGCAGTACTCTTGCTGGAAAATCCCATGGATAGAGGAGCCTGGTAGGCTGCAGTCCATGGGGTCGCTAAGAGTCAGACACGACTGAGCGACTTCACTTTCTCTTTTCACTTTCCTGCATTGGAGAAGGAAATGGCAACCCACTCCAGTGTTCTTGCCTGGAGAATCCCAGGGATGGGGAAGCCTGGTGGGCTGCAGTTTAGGGGTCACACAGAGTCGCACATGACTGAAGTGATTTAGCATAGCATAGATAGCATATTAAAAATCAGAGATATTACTTTGCCATCAAAGGTCCATCTAGTGAAGGCTATGGTTTTTCCAGTAGTCATGTATGGATGTGAGAGTTGGACTGTGAAGAAAGCTGAGCACCGAAGAATTGATGCTTTTGAAGTGTGGTGTTGGACAAGACTCTTGAGAGTCCCTTGGACTGCAAGGAGATCCAACCAGTCCATTCTAAAGGAGATCAGTCCTGGGTGTTCTTTGGAAGGACTGATACTAAAGCTGAAACTCCAGTACTTTGGCCACCTCGTGCGAAGAGCTGACTCATTGGAAAAGACTCTGATACTGGGAGGGATTGAGGGCAGGAGGAGAAGGGGACCACAGAGGATGAGATGGTTGGATAGCATCACCGACTCGATGGACATGAGTTTGAGTGAACTCCGGGAGCTGGTAATGGACAGAGAGGCCTGGCGTTTTGTGATTCATGGGGTCGCAAAGAGTCGGATATGACTGAGCGACTGAACTGCACTGAACTGAATGGTATTTAAAGAAAGGATTTCTAATATAGAACATATTTTTATGAAATTATATTTCAAGTTAATTTTCAGAACTGGAGTACTATGAAAGTAGTAATTAAGGTTACCTACAACATTATCCTACTCTAATTAAAAAGATATGTGTAAAGTTTTGGTTGTAGTCTTTCCCAGTAGTGTTTCATTTTTGTTTTGTTTGTTTTCATTTTGTTTACTTCTGTCATTGAGGCAGCTGGCACACAGAAACCATAGCAGGTTAAACTACAGTGGAAAATCTATTTATTAAAATAGAGAAATATTTAGTGCTACAAAGGCTTAGGTAAATAATTCAAGACCTATGAATACTCAAGAGGACTCTTTAACTACTCGATATAGAAAGGTAAGGAAATAGGAAGCAAAAGTCTCATCTTTTCCTAAAATTTCCTACCACTGTTGTTGTTGTTAGCTTTTTCACCGTATAATGTGGAGAAAAGATCTGACCTGGATTAAAAATTATTGAACAAGTACTCAGCCTTAAATCCCAAATAGATACAGAAGGCAAAGGAGAAGAGGAGATGAGCAGGTTGGATAGCATCACTGATTCAACGGACATGAATTTGGGCAAACTCTGGAAGATAATGAAGGACAGGGAAGCCTGGAATGCTGCAGGGTAAGAAAAGAGTTGGATACAACTTAGGGACTGAACAACAACAACAGATATGGAAAACGTATATTCCATATATGGAATTCCAAGTCCTCTTAGAACTATTGGGTTGGCCAGAAAGTTCATTTGGGTTTTACTGTACAATTTTACAAATCAATGTTAGTCTAGATTCAATCAGGAAAACAAGATTCAGTGACAAAAAACATAAATTACTCTGCACTGAATATTTAATTTGATCTTTAAAAGACTTTGAAATTTGTTGGGGGTATAAAATTCAGGGAAATATTACACCAGTTGTTTGGGGAACAGCCATTGAAGGTCATAGATACTGATGCTGAGTTGTTGTTGGTTTTTTATTATTATTATTTTTTAATCTTGACTAACCAAACTAGAGATGCTTAAGTGTCTTCCTGGGAGCTGCTAGGACTTTTTTTGAGGACTTTTTTGGGGACTTTTGTGGGTCTCTCACAAATTATCTAGTCTGTGACAGTAGTCCTCAAGAGCTTGTCACTGTGCTACTGTGAACTTCATTTCTATCAGGGAATAATGAGTTCTCTTTTACTTCAGCCTTCCAAATGTCCTGTACTCTTCTCTTAGGAAAATCTTTGTAAAGTCAAAGGCATAATCATCTTCTCCCAAAAAGAGGGATACAAAATCCCCTATGCCCTTCTATTCATCTTGGTGGTGTTCATTTCTTTTCCAGCTCAATCATTTTCCCTCTTGGGTATCTTGAAACTTAAAGATCTAAACCAAAATCTCTAGTGACCCCATTAACATTAAATAATAAGGGAACCATATAAAAAGATGAAAACTGATTTTTTAATATTTACAAATATCTATGTATGTAAATGGAGAAGGCAATGGCACCCCACTCCAGTACTCTTGCCTGGAAAATTCCATGGACAGAGGAGTCTGGTAGGCGGCAGTCCATGGAGTCGCACAGAGTCAGACATGACTGAGCAACTTCACTTTCATTTTTCACTTTCATGCATTGGAGAAGGAAATGGCAACCCACTCCAGTGTTCTTGCCTGGAGAATCCCAGGGACGGGGAAGCCTGGTGGGCTGCTGTCTATAGGGCCGCACCGAGTCAGACATGACTGAAGTGACTTAGCACTAGCATGTATATAAAAGCAAAGAAGAAAATATGAATGATCACTATAACCCTTACTTTTGTAAAAGGTCACATTGTCACAGTTGGCTGTGTTGGGTCTTGCTTGTAGTGCACATGGGCTCTTCACTGTGGCATGCAGACTTCTCCAGTTGTCATGGTCATGTTCTAGAGTGTGCAGGCTCAATAGCTGTGGAATCTTGCTCCTCCACCAGGGATCAATCCCGCATCACCTAGACTGGATGGTGGATTCCTAACTACTGAAACACCAGGGAAGTTTCCATGGTTTGTATTTCTCTTATCATTACCACTTCCACGTTCCCTTCATCCTCAGCTAGCATAACAGCTGATCATAGTTTTTCATCTGGTGAGTTCTCAGATTTATTCCCAGAAGAACCTGTGTCATAAGTAGAGTCCATCTGTAAAGTAGTTCTAGTTTTCTATTACTTTTTACTAGAAAACACACATGTCAGAAGAGAATCTCCTGAATTTCAGGCCTAGAGGATGTTTCCCATCACACTAACACCATTTTGCAACTATTCTCCAACTCTTTAACAGTTTTAAGGTTGTTGTGTGTGTAGCAAGGCTTTATGGAGAGTGATGGTATATGATTGTGAACAGAACATTATATAAAGCAGGAAAAGTAGGTTTATTTTCAGAGTAAATATCTATTCTTAGGAAATACAGATGCTGCCATTTCCAATATGAATATATGCAAGTTTGTCCCAGGGTAGTAGTATCATATTGGGAGTTTACTGCTTATCACTGCCACTATCAAGAGGACTCTAAGCCAAATCAAACCTTGGATAGAAGAAGTACTATCTTTTAAAGTCCACAACTAACCTCTATTACTATCACCATGGTCAATTAATTCTAGAGACCATTAAGAAAGATATGGAGTTTCTGGGCAGAGAGGCTGTGAGACATCCACAGAACTGATCATCTTTCCCAGCTGGATATTAAGAGCTTTCTCTGTTATGGTTATACTTCGTGCCTATACCAAGATGTCCTTTGACTTATCTCCTCCCCATGTATCTTGTCACCAGCTTATGGATCATGCTTGGTCCTGCTCCTTGGCCTCCAGCCAAAAGTGAGTCATGGCTTATGAATCACTGTAGATGACTCCAGTCATCTATACTTCCAGAGCAAGTAAGCAATCACACATGCCATTTGAACTTCTCTCCCCTGAGATTTTCCTTTGCCACTAGCATTCAGGAACTCCCTGATGGGGACTGCAAGGTTGATATTTTCTACCAACAGGTTGTTCAAAGTTCAAATTCTGTTTTGTTTTTTTGTTTGTTTGTTTTTTTTAGCATTCAACTGATCATAATGGATTCTTCATGAGGTCATGTATATGGGTTGAAAAGGAAGCTATATATCAGGAAGAAATGGCATAAGAATCTGGCCTACTTACTAGGACTTGGAACATTATGGAGCTTACTCGTTCCTTATGGAGTTCACTGAACTTGATCTCATAAATCACACTTGATTTTGATTATGCAGTGTTGCTGTGAACACCCAAATTTATGACTTGGTAGTTCAGAAAATACCCATTTCAGAGTCTTAGGTCATAGATAACTTGATGGCTCATAGTCAAGCATTCAATCATCTTCAAGGACATTGTGTTAAGTCAAAAGTATTTCTCAAAAGAGAGTCATTGTGTGTAGAAACTATACAGGGCTTAGCTATAAAATCATAAGGGATAATGCCATGATTAGCTAAATCTTTGCACTGTGTATCTGTCTGCTACAGACACTTTAGACACCACTGGATCTACAATATCCCAACCACCTCTATGTTGGTCCAACCATTACTTCTTGAATCTGTTCTATATTTGTCTGTTTTTAATGTAATAATACTGTGTAATTGTGTAGTTGTGTCACCAACAAGTATTTTCTGTGTTTATGGGTTTGACTATAGCTGAGTCCAGTTTAATGGCTTCTCTTGAAACTGTAAGAAGGATGGGCTTGTCTCTGGGTAGCTAACAGGGTTCCCTTCTATTCTCCAGACTTCAGGATAGATTTTGTTGGAAGGCTGTACTCAAGACTTGGGCTTTAGCTCTAGGGTACTGACTGACTGACTTTAGGTTATAGTAGTAGGAAGAATAATGCCTCCCCAAAGATGGCTACACTTAATCACCCGACCTGTAAATATGTTAAGGGCTTCCTTGGTGGCTCAGATGGTAAAGAATTTTCCTGCAATGCGGGAGACCTGGGTTTGATCCCTGGGTTGGGAAAATGTAAATATGTTACCTTACATGGCAAAAGAGACTTTACAGATATGATTAAAGTTAGCAAATCTGAGATGGGGAGATTCAGTTCAGTTTAGTTCAGTTCAGTTGCTCAGTCGTGTCTGACTCTTTGCGACCCCATGAATCGCAGCACACCAGGCCTCCCTGTCCATCACCAACTCCCGGAGTTCACTCAGACTCACGTCCATCGAGTCAGTGATGCCATCCAGCCATCTTATCCTCTGTTGTCCCCTTCTCCTCCTGCCCCCAATCCCTCCCAACATCAGAGTCTTTTCCAATGAGTCAACTCTTTGTATGAGGTGGCCAAAGTGCTGGAGTTTCAGCTTTAGCATCATTCCTTCCAAAGAAATCCCAGGGCTGATCTCCTTCAGAATGGACTGGTTGGATCTCCTTGCAGTCCAAGGGACTCTCAAGAGTCTTCTCCAACACCACAGTTCAAAATATCTTGGGTTAAATGTGTAGGTGAAGTCTAATGACATAAATTCTCCAAATCAAAGAAAACAATGAAAGATGTGAGTATGGATATGGTATGGATTTAATCAACTGCCTAAATGGGAACTGGCCAGTCTTTAGCCTTCAGAACTGTCAAGACAGCACTGAGAAAACCCCCAACAGCAACAAAGCAACAACAACCGTCTAAAAGCTGTGTGACATCATGACACTTAGGTGCACGCTAAGATGTTCCAGTCATGTCCAACTCTTTGGGCCCCACTGGAGTGCAGGCCACCAGGCTTCTCTGTCCATGGGATTCTCCAGGCAAGAATACTGGAGTATGTTGCCATGCCCTCCTCCAGGGGATCTCCCTGACTCAGGGATCGAATCTGCATCTCTTATGTCTCCTGCATTGATAGGCAGGTTCCTTACCACCAGTACCACCTGAAGAGAAAGTGAAGTCACTCAGTCGTTTCCAACTTTCTGTGACCCCATGGACTGTAGCCTACCAGGCTTCTCCATCCATGGGATTTTCCAGGCCAAGAATACTGGAGTGGGTTGCCATTTCCTTCTCCAGGGGATCTTTCCAACCCAGGGATTGAATCCAGTCTCCTGCGTTGTAGGTAGGTGCTTTTACGGTCTGAGCCACCAGGGAAATCCACCAGTACCACCTGGGAAGCCCCTAATGACAAATATATTAAGTGAATTTTGCTAAAAATGAATCTATAAAAATTAATTTCACAAGATTGTACTGTAAATGACAAATGATAGATGAGTGCTACTGATAATAAGCATTTTGATAGTGAAAAGACGATGGGTTAGTTGGTAGGAAAACTTCCAAAGCAAGAAAAGCTTAAATTAATTATGAAATAGGTGTAATATTGAGTTAACTTGAGAGGAAGGGAAGATGTCCAAGCAGAGAAAATAACAGAAATAATGACTTGTGAAAATATGTGACTGAATGTTAATAATAGTTTGCAAGTTGTAGCTACATACTATAAGGGATTGCATTTGAAGCCAATGGTTTGGGCCCTTTAAAACTTAATTTTAACACTGGCTTTGCAAAGGCATTTCATACTTTTCTGTTTATGTCGATAACACAATTTAACTATTACTAGAAAATGTTGGGAATTTGAAGAACAATTGTTGCTGTCTTTCAGGGAAACCATTAGCCACAGGATATTGGTGGTACTAGTAATTATGAGATAAGAATTATCCAGATTTATGGAAAGATAATATTCACATATAATATTCAATCTTGTGATCCTTTATCTGTGTGTGTATATATATTATATATATATATTTAGAGACAGAGAAAGAATTTCAAATATCTAGGTAGAAAATTAACAATAATTTTTTAAATTTAATTTTATTTTATTTAACTTTACAATATTGTATTGGTTTTGCCATATATCCAAATGAATCTGCCACAGGTATTCATGTTTTCCCCATCCTGAACCCTCCTCCCTCCTCCCTCCCCATACCATCCCTCTGGGTCATCCCAGTGCACCAGCCCCAAGCATCCAGTATCATGAGTAGGACCTGGACTCGTGAATTATTTCATATATGATATTATACATATTTCAATGCCATTCTCCCAAATCATCCCACCCTCTCCCTCTCCCACAGAGTCCAAAAGACTGTTCTATACATCAGTGTCTCTTTTGCTATCTCGTATACAGGGTTATTGTTACCATCTTTCTAAATTCCATATAAATGCGTTAGTATACTTATTGGTGTTTTCTTTCTGGCTTACTTCACTCTGTATAATAGGCTCCAGTTTCATCCACCTCATTAGAACTGATTCAAATGTATTCTTTTTAATGGCTGAGTAATACTCCATTGTGTATATGTACCACTGCTTTCTTATCCATTCATCTGCTGATGGACATCTAGGTTGCTTCCATGTCCTGGCTATTATAAACAGTGCTGTGATGAACATCGGGGTACATGTGTCTCTTTCAATTCTGGTTTCCTCAGTATGTATGCCCATCAGTGGGATTGCTGGGTCATAAGGCAGTTCTATTTCCAGTTTTTTAAGGGATCTCCACACTGTTCTCCATAGTGGCTGTACTAGTTTGCATTCCCACCAACAGTGTAAGAGGGTTCCGTTTTCTCCACACCCTCTCCAGCATTTATTATTTGTAGACTTTCGGATCACAGCCATTCTGACTGGTGTGAAATGGTACCTCATAGTGGTTTTGATTTGCATTTCTCTGATAATGAGTGATGTTGAGCATCTTTTCATGTGTTTGTTAGCCATCTGTATGTCTTCTTTGGAGAAACGTCTATTTAGTTCTTTGGCCCATTTTTTGATTGGGTCATTTATTTTTCTGGAATTGAGCTTTAGGAGGTGCTTGACCCTTTACATAGAAAACCTTAAAGACTCCACTAGAAAATTACTAGAACTAATCAATGAATATAGTAAAGTTGCAGGATATAAAATCAACACACAGAAATCCCTTGCATTCCTATACACTAATAATGAGAAAATAGAAAGAGAAATTAAGGAAACAATTCCATTCACCATTGCAACAAAAAGAATAAAATACTTAGGAATATATCTACCTAAAGAAACTAAAGACCTATATATAGAAAACTATAAAACACTGGTGAAAGAAATCAAAGAGGACACTAATAGATGGAGAAATATACCATGTTCATGGATTGGAAGAATCAATATAGTGAAAATAAATATACTACCCAAAGCAATTTATAGATTCAATGCAATCCCTATCAAGCTACCAATGGAATTCTTCACAGAACTAGAACAAATAATTTCACAGTTTGTGTGGAAATAAACAATAAAATTAATCGAGATTAAAAGGGAAAAGAGTAAAGACAAATTAATGAAGTAAGAAACACAAAAATTATAACACCAATAAAGACCAGTAAAATAAACATAATATGTCTAAAAGATTTTTAAAGGGAAACAAATAGTACTATCAGATTTGAGTAATTAAGCGGGGGGAACAGGAGACTCAGAGAGAAGAATACACTTTGAGGGGAGCCTTGACCTGGATATGACTGACGAAGTTAGCCTGAAGTGACCCAGGTAGAGGATTTGGTAGGATAGTCAACATAATTCTCATTGTCCCTCACACCAGTGCCAGCAGGCCTGTTTGAACACAGCAATCACAGAGGAAAGTGTGCTCCTTGATTAGTCCATCCTGGTCTGCTTCTTGTAGAGAATTGTTGAGGAGAATGGATGTAATAGCACAGATGGAAGATACCTTGGAAGGACACTGTGGTGAATATCAGATGATTTCTGTTTTTACTTCTCTGCCTGAGAGAAATACACACTACACAGTTTATATTAAATTCAGACACTGAATAGAGAAGTAAGCAAAACCACTTGATAGCTTCAGAAGTTAGTGTGTAGCCCAAACTGAGAAAACAAAAATCTTTCTACAGATGTTATGCCTGAGGTATCAGGAAAGATATCTTCCTAAGAAGTCCATGTTAGACTCATAGAGGTAAATTTGTAGTCAGATTACTAAACAAATAATGAGATTGTCCCTGAAGGATCTATTTAAGCCAGAGAGTCAAAAAATGAGAAGAGAGACAAAGACCAGACATCAGTTTAACATATTATTGGCCAGGGGATTTTTGCAGAAACTAATGCCTTGGTATTAACACATCTCTAGTCAGTAATACATTAAGTTCACAGGTCTCTTCATGGCTGAAGCTAGCTTCAGTCAACAGTTTCCATTTCCTAGCAGTTTGGAACAATATATTCTTTTAAAAAAATTGTTGGAATATAGTTACCTTACAGTATTGTTTCTGCCATACAGCAAAGGGAATCAGCCATACGTGTACATACATCCCTTCTTTTTTGAGTTTCCTTACCATTTAGTTCACCACAGATCATTGAGTAGAGTTCCCTATTAGAAAAAAACAGACATAGAAAAAACACCAAACATAGAAAAAAAATCAGATCAACTCCTAAATAAATGGGCTTACGATTTCTCCCCAAGAACTTTGACATGCTAAGTCCGTGCATGTCTACTACACAGAAGGTTCTCATTAGTTCTCTGTTTCATACATAGTAGTGCATGTATGTCAATCCTAATCTCCCATGTCATCCCATCCCTGCTTTCTGCCTTGGTGTCTATATGTTCTCTACGTCTGTGTCTCTATTTCTGCTTTGCAAATAGGCTCATCTTTATTATTTTTTCTATATTCTACATATATAATTACTATACGATATTTGTTTTTCTCCGACTTACTTTACTCTGTACGACAGTCTCTGCTGCTGCTGCTGCTGCTGCTGCTGCTAAGTCGCTTCAGTCGTGTCCGACTCTGTGTGACCCCATAGATGGCAGCCCACAGGCTCTACCATCCCTGGGATACTCCAGGCAAGAACATTGGAGTGGGTTGCCATTTCCTTCTCCAATGCATGAAATTGAAAAGTCAAAGTGAAGTCGCTCAGTCATGTCTGACTCTTAGTGACCCCATGGACTGCAGCCTACCAGGCTCCTCTGTCCATGAGATTTTCCAAGCAAGAGTATTGGAGTGGGATGCCACAGTCTGACTCATTGGAAAAGACTCTGATGCTGGGAGGGATTGGGAGCAAGAGGAGAAGGGGAAGACAGAGGATGAGATGGCTGGATGGCATCACTGACTCGATGGACGTGAATCTCAGTGAACTCCAGGAGTTGGTGATGGACAGGGAGGCCTGGAGTGCTGTGATTCATGGGGTCGCAAAGAGTCGGACACGACTGAGCCACTGATCTGATCTGATATCTCAGGAAAGGACACAGTGTCATTCCTTTTTTATGGCTGAGTAATATTTCACTGTATATATGTATCACATCTTCTTTATCCATTCATTCATCTGTTGATGAACACTTAGGTTGCTCCTATGCCCTGGCTATTATAGTGCTGCAATGAACATTGGGATGTATGTATCTTTTTGAATTATGGTTTTCTCTGGGGGTATGCCTAGGAGTGGGATTGCTGGGTCATATGGTAACTCTATTTTTAATTTTTTAAGGAACCTCCATACCATTATTCACAATAGCTGTATTAATTTACATTCCTACAAACAGTGCATGAGGGGTCCCTTTTCACCACACCACCTACAGCATTTATTGTTTATAGATTAAACAATGAATTCTTGGTTAAACTAGTTTAATATGGGCTTTAGTCACAGAATTTGATATTTGAAGATAGAATATTTCAAGTGAAGGACCTAAATTACAGAATTGTCCCAGTTGAAGTTGGAAGCAGAGCAGTAGTGTTCCTTAATGTTCACTTAGGATGCCCACAGAGCAAAACAATTGAATTATTATTGCCTGTTGGCAAAGGTCGGTCTAGTCAAGGCTATGGTTTTTCCAGTAGTCATGTATGGATGTGAGAGTTGGACTATAAAGAAAGCTAAGCACTGAAGAATTGATGCTTTTGAACTGTGGTGTTGGAGAAAGCTCTTGAGAGCTCCTTGGACTGCAAGGAGATCCAACCAGTCCATCCTAAAGGAGATCAGTCCTGGGTTTTCATTGGAAGGACAGATGCTGAAGCTGAAACTCCAATATTTTGGCCACCTGATGCAAAGCACTGACTCATTGGAAAAACCCTGATGCTGAGAAAGATTGAAGGCAGGAGAAGGGGTAAACAGAGGATGAGGTGGTTGGATGGCATCACCGACTCAATGGACATGAGTTTGAGTGAACTCCAGGAGTTGGTGATGGCCAGGGAGGCCCGGCATGCTGCAGTCCTTGGGGTCGCAAAGAGTTGGACGTGACTGAGTGACTGAACTGAACTGATTGCCTGTTGTCTATTTTGGAAATCAGAGTGTGTATTAATGAAGCTAGTGTACATATAAATATCTTTTACAAATATTTATTAGCTTTTTTTTTAGGTTTTTTGGCAAAGTTCATAAAAATTAAACCAATTTCTGTCCAAGCTAGCTACCTGTAATCTTAAAAGAAATAAAATATGGGTTTTTAGACAGAGTCTTTTTGTGGTCAACAACCATAGGAAATGACTAATCACATTACTTTTATATGTAGAAAACTTAGTCTTCTGCTGTGAAATAATTATTTTGTCTCCACTTCAATATCAGCTGGACAAGCTTTCTTTCTGTTTTCTTCAAGTAGTGAGTAGTGTTTATTTGATAGAGTTAATTTCTGGCACTTGAGTATTTTCTTACGAGCTTATATCTGTATTTAAATTTTTTAAATTTCGTTATCTTTTTATGTTCAGAAGCAAAAAATAGTCCACATTGCCACATTACTAAGACGATTGTTTTATCATGCTGAATATTTCATTTTACTATATCTCTACCCATTAACTACATCAAATGCTTTTGAAGGCTGCAGCAAGGGAAAGAAATATAAATAAATATGTGAAAGCCTTTTTTCTATACTAGTCATAGACACTTACAGCAGTGTCCTATTTGTAAAATTATTTCAACATCACTAACATAAGGGGAAAAAAAAACAGATAAACTCCTAAATAAATGGGCTTATGATTTCTCCCCAAGAACTTAGACATGAGGGTATGTGTATGTGGAAATTCTTTCACTATAATCTCAAAAAATATATAAAATATCACCATTCTAAAGAAAAGAAATCTTCAATATGATTATCAGATAAAGTTGTCAGACCAGATGTGTCATAGTAGAAACTTCAGCCAATAGATTTGGGATGGTGTATTCCCAAAATTAACCTCAGCCCTATTGTGGAGCAACACTGGTTCTCTCGGTTAATGATAATAATTATAGCTTCAGTGATTAGATAAGTCCTACTGTAGAGGTAAACTAATCAGTCTCACTTAGAACTGATGTCATTGTATATTCATTTGATTCATTCCCATTATGATTTGGCATTCTATTTTCCTCTATTTGAATAGCTTGGTTCATGTCCTGTGGTAAAGTATGGTTAGTATTCTGTTTTTATATACTAATCTTTAGATTTGTTTATGTAACCATTCCTCTCCTAGAAGATCCATTCCTGTTTTGATAAGGTTGCATTTCTGACATGAGGACCATAATTTGAAATGTAGTACTATGATAAAATCAGCAGGGCAAATCTCACTTGGATGAGAGTCATTCATCACTTCCTGCTTCTCAAAACAAAATGAATATGCACCACCCTCTTGCCTTTCCCTAATTACCTCTCACCACATTCAGGGAAGACATGTCCTGGTAAATCTAAGTATTTGTAGGAGCTCTAATAAAAGAATTACTTTCCCTAAAGGCAATTTTATGTAAACTATGTTTGCAGGCTTTTCTACTTAAATGTTACTTGGAAGCAGGTTTACTACAGCTGCTTCAATAATTTCTCTCAATTCAGTTAGATTTATAGCTGGATATAGCATATAAGCTGAATGTACAGGTTTTATATGCAATATATGTCAGTCTTACTCCTGGAGTGATCATTAGAGTCTCTGAAAAAGTAGCCAAGATTTTGGCTGTGTAAGCTACAACTTGCTTACACAATTTTAATTTATTTGCAATCAGAGTTTGAGAGGGTGTCTGAAAATACTAGGCATGTTTTCAAAAATCACAGCCAACTTCTGTGACAGTGAATTGTATTGCCAGAAGAACTGATATATTTAATATACAATAAATCTATGTCTTAATCTACGTCCTGTTAACCTTTGCTATTTATGAAGTATTCTGTAAAATCATTTTTATATGAAGTAAAAATGTCTGTTATCAAGGAATATAAGCATTTTGTAAATGATGAGTAACTAGCTTGGGGAAGGAGAAAAGGAAAGAAAAATAGAGATCCAATTTGCAACATTTGACAGTTTTTGTTGAGCACATGTTCCTATTCTAACTGAATCCAAGCTACTAACATGTCATCAGTGAATGTGGAGCTAGGAAAAGATGTGCACAAAATGTTCTCATGAACTAGAGACATTTGGCTGCAACACATAAGTGAATAAGATAATTTTAATATGGAATTGGATTTTTTTTTTCCTCAGGGAAACAATAAAGGATCTAAGCTTAACATGCCATAGAGACGTTATAGAGATGAAAATATGAGGATTTTAAATTTAGTTAAATTGAATTTTAAGTAAAATGATTTCGGTTGGAAGTAATATAGTAGGATATTTTGCCCTGGTTCATTCATTTTACTGCTGAAGAAAGCAGTTTCCAAGGCATACAGAGATTTGCTTCAATTGTAGGACTGGTTAGTTGACAAAGCTTGAACTATGACTGATTTTCCACACGCTGACAGTGAAAAAAAAATGGGACAAGAATTGAATAAAGTTTCAGTAGATCAAGTTTTAAAAGGTTTTTAAAATGGGTTATTCTGAGGTCCAAATTCAGCAACCTCTTTCTTTTAGGACTAATGACTGTACTTTTCAGTAGAATTAAAAAATTAAAATCATTAAATTATAAATGAAGTGAAAAGATTTGGTTCCATGTAATGTGAGGTGAACTTGTTCCACTGCGTCTTCCACTGAAGTCAGCTATAAAGTCTGAAGAAAATGCATGGAACAGCTATTTGAGGGCTCTGAAAAGTAAATAGTAGTAAATACATAGAAGAATTGGAGAAGGCAATGGCACCCCACTCCAGTAGTCTTGCCTGGAAAATCCCTTGGATGGAGGAGCCTGGTGGGTTGCAGTCCATGGGGTCGCTAAGAGTCGGGCAGGACTCAGCGACTTCACTTTTACTTTTCACTTTCATGCATTGGAGAAGGAAATGGCAACCCACTCCAGTGTTCTTGCCTGGAGAATCCCAGGGACGGGGGAGCCTCGTGGGCTGCCGTCTATGGGGTCGCACAGAGTCGGACACGACTGAAGCGACTTAGCAGCAGCAGCAACATTGAAGAATAAAACCAGAATTCTAACTATTACTGAAATAGCAGTAAGTTTTCCCTCTTCTCCTTCTGGTGTACACTGACTTAGCATAGCTTGAGACCTGAAAGTGGGTGAGGTCCCTGACCCAGTGTGCTCGACGATAAGCCTTCTGGTTCTGGCCTGAGAAGAAAGGGTCTCCTAACTTTCAGAGAGAACAGGGGGAACCCTTGAAGGTTGACCTGTTCTCCACTCTCCTATATCTCAGCCTCGAAACAAGAGTGCAGTGTGGCAGTATCAGCAGGCGTGAAACACGCAGCCGCAGTAACTGAAAATTTAAGACAGGGAAACTTACTCTGATTGGAGGACCACAGTTCCAAGAGGAGAAGGCAAGTCTATTTTTTTCCTGGTTTTTGTCTCTCTCTCTTTGTCATCTTGTCTCTTTAATAACAGTACAGATATGGGAACTTCATGACAAATGCAGGTAAATAAAGGCCCAGACATATGCCAAAGCCTGTAAAAAAAGAAGGCCTAGGGTACCACAAAGTATGAAGGAGATTGTAGAGAAAGACAGACTTTGGAAAGTAGCCCTGTGTTTATGAACTCTTGAGCTCACCTCTAAGATGTGTTTGGGTGAATCTGATCTAAACAGGGTGAGCAGACATCCAAAACTAATCCATGAGATCAGATCACTGCCGAGATCCCAGATTAGACAGTGGGTAGGGCGCAGATGAGACAGCTCTGAATAGCCCTTCAAAGATTTAGAAACAACACTTACATTGAAGCCATGACCTACAGAACTTAACGGTCTTAACCAACATAGATTTATTTTCTGTCAGAACAGCAAAAAATGGCAAAAGCATGCTCTATAGTATTTAAATAAGACAAAGTCTCATAATATTCAAAATGAAGAGCAAACCATTTAAAATACCTTAGCATAAAGAAAATCAGAAAGATATCAACTAAGGTGGGGAAAAAAACACCAAAAGACATCAAATTTGAGACAACAGATATTACATTTATTTTAGAAAAACTTTAAAGCTGCACTTTATAAAAATATGTCAACAAATAAGGATGTACATCATTGAAATGAATTGAAAGAAATTCTCAGTAATCAATGATATAAGTAATAGAAAAAGCATTTATAAATCAAATGGAAATTATCTAGTTTTAAATTCCAAATAGAAAGTAGCCAATTCAACCAAAACAGAAACGACTGACAAAGTGAACAGCATATGAGGTGTCTTTGAAAGGTCACCCCTGACAGAAGTTGAGAGAGACTTCAACAGAAAAATACAAAAAGTTGAAGAAAAAGAAGGGTTGGAAAATCCCAAATTTGGCAAAATACATAAATGTATATATTCAGGACGTTCAGTGAGCCCCAAATAGTGTATATGCGTTAGTTCGCAACCTCAGGAGCTTCCTGTGTGGTCAGAGACTGACATCTGTACATGTGAGGAAAGCAGGGACCAGAGAGAGGCAGGCCCGTCCAGAGTGGAAGGTGGCAGGTCATAGCAAGGGAGTGACAAAGAGGCTGGTCTAGGGCTCCACGAGATGGAAAAGATCTCCACACCTGCTGGCCCAAACCTTAAAACTTTACACGGAGGCCTTAAAGGACTGCAGCTCACATACACAGTCCAGATGGTCTCAACAGCATGTTCAGTTCAGTTCAGTCACTCAGTCGTGTCTGACTCTTTACGACCCCATGGACTGCAGCACCCCAGGCCTCCCTGTCCATCACCAACTCCCAGAGTTTACTCAGACGCATGTTCATTGAGTTGGTGATGCCATCCAACCATCTCATCCTCTGTCGGCCCCTTCTCCTTCTGCCCTCAATCTTTCCCAGCATCAGGGTCTCTTCCAAGGAGTCAGTTCTTCACATCAGGTGGCCAAAGTATTGGAGTTTCAGCTTTAGCATCAGTCCTTGCAGTGAATATTCAAGACTGATGTCCTTTAGGAGGGACTGGTTGGATCTCCTTGCTCTCCTATACTCCTGTATTCTTGAAACTAGCTTCTACTGTGGAAATGGTGGGCATAAAGTACATTTCAAAGGGATGGATGAGGAGCCTCTGATTAGGTGCCACGTCCCCTCCATGACCTGCTCCAACAATATGCAAAGCAACTGATATTAAGATATATCATTATCAACTGCTAAAAATTAAAGACAGAAAAATACTGAAAGTAGCTGGAGAAACATGACAAACTACGTACAAGCTAAGGATCCAAATGATAGTATATTACTCTTCAAAATCTACAGAGGTAAGGAAGTAGCACATGATTAAAGATATGAAATAAATGGTTAACCTTAAGTCTGTATTCAAGGAAAATATCCTTTAAGAAATAAGGTGAAGTAAATACAGTCTCAGAGGAAAGAAAATTGGGAGAATCCTTTGTAAGAAAACATGCCTTTGTTTCTGCTTTTTAAAATCGCTGTACAAAGTTCTTCAGGCAGAAATAAGATTGTATCAAATGACAAAGTAGAATACTTATTAAAGAAAACTCTCAAAATAAGAGAGCTATTAAATCAAAAAAAAGTCAACTCACTAAAAATATGTATGCACCTAACTAAAGTACCTCAAAATACTGAAGAAAATATGGCCTTTAAAAATTGAAGTATAGTTAATTTACAACATTATATTAATTACAGGTGTATAGCATAGTGATTCAATATTTTTGCACATTATACTCCATTAGAAGATACTACAGGAAAATGGCTGTAACTCTCTGTGCTATGCAATATATTTTTGTACTTATGTATTTTATACCTTGTGGTTCATATCTCTTAGTTTCATACCTAAAATTTACCTCTACCTCCTTCCCCCTACATGTCCCCCTTCACCAGTTTGTTTTTGAGGAGGGCCCAGCAATCCACTCCAGTATTCTTGCCTAGAGAGTCCCATGGACAGAGGATGGGCTACAGTCCCTGGGTTGCAAAGAGTCAGGCACAACTGAAGTGACTAGCATGCAGGCAGGTTTTTTCAATGTCTGTGAGTTTGTTTCTGTTTTGTGTATACATTCATTCCTATTACTTTTTAGATTCCAAATATAAGTGATACAATACAGTACTTGTTTTTCTCTGCCTTAGGTCACTAGGCATAACAGTCTCTAAGTCCATCCATATTGCTCCAAATGGCAGGATTTCATTCATTTTTATGGCTGAGTAATATTCTGTTGTATATACATACCACATCTTCTTTGTCTGTTGATGAGCACTTGGGTTGCTTTTTTTCTTGGCTACTGTAAATTGTGCTCCCGTGAGCACTGAGGTACACGGATATGAATTAGTGTTTACATTTTTCCAGATATATACTCAGGAGTGGAATTGCTAGATCATATCGTAGTTCTGAGGAACCTCCATACTGTTTATTGTTTAAATAGGTGATGAACCAATTAAGCAAATATAGACTCTTTAAAAGAATAAATAAATCTACTGTTTTAATTGAGACTGCAACGCCCTTCTTGAAGTAATTGACAGAATTACCAGGGAAAAAAATGAACAATACAGAAGAATAGCATAAACCACCTGGATCTAATTGACATTTGTAGAAAACCTTACCCAACAGTAGAAACATAGAATATTCACTAAAATAAACCATATCTTCGGTTAGGACATAAAGCTAAAAGTAAACAAAAGGTTGAGGAAAGAATGTTGATTTTAAGTATACATTTTACTTACAGCTATCAAATTTCTCTGCCATATCCCTTTCTACCTTCTGTCATAGAATCACATTCATTTTTCAAGAGTTATGGTATTTAACATTAGAGGATTTTTTTTAATAATGCTAGTTGTATGGCTCTACATTGTCTGTTTGCTTTGTTTACCACAGCTTCAGTAGTTTCTGGTTATTTTGTTTAGGTTCATTTTACTGTTGGGGCTTCCCAGGTGGCTCAATGGTAAAGAATCTGCCTGCTGATTTAGAAGATGCGGGTTGATCCTTGAATTGGGAAGATCCCCTGGAGAAGGAAACGGCAACACCCTCCAGTATTCTTGCCTGGGAAATCCCACGGACAGAGGAACCTGGCGGGCTACAGTACGTGGTGTTGCAAAGAGTTAGACACAGCTGAGCAACTAAAAAACAAGATTTTATTGTTAGCTGAAATCCAGTCAGGCCTTTCTTTAACAATTTCTCACCTGTTTTTTTTTTTGAAGAGTTTCATCTTTGTTTCATAACTATTATGGTAATAGTTTATAACAATTTGACCGATTCTCATATTTGGGTCAAAATATTTTGTGAAAAAGCTGCATTTTTTTTTCTGCTCTATACGTTATATATTTATGTAGAAGACACTATCCTCTTTGCTTTGACACAAGCCATTTATTTTTTATACCTGTTCTCTCAAGAATAACTTTTTTATCTTTTAATACCAAAAGTCAATACCTAGTATTAGTCAGCTCTTGCCATGGTAATACTGATAGCTTATAACCGCCCACAGAGGACAGTGACATAGAGTGTTAAGCACTGGTTACATGTCTGAGTTTTTATTGTCTGAGTTTTGGCTGTGGCAGCTCTGCCACAAGATGCTGATTGCTGGTCAGATGGGGAGGATCTGCCCTGTGCAGCTCATTTTGGGATCCAGCTAGCAGCTAACCGGGTAGTGGTATTGGGTCATGAATTTCTAAAGGCAGTGATTACAGGATTACAAAGACATGCAGAATCCTCCAAGTCACTCACAGCCTAGGTTCTGAACAGGCTCGCTGCATGTCTACCCTTGTTCCCTCAGTCAAAGCAGTTGCTTGGTCAAGAAATACACCAGTTGAGCAGGAAGTGGTTCTCTAATATGTGGGTAGCAGGAAAGGGAATGGTTTGCTGAATAATAATCTGATCTACTACGTATCTCTGATTTTTTGATATCAACCTTTCTCATTATACAATGTGCATCTGTAAATGGACAGGTTTTGTTTCTTTCACAAAAATCTCATAACTAGCATCTTTTATCTAATTTCTTAAATCTCAGCCTCTCCCTGCTTTCAGGATTTGAAGCTGTAAAGTCTGTTCATGCTGGTATTTTGATCACGATCTGAGTTTGTTCAGTAGCCTGAAGGTCATAATATATTTTTCAAATGTGTACTGATGATTTTTTTAATCAATTTGTTGATATTACCTGAAGTCATACGTTTAACCTTGTTCATTTCTTTATTCATTTAACATATATGTTTTAAGGACTTGCTATGTGCTGGGTGTCCTTATGAATATAATGGTAAAAATTATAAAATCATGAATGTTTAGTTGGGTATTAAACAAGCAAACAAAATAACCTAATTGATAATTGAAGGCTTTAAATAAAAAGTTTATTGATTAAACTCCAAATGCAATGGCACCCCACTCCAGTACTCTTGCCTGGAAAATCCCATGGACAGAGGAGCCTGGTAGGCTGAAGTCCATGGGGTCGCTAAGAGTTGGGCACGACTGAGCGACTTCACTTTCACTTTTCACTTTCATGCATTGGAGAAGGAAATGGCAACCCACTCCAGTGTTCTTGCCTGGAGAATCCCAGGGACGGGGGAGCCTGGTGGGCTGCCATCTAGGGGGTCACACAGAGTCGGACACGACTGAAGTGACTTAGCAGCAGCAATCACCTGTTGGTTAGGTGCCCCTTCTTCTCTTTTCTTTATGTACATATATATTCTCTCTATATATACAAATATAGGCATAAATACACACATATATATATTCTCTAAAGGCTTTTTTGTTAATATTAACTTCTACTGTCTTAGCAAATTTCAATTATACAATACAGTGTTATCAACTATAGTCATACTGTTACACATTTATCTCCTTAGATATTATTCATCTTAAAGCTGAAAATTAGTACCCTTTCACCAACCTCTTACTGGCTACTCCCTTCAACCCTTGGCAAGTACTTTTCTACTCTGCTCCTATGAACTTGACTTTTGGGGAGATTCTATGAAGAAATGACACCATGACCGATTTGTCTTTCTCTGGTTTATTTCACTTAGCTTAATGCCCTCAAGATCCACTCATCCTTTTATAAATAGCAGGACTGCCTTCCTTTTCATGGACAAATAGCAAAACGTTCCTGTATAGAATTTGAAGCTGTATATAGGAAAGGTTTGTTATTTATGTTTGTTTTATACATAGATATATGTGTGTGTGTACATATATATATAAGGGTTTGTTATATATAGATGCATATATATATGTATATAAGGTTTGTTTTATATATGTATATATATATGGGTTTGTTTATATATATATATATATATATTCTCACAATTTCTTTATCCATTCATCTGTTAATAAACACCTCTGGCTATTGTGAATAACACTACAATGAACAGAGGAGTACAGAGATACCTCTTTGGTATCCTGCATTCATTTCCTTTGGATGTATAACCAGAAATGGGATGCTGGATCATATGGTAGGTCTAGTGTTAATTTCTTGAGGAACCTCCACACTGTTCTCCACAGTGGCTGTACCAATTTACATTACAGCCAGCAGTGCGCAAGGATTCCCTTTCTCCACATTCTTGCCAACACTGAAGTGTCTCCTGCCTTTTAGATGATGGCCTTTCTAACAGGTGTGAGGTGATGCCTCGCTGTGGTTTTGGCCTGCATTTCCCTGATAGTGACGTTGAGCACCTTTCCGTGGACCTGTTGGACATCCGCATGTCGTCTTTGGAAAATGTATCTTCAGTTCATCTGCCTATTTGTTAATAACATATTCTTATTATAGCCATCTTCACTAGCAAACAGAATGGGACTGTTCCTTATTTCAGCTTATGATTTTAACGTTCTTTTTTCCCTGTGGAGGTATATTTGACATAAAACAAACTGCATATGCTAAACTATACAGGTGATAATATAGTTCATAATATAGTTCACAGGTATGAATATACCTGTGAAACTGTCAGTGCAATCACGTTGTGAATATAGACATCATTTTAAAAGTTTTACTCCTCTGGAATTTTTCATCCTGTCCTTCTCCCTACTCTTCACCAAGTCTGCAGGCAACCATCAGTTTTCTTTCAGTCACTATGACTGGCATTTTCTACAATTTATATTAATGGAATCATATCATATATATACTTTTTTTTTTTTTGTCTTTTTGCCTATAAATATTTGACTTCCTAGAAATTAAACATTCTCTATTCTGAGCAAGGATAACATTCTTAGGTCAGACAAAAGTCATGTTATATCATTTCTCTAAGTTGTCAGTAGCTTCCAACAGTCAACAAGAGGAGAGAGATCAGTTTCTTCTCCCACCAATCTTTTTTTGTAATCTGGAATTGACCTATTTTTTTGGCTGCATTTATATGCCTCTGTCCCCCAACTCTACTTGCTTTACATAAACCTACTAACTCTATGTTAATCTGTTCTTTTCCTCTTGTCCTTACTCTCCTTGAGCTCCCTGTCCTTCATTTACCTGTGAAGCTTCGTGTTCATGTTTGCTATATCACTAAATCACTTCGCATATACTTTAGCCAATAGACTTTAAAAACAAGATGTACATAATTTTATTATACTTACTGTATTATAATTTTTGATTTATCAAAGCTCTTGCTAAATGATTGACTTACTAAGAGCAGGGACTTTATTTATGATTTATTTCCAGGTGATCAGGATAGGGCCCAGAAAATGTGGCTCTCTGTAAATGTATACTGAGTAAATAAGTGATGGAATAAACAGAAATGTAGATAATTTTTTTTGCTATTTCTGCATCAGATATGTGGGCATTGGCAACAGTTGTACAGCCATGAAATGTCTTCATCCGGCAATTTCTGTGATGTGATGTGGTTCCTAGGATCATGCGGGAAATGTAGATGTCAACTTCTTAATGCCAGCCTCACAGTGCTTTCTTGTTAAAACAACTTTATTGTGATTTACATACCATGTAACTCACCCATTTAAGACACACAGTTCAGTGGTTTTTAATGTATTCAGAACTGTGCAACCATCACCAAAGTGAAATTTAAAACATATTTCTCACCACAAAGAAAAACCTTGTACAGTGTAGCTGCTTTTCACCTACTCTTTTGCCACTTCTTAACCCTAAGCAATCATTAATGTAATCTTTATCTCTATAAATTTGCCTATTCTGTACATTTCATGGGGCTTCTCAGCTGGCTCAATGGTAAAGAATCCACCTGCCAGCGCAGCAAACACAGGAGACACAGATTCGATCCCTGGGTCTGAAAGATCCCCTGGAGAAGGGCATGGCATACACTCTAGTATTCTTGCCTGGAGAATCCCATGGATGGAGGAGCCTGGTGGGCTGCAGTCCTTGGAGTTGCAAAGAGTCGAACATGACAGCAACTGAGCATGCATACACACATATATTTCATATATAGAGTATCTTAGATGTGTGCCCTTTTGACTGGCTTCTTTCACTTAGCATAATGTTTTTCAAGGACCATCCACACTATAGTATACATTAGTACTTCATTCTTTTTTATGACCAATATGCCATGGAAAATGGACATTGTACCATACTTTATCCATTCATCAGTTGATGTATATTTCTGCCTTTGGGATATTGTGAATGATGCTGTGATAAACACTCCGATGTAAGATTTCATTTCTCTTGAGTATATAGCTAGGAGAATAACTGAGTCATATGGCAATTCTGTATTTAACTATTTGTGAAACTTCCAGGTGATCTTTCAAAATGACTGAAAACATTTTGCTTTTGTCTGTAATGTACAAGATCTCTGCTTCCCACATATTTGCCAATATTTATCTGATTTTTGTTATTCTAGCCATGCTAGTGGGTGTGAAGTGAAAGGCTTAAGTTTTGAGGGACTCAGGAAGTTTAGATTTACTAAATCTAAATTTAGTAAATCTAAAATTGATGCATTAGGACTTAAGGAGAAAAAATTGATTATTATTAGTCTTTTGCAATAACCTACTTCTAATCCTGATAGAATAATTGCAGATGTTACATTTGGCCAAACATCTGAACTCAGTTTCAGAAACCTATATCTTTGAAGGCAAGGCGTCATGTCTAACTCAAAATTATCCCTTTTAAGAGGCAGTTTTGTCATATGAACTTTCCCATGATCTGTGGCTTTATAACATTTTGAGACTTAAGGTAGTTCCCCAGATCCCATGTCCTATTTTTCCATTACAAAAGTCGTAAAATCTACAATCACAGGCTTTTCTATATTTACATATAGACCCTTATATATAGACTCTTATGGCATAGGGTCATGACCTTGGCTTCATAAGTAACATGTAACTGAAGATTTGAATTGGAGTCAGTCAGTGTGACAATGAAGATTTGATCCTTTAGGGACTTTAGTAGCAGAAATGCTGGCATCCAGATGCAGGTGTCATTGCTGCTAAATGCTGTGTTGGGCATTATTCCTTCTCTCAAGTCCATCCAAAGAATCTGTGAGCAACCTAACATATTTTAATAATCTACCTACATTGGTGTTATTATTTGTATTCCCGATTGATATTGTTGTAAAGTACTTTTCCAATTTACTTCAAGTTATATATAAACCAATAAAAGATACAAATATACAGCTATATAAACAAAGCCCTTTCTTATTCCCACTACATTCTCTTTCTATAATTCTAAACTGATAACATTAGAGAAATAATAAAAATGGATTTAAGTATAGCAAAAAGTCAATTTTATTTTAAATTTAATTCCAAGGGTATAATATTAAAAATTCTACATTTATTCCCACCAGTACGTGAAATTCATGTCACACTGTTTCAACAGATATTCCACTGTATATGCTTTTATGTATCACTTCTCATGCTTTGAATTAGAGCTTTCTAGCAATTAAAAATAGTAATTTTTACAAACCTGCTTACAACCTTTTGTTTGTACTCACTTCTCTTTAGACTTTTAGGGAGGATTTTTGCTGTTATTTTATACTAATGATTTCCTTTTTTTTTTTCCATAGTCTTTTCCTTGATTCCTGCTTTAAAAAGAGGATCTGTGGCCAAAAAACCTGTTAATAGAGATACCCAAATGCCACTCCAACACTGTGCTAATAAGACTTTATCTTGGCTGTGTGTACACACATTTTCAGTAACATTTTCCTGTGTAAACTAGTTTCATAAATTATTGCTGACCTTGGAAATCATAGAGTGAGATAAAGGTGATGTCAAATTTTTATTCTGCTGGTTGGTAGAGAGGAATATAATAAATAAAATAATCTTTTATATTTTTGTAACTGAATATTTAAAATGCTGTTAAATTTTCTAAGTAAAAATATGAAGTTTTAATTTATATTTCTTTCATTTTTTGTACCTTCCCTCCAATTTTACTTTTTACAGCCTTTATTATATATTCATGATATATATAATTCTAGGCATGTTTCAGCCAATAGAGTCAAGAAAAATAGATATCTCTGTTTCAGTTTCTTTCTGTAGAAAACTAAAATGCTACTATCTACCTACCTATCTCTTTGTTTATTTATGTTGTAAAGTCTGAGGTTTCCTTGTCCAGTTAATTGTTGCCAGTTAATTGTCCAGTTAATTGGGAGCTATGGGTATTTCAAAAGAAAACAGATCCCTCTAGATTCCAGAAAATTAAAGAATGCTACTTTTTTTTTTTTTTTTTTTGATGTTCCCTGGAGCATAGAATCTGGGTTGCTTAGGATAGAACATTACCACAGTGGTTTGTGAGGTATTCCTGCTCTAACAGTGACAAAGTTTCACGGCTTTGAGAGAACTCAACAGTCATGGGAAACCAAACAGCCAATAAAACCTTTGCATAATGAATATATCTAAGTCTTGTTTCAAGAAATTTTAAAAATATGATACACTTCTCATATATTTTGGAGTGCATTTGTTAGGACTACTTTTTATATCTGTGCGGTGCCAAGGTGTTTACCATACTACGTATCTAGTAGAGGGTTTTTTGTTATAAGTAGATAAACCATTTATGTAGATAAATGGTTTAAGTAAGTAAACCATTTATGTATTCAAAATAACAAACCCCTGCTCTGTCCTAACCAATGTGTACTGCTAGTGACTGAGTATAATGAAGCAGACACCGCTCAGATCCTGATGGTGCTTATATTCCAGTGCAGTGACAAATAGAAGATGAAGCAGTTTTAGACAGTGATGTGTAATGTAATATAGAGAAAATAAAGCAATGAAATAGGGAATGACATTAGACGGCTGGCCAGGGAATGTCTCATGCTTTAGGAAGTACATTTAAGCTGCATTGTGAGTTATTAGACTCAACAAATTTTGAAATTATTAACAAAGAGTGTTCTCAGTAAAGAAAAATACAAAATTGAAGATCTGTGGAAGAGACATATTTGCTGATTTCAGATAGAAAGATAGTATAATTAAAATGCAGTGATTAAGAGGTTAAGGGGCATATTAAGAAGCATAGCAGCACAAAATGACATTACATTTTACATATAAATTTTATATAGATTTCATATATATTTATTTCAAAGTTATGCATATATGTGTTTATATAATATGTAGATACGTATGTATACATGTTGTGTGCTAAGACATGTCTGACTCTGCAACCCCATGGATTGCAGCATGCCAGGCTTCCCTGTCCTCAACTGTTTATGCGTGTATATATGTGTGTATATATTTAAATAGATATGCATATTTAAATTTTAATTAGAAGTTCTTGGAAAGTACAGAGCATTTCTTCCTTGAAAGGCTAAATACAAGTCTATGTCCTTGAAAACAGCTGACTGGGCATAGAACGGATATCTGATCCAAAGTCATCAAACTATAGGTGAGTCAGCAATCTAGTAACCATGCTGGTAAATATCCTCTGCTAAGCAAACTATTAGTCCTTCTGCCTTGAAGAGTTTTGTATAAAACGAGCAGAAATAGAGTGTAGGTAGTGTGGTAAGCCGAACAACACAGAGAATGCAGAAGACATTATGGTGCAGTGACGTACATACTAGACTAGCAAATAATGTGTATCTACTGTATCCTAAACAATCACATAGTTTCTGAACAGAATTACAGTCTCTGAGATATGACTGAGCTGAAGCTGAGATCATACTGTTCAGTGAATTCTTCATATTGCTTTTAATACCATATTATTACTGTATCTGCACATAGGGTTCTGCTCTTTGGGTTCTGACAAAACTTTCATAACACATAGGCTGTTTCTTTGTCCTGGAAAATCATAAGATGAGTTAAATGTTAAAAGATTTTAATAGTAAAATCCAAAGGACACACATTTAGTGAGTAGAAAGGTGGGCTTAGAATTAAACCATTTCTGACACTAGAGGTAATATTCTAGAATGAACAGACATTTAGACAAGTGTTTTATATAACCCTGATTCACATGTATCCCCAGTGTGCTGTCTTAATGGTCAAAATTGGACACAAGTTAAGAAAATGAGAAGACAAACCACAGGTTAGGAAAAATTATTCACAAAGGATATATTTGATAAAGGACTATTATCCAAAATAGGCCAAGAATACTTAAAACTAAATAATAAAAAAACCAATTAAAAAATGAGCAAAAGATCTATATAGATATCTCAGACATGCAGATGAAGTTAAACATGTGAAGAAAGACCCAACACTACCTGCAATCAGGGAATAGTATATTAATCCTAATGAGATCATACTACATACCTGGCAAACACAACACAAATATGGCTAGGATGAGGAGCCCTCATTCATTGCTGGTGGGAATACAAAATGGTACAGCCTCTTTGGAAGACAGTTTACCAGCTTCTTATAAACCTAATTGTATTCTTACCATACCATCCCACAATTGTGTTTCTTGGCATTTACCCAAATGAGCTGAAAAAATTTATCTCCCCAAGAACCTGCCCACAGATGTTTATAGCAGCTTTATTCATAATTGCTAAAACTTGGAAGCAACCAAGATATCCTTTAACAGGTGAATGGATAAATAAATTGTAGTACACCCAGACAATAGAACATCATTTGGCACTAAAAAGGCATGAGATACCAAGCCATGGAAAAACATGGAGTAAATGCAAATGCATATTATTAAATGAAATAAGTCAGTCGGAAAAGGCTACATAGTGTATAATTTCACCTATTTGACATTGTATATAAGGCAAAGCTTTGAAAATAGCAAAGGGATCAGTGGTTGCCATAGGCTGTGGGGAGGGACAGAAAAACAGGGAGAGCACAGAGGACTTTCAGGCCAGAGAAACTATTCCGTATGATGTAGGAGTCAGTGCATGCCATTATATATTTGTCAAATCTATAGACACATAACACCAAGAGTGAAATCTAGTGTAAACTCTAGTCTTTGGGTGATAAAGATGTGTCAGGGTAGGTTTATTGACTGTAACCAATTTGCCCATCTGGTGGGGTATGTTCCTAATGCAGGAGATCATGTATGTGTAGAAGCAGATGATATGACAGAACTATTTATTCTTCTCAATTTTTCTATGCAGCCAAAACTACTCTAAAAAATTCATATATGGAAACATGAACACAAGACCTCTGAGAGAAAACAGGGATTTATCTATAGTCAAGGAACTCTATCTTACCAGAAAAGTTTTTGTTTGTTCAATTGAGGGGCTGAAGTAAAACCAACGTAAGAGAGCACACAGAGATCATGACATCTGGTCCCATCACTTCATGGGAAATAGATGGGGAAACAGTGGAAACAGTGTCAGAATTTATTTTTCTGGGCTCCAAAATCACTACAGATGGTGACTGCAGCCATGAAATTAAAAGACGCTTACTCCTTGGAAGGAAAGTTATGACCAACCTAGATAGGATGTTCAAAAGCAGAGACATTATTTTGCCAACAAAGGTTCATCTAGTCAAGGCTCTGGTTTTTCCTGTGGTCACATATGGATGTGAGAGTTGGACTGTGAAGAAGGCTGAGCACCAAAGAACTGATGCTTTTGAACTGTGGTTTTAGAGAAGACTCTTGAGAGTCCCTTGGACTACAAGGAGATCCAACAGGTGCATTCTGAAGGAGATCAGCCCTGGGATTTCTTTGGAAGGAGTGATGCTAAAGCTGAAACTCCAGTACTTTGGCCACCTAATGCAAAGAGTTGACTCATTGGAAAAGACTCTGATGTTGGGAGGGATTGGGGGCAGGAGGAGAAGGGGATGACAGAGGATGAGATGGCCAGATGGCATCACTGACTCGATGGACGTGAGTCTCAGTGAACTCCGGGAGTTGGTGATGGACAGGGAGGCCTGGTGTGCTGCGATTCATGGGATCTCAAAGAGTCAGACATGACTGAGCGACTGATCTGATCTGACCTGATCTGATGTTACCTCTTCTAGTACTCGTATTTAAATGCCTTCATCTTAGTGGTTTGGAGGTGTTTCCTATTAAAAACACAATTACAGTTCTATTAATTTCTTATACTGCCACAAGTAGAGATTTAGGATGCTTTATTTCTGAAGGAGATCAGCCCTGGGATTTCTTTGGAAGGAATGATGCTAAAACTGAAACTCCAGTACTTTGGCCACTTCATGTGAAGAGTTGACTCATTGGAAAAGACCCTGATGCTGGGAGGGGTTGGGGGCAGGAGGAGAAGGGGACAACAGAGGATGAGATGGCTGGATGGCATCACTGACTCGATAGACATGAGTTTGAGTGAACTCCGGGAGTTGGTGATGGACAGGGAGGCCTGGTGTGCTGCGATTCACGGGGTCGCAAAGAGTTGGACAGGACTGAGCGACTGATCTGATCTGATCTGATTGATAATAACACAATGCATTCATTAAAAATTGACACGTAGACCTTCAATTATTAATTAGTTGGTGTATAACGCTAGCCATTGTAAAAAATCATACCAATGATTTCAAAATATCACAGTTCTTTTAAAAGTTATAGGCCACACATTTGTCTCCAAACTGTATTCTTGAGCAAAATATTGATGTTTCTAATCAGTGCCTAAATATAGTGAATACATTTCTCCCATAGATTTTGTATTCTCATGGGAGACTATATGGAAAAAATAGATATATTTAATTCTTGCACAAAATCAAGTGAAATTTCATGTAGAAGAGTACATGAGATTATAACAGAATGACTTGATTTAAAAGTATATTCTTACTTGAGTCTATCCCACTTATTAACAACAGTGGAAGATGAGTCGCTCTTGAGTATTCATTCAGTACTTTCATCAAAGTGTCTTGAAGTTCTGTTTATTGAGATTAGCTGAGACGTAATGAAATCTATTCTTAATAGAGACAAAAAATTCCTACTTTAATGTTCTCATCTAGAAAGTTCTTCTATCTTCATAATAAATTTTATCATATTTTAACATAATTCCATGGGGTTTGGGATGTAGCTTTCCCTTTTCCCTTCACATAAAACTGCAAGAATCTAGAAATATGTCAGCTTTGTCTTTCCACTATTGAGTGTTTTAATAATTCCCACTGAACTGGTAAATTTTTCATTAAATTCCCTCTTGAAATTCTATAAATCTATGCTTGTATTTATATTACTTTACATTAAATACACTTTAATTTGGACATTATGCTTTACTCACATGTTTACCAGTTCCTCACTTTATTAGTTCTCCTTGTACCTGGGATTCTCTTTGTAGAATTATTTCCTTCTTCTGAAAGTCCAATCTTTTTAATCTGTAGGGATTACAGGAGGCCTGTAATGAGGGCATTTGCTTCTGATAGGTGTAAGGATGCCACCATTTTGAGAACATTGTAATTCTTGATTTCTGAATTGGAATTCTCCATCTTGTACTGTTAATATAAAATTGAACTACAGACCCATGTGAAATTGGCGAGAGGTATACCTTCTTGGGGTTTTCCAGGTGGCATAGTGGTAAAAGAATCTTCCTGCTAATACAGGAGACTTAAAAGATGGGGGTTCAGTCTCTGTGTCAGGAAGATCCCCCAGAGAAGGAAATGGCAACACTCCAATATTCTTGCCTGGAAAATTCCATGGACAGAGGTTCTTGGCAAGCTAAAGTCCATGGGGTTGCAGAAGAGTTGGACACAACTGAACACATACATTCCTAACGATACTTTTTATACTAAATCTAAGCCAAAACATTTATTTTTCTTCTTTTTCTGGAAGATGGGTTTTATGACCTGGTCTAATGAGGTCAACATTCAGAAAACTAAGATCATATGCCATCTGGTCCCATCGTTTCATGGCAAGTAGATGGAGAAACAATGGAAACAGTGGAAGACTTTATTATTTTAGGCTCCAAAATCACTGCAGATGTTTAATGCAGCCATGAAATTAAAAGACGCTTACTCCTTGGAAAGAAAGTTATGACCAACCTAGACAGCATATTAAAAAGCAGAGACATTACTTTGCCAAAAAAGGCCCATCTAGTAACGGCTATAGTTTTTCCAGTAGTCATGTATGGATGTGAGAGTTGGACTATAAAGAAAGCTGAGCGCCAAAGAATTGATGCTTTTGAACTGTGGTGTTGGAGAAGACTCTTGAGAGTCCCTTGGACTGCTAGGAGATCCAACCAGTCCATCCTAAAGAAATCAGTCCTGAGTGTTCATTGGAAGGACTGATGTTGAAGCTGAATCTCCAATACTTTGGCCACCTGATGTGAAGAGCTGACTCATTGGAAAAGACCCTGATGCTGGGAAAGATTGAAGGCAGGAGGAGAAGGGACAACAGAGGATGAATTGTACTATCCAACCTCTGTTGGATGGTATCACTGACTCAATGGACATGAGTTTGGATAAACTCTGGGAGTTGGTGATGGACAGGGAGGCCTGGCGTGCTGCAGTCCATGGGGTCGCAAAGAGTCAGACATGACTGAGCAACTGAACTGAATGAGGGTTAAGTTCTATGGCTTCAGGGAAGGCTTTCAGGTCCAACTATGCAAGTCTTGTACGCTCAGTTCCTAAGTGACCACTGTGCACTGGATTCTCCAGCAGGACCATGGCATTAAGAATGGTTCATGCATTGGTTTCCTATGTGCTCTAAGTTCTTAGTTACTGGAAAGAAGTCTCCCTTTGGTGTGGGGTTTAACCATTCCTTTAAAAGTAGTTTAGTATCTAGCCTTTCTGAATCTACATTAATGTAAATTTCTGTGTCATATTCTTATTGCATTTTCCTTTTAAACGTTTTTTGCTTGCCTAACAAACTTATACTATCACCACAAAATGGAGATGGTATGAACAAGTGTCCATGAAGTCATTCTGAACCTAGTGAGATAGCCTTCAGTCTTTCATGATTATGTATACTGTTGCTTAGAGATGTCAACACAATGGTGGAATAGGAAGTTCCCTGCAGAAACACCAATTTAAAAATGATGTAGGGATCAAAATACCTTGACTGACCAGAATCCATTTAAGAAGTTGCAGTACTCCCACAGAAAGGCTTAAAAACCAAAAGAGCTGCACTGAAATGGGTAAAAGAAGCAAGTTCATTTGACTACCATCAGGCCCTTCCCCAATCCAGCAGAGCTCAGCTCTAAGAGAGAACACCTTGGTCTGCAGTAGCTGTTACTGTCTTGCCTCACTGGGAACACGGAGGAAACCAGTGTAGCTTGAATGCCTGTAGGCAGCTAAGAACAAAGTAAAGGGAGGGTGTCTTGCAGCAGGTGCTGTTCCACAGGTGGGAGATAGGCACACAACCCGGAGACTTCTTCTCCTGAAAGAAGAGAGGGAGGCGGGTTTGCCTCCAGTGTTCTGGACATCAGGTGTACTGCGCTAGGGAAAATGGGCCGGTTGCTTACTGTGGCTACCATGGCTGTGTGAGATTGGAAGAAGGTTCATGACCATGAAACTCCTCCAGAGAGACAGTATAGCATACTCCTTTTCTCATAAAAGAGGTTTGAGAGGCTCCCCAAATTCCAGCAAGGTAAGTACTGAAGGTCTCTCTCTTTTGACAATCCATGGAGTCCAAGAGAGATGGCAGTCTTTTCAAATACACAGACACAAAATGCAGAGCAAGGAACATGAGAAATGAGGGGAATATGGCAAAAGCTAAGGAGCAAAGTGATCTCCAGTGACCTACTCTAAAGAAATGGACATCCACGAATTGCCTGAAAACAATGCAAATTACTCTTGAAAAAGCTCAGGGAGTTGTAAGAGAACACAGCTGGAAAACTAGACAAAATCAAGAAAATGATACATGGCCAAAGTAAGACTATGAATAAAGACTCAAAAACCAGAAACAAAACCAAACATATTCTTGAACCAAAGAACACAATAAATGAACTGAAACAATCAATAGAGAGTTTCAACAACCAACTTGATGGAACAGAAGGAATCAGTGATTCAAAGACAAGTCATTTGATACTATTTATCAAAGACATGCATATACATAAGAAGATCATACTGTCACTCGTAAAGTATCAGCAGTTACATTGCTTGTGAATTGGAAGAATTAATATTGTTAAAATGCCCATATCACCCAAAATCACCTACTGAGTCAATGCAACCCTGATACAAGTTCCAATGGTATTTTTCACAGGAATAGAATAACCAATCCTAAAATGTGTATGGTACCACAAAAGACCCCTAGATAGACAAAGCAATCTTGAGAAAAAAGAACAAAGCTGGAGGCATTCACTTCCTGATTTCAAGCTACATTACAAAGCTATTGTCATTAAGAATATAGGACTGGCATAAAAACAGATGCATAGATCAATGAAACAGAAGAGAGACATGAAATAAACCTATGCATAAATGGTCAATTAATTTACTACAAAGGAGCCAAGAATATACAATAGAGAAAGGACAGTGTCTTGAATAAATGGCCTTGGGAAAATAAACCACATGCAAAAAATTGAAACTGGCCTACTGTCATATACTATACACAAAAATCAACAAAAAGTGAATTAAAGACTTGAACATAAAACCTAAAACCATAAAACCCTTAGAGGAAAGCATAGGCTGTACACTCCTGAAATCAGTCTTGGCAATAATTTTTTGAGTTTATTACCAGAAGCAAAAGCAACAGAAGCAGAAATAAATGAAGTGAAACTACCTCAAACTAGAAAGCTTCTGCACAGCAGAGGAAACCATCAAGAAAATGAAAAGACAACCTGCCAAATGGAAGAAAATATCTGTAAATTATATATCTGAGAAGAGTTAATATTGCAAAATACATAAAAGGCTCAGATAACTCAATATCAAAGAAACCAAACAATTCAGTTAAAAAATGGGTAGAACTGAGTAAACATTTTTACAAAGAAGACATATAAATGGCCAAGAGGTCCATGAAAAGGTTCTTAACATCACTAATCTTCAAAGGAATATAAATAGAAACCACAATGAGACACCACATCACACCTCTTAGGATGGCTATTAGAAAAAGAAATAACAAGTGTTGGCAAATATGTGGAGAAAAGGCAGCCCTGTGCACAGTTGGTGGGAACGCAAATGGTGCAGTCACTACGGAAAATGGTGTTAATCAAAAACTTTAAACTAGAACTATAATATGATCCAGACATCTCAGTTCTGTGTATATATATCCAAGAGAATGAAATACACTCTGATGTTCATTGCAGTATTATCCACAATACCTAAGATATGGAAACAAGCTAAAGGTTTTTCAACAGATTTATCAATAAAAAATGTTTGGTATATACATGCAATCAAATACTATTCTTAACTTAATTGGTCTTAAAGAGGGAAATCCTGCCATATGCAACAGGAGGTATTAGCCTCAAGGACATTGTGCTACATGAAACTAGTTAGTAAGGAGTCCGGCCATATGAGGTACCTCAACCTAAAGTAGTCAAACTCATAATAATAGAAACAGAGCATAGAATGGCAGTTGCCAAGGCCTGTTGTTTGTTCGCTAAGCCATGTCTGACTCTTTGTAACGCAATGGACTGCAGCATGCTAGGCTTCCTTGTCCTTCACCATCTCCCAGAGTTTGCTCAACTCATGTCCATTAAGTCAATAATTCCATCCAACCATCTCATCCTCTGTAACCACCTTCTCCTCCTACCTTCAAACTTCCCCAGCATCAGGGTCTTTTCCAATGAGTCCACTCTTCCCATAAGGTGACCAAAGTATTGGAACTTCAGCTTCAGCATCAATCCTTCCAATGAATATTCAGGACTGGTCTCCTTTAGGGTTGACTGGTCTCATCTCCTTGCTGTCCAAGGGACTCTCAAGAGTCTTCACCAGCACCACATTTTGAAAACATCAATTCTTTGGTGCTCAGCCTTCTCTCATATATGTACATGACTAACTCTCACTACTGGAAAAACCATAGCTTTAACTAGACAGATCTTTGTCAGCAAAATGATAGCTCTGCTTTTTAGTATCCTGCCTAGTTTTGTCACAGTTTTTCTTCCAAGGAGCAAGGTCTTTTAATTTCATGGCTGCAGTCACCATCCACAGTGATTTTGGAGCCCAAGAAAATAGTCTCTCACTTTCCATTGTTTTCCCATTTATTTGCCAGGAAGTGATGCCATAATCACCATGACCAAGATAATCACGATGGTGTGATCACTGACCTAGAGCCAGACATCCTGGAATGTGAAGTCAAGTGGGCCTGAGAAAGCATCACCACGAACAAAGCTAGTGGAGGTGATGGAATACCAGTTGAGCTATTTCAAATCCTAAAAGATGATGCTGTGAAAGTGCTGCACTCAATAGGCCAGCAAATTTGGAAAACTCAGCAGTGGCCACAGGACTGGAAAAGGTCAGTTTTCATTCCAATCCCAAAGAAAGGCAACGCCAAAGAATGCTCAAACTACCGCACAATTGCACTCATCTCACACGCTAGTAAAGTAATGCTCAAAATTCTCTAAGCCAGGCTTTAGCAATATGTAAACCGTGAACTTCCAGATGTTCAAGCTGGTTTTAGAAAAGGCAGAGGAACGAGAGATCAAATTGCCAATATCTGCTGGATCATGGAAAAAGCAAGAGAGTTCCAGAAAAACATCTATTTCTGCTTTATTGACTATGCCAAAGCCTTGGACTGTGTGGATCACAATAAACTATGGCAAATTCTGAAAGAGATGGGAATACCGGACCACCTTATCTGCCTCTTGAGAAACCTATATGCAGGTCAGGAAGCAAGAGTTAAAACTGGACATGGAACAAAAGACTGGTTCCAAATAGGAAAAGGAGTACATCAAGGTTGTATATTGTCACCCTGCTTATTTATCTTATATGCAGAGTATATCATGAGAAACAGTGGGCTGGAAGAAGCTCAATCTGGAATCAAGATTGCTGGAAGAAGTATCAATAACCTCAGATATGCAAATGACACCACCCTTACTGCAGAAAGTGAAGAGGAACGAAAAAGCCTCTTGATGAAAGTGAAAGTGGAGAGTGAAAAAGTTGGCTTAAAGCTCAACATTCAGAAAACGAAGATCATGGCATCTTGTCCCATCACTTCATGGGAAATAGATGGGGAAACAGTGTCAGACTTTATTTTTGGGGGGCTCCAAAATCACTGCAGATGGTGACTGCAGCCATGAAATTAAAAGACGCTTATTCCTTGGAAGAAAAGTTATGACCAACCTAGATGGAATATTGTAAAGCAGAGACATTACTTTGCCAACAAAGGTCTATCTAATCAAGGCTATGGTTTTTCCAGTGGTCATGTATGGATATAAGAGTTGGACTGTGAAGAAAGCTGAGCACCACAGAATTGATGCTTTTGAACTGTGGTGTTGAAGAAGACTCTTGAGAGTCCCTTGGAATGCAAGGAGATCCAACCAGTCCATTCTAGAGGAGATCAGTCCTGGGATTTCTTTGGAAGGAATGATACTAAAGCTGAAACTCCAGTACTTTGGCCACCTCATGCGAAGAGTTGACTCATTGGAAAAGACTCTGATGTTGGGAGGGACTGGGGGCAGAAGGAGAAGGGGAGGACAGAGGATGAGATGGTTAGATGGTATCACTGACTCGGTGGACGTGAGTCTGAGTGAAGTCCGGGAGTTGGTGATGGACAAGGAGGCCTGGCATGCTACGATTCCTTCGCAAAGAGTCGGACAGGACTGAGCGACTGAACTGAACTGATGTTGTAATCTTCAATTTTTGAATGTTGAGTCTTAAGCCAGCTTTTCTCTCCTTTTTCACCTTCATCAAGAGGCTCTTTAGTTCCTCTTTGCTTTCTGCCATTATGGTGGTATCATTGCATATCTGATACTGTCACTATTTCTCCCAGCAATCTTGATTCCAGCTTGTGCTTCATCAAGCCCGGCATTTCACATGATATACTCTGCATAGACATTTAAGCAGAATGACAGTATATAACCTTGTTTTACTTTCCCAATTTTGAAGGGGAAGGGCAAATTGGGGAGTTGCTATTTAACAGATAAGAAGTTTCACTTTTGCAAGATGAGTAAGTTAAAGAGATCTGCTGTACAACACTGTATCTATAGTTAACAATAGTATTATTTGCTGTCTGCCTTTTTTCCTTTTTTCCCTCAGTAAAATTAGGACTGCACAACTTTTTAAAGTGTATCATCTAACGGTAGTCACTGTTTCTGTCACAATTAATATTTTTGATTGTTTTTCTTACCTGGTGGTAAAATCATTTCAAAACCTGCACTTTATCTCTTGAGTGATATACCTACAGCAGCCCAACCACTATTATAAATTCAACCTGATCTTTTCTGGGACTGTTGAGTAGATAAATAGGAAAATGCAACTGTGTATTGCCAACCATTGACATTATTAGGCTTTCCACTGACATAATGAAAGATTAGTTTTGTGAGAGTGTTGATTTCATCTAATTTTCAAACTGAGTTACTGCGAACCTCCATTAAAAATTCAAAGTATAATGTCAACATTATAGAAGGACACAGTCTCTCTGTACACAGTACTCCTTTGGTGGCTTTTGCAAATTCAAATGCTAAAAATGAAGACAGGGATGCTTGGAAATAAAGACTCATTAAAGAGAACAGAGGGTAGAATATATTGCTAACCTTGTCACTTTTCAGAATTTATATTAGGTGACAACATAATTATTTAATATTCTTAATTAAATCTGTAGAATCATGGAAAACACAAGAAATATCTCCACTACTAGAATTTTACTTAAATAACCCCCCAAACACTTGGTCTGCTATGACATACAAACTTATGATAAAATGGTTTTCTTAACTTTAGAACTTAGAATAAATGCCAAGATAGGGATAAATTCACCTTTAAGCAGCTTGAAGATTTGTGCATTTATTTAACTCCAGTGATTCTTTAAAGGGCTTTAAAATTCTGTCAAACAATATCTTCTGGTTTTGTTTGTGGATGATCACCCAATTCAAAAAGACCTTGTCACAGTAAAGAATCTGCATTACAGGAGACCTGGGTTCAATCCCTGGGTCTGGAATATCCCTTGGAGAAGGGCATGGCTACCCACTCCAGTATTCTTGCCTGGAGAATTCCGTGGACTGTAGCCTGCCAGGCTCCTCAGTCCACGGAGTCACAAAGACTTAGACCTGACTGAGTGGCTAACACTTTCACTTTGTCCTTAAAAACAACAATAATCCTAAGTATTATCACTTAATGTTTCCTTCAGGGTTTAATGATTATGAGGTAGTATACTTGGCATTTTGTGTGTCTATTGAATTTAAGTTCAGTTGACCACTACATGAAATTCAGGAGAAGAAATCTTTACATAGGTTAAGGGTATTTAGTTTTCCATTAAATATTTGCAAGATTATGCAATTAATTTCTTCCTAAATGTACAAAAATTTTCATTTTAAATGATTTTCAAAATAATTCCACTTATATCTCTATGTGCACTTAATGTCTTGGAAAAGAATATGGCCTATTTGTTTCATTGAACTTACTTTAGAGATGGTATAAAGAGGGCTAGTTCAATTCAGTGTATCTATTAGTCTTTTTTTATACTGAGGTATAATTGAAATATTACATTAGTTTCAGGTATACAAAATAATGACTTGATGTTTGTGTATATTGTGAAATAACCACCACAATAAGTCTCGTTAACATCCATTACCACACAGTCACAATTTTTTTTTCTTGTGATAAGGATTTTAGGATCTACACTTGACAACTTTAAAACATGCCAATGCAGTATTACTAGCGATAGTCACCACACTGTATGTTACTTCCCAAGCCTTGTTTATTTTGTAACTGGAAGTTTGTATATTTTCACATTCTGCACCCATTTTTCCCCTTCCCTTCCCCCTAATCCCACCACTCTGGCAACCAATAATTTAATTTGTTCTATCTAAGGCTGCTATGAACATTGGGGTGCAAATATATTTTCAAGTTAGCATTAGTCCAAAAAGGAAGAACAGGTTTTCAAGGAAAAGTAGGAAGTTAATTCTTTTTTTAAATTTTTATTTTATTTTTAAACTTTACAATATTGTATTAGTTTTGCCAAATATTGAAATGAATCCGCCACATGTATACCTGTGTTCCCCATCCTGAACCCTCCTCCCTCCTCCCTCCCCATACTCTCCCTCTGGGTCGTCCCAGTGCACCAGCCCCAAGCATCCAGTATCGTGCATTGAACCACTTCTTGAGATGCAAAATTTGAAGGGTTAGGAGGTGTTTAGGTATAGATGAATCACTCCCATCTCACTAGAGTAGTTAGGACATTGGTGACTCCTATAGGTGTAAATTCAGGTGGTGCTAGTGGTAAAAAACCCACCGGCCAATGCAATAGACATAAGAGATGCAAGTTCAGTCCCTGGGTGGGGAAGATACCATGGAGGAGGGCATGGTGACCCACTCCTGTATTCTTGCCTGGAGAATCCCATGGACAGAGGAACCTGGTGGGCTACAGTCCATGGGGTCACACAGAGTCAGACATGACTGAAGCGATTGAGCACTCACAGGTATGGATTAAACAATACTTGTGTTTACTGTAGTCAGGTCATTTAATTTTCATGGGACACAATATTATGTTAATAGATAACGTCATCTTGCCTTATCAAGAAAATGACTTGATTAAATATTAAGTGAGAGGGATACATAAATGAGAGGAAATATTCTAAGATGGTATTTCCTATTTGAATCCCAGGGTACATCTTACTGCCAAGTATGGATATGTACAATCATAGAAATCACCTCTTTGAATGGTTTGTAAGTTTTTGACAAAACTTAAAAAGTGAGGATTTCAAAGAATAAGGATTAAGGATTTAGGGAAGATTAGGCTTACAATTTGGAGAAATTAGAAATGTAGGACACTACTAAGGCTTTGGAATATAAACCTGATAATGAGCCAGAGATTTTTATACCAGTTACCATTCCTAAACCTTTATATTTTGTTATGTCTATGAGTTAATCCTTCCTTGACCCTATATTGATTTGTATAAAAATGAGGGTACAAAGGAAATATTATTACAAATCTTGCCAGTATTCTAATTTCTCAATATATCCTAGCAATGTGGAAACAAATTGATTGATCTACATTTCTAGTCCAGAATTAAACATAACTATATGCAGGCTTTGATAAAAACCTGTCAGAAAAACAAAATATATTCTGGTCCCATCTTTAGCTATTTTTTCTTTATTTTTACTGAATATATATTTGCAATTTTGAAATGGTTGTCTTTCACTAAATATGATTTTTATTGTTCAGCCACTCAGTTGGGTCTGACTCTTTGAGACCCCATGGGCTGAAGCAAACCAGGCCTCTCTGTTCTTCACCATCTCCCAGAGCTTGCTCAAACTCATGTCCATTGAGTCTGTGATGCCATCCAACCATCTCATCCTCTGTCGTCCCCTTCTCCTCCTGTCTTCTATCTTTCCCAGTATCAGGGTCTTTTCTAATGAGACAGCTTTTCATATCAGATGGCCAAAGTATTGGTGCTTCAGCATCAGTCCTTCCAATGAATATTCAGGGCTAATTCCCTTTAGGATGGACTGGTTCAATCTCCTTGCAGTCCAAGGGACTCTCAAGAGTCGTCTCCAACACCACAGTTCAACAGCATCAATTCTTCAATGCTCAGCCTTCTTTATGGTCGAACTCTCACATCCATACATGACCATGGAAAAACCATACCTTTGATTATATAGACATTTGTCAGCAAAGTAGTATCTCTGCTTTTTAATATGCTGTCTAGGTTTGTCATAGCTTTTCTTCCAAGGAGCAAGCATCTTTTAATTTCATGGCTACAGTCACCATTTGCAGTGATTTTGAAGCCCAGGAAAATAAAGTCTGTCACTGTTTCCATTGTTTTTCCATCTATTTGCTATGAAGTGATGGGACCAGATGCCATGATCTTCATTTTTTGAAGGCTGAGTTTTAAGCCAGCATTTTCACTCTCCTCTTTCACCTTCATTAAGAGGCTCTTTAGTTCTGCTTTACTTTCTGCCATAAGGGTGGTGTCATCTGCAAATCTGAGATCATTGATATTTCTCACACCAATCTTGATTCCAGTTTGTGCTTCATCCAGCCTGGGATTTCACATGATGTACTCTACAAAGAAGTTTCAGCAAAGTGACAATATAGAGCCTTGATGTACTTTCCCAATTTGGAACCAGTGTGTTGTTCCATGTCCGGTTCCAACTGTTGCTTCTTGACCTGCATACAGGTTTCTCAGGAGGCAGGTGAAATGATGTGGTACTCCCATCTCTTTATGCCACTAATAGAATTTAGTGGCATATAAGAGTTCAGTGAGGTCATATGGAATGGAATTTCAAGAGTTAATCCTCATGATTCCAAGTATAAGTTACCGGAAACTCTGCAGTGAGGAAGACAAAGAGGGAAGAGTTGACTGGCAGAATTACTGCTACTGCTACTGCTAAGTCACTTCAGTCATGTCTGACTCTGTGCAACCCCATAGACGGCAGCCCACCAGGCTCTCCTGCCCCTGGCAGAATTACTGCTACCTATTAATGTAATGAATGTAGCAAGGGAAAAAAAAAAAAAACTGAACAGACTCATAGCAGCAACAATGTTACTTTTCAACAAGTATTTACTTAGTGCCTATAGGACTGTGAAGAAGGCTGAGTGCCAAAGAATTGATGTTTTTGAACTGTGGTGTTGGACAAGACTCTTGAGAGTCCCTTGGACTGCAAGGAGATCCAACCAGTCCATTCTGAAGGAGATCAACCCTGGGATTTCTTTGGAAGGAATGATGCTAAAGCTGAAACTCCAGTACTTTGGCCACCTCATGCAAAGAGTTGACTCATTGGAAAAGACTCTGATGCTTGGAGGGATTGGGGGAAGGAGGAGAAGGGGACAACAGAGGATGAGATGGCTGGATGGTATCACTGACTCGATGGACGTGAGTCTGAGTGAACTCCGGGAGTTGGTGATGGGCAGGGAGGCCTGGTGTGCTGCGATTCATGGGGTCACAAAGAGTCGAACAGGACTGAGCGACTGATCTGATCTGATCTATAGGTTGCAAGACTATTTGGTAGGCATTTGGGATACAAAGGTAAATAGGATTGCTATTTGTTTTGCTATAACTTCATCAAGAGGAAAACTCAGGTAGAGCCTGGGAAACAAATCTAAAAATTAACTAATTGGATTCTCAGTCTAAAGAGAATGCTGGCACCAATGAAGAATAACTTCTTTTGTAAACTAGAAAAACAAAAACAAACCTCAAAGTCAGTTTAAAAAAAAAGTGCAGAGTAAATGAGGGAAAGAGTCAGCATAGGCAAAGTTCTAGTTATTGATTCAGATATACTGTGGGAGTCTTCAAGGACTTGTTTAAATTTAAAGAGAATACATGATATGATTCTTCAAACACTGAGTTTATCAATTGTTAGGTGAACCTATTTGGGAATCTCAGCAAATGACCCTCAACACATAAAAGTATAGTTATCAAAAAATTTTTACTCTCAAAATATAAAATGAACATGCATCACGTTTTTATTTGACTCGTGATTAATGAGGGCATTAGGCAATCCACTGTGCACAATTCTATAACAGAGTCACATTGAATTTCCAGGCAGTAGTCATGAGAGATGAATTCAAGATGACCCCCAAATCTCGTTTAGCACAACATCCTCAGTGTGGTGGGCAGATTATTTTGATGTTTAACAGTTTTTCCTCTTCATTATTTCACCAAAAACTCAACCCAAGCCATAGCCTTGAAAAGGTATGAAGTTCAAAAATGTAAAAGCATGACATTCATGATTTCCAAACATAAAAGCATATATCAAAGATTTTATTTAACCCATTAATTAATATGGGAAAATTAAGTCATTATGACTGGTCCAGTGAACATCTCATAAAATAGACTACCTCTAGTAAATTTAACAAAGGAATATTACAATAACATTGCTGGGTTAGATATAAAACTGGCTAATGCTCAACAGGCCATAATTCTTTGGAATAATCAATTACACCAGACAGAATTTCTTGTATCACTCCATGTAAAAATCTGCAAGTTAAGAAAAAAACTTTACTTAGTTTGAGACTATTAATCAACAGTAAAAAGTAAAATAAAGTAAATAAATTACTTTAGCCTTTCATTAGGTTATTTTCTTGCCACCTTTGTAATATCAAAAGGATCTGCCACTAAACTTTTTGCCTCACTTTTGCTTCATGTTTTTTTTTTTTTTTTTATCCTGATAATCATTGCCAGCTGCCTTTCCCATGTGGATATTTCATTTGTTGAATCCCCTGTCATAAATATCTAACTATTTTAGTGATTTCATAAGCCCCTTTATCTTGGCATAAGGTGAAAGGGGAAGAACCTCTTTTCCTTTCTCATGATGATGAGAAAAAATATTTTATGCTCACAACTCTCCATGGCAAAATCTTCCCTTTCAAGGTTCAGCCCCATCATTTTATATCTGGACTTGGGTAATCAGTAATGTAGGAAGAGTTGATTTATAAAAAGCATAAGGGTCATTTCCCTTTCCTTTAGATAAGAGGACATTTGTAATGTTAGGTATATTTCTTACACTTTGAAGCTTAGCCAAAATAGTTGTAGAGATTCCATATTAACATTCTGCTGTAGTTCATATGTCTCATCCAAAAATATTCACTCTCTCTAAGTTCTTGAAAAATGCCTATGACTAATTAGTTATCAGCCTACAAAGAGTTCTATTTGGAGAACTCCCTGTTTCTCCCCTTATCTCTACATTCTGAATATACCCAGTTCTTATTTCTAATTGAAACTAAATGAAAGCTTCAATGCATACATTGAATATAAAATCTATATTGAAGTATAAAACTCATTTCCTAGTTCAAATCTGAGCTGAGAAGGCAAGCCCTGTAGCTCTGTTTCTCAAATGACAATCCCTATACATGCAGTATCAGCTCATCAGGGATATTCACTAAAATGCAAAAAGCCTCTACCCGGTTAGGTCCATCATTATCTTCAGGCACTCTGTTAGGAATCTGTGCTTTTGGCAATTCTGTAGATGGTTACAGTGCCCAGTCCAGTGTAGAAGGACTATTTTGCTGTTTAATGTTGATGGCTTTGAAATTTTTTAGGATTCCCTGGTGGCTCAGATGGTAAAGTATCTGCCCATAATGCGGGAGACCCAGGTTCTATCCCTGTGTTGGGAAGATCCCCTGCAGAAGGGAATGACAACCCACCCCAGTACCCTTGCCTAGAAAATTCCATGGATGGAGGAGCCTGGTGAGCTACAGTCCTTGGAATTGCAAAGAGTCAGATAAGACTAAACAACTTCACTTTCTTTGAAATTTCTGTGTATCCACTGGAGCAAAACTCCATTCAGAGGCAGTTGATCATTTGACTATTTGGCCATTTCATGAAAATGCTCCTATGACTCTTCCTCTACTTAAACACACACAATAGCATACCTAGGACAAATTCAAAATTTCAAATTCAGTTCTAATATCCATTCAATATCTTCATCTATTTAAATATATCAGTGTTCCTCTTTATTATTTACAAATAATGGAGAGTATTACATTTTACTCTGGACATATATTTAGTTTAAAACAATGGAAATATCCCCTGCTTTCATTTAGGTCAGTGTTCTGTAGACGATAAGTAGTTGTACATATCAACATAGATAGTCGTGTCAAACATCTGCAATCAGATGTCTACCTCCTGAATATATTAGAAGCTCTTTGAGGACTGATGCACAGTCAAGGAATAATGTTCTGCAGATAACAGGATGATGTTCTGGGTGGTTTTAGAACTGCTTGTTATCAGTTGTGGCCTCTGGGCTTTCATAGCGGGATATGGTTCTTGGCCTCATCCTTTGATATATTTTCAGGGCAGCTGTTCATTGGCTCACACACTAGCCTACTTATTAAATGGTTAATAAATCTGGTCCTCTGACCCAACTGGCATATAACAAGGAGAAAGCTGGAGTTTCAGACACGTACACAGTGACAGTTTCTGAGAAATGACTATAGTTGTGACCCCTGAAAACATTTAACAGGTCTACTTGTTCAGGACTTTTTCTTGTCCTTTTCTTTCTTGGCCATCATGCACAGATGTCTTTCCCCTTCTAAATGTGTGCTTCACGTATCAGAGGCATCCAGTCCCATCACTTCATGGGAAATAGATGGGGAAACAGTGGAAACAGTGTCAGACTTTATTTTTCTGGGCTCCAAAATCACTGCAGATGGTGACTGTAGCCATGAAATTAAAAGATGCTTACTCCTTGGAAGGAAAGTTATGACCAACCTAGATAGCATATTCAAAAGCAGAGACATTACTTTGCCAACAAAGGTTCGTCTAGTCAAGGCTATGGGTTTTCCAGTGGTCATGTATGGATGTGAGATTTGGACTGTGAAGAAGGCTAAGCACCGAAGAATTGGTGCTTTTGAACTGTGGTGTTGGACAAGACTCTTGAGAGTCCCTTGGACTGCAAGGAGATCCAACCAGTCCATTCTGAAGGAGATCAGCCCTGGGATTTCTTTGGAAGGAATGATGCTAAAGCTGAAACTCCAGTACTTTGGCCACCTCATGCGAAGAGTTGACTCATTGGAAAAGACTCTGATGCTTGGAGGGATTGGGGGCAGGAGGAGAAGGGGACGACAGAGGATGAGATGGCTGGATGGCATCACTGACTCAATGGATGTGAGTCTGAGTGAACTCCGGGAGTTGGTGATGGACAGGGAGGCCTGGCGTGCTGCGATTCATGGGGTCGCAAAGAGTCGGACACGACTGAGCGACTGAACTGAACTGATCTGATCTGATACTTCACGTATTGGTCCATCTTTGGAAAACAGACTCCTTCCATTTTCACATAGCCAGTTCCCATCCAACTTGAAGTTTCAGTTTAGGGGATGACTCATTCCAGAAGGCTTCAGTCATTATTTCTTTTATTAAAAAAAGGATACTTTTCATGTATTGTCATAAAAGTCTACAGATTATTCTGTCCTAGAATTCATAAAATTATACTGAAACTATTTGTCTGTCACCTCTGCTAGTCAAAGTGTTCTTAGACATTTTGTCTCTTTCAATATGGTTACTTGTTATGAAGCTTAGAATGTGGTAGGCATTCAAATAAGGATTGATGATTAAGTTAGTTATGCTTATCTGCATGGCAGTATCCAAGTCTATTGATAATGTTCACACATTTGAAATGCAGAAACAATATGAAGATTTTATTCAAAAGAAATTTTCCTAAATTTTCTATGCAATGTTATTATATTTTCCTATTTCTTTAAATGATACTTTCAGTTATATAGGTTATATATATTCATGTTTTAAGTCACTTCTCAAATAATTCTGTTCAGTTCTCTAATACACAAATTTTCAGTAATGTTAAAGTCTGTTAGATTATATATATCAGATATCTTTGAGATTAAATAATAGGTATTCCTTTATAATATACTGACTTCTACAAATTAATCATGAAAAATATATTTATTCTATAAAATATGTAAATAATGATAAGCTCAAAATTATTGGCTCTCATTTGTTAGTTGAGCAAAGAATTTCAGTATTTTATGAATTTCATTTTAGAAACCTAAAATACTCAGTTTATATTTCTATAATATGTTGATAATAAATAAAATTATGGCTCTCTACTTTGTTTAATGACATTTTTTAATTACTGAGAGTGATACATTTTTCTTTGATTTCTTTTTTGGGCATCTGATTGGAAGCTTGTTTTGAGAGCAAAGATACCATGAGAAAGGTGTAATTTTAATATGATTTTAATATCTGAAATGAGATTATTCTCTTCTTTACCATTTGAAAAGTAAAAAATAAAGGCCTATGATGAATTCTAACTTAACTCCAAAGAGGTAACACAACACAGATTTCTTTGTTCTAAATCTTAAAATAAGTATCAAATTTCAATTAACTATTGCTAACATATAAAACTATATTGCTAATATATAAAACAATATGGCTACCATATAAAACATATAAGCTTACTATACTTGTAATAAAATAACTTTGATGTTTTTGAACTGTGGTACTGGAGAAGACTCTTGAGTTGGTGATGGACAGGGAGGCCTGGCATGCTGCGATTCATGTGGTTGCAAAGAATCAGACATGACTCAGCAACTGAACTGAACTGAACTTTCCACAATAACATAAGGAGATACTCTATCTTCAGTTCAGTTCAAAACCAAGCCAGGTTTACCTGTCCATCACCAACTCCTGGAGCTGGTTCAAACTCATGTTCATCAAGTTGGTGATTCCATCCAACCATCTCATCCTGTGTCATCCCCATCTCCTCCTGCCTTCAATCTTTCCCAGCATCAGGGTCTTTTTCAGTGAGTTGGCTCTTTGCATCAGGCAACCAACATATTGGAGCTTGCCATTAGTCCTTTCAATGAATATTCAGGACTGATTTCCTGTAGGATAGACTGGTTGGAGATCCCTGCAGTCCAAGGGACTCTCAAGAGTCTTCTCCAACACCACAGTTCAAAAACATCAATTCTTTGGCACTCAGCCTTCTAAGGTCCAACTCTCACGTTCATACGTGACTACTGGAAAAACCATAGCTTTGAATAGACAGACCTTTGTTGGCAAAGTAATGTCTCTGCTTTTTAATATGCTGTCTAGGTTGGTCATAGCTTTCCTTCCTAGGAGCAAGCATCTTTTAATTTCAGGGATGTAGTCACCATCTGCAGTGATTTTGGAGTCCTCAAAAATAAAGTCTGTCACTGTTTCCACTGTTTCCCCTTCTGTTTACCATGAAGTGATGGGACCAAATGCCATGATCTTTGTTTCTGAAGACTGAGTTTTAAGTCAACTTTTTCACTCTCCTCTTTCACTTTCATTAAGAGGATCTTTAGTTTCTCTTCACTTTTTTCCATAAGGGTGGTGTCATCTGTGTATCTGAGTTTATATATATATTATTCCCAGCAATCTTGATTTCAGCTTGTGCTTCATCCAGCCCAGCATGTATTCTCCATAGAAGCTAAATAAGCAGGACAACAATATACAGTCTTGACACACTCCTTTTCTAATTTGGAATCAATGTGTTGTTCCAACTCTATCTTAGTTGCATTTTATTCAACCAAGTACTACATCCATGTGAGTTAATATTCATGGCAAAAAATATGTTCTTGCTTTATTTCACTACTTTTTGAAATGTAAATTAAGATGATAGGTTTATCCCAAGCCACATTAGACCCCCTCAAGTATAAATTATCTTTCTTGGCATGTTAAAAATATTATCTCTCTCCTGAACTAAAGTGTTGCATCTGTAACTGGAAAATAGTTGACTATATTGTCTTAGGGTATTTTTTGTTTTTGAAGTTCAGTGTTTCTTTGGGTAAATTAACATTGATAAAAACAGTTTTGGTGGGCTGGCAGCACTTATATTTACCAAACACAGTTTGAGATAACTGTTTTCATTATAGTAGCATCTTCTTATATATAATAGAAAATATCCCTGTTAATTTCAAACAATTCATTCCTTGATTTTGAAGTAGTCATAGTGAAGTACATATTGAAACACATTTATAAACTCTCTCTTTCTAAAAACAATTCGAGAGTCTTACAAGAAAAACCAACTTAAAAAAATGGGACCAACTGATAAGGGTTAATGTGGTTGATTCCTGGCATCAGCAAATCTAGATTAATATAGGAATTCATGAGTAAATATAGAATTTCTTTAGGAAACACTTTTATAAAATTCTGAATAAATAATTCATATGACCTACCACAGAGAGGGGCTTCCCAAGTGGCACAGTGGTAAAGAATCTACTTGCTAATGAAAGAGACGTGGGTTCCATCCCTGGGTCAAGAAGATACCCTGGAGGAGAAAATGGCAAACCACTCCATTATTCTTGCCTGGAGAATCCCATGAACAGAGGAGCCTGGTGGGCTACAGTCCACAGGGTTGCAAAGAGTCAGACACGACTGAGCAATTGAACACGCATGCAGGGACCACAGTGAGAGATGTGATGCTCCAGTATATGCTTGTTTTGGGACTAAATTTCATTTCTTGAAAACTTCCCTTTGTTGATAACTTGCTTCTGATAGGACTGCACGTCATAGAACCCCTCCCCTTCAAACCTCAGGAGTGCTGGACTCATCACAAAGGCTAGACTGGTTAGGAAGTTGGATCATGAGCAGGAATTCCTGATCTAAGATGCCTGCTGACACTGATCTAGACAGGAACCTTCACCTTTCCTCATGAGATTTCAGGGATGTTTCAGGTCCTCTTTTTCAGGATGCCTAGCGATTCTTCTCCTCACCTGACTCTTCGTTTATTTCTTCAGTAAATGCTTATGCCCTTAGATTTTACTTAGCTCTTGGGTATTGCTCTTAGCACTGAGCAAGTTCATGTGAGTTCCTATAAAAAGAAGCCAATTGAGTACAGTCTTCTAGGGAACCATCAGACAGCTCGAGTAATCACTATTCTTTGGAAATAAAGCTTCTATGGCTTCCTCTGATACCAGGAATGTGGCTTATTCTTTCGGGGCTACTGATGGGTATTACCTACCCGATGAAACTAACTTTCACCTCCCCCTCTCTAGCAGTCATTTTCACTTCCCATCAGGCTAGGAGGTATCATAGAAAGATCACATGGGTGATAGGATCTACAAGAAAGAATGAAATGTAAATGCTAGAAAATTTTTAAAAGGTGGTGACAGAAATGGAGAGCATCTCTGACTGCCTCAATAGAACCAATAAGCAGAGGAAAGAATAAGTCAGAATGGAAATCTATCAGTTGGAAGTATTAAAACTGAAATGCAAAGGAAAAAAAAGAAAATGAACAAGCACCACTGAAGACCATCCTAGAACTAAGTGACAATATTAGAGTCATTGTATGTGTACGAGAAACTCAGAAGTAGAATAAAGGAACAGTACTTAAGAAAGGAATGCTGAAAATTTTCTGAAGTTAATCAGAGACACTAAACCATAAATCCAAGAAACTGAGAACATCAAGCAGTATAAACACCAAGAAAAAACAAACCTATACATATTATATTCAAACTGTTGAAAACCAATGACAAAGAAAATCTTGAAAGCAGCAAGAACAAAAAAGTATTACTTACAAAAAGAAGAATAAGAGTACAGCAGCTCTTCTCATCAGAAACTATGCAAATAAGACAGAGAATCATATCTTTACTGTGCTGAAAGGAAAATGTCTATATAGAATTTTAGATTCCATGAAAAAAAACCCTTCAAAGTTAAAGGGGAAATAAATAATTTCTCAGTGAAACAGAAAAAAATGAATTAACTTGTTGCCATTAGACCTACTCCAGAAGAAATGCTACAGAATAGTTTTGGGGGAAACAAGGATATGATCAATCAGAAAGTTAAACTGGCAGAAAGAAATAAAGAAGGTTGAAAATGAAAAAAAAATAATTGTATTTTACCTTTACTCTTCACTTTTTCTTAAAGATAACTGAGGAAAAACATACCAACAATATTTTGGGTCTTAACAGCATAAAATCCATGACAACAAGGGCAGAAAAAAATGGGAGGGAGAAACTGATTTTACATAATTAAAAATATCTTACGCTCCACATGAGGTGGTATAGTGTGTGAAAGAGGTTTTAGATTGTTTTTTAAAGTATGTTGTAGACCCTAGAATGTTATTATTAGCAACCACTAACAATAATATAATCAATGAATGGGGTAAAATGGAACCATTAAAAAACTAAGTTAAAACCAGAGAAGGCAGGAAAAAAAAGAAACAGAAACAAATGTAAAATAGCTGACAAGATACTACCATATACTCCACATAAAGAACCATTTGGAGTGTCAATATCTAAATCCGTTGTTCAAAGAGAATCTTCCAGTGACTGGTTGGTGGTGAGATAACAGAGTGATGTTTCAGGAATCACAATATTTTTGTTCTAACCAGTCTGGAGTCTAGTGCTTGTGGTCAGCCTATACTCACCATTCAAACCTGCGTTCTACAGAACAATTGAAAGCTATACTTCAGATTATTATCAGTATCTTTTCAGGAGGATCTAGGAGTCTTGTGACTCCATCGTTGTAATCATTAATTGCTTGAGTCTGCTCTCTGGGACTTGGGAAAGGCCTAGGAGGTTAAGCCTTTTTGTCCACAAATAAGAAAGGGTGCTTTTGAGCAGCCACAGAGGTACTTTTGTGCCTGGGAAGGCCCCTCCGTGTCCTGCTTGACTTCAGGCCCCCTTTGTCTTTGATACCTCTTTGATCCTAAAATGAACTGGGATAGGAAAGAAAGCGAATAAAGTTTTAGAGAGAGATTAATCATAAACTCAGTACAGCAACTTGATTTTAGGGGACTCAGTTTCAGTAAGACAAAATAGAAATAGATATAAAGGCACCCAAGTAATTTTCTAAGGCTGATACGACTGTCATAAACTGGTAGCTTCCAATATAAGGAAAAATATAGGGCTCACTTAATGCTATTGATTTTTAAGTAAAAACTAAAATAGTAGCCCCCCCAAATCTAGCCATTTGAAACAAAAATAATCCACTCCAATTGGAAGTTAGTTCAGAAATGCAAGAACACTTCAGTCTTTGGGGGAAAATGGAAGAGACTATCTTAATAATAATATCTTAATCTCCCTACCAGAAAAAATATTGTCAAAAACTTCAGCAAATATGATACCTAATTTAGAAATTCTAAAAAGAAAATTAATTAATGTCCAAGTCAGAACAAGAATAGCAGCACCTGAGAAACTTTTGTGTGTGAGTACAAAGATAAATATACTAAATATTCGTCTATGCTTAGTGGCTCAGTTATGTTTAACTCTTTGCAATCCCATGAACTATAGCCCTCCAGGCTCCTTTGTCCATGAGATTATCTTGTCAAGAATACTGCTGTGGGTGGCCATTTCCTTTTCCATTTCTTCCATAGGGAAACAAATAAATGGCTAATATACAGCAGCAGAAGAAGAATGTATGTATTTGATAAAAATTCAATCAGTACACTGAAAAAGAATAGATGTTAAAAACATAATTATCACAAAAATATTTTTAAATATCCATATTATGAATCTATATCAAATCAGTAAAATTATGTAGAAGGACTCATTCAAGTTAACTTATACCCATAGTTTGTTGCTTAATTGAAAAATAAAGGGTAAAGTAGAGCATAAAAAAATTTATATTTGATTTTCTTTCAAAATATATAAATGTCTATTCATTCATAATTAGTTTGCTTTAGGATGTAGCATTTTAAGCAATGCTTAATTTATTTTCTCTAGAGCAAGAATTTTAAAATATTTCCACATCAATTCAGGTATAAAATTCTTCTAGAATTGCCTATGTTCCCCCAAATTGATGCATTTCTCTTTCTCATGCTAATGTTTGATAATTTTTTTGTAATTTTCAAAGCAGCAAACTTAGTTGTAGCAAAATTATTATTTATTTGGTTTCCTGCATTGCATAATAATTAAATTATATAAGTTAAATGAAGTATATGTGGAATAAATAGACTTAGAATAAACCCTTCAGAGTCTTGATAAACATGCAATCCATTGTTAGGGAGTACATTATGAACTATGAAAATTCAATATCCTATGGAAATAATATATTTTACAGAGGTGAGAAAAACTATCTGCTAAACTGGTGAATAGCTTACTCAGTGACCAGTTAATGGATTTCCTGCTGCATGCTGCTGAAGGAAGATATAAAAGTAGTAAAAATATGACTACTTAAACTAGAGATAAAGGTAAAATTCAGCAGATTCCTTTCTTCTTCAGAAGGCAAATTGATGTGTTTAAGGAGGGAAACAATGAGAAAGTTCCTCTACATTACTTACATTTGGCTTCCCCCCAAAATGCTAATCAATGAAGTTAGAACACACCCTCATACCATATAATAATCTCAAAATGCCTTAAAGAGTTAAATATAAGTTAGTACATCATAAAACTCCTAGAAGAGAACATAGGCAAAGCATTCTCTGACACAATCAAATCAATGTTTTCTCAGGGCAGTCTCCCAAGACAATAGAAATAAAACCAAAAATAAACAAATGAGACCTAATCAAATTCACAAGTATTGTACAGAGAGGGAAACCATACACAAAATGAAAAGACAAACTTGGACCAGGATAAAATATTTGCAAATGATGTGACCATCAAGGGCTTAATTTCCAAAATACGCAAAGAGCTCATCTAATTCAATAACAAACAACCCAAGCCAAAAAAAAAAAAATGGATAGAAGAGTTAGACATTTCTCCAAAGAAGACTACCAGATGGTCAATAGGCACATGAACAGATGCTCATCACTGACAATTATTAAAAAAATGCAAATCAAAACTACCATGAAGTACCACCTCACACCAGTCAGAATGTCTATCACTAAAATATCTGTAAGTAATAAATGCTGGCGAGGGTGTGGAGAAAAGAGACCCCTCCCACACTGTTAGTGGGAATGTAAATGGGTAGAGCTGCTATGGAAAACACTGTGGAGATTCTTTAAGAAGCTAAACTACCATATGATCCAGCAATCCCATTCCTGGGCATATACCCAGATAAAACTATAATTAAAAAAATACATGTACTCCTATTTTACAGCAGCACTATTTAAAATAGTCAGGACATGGGAACAACCTAAATACCCCTCAATGGATGGATAAAGAAAGTATGGTATATATAAGCAAGGTAATATTACTCAGCCATAAAAAAAATGAAATAATGCCACTTACAACAATATGGATGGACCTAGAGATCATCATACTAAGCGAAGTAAGCCAGAGAAAGCCGGATACTATATAATATCACTTATATGCAGAATCGAACACAAATGAACATATCTACAAAACAGAAGCAGACTTTCAGACATAGTGAACAAACTCGTAATTGTCAAGAGTTAGGATGGGTGGGGGAGGGAAAAATTGCGAATTTGGATTACCAGATGCAAATTATTACACATAGAATGAATAGGCAAGAAGGTCATTTAGTATAACAGTGTACTATATTCAATATTCTGTGATAAACCATAATGGAAAAGAATATGAAAAAGAATATATATATATCCAAATCACTTTGCATTACTGCTGAAATTAACACAGTGTTTTAAATCAACTATACTTCAATAAAATTTTTGAAAAAATCTTGGTTACTAGCTCAGGGAAGTTTTACTTAAAGCAGAAATGACACAGTAACAGAGATCAGGTTCTATTTCCTTATAACTGACATCAGAGAAGAAATGTCCTAAGATACTCATGGCTAAACAGTCATTTGGGCTTCCCTGGTGACTCAGACAGTAAAGAACCTGCCTGCAATGTGGGAGACCTGGGTTTGATCCCTGGTGTGGGAAGATCCCCTGGAGAAGGGAAAGGCTACCCACTCCAGTATTCTGGCCTGGAGAATTCCATGGACTGAGGAGTCTGGCAAGCTATAGTCCATGGGGTTGCAAAGAGTCAGACAGGACTGGGCGACTTTCATGCACACACAAACAGTCATTTAGGAATCAAAATTGAGATGTCAACTTTACCCAGCAGAACTGCAAATCTCACAGGATTCCTATTATTTGTCCAGGGATTTGTAAGGAATATTTTTAAAATACTGAAGGTGATATTTTTTAAAGGCCTCATTAAATCTTTACATCCTCTTCATACAAAGTCTAGACTTTGTATGTCCAAAAAACCCATTCTCACTCTCATCAGTACAGCAAGCCACAGTTTTCACTAAATGTAACTCTTACATCATTTATGATTTTAATTATATAAGGCTTATAGTGTTGATTGAGATGTAACTGAAACTGTTTCTAAGAGCCATGTTTCAAGTGAGGACATTTCACATAGAATGAATTATTAGCATGGGCACGTGATGGTCTCTAGATTTAAAGCTTAAACTACCATAAGCTATCATAGCTTATTCAGCTTCTTTTCTATTTACATTATATTATTTCCAATATTGGCAATTATAAGAAATGTTACAGAGATAACCTTGCTCAAATGTATCCTTACGATGTAAGAGATTCATCTTCAGGGTAGATTCCTACATTTAAGATTTATGAGTCAAAAGTTAAGTTCATGTATAATTTTGTTCAGCTCAGTTCAGTTCAGTCACTCAGTCATGTCCGACTCTTTGCAACCCCATGAATCACGGCACGCCAGGCCTCCCTGTCCATCACCAACTCCCAGAGACCACCCAAACTCATGTGCATTGAGTCAATGATGCCATCCAGCCATTTCATCCTCTGTCGTCTCCTTTTCCTCCTGCCCCCAATCCCTCCCAGCTTCAGGGTCTTTTCCAATGAATCAACTCTTCCCATGAGGTGGCCAAAGTATTGGAGTTTCAGCTTTAGCATCAGTCCTTCCAATGAACACCCAGGACTGGTCTCCTTTAGGATGGACTGGTTGGATCTCCTTGCAGTCCAAGGGACTCACAAGAGTCTTCTCCAGCACCACAGTTCAAAAGCATCAATTCTTCAGTGGTATTGTCAAATGCCTTCCAGAAGGAGTGGACCTGTTTGCATTTCCACCAGCAACAATGAGAATGCCTGATAGCACAGCTTCACCAACAGACATTTTTTTTTCCAGTTTCACTAGTAGGAAATAGTATCTCTTGTTCTTTATTGTATTTCTGTAAAGATGAGTTTGAAATTTTTTCTACATTTTCAAAATCCATTTATATGTTTTTTTTTGTTGTTGTTGAATTGCCTATTCATATATTTTTCCTCTCATTATCAGAAATTTGCTCCTTAATGCAACAATTTTAAGTTTCTCGGTATTAGGAATATTAGTTCTTTGTTTTATATACTGCAAACATTTCTTCCCATTTTAATAGTTTTTTATTATTTTAATGGTTGATTTTCATAATATAAATCTTTAAAAGACAGAAAAAGTTTTACATGTTTAAATTCATTATTCTTTTCATTTTGTTGCCTCTGTATTTGAGTTATAGTTAAAAAGTCTTTCCCTTCACCAAGATTTAAGAGAATTTCACCCATGTTTCCTCTCAAACTTGTATAGCTTTATTTTTTACATTTGTATCCCTAATCTAATAGAAGTTCTTTCTTTGTGCAAAATATGGATTTTATTTTCCTATTTACAAATGACAACCAAGGCGTCAAAAATTTTAATTAAACGTCTGTTTGTTGACATCTAGTTTCTGCTCAGAGATGAGACACCTGAAATGAGTGCCGCTTCCATGCTTTTGGGCTTCCCTGGTGGCCCAGGGGGTAAAGCGTCTGCCTGCAATGTGGGAGACCTGGGTTCGATCCCTGGGTTGGGAAGATCCCCTGGAGAAGGAAATGGCAACCCACTCCAGTATTCTTTTTTTTTTTAATTAATTTTATTTTATTTTTAAACTTTACATAATTGTATTAGTTTTGCCAAATATCAAAATGAATCCACCACAGGTATACATGTGTTCCCCATCCTGAACCCTCCTCCCTCCTCCCTCCCCATACCATCCCTCTGGGTCGTCCCAGTGCACCAGCATTCTTGCCTGGAGAATCTCATGGACAGAGCAGCCTGATAGACTACAGTCCACCGGGTCGCAAAGAGTCGGACATGACTGAGTGACTTCACTTCTTCACTTCTAAGCTTTTAGAGGAAAAAAGCCAGACCAAGTACAAATACAGAACTTTACTTGAGCTTACTTAAGCACTGAGGTTGCAGGGCAACAGACTAACCTAAAATCTAAGGAGATGCCTCCAGGGAAAGACTGGACACAGGCAATACCTTATGAAGCAGTTGGGTACCAGGAAGAATGTATTTAGTCTGGTGTGTGATGTGGTCATCAGCAGCACATTGGTGATGGAGTGTGACACCCATGGGTCCACAGAAATTAACGGAGTACCTTCTTTTCAGCGTTTTCTCCTTGAACCCCAGTGGGTGCTCAGAGACATTACTGGGTGAAGTTACAAAGAAAATATTCTTATCTTAGACCTAGGAAGAACACTTGTGGCTCTGGTATGAAGGGCATGCAAGTGTACTTGTTCTTTTCTCTACTCTCTCCCCTAAGGAATTAAAACCTTCACATTGGAGGTAAGAACAGCAAACACCATCATCCTCGGGCACTGAAGTGAACATCTGAAGGCAAAGAACAGAAAACAAAACTGTCCCTGGAGAAGGAGAAGAAATGTAAGTTAGACCCGGAAATACATCCAGGGAGGGGCGGGGACCTGAGAAGAATAAATAGCTGAGACTCAGGGATTTGGTGCTTGTCTAAGACTTAGGTTAAATCAGAAATATAGAGTATATTCTTCCCGTAACACCAGGCTAAAAATAGATAATACTGTCAGTCAGGGTTCTTCAGAGAAACAGAACCAATAGAGTGTGTTTAAAGTATCTCAATATTGCAGAATTTTCTAAGTAAATTTTCAGCCCTAGAATGGCTGCTTTTGCTGTGTTTCTCTACTTACTGCACCCTGCACTTGCCCTTTAGGGGTTGTTCAATGCCTTATGGGCATATTGCACATAAAATATTAGACACAGCCATGCTTTTATGTTTCTTTTATTTCTCTATAGGATTATAATGTCTAAAATTCCTGGCAGTTTGGTTGTGCTGAACTATATATAATTATTTTCTCCCTTGCCCACGGAGAATTTAGGAGGCTCTTGGTTACTTTCTCTTTAAATCTTTTTCAGACGTCAGCAAGTGATCAGATTCTCTGAGGAGGACCAGCAGTGGTGAATGTGGGGCTTCCTTAGCATCCTTATCTGTTTTCTGAGACGTCAGCCCCTTGAGTTCCGTCTTTGATGTTTTCTGGTGCCTTCAAAGTTCATTGTTTATTTTTAACCTAAGTTTTATAATTATTAGTGATATAGGTTCAGTCTCATATTCTGCTGAGGTCATTAATAATGTTTATTCTAACTTTTTAAAATTCTGTTTTCTGGAGGTACTAATTCTAATATATGTAGGAAGAATTTTAATTTTGACTTCTACTACTTGTTCAATTTAATTTTCTTGTTTATTTTCATTTTACTTAAATAGTGTGAATCAAAAAATAATTATAAAACACATAAAATGAACATTCCAATTAGTTTTCCATTCAAGAGTATCTTGATTTTTATTTGATATTCATGATCAAGTTATTCTAGCTACATATGAAAGAATAAAAGATGTAGAAATTAAATAATATTGCCCATAAAGAATGTGAATATCAGGCTATTCAAATTTAAGTCATTTGGAAAGAGATTTCTAACAGATTTGATATGAAAGTGTTAGCAAATTTTACTGTTTCACTTAAGCTGTTTTAATTGCTGTTGAAAAAATAAGGAATAAAATCTAAAGTTGCAAATTATTTTCGTAAGGTCCAAGGGGATTTTCATGATATAGACCTTTTATAAAGTTTCATTTCACACACTGGAGTTTTGAGAGCTTTGATTTTTTAAATACATGACAGATAGAATTCAGCCTTAGAAGGCTGTGCTTTGACACTATAAATCGGTCACATTGCAGACTGAGATTTATCATCATTTATGGGCATCTTACACTCCTGTTAGAAGTTTAAAGCATGATTATTAACACTTGTATTATAGACTTTGAAGAAGCCCCCAGGGTTCGTCAGTCAGTGATGCAAGTTGAAACAGTAAATAACTAACTCAATTTCTGAGAGAGAGAAGACAGGTTATTTTTGCAGAGTTTAACAATCAAGACAAAAATATTGGTCTCATGATGGAAGTTTAAGTCTTATAATTAAGCTTATCACCCTGTGACCTTATCAAATTGATGAAAGTAGCTGCAGATTCCTAAGTTCCTGGTGGCACAGAGTAGACTGATACAGTGGAAACTGCTAAAGGACTCTGCCTATTTCAGGGTATTAAAAACTATACACTAACATAAATGAATGATTCATGGCTTCTAAATGATTAAATGTGTGAAAAGAATTATAGTAAGAAAAATGATTATGAGTAGACTATTATCTGGGCCAGTTTCTAAAACACTGGAGATTACCAGAAAATGTTGAAGTGATATGAAGTGAAAGTTTACAATTACTTTAGCAAAGATGAAGAATTAAACTCTCTAACACTTATTTCACAAAAAGCTTTATATCATATTAAGGAGTAAATGAACATACTTTTAAAGTTTTGAAGAAGTATAAGATCATTAAACAAACACTTGGCAATCTGACTTGCAAATACTTTTTTGATGAACTTCAGTCTCTTTGGAAGATGTTTCAGTTCAGTTCAGTTCAGTCACTCAGTTGTGTCTGACTCTTTGTGACTCCATGAACCGCAGCACGCCAGGCCTCCCTGTCCATCACCAACACCCAGAGTCCACCCAAACCCATGTCCATCCAGTTGGTGATGCCATCCAACCATCTTATGCTCTGTTGTCCCCTTCTCCTCCTGCCCTCAATCTTTCCCAGCATCAGGGTCTTTTCAAATGAGTCAGCTCTTCATAGCAGATGGCCAAAGTATTGGAGTTTCAGCTTTAGCATCAGTCCTCCAATGAACACCCAGGACTTATCTCCTTTAGGATGGACTGGTTGGATCTCCTTGCATTCCAAGGGACTCTCAAGAATCTTCTCCAACACCACAGTTCAAAAGCATCAATTCTTCGGCACTCAGCTTTCTTTATAGTCCAACTGTCACATCCATACATGACCACTGGAAAAACCACAATCTTGACTAGACAGACCTTTGTTGACAAAGTAATGTCTCTGCTTTTTAGTATGCTGTCCACTACAGTGTTCTTGCTTGGAGAATCCCAGGGATGGGGAAGCCTGGTGGGCTGCCGTCTATGGGGTTGCACAGAGTCGGACACGACTGATGCGTCTGTAATAAAATAATAATAATAATAACTAGGTTGGTCATAATTTTCCTTCCAAGGAGTAAGCATCTTTTAATTTCATGGCTGCAATCACCATCTTCAGTGATTTTGGAGCCCAGAAAAATAAAATCAGCCACTTTTTCCACAGTTTCCCCATCTATTACAGACCATTTTTCTAAGAGCCTGTGGCTGTCACATATGGTGGGAAAAGACCAGGAAAGTGAACCTCTTTGAAATCTGATATAAATGATGGATATGGATTGTTAAACACTGAACATGAAAGTCTATACACATAGATCATCAACTTTTACACATATACTTTGATTATAAAAATAAATAACAATTAAATCCTTACTGGAGGAATATCATTGCTAACTGAAAAACTACTTCTACTGTACAACTCCTGAACTTAGCCATCATCAGATCGTAATCTTACATGTCACATACATGGTTTTGCTGTTGACATTCCATTTTCTTGCCAGTTAGAGGTAATACAGGTTAGCAGCTTTACTCTGGCTAAGTCTAGATAATAAGGCAGGTAATGAGGTCCCAGCAGGTGAGTCATGCCTTCCAGGGTCTCATGTGGTGAAACAGCCACACAGATCAGCACTAGTATTTGCCACTTCCAGCGCCTCTCTCTGCCTGCTATTTCAGCAGCTAATAATGCAAGGGCTTCACTGCAGAAATGTTCATCTTTTACATCACGTATTCCCCAAACTATGTGTTGCTCATTGAATGCTTTAGCCTGAAACATATTTTGCAGTTCCCTAGAGGATATAGACATATAAGGTGAAGCTCAGACATGGGAACATTACCAAATATACCCTAACTTAAAGTTATGTTTTCTTTTCCAAATATAAGAGGGCTACTTACAGACTTGGCATATAGACTCTATGCGTGTATGCTCCGTCTCTCAGTCATGTCCGACTCTGCGACCCCAGGCACTGTAGCTTGCCAGGCTCCTCTGTCTATGGGATCTCCCAGTAGAGAACACTGGAGTGGGTTGCCATGCGCTCTTCCAGGGTATCTTCCCTACCCAAGGATTGAACCCACATTTCTTGTGTCTCCTGCATTGGCAGAAGACTGCCATGGATACTTTACCACTGAGCCATCATAGATTCTATACCATTACTCAAAAAGTATATATTAGTTAGGGAGAAAGCAATGGCAACCCACTCCAGTGTTCTTGCCTGGTGAATCCCAGGGATTGGGGGAGCCTGTTGGGCTGCCATCTATGGGGTTGCACAGAGTCGGACACAATTGAAGCGACTTAGCAGCAGCAGCAGGATATACTAGTTATATGTAGTAAATGATGTTGTTCATTGTTTTTGTCACAGTTTTTTTTTTTTTTTTTTTTTTACTCCATGCTGGCTTAGTAATACTTAGACATCTAATATTTAGAAATATTTAAGTATTACTTAATGTTATTTTAATAAGTGAATATTATTAGAAGTTTCTGGTAAAATAATAAGTATTATCATGGACTTGAACATTTATAAATCTTCATTAACATTTTTATATTTAATAGAATTGGGAAGATTATTTTATTAAAAACTGATTTAAAACATTTATTTTTTAATGATAAAAGGTTTAAAAAGAACGAACAAAAATAACATATGTCCCAACTAAACTTTCCTTCATTCTTTATTACACGAATTCAATGTAGATGTTCTTATTCTTGGTTTTCATTTCTTCCCCTCTACACCCCCGAACATACCTGTTTAAGCCTTATTTAACAATTTCTTTAATAATTAATTGTTTTAGTGGTTTAAGTATCGGAGCTTCCCTGGTGGCTCAGAGGGTAAAGAATCTGCCTGCCATGCAGGAGACCCAGGTTTGATCCGTGAGTCAGGAAGAATTCCTGAAGAAGGGAATGGCAACCCACTCTAGTATTCTTGCCTGGAGAATTCCATGGACAGTAATAAATTACTTTTATGTTCTAGGGCTTCTACTACATTAAGTACCTTATGTAATCATTTAATTTGAAAACCTATGCCATCAAAGCATAAACTGCAGAGAATTCAACCAAATACTTTTTAAAAAGAGAATTATGTCATTAAATCTAAGATTGATTATAGGGTGAGAAGTTATACAAAGAAACTGACCTGACATTAGACAAAAATTTTGAATGGCATACATAAACTACAAAAATAAATTATTTCACATACAAAGTCATATTTGAAATTATACAACAGAGCTTGTTTTCATTTGCTACATTACATTTCAGAGAAAAATTTTTCACAAGTATTGCTTCTTTCATTCTTTTTATATTCTTTTCAGATTCACAAGTGCTCATACTCTCAAAGAATCTGCTTCTAGTCTCATCTAAAATTCTAATGTTGCTTGAAATAAAGTGGAAAAAATAGGGTAGCAGAACAACTCTGTGTTCACTCTTTAACTTGTGTTTTAAAGTCCATTGGAGAGCTAGTTGCTACATATTGTAATAGACAGGTTTTGCTTCAGAGGCTGATTACTTTTATTGATTAACACTACAGCTGATTTACTAGCTTTTGCCTGACTAGAGAACACTTGATTCTTTGAGGAAGGTGAAGCTTGTTGAAAAACACTTGCCAAACTGTGTCTGTTAGAGCAGAACAGAGAGGAAGTTGCTTCTCTTCTAGTTGAGTAAGACTGAATGAGCAGGCACATGAACAAATACAATTTTCTGCTCTGGAAACACTGACTACAAGCAAAATATTAAACACTGTAATTATAAAATAAAAGTTGCAATAGTGATGCTTACAGAATCCAAAATAAAAATCCATATATAAAAAAACTAGTAAAATAAATTTTGCAGATTTTTTATGATATTCTTTATATCCCTACATATTTTTCAGACTATGTACTTAAAAAAAAAATTATGTACTGTAGCCCACCAGGTTCCTCTGTCCATGGGATTCTCCAGGCAATAATACTGGAGTGGGATGCCATGCCCTTCTCCAGGGCATCTTCCCAACCCAGGGATCAAACCCGCATCTCTTATGTCTCCCATATTGGCAAGCAGGTGCTTTCCCACTAGTTTTGCTACATTTGCTACATTACATTTCAGAGGAAAAAAATTTCACAAGTATTGCTTCTTTCATTTTTTTGGTATTCTTTTCAGATTCACAAGTGCACATACTCTCAAAGAATCTGCTTCTAGTCTCATCTAAAATTCTAATGTTGCTCGGGAACAACCTGTGATGCCCATGTGTAAAGATGCACTTAGTCCCTCAGTCGTGTCCAATTCTTTGCGACCCCATGGAGTGTAGCCCACCAGGCTCCTCTCTCCATGGGGATTCTCCAGGTAAGAATACTGGAGTGGGTTGCCATGCCCTCCTCCAGTGGATCTTCCCAACCCAGGGATTGAACCCAGCTCTCCTGATAATGGGACCGAAAAAACTGTTTTAATTCAAATTCATTTTTAAATCAAATTTTCAATTCTAATTGCTATTTATATTCCTTACTTGGTGGTTCAGACAGTAAAGAATCTGCCTGCAATGCAGGTGACCTGGGTTCAGTCCCTGGGTTGGGAAGATCCTCTTGAGAAAGGAATACTACCCACTCCAATATTCTTGCCTGGAGAATACTATGGGCAAAGAAGCCTGGCAGGCTGCAGTCCATGGGGTCACAAAGATATTCTTTACATTCTTACATATTTTCCAGAATTTCTATTTAGAAAGAATTATGTATAAATGTAATAGCATCCAAAACATTCTGTTTTGTTCTAATTCAGGTTTTCAACTCTATAGTTACTATTGAAAAAATCCAGTGTCTGACTTTAAAATAATTTCAGAAAAGGATGTAAATTGAGTTTAAGAAATACTAGAGTAATGTGGACAAAGTTATAAAGTAAATAAGAAGCACAGACAGAACTCCTGACATCCATGTAGTGCTAACTCCAATTCAATGGATCAACTTTACAAGCAAAGGTATGTCAGTATCAGTAATCAACAGTGTCACTAGTTAGTGGATTACAGTGTACACTAGTATTCTGTTCTATTAGATAGTGATTGTTTATCTAATTGCATTTGGGACAATTATAACCCCTAAATAGTTTAACAATATAAACCCATTACAGTCATAATTAAATATCCAAGTACAAACAAAAAGAAAGACACTTTTCAGTGTGCCTCAACAGTTAGAAGAAAATGACTAACTGAATTTATAATGAAAGGAAATCAAGGAAGACAATGATCCAAAATGATTTGAAAAGTAAAATCTTGATGAATTATTGATAAAGAATCTAGAAAAAAGATACCAAGATCTCTCTCACCAGTCTTTAAGTATAATTATAAAAAAGTTAGGAAGAACCCACAAAACAAACTAATATATATATTCACAATATTAAGAAGAAAATTATAAGTACAATAAAATATTATGAATCTTAAAGACAAAGCAGCAAGAAAATTTCCATTTCTAGGTATGTATGACTATCTTATAGGACAGGAACTAGACAGTGTATTAAAAGGCAGAGACATTACTTTGCCTACAAAGGTTCCATAGAGTTAAAGCTATGGTTTTTCCAGTAGTCATGTACGGATGTGAGAGCTGGACAATGAAAAAAGGCTGAGTGCCCAAGAATTGATGCCTTCAAACTGTGGTGCTGGAGAAGACTCTTGAGAGTCCCTTGGACAGCAAGGAGATCAGACCAGTCAATCCTAAAGGAAATCAACCATAAGTATTCATTGGAAGGACTGATGCTGAAACTCCAATACTTTGGCCACCTGATTCAAAGAGCTGACTCTCTGGAAAGGATTCTGATGCTGGGAAAGATTGAAGGTGGGAGGAGAAGGGGATGACAGAGGATGAGATGGTTGGATGGCATTAATGATTCAATGGACTTGAGTGTAAACAAACTCCGGGAGATGGTGAAGGACAGGGAAGCCTGGAGTGCTGCAGTCCAAGGGGTCGCAAAGAGTCAGACAGAATGAGTGAGTAAACAACAACTCTTATGCTATAAAAGGAAACATCTTGATGCAATTTAATTGGAATTAGGTTTTACTGTCTAGTGAGGAGGAGGAAACAAAATGAGATGAACTTCAACTTTTTTGCTACTTTTCCCAAGAGACATATGTTATATCATAAGTAGCTCAAGTGAAGATGCTAAGGAGCTGAGTAGAAAGCTTCATGTATGAGACGAGTCGCCAGTCCAGGTTCGATGCACGAAGCTGGATGCTTGGGGCTGGTGCACTGGGACGGCCCAGAGGGAGAGTATGGGGAGGAAGGAGGGAGAAGGGTTCAGGATGGGGAGCACGGGTATACCTGTGGCAGATTCATTTTGATGTTGGGCAAAACTAATACAATATTGTAAAGTTTAAAAATAAAATAAAATTAAAAAAAAAAAAAAAAAGAGTGAGAAAAAGCGAGGTTTAGGCTATCAGAGGGCTTCCCAAGTTGCTCAGTGGTAAAGAATTCACTACCAATGCAGGAGATGCAAGTTTGATCCCTGGGTTGGGAAGATCCTCTGGAGAAGGAAATAGCAACCCACTCCAGTATTCTTGCCTGGCAAATCTCATGGACAGGGAGCTTGGCAGGCTACAATCCATGGGACAACAAAGAGTTGAACACAACTTAGCGACTAAGCAACAACAATGCTATCAGAGTTGAAGAGACAAATATTGGCATTCAGGAATTAAGTGAATGAGATCTCAGGAAAAATAAAAATGCAAATCAATACCTTTTTCATCTCAATATATTTTTGTTATTTGAATGCAGCAGTGAAAAAGACTGACGATTCAGCAAAAAATAGTAGCTAAGCGACTTAGCAGCAGCAGCAGCAGCAAGAGTCTTAGAAACTAAACACGGCTTTTGGCAGATTGTTGTCAAGATTGTTATGCACAAAAGGAAGAGACAAATGGTAGGATTTTAGTATAGATCATAAAGGGAGATAGTCTGGAAACCAACTGATCAAAATAAAATAGAAAACACCTTAAAATCACCTCATTCCAAGACTGATTCAGATCATCTATCCTTTCTTTAATATGTTCAGAACCAAACTGTACACTTTTTCCAGGAAGATGGCCTTATCCAGAGCCTCATATACAACATCTGCATTCAATGAAACATTAGAGTTATATCAAGGAAATAAGACCAAGAGAAACAACAAAAAATAGAAATACCTGGATGATCCAAATATCAATATTATCAAAAATTGTTTTAACTACTAATAACAAGTTCAAAAACATAAGTCAGAAGAAATAAAATTTCAGATATAAACTGAAGTTCATAAAAAGAGTAACTGGCACTTCTAAAACTGAAAAGTATAATAGCTGAATTTATGTATTTAATATATGGAAATAAGAACAAATTAGACACAAATCAAGAGACAATATTTAAATAGAATGATAGGTCAGAGACAAAAAGTAGTCTGAAAATACATATAACAAAATAAGAGTTATGGTGCTCATAGATGAAAATATTTAATGTTTGAGTCAGAAGAAAAGGAGAGAGAAATGGGGCAAGATATGAGAAGAGATGATGGGTTGTCTATGGCCATACCACCCTGAATGAGGCCAATCTCATCAGAGGTGATGATAGATAAAATAGTTTATAATGATAAAACTAAAAAACAATGGACAAAATACATCCATTTATGCAATTTCAGAAGTTCTACGAAACCCAACAGGAAAGAGCTGAAGAAAAACACACTTAGTGCAACTGTTAAGAAAAAAGTAAAGAAAAGTCTTAAACATAACAAACTACAGTTCATGTTGAAAGGAACAACAAAATGAGTTGCATTCACAAGAAACAAAATGGATCAGCATCTGCTAAATGCTAAAAGTAACTGCCAATATAATATTAATATTTGCGGTGGGAAATACCCTTCAGGATATTGACAAATGAAAGATTTTCAAACAGAAACTGGGGGAAAACACTCTATAGGGAACCAACACTAGGAAAAAGTGGCTGGACATTTCTGACTTGAATCTTTCATGAGGTTATGTTCAGATATCAGGGCTGCAGTTATCTGAAGGCTGAATGAGTTGATTCTGGGTGACTCACTTCCATGGGCTTGTGCTGCCGCTAAGTCGCTTCAGTCATGTCCAACTCTGTGTGACACCATAGACGGCAGCCCACCAGGCTGCCCTGTCCCTGGGATTCTCCAGGCAAGAACACTGGAGTGGGTTGCTATTTTGTTAATTATTGATGGGAGACCTCGGTCGTTCTTGATATACCAGTTGGGTCTTTTCATAGCATGGCTGTCGGATTCTCCCAGAGTGAAAACAGCAGGGATTCAAGATAGAAACAGGCATGCCTTTTATAGCTTATTCTCAGAACTACTATTCCATATCTAGTATTCTTTTGATAGTAAGGGTAAGCTTTGTTTCAGTAAAGAAGGGGTACTACATAAGGACAAAATACCAAAAAAGTAATATTATTGGAATTCATCTTTTAGGCTGACTCCCAAAGGTATTTAAAAAAAATTAAAAAAAACTAGTACTATAATTAACAAGCAGCTATAATTCATAATCAGATAAATGCAAGTTAAACTACATATGCATGCATGCTTAGTCATGTCTGACTCTTTGTGACCCTTTGAACTGTAGCCCACCAGGCTCCCCTCTTCTGTGATTCAGTTTCTCAATTTCTACCTCCTCAACGGCTTGAAACGTTAAACTATAGGACAGCATATTCTGTGTGTGAATGTGTGGGTATTGGGTGCTCATTCACATTTCAAACTAAAGAGGATTTTGGCAATATCTAACAAAAGTACATTAACCTTTAACTTTTGACCCAGCAGATTCACCTCTGTGAATTTAGACTGAATAAACATCAGCAACAATTTGAAAATACATATTGGCATAATTATTCATGCAATATTACATGTAGTTAAAAGCATAAAAAGGAAAAATTGAAAAAAGAAATAAAGTCTTACTTCTCATTTCATAAATAAATAAATACATATATATTTTAAAAACTGATAATAACTGCTTCAAATAGTCTGTATAAGAAGAGCTATTTGAGTGAAAATTAGACAATGTTACTTTTTCTCTTAAGGTGACAGCTAAACATCACATTCATTGTAGAGTATTTTTGACTCTACTCATTGTAGAGTATTTTGATTATGATGAGAAGCAAAGATTTCTCATCATAATCACTAAAGAGATGGAAGCAGGGAGATGAGGTAGGGAGCTATTGTGATGATTCATCTGAGGGCAGATGGTGGCTTGGGCCAGTGGCCTCACGACGATGGGGGTGCTGAGATGTGGTCTTTTACTGGATGGAAGGCAGAGACAGTAAGATTTTAATAAGCTTTTGAATGTCAGATGTGAGGGAAAGAAAGGAGTTGAATTTAGCCTGAGCACCTGGAAAGATGGAATTAACATTTATTGAAATGGAAAGACTACAGCGAGACTATCAGAAGTTTATTTTTTGATGTGTTAAGTTTGGGATGCCAGTTAAGCAGCCAAGTGTAATATCAAGTAAGCAGCTGCAGACATAAGCCTGGATTTTCAGGGGGAGATCAAAGCTGAAGATGTAAATTTGGAAGTTGTTAGTAAATAGATGATTCTTAATGAACCATGAAACTGGATGAGTGCAACAGGGATTGTTTATATATAGAAAAGGGAAAAGGTCTAAGGATTTTACCTTGGCCAGTTTTGGAAGGATAGAGAGGAATAAGCAGAATACTCAACAAAGGAAACCAGTGGAGTAGAGGGAAAACTAGAGAATATAGAAGAGAAACCGACTGATAGATTTCTTATGGTAGCTTTGTGAGCATAGTTTTGGTACATTGGCTCAGTAAACAGGAGGCAATTTATGGAGAGAGTAACTATAGAAAACTCTTTTAAGAAGGAAAGAAATAGGATAGTGGCTGGAGAGAGACAGTGGTTCAGGAGAGGATTTTATTAAAGTAGAAGAAATACAGCCTGTGTGTTTATTGATGGGAATGTTTCAGTCGATAAGGGAGAAATAAATGCATAATTATGTAATAAAAGGGAAAAAATCTGATGTGATGTCCTTCCGTAGCAGAGAGGGAAAGGATTTGGTGCAGAAATGAAAGAGTTGGCCTCTATGAAGAGCAGATAATTCTTACACATTCAGAGGTGAGAAGGCAAAGTACAAGAGCACAGATATCAGTGAGGGAGAGCTTACATGATGGTGGGAGGTGTCGAAATTTTCTTCTCTTTGTTCTTGGCAAAGTAGGAAGCAAAGATGAGAGTTAATGCAGATGGGGGGGAAAGTGCTGGATGTTTGACAAGAAAAATAAGAGAACGAAATAGTCATCTAGAAGTGTGGAAAACCAAATGAGCCAGAGAAATGTATCGTGACTGGTAGACAGGATTAAGGAACTGTAGGAGAAGGCAATGGCACCCCACTCCAGTACTCTTGCCTGGAAAATCCCAGGGGCAGAGGAGCCTGGTAGGCTGTAGTCCATGGGGTCGCGAAGAGTAGGGCACGAATGAGTGACTTCACTCTCAGTTTTCACTTTCATGCATTGGAGAAGGAAATGGCAATCCACTCCAATGTTCTTGCCTGGAGAATCTCCAGGTTGGGGGAACCTGGTGAGCTGCCATCTCTGGGGTTGCACAGAGTCAGACACGACTGAAGCGATAGCAGAAGCAGCAGCAGAGATGAATAACCTTCTCTATAAAATGAGATCAGTCATGATTATGCTTATTTTGTAGATGAGGAAATTAAGACAGAGAAAAAATGGAAAATGAATTATCACACACTGATAAATGCCAAAATTAAAATACATATCACATCTGAACATAATGATCAACCACGTTATCCTGACTGACTAATCTTTATGGCTTTACCAATATTCCTGAGCGCCAGGAGGCAGAGTGTTGTCACAATTTGAAGTAAATCACCCCCCGACCCCCATTCCCTCATGAAACAACATTACATTCATGACTGGGGTTTAGGAGGCAGAAGCTCCATAAGCCAAAGCAGAACCAAAGAAAGCCTGTGTTTCCAAATTTGGAGGAACTCAGATCTGTAAGCTAAGCAAATATGAAATGGAAGAAGAACATGGGGGCCGTGGAAGAGTCACATCTACCTGTACACACCCCAAAATTTGGATGATAGCAAGAAAAAAAAAATCAGAGAAAGGGAAAAAAAAGGCTGAAAAATTGAGCCACTTAATTGCTGCAGATTCTTCCTCTGAAACCTGCTCATTATGGGATTTTAAGATGATTCACCTTCCCTAAACTCCCATCACAGATATTCCTTAAAAATAGATTGCTATGCTTAAAACAGATTAAAAGTTCAATTTTATATCATGTATATTCTACTGAAATAAAATTAAAACATATTGATTGGAAAAACATGTGAACATAAGTTCTCTCTGAGGAAAAAAAAATTATGAATTGCAATAATGGGGCTAATTGAGCTGAAAAATATAGTTGGTCAGGAGTGATTCAAAAACAAAAGAATACTTTATTGGGTATGAGCCAGGAAGTTTCTTTATATTCTTAACTTAGGAGGAAATGAACATTTATCAAATTAGCTCATTTCTGTCTCAGAAGTTCTCAGAGCAGGTGTTATTAGGAGAATGAATGGTGGGGGTTAGAAGGCTGAACCAGAGATAGAAACAGAGCAGGAGGGGCACCTGAGGTGGGGTGACTCTGTCCACAAGCCCACTGTGAAGGGCTTCTCCTGAGACCCCTGATACTAGACTAGAACTGTTGACACCCTCGGCTGCACTCTGTCTACACTGATGCTGGGCCAGTGGTAAATAAAATATCATTCCTGCAAGATAAACAAAGATTCGATATGTTCCAAAAAAAGAAGAGTCAGCCATAACATATGAAGTATGGAGACTTGGCAAGACGTCTTTAAAATATGAAAGACAGATGGACAGAGGGTGATGAAGGGAGGCTGAGTCATTTGGAGCTAATGAAAGACAAGAAACTAGGACTAGTTAGTAAAAATCTTAACTTTATTTTCCTCAATTATTTTTAGTTGTAACATGAAATGTTAAGCAAGTATAATCCAGACAGTTGTATATGTCAACATTTCAAAAATTGTCATACACTCCATACTTAATGTGATAATTCTCTTAGGGTACATCTTTGCTTCTGGACAGCTATTAGTTAAAAATCTCATTCAGCCGGTCTACAATTTTTACTTTTTACTTAAAATATAAAAATGTAGAAATGCAGTGTTTGCTTTTCATTCTCTTTCCAGTAATATTTTGTCATAAAATGAGAAATGCAAACTGCAAGTTGAATAGAAACTGGCCATTAGCTGATTCTGCTCAATTTGTACTTCCAAAACAATCATTATTTGTAATTATATTTGCTTCCATAATGATGGTTATTAAAGCGATTCACTCAAAATGAGAACCTAGCAGAATAGTTCTAGACAACCTCACCTTGACAACAGTACCTCCAAAAACATAATTATTTCATGACAGCTGGAAGTACTTCCCACTGTTTGTCTTTTAGGAATGAGACAATACACAGTTTCTGGTCATCAAGGATACAAGACCTTTTGTATTTCTGCCAGCTTTGCTATGAAACAATGCTAATTTTTAAAGCACTGTTAAATCAATAAGAGTTATACAATTACACGGTAGAGAACATAATTTGTTAATGGGAAGTTAAATCTAAAGTAGGGAAGTATTAGTCTCCAACAGTTTTGTGACAATAAAAGCATGAATTTATCAGTGAAGTGTGTGTTTCTTAGAACAGGTGCTAGCCTGCTCATCGCATGGTTTTCTGTGCACCTACTTTATCATCCCGCAAGTCAGACTTTAGACATGTAGAGATGTCTACATGTAAGACATCTCTTACATGTAAGAGTGTCATGTAAGTCTGTTTATACACAGGAAAGTTGTGTAAAACTCAGGTCAATTCAATAGTGTAGAGGCCATCAGTAATCTTCATTAGGGCATCCATGTTTCAGTCTTCTTTTATCTTTCCAGAAATATTATCACTGTACTCCAGAAAACTCTAAATTTCTGCCAAATAAGTTTCTAGCTTCTATGTTTTGATCACATGCTTTCCTTTATTAAAAAAAAAACTCTTCTGCAGCTCATTCTTCTATTTCCCAGGTGTAAATTTATTCTACCCTTCAACTTCCAGTTCAATCTTTCTCCCTCCATAAAGCCATCTTTGATCCATGAACTTTTTTATTAATACTTCAAATGAAAGCACATGCTATCTACTGTAAAGAATCATACGACTTTACAGTACCTCTGTGATATCACATTTTATACTTTATGTGAGTTATGTATGCACATGCCTACTTTCCTGTAATAAGGATAGGAATCAGGTCTTATATGTCATGATAGTAGGTACTTGATAGTACTTAACTCTTGTAGAATACTTTATATTGAATTATTCAAGGACTACTTAATACTATATAGATTTAAAAAGCACTTAACAGTAAATCTGACTATGTTCTACTATTATTGTTAGGTAGGAAGTTAGGCATGAGCAACAGGGGGTAGCCAGCCCAGTTGAAAAAGATTCAAGCTGACCTCTAAACCCAGCCCAGACCTGTCCCAGTGCTGCCCAAGAGAGCTCACAGATATGGTACAAAATAAACACAGAGACTTTTCCAACCATGGCACATGAACCCAAGGTGCATCGTGGCGACAGACTAACCGTAGGGAGGTCCACTTTGGGCACAGGCACCCTTTATGGACAGCTGTGTCCTTAAATGACTTAAGACAGCTAGGAGTCTATTAAGAGTTCATAAATATTCTATACACACATAGATACATCTGATTACAACAGACTGAGTTAAGGGAAAGACAGGCTCAATAGAGCATAATTGCTCCATAACATAATTGTTGTCATGTAACTTGCAAATGTCGATCAAAACTGCTAGTCCACGCCCGCCTAGATGAATATCTAAAAGCCCTGTCTTGAAAACTCCATACCTCATCATTCCAGTGCCTGTACCTTTCTTGTCTTGGCCCACCTCTCCCCTGATGGAGGGGTTCTTTCTGTTATTTCTTCAATGAACTCGTTTTTGCCACAGGGAAAACCTCAGATTCTTTTTTGGGTCCTGACCAAGAACTGAGACCCACAAGGAAGGGACCTCTCTTCAACTCTCCCTACCTGTACTGAAATCCAAGAGATGGTAAGCACAGAGGGCAATCTAAGTAGTTGGCTATTTTAATTTTCCAGACCACAGGTCAAGTTACCTGGTGAACAAAGAGAAGGAGCCTCGTCTGTTTCTCAGTTTAAGGGTTTTATTTTAGGCACAACTGCCAATAAACATGGAGAAGGCAATGGCACCCCACTCCAGTACTCCTGCCTGGAAAATTCCATGGATGGAGGAGCCTGGTAGGCTGTAGTCCATGGGGTCGCTAAGAGTCGGACACGACTGAGCGACTTCCTTTTCACTTTTCACTTTCATGCATTGGAGAAGGACATGGCAACCCACTCCAGTGTTCTTGCCTGGAGAATCCCAGGGACGGGGGAGCCTGGTGGGCTGCCGTCTATGGGGTCACAGAGTCGGACACGACTGAAGCGACTTAGCAGCAGCAGCAGCCAATAAATTAAGAGGAACAACAACGCATATGTGCAACCATAACTACATTAACGTGACCAGAATTTGTGGGGAAAAGAACAGATTCTCAAAATGCAGAAAATCTCACAGACATAAAGCTTGAAGTAATTATACTCTCAACTAAAATTAATTTCTTTATTTGATTCAATTGCATTATTTATTAAGGCCAAATTGTCTTTATCCACACAGTTTCTCAAAATTTTCTATAAAGTTGTCACAGAGTTAGAGAGATGAAAAGTGATTCTGACTATATATTCTGGTTACTTTGCTCATCATCATAAACTAAGGACGAAGGCAGGGGTACATTGCATGTTAAACTTTTCCTTGTATCTTAGCCTAGCATTGTCTAAGTAAATTTCCATTCTCTTATTGACTCATCTCACTTATTTCGTCAAATGAATGCAAACCATTTCACAATTCTATCAATGTCCTCTATATGTTTTTTCACTCTCATACATCCTAGTGACCTGAATTGAACTAAATGTCTTTTTAAGATTAATTTTGGGGAGGGGATTTCCCTCCCCATAAAACAGATGTCCATATCTGAAAATTCAGCCATCTAAGCAACAAATAATTAATCTAATCTGAAATGTTATTTTGGATATTTATAGACATAACTATATAGCTACAGATAAATTTGTCTTGCCTAAGTAACAAGAGACTTAATATACAAAGATATAACACCCAGACCATATACAAAAATAGAACTGACCCACAATCTGGAGAAACCAATCCAGGAAACTCAACCACAAGCAGCGTAGCAATAGGCACAAACCACTTAGTACTAAATCAGTAACTGACAGCTTCTCTAATTTTTACCCCCACTTCCAATCTAGGACCAGCTGGAGAAAGCCAAAAACAAGCACACAGCTTTGAAACTCCCACGTGCTTCTTTACTGGCATATCAGCCTGTGCTTTGGACCAGAGCTTTCGGTTAAGTGCATTTGCACTTAGTTGCTGGTCTTCTCTAATCCTGTGTACTGCATAGATTTACTATTTTAATATTTTATAGTGTTTCATATATGCTTTTTTATCTTTTTGATTACTTTGCAGGATCTATCACTTGATTTTTAAGTATTAAGCGTTCAGTAAATCAGAGAAGGCGATGGAACCCCACTCCAGTACTCTTGCCTGGAAAACCCCATGGACGGAGAAGCCTGGTGGGCTGCAGTCCATGGGGTCGTGAAGAGTTGGACACGACTGAGCGACTTCACTTTCACTTTTCACTTTCATGCATTGGGGAAGAAAATGGCAACTCACTCCAATGCTCTTGCCTGGAGAATCCCAGGGACAGGGGAGCCTGGTGGGCTGCCGTCTCTGGGGTCGCACAGAGTCGGACACGACTGAAGTGACTTTGCAGCAGCAGCAGCAGTAGCTCAGTAAATATGACAAACTGATGTATTGTTTGTCTTATTGATTATTAATTTTGTGATATACAAGGTAGTTATGGTAATATCCTAATAAAACTAAATTGCAAGCTGTCATTGGTTTATAAAAGATTTTTTTTTAATGGTTTTATATTTTCAGTTGGAAGTTATCAATTTCATTGATTTCACTGAGGTAGATAATTTGAAAATTATCGAATATATAAATTGAATCATTTTCTAAAATTAACTAACCACCTGCCCTTTTGATAAATTGAATCATTTCCTAAAATTAACTAACTACCTGCCCTGTTGATAACATGATCATTACAATTGGAGTTATCCTCAATTTTAACCTTAACGCTTTTACTTTCCAGATGTTTTGAACTACATACTCTGGGTTTCTTTGGGGTATTTCTGCTTGCTTATACTTAAAATTTTTTTTCACTGCCTTGCATGTACTTACATATACTTATAAATAAAACTAGTTGAATCAGTATATCTCTGCGATATTTATGTATCTGATACTTTGAACAAATAGAAATTGTAATGCTTACTTGTAAGATGCTGCTACGCATTTTCTTAAAGTGGCTTTATTTTCTTTTTAATAATAAATTGCCTCTTTATTTCTGTGCTGATATTCTCTTTAATGTTTTAGATCTCCTTAAAGTATATATAAAAGGTAAGGGAATATGAGAAGAAATGAAATTTAAAAATTAAAATATAGTTTGCATTTGGTATATAGTAAGAACTTAGAATTTTCAACTTATATTTAAATTGTTTACTCCTAATTTTTTATTTTACACATTTTTCTGTGTTAAGGCTAGTATATCCTTGTTAGAAGTTTAAAATAAATGTCTTTTTAAAAGTCTTCCTTTCTTTACTAAGTCAAAGAATTTAGTACATATTTAGTTTATAAGCTTTGCTTTTATTGAAGTCACAAATGCAGCTGCTGATGATGATAATGATGCAAGGACAACGGAAGATAATCTAATAATTCTACTTTTTGTCTTGGAATACACAATGAAAAAATTCTACATTATAGTATTCATAATGCTTGGGTAGTTCCTCGCCCCACCACCCACCCCCCCACCCCCCAAACTCAGTTTTCTAATACAGTATATTCACTTATTTTGAGAAAGAGAATTGTCTTTATAGGCAAAACTAAACTAGCATTTGCTATGTATCAGCACTTTCTTTAATTCTCCTTCAGGAGACCTTTCTTTCTTATTTCATGATAAGGCAGGAAATAGAATGAGCCCAAGGGTATTATTTAATTACATGCTTTCTCAGCTAGAAATCAAATAGGTCACTTCTCTCTGAATGAAACCTTAATGATAAAGGAAGACACATCAGAAAAAATTATTAGGAAAATGATAGTCAAAAGCAGATCCTGATACAGGACATATCAAGATAATTTTCTAGGTCTCTACCAATGGTAACCAATAGGAGACACCTTCAGGTTGACTGCCCAGCCCAAGCCAATAATGACATTTTGGTTCTATTACATTCATTCCTCTCCCCTCCAATTCAGAGTTGAACTTACAGTGGGGTTGTCAATACAATGAGCTCCACACCCACAGACACAAATACCTACACAAGAAATGGTGAGCTAACACAAGACAAGCAGAATCTACTTCCCAGGATTTGAAGTTTGTATTAGGTGACTGATTTCTAACAGATTATCTTTTAATATGTGCAGAATATGTGGGGGGGATTTAAAAACTTGGGCACTGAAGTACAATTTGCCTCCAGTACTTGGGCAAATTTGCTGATGGAAACCAAAACAAAGATTACAAAAGAAGAAGAATAAAGAAGATAAACACTGAAAACTTTAAATGAGATTATCTTAAGTTCTTAGTATATTTCTAGTTCCTAGTCTAGTTGCTGTTTAAGTTCTGGCTATGTTTCTGCTTTTGCATCCTTGAATCCTCAGAATAAAGTCTTTGTTTTTCTTAAACTCAAGTTAGTTTCTGTCATTTACAAATATAGTTGATCCTTGAGCAACATGCCATTTAGGGGCGCTGACCCTCTGCAAAGTCAAAAATCCACAGTTAAGGCTAGTATATCCTTAGTATATACAGTTGAAGTTCCTCTATATTCACTGTTTCTAATCCTCAGATTCAACCAATCTGGGACTGTGTAGTACTGTAACATTTTCTGTTGGAAAAACAAAAAAAAAACTCATCTGTAATCAGACCATGTAGTTCAAACTTGCATTGTTCAAGAGGCAGTTGTAATATTACTATAAAAGTAATGTCACCTATGCCAGCATAGTCTTGGTCAGAGATGAATTCACTTGGCAAATTTGGTTGTGCAAAATTCTATCATCCTAGGCTACATAGCCTAGCCCTCTAAAATACATTAAAGCTATGTGTTCTCAAGGTCAACATGGCATATACATGGAAACTTAAAAAGGTGAATTTTTAAGTCAGAAACCTTTAGGATCCTATCCAAAAGGCAAATATTTTCCAGTGTCTATTTTCCCCCTAAGTTTTACTTCTTTATCTGGATAGTTTTTTAATTCAGGTAATGCCACCTCTTCCTAACTGTGTAAATTGCCTGGAAGACCAACAGGGGGAGGAGCAAAACCACCAACAGTGATGCTCACCGAGAAGACATGGATCCAGTGAGCCTTGGTGGTCAAGCTATTCGCAGCTGACCTGCGCCAGAACCACAACTGCCACCCAGGGGAGTGCCCCGTTTGTCCTGATCCACTCTTTCATAGGTAGAGTGTTTCAAATTTTGTAATGGAAAACGTTCAGAAAAGGAATGATACGCGTCAATATACAACCAAGTGAATGGAGCGAGAAAAACTACCCAGTTGAAAACCATCCTGTGTCCTTCTAGGCTGCCTTCCCATGACCACACCCCTGCTCCCCTGAGTGGACAGATCTGGCTGCACGAACACACAAGTCAGGATTGTGCTGAGCTCAAAGACAAGGGCCTAACCTCAGTCTCGGAGGTGTGGAAGATCCCTGGATAGACTCACTTATGTAAAAATGTGTCAGTAGAACTCAGCTCTGAGGTAATAAATGGCAGGTAGTGGCTGATCATCTTCAATTATACCATTAGACTGTTTCTAGTTTTAAAAATATAACCATTCATCTTTAAGCTGGCAACCTAAAAAATGAGAAAGGGAATTCCTGACAAAGAATGATATACATGTATAAAACTGAAGTGATATGTATAAGGACAGAATGGCCTAAAATAAAGTTGTACTGACCCAGGTATTTGAAATACAGAGAAAAGAAATACAGGGAAGCAAAAATAAAATTCAAAATTGGGAAAGGAGTACACCAAGGCTGTATATTGTCACCCTGCTTATTTAAATTCTATGCAGAGTACATCATGTGAAATGCCAGGCTGGATGAATCACAAGCTGGAATCAATACTGCTGGCAGAAAAAACCTTAACAATCTCAGATATGCAGATGATACCACCCTAGTGGCAGAAAGTGAAGAGGAAGTAAGAACTCTTGATGAGTGTGAAAGAAGAGAGTGAAAAAGCTGGCTTAACTCAACATTTGAAAAACTAGCTTCATGGCATCTGGTCCTATCACTTCATGGTAAATAGAAGGAGAAGCAATGGAAACAGTGAGAGACTTTATTTTCTTGGGCTCCAAAATCACTGCAGATGGTGACTGCAGCCATGAAATTAAGACACTTGCTCCCTGGAAGTAAAGCTAGGACAAACCTGGATGGCATATTAAAAAGCAGAGACATTACTTTACCGACAAATGTCCATCTAGTCAAAGCTATGGTTTTTCCAGTAGTCATGTATAGATGTGAGAGCTGGACTATAAAGAAGGCTGAGTGCCAAAGAACTGATGCTGGAGAAGATGCTTGAGAGTCCCTTGGACAACAAGGAGATTAAACCAGTCAACCCCAAAGGAAATCAACCCTGAACATTCATTGGAAGGACTGATACTGAAGCTGAAGCTCCGAAACTTTGTGATGCAAAGATCCAGCTCATTGGAAATGCCCCTGATGCCGGGAAAGATTGAGGGCAGGAGGAGAAGGGGATGGCAGAGGATGAGATTGGTGGATGGCATCACCTACTCAATGGACATGAGACTGAGCAAACTCCAGGAGAGAGTGAAAGATAAGGAAGCCGGGCATGCTGCAGGCTATGGGGGCCGCAAAGAGTTGGACACAACTACAACACCGTGACTGAACAACAACAATAACTAAAATAGAAGAAGAAACAAAGTTTTCAGAGAGAATCTTAAGGGCTATTGGTTTGTTTCAGAGTCTTTTTAAAATCTTTGATATAAAGGATTTATACAGATATTTACACAACACATGAGGTACACACACAGACACACTCACAAACTATAAAACATAGAGTCATCACTTTTGGTGATATATGTAAATTTTTACCCTTGTGGCATTTTTTATTGTTATTCATTCACTTAGTTTCTATTTCCAATATGAAAAATTTTGGTAAAAGTAAACGAAGTACCACATTCTATATACTAAAGAATCATACTGTGTTTACCAAGTAAGTTTTACTTTTACATATATACTCATAAATATACTAAAGATACACACACACACACACACACACATATGTATGTTCACTAGTTAACCTTCAGGCTATCAAACAAGAGAAGAAATTATTCTCCTCACTTCTGAGTGCACATGCTTAGTGACTTTTGGAGGGTCATGCTGACAAATGACCTTCGCAGCATGGTGGTGTCAAAGTTTGACATGTTCCATGTTGGCTGGTGTCTGAGACAGAACATGTCAGGGGATAAAGGCAGAGCAGCCTATCTTTTAAGGGGCAGCCTCAGAAGGTGTACAAGGTCACCTCTCCACACTTTATTGGCCAAATAGGTCACAAGGTCAGATCAGTTTCAAAGGGAGAGAAAAAAAGACTCTATTTCTCTCTGTCAGGAAGAGAAAAAGGTTTGCATTCATATCTCATCCATTGCTCTAATCATCTGGCTGAGTCCAGACACCCTAGGATTCTCAAGACCTCGAGAAGTGAGACTCTCAACTTTAAAGATGACGATAGACAAAGAAGGGCCTCCCTGGTCTGCAATAGGCTATTAAATAGTTTTAATCTAATTTCAACTGCTTGAGCAACATAATGTTTTTGTACAGTTCTGAAATATATCCAGTATCACTGGTGTTTAGTATTAATAATAATAATACATATTATAATTTTAAGACAAAGGAATGTAAAATAACCATAGTTCCCTTCAGCACTTTAGAGTTTATAAATTTTAAATCTAAATGCAATATATTTCATTACAGGTCTATTCCTCTTTATTATTTTTAAAGTGCTTTTATATAAGTAAATAGTATACCTGCTTCCGTTCTAAGGACTGAGTAAGTACATAATAACGGGATACTTAGCAAGTAATGGAATGAGAGAGGGAAATATTTATCTTGATCACGTATCATGAGTAAATAACGAGGTACTTATGGAAGTAACCTTTCAATAATCAATGGGAGAACACAGAAAGTATATGAACCATATGCGATATTGAGAAAAGTGCTCCAAAAAAGTAACAAATCCTTGTCATACAGGAGTGTGTCCTTTGAAATGGAAATTCATAAAACCCTGTTGCTGTTCCCATGTCAGCAGATCTTGCAGTGATGGTTATGCATTTGTGAACTATGGCATGTATTTCCCCCAGCAGCTGGAATCAGGGAGAGGTTTTGGAATCCCACTTTTGGCCAGAGAAAATTGATTTTCCTCAATATAAACATTCATGAAAGGATTTAACACTGCAGGAACTTCACTGGTAATTACTAAGAGAGCTTTGCTCTCAACATTTCATGGAAAGTACAAAGGTCAATTCTAAAATCTTTGTCCCTGGCCTTTAGTCTCCTTGGATTCTGATCCTGTATCTAAAATAATTAGATACAGGAGATATTCTGAGACATTCCATTTCATCTCAAATCTGGCATTGTGAGAACTGAATTAATAATTTCCCTAACAAAACCTATTTCATGCTTACCTTAATTATCTGATCTTTAGGTTTTATGTAACTTCTCTCTCAGCCATTCCTCTTATTATATTCTTACAGCTCACACTGGGGTGGGCCCCTGTATATCCCCTGGAATGTTACAATGATGTAATCTCTTTTCTTCTTGCTTTTAACTTGGGTATTAGAATTCACTTGCATCCTACCTACTACTTTTTTTCCTAAATAATACTTTGTCATAGGCTACTTAACCTGGTATAAAATACTCTCAACTTCAGAATACAAACTTTTCATCTGGTTTTACTTCCTGTTATATTCACCAACCATCACTATTAGGCAAAATGGTATATATTTTTTTCACAAATTTCATTTGCTTTCTGGCTTCTATGCCTTTTTTTCACATCTTTCCTAGCTTCGACCCTAAGGATCAATCAAGCTCAACATACCCATCCTTTAAGGTTCAGTTGTGTCTTCAGTCTTGGCATTCCACCTCTATTCTTACTTCCAACTTCTCTGCATAGGTATCTGTCTCTGTAAATTCTGGTATTTATTCCCATCTTTCTCTAATCAATCTATTAAATGTTTTGTCCTCTGTTGATTCATTTTTTAATTCCTTTTATTTGTGCCTTTTCACCTTCAATAAACTCTAAGAATGATTAAGGCAAGGAAACATATTTATACTTAACCTGTGGCCCACATGGTGCCCAGACTTGTTGGTTGACTAAGTCGATTCTCATAGTTCACTGAAATAATACCACTTGGGTTCTTAAAAGCAGCAGGGCATTTAGGGACTATGAAATAAACCTCCTGCTGGATATAGACCTTCTTCCAAATGTTACAATAAAGTAAAATTTTGGTAGTTTATAGAAGGATTAGATGCCAAAAAGAGAATTAAGATGCTGCATAGTCATTTCCAGAAATCAATGCTAATAAGTGATTAAGACTTTAATAACCTGATAGGATAAGATTCACTAGCTGTAAATCATACACTGAGAAAACCATGGCAATCTATGTACAATAGCAGCCAAGCAAGAAAACTTACAATGTGTCATAATGAAGAGAATGGAAGGGGATAAATGCCTCAGAAACATTCTTTATAAAAGAAAAATATATTAAGAAAACTACATTTGTGCTATTTTATAGATAGCACTGTGCAATAAAGTATGACACAGTTTTGAGGAAAGAACTCAAAATTAAGATTTCTGTGTTTCTATATATCTTGCTTTTAGATTGAAAATCCTGTTATACTCATGCCCATTGCAACAAGAAACAGGAGGCAAAGGATGTTCCATGAACCAACATTACAGATAAAACATAAACATACTTAGGGAAAAATCGACAATGGAATTTTATGTTGAATCAGTTATGGGTCACTATCTATCATGTAGTGATGAGATAAATACCCTTTGTCTAAAAGAGATATGCCTTAGAAAAGGTTGCCCATAAAGTCACAGGGGTACATTACCGCAGCAGATTGATAACGGAAAGCAACTCAGTGAATGAAATATCACTTACCCATGTTGCTTATCAAGCATTGAATGGCAACTCCCTTTTGAATACCAGCCAGCACATCTGGGACTTACTCAAGAGGCATCTAACAGAAATGACGGCCTTTTCAAAGAACGCAAGTAAGATCTGAAAGTTCAGCTATAAAAATTTATTTTTATTTTCTCAATCTGCTGTGGTTTCTGTCAGATGCCATGGGTGATGTGGTGTCGGAGTCCCAAAGACAGAATAAAATGAACCCAAGACAGAGATCAGAGAGGAGGCTGACAGGTGATGGGCACGTGGGCCCTAGTGAGGCCGGTACATGATCCCCTAGGGATGCCTCTCCAGCGCCAGTTGGAGCACGTTCACACGTTCCAAACTGTCAAGAGTAGTTCTCTGATACGTGTGTCCATGGAGTCCCTGCAACTATCAGTGGGGATGGATGCCTTGTGCTCTGAGGATCCTGAGCTTTCAGTTATTTCAGTCCAGCTTTTACAGATTTCTAAAGGCCCTCATGCACAATAAAAGGAGCACCATTCCCCCAATTATATGCCCATGATGGCAATATGCTTTATAAATGTTTAATCTTCCATGATATTATTGATTTTCACAGTGTATCTTCTGTAAGCCAAACAACTTTTCTGTTAAATCTGTAAGATTTGCAAGCAGACACTATTCGGCACTCAGTGAGATACGAGCTATTTTAATATGTAGTAAAGCGGGGTAGAATCAGAAATGAAAAATATAGGAAGGCTGTAGACAGCACAAAATTGAAAAAATATAAAAACATTAAGTGAGCTCCAAAAATCAATCCAAATATACCAAACACACACACACCAAAAATAATAATAAAGCTTTCAAAGAAGCTTTTAAACTGAAAAATATTATACAGCCTTACTTCAAAGACTGATGAAAATGAATGACACTGAGGAGAATGTCAAATACTACTAATTATTAGCTAAATAGTCCCTGATGCTCTGAAAGATAGAAGGCAAAAGGAGAAGGGGAGGCAGAGGATGAAATGGTTAAGTAGCATCACTGACTCAATGGACATGAATTTGAGCAAATTCTGGGACATACATAGAAGAGGCTGGTATGCTGCAATCCATGGGGTTGTAAAGAGTTGGATAAGACTTAGTGACTGAACAATAACAACAAAAACTAGCTCATTGTCTAAACTGTAAATAAAACATGCAAAGAAATGAAACAAAACCTGCCCCAATCCACCGGAAATATAAAATAGAATGACTCTTTAATGAATTCTCAGAATTAAAAAAAAAAAAGAACAAAACATTCAGAACCCTTCTGTATGACTTTCTATGGCATCACTGACTCAATGGACATGAGTTTGAGCAAACTCCAGGAGATAGAGAAGGACAGGGAAGCCTAGTCTTCTGCAGTCCATGGGGTAGCAAAGAGTCAGACACAACTGAGCGAGTGAACAACAAAATGCCAGAAATATATTAAAAGACAGATGAGACAAGTTACTGACAGTTAAAGAGCAAGCCAATGGTGGGGCCAATTCTGTAGTCTTGGCTATTAGTTGTGGCTAGTTTTGTTATTTATGTGCGGTGAATTTCCAAAGACTCAAATACACATGTGATAAGAGTTTTCCAGTCTATCAGAAACTACGAGGGCTGATGATACCTATGAAAATGAAAGAACGATAAGAAAATTTCACAAAGGATATTGGCTGTTGAACTACCTTCAAAAAAAAAAAAAGTTGTAGTTAGATTCACTTGAAACAGATATATTAAAAACGCTGAAGATTTCAGAATTAGGAATACTTCTACATTGGCAAAAAGGAGCCAAATGGGTTTGACTAATAATCAGGGAAAATTCCAAATCAACATCCTGTGGTAAAAATGTGGAGGGGAGAAACATGAAAATGCATTGTATCAGTTAAACATTAACCTAGCCTCGTAGGAAAAACTAATTTCTTCTTATTGTTTAATCTGCTGAGTTCATTTTTTAGTTTGTCATAACTTTTACCTATAGAAAGTTTGAAATTTTTGACATTTTAAATCACTTACACTTGGAAAATATATTTTTGAAGAAAAAGTTTTAAAGTAGTTTAAGAGAAATAAATGCGGTTATTTTCTCTGAGATGAAAGAATTTTTGAATCAAGATGTGCAATTTTAAATCTCTTGAAAATATTATTTTTGGATGGTAGATTGGCCATGATGATACTTGTGTCTGGTTGCATGTAACTCTCTTATTCAATCTATTCAAGTTCCTATACTATTTTCATGCTGCCGTTAGGGGAAGTTGGAATTGCTTTTAGTGGAAAAGCAAGCTCTGACTCAGAGTGAACTCAGTTAGAAATGGGTACACTCTGCTTGGGGTTAAAAAAAGAAAAAGGTTTTCCCTTTGGATAATAGTGGACTTCTGAAAGCAAATTGTATTTACTGATATTCATAGTATATTATATTGTAAATTTTGGCAAAGTCAACTAAGCACCGTACTAAATTAAAGCAATAGTAACTAAGGAAATATGGATGCTGTATTTTAGTTATTAAATACAGCAGTTTTAATATTTATGTGCAGAATCATGTTATTGTATATGATTTCTACTTAGTAACTACTATGGAGTATAAATCTTAAGTTTAAGGTATTGTCAGTTTATAAGTAGCATAGTTCATTGAAAATGCATAAATATATACTCGTTAAAAATTCAGATAATCCATCACTGCATTTAAATTCTTTTTAAAATATATTTATTCCAGTTTAATTATCCTCTGCTAAGATGAGCATCTATTTTTAGAAATAGTGTATATTTATTTAACTCCTCTACATCCCTTAAATAAGTACAGATATTTCTTCTGGAAAAAAATAAAGGAATAAGATTCAAAAGCAGCCCTTTTATCTTATCAAATATATATTTTGAAAGAGGATATAATTCATTTACTTATTTCAGGTAGAATATAGAAAATATGGAAGCAACAATAAATTGCAAGAGAATATTTAATTTGTGGGTAAAAATATTGAGCATATAAAAATCTCTCTGAAGACAGTTGTCATGAAAATTGATATTTTATTCCACATGGGCAAATGCTGAACAAGCAGTATGGTAGCATGGACTATTTCTGTCTTAGTCATCATTGCACTTTGTCATCTGTAAGAGTACCTGGCATATAGTAGAGGTCTATTAGATAACTGTTAAATTAATGAACTGATGAATATGTGCCCTTTGGTTTTTCTGAGTTGCAAGATCATATGTCTCACTTGCAGCCAATATTCACTTGATAGAGGTTTTGCAGATTATTTATAGAACTTTTGGACCATCTAAAATGGTGAACTAAAATGAAAAAAGAGTTCACATTTTCTAATGTGGGGTTTTGAGGAGGGGAATGGGTAAATCATGTTAGTAACTACCTTGCATTACAATTTATACTAGAAAGAATATCAATCAGAAAATATGTTTGGTTAAAAAATCTGTGTACATTTATAACAGAAGAACTTCACATGCTTCCTAAGTCTTTGATATTTTTCATATTTTTACTCCTTATAGTCTATCAGGACTCATATTGTATATATGATGCAACTGATGATAAAATGTTTGTTCTAGTGTGAACTGTGTCTTTATATAGCGTGCTTGTCTCTGCTACTGGTGTGCTACAGTCTTTATGGTTTAAAGAGTCCAGGAAGCATTAATTAACGTAATATGAAAGAACAGATTCTAACACTAGGATTCTTCACGCAGCTGGGTGAGTAACCATGATTAGAAAGGAGATGATACTGAAGGCAAGTAAGTGACAGTTAAAAACTCGGCCCCTGCACTAGAAAGGACTGAGGCTCTTGCTTAGGACTCTAATCTTTAAGTAACTTAGAATTTCTATTGTTAACAATGAGTTTTACTTTTTTTTTTTTTTTTAACCTTATCCACTACACTCCACAATTGGTTTCCTTAAGGAAAAAGAGACAAGTGAGAGGAATGGATAGGAGAGACTGATAAAGGTATTCTTAGAGTATGTTTAAAAATGTGACTTAACTGGTGACTAATCCTGTCAGAGGAGGGCAGGGAAACTGACTGACAGTCATTCAGTCAACAAATATTTAATGATTTCCTACTCTGTATGGATCACTGTTCAAATATTTGGCTAAATGCTTGAAGAAATTAAGGGAGCAAGTCATGGATATATCTAGGTGAAGGTTTTCAGGCAGAAGGAACAAAGGGCAAGGGCTCAGTGTGACTGGCTCGGGGTGACAGTGGGGTGGGGTATTGAGAGATGAGTGCAAAGAAAAAATAGGGGACCTGACTGTGGCAGTTCCAGCAGAAACTTTGATTTTCATTGTGAATAGGATGGGGAAAGCATCGAGAATTTTGAAGAGGAGTAAGACAGTTTAGTTTGAGTTTTAATAAATTCATTTTCACTGCTATATTGAGAAAAGAATGTAGAGAGCTAAACAGAGAAACCCAGAGACCAGTTCAGACCTTCTTGTAATAATTTAGATAAAAAGCAATGGTAGCTGTAGAGATAATAAGAAAGGATCAATTCTGGATATAACTTGAAGACCAGGCCTACAGAATTTGCTTACGGATCAGATATAAGGGATCAATATAGTCGACTGAGACTGCAAACAATGTGGAAAGAGATTTTTTTCCAAAAGTAAGCAGGGATGTCTCTACCAAGAACAAAAGTGATGCTCAGTAGGTGAAATCAGCACATATCCGTGAAGACATAACAGAAAAAGAGAGGTGGCCAAGTATCACTACAGCACAAGGTTAGAGATAGGTGGTCAGTGGGAACCGTTTCAAGCTGATATCCACAGTTTTACACTACAATTCCTTAAGTTTCTCATGCCCAAAATCTGGGTTGAATGTACCATCTGGGACAGGACTAACTCCAAACATTTTTGCCAAGTGGTCCTTTTTTGTTGATAAAAGAACTCAAAGGCTAATAACAACCAAAACTGATACATATTTTAGCATTTAAAAGAAAATGAGAGATAGGAATGACAAGCTTAGTGTCAGTTTTGTCATAGAGTTTACACACTTGGGAAGATCCCCTGGAGAAGGAAATGGTAACCCACTCCAGTACTCTTGCCTGGAGAATCCCATGGACGGAGAAGCCTGGTGGGCTACAGTCCACGGGGTCGAAAAGAGTCAGACACGACTGAGCGACTTCACCTTACACACTTGGTGCTGGTGACCGACTCATGGGCAACAAAATTCCCAGGGTCCCCAGTATGGTTTTGCCCACGGGTACCAAGAAACACGAATCCAACTAGGTATTTCTCCAGTTGTACGATGGAAAGAGAAATAAGTTATAGACATTGTTTCCATTCCAAGTATTCTGCCTGGAGCAACTCAAAGTGTTTCAATTAAGATCCAATCAAGAGACTAAAATGAATGCAATAAACGTGAACTGAGTTTTCTAACCAAAGGACATTATTACTATGTGAGCAATTTTAGCACACATATAAGAAGGAAATGTCAACCCATTCCAGTATTCTTGCCTGGAAAATTCCATGGACAGAGGAGCCTGGCAGGCTACAGTCCATAGAGTCACAGAGTTGGACCCAACTGAGCAACTGAGCACACACACTTGTACTTTACCACACATATATTTGAAATTTTAATATATGTTATGAAATGGAATTGAAAATATTTTCTGAACATATAGATAAAAATAACTTTAAGTGAAATATAATCGGGTGAAAGGTTTTTTTTCTTGGTCAATTGGAAATGTTAACAAATTAAGATAATATTAAGTATCTAGGTTAAATGTTACCTGAAATATTGACTAATATCAAGAATTTTGCCTTCAGTTTAAGACAAGTAATATGTTAAGACAGTAATTAGAAACATATGTGCTTGCTACACAAACCCTGGCAAGCAAAGCACTGCTGGATACAGTGTAAATCACTATTTGCTGACTAATTGACTCTAAGCATAGTTTGATTATACTCATTTTTTTCCTAAAATTACTTTCCATTTTTATTCTTGTATTTTTTGTATTTTGTATTTCTGTTTTTATTGTCTTACTGACAATATAATGCAAAAAGATTCTTGTCATGATGGTTTTGCCTTTGCTATATTAATGATTCATTCAAATAATTTCCTATAACTGAGCCTACTCTTCAATATCTTTGGGCATCTCTGACATATGTTACATAATTTTAAAAGTAGATACATGTGATATAGTAAGTGGGAAACTAATCCCAAATTAGGAAAACTATAAAACTATTAAGTAAATCTCCACTTGTCAATCAAAGTCTTCAAATAGTCAACTCCATCCTCATTTTTGACGTACATAATTAACACTGAGATATTTCTATGCAAAACCAATCTACACATACTCTAGAGCTTCAGAGAAGTTCTAGAAGCATAGAAGGTACTATTCATCTTATTCCCAGAGCAACAAAGACAGACATGACCAACTGATACTGAACTAATAAAATTCAAGAGCCAACGATATGGACTATTAAATTTATAAATGTCATTTTATAAAATGACATTTGAGGACTCTACCCATAGAAAGTGTGTAATCAATAAACTATGAGTTCTAGTCTAGTGGAAAATTCTTAAAGGGATTGGAATATCAGACCACCTGACCTGGCTCCTGAGAAACCTGTAGACAGGTCAAGAAGCAACAGTTTGTTAGAACCAGCCATGGAACAACAGACTGGTTCCAAACTGGGAAAGGAGTAGGTCAAGGCTGTATATTGTTACCCTGCTTATTTAAATTACATGCAGAGTACATCATGCAAAATGCCAGTCTGGATGAAGGATAAGCTGGAATCAAGATTGCAGGAAAAATATCAGTAACCTCAGAAACGCAGATGACAACACCCTTATGGCAAAGCCTCTTGATGAAACAGCCTCTTGATGAAAGTGAAAGATAAGAGTGAAAAAGTTGGCTTAAAACTCAAAATTCAAAAAATGAAGATCATGGCACTCGGTCCCTTCACTTCATGGCAAATAGATGGGGAAACAATGGAAACAGTGAAAGAGTTTATTTCTTTGGGCTCCAAAATCATTGCCGATTGTGGATGCAGTCATGAAAATAAAAGACACTTTCTCCTTGGAAGAAAAGCTATTGAAAAACCTAGACAGCATATTGAAAAGCAGAGATGTTACTTTGTTGATAAAGGTCCATCTCATCAAAGCTATGATTTTTCCAGTAGTCATGTATGGATGTGAGAGTTGGACTATAAAGAAAGCTGAGTGCCGAAGAATTGATGCTTTTGAACTGTGGTGCTGGATAAGACTCTTGAGAGTCCCTTGGACTGCAAAGGGATCCAACCAGTCTGTCCTAAAAGAAATCTGTCCTGAATATTCATTGGAAGGATTGATGCTGAAGCTGAATCTCTGATACTTTGGCCACCTGATGCAAAGAGCTGACTCACTGGAAAAGACCCTGATGCTGGGAAAGATTGAAAGCAGGAGGAGAAGGGGACGACAGAGGATGAAATGGTTGGATGGCATCACTCACTCAGTGGACCTGAGTTTGAGTAAGGTCTGGGATTCGGTGATGGACAGGGAAGTCTGGCATGCTACAGTCCATGGGCTCACAGAGTCGGACACGACTGAGTGACTGAACTGATGAGTTCTAGAAGGTAAACTATTTAAATGGATAATCCATTTACATTTGTTTAGAAAGAGTGTATGTGTGTCAAATGGTGGCTATATAAAACAATCCTATAAAACAGAGAAATATGAGGAAGAATAAGCAAAGAAAAACAAATGCTTCTGTTAGGGATTTGAATATTATAGGCATGGATTAATATTTTTTCTTCCTAAAGTCTTGTGTATAATGTGTCCTCATATTTTATTCATTTGATATAGCATCAGCTGCTGTGTTGGTAAGACTAACTCCAACATAGTGAATTGAGTTAGTGAAGCTAACTCAGTGAAGCTTCAGACATGAACCAAGCAAGAGACAAAAGAATGTTCAAAGAATGAAAAGATTCCCCAAATCTGTGTAAATAAATGACTATAATTAGCTAATGGACATCCACAATTCTCCTAAGTAATTACAAGACTTCACTGTATGTCTGGAGTTTGTCCTCCATTCTCATCTAGAGCATCTCATCCTAGAATCTAACCATAACATTATCAAATCTATTAATATTTTTAGTATTAATCTTAATATACTAAAAAATACTGATTCCAGTATTTAACTTGAATCATTCATCTCCCTCTGGTCTCATCTGGTCCTATTTTCTTGGCTTCTGAGTGTGCCCCATTCCCTGATGTTGACTCCCTTCCCTTAACTTTCTTCATGATACAGCTCAAATTGAAAAAAAACCTACTCTTCTCCTAACCTTCATGGTGAATGGGCCTGCATAACTCAACGAAGCTCTAAGCCATGCAGTCAGGGCCACCAAAGACAGACTGGTCATAGTTAAGAGTTCTGACAATATATGGCCCACTGGAGAAGGAAATGGCAACCCACTCCAGTATTCTTGTCTGGAGAACCCCATAGATAGTATGAAAAGCAAAAAGATATCACACCAGAAGATGAGTCGTCCACTGGGAAGGTGTCCAATATGCTACTTGGAGAGTGGAGAGTAATTCATAATCAGTCCTGTAAGAGTGAAGCAACTGAACTAAAGAAGAAATGACACTCAGTTATGAATGTGTCTGGTGGTGAAAGTAAAGTCCAATGCTGTAAAGAACAATAGTGCTTAAGAACCTAGAGGGTTAGGTCATGAATCAAGGTAAATTGCAAGTGGTCAAGCAGGAGATGGCAAGAGTGAACATCAACATCTTAGGAATCAGTGAACCAAAATGGATGGAAATGGGAGGATTTAGCTCAGAAGATCATTTTAAGTACTGCTGTGGGCAAGACTCCCTTAGAAGAAACAGAGTAGTCCTTATAGTCAGCAAAAGAAAGCAAAATGCAGTACTTGGGTGCCATCTTAAAAAAAAAAAATAGAATAATCTCAGTTTGTTTCCAAGGCAAACATTTCAACTTCACAATAGTCAAAGTCTATGCCACAACCACTAATACTGAAAAAGCTGAAGTTGACCATATCTATGAAGACCTACAACACCTTCTAGAATTAACACCAAAATGTGTCCTATTCATCATAGGGGATTGAAATGCAAAGGTAGAAAGTCAAGCGATACCTGGAGTAACAGACAAGTTTGGCCTTGGGGTACAAAATTAAGCAGGGAAAAGGCTAACAGGGTTTTGCCAAGAAAAGACTGGTCATAGCAAACAGCCCTTTCCAACCACCCAAGAGATGAGTCTACACATGGACATCACCATTTCAGTTCAGTTCAGTTCAGTTGCTCAGTTGTGTCCCACTCTTTGCGACTGCATGAATCACAGCACACCAGGCCTCCCTGTCCATCACCAACTCCTGGAGTTCACTCAGACTCACATTCATCGAGTCAGTGATGCCATCCAGCCATCTCATTCTCTGTAGTCCCCTTCTCATCCACCCTGCAATCCCTCCCAGCACGAGAGTCTTTTCCAATGAGTCAACTCTTCGCATGAGGTGGCCAAAGTACTGGAATTTCAGCTTTAGCATCATTCCTTCCAAAGAAATCCCAGGGCTGATCTCTTTCAGAATGGACTGGTTGGATCTCCTTGCAGTCCAAGGGACTCTCAAGAGTCTTTAACACCACAGTTCAAAAGCATCAATTCTTTGGCACTCAGCTTTCTTCACAGTCCACCTCTCATGGAGCAAAGCAAAATGGGTTCCAAAAAAACATTTAGTTCTGCTTCATTTACTAGCCTGGGGCTTCCCTGGTGGCTCAGAGGTTAAAGCATCTGCCTGCAATCCGGGAGACCTGGGTTCGATCCCTGGGTCAGGAAGATCCCCTGGAGAAGGAAATGGCAACCCACTACACTATTCTTGCCTGGAGAATCCCATGGACAGAGGAGCTTGGTGGGCTACAGTCCACGGGGTTGCAAAGAGTTGGATAGGACTTCACTTTCACTTTCATTTACTAGCCTAAAGCCTTTGACTGTGAATCACAACAAACTGGAAAATTCTTAAAGAGACAAGAGTACCAGGCCACCTTACTTGCCTCCTGAGTAACCTGTATACAGGTCAAGAAGCAGCAGTTAGTTAGAACCAGACATGGAACAATAGACTGCTTCCAAATTGGGAAAGGAGTATGTCAAAGTTGTATATAGTCATCGTGCTTATTTAACTCATATATAGAGTACATCATGAGGAATGCCAGACTGGATGAAGCACAAGCTGGAATCAAGATTACCGGGAGAAATATCAATAACCTCAGATACGCAGATGATACCACTCTAATGGCAGAAAGTGAAGAGGAGCCAAAGACATTTTGATGAAAGTGAAAGAGGACAGTGAAAAAGCTGGCTGAAAACTCAACGTTCAAAAAACTAAGATCATGGCATCTGGTCTCATCGGTTCAAGCAAATAGGAGGAGAAAAAGTGGAAGTAGTGACAGACTTTATTTTCTTGGGCTCCAAAATCACTTCAGACATTGACTGCCACCATGAAGTCAAAAGATGCTTGTTCCCTGAAAGGAAAGCTATGACAAACCTAGACAGGATATAAAAAAGAAGAGATATCACTTTGCCAACAAATGTCCATGTAGCAAAAGCTATGGTTTTTCCAGTAGTCATGTATGGATGTGAGAGCTGGACCATAAAGAAGCCTGAGCACAGAATACTTGATATTTTTGAATTGTGGTTTTGGAGAAGACTCTTAAGAGTCCCTTGGACAGCAAGGAGATCAAACCAGTCAATCTTAAAGGAAATCAATCATGAATATTCATTGGAAATACTGTTGGTGAAGCTGAATCTCCAGTACTTTGGACACCTTATACTAGGTGACTAGATGCTGGGAAAGATTGAGGACAAGAGGTTAAGGGAGTGGCAGAAGATGAGATGGTTAGAATCACCAACGCACCAGATGTGAATTTTAGCAAACTCTGGGAGATGGTGGAGAACAGAGGAGCTTGATGTGCTGCAGTCGTGGGGTTATAAAGAGTCAGACAGGACTTAGCCACTGAACAACAACAACTTTTCTCCTAGCACATATCTCCTTTCATATTACATGGTTTCTAAATATTTCTTTAATGAATCTGTAAACACCTATAAGACATGTCCAAAGTTTTGCCCTCTTTTATTAATATGTTCCATGCAGCACTGTTAACTGATTGTTATTTGTTTAAAATTTATAATTTATGATTTAGTGATCAATTTTCTATTCATTACCTGAAGTTTATGATTCAGAGATATTTTTGTAATCTAGCATGGAGCATATAGACTTCCTTTTTGTTTGTTTAAATGGAAACACTAATCTCAACTTTGGTGTTCTAATCATAAATAGTGACAGCTAATTTTGTTTCAACTTGCATTGATCTGAATGCAGAATAGTGAGATTTTTCTCCCTGTGTTTTTTAGTCCTCTGATTTTCTTCTCTAAATTGCTCATCTCCCTTGCCAACTTCTTTTGTGATAGTTCTATTTTTCATGTTAAATCACAGGAGTTTTTTGGATTTTCTCTATATTATTCTGTTGTCAGTTTTAGACACTGCAAATATTTTTTCTCAGTCTATTTTTATACAGCTTGTATATACTCATTACAACAAATCCAAACAATAGAGCAATGTGAGAAGAAGTAATTGCCTCTTCCTGACTATTTATTCAAAAATAGGGCTATTTCTTATTGGTTATTGGATACTCAGGATATTATACAAAGCCAGGGACAAAATATATAATCTATCCCACATGCTTTGAATATATTAATATGAACTGCAAGCAGAATCACTTTAGATGCAGGCAGGAGTTTTCATGTTATGAACTCTGTGGCTGGGGGCCTCACTATTGCTGTCTTTTAGCTGAATCCTTCCTGGAGTGAGGGATCTATGTGACTAAGTGTGATGAAGTTAAGTGCTGGACCTGAGCCCAAGATCTCCTTCTAGACTCTGCTCTGATCATCTGTGATCCTGTGTTCTCTGTCCAAATTGCCCCAAGCCCACTTTCAAGATCTAAGCAGATCTCTCCTCCAGACAATACTAAAGACAAGACAATACTACCCTGTGCCACAAGTAAGGGCACATCTATTTTGCAGAGGTTGCCACAAAGAATAAGATGTGGAAAACTTGGATGTGAGACCTCCACAATTGAAAGGGAGCTGTGAACAGAAAGAGAAGGGTACGAAGTGCCTCTGCTGCCCCTGTGGAGATTCTCCAGTGCTCTGTCTAGAACTGCAGGCTTTCAGGAAGTTTTTTAGAGATCAAAACAAAAGCAAAGTTATGCATAGCCTCTCTGACCTTGCAGTCTCCCTCTAGAGCACCCTGTTGGCAGAGCTTAACAGGGACCTATCAGGTAAAGGAGAAATGTATTTTTGCAGAATCAAATCTTCAGTATCACAGAAAAGATAGAGAAGGGTCAGTACTTAATTAAAAGACAAGAACTTAATAACCCACCCAGCACGCTGAGAAATAATAGCCTTAGCAAGGTTACAGAAAAAAGAACAAAATTGGAGGACTTAAGCTAACTGTTTGAAAGACTTATTATAAAGCTATATAATCAAGAAAGTGTGATAGTGGCATAAGTCTAGATATTTTGATAAACTGAACAGAATTGAGAGTCCAGGAGAAAAATGAGATACATTCTTTGGATATATAGGTGGGAAAATTTGAATCTCAACCCCTGCCTCCCACCTTAATGTCAAAACTGATTTATACACCTGAACTTAAAATTAAAAAAAAATAAAGCCTTGAGAAGACAACACAGAAGAAGAGCTTGAATAGGTAAATATTTCTTGAATAGGTAATATGTCTTTTAAAAGCTTGAGTGGTAACTATTTCTTAAGAAAGGATAAAAAAGCATTAACTATAAAACTCAAAAGATAATTATATATTGGACTTCTTCAAATTTAAAATTTCTACTCATCAGAAATCCCTGTTATGAATCACAGATAAGGAATACTTTTGCAATATGTATATCTAAAAAAGGGTTATTATCCTGAATATATAATGAAATCTCACAACCAAAGAAAACAGCCAGTTTTAAATATGAGAAAAGACTAGAAGAAACAATGTATAACAGAAAATAAGGAATAGTCAATAAACACGTGAAAAGGTTCTTAATAATATTAGTCATAAGGAAAACATTAATGAAAATCTCCACAAGATACCATTTTATACCATTCAATTGGCTAAAATTGAAAAGACTGACAGAAACTAGGAACCCAACAACCTTCCCTCTGTTCCTATCCAGGATGATAAGAATGTTTTTGATTCATTTAACAAACATTTTCTTATTGCTAATGACCCAATGAAATGAGACAGTTGCACATCAAGATATTTTAATAGCATATTACCTGAATATTTTTGATGAATGAGATTAAAAATGTAACAGATATGAACATTTGAGTTAGTTTTTGTATCAGTTTTGTTCCAATTTCATCTAGTTTCATCCTGTGATAAATATCTTGGGTTGAGACCTGAGAATCACGAATATGCAGATCCCTGTTACCAGATTGAAAAGAGTGTGTGAAATCATCCAAACAGCAGGAGGCAACTTGAAAGGCGACACAAATAGAGCAAATCAATGGTTTCCAGAAAATCTCCTGGCAGTCATTTTCTTTGGAAGAGTTTTCATCTACCAAGATGAACTTATTTCATGGAAAGTAAAATAGACTCCTCTTCTTTCAAATAATCCTGACCAGCCCCTTATCTCTCAAAGGAAGGTACGAAGAACATATTTCACTGAATGAGAACCCCAGTTAAGCTCAAAAACTTAGGTCACTCTCTGTTACAACCCCCACGATGCTTAAAAGCATCTGCTATACAGAAACATCTCTACTGGAGTTTCCACGTGGAAAGACATCTAAAAACTCAGCAGGAACACGTATGCAGTACTGAAGCTGTAATCACAATGCATAAAGATCTGTAGATGAACTAACAACTTGTAGTTTATCTAAAAGCATGTAATAACAAGGGGCCCCTAATGAAGGCTGGAGGCAAAACTGCAGAGTCTGGGAATATTCTCTGATTTAATTGATGAGAAGTTTACCTTTTCCTGAAACAGTGCAATTATTTCTAAGGATTGGGGCTTCCCTGATAACTCAGTGAAGAATCTGCCTGCAATGCAGGAGACCCCGGTTCAATTCCTGGGTTGGGAAATCCCCTGGAGAAGGGAAAGGCTACCCACTCCACTATTCTTGGGCTTCCCTGGTGGCTCAGCTGGTAAAGAATCTGCTTGCAATGAGCGAGATCTGGGTTTGATACCCGGGTTGGGAAATCCCCCGGAGAAGGGAAAGGCTACCCACTCCAGTATTCTGGCCTGGAAATTCGATGGACTATTGGGTCACAATGAGTTGGACACAACTGAGTGACTTTCACTTTAGAATTTTTAACATGTTAAAATACAATTTTAAAAATATTTTTAAAATTGTAAAAAGCATAGCATCAAAGCAAGCTTATGTATATCTGTGTTTAGAAGGGAATACCTCATAAAGGGTAACAGGGCTTAAATGGGACAGTGATTATAATTGATTGCAGTTAAAATTTCTTCTGCAATTTAAATATATATATATATATATATATACATCTTTAAAGAGTCCCATGTAAATGATAAATCTTAATGAAACATCATCAAGCTCAACTTCCTTCCACAGATATTATCTTTTTCTAACTTTCTTTTGTTGAATGCTTAATATATCACCTCTTGCTTCAAGCAAAAAGAAAATCTTGAAAGAAATAGAGGAATATAAAGCACAGGTAGTTGCTTAAGGCCTTTATTCCTCTTCTAAAAATAAGCTAAAAGGAGCATGCACAAATAAATGTCATGCTAAGATAAGTGGGAAATATATTTAAAACTTGGCAAATAAATTAAGTATACTTGAGATCAGGCCTTTATTTTTGCTTTGAATTAACCAAAACAACATATGCTTAATGATGAGTAAACAACAGATTGCATTACATTTCCAAGAAATGAATTTTTCTACAAAACTGAAATCTCATGTGTCCTAATTACCAGCAATAATTATGCTTTAGGTAAACCTCATAAATTGTAATGTTAATATTGAATTAAAAGGTAACTCTTATTTATGTATTTGTAAGTCATTGAAAAGAAGATATTTATCTTTTCTTGAATCATGTAAATATCTATTGGTTCTAAATATGTCTTTCCCAAATAAAGATTCAGTTCAGTTCAGTTCAGTTCAGTCACTCAGTTGTGTCCGACTCTTTGCAACCCCATGATTGGCAGCATGCCAGGCCTCCCTGTCCATCACCAACTCCAGGAACTCACCCAAACTCACGTCCATCGAGTCCGTGATGCCATCCGGCCATCTCATCCTCTGTTGTCCCCTCTCCACCTGCCCCCAATTCCTCTCAGCATCAGAGTCTTTTCCAATGAGTCAACTCCTTGTATGAGGTGGCCAAAGTACTGGAGTTTCAGCTTTAGCATCAGTCCTTCCAAAGAACACCCAGGACTGATCTCCTTCAGAATGGACTGGTTGGATCTCCTTGCAGTCCAAGGGACTCTCAAGAGTCTTCTCCAACACCACAGTTCAAAAGCATGCAGTAGTGCCACAACCGGCGCACTAAGCATGGCCGAGAGGAGCTACCCCACGTCCGAGGTCAGGGGCAGAAGCTGGGAGGACCCCATGCCCGAAGGCCGGCGGCCAAGAGGAGTTACCCCACGTCCGAAGTCAGGGGCAGTGGCCGAGAGTGCCAGGCTGCCACAGCACAGGAACGGCTGAGAGGAGCTACCCAAGTCCAAGGTCAGGGGCAGCGGCCGGGAGGAGCTACCCCACGCCCCCATGGCTGAGGACAGAGGCGGTAACCGGGAGGAGCAACCCCACATCCAAGGAGCCATGGCTGCGTGGGCACAGGAGGGCCTAGAGGAGCTATCACACGTTGAAGGTCAGGAAGCTCGGCAGTGAGGAGATACCCCTCTTCCAAGGTAAGGAGCAGCGGCTGCGCTTTGCTGGAGCAGCCGTGAAGAGATATCCCACAGCCAAGGTAAGAGAAACCCAAGTAAGACGGTAGGTGTTGCAAGAGGGCATCAGAGGGCTGCTGCTGCTAACTCGCTTCAGTGGTGTACAACTCTGTGTGACCCCATAGATGGCAGCCCACTAGGCTCCCCTGTCACTGGGATTCTCCAGGCAAGAACACTGGAGTGGGTTGCCATTTCCTTCTCCAATGCATGAAAGTGAAAAGTGAAAGAGAAGTCGCTCCATCGTGTCTGACTCTTAGCGACCCCATGGACTGCAGCCCACCAGGCTCCGCCATCCGTGGGATTTTCTAGACAAGAGTACTGGAATGGGGTGACATTGTCTTCAGGGCATCAGAGGGCAGACACACTGAAACCATACTCACAGAAAACTAGTCAATCTAATCATACTAGGACCACAGCCTTGTCTAACTCAATGAAACTAAGCCATGCCCGTGGGGCAACCCAAGACAGGGGGGTCATGGTGGAGAGGTCTGACAGAATGTGGTCCACTGGAGAAGGGAATGGCAAACCACTTCAGTATTCTTGCCTTGAGAACCCCATGAACAGTATGAAAAGGCAAAATGATAGGATACTGAAAGAGGAACTCCCCAGGTCAGTAGGTGCCCAATATGCTACTGGAGATCAGTGGAGAAATAACTCCAGAGTGAATGAAGGGATGGAACCAAAGCAAAAAGAATACCCAGCTGTGGATGTGACTGGTGATACAAGCAAGATCCGATGCTGTAAAGAGCAATATTGCATAGGAACCTGGAATGTCAGGTGCATGAATCAAGGCAAATTGGAAGTGGTCAAACAAGAGATGGCAAGACTGAATGTCGACATTCTAGGAATCAGCGAACTGAAATGGACTGGAATGGGTGAATTTAACTCAGATGACCATTATATCTACTACTGCAAGCAGGAATCCCTCAGAAGAAATGGAATAGCCATCATGGTCAACAAAAGAGTCCGAAATGCAGTACTTGGATGCAACCTCAAAAACGACAGAATGATCTCTGTTCATTTCCAAGGCAAACCATTCAATATCACACTAATCCAAGTCTATGCCCCAACCAGTAACACTGAAGAAGCTGAAGTTGAACGGTTCTATGAAGACCTACAAGACCTTTTAGAACACCCAAAAAAGATGTCCTTTTCATGATATGAGACTGGAATGCAAAAGTAGGAGGTCAAGAAACACCTGGAGTAACAGGCAAATTTGGCCTTGGAATACAGAATGAAGCAGGACAAAGACTACTAGAGTTTTGCCAAGAAAATGCACTGGTCATAGCAAACACCCTCTTCCAAAAACACAAGAGAAGACTCTACACATGGACATCACCAGATGGTCAACACCGAAATCAGATTGATTATGTTCTTTGCAGCCAACGATGGAGAAGCTCTATACAATCAACAAAATCAAGACCAGGAGCTGACTGTGGCTCAGATCACAAACTCCTTATTACCAAATTCAGACTTAAAAAAAGTAGGGAAAACCACTAGACCATTCAGGTATGACCTAAATCAAATCCCTTATGATTATACAGTAGAAGTGAGAAATAGATTTAAGGGCCTAGATCTGATAGATAGAGTGCCTGATGAACTATGGATGGAGGTTCGTGACATTGTACAGAAGACAGGGATCAAGACCATCCCCATGGAAAAGAAATACAAGAAAGCAAAATGGCTATCTGGGGAGGCCTTACAAATAGCTGTGAAAAGAAGAGAAGTGAAAAGCAAAGGAGAAAAGGAAAGATATAAGTATCTGAATGCAGAGTTCCAAAGAATAGCAAGAAGAGATAAGAAAGCCTTCCTCAATGATCAGTGCAAAGAAATAGAGGAAAACAACAGAATGGAAAGACTAGAGATCTCTTCAAGAAAATTAGAGATACCAAGGGAACATTTCATGCAAAGATGAGCTCTATAAAGGACAGAAATGGTATGGACCTAACAGAAACAGAAGATATTAAGAAGAGGTGGCAAGAATACACAGAAGAACTATACAAAAAAGATCTTCATGACCCAGATAATCATGATGGTGTGATCACTCATCTAGGGCCAGACATCCTGGAATGTGAAGTCAAGTGGGCCTTAGAAAGCATTCGTATGAACAAAGCTAGTGGAGGTGATGGAATTCAAGTTGAGCTATTTCAAATCCTGAAAGATGATGCTGTGAAAGTGCTGCACTCAATATGCCAGCAAATTTGGAAAACTCAGCAGTGGCCACAGGACTGGAAAAGGTCAGTTTTCATTCCAATCCCAAAGAAAGGCAATGCCAAAGAATGCTCAAAATACCGCACAATTGCACTCATCTCACATGCTAGTAAAGTAATGCTCAAAATTCTCCAAGCCAGGTTTTAGCAATACGTGAACCGTGAACTTCAGTTGTTCAAGCTGGTTTTAGAAAAGGCAGAGGAACCAGAGATCAAATTGCCAACATCCGCTGGATCAAGGAAAGAACAAAACATCTATTTCTGCTTTATTGACTATGCCAAAGCCTTTGACTGTGTGGACCACAATAAACTGGAAAATTCTGAAAGAGATGGGAATACCAGACCACCTGACCTGCCTCTTGAGAAATCTGTATTCAGGTCAGGAAGCAACAGTTAGAACTGTACATGGAACAACAGACTGGTTCCAAATAGGAAAAGGAGTACGTCAAGGCTGTATATTGTCACCCTGCTTATTTAACTTATATGCAGAGTACATCGTGAGAAACGCTGGACTGGAAGAAACACAAGCTGGAATCAAGATTGCTGGGAGAAATATCAATAACCTCAGATATGCAGATGACACACACCCATATGGCAGAAAGTGAAGAGGAACTAAAAAGCCTCTTGATGAAGGTGGAAGTGGAGAGTGAAAAAGTTGGCTTAAAGCTCAACATTCAGAAAACGAAGATCATGGCATCTGGTCCCATCACTTCGTGGGAAATAGATGGGGAAACAGTGGAAACAGTGTCAGACTTTATTTTTTTGGGCTCCAAAATCACTGCAGATGGTGACTGCAGCCATGAAATTAAAAGACGCTTACTCCTTGGAAGGAAAGTTATGACCAACCTAGATAGCATATTGAAAAGCAGAGACATTACTTTGCCAACAAAGGTCCATCTAGTCAAGGCTATGGTTTTTCCAGTGGTCATATATGGATGTGAGAGTTGGACTGTGAAGAAGGCTCTGCACTGAAGAATTGATGCTTTTGAACTGTGGTGTTGGAGAAGACTCTTGAGAGTCCCTTGGACTGCAAGGAGATCCAACCAGTCCATTCTGAAGGAGATCAGCCCTGGGATTTCTTTGGAAGGAACTCCAGTACTTTGGCCACCTCATGCAAAGAGTTGACTCATTGGAAAAGACTCTGATGCTGGGAGGGATTGGAGGCAGGAGGAGAAGGGGACAACAGAGGATGAGATGGCTGGATGGCATCACTGACTCGATGGATGTGAGTCTGTGTGAACTCTGGGAGTTGGTGATGGACAGGGAGGCCTGGTGTGCTGCGATTCATGGGTTCGCAAAGAGTCCAACACGACTGAGTGACTGAACTGAACTAAATGCATTTTGAAATTCTGTTAACATAAATTAACACACACAAAATGGCAGACATGATTGCCAAAATTCTTTTACATACAAACTAGCAGAATGATTTTATATGCCTTATTTATTTGTTTAGCAATTGTCTCATCTTAAGACTATGGCACAATGAGAGTTCTACTAATGGAGATCACGCTGCATACCCTTTTGGATGATGAGAATGTCTAATGTAGTACACAGGTTTAGGTCCTTGGTAAATGTATTCTAGGCTCTCTTTTAGGTTTCTATTCCTCCACAGTAAGCAGTTCAATGTTGCCTAATTGCTCACCAGAATGGGATGCTCCTCTTTTCATAATTTACAGTTCACTAGACAGTGCTCAAGCTGAGGACCAGATTTTGCATCTCCTCTTACATCTGAATGTTGTTATGTGAATACTCCTCTAATCACATATGAGATGCGTAACTGAGAGAAAAAAAATGGTTCAGAAGCAGATATACCCTCCTCCATCTCTTTTCCCCCAAGGCCACCTGGACTGAGGAATCCAATGACCTAACAGATCCAAAATTGGAGATTATTTGCCCTTCTATCTTCAAGTGGAATACTGCCTCTAATGAAACACAAACATGTGTGTTGATCCATTACCTGAGAGACATTTTTAAAAAAAATTTTAAGTCAATGAAAAATGATATTCGTAACACCTTTCAAACTAAAATGTGATTAGTTAACCAAACTAGATTTATTCTAAAGTCTATTTCTCACTCAAAAAGATACTGGTTCTCAATAAAACTAATTTAATGGCTTATGTTATTGATTTTCAATGGTTTACTTATGTAATCATTTTGCAGAGTTTACTTGTTAAAAAAAATTTCTGTTGAAGTACATTCAAGATTCAGCAAGAGGACCCATTGTTTTCAGAAACTATTTGCTTTTATCACATATAAAAAATTCTGCTTTTATACATAACAACAGATATGTCCATATTCTATGGCCAATGACTAGCAATTTATAAACATTTTCTTACTAAATTCCTAATGTTATCAATAGGTACTAACTCTATACATATTTTGTTGACAAATGAACTGGAGCTCAGGGTTCAAGAAGGTTGCTCAAGGATGCCCCTAGTAGGCGATAGAGCTGAGATTTGGATACAAATCCATATTATTTCCTGTATTTTCCATTGCTGTTATAACAAATGGGCCACAATTTTAGTGGCAATTAAAACAGAAATTTATGTTACATTTCTCTAAGTTAGAGGCCCTGTGTGGGTCTCAGTGGTCTACAATGGTTGTGTTGGCAGGGCTGTGCTCCTGTCTGAAGGCTCTAGGGGAGAATCGATTTCCTTGCTTTTTTCAGCTTCTAGAAGCTGCCAACCTTCCTTGGCTCATGCCCCCATCTCTAGCTTCAGAGCCAACAATACTGCATTTCTGATTTTTCCTCCATAGTCACATTTCCCTCTCACTCCACTATTCTGTCTTCCTCTTCTGCCTGAGATTGCATTGGCCTCACTGGGACAACCCAGGGCACTCTCCTTATTTTAGTGCCAGCTGGCTGGCTGTCTTAATTCCATCTGCCACCTAAATTCCCCTTTGTCAGATAATGTATTCCCAGGTTCCTGTCATTAGGACATAGACATCCTTGGTGGGGGGAGGCGGAGCAATATTCTGCCTACCAACTTTCTCAAACCAAACTCTTAACCATAATGCAGAGTGCTTCATGACCTCACTCACATGTGGTAATGTTGACACAAAATGATTCCAAGGAATTTTCAAGATGCTAGAAAATATGTCACTTCTTGATGCTAAGTTATTTTCTGAAAAGTTTTAGCCATGGTTAGCATATCTCTTCTGTTGGAAATCTTATTTCACAAAGAAAATATTTTTTTTCTCTTTATATGTATAAAAAAATAGGAAAAGATGCACATGTAGTCATCCACAGCAGGTAAATTATAGTGCAATTTTCAGCATCAATAAAGTGTTATTTCTACTGAAAGAATAGTTAGGGCTTCATTTTTCTCATGTTCGTTTCTGGAATTTTCACGCAGGCACTCTCCTACCAAGTAGTTCAAGTAAATATCAACATAACCAGTAGGCAGAGCTGTATAAATAAAAACAAAACAAAAAACCCATATTATAGAAAGGTGTTCACAAAGGGAATATAAGTTTTTATGGAGCTTCATGTCAGAGTAGAGGGAAGAGTTTTGTGAAAATATAGTGTGCTATCAAAACAGAATCAAAATGTCTTAATAAAAGAAAATATAATTTAAGCAGCTCTGCTTTAATTTTACATTAACTCTAAATGCAAAAAGATTTTAGGTTTTAAAAAACAAATTGTCAAATGAAGCATAATAGAAGGCTGAGAACTGAATATTCAGAAATCATTCAGCCAATTCAAAATTCTAAGTATTATACACATGCTTATTGTACATGCTCAGTGATTGCTGTTCATACATTTAAGTCTTCTACAAATATGTTGGATTCAGGGAAGTGTGATAATTAGCATGCAAAATCACAACTAACCTTGAAACCAGTTCTCTGGTCATGTGGTAAAGGAGAACCTGAGATGTAAACAACACACTTAAATGAATAAGCATACTTATGTGACCTTGAACCACTGTATAACTTCTCTGACCTCTGTTTTCTATGTGCAAATGCAGGGGTTTGGACTTCAGTGATTTTCAAACATGTACATGCCTCAGAACCACTACAGAGCTCATCAGAAACCAGATTGCTTGTCCTCAGCGTCCCAATTTCTAACTCAGCCAGTTTGGAGAAGGACTCAGAAATGAACATTTCAGACAAATTCTCAGATAATGCCAGTGCTGCATGTCTACAGCCACACTTTGAGAATTATCAAATAAAATAATAGTTCTTTTAACCATTAGGAAAGGGTATCAGTTACTCCATATGCATTCTCTTTCTTTGTCTTTCTTTCCCATCTTTCCTTTTCTAAGTGATTCTTATTGTTTCATACTCTAAGAATTAGTAAGTTACATGATCATTTCAACCCAGTATTTCTTTATATCTGTGCCCATACTGAATCATATGTAGAAACTATTTTTGAAAGAGAGAAAATAGAAGATAAATTCTGTTTTCACTGAGTTGTTACCCTGTAACTTGAACTATGACAGACGCTATGCAAAGTAGAGGAAATGTGCAAGAATAATAAGGATCTTGCTGTTAAAAAATTAATATATGACTGAAGACCATAAGAAGAACACACATGAGGGTTGATGGAAAGGAATGGAAAAAGAAAAACCTTAGAATAATTTAGAAATATTATCCACTTTTTTTAAGAAATAAAGTGTGTGACATGCAAAGTTTATTTCTTGGATTCTGGAAGTCCCAAACTGAAACTGTAAGCCAGTTGAATGGAAATACAAAGCATCTTAGAAAGAAATTGCACTGTACAAATGGCCATGATCATCAAGATAAGAACATTGCAAATGATACACACAGAATCCCCACAAAGTCTCCTCCTGGTTTCTAAAGATGTGGTCTCTATGGCAGCTCCCTGACAATGGTGCCCCTGCAGTGAACTAGCCCTGTGACGTGAGTCTCCATGGAACAGATAATTGTTCGCAGAGTCCCCAGAATTTGTGGCTGCCTTGTAGTTTGCAAAGCATCTGGCATTATGGAGAGAATAGATGATCCTGAACTTCTGTAGCTTGTAAGGGTCAAACATATAAAAATGTGCTTCCAGTTAACGAATCAAGTATGAGAGAAAATATTTTTGAAAGGCAGAATTCTTGAATTTTCATTCTATGAAGACAAAGGGAAATAATGACAGGGTTTGAAACAAGATGAACTCCATGTGATAATGCAGCCCTAATGAATTTTACACGGAAGACTTCAGTAGAATTCTTAAGATTGCCATGGCAGCTTCTCATTAGGGCCTCTCTGTGGTTACCAAGGAATTCCAGTAACAGAATGAAAGCAGGACAAGGCAAATGAAAGCATGTGAACTTCTTCATTTTTAAATCACAAGTTTGGAAATTTTATTTGGGTGGGGCCTAGAAATAAAGGACTATGTTGCATATGGCAGGCAGTTTGCCAGGTACTTAAAGACCACTGCACATTCTGTACGATGTCCCCATTCACATCCCTACCTACAAAAGCATGTGCATGCTTGGTCATGTCCAACTCTTTGCAACCCCACAGACTGTTGGTCGCAAGGCTCCTCTGTCCATGGGATTCTCCAGACAAGAATACTGGAGCGGCTTGCCATTTCCTACTCAAGGGGATCTTCCCGACCCAGGGATGAAACCCGCCCCTGTCTCCCACATTGGCAGGCAGAGTCACGTAGGAAACCCCTTACCTACCAAAACTGTGAGAAAAACACCATGCTTCTTGAATTTACAATTCTTTGAATAAAATAGGATTAAATATCCATAGAAGAAAAAAGGAAGATTTACAGAAAATATGACAACTGTTTACAAAAACTGCCTATCTTTCCTATTATCTATAACTGTCTGTTGCTGCTGCTGCTGCTGCTGAGTCGCTTCAGTCGTGTCCAACTCTATGCGACCCCACAGACGGCAGCCCACCAGGCTCCCCCGTCCCTGGGATTCTCCAGGCAAGAACACTGGAGTGGGTTGCCATTTCCTTCTCCAATGCATGAAAGTGAAAAGTGAAAGTGAAGTCACTCAGTCATGTCTGTCTCCTAGCGACGCCATGGACTGCAGCCTACCAGGCTCCTCCATCCATGGGATTTTCCAGGCAAGAGAACTGGAGTGGGGTGCCATTTCCTTCTCTGCTATAACTGTCTAATAACTATCTAAAGTGTAAATAATTAATATGACACTTGCAATAGCATGATGAAAGAGAACTTGAAGAAGTGGAATGCTTGGAAACATCTAAGGACTTAGATCAGAAGAGAGAGAGACACAGTCTCATTTCTTTTCTTCCAGTAACCTTTTAATAAAAATTTTGTGAATGGAGCACACCATGAAAGTTGACTTAAATACTGCTATGAAAAAGATTTAATGCACCTTGTAAAAGGTATAATCATAGAGTAGTATAATATTAACACTTAATTTCAGTGGTCAGCTTCTTTTTCGGATTCCTTTTACAATCTCCCTCACTTATTTCTGGAAGCTAACAAGGATCAGACCCATGCACAAGGAAATTACTCAGGTGTTCCACTGCTCACCTTACTACTGTCTACAACCTTCTCATGAGTGGCATCTCCCTATCAACAAGGTCACTGTCAACTCGTTGATACTGTTCTCTGAGAAAATGCCCCTTCCTCACTAGTGACACTACCTACAGCTGAATAAGTGTGCACTGCATACACAAGGGGCATCTGGAGCTAGCAATAAATTGTCTTACTCTTTAAAAATCAATATAATATTACAGTTTTCTGATAGAATTAAAGTGACCATGGGAAGTGGGGCTTTACTAACAGAAGTACAATAGAGGTTATGGTTAGTTCTTTCCTCCTTAGGTCATCCTCTAAGTGGAAAAACCTGTGAGAGCTAATCAAAGCTATTGTGTCAGTCTTGAGACCATACGGTTCTCTTGAAGAAGAGGTAAAAGTTGGGATAGGCAGAATAATTCTGCCCCTTCCTCCAAGGAGGTCTATCTCCTAACCCCAGGAACCTAGGCATGTGTTAAGTTGCCTAGCAAATGAGAATTTAGCTGGCAGAGGGAATTAAAGCTGGAAAACAGCTTGCACTAAAATTGAGAAATTACCCTGGATTGTCCAGGGAAGCCCGATTCAATCAAAAATTTCTTAAAACTGGGAGAGAAACACAGAACAGTGGAGGGAGAGGGACTTGTGACTGTGGAGGAAAATTCACCAGCCTAATCTGCATGTCCTGAATGTTATAGGTTCTTTCATATAAACAGTTCTGTCTGCTATGGTTAGTATCACTCTCCAGGAATTAGGCACTGTCTTTGGAGTTTGTGTAAGAGCAGGAATCAGCATATTTCCATCTTCTTATCCCTCCCAAACATTCATAAATCACAGCCTTGTCATGGCAAAGGAGCTTGTGTAACTTAACGGAGCTATGAGCCACGGCATATAGGGCCACCAAAGATGGACAGGTCATGATGAAGAGTTCTAACAAAACACGGTCCACTGAAGAAGGAAATGGCAACCTACTCCAGTATTCTTACCTGTAGAACCCCAGGGACAGGATGAAAAGAAAAAAATATGACACTTGAAGATGAGCCCCCTAGTCAGAAGCTGTCCAGTACACTATTAGGGAAGAGCAGAGAGTAATTACTAATAATTTCCAGAAAGAATAAAGCAGATGGACCAAAGCAGAAACTTCTTTCTGTGTACTCAGCTGTGGACACGTCTGATGGTGAAAGTGAAGTCTGATGCTGTAAAGAAACAATATTGCATAGGAACCTGGAATGTTAGGTCCATGAATCAAGGTAAACTGGATGTGGTCAAACAGGAGATGGCAAAATTAAACACTGATATCTTAGGAACCAGTAAACTAAAGTGGATGGGAATGGGCACATTTAATTCAGATGACCATTATGACAACTACTGTGGGCAAGAATCCCTTAGAAGAACTGGAGTACAGAACTGGAGTACTCTGCATAGTCAACAAAAGAGTCCAACATGAAGTACTTAGGTGCAATCTCAAATACGATAGAACAATATCAGTTCATTTACAAAGCACACCATTCAGCATCGTGGTAATGCAAGTCTACACCCCAACCACTGATGCCAAAGAAGTTGAAGCTGACTGGAAATTGAAGACCTAAAAGACCTTCTAGAACTAAGAGAAAAAAAAAAAAAAAAAGTCCTTTTCATCATAGGGGATTGGAATGCAAAAGTAGAAAGTCAAGAGATAACTGGAGTAACATGCAACTTTGGCCTTGGAGTAAAAAATGAAGGAGTGCAAAGGACTACTGAGTTTTGTCAAAAGAACATGCTGGTTATAGCAAACATCTTCCAACAACACATGAGACAACTTTACATATGGACATCACCAGAAGGTCAATGCTGAAATCAGATTGATTATATTCTCTGCAGCCGATGGTGGAGAAGCTCTATACAGTCAGCAAAAACAAGATCTGGAGCTGACTGTGGCTCAGAACATGAGCACCTTATTGCAAAATTCAACTTAAATTGGAGAAAGAGGGGAAAATCATTAGGCTATCCAGGTATGACCTAAATCAAATCCCTTGTGTCATAGTAGGTCATATACAGTGGAGTTGATGAATTAGGGATTAGATCTGGTAGAGACAGAGTGCCTGAAGAACTATGAATGGAGGCTTACAACATTGTACAGTAGATAATGACCAAAATCAGCCCAAAGCAAAAGAAATGACAGAAGGCAAAGTGGTTGTCTGAGGAGGCTTTATGAATAGTTAAGGAAAGAAGAGAAGCAAAAGGCAAGGGAGAAAGGGAAATATACACCCAATAATGCAGAGTTCCAGAGAATAGCAAGGAGAGATTAGAAGGCCTTCTTAAATGAACAGGGCAAAGAAATAGAGGCAAATAATAGAAAGCGAAAGAGTAGAGATCTCTTCAAGAAAATTAGAGATATCAAGGGAACATTGAGTGCAAAGATGGCCAAGATAAAGGACAAAAATGATAAGGACCTAACAAATGCAGAAGAGATTAAGAAGAGGCGGCAATAATACACAGAAGAGCTATACAAAAAGGTCTTAATAAACTAGAGAATCATTCTGGTGTGGTCACTCACCTAGAGCCAGACATCCTGCAGTGTGAAATCAAGTGGGCCGTAGGAAGAATTACCATGGACAAAGCTACTGGAGGTGATGGAATTCCAGCTGAGCTACTTCAAATCCTAAAAGATGATGCTGTTAAAGTGCTGCACTCAATATGTCAGCAAATTTGGAAAACTCAGCAGTGGCCACAGGACTGGAAAAGATCAATTTTCATTCCACTCCCAAAGAAGGGCTATGGCAAAAAATTTTAAAATTACTGTACAATTTTGTTTATTTCACATGCTAGCAAGGTTATGTTCAAAATCCTTCAAGCTAGGCTTTAGCAGTCTGTGAACCAAGAACTTTCAGATGTAAAAGCTGAGTTTCAAAGATGCAGAGGAGCCAGAGATCAAATTGCTAACATCCATTGGATTGTGGAGAAAGCAAGGGAATTCCAGAAAAAAAGCATCTACTTTGGCTTCATTGACTATGCTAAAACCTTTGACTGTGTGGATTACAATAAACTGAAAAATTCTTAAAGAATTGGGAAAACCAGACCACCTTACCTTTCTGCTGAGGAGTGAAATGAAGTCATTCAGTCGTGTCCAACTCTTTGTGATCCCATGGACTGTAGTCTACCAGGCTTCTCTGTCCATAGGATTTTGCAGGGAAGAGTACTGGAGTGGGTTGCCATTTCCTTCTCCAGGGGATCTTCCTGACCCAGGGATCAAACCCAGGTCTCCTGCATTGCAGGCAGATGCTTTACCCACTGAGTCTGCTGAGGAGGATTGAAGGCAAAAGGAGAAGGGGGCATCAGAGGATTGGGATGGTTAGATAGCTTCACTGACTCAATGGAAATGAATTTGATCAAACTCCAGGTCATAATGGGGGACAGAGGAGCCTGGCAAGCTTCAGTCCATGGGATGGCAAAGAGTTGTACAAGACAGCCACTAAACAACAACCACAACAAATCCTTCCCAAAGAACCCACAGGCAATGAAGTTCATCATCTGCCACCACTAGGCATATCAATGCATTCACAGAACCCTTTAGGAGTTTGAATCCCAATGAAGGCTCAGTTTGGTAAACAACTCAATATTCTCTTTTTAACTTACTAGATTTTTTTTTGGTTTCTTTCCTGTCTATCATGGATTATATTTTGTTTTTATGTAAGACCGGTGTGAAAACCTCAACTCGCAGTTGAACTAATTTCATTATTCTTCAGTTTATCCTCTTTTCTTTCTCAGCATCTGCCCAATAACCCTCAGATCAGTTCAGTTCAGTCACTCAATTGTGTCCGACTCTTTGCGACCCCATGAATCACAGCATGCCAGGCCTCCTCGCCCATCACCAACTTCCGGAAGTTATTCAAACTCATGTCCATCGAGTCGGTGATGCCATCCAGCCTTCTCATTCTGTTGTCCCCTTCTCCTCCTGCCCCCAATCCCTCCCAGCATCAGAGTCTTTTCCAATGAGTCAACTCTTTGCATGAGTGGCCAAAGTACTGGAGTTTCAGCTTTAGCATCAGTCCTTCCAAAGAAATCCGAGAACCGAACTCCTTTAGAATGGACTGGTTGGATCTCCTTGCAGTCCAAGGGAATCTCAAGAGTCTTCTCCAACACCACAGTTGAAAAGCATCAATTCTTTGGTGCTCAGCTTTCTTTACCATCCAACTCCCACATCCATACAAGACCACTGGAAAAACCATAGCCTTGACTAGATGGACCTTTTTTGGCAAAGTAATGTCTCTGCTTTTGAATATGCTATCTAGGTTAGTCATAACTTTCTTTTAAAGGAGTAAGCATCTTTTAATTTCATGGCTGCAATCACCATCTGCAGTGATTTTGGAGCCCAAAAAAATAAAGTCTGACACTGTTTCCACTGTTTCTCCATCTATTTCCCATGAAGTGATGGGACCAGATGCCATGATCTTCGTTTTCTGAATGTTGAGCTTTAAGCCAACTTTTTCACTCTCCTCTTTCACTTTCATCAAAGTGAAGAGGCTTTTTAGTTCCTCTTCACTTTCTACCATAAGGGTGGTGTCATCTGCATATCTGAGGTTATTGATATTTCTCCTGGCAATCTTGATTCCACCTTGTGCTTCTTCCAGTCCAGTGTTTTTCATGATGTACTCTGCATATAAGTTAAATAAGCAGGGTGACAATATACAGCCTCGAGGTACTCCTTTTCCTATTTGGAACCAATCTGTTGTTCCATGTCCAGTTCTAACTGTTGCTTCCTGACCTGCATATAGGTTTCTCAAGAGGCAGGTCAGGTGGTCTGGTATGCCCATCTCTTTCAGAATTTCCCACAGTTTATTGTGATCCACACAGTCAAAGGCTGTGGCATAGTCTATAAAGCAGAAATAGATGTTTTTCTCGAACTCTCTTGCTTTTTCCATGATTCAGTGGATGTTGGCAATTTGAACTGATTCCTCTGCCTTTTCTAAAACCAGCTTGAACGTCAGGAAGTTCACGGTTCACATATTACTGAAGCCTGGCTTGGAGAATTTTGAGTATTACTTTACTAGTGTGTGAGATGAGTGCAATTGTGCGGTAGTTTGAGCATTCTTTGGCATTGCCTTTCTTTGGGATTGGAATGAAAACTGACCTTTTCCAGTCCTGTGGCCACTGCTGAGTTTTCCAAATTTGCTGGCATATTGAGTGCATCACCTTCACAGCATCATCTGTCAGGATTTGAAATAGCTTAACTGGAATTCCATCACCTCCACTAGCTTTGTTCATAGTGATGCTTTCTAAGGCCCACTTGACTTCACATTCCAGGATGTCTGGCTCTAAGTGAGTGATCACACCATCATGATTATCTGGGTCATGAAGATCTTTTTTGTACAGTTCTTCTGTGTGTTTTTGCCAACTCTTCTTACATATTACAAATCTAGGCATTCATTGCTAACACAGAACTCCTTAAAATGAAAGATTACAGATTGCTGGAAATAGTAATTTTTCTCTTTTTTGAGGGGTAAAGAGGAAGGGACAAGGTATTTAAAAAATGAAACAAGTGGAACAGACTTGATTGTCTTATGGAAAAAGAAATTAAGTGGCCTAAACAGAAAAAAAAAAAAAAAGCAATAAAACTCTATATTCACTATTCAGCAGCTTAAAAAAAGTAAGGTGAGTTTTGAATATAAAGATAAAGGAGAATGAATTCTTTTAAATTGTAACTAGAGTATTAAGCAGATTTTACTCAATATTGAGTATGTGACAAACAGATTACAGATTACCAAGAAACATAACAGCAATGTTAAAAATGTGGCCTTCTTGTTTCAATATAAATAAAATAATGCAAAATAGTAATAAAATAATAATATATTAAAGTTTGACATAACTAGTTCATATAAATTCCTCAATTGCAACTGTATAGGAAGTTATTATACATAAAAACAAAATTAGGATTAGTGGTTTAATTCTGATTTTTATAGAAATGGAAGATATTTAAAATATACTGTATTGGAAGAGTATAGACTATTTAGTGAGATATATTATTACACAGAATTTATCATTTTAGGATTTTCCTTTAATAATCAAAATCCAAGCAGTTTTTCAACAATTAAATATGCCAGTATGCTTTGAGATAATGTTGCTTTTTATCATATTATTTAAATAAAACTAGGTGACTTGCAAAAGTTAACATACTTGTCAAATCACAAATGGAAATAAATGCTAATTTCCCAAATTATAACACAGTTCAGACTATTTAATGACTACTAGGTTAAAATCACAGATATATCTCCTGATGGATACATGATGTAGCTTGATAATGTGAGGTACCTAACTCAGAGAAAAAAACGCATCCAAAGGGAAAGAAGTAACCAAAGGGGTTTTTATTTTTTTTTAATGTGGTTTAAAGGGCCTTCAGTCTCTCCAAATCTTGATGTGGATTTGGATGGAAAGGCAGTTCACAGTACAATAATTAAAAAATCAGAAACCAGTTAGCTTGATAAATGAAAATGAAAGAAATCATTCAATAGAAATTACTTCTTCAATTTAATTCAGAATAGGCAGCCTGGCAAAATAAATGAGGCCATTAACAATAAGAAGTTACAAGATCAAGTAGATAAATGTGAAAGGAAAGCTAGATGTATTTCTGAGCCAGAGAAAATTATCTGCTGTCCAATGGAAATCCTAATTGTGACTCATGTGACACCAACACACACAAACACACACAAACATGGCTATAGTTTAAGGTCACTATTATTCTGTATATTCTTATACACTTATCTTCCCAAATCATCTAATTGTTCCTTCTTTGTAATTAAAATGGAGAACTAACCTGGGCACTTTAAAATTTGCTTTGATGCTGATTGTTCATAATCTTGCTTTCGAAAATAGGTAAAAATTTTAAAAATGCTTCTGTAATATTTAAATAGTTGAATTTAGAATTCCTAATTACTTGGTATATGTAAGTGTGTGTGTGTGTATATATATAGGCATATATATATATAGATATAGATATATATAGGTGTGTATATGTATATGTATGTATATATATATATATATATATATATATCAGTTCAGTTCAGTTCAGTCGTTCAGTAGTGTCCGACTCTTTGCGATCCCATGAATTACAGCACGCCAGGCCTCCCTGTCCATAATCAGCTCCCGGAGTTCACCCAAACTCATGTCCATCGAGTCGGTGATGCTATCCAGCCATCTCATCCTCTGTCGTCCTCTTCTCCTCCTGCCTCCAATCCCTCCCAGCATCAGAGGCTTTTCCAATGAGTCAACTCTTCACATGAGGTGGCCAAAGTACTGGAGTTGCAGCTTTAGCATCAGTCCTTCCAAAGAACACCCAGGACCGATCTCCTTTAGAATGGACTGGTTGGATCTCCATGCAGTCCAAGGGACTCTCAAGAGTCTTCTCCAACACCACAGTTGAAAAGCATCAATTCTTTGGTGCTCAGCTTTCTTCACAGTCCAACACTCACATCCATACATGACTACTGGAAAAACCACATATATATACATATATATATACATGTATATATATATATGTATGTTCAACTTCAGGAAGTTATTTAACTTCTTTGGCTATCAATTCCCTATCAATAAAATGAGATATTATGTTCATCCTTAACTGAAAGATATTTATGGGCTAATATACTAAAACTGATCAGATGTACCAAGAGCTCTGGAAGACAGCATGTGTAACTATGAAATACTCAGTATAATGTCAGGCATCTGAAGTTTTATTTTTAGCAGTTGTTGACAGGAAACATTAATCAGGAAGACTTTCATTTTATTGCCTTTTTAATTCTTTATCTTTTATGAAAAGTTGAAAAAGTGTGTTAAACCAAACATAATTTAATTTCTAAACATCTTCTTTTCAGAGAAGGCAATGGCACCCCACTCCAGTACTCTTCCCTGGAAAACCCCATGGATGGAGGAGCCTGGTAGGCTGCAGTCCATGGGGTCAAGAAGATTCGGACACGACTCAGCGACTTCACTTTCACTTTTCACTTTCATGCATTGGAGAAGGAAATGGCAACCCACTTCAGTGTTCTTGCCTGGAGAATCCCAGGGATGAGGGAGCCTGCTGGGCTGCCATCTATGGGTCGCACAGAGTGGGACACGACTGAAGTGACTTAGCAGCAGCAAACATCTTTTTTAACATCTAAACGTGACATTTTCAGTGATTTTTATTTTTCCTGCTAGTATAGGTTATGGGGGTCAGGAACTCATACTCTTATGTATTTCATTCCATACAGACATTGTTAGAAAGTGACAAAACATGAGCACAATGGAGGTCTTATACCTCCAGAATTATAGTAATTCTAGAGGCGTTTTCCCAATTAATCCTCCCAATACCCTTTGAAATGGATATTCCTACCATAAATAAAATAGACACTTTAAGGAAGTGATAAAACATGAGCACAATAACAGTATAGGCACAGCATGGCAGAGCCACGCTCTGTGAAAGGCACTAGTCCAGTATAGACGTATTAGTTGATCCAAGCGGCAGGCCACTTCTTCCCGCTATCTCGTTAAATCACATGTCAGAAACAGCCAGCACACAGGCTGAAGCTGGACAACACGTGTGATTTGGTCCACCAAATTGTCAGAAAATGTTTGTATTTGTTGCAAACTTTGTATAATATGAATATTTCAAACACATGTTTGAATTGATGTTTCTTGTTTTTATAAGAAGAAGGAGGAGAAAGAGGAAGCATTCTTATGCATTTGAAAACAAATTCCATCTTTAAATGAGCAAGAATGATCTAAGACAGTTTACCAGTTGCTGTTTATCACCATGCTTTGCTTCTGTTGTCTTCGTTGTCTTTCTTTCACGCGCTCAGAATCACTCACAGCATCTGCCGGCCCCGGGTGGCACTGGTGCTTGTAACTCCCATATTAATATCGTTATGTACAGATCAATGGGTAGATTAAAAACGAAAAAATTAAAGCCAGTTTTGATTAATTTACTTGTGCTTTATAATCCTCAGTTTCCTTATCTATAAAAATGTGGTAATATCCATCTCAAAGGGTATCGTGAGAATTGGAAAAAATGTATCTGGAAACAATGTAGTAAAACCTCAAGAAATACTAATATTAATTCTTACTAAGTTATAAGGATATCAATGAAGCTGATGGCTTCACTGATTGTAGGGTTAGATATCATTTCACAAACCATGCAGACAAGATATGTTTAAACATACTACAAAAGAGCAAGCTAAATAGGAATCCAAGCTAGCTATGCAAAATAAACATTATTAAATGACATTATTTGGTAATCTGGCAAACAAAAATATTTTATTTTTTAAATTGTATTTACAGTTATATTTCATTTTAGTAAGTCAGATAATATTAGGAAAAAAGGCCCACAATATCCAATATTCTTAAAAACTACAATAATGTCTTCCTAAATCTACCTATTCTCTTTATTCCCTCTATACCAACATCTTTAATACCAGAAACATGAACAACAGCTTAGCAGTTATTGAAAGCTTAACCTCTGGAAAAGGTAAAGAATACTTTGGAATGAGACAGTCACTTTGAGATAACCCAGTAAAGTTGAATCTGAGGAAACTGAGATTCAAAGAGGAAAACTAACTGATCTGAAATGGAAAAATTATTAATCAAAAATCAGATATTTTAATCTGGAAATCCTAAATTCCAGATCATTGTTTTCCAAACATAATATATTCATTCCACTCATATTTAATTATAAATGTATATGTGATCTTTAAGGTTTAACCATATTAAACATCATTCTTACCAGTAAAATTGAAATAGATACAAGTATTCTAAAGAGCATAACAATGAAATTAAGTCACTTATTCCAGCAATCATTGCAGATTTAAAGGAATAAAAAAGACTAAGAGGAAATAAATTGAGAATATCATCACAAGAGCCAAAGCTTTTTTTTTTTTTTTCATTATTACCCTTCTAGTTTCTACACAAAGACTTATTTTAAAATGAACTCATTTGAGAGCACTGGATAGAAAAAAAAAAGTTAAAAATATAAACTTCAAACTAAAAAAATATATTTTAAACATACATACAAAATATTTGATAAAAATATATTCAAAATAAAGAAAAACTTAAAAGCAATAAGAAAACAAATAACCCAATTATAAAATGTTCAAAAGATCTATATAGATACTTCATTCAAGAAGATACAAAGATGTAAAATAAGTGTAAAAATTTTTCTCAGCATCATATTTTATTAGTGAAATGCAAATGAAAACTGCAGTGTGATACTACTATGCATCTATAATAACACGTGAAAATAAAAAAGTGATATTACAATTTGCTGAAGAATATAGAGAGCAACTGGAACCCTTGTATGTATGCTTGTTTGGCAGACTGTTTAAAAAGTGCATATGGTTTGCCATGTGGGCCAGCAATCCTACTTCTAAGTATTTACCTAATATATGTGAAAATCTATTAGCAGGCAGAAACCTACATACCTATGTTTATATAAACTTTATCCATAATCTCCAAAAAGTGGAAGCAATAAGGGTGTTCTTCAACAACTGAATAGATATACAAGCTGTGACACACATCCATACAACAGGATGCCCTTTGCCTTCAATAAACTAACAACTACCAAAGCAGGCAGAGACAAAGATAAATAATAAATGCTTATTTCTAAGTGAAAGAAGCCAGTCTGAAAGGCTACTCTATTATTCCACTTATATAGCTTTATGGAAAAGGCAGAACTACAGAGACAATAAGTATAGCACTGCTTGTTAGGGGATATTAGGAGTAGAGAGAGTTGAATAGATGAAGAGAAAAATTAGTAAGGTAATGAAATTATATTCTGTGATATAGTAACAGTGAGTACATGCAATTATACATTTGTCAAAAACAACAGAACTTTTTAAGACAAAAATTAAAATTAATGTATGAGAATTAAAAGGAAAAAAAAAAGTATTTTAAGAGGTTTGGAGGATCTAGCATAGAATGCAAACTGTAACCAAAAAAATCTAACTGTATCACAAATACATGAAACAATCTCACTCAAAGAGTAGGGGGGAAAGTCCTTGATATAAATCTTTAGAAAATAAATGGAGATTGAGAAAAAAGCCAAAGAGAACCACACGTAAGCATTGAATTATAATTGATAATTGTCTTTAATGAGATTATTGTTGTTGTTGTTCAGTCACTAGTCATATCCTACTCCGTGTGACCCCATGGACTGGAACACACCAGGCTTCCCTGTCTTTCAGTATCTTTTGGAGTTTGCTCAAACTCATGTCCATTGAGTCAGTGATGCCATCCAACCATTTCATCCTCTGTCACTCCTTTTTCCTCCTGCCCTCAATCTTTCCCAGCATCAAGGTCTTTTCCAATGAGTTGGCTCCTCTCATCAGGTGGCCTAAGTATAATGGGATTATAGGCTATCAATCTGGAAAATGCTATACATGGATAATGAACTTAAAAAATCAAGCAAGTAAAATGCAGAGGGTGGGAGCCAGGTATCCTAGAAACAATCAATGGGAGAAATCTACAAGGATACATGTGGTAACTGATTATACATCAATGTGAACTCACGCTTACTTTAATATAGATATAGATGGATACACAGACATACAGGATGATTTGTAGATATTTGTATATATCTGAGTTAGTGTATGCACACACGCACACACACACACACACACACACACACACACCTTTCCTCGTTCTGTAACTGAGAGAAATTGGACTCAATGGAACTCCACCAGCAATGATCACACCAGTCATCCAAATATTGGTATCTAATACTCTTCTCCAAAAAGGGAACTAGGGCTAGGCCATGGAGAAATAACTAATTCTATGACTGAGTATCATGAAATATACAAGATACACCTCGAGCATCTTGTAATACCAGAAAATAAAGAAATGTTAAAAGAAAAAAAAAAATGGAGGATGTCAAAAGGACACAATAGCCAATGGTAAGAGCTCCCAATGGCCAAAGCTGGACAAAAATGAAGCAACAAATTTGGAAAAGGGAAATTTCATTATAACTCAAATTATAAAAGAAATATCTATATATTTCTAAAAATAATTTATTAAATACATTTTTAAAAGTCAAAGAGAACATTTCTCAACATACAAAAGTCCAGGACCAGATGGCTTCATATGTGAATGCCATGAAACATTTCGAGAAGAGTTTATACCTACAATTCTCAAACCGTTTCAAAAACTGTCAGAGGAAGTTCAATGAGGCACTGCTTCCAAAACCAGCATTGCTTCAGAAACCAATATCTTATCTTCCAGACAAGACATTCCAAAAATAAAAACTATAAGGCAAGGTCACTAATGAACACACACGCAAAAATGCTCAATAAAATATTAATAATCTAAATTTAGCAGTATATTAAAAGGATCATACAACATGATCAAGTAAGATTTTTCCCAAGGATGCAAGGATGGATAAATATTTGCAAATCAATTAATATGATACACCACATTAGCAAACCAAATCATACAAAGCATATGATTATCTGAACAGTTGCAGAAAAAGCTTTTGATCATATGCAATATCCAGTTATGATTAAAGCCTCTCAACAAAGTTGGGGAACAAAGTTCCCCATAGAGGGAACATCCCTCAACAAGAGAAATGCAATACATGACAGTCCTACAGTTAATATCACACTCAATTGTGAAAAGCTGAAAGTATTTCCTTTGAGGAACAAGACAAGGATACCCAATTTTACTATTTTCTTTCAATATAGTATTAGAAGTCCTAGGCACAGCAATGAGAAGAAAAATAAATAAAAGGAATCCAAACTGCAAAGAAAGAAGTAAAACTATCACTGTTTGCAGATGACATGATTCCATGGATATAAAATCATAAAGATACCAACAAAAAAACATTAGAATTCATTAATGAATTCAGTAAAGTTGGACGATACAAAATCATACAAAAATCTGTTACATTTCTATACAGTTTCAATGAACTATCAGAAAGAGAAATTAAGAAAATAATCCCATTTACAGTTACATAAAAGATAAAATACCTAGGAATAAATTTAACTAAGAAGATAAAAGACCTCTACTTGGATAACTATAGGACATTATTGACACAAAGATATGGAAATACATACTGTGTTAATGGATTAGAAGTGTTAATATTGTTAAAATGAACAAACTACCCAAGATAATCTCCAGAGTCTGTACAATCCTTATCAAAATATCAGTGGAATTTTTCACAGAATGCTAGTAAAGTAATGCTCAAAATTCTCCAAGCCAGGCTTCAGCAATACGTGAACCGTGAACTTCCTGATGTTCAAGCTGGTTTTAGAAAAGGCAGAGGAACCAGAGATCAAATTCCCAACATCCGCTGGATCATGGAAAAAGCAAGAGAGTTTGAGAAAAACATCTATTTCTGCTTTATTGACTATGCCAAAGCCTTTGACTATGTGGATCACAGTAAACTGTGGGAAATTCTGAAAGAGATGGGAATACCAGACCACCTGACCTGCCTCTTGAGAAACCTATATGCAGGTCAGGAAGCAAGTTAGAACTGGACATGGAACAGACTGGTTCCAAATAGGAAAAGGAGTACGTCAAGGCTGTATATTGTCACCCTGCTTATTTAACTTATATGCAGAGTACATCATGAGAAACGCTGGACTGGAAGAAGCACAAGGTGGAATCAAGATTGCCGGGAGAAATATCAATAACCTCAGATATGCAGATGACACCACCCTTATGGCAGAAAGTGAAGAGGAACTAAAAAGCCTCTTCACTTTGATGAAAGTGAAAGTGGAGAGTGAAAAAGTTGGCTTAAAGCTCAACATTCAGAAAAGGAAGATCATGGCATCTGGTTCCATCACTTCATGGGAAATAGATGAGGAAACAGTGGAAACAGTGTCAGACTTTATTTTTGGGGGCTCCAAAATCACTACAGATGGTGACTGCAGCCATGAAATTAAAAGACGCTTACTCCTTGGAAGGAAAGTTATGACCAACCTAGATAGCATATTCAAAAGCAGAGACATTACTTTGCCAACAAAGGTCCGTCTAGTCAAGGCTATGGTTTTTCCAGTGGTCATGTATAGATGTGAGAGTTGGACTGTGAAGAAGGCTGAGCACCGAAGAATTGATGCTTTTGAACTGTGGTGTTGGAGAAGACTCTTGAGAGTCCCTTGGACTGCAAGGAGATCCAACCAGTCCATTCTGAAGGAGATCAACCCTGGGATTTCTTTAGAGGGAATGATGCTGAAGCTGAAACTCCAGTACTTTGGCCACCTCATGCGAACAGTTGACTCATTGGAAAAGACTCTGATGCTGGGGGATTGGGGGCAAGAGGAGAAGGGGACGACAGAGGATGTAATGGCTGGATGGCATTGCTGACTCGATGGACGTGAGTCTGGGTGAACTCTGGGTGTTGGTGATGGACAGGAAGGCCTCGTGTGCTGCAATTCATGGGATCGCAAAGAGTCGGACACGACTGAGTGACTGAACTGAACTGAACTGATAATGATTCTAAATTTGTAAGAAAACACTAAAGGTTCTGAATAGCCAAAACTATCTTGAGAAAGAAGACCAAAGCTGGAGGTATCATACTTCTTGGTTTCAAGTTATACTACTAAAAAGCTATAGTCATCAAAATAGTATAGTGTGGACACAAAACAAATGGATACATGGATCAATGGAGCATAATAGAAAACCCAGAAAGGAACCCACACTTAAATGGGCAATTAGTATATGACAAAGAAGGCAAGAATATGCAATGTGGAAAAGACAGCCTCTTCAATGAATGGTTTTGGTAAAGTTAAATATTCACATACAAAACTGGACTATTTTTCGCACCATGCACAAAAGTAATTTGAAATGTATTAAAGACTTAAATCAAAGACCTGAAACCATTAAACTTCTGTAATAAAACATAAGCAGTACTCTCCGATAAGGGTGTGCGTGTGTGTGTGTGTGTGTGTGTGTGTGTGTGTGTGTATGTATTGGCATGTCTCTTCAGTCAAGGCAAACAAAAGGAAAGATAAACAAATGGGAGGGTATCAAACTAAAAAGCTACGTACAGTGAAGGCAGATAAGATATATGATAAGGGGTTAATATCCAAAAGACACAAAGAATTCATAGAAGTCAACATCAAAACACCAAACAGCCCAATTTTTAAAAATGGGCTGAGAATCTGAGTAGACATTTTTTCAAAGAAAAGGCACATGAATATATGCTCACCATCTTTAATCATTAGGGAAATGTAAATGAAAACAGCAATGAGATATCACCTCACACTGTTCAGAATGGTTATTATCAAAAAGAGAACAAATAACAAGGGCTGACGAGGATGTGGAGAAGAGGGAACCCTGGTTCACAGTAGGTGGGGATATAAAGCGGGAAGAGCTGATAGAAGAAAAACACTATGTGGATTCCTCAGAATGAAAGATGGAACTACCATGCAATCCAGCAGTCTCATTCCTAAGTATTAACATGGAGAAAACAAAACTACTTATTCAAAGAGATATATGCATCCCTGTTTATTGTAACAGTATTTTCAATAGCCAAGATATGGAAGCAACCTAAGTACTCATTAACAGATGCATGGATGAAGATGTGGATAAAGATGTATATGTGTACATACATATACACACACTGATATATAATCCATGGAATATTACTCACTCATTAAAAGGAGTGAAACCTTGCCATTTGTGACAACATGAATGGACCTAGAGGGCATTATGCTTAGCAAAATAAGTCAGACAGAGAGAAACACCATATGAGTTCACTTCCATATGGACTCTGAAAAATGAACAAGTAAAAGAAAAACAGAGTTACTGAGAATAACGGTGGTTGCCAGGGGGCAGAATAGATAAATTTCCCATCCTGAAGAATCCCAAACAATTTTTGCTGAAACTCTACCCTCAAGGAACTCATGTATAATTCCTCACTCTTTAAGTACAGCCTATGCATGGTGACCTTCTTCTGAAGCGTACAGTGTGGGGAGGAGGGGACACAGTAACTTCACAGTGGAGACATGGGGCAATCATGACCTTGGTTTGATGACCATGGAAGCATCATCAATGATATCATAGAGATAGCATTTGATATGATGTTATGATTATGGTACTTTACCCCTATCATCTTCCTACCAAAACCCCATAATCCCAATATAATCACAAAAAAAGTTCAGACAAATCCCAGTTGAGGAACACTGTATGAACTATTTGTACAGTGACTACTCTTAGATGATACCACTCTAATGGTAGAAAGTGAAGAGGAACTAAAGAGAGTCTTGATGAGGTTGAAAGAGGAGAGTGGAAAAATTGACTTAGAACTCAACATTCAAAAAACTAAGATCGTGGCATCCAGTCCCATCCCTTCATGGCAAATAGATGGGGAAAAAGTGAAAAGAGTGAGCGATTTTATTTTGGGGGGCTCCACAATCACTGTAGGTAATGATGCAGCCATGAAATTAAAAGACGCTTACTCCCTGGAAGAAAATCTATGAGCAACCTAGACAGCATATTAAAAAGCAGAGACATCACTTTGCTGACAGAGGCTCATCTAGTCAAAGCTATGGTTTTTCTAGTAGTCATATGTGGATGTGAGAGTTGGACAATAAAGAAAGGTGAGAATTAAATTAACCTATGTGTATAAAGCACTTTCAGGGCCTCCCTGGTAGCTCAGCTGGTAAAGAATCTGCCTGCAATGCAGGAGACCCCAGTTCAATTCCTGGGTGGCAAAGATTCCCTGGAGAAGGGATAGGCTATCCACTCCAGTATTCTTGGGCTTCCCTGGTAGCTCGTATGGTAAAGAATCTGCATACAATGCGGAGACATGGGTTTGATCCCTGGGTTGTAAAAGATCCTCTGGAGGAGGGCATGGCAACCCACTCCAGTATTCTTGCCTAAAGAATCTCCATGGACAGAGGAGCCTGATGGGCTACAGTACATGGGGTTGCAAAGAGTCAGACACGACTGAGCAACTGAGCACAGGACAAAGTACTTTCAAATAGTAAAATCTTAACATGTATTTAATTTTCCTTAATTTCCATCTACAGACCACCCCCCATCTGCATTCGCAGGCAAATGGTATAGATCAGTTTAGGAAACATTGGTCCTGTATCAATCAAAGTGTTTGAAATTGGGTTGGCTTGGGTATTTGTGAACTTGTTTAAAGTTTCATGAGTAAAAAGATTCAGAGGTTACTACTAGAGTTCTACAGAGGAAAAATACACATTGAAAGGGATTTCTGAATTATCTGATTTCATGGTGAGTTGCTGCTAGCATTAAAAACATGAGCTCAATAGAGACTATATGTTCTAAGTTCTGTAGCTTTGTCCCTAACATTTATGTAGTGAGATGTCATTTTAGTTTGCTTTTACCAGTTTGTATCAATTAATATAATTAAAAAAAAAAAAGACTCCGTAAATTGTGAAATAGTTATAGGCAGTTCTCATCCTGCATAATTGTAAAATGCCATAACAAATACCACGGAATTTTTGATCTTAATAATTATTCTGTGACTTTTAAAATCCTTTGTTACAACATAATTTTTTCCCTGTCAGTTATAAATGTATAAGAAAAATTTTAAAATACAATTAACATCTATGTAATATACTGTGATTTAAAACAATAGAAACATTAATAATTAAAGTGTTTAATTTCTTTGTCAATAACTTATCAACAGTAATTTAGATAGTGCTTATTTTTTTCACCATGTAATTTATGATATACAGAGAAACAGCATCTTATGTCCAGCATATTATGCAAATTGTCATATTGCTTTCTAGATTGATTAGTGCTAATATTTTATCCTTTGCCCTTTCAATGACATAAAATGTCTGCAAGTGTTCGTTTACTGTGATTTTTTTTGCCAGTATCACTTTCTGCATTCTTTCCTTCACAACAAATTTCCTTAATATCTCTAGGATGCCCTCACTCTGTTCTACTGGTGGTGATCTAGACACTCTCAAACAGCTGTTGCATAAGCATTCCCACGGCCAGCTATTTTGTCTGCAATTCCCTTGGTGCATGCGTGCTCCGTCATGTTCAACTCTTTGCTACCCCATGGACTATAGCATACTCGGCTCCCCCGTCCCTGGAATTTTCTAGGTGAGAATACTGGACTGGGTTGCCACTTCCCACTCTAGGGGATCTTCCCAACCCAGGGATCAAACTCACATCTCTGGTGTCTCCTGTACTGACAAGCAGATTCTTTACCACTATGCCACCTGGGAAGTCCTTATGGAAATTCAAATTTCTTTTAGTAATATCACTTTTCCTTTTTTACCTATGCTTTCCATTATTGGAGCCAATGTTTTCTTTCAATGACTTATTTTTCTGAAATGTCACATGCCTTTATTACCGGGGTCAAAGAATCATTATAAATACATGTTCAGTGTCTGTGCTTGAACTGATTGACACATGTGGAATGACCAATCTCCAACAGAATTTGAGAGAAGTGTTGTGATTGGGACTAACGAAGATGCAAATATGATATTTACATAGTGGTTTGTGGGACTGAGGCAATAGTGATCACGCTTTTACTTTACATAATTACCTACAGTTAATATATCCTGGCAGAGAAGGCAATGGCACACCACTCCAGGACTCTTGCCTGGAAAATCCATGGACAGAGTAGCCTGGTAGGCTGCAGTCTACAGGGTCGCTTTAAAAGTCAGATGAGACTGAGCGACTTCACTTTCACTTTTCTCTTTCATGCATTGGAGAAGGAAATGGCAACCCACTCCAGTATTCTTGCCTGGAGAATCCCAGGGACGGCGGAGCCTGTTGGGCTGTCATCTATGGGGTCGCACAGAGTCGGACATGACTGAAGTGACTTATCATAGCAATATATCCTGGTAACTGGAATCTGAACTCTATTGTTGGGGACTGGTATTTAACTAATCTGTGGTAATTGAAATATGTGCACATCAGAACTATGGAGAATGGTGACTGTCTATATAAGAACAAGGGGTTATAAAATCCAATCTCTGTTAACATTTTTATACATATAAATTCTTTCCAATATAACTGTTTCAATTTCTCAGGAAGAGGCCATGAGTAATTCATATATCTGTTCATATACATGAGAATAATTCACATGTCTTTTCAATCATTAAAGCAAGATTTACTAAGTGATTGTAATGTAACTTCCAGGAGGATAGAAAAAAAAAAAATTCTTCCCTCACGAAACTTACCTTGTAGTGAGGAAAGTTCAGTTCAGTTCAGTCTCTCAGTCATGTCTGACTCTTTGTGACACCATGGACCGTAGCACGCCAGGCCTCCCTGTCCATCACCAACTTTCGGAATCCACCCAAACTCATGTCCATTGTGTCGGTGATGCCATCCCACCATCTCATCCTGTGCTGCCCAATTCTCCTCTGGCCCTCAATCGTTCCCAGCATCAGGGACTTTTCAAATGAGTCAGCTTCTTGCATCAGGTGGCCAAAGTATTGGAGTTTCAGCTTCAACATCAGTCTTTCCAATGAACACCCAGGACTGATCTCCTTTAGAATGGACTGGTTGGATCTCCTTGCAGTCCAAGGGACTCTCAAGAGTCTTCTCCAACACCACAGTTCAAAAGCATAAATTCTTCAGCACTCAGTTTTCATTATAGTCCAACTGTCACATCCATACATGACTACTGGAAAAACCATAGCCTTGAATAGATGGACCTTTGTTGGCAAAGTGATGTCTCTGCTTTTGAATATGCTATCTAGGTTGGTCATAACTTTCCTTCCAAGGAGTAAGCATCTTTTAATTTCATGGCTGCAATCATCATCTGCAGTGATTTTGGAGCCCAGAAAAATAAAGTCTGACACTGTTTCCACTGTTTCCCCATCTATTTGCCATGAAGTGATGGGACTGGATGCCATGATATTAGTTTTCTGAATGTTGAGCTTTAGGCCAACTTTTTCACTCTCCTCTTTCACTTTCATCAAGAGGCTCTTTAGTTCTTCTTCACTGCCATAAGAGTGGTGTCATCTGAATATCTGAGGTTACTGATATTTCTCCCAGAAATCTTGATTCCAGCTTGTGCTTCTTCCAGCCCAGCGTTTCTCATAATGTACTCTGCATATAAGTTAAATAGACAGGATGACAATATACAGCCTTGACATACTCCTTTTCTTATTTGGAACCAGTCTGTTGTCCCATGTCCATTTCTAACTGTTGCTTCCTGACCTGCATATAGGTTTCTCAAGAAGCAGGTCAGGTGGTCTGGTATTCCCATCTCTTTCAGAATTTTCCACAGTTTATTGTGATCTACACCGTCAAAGGCTTTGGCATAGTCAATAAAGCAGAAATAGATGTTTTTCTGGAGCTCTCTTGCTTTTTCCATGATCCAGAGGATGTTGGCAATTTGATCTCTGGTTCCTCAGGCAACTAAATAAATAACTTATAAAAAGCTTAGGTAAGCACAACAGCAAAGGAGACGATAAAGTGTAACATGGTGTAAGGAAGGGGGTCAAAATTTTAAGTATGGACATGAGGGAAGATTTTACTGAGAATCTAAACACCTAAAGGAAATGAGGGATTGAAGCTTATGTACATCTTACAGAGGCACGTTGTGAAAAGGGATTGGTAAATGTAAAAGCTCTGAGAGTGGTTCTGCTACATTTAAAGGAAGAGAGAGAAATCCAGTGCAGCCCCATGAGAGGGAAAGTGGAAGAGATGCTAGGATTGGGTCCAGGAGAGCCAGAATACATAGACTGTCAAATATTAAAAGTCAAAGCAAGGCTTGAGCAGAAGAGTGGGATGAGCTAATTTACACTTTAATAGCACAACTCTAGCTTCCTTCTTAAAAACAGAGTGAAGAGGTGTCAGGGCAGAAACAGAGTGGTAATTGAAATTCTACTGTAATAATTCAGCAAAGAAATCATGGTGCCTTGAACTAGCATAGGGCTTTCAGAGTGATGCTAACTAGTTGAATTCTGTATACATTTCAAAATCATAGAGCAATGTTTCATTGTCACAGAGATGCTCACATGATCCTCTAGACTTGGTTGAAAGGGAATTTGAGATATTATTTGACTGGGAGAAAAAGGAGTAGCCCAAACACTAAACTTCTGTAAAGAAGTCTATCATTAGCCATGATAGGTCTTACTCAGCAAAATGTGCCATTTTCCTTGCGTTTGTGAATACAATTGGAACAAGAAGAAAGAGCATATTTGACCAAGACTTTTCAAGGTTAATTGTAGGGGTCTCTTAAGCTTTGTATGGGTTGTCAGTTTCCTTTCAAAAAATGAAAGGCAGGGAAAGGAGCCTATGTCAGATGCAGGATAAGAGGCAGCATGATTCAGTCCAGGGAGAGCTAACCTACCCTCCGGAATAAAAGACAGAGTCACGGGGCCACAGGGATTCTTCTCTGAAACACCTTTATACAAAAACGTGAATACATAACAGCCTAATGCAAAAGCCGAAGTTTGTGCTTTCAAGAGTCCTTTGTAGAGACACTTATTCACATGAAGGTATATCTTCATCTCTCAACTAGTTCTAGTATCCAGAGGAAAACCTTCTCAACTTTTGAGTATTTGCGTTTCCAGTATGGAATAGAGAATGCAACTTTGTTTCAGTTGCTCACGGGTGAGGTGACATATGCAGAGATTTGCGACAAACTTGTGGAAAATGTATACTGACCAAATGCTGTAAGTTACATGTGATAGTCTTTGTTTAGTTAGATCCTCTCACTAGCTGAGGTCCTGTGAGTACCCTTTAGGTTCCCTTCCTGATACTCCCTCCCTCCAGACACTCTAACAGCTAAGGCTACAGGATGCTCATTTTAACACATTCTGCCTTCTACTGCTGCTGCTAAGTCGCCTCAGTCGTGTCCGACTCTGTGCGACCCCAGAGACGGCAGCCCACCAGGTTCCCCCATCCCTGGGATTCTCCAGGCAAGAACACTGGAGTGGGTTGCCATTTCCTTCTCCAATGCATGAAAGTGAAAAGTGAAAGTGAAGTCGCTCAGTCATGCCCGACTCTTTGAGACCCCATGGACTGCAGCCTACCAGGCTCCTCCATCCATGGGATTCTCCTGAATACTGATTTTTGTCAACCCCAGGTGACTCATCTTTCATAATTTGTCACGCTGGATTTCATCAGCCACTTCATACTGGTTCAGGGGAAAAGTACAACAAAATCCAATTGATTCAACATGAGATGATTCGTCATTACATGACATGTGTTCAATGATGAAGTTCCAGGATAGACACAGTAAAAGTCATTTAACTATTCAAAAAAATCAACGGAGAAAAATAATAAAATCTTTCTCTTGGTTAACCAATATTCATAAACATATTTCTAAACATTCTGATCATTTTGATTAAAAACTCAATTAAGAGCAATCTCCTTGATTTTATATATATGTATGTATATATATATATAACTCATTTGCAGATTCAAAAGTTGGCTAGATTAGTATAAGACGAATGCATCAAGTACAGCACATTCCAATGTTTACCCACCAAGTTTACCTTGATTTTTCAAAGATTCAATTCTAGCCATTCAGCACCTGCTAATTTATGAGAAATACAACTTATAAGTTCTTCTGAATAAAATTTAAGAGTGCTCCAAGACCAGCACATCATCAAGAAAAGTAGCTAGATTCATTATCAAGAATCTGTGATTGCAATGCCAAATGAAGCATTATTTTGACTGGTTTCACTGCGTTGTCTTTCTTCCTTGGCAGTCTGCCAGCTGACAGATTTTTTTTTTTTTTTTTTGACAGCTCCCAAAGGGATTTCCATAAATCCCATATGTCAATTTCCCTATATATTATGTACAGGAATAAAATGAACAATCCTGCTGTACATTTAAAAGACACCATCACTGCATGTACAACTTCTTTGGATAGCTGTCTTCCTAATTCACAGATATTTAACCATAACCAAAATAGTTATATGATGGATGTGATATTGAAAGTGAAAGTTGCTCAGTCGTGTCTAACTCTTTGTGACCCTATTAACTATATAGTCCTTGGAATTCTCCAGGCCAGAATACTGGAGTAGGTAGCCTTTCCCTTCTCCAGGGGATCTTCCCAATCCAGGGATCGAACCCAGGTCTCCCGCATTGAAGGCAAACATTTTACCAGCTAAGCCACAAGGGAAACTCGAAGTGATATTAAGTATAAATTTACAAGTTATAGTAATTGGGTAGAGTAAGTTTCATTCATTCAACACATCAAAGATAGTAATAATAGCACTGTGCTGAGTTTTTTATTTCACTTTGTTTTTACATCTCTCCTAGGAACACAATTAAATCCTTATTACACTAAAGAGAAAACTAAAACAGTGATGCTAGAGATTTGAGCAGATGAAACCTAACCTATGATATATATGGACCAACAATTTTAAAGTTAATTATAATTAACTATCATGTCCATTAATCATGGATGAAGGTAGAAATGGATAGCAAGTGGAAACGACCAACTTTTAGAGTAGAAAAAAGAATTTCAGGGATAAGAAGGTTCATAGCAAGAAGTAAGTCAAGGCTAGATGTTACTTAGTTAAAAGTATTGTAAAGTAATTAGCCTCCAATTAAAATAAATAAATTTATATTAAAAAAATAAAGTCCATATGGTTGCAATAAAAAAAAAAAAAGTGCACAAGGAGAATGAGAAGGAATAGGTGGAAAAGATTTCAGCACACGCCAAGAACTAGATGTGGAAAAGCATATGTAACTGCAAAGAGTTTAATCTGTTTGAAAATGAACCTGATAGTGTGAAGGAAAAAAAAATCTAAAGAGAAGGATGCTGCAAAATTGTGGAAGAATTTGTATCCTGCAATAAGTTTAGATGCTACGCTAAGGGCAATTGTTAGTCACTGAAGCATTTTAATCATAATAGTTCTACATTTTAGAACATCACTCTGGCTCCAAGTGGGAAAGGATTAGAAGATAAAGAGCTTTGAATTCAGAGAAACTTAATAGAAAATCACTGTCATAGTTTACTTAGTTAAATTTAAATATGTTTTACCTGAAATAAGAGGTTAAGAATAAACAATAAGTGTAGAGAAAACATATGGAGAAACAGGAATTGAGGGCAGTGGCTTTTAAACATCATCATATGTCAGAATCACTTGAAGGGTGTGATGTAACACATATTGCCGGGGTCCCAGGGCTCTAGATACTCCCAAGGGATCTAATCCAGGAGATCTGGGATGGGGCCAAAGAATTTGCATTTCTAAGAGGTGATGCTGCAGCTCTGGTTAAGAGCTCCTTTTGAGAACAACAGATCAAAATAAGGAAACTGGAAAGGGAATAAAAAAAAAGGCAGGTCACGCAGTCACACCCTTCAACCTCATACTGTTGTTGAATATAGGAGAAGGGCTGTCCAGGGAATAAATGTGAAACGAATCCAAATCACTCGGTTCTCATCAGTGCTCAGGATTCTGTGTCTCCAGAGACCACTTTCCCCTACAAACTCCATTTGAACGGTTCCAAATCACACTTTCACAACATTGTCCCTGGCAGGCTTTAGAAAGAAAGTGAGCTGGGTCTCGAAGTCACTTTGGTTTATCTACAGATTATCCATGTACAGAACTGAATTAATCATTGTCCTTGTTTCCAGACACAGTTCAGTTCAGTTCAATCGCTCAGTCGTGTCTGACTGTTTGCGACCCCATGAATTGCAGCACGCCAGGCCTTCTTGTCCATCACCAACTCCCGGAGTTCACTCAGACTCATGTCCATTGAGTCAGTGATGCCATCCAGCCATCTCATCCTCTGGCGTCCCCTTCTCCTCCTGCCCCCAATCCCTCCCAGCATCAGAGTCTTTTCCAATGAATCAACTGTTCGCATGAGGTAGACAAAGTAATGGAGTTTCAGCTTTAACATCATTCCTTCCAAAGAACACCCAGGACTGATCTCCTTTAGAATGGTCTGGTTGGATCTCCTTACAGTCCAGGGGACTCTCAAGAGTCTTCTCCAACACCACAGTTGAAAAGCATCAATTCTTCGGTGCTCAGCTTTCTTTACAGTCCAACTCTCACATCCATACATGACCACTGGAAAAATCATAACCTTGACTAGACGGACCTTTGTTGGCAAAGTAATGTCTCTGCTTTTGAATATGCTATCTAGGTTGGTCATAACTTTCCTTCCAAGGAGTAAGTGTCTTTTAATTTCATGGCTTCAATCACCAGCTGCAGTGATTTTGGAGCCCCCAAAAATAAAGTCTGACACTGTTTCCACTGTTTCTCTATTTATTTCCCATGAAGTGATGGGATCAGATGCCATGATCTTAGTTTTCTGTTGAGCTTTAAGCCAACTTTTTCACTCTCCTCTTTCACTTTCATCAAGAGGGTCTTTAGTTTCTCTTCACTTTCTGACATAAGGGTGGTGTCATCTGCATATCTGAGGTTATTGATATTTCTCCCAGCAATCTTGATTCCAGCTTGTGCTTCTTCCAGCCCAGTGTTTCTCATGATGTACTCTGCATATAAGTTAAATAAGCAGGGTGACAGTACACAGCCTTGAAGTACTCCTTTTCCTATTTGGAACCAGTCTGTTGTTCCATGTCCAGTTCTAACTGTTGCTTCCTGACCTGCATATAGGTTTCTCAAGAGGCAGGTCAGGTGGTCTGGTATTCCCATCTTTTTCAGAATTTTCCACAGTTTATTGTGATCCACTCAGTTAAAGGCTTTTGCATAGTCCATAAAGCAGAAATATATGTTTTTCTGGAACTCTCTTGCTTTTTCCATCATCCAGTGGATGTTGGCAATTTGATCTCTGGTTCCTGTGCCTTTTGTAAAACCAGCTTGAACATCTGGAAGTTCACAGTTCACATATTGCTGAAGCCTGACTGGGAGAATTTTGAGCATTACTTCACTAGCATATGAGACAAGCAATGCTCAAAGTATGGCCAGCTGATGTTGTTGTTTTAATTAATAAAATAGGTGCCCCCAAGCCAGTTACCCTAAATCAAAGTTAAAATATTGAAAGAAACCTACATTGAACCACAACATGTGTTGACCCCCCCCAACCCAAGTCCCAATCTTTTCCAGTCCAAGTTAACCAGCACTTTTAATGCCTTGCATGCTTTCCATATAAGCTTATGCCTAAATACACACATGTATTTATAAAAAAGCATTTTCTAATTTTAAGATTTTTAGCTATAAAAACTGTGTTATGCTGTATTTTATGTTTGGGGACATACTTTTGTAATTAAAATCATATTGATGATATTCATCTATAATTCCATGTGCCTGTCACTGTAGATCCGCTGTGGTGACTACTGTATAGCATTTCATTAGGTAGATAAACTATAGTTTTCATTTTTTTTTCTGTGTAATGTTTCTGTGAATCTTGTGCATGTCTGGTAATGAACATGTGCAAGTTTATCTTGGACATTTACCTGGGAATGGCATTGATAAGTCATCCTGTATAATTATGTTCACATTCAGGAGATAATGTCAAGCTTTTTTTTTTTCCCAATTAATTATAACATTCCCATCAACAATTAAAGATCCTGTGGATCCTTTGCTCTTCAACACTCAATGATGACAAGTGGATTAAGAAAAATGTTGACTTCAAATGAGCATAAAATTGCATTTCATGGTGATCTTGATTTGCTCTTTTCTTGATCACTAATGATTTTGAACATGTCTTTGTGTATTTCTGACTATATGTTTCCCCTTAAATGTTTATTCTCTTGTTTCTCATTATTTTATTGAGCTGTTTGTGCTTTTCTTGTTAATTTATAAAAGTTCATTGTATAAACTTCTAATTATTTTTAAGTTTTATGTATTAATATAATCAAATGTGTAACTTGTCTTTTCAATCAATTTAAATATTTTGATAATGAAAAGTTCTTGCTTTTATTTGAAGAGTTTTTATTATTGTTGCTTGTGTGTCATAAAAATACTTATTCAATTTAAGAATTATGAGATATTGATTCACCTCTATTTTCTATATATTTTGAAATGTGTAGTTGATATTTACATAATCTATTGTTGGCTATTGTATACTGTGTGAGTACAGATAAAATTTAATCTTATATATGGAGAACTTAGTAAACACTAAGAGAAGAGTATATAAAAATGATAACATACAACCAATTGGAATTTACTCAAGAACTTGGATCCCCCATGCCCAATGAAATAGACTTCCACTTAATTAAGTCACCACTCCTTTAAGTATAAACACAGTTGGACCTCATTTCTGAATCACAAGTTTAACACCATTTACTCTCAAGCTAGAGCCCTTCTCTCCCTCTTGCACATGCCCCTGCTCGATATGCACACACAACTAAAATTTAATCGGGATACTTTAAGGAATATAAGTTTTATATTCCAGGAAAGAGAAAACCATGATTATTGAGAAATGCCATGGATCTAGGCAATAAGGATTCATATAGGTGATTAACATTAATTATTTGATGAGTAATATTTTATATGCACTTTGATCATTTCTCTGGATTATATAAAACATCCATGTAACTGAAAAGAATTTTTGAAATTAAGGGAATAAGGCACAATTGATTTAACAGATATCCTATGGAGACACAACTTTTCCCTTTTCTCAGTACCATAGAGTATGCAGGGAAATTTGACAATATTTCTAAAAGTGCAAGTGAGCATAATACAGGGAGCACCAGTGGTGCGTTTTACTGGGTACCTTTAATACTTGAACATGGACAACAGAGTAACGTGAGTTAAAACTATAAGTAGCAAGGACAAGTAGAATATCTGTTTTAAAGAGTCACAAGCTGCTACATTTTCAACATATGCTATACATTTATCATGCACGGAAGTGATTAGATAATTCAGTGTTTTAATCAAGAAAGTCCCCTGGATGTGTAGGGTAGAATGAGCTCAGGCTAAGAAGCAAAATTACATTATTTTAAAATAACAGTGGTAATTTTAATCAAGATTTGCCTAAATTTGTGAGCAGTGTGAATAAGTGATTACATAATAATCAAAAAAGTAATCTTGTTAGATGGTGATGCCCACATTTTCATGTCTAAAAATAATCACTTAAGTTCTCTCCCCAGTTAGATCAACATATATTAATGAGAAAGGGACAGCTGTTTTATTGAAAACTAATTCTTATCAATAGATTTAGTAATGCAAATATGCATAATTGACCTGAAAAAGATAGTTTAAATTTTTTTAAAGAATTATTCAATTCTTAAAGGTTTGCAAATAGTTTAGCATTATTTGAACATCTAGCTAGTCAAGTATTTGCTTTTTCTAATCAAGTATTTTTTTTTCCTTCAATAATCAAATATTTACTGAAAATTCACTATGTTCCAAGCATTGTTCTGGATCTTGGAGAAGTAATAGTGAAAAATCATATAAGATTTCTGTTTGTCACAGAGTTTAAATTTTAGTGGAGGAAAACAAGTAATATGCCACATGAAATAAAAATATATAATATGTACACATGAAATGACTAAGGAGAAAATGGAGCATGAAAGTAGTATGTAGACTCAGTGTGGGATGGGCACAAAACTTAGCCAGGAGTCCAAGGATGTACACAGGAACTGGTGATTACACATGCCTGATAGTACAGTCCTACAGGAATCATCTAACTCTGGTTTCAGTTCAGATCAGTTCATTTCAGTCACTCAGTCGTGTCCGACTCTGTGATCCCAAGAATCGCAGTTGAGCTATTTCAAATCCTGAAAGATGATGCTGTGAAAGTGCTGCACTCAATATGCCAACACATTTGGAAAACTCAGCAATGGCCACAGGACTGGAAAAGGTCAGTTTTCATTCCAATCCCAAAGAAAGGCAATGCCAAAGAATGCTCAAACTACTGCACAATTGCACTCATCTCACGCTAGTAAAGTAATGCTCAAAATTCTCCAAGCCAGGCTTCAGCAATATGTGAACCTTGAACTTCCTCATGTTCAAGCTGGTTTTACAAAAGGCAGAGGACCCAGATATCAAATTCCCAACATCCGCTGGATCATGGAAAAAGCAAGAGAGTTCCAGAAAAACATCTATTTCTGCTTTATTGACTATGCCAAAGCCTTTGACTGTGTAGATCACAATAAACTGTGGAAAATTCTGAAAGAGATGGAAATACCAGACCACCTGATCTGCCTCTTGAGAAATCTGTATGCAGGTCAGGAAGCAACAGTTAGAACTGGACATGGAACAACAGACTAGTTCCAAATAGGAAAAGGAGTACGTCAAGGCTGTATATTATCACCCTGCTTATTTAACTTATATGCAGAGTATATTATGAGAAATGCTGGGCTGGAAGAAACACAAGCTGGAATTAAGATTGCCAGGAGAAATATCAATAACCTCAGATATGCAGATGACACCACCCTTATGGCAGAAAATGAAGAGGAACTCAAAAGCCTCTTGATGAAAGTGAAAGTGGAGAGTGAAAAAGTTGGCTTAAAGCTCAACATTCAGAAAATGAAGATCATGGCATCTGGTCCCAGCACTTCATGGGAAATAAATGAGGAAACAGTGGAAACAGTGTCAGAATTAATTTTGGGGGGCTCCAAAATCACTGCAGATAGTGACTGCAGCCATGAAATTAAAAGACCCTTACTCCTTGGAATGAACGTTATGACCAACCTAGATAGCATATTCAAAAGCAGAGACATTACTTTGCCAACAAATGTTCATCTAGTCAAGGCTACGGTTTTTCCTGTGGTCATGTATGGATGTGAGAGTTGGACTGTGAAGAAGGCTGAGCGCCGAAGAATTGATGCTTTTGAACTGTGGTGTTGGAGAAGACTCTTGAGAGTCCCTTGGACTGTAAGGAGATCCAACGAGTCCATTCTGCAGGAGATCAGCCCTGGGATTTTTTTGGAAGGAATGATCCTAAAGCTGAAACTCCATTACTTTGGCCACCTCATGCGAAGAGTTGACTCATTGGAAAAGACTCTGATTCTGGGAGGGACTGGGGGCAGGAGGAGAAGGGGACGACAGAGGATGAGATGGCTGGATGGCATCACTGACTCAACAGACGTGAGTCTGGGTGAACTCTGGGAGTTGGTGATGGACAGGGAGGCCTGGCGTGCTGCGATTCATGGGGTCACAAAGAGTCGGACACGACTGAGTGACTGAACTGAAGTGAACTCTGGTTTGGGTTTGCCCAAATCACAGCAGTCCGATAGTTATAACATTCTCTCTGTTGGAACATAACATTACATCTGTTGTCTCCTTTTTTTTTTTTTTTTTGTTTATACCACTGGTTGTTCTTAGACTTTCCCAGGAATGAGAGCAGGACTTCTGCAAGGCTCTCGTATTCAGCACGGAGCCCCAACAGCCCTAAGGCACTGCTCCAGCAGAATTGACCAATGGAGGTTCTGTCTTCCCCACTGACTGCCTAGAAAAACTGGGTATCACAGACGAGAGTATTTGGGAATTTATATCCCAGGAGGTAAACTTTGACCAGTGAGAAATCCAAGCTTGCAAAGAGACCATATAAACCATTTGCTCTTCCTTTCACAGATGCTTGCTTTCAAGAAGCAGCGATTCCACAGATCACTTCTGGAAATGAATTAAATTTCTTGTGAGGCCATCAACAGTTCGATAGGATCATCTTGTATAGTTTTCTTTGTTGTCATCTGATGTACTTTCCTTTTTCTTACATACTCCTACCTAACCTTTGTCTTAAGTCCTGTTTGTTAGGAAACTCAGCAATTTTAGTTACCTCCTATTGCATAATAAATTTCTCCAAATGTAGTGGATTAAGAGAAAAGCCATTTGTTGTTTGATGAGTCCATGGGATGCCAGGACAGTTCTAGTCAACAGGGCCCAGCTTTGCTGATCTGAGTCAGGGTCACTCGTATCTGTGGTTAAAGGCTGGAGGCAGCCTGTCTAGGTGAACCTCAGTTTGAAAGATTTGGCTCCAATGCACATGGTCTCTCATCCTCCTGGCCCTCAGCTTGTATTCAGGGTGGTGACCAGGCTCCAAAAGTGTAAGCATAAGTGTGCAAGGTGTCTTAAAACCTATGCTCAGGATTGAAACCTATCACTTCCACAGTAGGCTACTTCCCAAAGCAAAGGTTATCGTGGAGTCAAAGAGTGGAAAAAGTCTAATCTGTATCATCATAGTGGCAGCTGCAAGGCCTTATTGCAAGGAACGTTATCAGTGGAGGGGGAAGAATCATGGCCATTTTTGCAATCAATCTATCATGAGAGGATAAAACAGAAGGCCTCAATGAAAAGCTGGCATTTGAGTTAAAATATAAAGAAGTATGAGAAAGGGCTATGAAATTGTCTTGGGAAAAATCATTTTTGTCATGGAGAACATCCAGAGCAATGTCTTTAAGGCAGGGGCATGCTTGGATTATTAAAGAAAAAAACAAGGTGACTGCAGTTCTGGCAGACTAAACACAACAGAGGACATATGCTGAAGTTCTGAGGTCTGGGGTGAAAGTGGGTGAATGATTCCTAAGTTCAAAGCACTAACTTCATGACATAAAAATCCCTTTGGGCCTCTTGTTGTCCGGTGAGAAGAAATACCTTTATCTCAAAATGGGAAGAGCAGTGTAGAGCAGCATATTTCAAATTGTTTCAAGCAGCTGAGTAATTTCTTCCAATGAAATCTTTTATGGAGTTGTGCTATATATAAAAAGTAAACTAGAAGCAATCTGTTCCAAGTAAGAGGAGAGGGGCCATGCTCAGCCTCTCTGCTTTGGGGCACCCTAGAGGCTCTTTCTTAGCAACATTTTATAATAACAAGCCTAAAATCTTGTCCATCTCTTTGTCTGTACATGTAATAAAGTTCATAAACTGCCTGCATTTCAGAAACTTGATCAGTTAACTGGCCCTTCATTTCTAGCCCTCCTTTACTCTGTCACACACACACAAAATCATTCTTCCAAGCTATATATTTTCATGACTAAATTGTAAAAGAATTCTTAACACATATTTAAAGGCTAGTTGTTATACTATTTCAAATTTTCTTTTAATCACTATTTTGGAAATTCACTCAAGGGAATATTTCCTAGAACCATTTTCTGAGACTCTCAAGAGACATTATTAACTTCTGTTTATATATAATTCCTATGGTATCTAAAAGAAAAAAATACTACTGGTAGGAAAAACTACTCATTTATAATTGTATAGTTTAATAAATTTTATAGTAAGTTTATGATTCTGATATAGATGGTGGGTAAGCTAAGGATGTATTTTTTATCCAGTGGCAAAATTATACAAATCCATGGACAACATGTTCCTTAACTACATTCATTCAGGTCATTGGGTAGCGCATCAGGATGGTAGAGTTTTTTTTTAGTTTTACATCAAATCATTGGATTTCATTTATTCTAAAGCCAATAAAATATAAATAAATATTAATAAAGCATATTTTAAAGCCTGTGAGCAAGGAATAGCTCTCTGAGAACACTTTAGATTACTTCTGTTAATTTTATGCTGTATTTGTAGTTTATTTGCATATGTGATATGTTACTTGCTTAAAATTATATTATGAAAAGATGGTAGGATCATGTGTTCTTCAATCAAACATTTAGTTATAAAATATGATTTTTTTGCTACTAAATTATGAGCCATATTCAGTGTAAATTAATGCTAGACACAGCATTTTACAAGGGAAATCTATTTTAAAATGAGTTATTCTCATAGATATTACAGTTAATAAAAGAAGTTACATTTGGTTACATGGGAAATAGATGGGGAAACAGTGGAAACAGTGTCAGACTTTATTTTTTGGGGGCTCCAAAATCACTGCAGATGGTAAATGCAGCCATGAAATTAAAAGACACTTAAACCTTGGAAGGAAAGTTATGACCAACCTAGATAGCATATTCAAAAGTAGAGACATTACTTTGCCAATAAAGGTCTGTCTAGTCAAGGCTATGGTTTTTCCAGTAGTCATGTATGGATGTGAGAGTTGGAATATGAAGAAAGCTGAGTGCCGAAGAATTGATGCTTTTGAACTGTGGTGTTGGAGAAGACTCTTAAGAGTCCCTTGGACTGCAAGGAGATCCAACCAGTCCATTCTAAAGGAGATCAGTCCTGGGTGTTCTTTGGAAGGAATGGTGCTAAAGCTGAAACTCCAATACTTTGGCTACCTCATGCGAGGAGTTGACTAGTTGTAAAAGACTCTGATGCTGAGAGGGACTGGGGGCAGGAGGAGAAGGGGACGACAGAGGATAAGATGGCTGGATGGCATCACCGACTCGAAGGACGTGAGTTTAGGTGAACTCCGGGAGTTGGTGATGGACAGGGAGGCCTGGCATGCTGCAATTCATGGGGTCGCAAAGAGTCAGACATGACTGAGTGATTGAACTGAACTGAACTGAATGATATTTTAAATATATTTTAATAGAGATGCTGCAAAAACTTGTCATTACAATCTTCTCAATGATGCCATTTTCTTTTCTTCTCTGCTCTGTCCATATTACCTAATTTTAATTTATCATTGCTCAAACTGTTTATGTTCTTATAGGTATTTTTGTCTTTTCTTTTGCTCCAGCAGTGTTCATTTTAATTTTGAAAGCCATATGTACAATACAGTTAATGTATATAATGCCATAAATATAGAGTTGGAAAATGTCAGACTATTTCTTTTAGTACCTAGTAACAGTCCATGGGACTTAAAAAATATATATTGAAGATAAATAATTTCCTTCATGTTTTTGCAGAAATGCACAAAATAAACCTTTGATCTTAAGTGACATTTATTAACCTGAATGTGAGATTAAATATCACATTTGTCCTGAATAATATTTCACACTTGTCTAGGACCTTTCATCTTAGACTCTCAGAAAACGTAAATACATTAATTCTGTAATCCTTACAAGACTCCTATAGCTAGGTAATTATTTTTATTCCTCCTCTACTGATAAAAAATCCAAGGCACTAAGATTACCCCAAAGTCATACTGAAAGTCAAACCTGACTATGAATACGAGAGCTGTATTTGAACTTCTAGCTCTCTAATATTAATACAAAGTTGAAGTTTTTATTCAAAACAGTGTGCTACTTTTATTTTCAAAATATATACCTCCTGAAATATAGAACATATAAAAACATTTCCTTTTTGGAAAATCAAACAAAAATATTACTTCTAAATATTAAGATTTTCCACATGTGGACTATGAATAGTTATACAAAGAAGTCCATTGAATATTTACTTACTCAGCAACAACAAAGGATGTATGAAGGCTTTTAGAAAGGCAAGGTTAGAAGAAAGCACAGGCAGAAAACTCTCCAAAATAAATCGCAGCAATATCTTTTTCAATCTACCTCCTAGAGTAAAGAATATAAAATCAAAAAGAAACAAATGGGTCTTAAAATCTTTTGCACAGCAAAGAAAACTATAAACAAGACAAAGAGACAGTCATCAGAGGGAGAAAATATTTGCAAATGAAGCCACTGGCAAGGAATTAATCTCCAAAATATAAAAACTGCTCATGTAGTTCAAAATAAAAAAAAAAAACAACCATCAAAAAATGGGCAGAAGATCTAAATAGACATTTCTCCAAAGAATATAGATGGCTAAAAAGCACATGAAAAGATGTTCAACATCACTAATTATTAGGGAAATGCAAATCATAACTTCAATGAGGTACCACTGAACGACCATCATCAAAAAATCTACAAACAATAAATGCTAGAGAAGGTGTGAATAAAAGGAACTCTTTTCCACTGCTGGTGGGAATGTAAATTGATACAGCCATTATGAAGGACAGCATGGAAATTCCTTTAAAAATTAAATACAGAACTATCATATGATGCAGCAATCCCATTCCTGGGCATATATCCAGTTCAGTTCAGTTCAGTTCAGTCGCTCAGTCGTGTCCAACTCTTTGTGACCCCATGAACTGCAGGCAGGCCTCCCTGTCCATCACCAACTCCTAGAGTCCACCTAAACCCATGTCCATTGTGTCAGTGATGCCATCCAACCATCTCATCCTCTGTCGTCCCCTTTTCCTCCTGCCGTCAATCTTTCCCAGGAACAGGGTCTTTTCAAATGAGTCATATCTTCGCATCAGGTGGCCAAGTATTGGAGTTTCAGCTTCAACATCAGTCCTTCCAATGAACACCCAGGACTCATCTCCTTTAGGATGGACTGGTTGGATCTCCTTGGAGCCCAAGGGACTCTCAAGAGTCTTCTCCAACACCACAGTTCCAAAGCATCAATTCTTCGATGCTCAGCTTTCTTTATAGTCCAACTCTCACATCCATATGTGACCACTGGAAAAACCATAGCCTTGAAAACCATAAAATATTCAGTGTACCTTAATGTTCACTGCAGCACTATTTACAGTAGCCAAGCCATGGGAGCTACCTAAAATGTCCATCAACAGAGGAATGGATAAAGAAGATGTGATATATATATATGAAATGGAATATCACTCATAAAAAAGAATAAAATAATGCCATTTATCTCAACATGGATGGACCTAGAGATTATCATATTGAGTGAAGCAAATCAGAGAGAGGAAGAGAAATATCATATGACATCCCTTACATGTGGAATCCAAAACAAAGGTACAAATGAACTTATCTACAAAGCAGAAATAGAGTTAAAGGTACAGAAAATAGAGTTAAAGGTATAGAAAGTAGAGTTAAAGGTATAGAAAGTAGAGTTAAAGGTATAGAAAATACACTTAAGGTTACCAAGGATAATGGAGGAGAAGGATAAATTGGAAGGCCGTGATTGACATATACATACTATTATACATAAAATAGATAACTAATAAAGACCTACTCTATAGCATAAGGAACTCCACTCCATACTCTGTAATGACCTATATGGGAAAAGAACTTAAAAAAAAGTGGAGTGGATATATGTATATGTATAACATTTGTTTTGATGGTATAACATTGATACAACAATGCCGATATACCTGATGAGTGAGTGAGTGAGTGAAGTCGCTCAGTCGTGTTCAACTCTTTGCGACCCCATGGACTATAGCCCACTGGGCTCCTCTGTCCATAGGATTTTCCAGGCAAGGATATGCCTAATACAACATTGTAAATCAAACATACCCCAATAAAAATTTTTTAAAAAGAAAGGCAGAGTTGAAGGGCCCGTGTGTTAAAAACATAAGATCAACTTCCATTTGGACACAAATAGCGCAGAGAGTGATGGAGACAAAAATGCCTAAAAGTTAAACGTTTTTGCTGATCATATTGCTGTGAAAGATGGTTACATAAGCGTATGTAGTTGCAAGTTATATTTACAGCAAGAACAGTACTGCCATTACAATTTGGACACAGATTTACCTAAACATTTTCATGATTACACTTTAGCAACAGTTCATCTGAGGAGTCCTCTCTCGTCTCACGGCCTTTGTCAAATCAAATAAGCTTTTGTAGCACCATGTCATTCTCCATGTAGCTGGCAAGTTGTACATTTATATTTATTGTCTGAAGAACTGCATAATTATCTATCTTTCTTACTGGATTAGAGGTTTCATAAGAATAGGCTTATGGTATCTGTTTTCCACACCATTCACAGGAATTCATACAATCTTTCACATGTTAAGTAGGACAGTATTAGTATACTAAAATGTTTTAATTTTAGTTGGATATTGCCTAAATTGTGGTTCAGTGATATTTCCATTATGCATCATATTTTAATAACAGTATGATAAAGCATCCCACACCCTTTAATCAGACAACATAATAGAATGGCACTGTGAAAATGCTTCAAGCATTTTGTGGCCTTAGGATGACTTTCAGAAAATGAACTAAATATTCTAGAATAATATTAGTTCATTTATGTAACTTACTCTGAGTTTATCATGCCATTATTGACATAAAGTATCATAAATTAATTTAGTTAATTTAAATTAACTTGAATAAAGCCCAAATCTGCTTTTAGTTGGTAAAAAAGTTTTCATCTTCAGATCCCTGCCAAACCCTTTTTAAATTCTCTTTATTAAGTTCCTTTTGAATATTTATTTCTCATTATTCAGTTCAGTTCAGTTGCTTAGTTGTGTCCGACTTTTTGAAACCCCATGAATTGCAGCACACCAGGCCTCCCTGTCCATCACCATCTCCCGGAGTTCACCCAAACTCATGTCCATCGAGTCAGTGATGCCATCCAGCCATCTCATCCTCTGTCGTCCCCTTCTCCTCCTGCCTCCAATCCCTCCCAGCATCAGAGTCTTTTCCAATGAGTCAACTCTTCACATGAGGGTGGCCAAAATATTGGAGTTTCAGCTTTAGCATCAGTCCTTCCAAAGAACACCCAGGACTGATCTCCTTTAGGATGGACTGGTTGAATCTCCTTGCAGTCCAAGGGACTCTCAAGAGTCTTCTCCAACACCACAGTTCAAAAGCATCAATTCTTCAGTGTTCAGCTTTCTTTATAGTCCAACTCTCACATCCATACATGACCACTGGAAAAAACCATAGTCTTGACTAGATTGACCTTTGTTGACAAAGTAATATTTCTGCTTTTGAATATGCTATCTAGGTTGGTCATAACTTTCCTTCCAAAGTTTCAGTGTCTTTTAATTTCATGGCTGCAGTCACCATCTGCAGTGATTTTGGAGCCCAAAAAAATAAAGTCTGACACTGTTTCCACTGTTTCCCCATCTATTTCCCATGAAGTGATGGGACCAGATGCCATGATCTTCGTCTTCTGAATGTTGAGCTTTAAGCCAACTTTTCACTCTCCTCTTTTACTTTCATCAAGAGGCTTTTTAGTTCCTCTTCACTTTCTGCCATAAGGGTGGTGTCATCTGCATATCTGAGGTTGTTGATATGTCTCCCGGCAATCTTGATTCCAGCTTGTGCTTCTTCCATAGATGGGGTCTAGTGAGTGGTTTTCCAGAATGAAGTTTAACAGATCAATGTAGCATATTCTTTGGAATTACCTAGAATTCCTCAGACTTTAGAAACTTTGTATTTGATTGCAATGAACACCATTTGGGGAATCAACTGAATTTTAAAACAGACAAGAGCATTCTGCTATTACCTAACTTAAAATACTTTATGCTGCATTAATTTGCTTAAAGTAAACATGTTTTAAAAAGCTTGGCCAGTGCCAACAACCCAAATAAAACAAAACCCCAAAACCAAAAAAGAAAAACTACACCAAGTAGTACCACACTGTAGAGCAAAATGTAGGAGTATACTTAATAAATATGACTCAAATTGTAACTTTAACTTGGGAATGAGCAATTTGCTGCTTGTTAAGAAGAATATTTTTAATATCTGCATGTCTGTGCGCATATGTGGGCCCGTGTGTATACCATCAAGAGCACTGCACACGTCAACAGGGGCAAATGTAGAATCAGTGGATCAGTGGATAAAGACTCCCCTTGTGAGTCACCAGTGCTCCTAGCCTGAGTGGGGACTCCACAGGAACTCATGTCCTGAGCCTGACCCTGTTTCTCACTGCAGTGTCAGGGCTGTGCCAGATTGTTCTTGGGCTCCCTCAAGGCACAGTCCCTCTCAGCACCTGATGGTCTTTGATCTCTGTACTAGAGGTATGAAAGTCTTATTTTCATGTGAGGTATAATTCACTGAAATGATTTAAGTCTATATGCAAATATTAAATATCTCACTGCTTATTCACAATGGCACGTACTGTGTTTTATTTAACAGTGTAAATTTTGTGTGTGGTTTAGCAGCTCACCCTACTTTCAGATACATTCAGTTTCACAGGCATATGGACAGAATATCTTTTGTCTAATACAGACTCATTTGAAATGGAAATCTTCTCAATTTATTTGAGATACCATAATAAAAAGACCCTGATGCTGGGAAATATTGAAAGCTAAAGGAGAAGGGAGCAGCAGAGGATGAGATGGTCAGATAGCATCACTGACTCAGTGGACTTGAATTTGAGCAAACTTCGTGAGATGGTGAAAGACAGGGAAGCCTGGCATGCTGCAGTTCATGGGGTCAGAAAGAAGCGGACAGGACTTAGTGACTGAACAATAACAACAATGGATGCTGGTGATAAAACCATATGAAGTCGTAGATGTATATGAATAGAATTTCCCTTTTCTAGCTTTTTTGGGGCTATTTTCAAATAGTGCTACTGTGTGTACTTTTAAATTTAATAAAAATAAGTGCATAAGGAAAAAAAGAAAAGTTTCACATAATATCCTGTCAATAAAATTAGTAAAACCTGGAAAGCAATTTCCTGTGTAGTATGTGGATCAGGAGATAAGATGCAATATAGGTTCATTTTGACAACAGCTAAAGAAAGTATAATTTTCAGTACTCTTCTAACTTCTATTATCCACATGGGAGCTGTTATTATCTGCATAATGTACTGAGGCATTTGCAATTAGGCTTACTGTTCAGATTAGTCTCCCTCGGTTTCAAGTCACTTTCACTTGAAACGATAAAATTAAATTAGCAGTCTTACCCAGGTCAGTGTGAGGTTTCTCCCAGTGGATTTTGCATGCTACTGTTGCTCGGTTACAGTTTTCATATCATAACACTGGATGCATTTGGAATACAGATATTTTTGCTCTATTTTTAGGAATTTTTAATAAAATAAGGCAAGATATAATTTCGTTTAGTTCAATTTCTTCCATTTAGCTGTTGTACAAGAATTTAAAATAACAATAGAATGCTTGCTTTGGAGTTAAGTGTATACTTTTGCTGTTCCAAGTTATGTGGTGAGCTTTATATTAAAAAATAAAATATACTGCCAAGATAAAACAATACTGAATTCTTTGAAACAGGAGGTAGAATTACCCTATGAAATTAGGTTTAGGAAAGAACTAGTTTCTTGCTTGCTTGCTTTTCTTTTCTCTTTCATTACATTCCTTATACATATTTCTGTGTATCAGTTCAGTTCAGTCAATCAGTCGTGTCTGACTCTTTGTGACCCCATGGATGGCAGCACACCTGTCCATTCCAACTCTTGGAGCTTGTTCAAACTCATGTCTATCCAGTCGGTGCTGTCATGCAACCATCTCGTCCTCTGTTCTCCCCTTCTCCTTCCACCTTCAATCTTTCCCAGCATCAGGGTCTTTTCCAATGAGTCAGTTCTTCATATCAGGTAGCCAAAGAATTGGAGTTTCAGCTTCAGCATCAGTCCTTCCAATGAATATTCCGGACTGATTTCCTTTAGGATTGATTGGTTGAAACTCCTTGCAGTCCAAGGGACTCTCAAGAGTCTTCTCCAACACCACACCACAGTTCAAAATCATCAGTTCTTTGGCGCTCAGCTTTCTTTATGGTCCAACTCCCACATCCATACATGACTACTGGAAAAATCATAGCTTTGACTAGATTGACTTTGTTAGCAAAGTAACATCTCTGCTTTCTAATATGCTATCTAGGTTGGTCATAGCTTTTCTTCCAAGGAGCAAGTGTCTTTCACTTTCTGGCTGCAGTCCTCATCTGCAGTGATTTTGGAACCCAGGAAAATAAAATCTCTCTCTGTTTGCATTGTTTCCTTATATATTTGCCATGAAGTGATGGGACTGGATGCCATGATCTCCATTTTCTGAATACAAATTTACTTTCTTTTTCATATAATGAAAATGATATTGTTGTTGTTGAGTTGTAAGTCATGTCTGACTCTTTTGTGGCCCCATGGACTGGAGCCTGCCAGGATCCTCTGTCCATAGGATTTCCCAGGCAAGAATTCTGGATTGGGTTGTCATTTCCTTTGTCCGTGGATCTTACCAACACAGGGATCAAACCCCCATCTCCTGCATTGGCAGACAGATTCTTTACCACTGAACCACCAAGGAAGCCTGAAAAATATGTATCTTTATCAATTATAACCAGAAGAATTTTGGGGGGTATGTTTGTTTCTGTTTTTTTTTTTTTTTTTTTTTTGGTGTCTTTGTTTGGTCTCTTGAGACTATAAGTACAGAGAATTTTTTTTCAAAGAAATATAAAACACACACCTCAACAGTCTTACATTCAAATTACACTGACTTAAAACTGATAAAAGGAGAAAATGTGGAATTATCAAAAATTCTTACAGTCTTACCAATGGAGGTAGCTCTGTTTTTGCCCTGCATATTTAAAACAGGAAATACATTTTTATCCTAAGTGCTTGTCATAATGGATTCTCCTTAGTTCCTCAGTTACATGTGATACTTTATTCTGCCCTCTCTGTGGAAACCCTTGTTCCATCCACTGACTAGCTTTTCCTCTTCCTTCACAACATCTGTCATTTCTGGGGATGCTCCCCTCATATCCTCAGACCAAGAAGGGTGCTCCTGTGTTGGAACTCTGCAGCACTGTGCTCCTATCTCTGTGTGATAAACTCATCTTTAAGGCATGAACTGACTCTTTCACATCTATTTCCCCAGAGTTCACACTACTTTTAATAGAGTAGAAATTTAATAATTATCTGTCAAAAGACTGAATAAGATGAATAAATATATAAATAAGTTAGATATTGTTTTTAGAGAAGTAGAAAAGAGTGGCAACAAGCAGCTAAATTTGAAAGAATACTTCAGTTCAGTTCAATTCAGTCGTTCAGTCGTGTCTCACTCTTTGCGACCCCATGAACCACAGCACGCCAGGCCTCTCTATCACCAACTAACGGAGTTTACGCAAATTCATGTCCATTGAGTCAGTGATGCCTGACAACCATCTCATCTTCTGTCGTCCCCTTCTCCTCCTGCCCCCAAACCCTCCCAGCATCAGGGTCTCTTCCAATGAGTCAACTCTTCGCATGAGGTGGCCAAAGTATTGGAGATTCAGCTTCAACATCAGTCCTTCCAATGAACACCGAGGACTGATTTCCTTTAGGCTGGACTGGTTGGAACTCCTTGCAGTCCAAGGGACTCTCAAGAGCTTTCTCCAACAACACAGTTCAAAATCATCAATTCTTTGATGCTCAGCTTTCTTTATAGTCCAACCCTCACATCCATACATGACCACTGGAAAAACCATAGCCTTGACTAGACAGATTTTTGTTGACAAAGTAGTGTCTCTGCTTTTTAATATGCTATCTAGGTTGGTTATAACTTTCCTTCCAAGGAGTAAGCATCTATTAATTTCATGGCTGCAGTCACCATATTCTGACACTGTTTCCACTGTTTCCCCACCTATTTGCCATGAAGTGATGGGACCAGATATCATGATCTTAGTTTTCTGAATGTTGGGCTTTAAGCCAACTTTTTCACTCTCTTCTTTCACTTTCATCAAGATGCTATTTAGTTCTTCTTCACTTTCTGCCATAAGGGTGGTGTCATCTGCATATCTGAGGTTATTGATCTTTCTCCTGGCAATCTTGGTTCCAGCTTGTGCTTCATCCAGCCCAGCATTTCTCATCATCTACACTGCATGTAAGTTAAATGAGCAGGGTGACAATATACATCCTTGATGTACTCCTTTTCCTATTTGGAACCAGTCTGTTGTTCCATGTCCAGTTCTAACTGCTGCTTCCTGACCTGCAGACAGGTTTCTCAAGAGGCAGGTCAGTTAGTCTGGTATTCCCATCTCTTTCAGAATTTTCCACAGTTTATTGTGATCCACACAGTCAAAGGCTTTGGCATAGTCCATAAAGCAGAAATAGATGTTTTTATGGTACTCTCTTGCTTTTTCAATGATCCAGCAGATGTTGGCAATTTGATCTCTGGTTCCTCTGCCTTTCTAAAACCAGCTTGAACATCTGGAAGTTCATGGTTCATGTATTGCTGAACCCTGGCTTGGAGAATTTTGAGCATTACATTACTAGTGTGTGAGATGAATGCAACTGTGAGGTAGTTTGAGCACTCTTTGGCACTACTTTTCTTTGGGCTTGGAATGAAGACTGACCTTTTCCAGTTCTGTGGCCACTGCTGAGTTTTCCAAATTTTCTAACATATTGAGTGCAGCACTTTGACAGCATCGTCTTTTAGGATTTGAAATAGCTCAACTGTAATTCCATCACCTCCACTATCTTTGTTTGTAGTGATGCTTCCTAAGGCCCACTTGACTTCACATTCCAGGATGTCTGGCTCCAGGTGAGTGATCACACCATCATCATTATCCGGGTCATGAAGATCTTTTTTGTACATTTCTTCTGTGTCTTCTTGCCACCTCTTCTTAATATCATCTGCTTCTGTTAGATCCATACCATTTCTGTCCTTTATTGAGCCCATCTTTGCATGAAGTGTTGCCTTGGTATCTCTAATTCTCTTGAAGAGATCTCTAGTCTTTCCCATTCTATTGTTTTCCACTATTTCTTTGCATTGATCACTGAGGAAGGCTTTCTTATATCTCTTTACTATTCTTTGGAACTCTGCACGAGTGGATATATCTTTCTTTTTCTCCTTTGCTTTTCATTTCTCTTCTTTTCACAGCTATTTGTAAGGCCTTCTCAGATAACCATTTTGCTTTTTTGCATTTCTTTTTCTTGGAGATGGTCTTGATCCCTGTCTCCTGTACAATGTCACCAACCTCCATCCATCATTCATCAGGCACTCTGTCTATCATATCTAGTCCCTTAAGTTTATTTCTCACTTCCACTGTATAATCATAAGGGATTTGATTTAGGTCTTACCTGAATGATCTAGTGGTTTTCGCCACTTTCTTCAATTTAAGTCTGAATTTGGCAATAAGGAGTTCATGATCTGAGCCACAGTCAGCTTAGGTTTCTATACTATAGGTTGCTATATACTATTTTCCACCTTAATATATATATATACATATATATGTGTGTGTGTGTGTGTGTGTGTATATTTCTTACTCAATAATCACATCTGGTTCTGTTATGTGTGTATGAGACAGAAAGAAAGACAGAGACAGACAGGTGGACAGAATATGGCTGCCTACAGGCCAACTCTCCCATCTTCAGTTCACGTTCTCTAGCACTTCCAGTCACTTCATATCTGACCATCTGACCATTTCACCCATTTATCGTACAGGACTGACCCTAGAAAATAAGCATTTGAATTTGGAATCCTTGTTCTAAGTATATTTTAGAAATAATAATGCTTTAATAACAACAGGCAATTAGACAAGAAATATTTATTTTAACTTGGTGATTTTTCTTTACAAAAGGATTGACCATTATAGTATTTTGATAATTTTATGACACATTTACTGTTGTATGCTTTTTTCTTTTTAATTTAGAGACTTTATTTAAATGTAAATCTCTCAGAGAAACAACCACAGGCACATAATCCCTCTCCAGAATTCTTAAGACCAAAAATATCTGAAGATTCGATGTTAGTCCACAATTGATTTGACAATAACACTTCACTAGAACTCATGTAAAGCTCATTTTGGTCTTTATTTATTGTACATAATTATTTGCATATTTGTTACATAGATATTAATGCAGTTTATTATGAGGTCAATATTTGAAATAAGTTCTAAATTCCTTCTAAAACACAAAAATGAAAGTAATCTAATTTCTGAAACTCATCTGATAGTTTGGATTTCAATTAAGGTAGTATGAAACAAAATATAAAACGACTTCAAATGTAAATATAGCTACACTAGAAAAAAATTTAAATAACAAAATAAGAAAGAAAGAAAAACACTTCCTGTGGCTGGCACAGAAGGGACACTTTCGTTTTATTCTTACACAAACATTCACATTTTTCCCCCAGGGAAAACCTATTTTTAATTTTAATCCAGGAATGAACACAATGCATCTGGTTACTATAATTTTTTTCCAGAATAGAAATTATCATTATCCATTATTTTAAGCAACCCCATTGTCAGTTTGTGTTTGACAAACATTAGCAACTAGCTTGCTTATTTTGATCATGTCTTTAAAACATAGTACAATAATAGTTAGTTTCAAGATAATCATAACCAGACACAGTTAACAAATAATGGTGGTATAGCTGCTGCTGCTGCTGCGTCGCTTCAGTCGTGTCCGACTCTTCGTGACCCCATGGACTGCAGCCTACCAGGCTCCTCTGCCCATGGGATTTTGCAGGCAAGAATACTGGAGTGGGTTGTCATTTCCTTCTCCAATGCATGAAAGTGAAAAGTGAAAGTGAAGTCGCTCAGTCATGTCCGACTCTAGTGACCCCATGGACTGCAGCCTACCAGGCTCCTCTGTCCATGGGATTTTCCAGGCAAGAGTACTGGAGTAGGGTGCCATTGCCTTCTCCAGTGGTATAGCTAGCATATCTTAATAACTGCTAATCAGGGAAGGTGGTGAACTTGCCCATGACTTCTACAAACCTCTCTGCCCCTTTTCACTTTTCACACCATGGCTGAACATGTTGCTGCTCTAGGCTTCCAAACATATGACTAGAAACTGAGATTTTCAAAAGAAAACAACTGAAGTTAAAAAAAAAAAAGACTTGCCTTCAGTCTTTTTGGGTTTTAATCATGTATATTGTATATGAGGTAATCCTCTTATTTTATCCAAATATTGATGCCTCTCTTTATAATAATCTGAATCCTATCGGCTTGAATTTCAGAGACGTGTGACTTTTTAAAAAGGGCTTTTTTCAAACCTTGATGCTAATTTGGAAGACTTACCACAGAACACAAGCTCTATAGAGAAAAACCTGATGTAATTGAAATTCAGAATTAAAAGATCTATGCATATAAAGAAACTTCTCCAGTTGTAGTGAATAGCACTTAATTCCAAAGGTCATAAAAATGGCCTAATTGCTATGAAATTATTAATTTTCTAGAAAAACTGCATAATCTATCTTATTACATTACTGCCTAAGATTATTTTTTGCAATGGATGATATAAAGTGTGCCTTATGGTCCACAAGCCAGCATAACCCTGCCATGACACTTGGCAGGACCTGAAATTTTAATAGAAACTCATTACAAAAATAATTTTTCTAAGACTGCCAAAATACCTCCCATACTTTAAAGATAAACTTTAACAAACAAAACTTAATGTATTTATATATGCTTCCCAACAAAACAGAAAATAGGACTATCACAATTTAGGCCAGGAATACATGAGTGTATCTACTTACACAATGAATAAATAGATAGAGTCAGTCAATTGAACTTTTCCTCAGCAAACATATCAGATGAGTTAATTCTGACTTGTCTATTAATGTTTTAATTTAAAGATTTCTTATCTTGCTTTGCCAAACTGCCTTCTACTTTCTATGTGGAAGATGAAAAAAATGCCTACAGTGGCATAAAATAAGCCAAATAACAGTAAAACCAAATTGTCTCTATAGGATCAGTTCAGTTCAGTCACTCAGTCGTGTCCGACTCTTTGCGACCCCATGAAGCGCAGCACACCAGGCCTCCCTGTTCATCACCAATTCCCGGAGTTCACTCAAACTCACGTCCATCGAGTCGGTGATGCCATCCAGCCATCTCATCCTCTGTCGTCCCCTTCTCCTCCTGCCTCCAATCCCTCCCAGCATCAGTCTTTTCCAATGAGTCAATTCTTCGCATGAGGTGGCCAAAGTATTGGAGTTTCAACTTTAGCATCAGTCCTTCAAATGAACACCCAGGACTGATCTTTAGAATGGACTGGTTGGATCTCCTTGCAGTCCAAGGGACTCTCAAGAGTCTTCTCCAACACCACAGTTCAAAAGCATCAATTCTTTGGCGCTCAGCTTTCTTCACAGTCCAACTCTCACATCCATACATGACCACTGGAAAAACCATAGGTCAACTCCCCTCCCCCCAAAAAATGGATAGGGACTCAGCTACTTGTGAATCGTAAATATTAAATCCTGTCTTAGTAAATATGTTAAAAGCTGAATGATGAAGTTCATGCAAATTAAAGGAAAACTATAAACAAACAAACAAAAAAAGGTCTAGTACATTTTTCCTGCTTCTGTGACACTTATTACAATAAATACTTAGTAATCAAAGCATTTTGGAAATTAACAGGGCAATAAAAATGTCATACAATTAAGTCAAATTACTAGGACCAAAAAAATAGACATATATTTAAAACAATTTAAAAATAAAGAATCATGTTTCAAAGAAACCTAAGGAGAGATATGACCTCAGATTCTTATCTGAATAACTTAACTTGTAGGAAAGGATTATGTGCTCAGTCCTGTCTGACTCTTAGCCCACCAAGCTCCTTTGCCCATGGGATTTTCCAGGCAATAATACTGGAATGGGTTGCCATTTCCTCCTCCAGAGGGTTTTCTCAACCCAGGGATGGAACCCATGTCTCATGTGTCTGTCTCCACTGGTAAAGTGATTCTTTACCACTAGCACCACCTGGGAACCACAGAAATATGTAATTGTAACTGAAAACATTAAAAGTTTTCTTTAGCAAACTTAATTAAAAAATATTTACTATACACAGAAAGTTTGAAAACCAAATGTAATCAAGTTTAACATGTTCAAAATGTACCTGACTTATTGGGTTTCCTTTTCCCCTCATATTATTTCTTCCACATTCCTTCCCTAAAATAGGATATAGATAGTGACAAATGATGCCAATATAATTACCTGTCTCTGTGTAAAAAAAAAAAAAAATGAAGCTGGGCATATTTTCTAGTTCCTAGTTAAACAACTCAGACCAAATAAAAATAACCCATCAGCTGACCCTAGGAAATATTTCCTCTCAGAAAATAAGTCTGTAACCCAAGCAAATCAGCCTCCATGGAAACTAACAGCTGTATCATCAAGACTCATTTTAAGACCATCACTTTGCTGTGTCTACGAAACAAAAGCTATGATATCATAAACTCTTCTTAATTCTAATAGATTCTTTACTGTGCAAAATCCACCCTAAATCACCAAACAGAGGTCCTAAAACTCTTTAAATAGCCTTTCTTAACTTCCCACAAATAAGGCTATGCCAAGCTCAGGTTCTCTTTTGCTATACCAAGTAAAATAAATTTAATCTTGCTTTATCAAGATATTTTCCTGATGATTTTCTGGTGGGGTTGGGGTGGGGTTTTCAAAAATTCTAGAGACCCCAGCAAGATCCAGCAGAAACCACTTTATCACTATGACTGAAGATTTCTAACTCAGAACTAGAGTTTTCTCCAGGGTCGCTTGAGCCCTCCTTCTGGAACAGTGAGCTACATCTATGTTGAGTACAAACTTCTACTTTTTAAAATTAAGTCCCAAGCACTGAGTTTATTGTGTATCCTAGGAATGTACGCTGCTGCTGCTGCTGCTGCTAAGTCGCTTCAGTTGTGTCCGACTCTGTGCGACCCCATAGATGGCAGCCCACCAGGCTCCCCCGTCCCTGGGATTCTCCAGGCAAGAACACTGGAGTGGGTTGCCATTTCCTTCTCCAATGCATGAAAGTGAAAAGTGAAAGTGAAGTCGCTCAGTCGTGTCGGACACTTCACAACCCCATGGACTGCAGCCCACCAGGCTCCTCTGTCCATGGGATTGTCCAGGCAAGAGTACTGGAGTAGGGTCCATTGCCTTCTCCGCTAGGAATGTATACACATGTTTTAAGAATCCTTTTATAAATTGATCAATTTTTTAAATTTATATTCTATGTTAAAAACTGTATTCTTACTAATGACTCTGTGTGTCTCTCTATCTGCCTTCATCTCTTTCTGTCGTTAGTCTATAAGAGTAAACTAAAGGACAAAGGACAAATATAGATCTGCTAGGTTTGTCTTTCAAGGCTGCTACAAGTAATAACAAATGATAGGTTGCAGTAGTCTAATGTCCTTAAAGATCAATATTTCACTGGAGTCGTCTCTCAAATACTTTGTCCATGGGATTCTGGGTCTAGCAAAGATCTGCTCAACATGGTCAATACCTTCTATAACTAGAGACTGCAGGTTTGTCAGCTCTCCAATTGTAAAGGGCCAACTCTTAGGCTAGGATTCTGATACATGTGGTACTCAAGCAACATATTTGATTAAACATTTTCATGGATTTGTATCAATCTATGTATACATCTCCTCTGGATGAAAACTTTGCCTCTTGTATAACTCTTAGTAGAGGACCAATTTTTGCGCTTTTATTTCTAAATATAAAAATATAGCAGAGTATAATGACAATCAAATGGTCACTTCAGGGAACTTCCAATATATAAAAATGCTCATTTAAAAAAGCTTCTTATGAAAATGGGAATTGGGAATAGCAATTCAAAGAGCCCAGAAGAACTTCTCCCCAGCTAAATCCATTTAACTGGTAAAACATAAAAATAAATAAAATGGACTAAGGCTCTGAGAAGTATCCTAAGGTCATACTGCAAATGGAGAACCATTATTCAGGAAAATCTAATGAATCTCAGTAAAAACATTGAGATGTTATTGCTGTTCCTACCCCAGTCAGCATGACAAAGGTACACTCTGGGTGGACAGACACAAAAGGCTACATCTTGTAAGACTCCATTTTTATGAGCTGTGCAGGACAAACAAATCTGCAGAAACAAAAAGTAAACTAGCAGCTGCCTGTGGCTGGGAAGGGAGGAAAGCATGGGAAGTATCCGCTAATGTGTACAGGGCTTCTTTTGGGGTGAAGAAATGATCCAAAATGGATTTTGGTGATGAATGCACAACTCTTGAGTATACTTCAGAAAAAAACATCAAATTGTACATTTTCAGTGGGTGACTTGCATAATAGGTGGATTATTTCTCAAGAAAGATATGGTTCAAGGTACTGGTCTTATGCCCAAAGAGACAGCTTATGCAAAGTTCTAGCATGACATTTCTAGTTCTCTGTTACTGGAATAATGTATTAGTGTAGGATAATAGCTATAGACAGAAGAATCTGTTCTAGCCAGCTTAAGCAGAAAGATATTTAAGGAGTGTTACTGCTGCTGTGCTAAGTCGCTTCCGTCGTGTCAGACTCTGTGCGACCCCAGAGACGGCAGCCCACAAGGCTCCCCCGTCCCTGGGATTTAAGTTTCTCCAAAACCTCCATCTGGGCTACAGAACCAGATTTGGATGCTATTAGAAATATTTCACAACCCGGGTCTCCCACATTGTAGGCAGACACTTTACCAGGGAAGTCCATTATATTTTACTAGAGACCATCCTGATAGAAGAAATATCAAGTTAAGCTGTGGCAATCATACCATGGTCAAAATGTAGAGGGAAAACATATTCCTAGAAAAATACAGAAGACAAATTTATAAACATCCAAGGATGTGCACTTTTGATTAATATAAAAAACTTTGCAAAAAAAAACAAAGAGAGAGAGATCTCAGATTTCAAAATTGCTTCCTTCAGGATTCCTTGATCAAGACAAAAAAATAGTGTGGAAAACTTAAACTTAAGTTGAATCTAGATTGTTTTGTATCTTAAATTCCCCTTCACACATTTGCTGCTCACTATTTCTCACTATTCTTTCTGACTCTATTCCTTCTATTCATTCAGGCCAGAAAGAAACCCTTAAAGCCCAGCTGACCCTTTACAAGTAAACTTCTCTAAAGGAAGAAATCCCTCACAGTTGATTTTAAGTCATGGTCTCTATCAGAATTAAGAGCTATTTAGAGGATTTCCCCAAGCTTATGTAAGATGGTTAAAAAAAAAAAAAAAATTTACAGTGACATTTAGAGTACTCCAGAGGGTAGACCCTGTGTTTCACTGCCCAGGCCTTCCTTTTGGAATTGAAGTCTTAATTGGTCGAAGGTCACACCACTTTCCTGGGGGAAGCTATGCTCAATGTAATATATTCTTTTTTCTAATTCATTTAAGAAACTCAGGTCACATTCTCAGACATTGTTCCTTTTTACACAGGAGCATTTAGAATTTTGTTTTAGCATTCAGTTTTCCTCCTTAAAATTATTTAGCCATATCCCATTGACATAAATACCTTTTATAATTCAATTCTAATTTTTAAAATTTTTCTTATAATTTCTTCCCTCCTCTTTGAGTTACTGAAAAATATATTTATATTGTCTCTAATTTGATTGCCTTTGTATTACTTTTGTACACAGAGGATATGATCTATGTGAGTTTGTTTGTAATTTGTTGAAACTTGCTTTGTTCCCTAGTATGTGTTCAATTTTTGCAAATGTTCCAATAAAACTGAGGTTGTGAACCTTCAAGGAACTTGCATATACCAGCATCTGTCTGTGCCTTTGCTTTCCCATTTTTGGATTGTTTGTGGCCTGTGAAAAAGTCCTTGTTTTCTTGCCCAGTTCAACAATGCAATAAAAAAGTTTTAAATATTTTATTCACCAGAGGTTACTTGGAGTCAAGATTTTTTTAATGAAAATGTTCTATATCTTAATTGTGGTATGCTTTTATATATATATATATATATATATAAACTTACTAAACTATACATTTAAATTGAGTGCATTTTGCAGTACGTAAGGTATAGCTCAATAAAGCTGATTTTAAAAATGGCTTGAGTATTTTCAGTAGCTACACTGGAAGTGATTTTGTTAACCATGCAGGCAGGCATAATGCCTTCAAAATAAAATGCTGCAAAGATGGACTGATACATTTCAGGCAGCATCTACAATGTCTAAACTGACTGAGAGTTGGGAGAATATAGATACCAGAAGTAAAACAAGTACAAGACTACTCAACCAAGCAGGGGTACAGATACAAAGTAAGACAGGGAGTGACAATAGAAAGGAAGTGAGACGTACTCAAAGGATGAATGCAGGCACTCGGTTTCTGATAAGCAGGGATAAAAATCCCCTTTTCAGGAGGGGAGGCATAAAAAGATCACTACATTGTGGTGAAGTTTACTACTTCCAATTAGTATGTCCACATGAAATGATTCACATTGCTGACTAGGCAGAATACTGTGTAAATAAGTAATTATTATTGTTTTTCTAAGGAGCAAGGAAACAAGTGAATGGAAAACAAGTCTCTACTGAGAGAGTTATCCAATACACCTGCATCTCTGGAAATAAGGAGCCAAAGAGTTTCTTATATAAGAAGGATGATTTAAGAAAACACCTGGGAACAAATTTTATCTATTTCTGATTTCACTTTGGACCGGGCTTACTAACTAATAATAATAATGACAGCAACAACAGCAATAATAATAGCTCTCTACTTGAAGTCTCACCATCATTTTAGACCATACTGCTTCCTATTGGCGTTGGGAGTTACAATAGAATTTTTCAAATTTGAGACTTAAACCCTGTCTGAAAACAAAACAAAATAAAAAAATAAACCTTAAGTGATGAATTGAGAAAGACACTCAGAAATAAAATCTATAAATATCAACATCACTTGTCATTTAATGAATGAACTGTAATTGCTAACATTTTCCTAATTGGAATAATGGGAATGTCTGAACTTGATCCATATCTAGTCTGACAATTTTTCAACAAGATCTCTCCAAGGAAATATCATGGGGATTGTGGTCAGGAAAGAATATTCAGCAATAATAGAAATCCATCCAGCAGTTAATATGTTTAAAATGGTTGCCAGTTTTAATATGTTTTATGTAAAGATACAGTCATTTTACTGAAAATCACTCATACAGTGGGAAATAAGAAATGTCTTTAGTAGACTAAAAAATTTATTTCCCAAAATCTCAAAGGGACCAGTTAGGAAATGGGCATTTTATTCAGCCTGCAATGAGAAGAGTTGTATAAAATAATTCAAGGACTTCTGCAGTAAATTAAATAGTAATGCCAATTCCCATCATGCCATTCTATGTATCTATTTGACCTGATTGCCTTCATAGTTAGTATGAATTTGGAAGGATAAAACAAATTATTAATTTGATGAGTTGCTGTGAATATAGAAAAGAGATAGAACCAATTAAATTCATGACAGAATGAGATTTCTATTCTGCCGGGACAACTGAATTATACCTATAAAATATGTATGTTGTGTAAGCTGAATTTTTAGAAGAATAATGATTGCAAGTACAATATTCTAAAACATGTATATAGCACTTTATTGAATGCTGTCCTTTCAAGAATCAGCAGTAACATATTACATCGATCCTTATGGGACACATGGGTTGGATTTACAAATTAATCATGTATATTCTTAAACATCTTGGATATAAATATTCACTGATTTAAAAAAAATAATCTTTTCTCTTTGTCATATTTGAGCTTATTGGAACTGTATCCATTTTACTGGGAGCAACTCAACATGGAAAATCAACTTCTCATTTAAGCCGTAAAGGAGTTCATTGTTATCATGCATACTTTCAGTTTGATAATATAGCAATTTTCTCTAATTTCATCCATGTTAAGTGGTTTATTAAGCATGTGTTATTCTGAAAGTAGATGAAGGAGTAATAAATAGAAGCATCCGCTTCCCCCAAGTTTAGAAACAATTTAGAAATAAGACAAAAATATTAACAAGCAAACAACCAAAATTTTATCATTTCTACTAACGTGTACATGTGGCAACGAGCCCAGGATCCCTAGCTTCACCCTATTTATAGTAATAGAAGCAAGTCCTCCTGATTAGCATGCAATATCTCTATTCCATCTCTTTTTAAGCATTAATATATTTCTCTCTAAAACACAGCTAAGTTAGACCATTTTTTCTCAAAAACATTCATGCTCTGCAAAGTAAAAAAGTAATTTTGAACAAAAGAATCTGTAAGATTTGATATGTAGTTCTTAAAACCCAACCTAACACAACAATGTGGATGCATTTAATGTCACTAAACTGTACACTTAAAATGGTCAAAATGGTATATTTTACTACACAAGTAAAAACAAACCAACCCCTAAACAACAACAACAAAAAAAAACAAGCTAGCTCTGCCCCCTATCTCCATTCTTACAGTATTAAAATTTTATCAACCACTAAAACTCTTTGTCAACAAATATCTGATATGAGCCCACTTAGCTCTGAGGAATGACGGACTTCCTAGTTATTATTTACATTTACAATATCAAGTCTGGAACCCCAATGTATATAATACATTCTACATGAAAAAATAAGTAACATCCACTCAAAAACTACAATCAAATCCAATCTGTCATTCGTCCTTAGACATAGACATGGGAGAGAAGTGGCTACATCTTAGTCTTACATTGTAAAGTGACCATTTAATTTTTAAAAGTTCACTGACATGAATCCTAAGTGCTAGGGATCACAAAATATTTTAAAATCACTTACAGGCTCAACATGTAATCCTAACATTTCAATGGAATAAAATGTTTGCTTTGTTTTTTATTGGTGTTGTTTAATTTCTCACATGTAATTGTTTTAAAATTGTGTAATCATATTTTACAGTACAAAGTTATATTATAGCTAAAATATATGCAATCATGTAAATATTGTAAAATACTATTTAAATTCATCCAAGAGTTTATCATTAAACTGAAACCATGTGGCTAAGGTGTTTGGAAAGAACTTATATTTTATTTACATAGGAAGTCAGTAAATATTGTTTATGAGAGAGTAACTATTCACCTAATTAAAGATCAAATCCAAGTATAAATTAGAATGTGTGCTTATCTGGAATGCTCATTTGTGAGGATCAGAGATTTATTTCCACTCCTGGGTGTTGTGTACATACTGTGCATTTATAAATATATCCCTGCTAGGAAGGCATTAACCAAGGATTGCAGAGGAAAATAAAAAGGCTCTGAAACTTTACATTAAAAGCAGTTTACTAATCTCCAAGCATTTCCTCTGATTCACTAAGATCTGTCTACATCAGTAAGCACATACAGGCAAGTATTCTCACATGTTTTGTCTAAATTATAACCGAGAAATTTTCAGTGAGCTTTTACTCAGAGACTTATTTATTGATTTGACTAACAAATAGAACAATGCAAATCCAGAGGTTTAAGCATGCACATTTCTAGAAATCAACCACTGCCTGAAATTCTGACTACTGAACAGAATTTCAGTAGTACTGGGACATTTCTACCAACAAGGCATATTTGCAGGTCACAGAAAAAGCTCCCTCCCCTAACCCCTGACTCATTGGAGAAGACTCTCATGCTGGGAAAGACTGAGGGCAGGAGAAGTGGACAAGAGAGGATTAAATTGTTGAATGGCGTCACTGACTCAATGGACATGAGTTTGAACAAACTCTGGGAGATAGTGAAGGACAGGGAAGCCTGACATGCTACAATTCATGGGGTCGCAAATAATTGGACAGGACTTAGAGACTGAACAACAACTCCCACCCCCGCAACCCCCCCAAATATAAGAAAAACTTGCCTTCTTGCTTTAAGAACTATAGACATTGTTGCTAGAGATTTTCTTCTGGGATCCTAGCTAAGAAATGTTGGATTTCTTGTTCTCAAGAGCTTTATATTAGTATCACTAAGAATTGGATTTGGATTGAAAAAAGGATTAAGGTACAAATGTACTTATTTGTAAGTGTATTTTCTTTCTAGTTAGTGAATGTTTGAAATACATAAAGGTTGGGTATTGACTTTTAGATTTCTTACCTTATTCTTAACCGAAATCCTTTTAAAAATTGAAGACATATCATTAACAAAATATCTAATATTTACTTGGTGCTTATTCATGGGCAAATATTGTACCAAGTTTTTTTCTGGATTATTTTATTTAATTTTCCCAAAGTTCTCCAGAAAGCAGTTGCTATTATTATCTCTCATAGAAGATGAAACCACAAACACAGTCAGGTAAGATGCTCAAGATGTTAAGGTTAGTAGTTCCCAGAACTAAGCCTTTATACACACTGTTAACTGCTTGTGTGTGTGTGTGTGTGTGTGTGTGTGTGTGTGTGCAGGCGCACACATAAGCATACATATATATATGTATTTAAAGTGCATTTTTCTCCATCAGAGTCTCCCCCTTTTATTAATTTCCTTCCTGCTTTTCACTCTTTACACTTTAGACATTTATCTCCACTCATCCTTCTGTATCTTCTGTTTCTGTCCTATCTTACTACCAAATTTTAAACTGTGCTTGTAAATTTTACTAAATGCCTTCATTTTCTCATTTCGACACACCTTCAGTTCATTGCAAAATGGTATCTAGCATCAATAGGTTTTCACAGTAGAGATCATATTTACTGAATTTTTAAAATGAAAATTTTCAAAGTCCTGGAGATTGTGACTGGTGAGTTTATGGTAGAATTCAATACTCTAGATTCTTTTTTTAACAAGTAACTGCTGTGGCTCTAATTCTTTTCCTCAAACATGCTTGTTTTCAGTTACATTGGTCACAGTTTCTTAATCTACATGAATTTGTCTTCATGTGCTCACGTCTTACATGTTGATTATAAGCGGAAGGTACCCTGCTAGCTCTCTCTTTTCCCACCTTGTCTTTGGAAGCCTTTATCTGTAGTCCATGTTCCAACCACAACCTACGAAGAAATTCTTCTCTAATCTGTCTCTCCAGTCCAGATTTAACGTCTGATTCCTTAATCATTATACAGGATGTCTTCTGTATTATCTATGCCTGGATATCCCACAGGCTGTTTAAATTCAATAATCTCAACCTTGTCTCATTGTATCTTTGTATGCCAAATTTACTCTTTCTCTGTTCAGTATCTTAGTTAATGGTGTCATTAACCTAAGTGAAAAACCTAAAATTGTTAACCAAATTCTCTTGCAATTTCAATCTGTTCACACAAATCACTTATGGATACACAAGTTTATCCTGTAATTTTGTAGCTCTTACTAGTTGGAAAGCAAAATAGTACAACCATTTTGAAACAATTTTTTTTATCAATTTCTTACAAAGTTAAACATAATCTCACCATGAAGTGAAGTGAAGTGAAGTGAAATGAAGTCCCTCAGTCATGTCCGACTCTTTGCGACCCCATGGACTGTAGCCTACCAGGTTCCATCATCCATGGGATTTTCCAGGCAAGAGTACTGGAGTGGGTTGCCATTTCCTTCTTCAGGAGATCTTCCCGACCCAGGGATTGAACCCGGGTCTCCCACATGGTAGGCATTGTAGGCAGACGCTTTATCATTCAGCAATACCATTCACAGATACGTGCCCAATTGATTTGAAAATTTACATCTACACTAAAATAGGAACAAAAGTGTTTATCATAGCTTTATTCATAATTTCCCAGAACAGGAATCAACCAAGATGACCTTCAACCAATGAATAAACTACTGTATAGCCATACACTGAAATAATCAGAAAAAAATAAAGAAATGAGTTATGCCTCTAAAAGATGCAGATAAACCTGAAATGAATATTACTAAGTAAAAGAAGCCAATCTGAAAAGACTATATAATATATGATCCAAAATAAATTTCCATATATTGAAGAATCCTTGCATCCCTGGAAAAACCTCAACTTGATCATGGTGTCTGAGCTTTTTGATGTGTTGATGAATTCTGTTTGCTAAAATTTTGCTGAGGATTTTTGCATCTATGTTCACCAGTGGTATTGGCCTGTAGTTTTCCTTTTTCGTGTTGTCTTTGTCTGGCTTTGGTATCAGGGTGATGGCAGCCTCATAGAATGAGTTTGGAAGTGTTCCTTCCTCTGCAATTTTTTGAAAGAGTTTTAGGAGAATAGGCATTAGCTCTTCTCTAAATGTTTGATAGAATTCTCCTGTAAAGTCATCTGGTCCTGGGTTTTGTTTTTTGGGAGATTTTTGTTCACAGCTTCAATTTCAGTGATTATAATTAGGTTGTTCATGATTTCTATTTCTTCCTGGTTCTGTCTTAGAATATTGAACTTTTCTAAGAATCTGTCCATTTCTTCCATGTTATTTATTTCATTGTCATATAGTTGTTCATAATAGTCTCTTATAATTCTTTGTATTTCTACATTGTCTATTGCAATGTCTCCTTTTTCATTTCTGATTTTGTTGATTTGGTTCTTCTCTCTTTTTTTCTTGTTGAGTCTGGATAAGGGTTTGTCAATGTGTTTATTTTCTCAAAGAACCAGCTTTTAGTTTTATTAATCTTTACTATTGTTTCTTTCATTTCTTTTTCATTTATTTCTGCTCAGATATTTATGATTTCTTTCTTTCTACTAATTTTTTCCCTTCTTCTTTTTCCAGTTTCTTTAGGTGTAAAGTTATGTTGTCTATTTGGTGTTTTTCTTGTTTCTTGAGGTAGGATTGTATTGCTATAAACTTCCCTCTTAGAGCTGCTTTTGCCGCATCCCACAGGTTTTGAGTTGTTGTGTTTTCATTGCCATTTACTTCTAGAAATGAGAAATGCAGAAATTTCTGCAGAAATGCAGAAATTCTAGGAGTTTTTTAATTTCCCTTTGATTTCTTCAGTAACCTGTTGCTCGTTTAGAAATGTGTTGTTTAACTTCCATGTTTTTGTTTTTCTTACAGTTTTTTTGTTTTTTCTTGTAACTGATATCATAGTCTCATAGCATTGTGGTTGGAGAAGATGCTTGATACAATTTCAATTTTCTTAAATTTACTGAGATTTGATTTGTGACCCAAGATATGGTCTATCCTGGGGAATGTTCCATGTGCATTTGAGAGGAAGGTGTATTCTTCTGCATTTGGATGGAATGTCTTGAAGATATCAATGAGATTCATCTCATCTAATGTATCATTTAAGACTTGTGTTTCCTTATTAAATTTCTGTTTTGATGGTCTGTCCATTGGTGTGAGTGGGGTGTTAAAGTCTCCTACTGTTGTTGTGTTACTGTCAATTTCTCCTTTTACGTCTGTTAGTGTTTGCCTTATGTAGTGAGGTGCTCTATGTTGGGTGCACAGATATTTACAATTGTTATGTCTTCCTCCTGGATTGATCCCTTGATTGTTATGTAGTGTCCTTCCTTATCTGTTGTAATCTTCTTTATTTTAAGGTCTATTTTGTCTGATATGAGGTCAATGTGATACACCATATTAACAAATTGAAATATAAAAACCATATGATCATCTCAATAGATGCAGAAAAAGCCTTTGACAAAATTCAGCACCTATATATGATTAAAACTCTGCAAAAAATGGGTATAGAAGGAACCTACCTCAACATAGTAAAGGCCATATATGTTAAGCCTACAGCAAACATTATTCTCAATGGTGAAAACCTGAAGCATTCCTCCTAAGATCAGGAACAAGACAAGTGCACCTTTGCCACCATTATTCAACGTAGTTCTGGAAGTCCTAGCTACAGCAATCAGAGAAGAAGAAGAAATAAAAGGAATCCAGATTGCAAAAGAAGTAAAGCTCTCACTGTTTGTAGATGGCATGATATTGTACATAGAAAACCCTAAAGATAGTATCAGAAAATTACTAGAACTAATCAGTGAATTTAGCAAAGTTGCAGGATACAAAATTCAATACACAGAAATCACTTGCATTTCTATATACTAACAATAAAAAATCAGAAAGAGCAATCAAAGAATCAATCCCATTCACCATTGCAACAAAAAGAATTAAATATCTAGAAATAAACTTACCTAAGGAGACTAAAGAACTGTACACAGAAAAGTATAAGACCCTAATGAAAGAACAAAGATGATATAAACAGATGGAGAGATATTCCATGTTCCTGGGTAGGAAGAATCAATATTGTGAAAATGACTATACTACTGAATGCAATCTACAGATTTAATGCAATCACTATCAAATTGCCAATGGCATTCTTCACAGAACTAGAACAACAAAAAAATTCACAATTCATATGGAAACACAAAAGACCCTGAATAGCCAAAGCAGTCTTGAGAAAGAAGAATGGAGCTGGAGGAATCAAGCTTCCTGACTTCAGGTTTTACTACAAAGTTACAGTCATCAAGAGAGTATGGTACTGGCACAAAAACAGAAATATAAACCAATGGAACAAGATAGAAAGCCCAGAAATAAACCGACACACCTATGAGTAACTTATCTTTGACAAAGGAGGCAAGAATATACAATGGGACAAAGACAACCTCTTTAATAAGTGGTGCTGGGAAAATTGGACAGCTACATGCAAAAGAATGAAATTAGAATACTTTCTAACACCACACACAAAGATAAACTCAAAATGAATTAAAGACCTAAATGTAAGACCAGAAACTATAAAACTCAAACATAGGCAGAACACTCAATAACATAAATCAAAGCAAGATCCTCTATGAGCCACCTCCTAGAGTAATGGAATTAAAAACAAAGTATACAAGTGGGTCCTGATTAAACTTAAAAGCTTTTGCATAGCAAAGGAAACTATAAAAAAGGTGAAAAGAAAACCCTCAGAATGGGAGAAAATAATAGCAAATTAAACAACAGACAAAGGATTAATTTCCAAAATATACAAGCAGCTCATACAACTCAATACTAGAAAAACAAACAATCCAATCAAAAAGTGGGAAAAAGACCTAAGCAGACATTTCTCCAAAGAAGACATACAGATGGCTAACAAACAAATGAAAAGATGCTCAACATCACTCATTATATCACCTCACACCAGTCAGAATGGCCCTCTCAAAAAGCCTACAAACAATAAATGCTGGAAAGGGTGTGGAGAAAAGGGAACACTCTTGCACTGTTGGTGGGAATGTAAATTGATACAGCCATTATGGAAGACTGTATGGACATTCCTTAAAAAACTAGGAAAAAAACCACCATATGACCCAGCAATCCCATTCCTAGGCATATAGGAACCAAAACCCTGAAGAAACCAAAATTTAAAGAGACATATATCTGATTTATATAAATAACACTATTTATAATAGCAAGAACATGGAAGCAAGCTAGATGTCCATTGACAGATGAATGAATAAAGAAGTTGTGGTATATATACACAATTGAATATTACTCAGCCATAAAAAGGAACAAATTTGAGTCAGTTCTAATGAGGTGGATGAATCCAGAACCTTTTATACAGAGTGAAGTGAGTCAGAGTACATCATGAGAAATGCTGGGCTGGAGGAAGCACAAGTTGGAATCAAGATTTCCAGGTAAAATATCAATAACCTCAGATATGTAGATGACACCACCCTTATGGCAGAAAGTGAAGAGGAACTAAAGAGCCTCTTGATGTAAGGTGAAAGAGGAGAGTGAAAAAGTTGGCTTAAAGCTCAACATTCAGAAAACTAAGATCATGGCATCCAGTCCCATCACTTCATGGCAAATAGATGGGGAAACAGTAGCTGACTTTATTGGGGGGGGGGGGCTCCAAAGTCACTGCAGATGTTGATTGCAGCCATGAAATTAAAAGGCATTTACTCCTTGGAAGGAAAGTTATGACCAACCTAAATAGCACATTAAAAAGCAGAGACATTTCGTTTTTCCAGTAGTCATGTATGGATGTGAGAGTTGGACTATAAAGAAAGCTGAGCGCCGAAGAATTGATGCTTTTGAACTGTGGTGTTGGAGAAGACTCTTGAGAGTCCCTTGGACTGCAAGGATATCCAACCTGTCTATCCTAAAGGAAATCAGTCCTGGGTGTTCATTGAAAGGACTGATGTTGAAGCTGAAACTCCAATACTTTGGCCATCTTACATGAAGAGTTGACTCACTGGAAAAGACTCTGATGCTGGGAGGGATTGAGGGCAGAAGGAGAAGGGGATGACAGAGGAAGAGATGGCTGGATGGCATCACCAGCTCAATGGACATGAGTTTGAGCAAATTCCAGGAGTTGTTGGTGATGGACAGGGAGCCCTGGCGTGCTGTGATTCATGGGGTTTCAAAGAGTTGGACATGACTGAGCGACTGAACTGAACTGAACTGAAGTGAGTCAAAACGAGACAGATAAATACCATATTCTAACACATATGTATGGAATCTAAAAAAATGGCAATGAAGGATTTATTTGCAGGGCAACAGTGGAGAAATAGACATAAAGAATAGACTTTCAACATGGGGAAAGGGGAGGAGAGGGTGAGGTGGATGGAAAGAGTAACATGGAAACTTACATTACCATATGTAAAATAGATAGCCAATGGGAATTTGCTGTTTATCTCAGGAAATTCAAACAGGGGCTCTGTATCACCTAGAAGGGTGTAATAGGGAGGGAGATGGGAGGGAGTTTCAAAAGGGAGGGGATATGTATACCTATGGCTGATTTAAAAAAAATACGTATATATATATATATATATAGTCCCCGATATATGACATTCTGAAAAAGGCAAAACTACTGAGGCAGGAAAAAATTTTGTGGTAGCCTGGGATTTGGGAATAGAAGAAAAAATTTGAACAGATGAAGCACAGAGAGACTATTTTTTATGCTATTTAATGGTTGAGAGTAAACTATGCATTCTTCAGATTCATATAAATCTATAATATAAAGAGTAAACCTTTAATGTATAAAAAGTAAGGAAAAGCTCACTGAAACAGTTGCAGATCCCAGGAAGGAATTCAGTCTGTGATAAGGGAATCAAACTGTGATGTAAAGTGTAGGATAACCTCCGGGAAGGGCATGGAGGAAAAGATCCTTACCTAAGTGATTGTGGAAATGAACAGAGTCTGTGAGGATGAAGATGCAAGGGACTGCACATAAGGACTGTACTTCAGTTGATAAAGTTGTACCCCCAAGTATTATGGGGAAGAACCCTAATACTACTGCATAAGTAAATCACAGCTGAACAACTGGATACATGCATGATGAATGGTAGAAACCAGTTTTCTCACAGTTGAAGAGGAAATTGGTAGATACAAGTAAGAAGCTGGAATGATTCATGTGATAATGGATTACGGTTGGAGACATTATTATAAGCTGTATTAGTTTAATATAGCCACCAATATTAACATATAGAAATATTTATACATATATGCACACTAGGCGGAGAAGGCAATGGCACCCTACTCCAATACTTTTGCCTAGAAAATCCCATGGACAGAGGAGCCTGGTAAACTGCAGTCCACGGGGTCGCTAGAGTTGGACACGACTGAAGTACACTTTGGAGAAGGAAATGGCAACCCACTCCAGTGTTCTTGCCTGGAGAATCCCAGGGACAGGGGAGCCTGGTGGGCTGCCGTCTCTGGGGTCGCACAGAGTCGGACATGACTGAAGCGACTTAGCAGCAGCAGCAGCAGCACACTAGGAAAAGGATGGAAGACAATAACTTTGCAGTGGAGAAACCTGCAAAACACCACCTCAGCCAGATGACCAAAGTCAACATCAATAGTGATATACCGTGTTGATATTTTGTACTCTTGATCTGATGGGATGAAAATGGCCCTCTATCTTGTGATAGGATTCCAACAACAACCCTTAACTACAATCCAGCCATGAGAAAAGCATCAGAAAATCTCTAGCAGAAGGCCATTGTAAAAAGTATTTGACCAATACCCCTCAAAACTGTCAAGGTCATTAAAAACAAAACACATCTAAGAAACCATTAACAACAAATAACAACCTATGGAAACATGACAAGTAAATGCAATGTCTCCTGGATGAGCTGCTGGAACAAGAAAGGGCATTAGATAAAAACTGTGTAGGCTAAAGCAACTAAATAAGGATTCATTACATTTATATACTATATATTGATAACTTCCTTCATACTATCTTGAGATTCTTAGAGGTGGATGTATTTGTATAATAATCATACCAAATGATAAAAATTAAAGATGTCTCCCCAATAAAGCATACTCTACACTAATAACATTTCAACACTTTGCAGAAATGCCTACTTTTTGAGGAAAAAAATAATTACATATGAGGGACACATTTTGCAAGACGTGGGCTAATTTCCTATTACTGTAGTTTATAAAGAAGCAATCCAGATATAGTTCACAGATTTTTTCAAATAATATTCTATTTTTCTAACTTTTATCAAGTTTTTAGTTATATTTATGAAAACTATAACATTATTCAAGAAACAAAGACTTTTCAGAATATAAAAGAGCACATTTTAACCTGCTATAAAAGGAGGTTCGATTCATTTCACACTCCTGAATAAGGCTGATTTTCATATAAATTATGTGATATATTATCATTTGTACTGCACTTATATCACTTTCTCCCCTTCATACTGAGATAGTTATCTTGTGTGAGAGGGTTAAGGCAGATGGGGGAAAAAATAAAAATTAAAAAAAAAAAAGTAACTCAGGGCTTTTTCAGTTTAAGAAATAAAATACTTTGTTATTTCCCAAAGTGAAAATTAGAACCATTCAAATTGGCTTAACACTGAAGCCTGCCCGCTCTGTGGAAAAGCTTTTGTATTATGTGCTCTGAATCACAGGGACCTGCTAACCAGTGCCTATCTCTGCCAGGATTATAAAAGCATTATTTTCAAGAGTATGATTTTTCATCAACTGTTTCAATAGTGTCTTTTTATCTAGTTATCCTTATGCCTTATTTTAATGTCCATGCTTTTCCCATTATGATTCATGGGCTACAGGTGACCTTTTCGTCACTCCTTTAGAAACGATAATGTAAAAAAACACAAAATACTATCCAGCAACTGTCCTTTTTAATGCTCCAAAATTTGAAGCTGTGCCTATTTCTATGGGAAAGCAGTATTATCTTGGGGTTTGCTTCCCCATTTTTCATTGGCTTAGCTTTTGACAAAATGGTTTCCAGTCCAACATAGCTTAAAGAAGAACACAACCAAACACTCAACATAATCAAAGGGCAGTATGAGCTATGTCTCAAGGGCGTCATTCTGTCTGAACTGAATTGATAAGAAGTTAAAGCCCATTTCCCAGAGAAATAGGCAATGATTTAGAAGTCCTCACAGAATCTCTCCTTTTCCTGACTGTGTGTCTAAGAACTACAGCTTCGAAAGTCTACAGAAGCAAAAACAAGTTACTCTGCTGCAGGGCAGCATACCCTGTTTTTGTTTGGGTGATAAAACCAGTCAAAGGGTAAATTGAAAGTATTACTAGCTCACTATTTAAATCACTTACTACTGCTGGAAGCACCAAATCATCATTACCAAAGATGTTATGGTAATGTTTGCTAGTGAGAGCTTTTCAAAGTTACTTTTTAGGCATTAATTCATGAGTAGAGATTTTTCCCACTAAGTTTTGGAAAAATGTTTTGCAATAATTGCTTTTCTTTATATAGCCATCTATATGCCAGTCATTATCTCCTGAAATTACATATTTCTATTAATAGGAATATATGGTTATGGACTCACTGTGTCTCTCCAGAATCCATATGTTAAAACCCTAACCCTGACACTCTCACTATATTTGGAGATGAGGCCATTTTACCTATAAAAATATAATTAAAGTTAAATGAGGTCATAAGGTTGGGGCCCTCACCCAAGAGAATTATTGTACTTAGAAATCAGAGAACCTATTTTCTCTCTTCCTGTAAAAACACTGAAGAAAGGCCATGTGATGACTCAAGGAGAAGGCAATAGTCTGCAAGGTATGACAAGCATCCTTTTCAGAAACCAAATTAGCTGGCACCTTGATCTTGGACTTCTAGCCTCCAGAACTGTAATAAATTAAATTTCTGTACACAGTTAAATTAAGTACACAGTTCATGGTATTTTGTTATAGTAGCCTGGGATGACTAAAACATACATCATACTGAATGGTTAATGAAGACATATCCACTCACTATACTTTCACTTCCCCAAAACCACTTCCCCAAGATCTTTTATTTAAACATTTACTCAATTTTTTTTCCATCATTAATCAAAAATTTTTGTTGTTTTCTTTGTTCTGAATAATTGAGTGATCTCAGCCAATATAGAAAACACTGTCAGTTATTCCATACTTCCCTTTTATGAGAAGACACCTCAATTTATTTTAGTGCTTGCTTTCCTACAACATAATTATGTAGTAAAAGTGTGTTTGTTTTAAATACTGAAACTACCCTTACTGTTAGTAGTTTATTGGTAAGCATGTGCAATATTCTGAACAATAACATGTGCTAAGGAGAAAAATGTTTCATTAAAAGGCTTCTTATTATTAAAGGGGGAAACACAAGAATAAGTAGTCTTGGTCTTGCCTAGACATTACTCTCTGTTCATAAGATATCTAGAACTACTTTAACTTCTTGTAAGCATGAGAAACAGGTGGAAACTGATATAATGAGATAAAATAGTAGAAAGATGGAAATAATCTAGAAGTCTAAGGGTATTATTCAATCTTGAATTAAACTGCATTGGAGTGTTTCTATATCCAGACTTTTTGTTTGTCAAGACAATAAATAAATCTCCTCTTGCTTAAGAAGCATTAATTTGAATAATAATAATTATGCATGATAAGTACATCTTCATTTACAGATATAGTCTGAAACTAAAATAACTTGACTTCCTTGAGTTGTCAACAAAACACTTTTGAAAATAATTTCAATTCTTTTATCAATTTAATAAATGCCTTTCAGATTAGACAGAAAAATACACTTTGCATGAAATTATACTTACTTTTTGGTGAAATTAACATAAATTTTTTGTCATAAGGATCTCTGGAAATAATATATGAGAATTAAATGATATCACATTTAAGGGATACTGAGAACTGGCATTGGAAGTCTAGGTAAAAGGGATACTTTCTATTTTATGAAATTCTATATTTCAAGTTTTAGGAAAGTTTATATGTATCACCCATTAAAATTTAAATGTTCAGTTCTTTTAAAAAATAAAGACTAAGGAGGCCATTAAAATTAGATACTGAAGAAAAGCAAAAATAAAAATGTTACTCAAACTACAATTGCATTTGATCTTATATACTGAGGTCTATATGTTATGAATGAAATTATAGAGGTATTCTCAAACTATTTCAGCAGTTTTCCTTATCAGTCCACACCATCTTTAAAATTCCTAACCTGATAACTAACCAGATTTCCCTTACATTTTCTGAGCTTGTTTGTTCCTTATCATCCTTTCTAAATATCTGTATACAAGCGCACATGGAACCTTCTCCAGGATAGATCACATCCTGGGCCATAAAGCTAGCCTTGGTAAATTCAAAAAAATAGAAATCGTTCCAAGCATCTTTTCTGACCACAATGTAGTAAGATTAGATCTCAATTACAGGAGAAAAACTATTAAAAATTCCAACATATGGAGGCTGAACAACATGCTGCTGAATAACCAACAAATCACAGAAGAAATCAAAAAAGAAATCAAAATTTGCATAGAAATGAATGAAAATGAAAACACAACAACCCAAAACCTGTGGGACACGGTAAAAGCAGTCCTAAGGGGAAAGTTCATAGCAATACAGGCACACCTCAAGAAACAAGAAAAAAGTCAAATAAATAACCTAACTCTACACCTAAAGCAACTAGAAAAGGAAGAAATGAAGAACCCTGGGTTAGTAGAAGGAAAGAAATCTTAAAAATTAGAGCAGAAATAAATGCAAAAGAAACAAAAGAGACCATAGCAAAAATCAACAAAAGCTGGTTCTTCGAAAGGATAAATAAAATTGACAAACCATTAGCCAGACTCATCAAGAAACAAAGGGAGAAAAATCAAATCAATAAAATTAGAAACGAAAATGGAGAGATCACAACAGACAACACAGAAATACAAAGGATCATAAGAGACTACTATCAACAATTATATGCCAATAAAATGGACAACGAAGAAGAAATGGACAAATTCTTAGAAAAGTACAACTTTCCAAAACTCGACCAGGAAGAAATAGAAAACCTTAACAGACCCATCACAAGCACGGAAATTGAAACTGTAATCAAAAATCTTCCAGCAAACAAAAGCCCAGGTCCAGATGGCTTCACAGCTGAATTCTACCAAAAATTTAGAGAAGAGCTAACACCTATCCTGCTCAAACTCTTCCAGAAAATTGCAGAGGAAGGTAAACTTCCAAACTCATTCTATGAGGCCACCATCACCCTAATACCAAAACCTGACAAAGATCCCACAAAAAAAAGAAAACTACAGGCCAATATCACTGATGAACATAGATGCAAAAATCCTTAGCAAAATTCTAGCAATCAGAATCCAACAACACATTAAAAAGATCATACACCATGACCAAGTGGGTTTTATCCCAGGGATGCAAGGATTCTTCAATATCCGCAAATCAATCAATGTAATACACCACATTAACAAATTGAAAAATAAAAACCATATGATTATCTCAATAGATGCAGAGAAAGCCTTTGACAAAATTCAACACCCATTTATGATAAAAACTCTCATGAAAGCAGGAATAGAAGGAACATACCTCAACATAATAAAAGCTATATATGACAAACCCACAGCAAACATTATCCTCAATGGTGAAAAATTGAAAGCATTTCCTCTAAAGTCAGGAACAAGACAAGGGTGCCCACTTTCACCACTACTATTCAACATAGTTTTGGAAGTTTTGGCCACAGCAATCAGAGCAGAAAAAGAAATAAAAGGAATCCAAATTGGAAAAGAAGAAGTAAAACTCTCACTATTTGCAGATGACATGATCCTCTACATAGAAAACCCTAAAGACTCCACCAGAAAATTACTAGAGCTAATCAATGACTATAGTAAAGTTGCAGGATATAAAATCAACACACAGAAATCCCTTGCATTCCTATACACTAATAATGAGAAAACTGAAAGAGAAATTAAGGAAACAATTCCATTCACCATTGCAACAGAAAGAATAAAATACTTAGGAATATATCTACCTAAAGAAACTAAAGATCTATATATAGAAAACTATAAAGCACTGGTGAAAGAAATCAAAGAGGACACTAATAGATGGAGAAATATACCATGTTCATGGATTGGAAGAATCAATATAGTGAAAATGAGTATACTACCCAAAGCAATTTATAGATTCAATGCAATCCCTATCAAGCTACCAACAGTATTTTTCACAGAGCTAGAACAAATAATTTCACAATTTGTATGGAAATACAAAAAACCTCGAATAGCCAAAGCAATCTTGAGAAAGAAGAACGGAACTGGAGGAATCAACCTACCTGACTTCAGGCTCTACTACAAAGCCACAGTTATCAAGACAGTATGGTACTGGCACAAAGACAGAAATATAGATCAATGGAACAAAATAGAAAGCCCAGAGATAAATCCACGCACATATGGATACCTTATCTTTGACAAAGGAGGCAAGAATATACAATGGATTAAAGACAATCTCTTTAACAAGTGGTGCTGGGAAATCTGGTCAAACACTTGTAAAAGAATGAAACTAGAACACTTTCTAACACCACACACAAAAATAAACTCAAAATGGATTAAAGATCTCAACGTAAGACCAGAAACTATAAAACTCCTAGAGGAGAACATAGGCAAAACACTCTCTGACATACATCACAGCAGGATCCTCTATGACCCACCTCCCAGAATATTGGAAATAAAAGCAAAAATAAACAAATGGGACCTAATTAAACTTAAAAGCTTCTGCACATCAAAGGAAACTATTAGCAAGGTGAAAAGACAGCCTTCAGAATGGGAGAAAATAATAGCAAATGAAGCAACTGACAAACAACTAATCTCAAAAATATACAAGCAACTCCTACAGCTCAACTCCAGAAAAATAAATGACCCAATCAAAAAATGGGCCAAAGAACTAAATAGACATTTCTCCAAAGAAGACATACAGATGGTTAACAAACACATGAAAAGATGCTCAACATCACTCATTATCAGAGAAATGCAAATCAAAACCACTATGAGGTACCATTTCACACCAGTCAGAATGGCTGCGATCCAAAAGTCTACAAATAATAAATGCTGGAGAGGGTGTGGAGAAAAGGGAACCCTCTTACATTGTTGGTGGGAATGCAAACTAGTACAGCCACTATGGAGAACAGTGTGGAGATTCCTTAAAAAACTGGCAATAGAACTGCCTTATGACCCAGCAACCCCACTGCTGGGCATACACACTGAGGAAACCAGAAGGGAAAGAGACACGTGTACCCCAATGTTCATCGCAGCACTGTTTACAATAGCCAGGACATGGAAGCAACCTAGATGTCCATCAGCAGAGGAATGGATAAGAAAGCTGTGGTACATATACACAACGGAGTATTACTCAGCCATTAAAAAGAATACATTTGAATCAGTTCTAATGAGGTGGATGAAACTGGAGCCTATTATACAGAGTGAAGTAAGCCAGAAAGAAAAACACCAATACAGTATACTAACACATATATATGGAATTTAGAAAGATGGTAACAATAACCTTGTGTATGAGACAGCAAAAGAGACACTGATGTATAGAACAGTCTTATGGACTCTGTGGGAGAGGGAGAGGGTGGGAAGATTTGGGTGAATGGCATTGAAACATGTAAAATATCATGTATGAAACGAGATGCCAGTCCAGGTTCGATGCACGATACTGGATGCTTGGGGCTAGAGCACTGGGACGACCCAGAGGGATGGTATGGGGAGGGAGGAGGGAGGAGGGTTCAGGATGGGGAACACATGTATACCTGTGGTGGATTCATTATGATATTTGGCAAAACTAATACAATTATGTAAAGTTTAAAAATAAAATTTAAAAAAATTAAATAAATAAATAAATAAATATCTGTATACAGAGACTTGTATTCAATGTCATCAGTAAGACTCAGAGGATATAAAACTCTGAGGAATATATTTTTTTCAGTATTGACTTAACACTGTGTATTCAAAGTGGAAGAAGAACAGCAAAATAATCAGTCATTTTAATCCAACTATAGTCATATTGAGGATTCTATTGGTACCTGATCTAATGTCGATGTTACCAAAGGTCTGATAGTTATAGAGCTTCCTAATATAAGCTCTAAAAACATCAGTAATTATCTAAGATATTCTGTTAAACAATTATAAGAATTACATTTCATTAATGTAATTTAATAAAAATTAACCATGATACCTAGTGTTACCTGACCAGAGTAAAATTAATACACTCAAATTTTGCTCACAGTAGCACTTTAGACATTATTTCTAAATATCCAAATAAAAATAGACATGCCTAACAGCAAGTAAAAAACTGAACAAATTGAAAAGGCAACAATTATTCCAAGATCCGTAAGAGAGGTGAGAATACAAGGTAAATCACCATCCTCAAGGTTGGAGAGATAGTAAAGAGAGGGAGTCATGGTCTGCTAGAGGGACTCATGAACGGAAGCCACTGCAGGAACAGGAGCCAGAGTAGGAAAGCTGACATGGAATTGATAAATCTCCTGAGGCTTAGTGTGGTCAAATCTGAGATCTAAATGCTCCAGCATGGCCTGATCATAGGGAGTCCCCTGCAATTTTGTGAGATTTACTTCCAGAGGCTGGGTCAGTTTCTTTCATATCAAAGAAAACTCCGCTCTTGTTTCCCACAGAGGAAGGGGGAAAAGAACAATTTTGAAATTTGCCAGGGCACTTTGTTCTTAATGAGGCCTGCCCTCAGGAGAAAGTAGTTAACCACAGTCTAACTTGCTGGGGGTAACATCAGAGCCTAACTGAACTGGGAGAAGGGAAATATCCAACTCCAGTCAGCTCTAGCCTTCAAAGTGAAGATTTTCCACCCATGGTTTTGTGCTCAAAAATAAAGCCCTGCTGTGATTTGGATGTCTCAGCTTGCTGCTGATGCTGTTACTTCTGCCCTTCTATTGCAGCACTCATATGCTAAAATGGGAATGAAGATATTGGTTGTAGTATCTAAAGATACTTTCTCACAGGACTGTAATCAAAGAGATACAAATGTAAGGTTCTAATTTTAGACTTTATACTACAGCTTCCTTGTTGTTCAGTCACTAAGTAGCGTCCAACTCTTTTGCAACCCCGTGGACGGTAGCCCACCAGGCTCCTCTGTCCCTGGAATTTTCCAGGCAAGAATATTGGAGTGGGTTGCCATTTTTTTCTCCAAGGGATATTCCCGACCCAGTTATAGAACCTGGTTCTCCAGCATTGGCAGGCGAATTCTTTACCACTGAGCTACCAGGAAAGCCCTTATAGTACAGGTTGCTGCTGCTGCTGTTAAGTCACTCCAGTCGTGTCCAACTCTGTGTGACCCCATAGACAGCAGCCCATCAGGCTCCCCCTTCCCTGGGATTCTCCAGCAAGAACACTGGAGTGGGTTGCCATTTCCTTCTCCAATGCATGAAAGTGAAAACTGAAGGTGAAGTCGCTCAGTCGTGTCTGACTCTTAGCGACCCCATGGACTGTAGCCCACCATGCTCCTCCATCCATGGGATTTTCCAGGAAAGAGTACTGGAGTGGGGTGCCATTGAGTAATAGTGAATAGTCCCTTTTAAATAAAACTGGAATGGTGTTCCAAAAATATGTATATAAATAAATAATGCTATTTCAAGCACTGAGAACATCAGAATTTTACTATTAATAGTAATCTAAAGAGAGATATGCAAGCCACCTATACTGATAATATAAAATATTAGAGAGAAATTAAAGAACTAAATATGTATGGAAATTGAACATGTTCCTGTATTGAGAGATTTGATATTGTGAAGTCAATTCTTTCCAGATTGACCTCTAGGTACAATGCAATCGTTCACAGAAATCTAAGAATAATGAAAAAACAAAGAGAAGATGTATTTCTTAGTATCAACCATATAAAGATGTCATGCCTACAGATCTTACAATCATTTTAACCTTATGCAATGAAGTTGCAAAACTAGATAAAATCACCAATTTCTCAGGAAAACACTTTTACCAAAACTGATATTTGAAGGACTAAAAAAATCTGGAAAATCTTGTATTTATTTAAACTAAATTCAATGAGCATAGGAGTGTTTACCTTAGGTCTGCCTCACCATTGTATTTTGGAAGCAAATAATTTGTTTGATTTCACAGGTTGACACCCGGAGTCTCATCCATATCTGATTTAGATAATATTTAGATGAGATGAAGATACTGAATTTATATAGATTTAGATGACGCTAAAATGAATTAGGACTTTTGGCATTATTCAGATGTAATGAATGTATTCTGGATGTGAGAAGGAGCATGATTTTTGCATGGCCAGTGGTGGAAATGCTGTGGTCTCAATGTCTGCGTCTCACCAAATTTATATGTTGAAATCCTAACACTCAGTGTAATGGTGTTAGGAAGTGAGGCCTTTGAAGGGTGCTCAATTCTGGAAAGGAGCCCTCATAAATGAAATGAATGCCCTTATAAGAGACCCTTTAGCGCTCCCTAGCCCCTTCTACCATATGACAACACAGTGAGGTAGTCTGCAGCCTGAAAGAGGGCTTTCACAGAATGCAATCATGCTGATGCCTTACTCTTAAACTTTCCAGCCTTTAAAACACTAAGAAATAAATTTTTGGTGCTTAAAAGTCTCCCTGGCTATGGTATTCTGCTATAGCAGCCATAAGGGACTAAGACAACTGCTAAAGAAAAAAGAAGATACAGTTGATCAGAATCAAATTTGATCTCCTTGGTAGAAACAAAAGAAATTCAAAATCTGATTTGATCAAGGCAATTTTATAACATATTTTTAGCTCAGTTTTTCTTGTTTTCAACTAGCCTACAAAATGCTGACACATTGCTTATCTCTGGAATGTTTCCACTTCTGTTTTCCCTTTCTAATAATGCAATCTCAAAATAACAGTATATCAGTGCCTTTCTGGCATAGACATGGAAGGCATCATGTTTCAATTATGTAAAATAACATCAATGGAAATATTATGACTGGAAATATTCAATGTAGGATTTATTCTTTAATTTATACATCTATATGATTTACCTTTTACTTCTCTTAACATTTATACATTACCTTTCTCCTGCTTACTTATGTAGTCCTTATTTTTGTCATAGAGATAATGATATAATAGTGTATCTGAAGATATTATTATTGAGTTTGTTTATATTTCATTTCTATGAAAGTTGAGTTCTAATGCCCCTGTGTTCCCAGAGTCATCATATTTATTGGTTAAAATAATTATATTTAATTCAAAATTGTCTGCAGAACTCAGAGAACTTAATTTTATGGTATCTCTGAAATTCAACATTTATTTTTATATTTATCATATTATTACATTTTTTAAAATTGTATATTTAGAAGAGTATGCTTGAAATGAAGACAAAGGGTATAGAGGAACTAATTAGTGGATGATTGCTATTTCAACAGATTTCCTTGTGACCTGAGTTTCAACAGAGTCAGCATGTCGTTTTTAACTTCTGGGCAAGATTCTGTCAGAAACAGTGCTCACCTTCCAGAAGGCAAATAAATAAACTTTGAGCATCAGCATGCTCTTACCCACTGGGGAAATAATATTCCTTATTGCTCCTCTGGCTGTCTAATGTAACCTCAGGGACATTTTACAGTGTTCTTCAAAACATATGTTTAGCCACAAATATTTTGATTATAGAATAGTAGGGCATCTCTTGTGATGACTAAAAATGCTAACTGAGAGAGTAATAAAAAAAAAAAGAACTTGTCTCATGTAGAAAAGACAAAATTATTTTAGGCTTGGACTTGCTTCCCAGGTGGCACTAGTGGTTAAAAATCTGCCTGCCAATGAGGAGATGTAACAGACCGGGGTCGATCCCTGGGTCAGGAAGATCCCCTGGAGGAGGGCACGGCAATCCACTCCAGTATTCTTGCCTGGAGAGTCCCATGGACAGAGGAACCTGGTGGCTTGCAGTCCATGGGGTTGCGAAAAGTTAGACACAACTGAGCATAACATGGAGGAGGAAATGGCAACCCACTCCAATATTCTCGCCTGGATAACCCCATGGACAGAGGAGCCTGGCAGGCTACAGTCCACAGGGTTGCAAAGGGTCAGACGTGACTGAAGCAACTTAGCATGAGCATAACATATATTGAAAAGACAATGTTATTTCAAGTTCCGACATGCTAGTGAAACAATCTATTAAGAAATTGTTGTTGAAATGTTAATCAGTTCATGAAAGAAAGAAATGGACAATTTATTTGAGTAACATTTGAAGATTATAATCCAGGAAGAGCATCTCAGAAAGCTCTGAGAACTGTTCTGCCCATTAGAAGTCAAGGCACAGTTATGTAAGTTTCTTGAGACAGAAAGCTATACCTCAAATGACATATGATTGACACTTTACATGATCTAGATCTAAGCCTCATCCTGGTGGGTCATGTGACCCCTTACAAGATCCAAAAGCAATGTTATCTTTTAAGCAGTTGTTTTGCTGATGCTAGGAGAATGTAGCTCTTTATGGCTGAAGAGGTATTTCTGCTGATAGGAGAGGTCTGGTCAATGCATAATGCAAATACACAATGCACAGTGTGGGGGGAGAGGAGATAAAAGGGTAGAGAATTTTTATGTTTCGATTTTTCTTGTCATAAAAGTTGAATTTTACTTCACAAGGTGTTAGTAGACAGCCACATAGAGCAATAGGAGATGGGAAAATGGATGGATTTGAAATGTGACTGGTAGGCAAAGCCAGTAGAATTTATACATGAGGACTGGAGGAATGGAAGAGCCAAGATACTGCCAGAGAAGTGGATTAAGCAAATGATGATACATATTTTGGAAAATAGTTAAGAAATTCCTTTGTTAAGCATGTTGAATTCTTCACTGTAGTTAGACACAGTTATAACCAATCACTTACATAACCCATGAGAGATTAGAAGATCAAATGATGAGCTGAGAGTCTCCAATAACATTCACCTCTGAGAAAGGCCAACAATTGAATTTTGTGAAATGGGAGGAAAATTATCTTTTGAGAAGTTATTTGTTCTCCTTAATTTCACTGAAGAACAATTAATGAGCAACTATGATGAGAAGTATCTATAATTTACTATAGGAACAGAATCCAATCCTTCCCCTATAAGAAATTTGTCATCCAATGAAGGAAATGCACTCAAAAGTAAGAAATGACTTTTAATTATATTTATATTTTATTTCCAATGAGAAAAAAATAATATTAATTTTTATCAGAAAAATCCTACTGGGTTGGTCACCAAAGTATTCTACACATAAACACACACAAGGTACTTTATGAAAATCTTGTACATCACTTGGTAGAACTGGATGTAGAAAAACACTGGCTCTTTAAAGTGGAAAGAGATACGCTAAAAATAAGGACATCAGGTGGAGTCTGAAGATGAATGATTGCAGTTCATTGTCTTAGTTTCCTTTTTCTTTTTCTTTTTTTTAATGCATTGGCTTAAAATAGAAATCTAGCATTTGTTGTTTGGACAATTACCTCCTTAGATACAGAAACTGCTCATATAGTGCCAAGTGAGAACAGATGCTACAAAATGGTATTCTCCTATACTCAGTTTTATAGTTGTTAATTTCAATCCACTGTAAATGCTTCTCAATTCCACTTAAAGGAGATGATAACTGTGATGTGTAGAGCTTTTTCATTGTTACTAATTCATTTATTTTTGTAGCCTTGCCTCATATAACAATGTGATTTCTTTAGGCTTGATTCTCTCTTTCTTTCAAAGTGTTTTGTTATTTAAATATTCTCATTACTTAAGGCTTTCTCTTTTGTTCATTATTTGGATTCTCATAACCAGCACTCTTATTCATGTTTGAAATGCTGTATTAAACACTTTTATGTAGAAAAGTAAACAATTTAGGAACAACAGCATGGTGCACACTAGTTAAGCAACACATATAGACAACTGGTGTAAGAGAAAGAAGATAAATCAATTAAGTGTGTATGTGTCTGGGGAGTGTATATCTATGGGTTGTTTCATTCAGCTCAAAGCAGTTTTTTGGTTTAAGTTGCTATGTCTGGTAGGATCATGCCAAGTTACCTCATGAAATGTCAGAAATGAGCTGATACATTTTCATGCTTTGATGTTACGTTCTGCTATGAACCTATTGCATTTGGAAAATGTGTGCACTGCACTTAGATAAAGATTATCATGAAAGAGACAAAATTATCCAACAGAACTGATGTCAGCAAGATCCTTGGAACTTACATTTCCATTCTGAAAAGAGAGAGTTATGCTACTTGATTTGGAAAGAAATCCCATAATTTTCCTGTTAAAAAAAAAGAATAAATTCGGGCAGTATCTAATATCAAATGCTAAACTAGAACAAGACACACAAACACACACAGACCAAATTACATAGCTGCTGCTGCTGCTAAGTCTCTTCAGTCGTGCCTGACTCTGTGCGACCCCAGAGACGGCAGCCCACCAGGCTCCCCTGTCCCTGGGATTCTCCAGACAAGACCACAGGAGTGGGTTGCCATTTCCTTCTCCAATGCATGAAAGTGAAAAGTAAAAGTGAAGTCGCTCAGTCGTGTCCGACTCTTGGTGACTCCATGGACTACAGCCTACCAGGCTCCTCCATCCATGGGATTTTGCAGGTTAATGTTAAAAACTACTATAGACGACCTTGGCATAAAAAGAAACAAGTAAAAATAAACAAATGGGGCCTATTAAACTTAAAAGATTTGATACAGCAAAGGAGACCATAAACAAGACAAAGAGACAGCCCTCAGAATGAAAGAAAATATTTCCAAATGAAGCAACTGACAAGGATTAATTTTCAAAATATACTAACAGCTCATGCAGCTCAATATCAAAAAAAAAAAAAAGATCAAAAAATGGGCAGAAGACTTAAATAGACATTTCTCCAAAGGAGTCATGCAGATGGCCAAGAGGCACATGAAAAGATGCTTAACATCAATAATTATTAGAGAAATGAAAATCAAAACTACAATGAGGTACCTACCACCACACATCCATCAGAATGGCCATCATCAAAAAATATACAAACAATAAATGTTAGAGAGGGTGGAGAAAAGAGAACCTTCTGGCACTGTTGTTGGGAATGTAAATTGATACAGCCACTATGGAGGGTAGTAAGAAGTTCTGTAAAAAACAAAAAATAGAGCTACGTGTGTGACCCAGCAGTCTCATTCCTGGGCATAAACCTGGAGAAAACCGTAATTCCAAGAGAGACATGCACCCAAATGCTCATCGCAGCACTATTCACAATAGCCAGGATGTAGAAGCCACCTAAATGTCCCTCAAGAGAGGATTACATAAAAAAGATGTGGGACATATATACAATGGAATATTATTCAACCATTAAAAGTACAAAACTGTGCCATTTACACAGATGTGGATAGATCTAGAGACTGTCATAGAGAGGAAAGTGATCAGAAAGAGAGCAACAAATATATATTAACACATATATGTGGGATCTAGGAAAAAAACAGTACACATGAACCTATTTGCAAGGCAAAAATAGGGACACGGACGTAGAGAACAAACATACAGATGCTAAGCGGGGAAAGGGAAGCTGGGATAAATTGGGACATTTGGATTGACATGTATACACTACTGTGTATGGAGTGGATGATTAATGAGAACCTACTGTATAGCATGGGGGCAGGGAAGAAGGTTCAATCTGTGTGTAGGACATTTATTAAATTAACCTAAAAAATATGATGGCAGAAGGTGAAGAGGAACTAAAAAGCCTCTTGATGAAGGTGAAAGAGGAGAGTGAAAAAGTTGGCTTAAAATTCAACATTCAGAAAACGAAGATCGTGGCATCTGGTCCCATCATTTCATGGCAAACAGATGGGGAAACAGTGGAAACAGTGTCAGACTTTATTTTGGGGGGCTCCAAAATCACTGCAGATGGTGACTGCAGCCATGAAATTAAAAGACGCTTACTCCTTGCAAGGAAAGTTATGACCAACCTAGATAGCATATTCAAAAGCAGAGATATTACTTTGCCAACAAAGGTCCATCTAGTCAAGGCTATGGTTTTTCCAGTGGTCATGTATGGATGTGAGAGTTGGACTGTGAAGAAAGCTGAGTGCCAAAGAATTGATGCTTTTGAACTGTGGTGTTGGAGAAGACTCTTGAGAGTCCCTTGGACTGCAAGGAGATCCAACCAGTCCATCCTAAAGGAGACCAGTCCTGGGTGTTCATTGGAAGGACTGATGCTAAAGATGAAACTCCAATAGTTTGGCCACCTCATGCGAAGAGTTGACTCATTGGAAAAGACTGATGCTGGGAGGAATTGGGGGCAGGAGGAGAAGGGGACGACAGAGGATGAGATGGCTGGATGGCATCACTGACTCGATGGACATGAGTCTGAGTGAACTCTGGGAGTTGGTGATGGACAGGGAGGCCTGGCGTGCTGCGATTCAAGGGGTTGCAAAGAGTCAGACACGACTGAGCGACTGAACTGAACTGAAAAAATATATGTAGGACATATACTTAGTTAACCTAAAAACTATATATTAAGTTCTCCAATATATATTCAGTTCAGTTCAGTTCAGTCACTCAGTCATGTTTGACTCTTTGCGACCCCATGGACTACAGCACGCCAAGCCTCCCTGTCCATCACCAACTCCCGGAGGTTACTCAGACTCATGTCCATTGAGTTGCTGATGCCATCCAGCCATCTCATTCTCTGTTGTCCCCTTCTCCTCCTGCCCTCAATCTTTCCCAGCATCAGGGTCTTCTCAAATGAGTCAGCTCTTCACATCAGGTGGCCAAAGGACTGGAGTTTCAACTTCAGCATCAGTCCTTCCAAGGAACACCCAGAACTGATCTCCTTTTGGATGGACTGGTTGGATCTCTTTGCAGTTCCATATATATTAGGTGCAGACAAATACTGTTTGATTCTACCTATATGAGATAAATAGGATAGTCAAACTGATAAGTGTCAGAAGTTCATTGGTAGATGCCAGGGACCAGGAGGTGGGTGGTGGGGAGGAGGAATGGGGAGTTAGTGTTTAATGGCGACAGAGTTTCAGTCTAAAAAGGTGAGAAAATTTGGGAGATAGATGATTGTGAAAGTTGTACACAATATGAATGTACTTAAAGCCACTAAGCTGTATCATTAAATATGATTAAAATAGTATGCTTAATATTATATAACTTTTACCACAATAAAAAAAAAGCTTAAAAAAAAAAAAAAAGCAGTTAACATCACTTCATGGCAAATAGATGGGGAAACAATGGAAACAGTGACAGACTTTATTTTCTTGGGCTCCAAAATCACCGTAGATGGTGACTGCAGCCATGAAATTAAAAGACGCTCACTCTTTGAAAGAAAAGCTATGACCAAACTAGACAACATATTAAAAAGCAGAGATATTACTTTTCTGATTATGGTCCGTCTAGTCAAAGCTATGGTTTTTCCAGTAGTCATGTATGAATGTGAGAGTTGGACTATAAAGAAAGTTGAACACTGACAAATTGATGCTTTTGAACTGTGATGTTGGAGAAGACTCTTGAGAGTCCCTTGTACAGCAAGGGGATCAAACCGGCCAATTCTAAATGAGGTCATTCCTAAATATTCATTGGAAGGACTGATGTGAAGCTGGAGTTGCAGTACTTTGGCTACCTGATGGGAAGAACTGACCCATTAGAAAAGAACCTGATGTTGGGAAAGATTGAAGGCAGGAGGAGAATGGACGATAGAGGATGAGATGGTTGGATGGCATTACCAACTCGATGGACATGAATTTAAGCAACTCCAGGAGTTGATGATGGATAGGGAAGACTAGCATACTGCAGTCCATGGGATCACAGAGCTGAACACAACTGAGCAACTGAACTGAACTGTATTGATTAAAGAAAAAAACACACAAATTTTTCATCAGCTGTTGTTTTCTACTTATAAAACTAGACAGTGTATTTTCTGGGCATAAAGAAATGGCTTTGGTTTTCAACATGAAGTGAAATGAAAGTCATTCAGTCTTGTCCAACTCTTTGCGACCCCAAGGACTATACAGTCCATGTTATTCTCCAAGCCAGAATACAGGAGTGGGCAGCCTTTCCCTTCTCCAGGGGATCTATCCAACCCGGGGATCGAACCCAGGTCTCCTACATTGTAGTCAGATTCTTTACCAGCTGAGCCACATGGGAAGGCCTTGGTTTTCAACATAGGTATCCTGATAAAGACTAGCCTCACAGTTGACACACATCTAAATATTGTCCTTTTTATATTTGATAGGGTCTCATTTTTATTTATAAGAAACAACTGTCCTGGTTAAAATTTGTTTTTAAAAGGAAGGAAAGGTAAGGAAAGAAATTAATAATCTCATTTTCAGTTCTCTTTTTTATGTCTCAATGTTATTTTCTCAATATGTATTTATTTTCAAATATGTATATTCTTCCACCAGTTTTCTAATGTATTCTCCTTTCTTCTAGTACATCTGATATGAATTTACATAAACTTGTCATTTTGAATAAAAGGCAGATGTAACTGCCATACTTACTTTGCACAAGATTTAGGGGGAAGTAGCAAATTGGAGTGGAGAAGGCAATGGCACCCCACTACAGTACTCTTGCCTGGAAAATCCCATGGACGAAGGAGCCTGGTAGGCTGCAGTCCATGGGGTCGCGAAGAGTCGGACACAATTGAGCGACTTCACTTTCACTTTTCACTTTCATGCACTGGAGAAGGAAATGGCAACCCACTCCAGTGTTCTTGCCTGGAGAATCCCAGGGACGGGGGAGCCTGGTGGGCTGCCGTCTATGGGGTCACACAGAGTCGGACACGATTGAAGTGACTTAGCAGCAGCAGCAAATTGGAGACAAAAATATTGATCTTACTCTAATAATTGAGTCTTTCTGTGCTTTAAAGGAATTGGTCACAGGAAACTAATCTCAGACTGATATGAAGTCATAAGAACTAAAGGTCAGAGGTTCTGATAAAATTTTTTAAAAAATCATTGGTAAAGAATATGTGTTCAAATTCCTCGTGCTTATCCACCAGTCACAGTATTTTTTTAAAGCCAGTTTCTGGGCTCCAAAAAACCCCAAAACTAATTGACTATTACAGATTACACTATAGATAAGTCTTACTGATCATTCCATATATTTATTTCTGAATTGTTAAAAGAAAACTTGAAACTCTTTCAAATTAAATGAAATGCAAAAATAATTTTATTAAAATACTTTATTCTTAAAGCAACCTAAAACATCGATGAACATGTTTTTCTAAATTTCATTAAATTCATGAACAGCTGCAATGTTGCTAAATTAATACTGAAGATGTAAGACAGCTACTTTGGGTAAAAACATGGAGAAAAATCATTTAATCCAAAAGCAGTTTATCACGGGTTTAAAAAAACAACTACAGAGAGTACTGTTTGCATCCTGTGTCCAGTTGAGAATGCCAACCCTTACGTTTCAAAATGATATCTTAAGTACATTTAAATCTTCAAACAGTTATTTAAGAAACCTAATACCAGACATAAACGTTGACCTAAAACATTTGCAAGACAGTTTCATTTCTTACTTCATATCCTGTTCACTCTGTTTCTCTTGTATCTGTGAATGCAAAATAAAGGTCTCTTTTCTGGACCACTGATCGATCATTCTGAGAATATAGAAAAAAAAAGTGAAATATACATACATGTGCAAAATTTGCATATAATTTAAAGGTTTCATTTATACTACACCGAAGGCCATCTGTGTTCTATAGGTTTCATGGGCCCAAGTTAAGAATCCCTTGCCTAAAACAATGTTTTATCAGCTTACAGACTTTCCTAAACCTCCTACCACCATACTCAAGGCTTCTTTAAATGACAAGCACAGAGTTGGTGCTCATCAACTATCAGTGGTTAGTGATGATAAACATCTGTTTCTTCCCCTCATACAAATGATAATTTGAAATCATCTGTCATGTGAATTTTCTGCCAGAAACATTCCATTCACATCTCCTATTTCTGACAATATTGAAAGTAAAGCAGTTTTAGAGGTTGAAACAACCTTTTAATAACCAGGAATTAACAGAATCAAAGTAGCCTAAAGAAGGTCGTGAGAAAATCAAGATGTCCCAATTCTATAGACCTTAGTTCTGAAGGTTCAAAAAGGCTCAGAAGCCCAATAAGCTTAGGTAACAACAAGCAAAATTCACATCCAATTATATTGGAATCTACTCATAATGAGAAATGATACTCTTCTGGGGGTGGTAGCAATTACTAACTCTCAGCATTATTCATTTCTCCTCCCCTTCCTGGATACTCAGAAGACAAAATTTTCTACCCTGCTTACAATTAGTCAGAGTCATGTGACTAGTTCCTGTTAATGGAGTATAAACAAAAGCCACAAGTGTTGTTTCTTGGCTTAGACTCTGAAAAGTCCCTGATCTACCCTCTAGCTTGCTCCAGCAATGACTGTGACCCTGGAAACTCCATATTTACAGTACAAAACCATAGGAATCACTTGTAAGGGAACTCCCTGGAGAAATAAATTTAGGCTATTCATATTTCAGGGCTCATTTGCTACCTAAGAATGATTTAGCCTAATCTGACTAACATCCCAGGCCAGATGACATTTTGATTATTTAAATTAAAATGCAATGAGTAAAAGAAATGTTGAGAAATCTTCTTATAGAAATTGGTTAAAGGATTTTGAAAATCCTTTATTTTTCAATCCTTTGTTCTCCCCACAGTTTGCTCATTAAACTTAAATACACTGACATTGCTTTCAGCTCTCTGAAAATAATGAAAACATCACATTTCAAGTGGACATGGAACACAAAGCGACACTTCATTGTACATATTCGGGGTAGTTTGTATGGGAGCTGGCTGTTGTGTTTGCTTGCTGACTGGCTAGAGCTGAATATTTGCTACAAAGTCTTAGATCATCTATTTCCACTAACTGTGATGATTAGCTGTTTCCCTCCTATCATCCTTCTCTGATAATGACTGAGGATATATTGGATGTGGTTTGTGACAAAATCTACCTGAACAAGGCAAAGTTTAATACATTTTAAATAAAGAAAAACATGCATTCTCTTCTCTAAATAGACCATAAAGATGTCTATTCTATAGGGAGAGGCAGCAAGTTTCCTAAACAAAAGAATATAAATTATTTATACTTTGTTGTGCAGCCTCTAATTCGTGTCTGACTCTGTGCGATCCCATGGACTGCAGCACACCAGACCTTACTTATACTTATGCAGTGCTAATGGACAAACATCTTATAGAACAAAACTGCAGCTGTTACTGGCAAATGTTCCTTCAAATAAACACTTAAATTATCAATAACCATTATTTTCATCCATAGAAAGAATTGTTAATGGCAAATACCAGGAGATTTATGCATTAATTGCAGGATCTGTGGATTTTCCCAGAATCCTTCTTAAAATCAATCACTGAGTTGTACAGGTCACTTGAACCCAAGGTTACTTTTAAATCAATGCTCAACGTAGCTTCTATGTTATTAAGTCATATGCACATCCAACAAGAAGAAAGTTTAACACCCTTCATAAGCAGGATAATAAAGGCAGTAACTGCTAATAGAACACTTGCAGTGACTGCATGTCAAGCCCATAAACACCTGCACATAGACTGTCTCAATTGCTTTTGGATGAATCTCAGAAGGTGGCAGAACATTTTTTAGTGCAAACTGGCATTTAGTTATGGGGTTCATTTAATTAACTTACTATTCACAAGGTCAATTTGTTCTCTATACACAGATATTACATCTTCCTTATCCAAAGCAGAGTAGTGTCCCTGCCTTTCTGCCATTAAAGACTGAAATTAGGTCAGCATCTTGTGTAATGATCCTTCCAGATAAAGATGTATTGTTCAGCTGAGCAGGAATACGGGACGATACTCTAATCACAGAACAATTTACTTTGAATTGAGAGGAATTAATTCATCTCCACAGTATGTTGGGGAAAAAAAATAGATGACAGTTTTCTTACCTTTCAGTAGGGGAAGCAAAAGCACTGAGATCAGTAAACTTAGATGACAGGACAAATGAAAACAAGACCTCACACATTTTCTATTGCTGTCACTTGCATTCTATTTTTAACCCAAGTGAAACAAGTCTTTCTAGGTTTAGGTGGAAGGCAAGCTCAAAAGTTGTCAAATATTATTAAAGCACATAAATTCATAAAAAGCACTGTAACCTCACACGCACACACACACACACACACACACACACACACACACCTTTCAAAGCAACTGTGAACCTCTTCCCTTTCTTTGAAATTGCTTCTCCAACAGCTGCTCATAACTCTTCCTTTCTCGCCTCTCTCTCCTGTATCTGAAAGTCTCTTCTCTATCTACTAGACTGTCTCTCTTCGCATCCTTGTCTCAATGGCTATCTTTCATCTCAAGCCCTTTCCTTCCAAGTGTTTCTATTTTTACCAGGCACATACTTTTTTCCACCTCTCATCACACCAGAAGTAAATAATTTTTCTTAAGCAGCAGGTGTATGTTTGTGGACTTGGCTAGACACAGAAAAATGAATATGTGAAGCTCGTAGCTTAATACAGATTTTGATCTTGTTGTATCTGTGTTTATGCAGACACATATGGGTCTTTTGGCTTCTCTCATAGTTCAGTTGGTAAAGAATCTGCCTGCAATGCAGGAGACCCCGGTTTGATTCCCCGGTCAGGAAGATCCCCTGGAGAAGAGGTACACTACTCACTCCAGTATTCTTGGGCTTCCTTTATGGCTCAGCTGATAAGGAATCCGCTGGCAATGTGGGGACCTGGGTTCGATCCCTGGGTTAGGAAGATCTGGAGAAGGGAAGTGCTACCCACTCCAGGATTCTGGCCTGGAGAATGCCATGGACTGTATAGTCCAAGAGGTCACAGAGAGTCAGACATGACTGAGCAACTTTCACTTTCACTATGCAGCTCTTTCATTTTAACCAAATTTAGGAATGACAACTAAGTTATCATAAGATGGTGAGACTTAATATTTTTTTATTTAAGCCATTAATTTTTTCTCTTCTTTTACTTTGAAACTCTTGGTGTCTCAAAATATTGTTAAGAACCCATTCTGCCAGAAGTTTTCTACTTCACACAGTCCCTAGTCCCAAAGTGCAAAGCTCTGAGATCTCAAAACGTATAAATTGACTATAAAGAATCTGAATAGGAATAAAACCTGTCAGCAGAAGAGGTCTATCACCTATTAAAATGAAACTTAGCCTCTAGAATTAGGTTACTTATTTACAAAATGGAGGCAATCATAACTATTCTTGCACCTTCAATAACTTACAACTAAGTGTTATCTATGAAATCACTTGAGAATTGCAGAATTCCAATCCAAAGACAGCATTTATGTTGCCTTTGATCATCTTGCCAGATGGTGTTGAATGGGATTTTCTGAAAAAGGTATCTTTCCATTGCTTTCTAGCTCTCTTTTGCATATTTTTGGTATTTGCTCAACCATTCTATATTTATTTAAAGCCATAAGTAAAGAATTAACAGACTAGATTCTAGAATTAGACTAAGCTTAAATTCTGGGTTCTGCCACTTACTACCTATGAACTTACAAGACGTCACTTAATCTCTTTATGCCTCTGACCCCACATGTGTAAAATGAAGACAAAACTAGTCCCTAATTTTAGGTATTTAAATATGTAAAATAATCCCCAGTGGCATGTGCAAAGTGTTACACAAATTACATGAAAGAAAAAAAGAATATTTTCATTATCGGATATTCTATGAGAAAAGTTAAAAGCCTCAGATTACTGAAAATATTATTGGTGCTGCCAATTCAAACTTTATGTGTTTTCAAATAAGACAGTATTTTCCAATATATTAATGTTGATTTTATAATACTGATTATACTTGATTATTTATTATAAGTATCATCATTTAGAGAAAGGAACACAATGTATGGGAAAAGATACACTAGGCTGACATCTGTTTGTTTTTAAGCCAATTAACCAACATCTCTTTGCCTCATTTTTGGCATATATAAAATAATAATAGTATAATCCTTAAGATTTTTGTGAGACTAAATATGAAGTTCTTCACACCATTTCCGGCAAATGGGTTATAAGAAACACATCATATTAATTACCATCTCCTTGAGGGGTTTATGTTTGTGTGTTCTTTCTAATGATATCCATTACATATTAGGCACTTAGGGACTTCAGATTGAATTTCTAAATTTCAACAGAGAAACCAATCTAAAGTCTTAAATTCATATTCTTAAGAAATGACACTTTGAAGAAGAGATCTATAATCGATGGCCCTGGACCTCTATGGTAGCCTGAGATTATTTCTACAAAACCACGTGTACACTCAGTCTGCTCTGCTGGTTACAGAAACAATGCAGCATACACCTGAGTTAGCACAGCATATAAAACCATTGTAAAACATAGCTTTTTTTACTATTAGACATTCTCTCAGGAGATGGTAATGGTGTATCTTAGGAGATAATAAAATTGTCTGTTAAAACCAGTCCTTATCCTAGAAGCCTGGAAACCACTAGCCAAAGGACACTCAAACTGAGACATTTTAAGGTTATTTTAAATCTCTGATTTAAGGCAGGGCTTTTATTTTAACTGTCCATCCTCCCCCACACTCTGGTTATTTTTACAGTTTTCCCTTTATGCTCTGGTTTTATAGTGTGACTGCTCATGCAGATTTGTTCCAGGGCTAGATTTCTAGTATGCATGGAATCATGCACTCAGAATTCAAAAGGATCTTAAAGTCATCTGGTACAACCATCCATCAGATGCATGAATTATTCCTACTTTGTCTACAACCACTCCTGTGCTATCTTAAATATACTCTAGACATTAGCCCTGTAGCCAAACATTAAGTCTGACTCTAAAAGGAATTCTTAATTCATCAGCACTTTTAAAACTTCCCACTTGTAACAAAAAATCTCAATTAAAGTGTATTTAACCGCCACTTTCACAAGAATGACTGATTCTCTATAACGTATATTGGGCTAGCTCATCATCAGTACCCCAGTCACCCTCATGTATTAAACTAGATGCTTAAGGAGCTCGCTCCATTAACACTTTCAGAACACCAGGGCATTAGTGTGCCAAGTGTAGTGACTGTTGTAGTTACGTACCAGAGAGAGAGGCATGAGTAATAGAGAGCTTGACAAGAAAAAATATATACACAGTAACACATAAATGACCTTTAGAAGAATGGTGCTTTTTAGTGCATGCCAAATACAAAGGGAAACACATTATTAAATACCATGAGCTACCATTTAAATAGATTTCATCAGACATTTAAATCTATACAGGCACTCACTCTTTGAAGCATCACATTTGGAGTTGTATTGCCTGTTACAGACCTCATATTGACAGAGAGATGGTGTGAAAATGACGGTCGTTAAAGTAACTGCCTAGTCACACTTAAAATGATAACATTAAATTTGTGTTGATGAACTGCTAACATCCTTCTAAAGATGTTAGTGATACAAAATGAGACGTACTGAATTTAAAAGTTCTCCTTTCTCTTCTTCTCTTGTTCCCCCCACCCCACACTTAAAAGACACACTATTTATGGAGCATTATAACTGACACTAAAATAATACATCATTAGAATATTCACTGCACTGACACAGAAGTGATGCTTGTCCATAATTTTGGATATAAAAATAAGGAACATTGTTTATCATAGTACCTTTTTCCTCATCTTTTACAGTCATTGCTATTGAAAACTGAGTGTACTCTGCAGAGTCTAGCATCAATTTAGGCATGAAGAATGAGTTGAAAAGAGACTGTTTTTGATAAAAACTGCACAAACTTTCATTTCCTAGCTCCTGTGAAACAAATTGATTTTTACCTTCTTTAAATACACAACATAGCAGTCACAATCTATTTTTCCTATTTGCAAAGTCCTGAAATATATTTGCTTCAGCATAGGGATCATTGGAACTAAAATTATTTTACGTGTATGTGCATTTTAAGTTTTTAAGTGAAGAAAAATATATTTAAATGAAAGCACAGTAATTTTTAATGAAAAAATTTTGAAGTGTCACATAGTGAATGCTCAGACTAACACGTTCAGACGTCCAGAGTGAAGGTGAAAGTCAATAGTGTCCAACTCTTTGTGACCTCATGGACTATACAGTCTATGGAATTCTCCAGGCCAGAATACTGGAGTGGGTAGCCTTTCCCTTCTCCAGGGGATCTTCCCAACCCAGGAATCGAACCCAGGCCTTTTGCATTACAGGTGGATTCTTTACCAGCTGAGCCCCAAGGGAAGCCCAAGAATACTGGAGTGGGTAGTCTATCACTTCTCCAGGGGATTTTCCCAATCCAGGAATCAAACCAGGGTCTCCTGCATGGCAGGTGGATTCTTTACCAACTGAACTATCAGGGAAGCTCTCAGACATCCAAAGCAGTACCTTATCAGCACCCTAGAAACCCCCTTCCTGACATTAGGTGCACACTCTTCACCATGTAAACTGAATCCTAACACCACTGATTGGAGAAGGCGATGGCACCCCACTCCAGTACTCTTGCCTGGAGAATCCCATGGGTGGAGGAGCCTGGTAGGCTGCAGTCCATGGGGTCGCTAAGGGTCGGACACGACTGAATGACTTCGCTTTCACTTTTCGCTTTCATGCATTGGAGAAGGAAATGGCAACCCGCTCCAGTGTTCTTGCCTGGAGAATCCCAGGGAAGGTGGAACCTGGGGGGCTGCCGTCTATGGGGTCGCACAGAGTCAGACATGACTGAAGCGACTTAGCAGCAGCAGCAACACCACTGATTAGCAGTAAATAAAAAACTTGGCAGAAATGCCTGATGATTTATATATATATATACATTTTTTTTTTTTATGCCAGAGAGGATTCATCCTTTCTTCTCATCATGTAATCAATAATGACTTCAGGAATTTAGTTGGGCTCCTACTACACTGCAGAAAATTACTGTTCTTAAGGCTTCAACCCCAGGTTTCTTCACTTCCTTGGTGCATTTTTCAGTGCTCTTCTCCCAGGCACACCCTGAACTCGGCTCCTTGTCTGCAAGCACAGAGAGCTGCCTAATCGTCATCCTCCTTGTAAGTCTGTGTTCTCAAAGTCCTCCCAGGGAAGCTTCAAACACAGGCAGATCCCTTCAGGAAAAAAATCTTTCATATGTTTGATGACTCTCAAGTCCATGGTGTTCACTCCAACCATGCAAGACTATAAAAATACCACCACTACCAAAACTATCCTCAAAAGTACAATATTCAATTTTAGTTATTAGGTTAGATAAGCTTTATCAAAGCAAGGATTTTTCCTTCTATTTCTAATATGACAAGACTTTATTAATCAGAACTACTTTTGACTTTATCATATGTATTCTCCATTATTTTACACAATACTATGATTTTGTTTCTCTTTTAGCCCATCACTGAGGTAGATTATAGCAACAGATTTTCTTAGATTAAAGCATCCTCACTACTACTTGATCATGATGTACTATGATTTTCATTACACTGCTGTTTCTAGTTCAAACTTATTTAAGATTTCTTTTTTTTTTTTTTTAATTTTTTTTTCTCTAATTTTATTTTATTTTTAAACTTTACATAATTGTATTAGTTTTGCCAAATATCAAAATGAATCCGCCACAGGTATACATGTGTTCCCCATCGGGAACAAATATCTTTGCAAGTGAATGATCCTATAGTGTTTTACTTATATTATCTTTTTCTGGCTTTAGAAAGCAATTGTTTCATTCAGAAATTGGCTTTGAAGCATTTTCTTCATTTCTGTTTTCTGAAATTACATGTAGTGTATAGGAGCTATCTTGAATGTTGAAGAATGCACCTGTCAAAGCAAATGAATTTGAGAGAGTTTGGTTGGAAGTATTTTATTATTGATTCAATTCCTTCAAGGTTCTTTATTTATTCAAGTTTAATATTTTTCCTTGCAAGATAATAGAATCTATTTGGCTAGATTTTCCTTGACTATGTTCCTCTTAAGTGTGTGTATTGAATTTTTCCCTCAAAATTTTCACGTTAGAGTTAAAAAATATTTTGCACTCTATCTGCTTCTCACTAAGAGACTTAATACATTTCACAAAGGACTTCTTTAGCAAAAATCATATTTTTGTTTTGTCTTCTGATGCTTTAATACTCCTAAGTGAGTTTTTATTGATACTTTCCTTGTTAGGAATTTTCATTGCTTTAGCACTAGGTCAATCTGTCTCAAATGGGAACCAGGGAATAAAAGAAAATGCAGCAGTCTCTGCTCTAGAAGGCTAGTGGTGACAAGATCAATACACACCAAAAAACAGTAAAGTTGGATTTCCGGGATGAGGGACCAGGAAGGAGCATCGGTGCTCCCAAACTCCTAGTCTGCAAGGGGGGCAACTCCCAACCCGGCTCATGTTAATTCTCTCCATTTCTAATAACTGGCACTGAACAGAATGAAGCACTTCAGGGTGATTTGGTTTCAGGTGTTTGTTTGTCTGTCTAGGCATTTTGTTTTTTTTAGTTAGTTGGTTGACTTTCCATGCAAGTAGAGAGTCAAGGCAAATCGTACCACTGGCTACTTTTACCTTGGTTCTCACCCAGCCATTGAAGAGCAGAAACTCGTGGATTTGGATAGTTAATTAAGTCTGAGAGCTGTGTGACCCAGAATCTGCAATGTACCCGTTCTGGCTTTTACTCTCACTGCAGGGAAGTTGAGAAGAGAGAGAAGCAGACATGCGCAAGGTGACACTGTTCTGAAATACTTATGATTTCAGTTTCATTTTTAAATAGTTATTATAGTCTTAAGATATGCAAATATCACAAAGCCTTAAAAAGACTCAGTTCAGATCAGTTGCTCAGTCATGTCTGACTCTTTGCGACCCCATGAACTGTCGCACACCAGGCTTCCCTGTTCATCACCAATTCTCTGAGCTAGCTCAAAGCCATGTTCATTGAGTCGGTGATGCCATCCAACCATCTCATCCTCTGTCATCCCTTTCTCCTTCTGCTTTCAATCATTCCCAGCATCTTGGTCTTTTCCAATGAGTCAGTTCTTTGAATCAGGTAGCCAAAGTATTGGAGTTTCAGCTTCAGCAACAGTCCTTCCAATGAATATTCAGGAGTGATATCTTTTAGGATGGACTGGTTGGATCTTCTTGCAGCCCAAGGGACCCTCTCAAGAGCCTTCTCCAACACCACAGTTCAAAAGCATCAATTCTTCAGTGCAGAGCCTTCTTCACAGTCCAACTCTCACATCCATGCATAACTACTGGAAAAACCACAGCACTGACTAGACGGACCTTTGTTGGCAAAGTAATGTCTCTGCTTTTTAATATGCTGTCTAGGTTGGTCATAGCTTTTCTTCCAAGGAGCAAGCGTCTTTTAATTTCATGACTGCAATCACCATCTGCAGTGATTTTGGAGCCCAAGAAAATAAAGTCTGTCACTGTTTCCATTTTTTCCCCATCTATTTGCCTTGAAGTGATGGGACTGGCTGCCATGATCTTAGTTTTCTGAATGTTGAGCTTTAAAAAGATTATGAGATGATAAATCATGAAACATAAATTTTGTTCCCACACATGTCTTTCATCCTCCAGTTCACCTTCATCATATACTAATGCTGTTAATACTTATAACATTCCATGCACAGGGGCACATACATATACACTTTGAATTTTTTTTTTTATTGTTAGTTATCTGGCCCTTGCTTTTTTTTTTTTTTCCCATTTTCTGCATCAAGTTGCTACTCATAACTGTAAAACTGATCTTTAAAAAAAAAAAAAAAACAGCAACATACTATGCATCCAACTGTATGATTACTCCAAAACTTAACCAATCATATACTAACAGACATTTAAATTATTTCAAATTCAACAAATACAATGCAATGAATATTATTGTACCTATTTGGGTACATGTAAAATTACGTTTCTAGTATAAATTCCTAGTGATTTGAGGGATCAAATAGCATATAAATTATAATATAATATGTATAGCCAAATTTTTCTACATAAATATTATGTCAATTGACACTCCACTTACCACATTGCTTTCCCTAAGCACTGCAACAGCAAAGGTGTTATCACCTAGTTTTTGGATATTTGCCAATTTGATATATAAAAATGCTTTTATATTCAACTTTCTAAATTTGAGTGAGGATATTTAAGTTAAGGTATAATTTACCAAGAGTAAAACTCACACTTTTTTTTTGTTGTTCAGTCACTAAGTTGTGTCCGAATCCTTGTAACCCCATGGACTGTAGCATGCCAGGCTCCTCTGACTTCCACAGTCTCCCAAAGTTTGCTCAAATTCATGTCCATTGAGTAGATGATGCTAACTAACCATCTCATCTTCTGCTCCCCTTTCTCTTTTTGCCATCAAGCTTTCCCAGCATCAGGTTTTAGGATAGGCTGTTTTATGAATTTCCACAAGTATATAAAATTGTGTAATAAGCACTTTAGTCAAGATGTAAAACATATCTATCACCCCAAATCTTTTTTTGTGCCACTTTATAGTCATTTCTCTCCCACCTCCAGTCCCCGAGAATCATGGATCTGATTTGACCCTTTTAATTTTGTCTTTTCCATAATGTCATATAAACTGAGCCACAGAATATGTAGCCTGTTATGTCTGGGGTCTTTCATTTAGCATGATTCTTTACCTATGCTATTACATGAACTTTCAGTCCACGGGGTCACAAGAGCTGGACATGGCTTGTTCTGCTCATCTTCATGTTTGAAAGTGAAAGTGAAATCCACTCAGTCCTGTCCGACTCTGTGACCCCATGGACTATACAGTCCATGGAATTCTCCAGGCCAGGATACTGAGTGGGTAGCCTCTCCATTCTCCAGGGGATCTTCCCAACCCAGGGATCAAACCCAGGTCTCCCGCACTGCAGGTGGATTCCTTACCAGCTGAGCCACAGGGGAAGCCCCATCTGCATGTTTGTCCTTATGCAAATGTCGCTGCATCTGTATCATGTTACTACAACTTCAGTCTGAAAATGAGGTAATGTGAATGCTCACTTAGTAGTCCTCTTTCAAAACTGTGCTGGCTGTTCTAGATTCTGCAGTTTCTCATTTACATTTTCAAACTGAACTGTCAAATTGTAAAGTGCATGCTGGAATAGCCACTGGGATTATCTTCACAGATCAACCATGGAGAACTGACATTTAACAATAATGAGCCTTCCAAGCTCATGAACGTACATTCTCTGAGGACAGAAGGTTTTGGCTTCTGCCCCTCCCCAGGCAACAGTGGATCCTTGCCTGTATAATGGGTCTAAGACAGTTTCCTACTCCTGCCTCTGTTAGAGGCAGAAAGACTTTGCCTCTAACTCCAGAATTACTGGAGTTTTGCCTGAGCCCTGAGTAGGAAGGGGGAAACGTTTGGGCAAATGAACAGGGATTAGTTTCTGTCTCCCTTCAGCAACTAATCACCTCCAACATGCCAACTGGGTATGCAATTTGTGACTCTGAGCACAAGCTAAACACCTTGGGTCCCTTGTTCAAAATCTATTAAATTGAAGATGGGCAGAGCAGAGCATCAAACTCGATGCAGAGCTCTCCTAAAGTGAGGCCTACGTGACTGTACAGGCTGCGTACACGTGACTTTGTCTTACTGCTCTGTGCCTCACACAAAAAAAGGCTCTCTCGGAAAAGCGCTTGCTGATGAACACCACCTTCTCTTGCGACTGGGAACTCTAGAAATCCCACACTAACACGTCAGCCCTATACTTGGCCTTTAAGAATTTGTTAAAATTTTAGCTGATTTCTTCTTAGCTGCTTTCATGGTAACCACCTATTTCTCCTTGGGTACTATGAAAGATAAAGAATTAATAAGTCCCAAACTTCCTTTGGGCTTCCCTTGTGGTAAAGAATCTGCCTGCAATGCGGGAGACCTGGGTTCGATCCCTGAGTTGGGAAGATCCCCTGGAGAAGGAAAAGGCTACCCACTCCAGTATTCTGGCCTGGAGAATTCCATGGACTGTATAGTCCATGGGGTTGCAAAGAGTCAGACAGGACTGAGCGACTTTCACTTACACTTTCAAACTTCCTTAGATGAACTTGTTAGTCTTAGGAATTCAGTATACATTATTGCCTTCTGACTTCATTTATCCTTATTTAGCAAAAGACAGGGAAAATTTAAATCAAGAACTTCTAGCACCATTTTATCTCAGATTTATCAATGAATAAAATGAATAAATGCTGTCCACAAGCAAATTTCTTAATTACTAGTTATTCAGTTAATGTCTTTCAGATTGCCACTGTACAAATATATTATCTTCAAATAATGATGGCATTAACTTCTTCATTGAAATTTTTATCATTTTAATCTATTTTCCTTGTTTGATTGTATTGCTTAGTACCTCTAAAACAATTCTAAATGGTGGTGAAAATGTAAATTGTGTTTATGATTGTTTTCATATTTTCACTATGTTCTAATATTTATGATTTATACATTTTTTTTTGTTTTCTGAGCTTACATTTCAGTTAATTAAAAGACCCAATTTTGCATTGTACTGATCCTACCATTTTAATTCTAGCCTATTAATTTCCTTTTGATCTTTGCCATATCTTTTTAGCCTCAGGCTCTCACTAAATTGTTTTCTTTTTAATAACATTTATGTTGAATTCTAAATTCACTTATTTTCATTCTTACTGCTGCTTAAATGGAATTCTCTAGGCCTTTAAAATAGTGGTATTTCCATTTCCATTACTATTTTTATGTTTAGAAATTTTATTTCCTCTGTATATTTTAAAACAAAATTTCTGTGTATACTGAAATTCTGTTTATCTGTTTCAAGAAATATTTTTTCCTAATTTAGAGTTAATTTCGAATATTTGTCATACTATTTCCATGTTTAATTGACATTTTCCCAAATTTTGATCTGTTTTGTGTCTGTTCCTTAAACATTTGGAGGTAAAACTGTTTTATCCTCTGCATTCAGAATATAAAATTCAATAGGTTAAAAATGAGCTATGTGTTATTCATCTTTCATATTTTTATTTACATTTTGTCTATTTGTCATTTATTGAAAGAAGCGAATTAAAGTCTCATATCATTGTTTTGTTGTCTTCTTCAGTTTTATATTTTCTTTATAATCATATTAATAACACATGATGATTTTCTGTTTCACCAGTTACATGAAAAGAAAAAAAAAGGTTTTTTTTTCCTGTTTGTTTTTTAATTTTTTTGTTGTTTGTTTATTTGTAATCTGGAAGCCTAGCAGTTTGACTGACATATGAAAGGGGCACAGTAAGTGAACACATAATATGATGTTATTTGGAACACAAACATGCATTACAGATACCTCACCATTTGGGTTCATATAATGTACCATTATCACTGTCCCTTTTAAAACTTTTGTTCTTAATTCAGTTTAATCCATTATTAAGAATGTGCTATGCTAAATCGCTCAGTTTTGTCCAACTTTTTGTGACCCCATGGACTGTAGCCCCCCAGGCTCTCTGTCATGGAATTTCCCAGGAAAGAATACTGGAGTGTGTTGCCATTTCCTTCTCTAGGGGATTTCCCTGACCCAGATCAAACCCCTGTACCCTGCACTGGGAGGTGGATTCTTCACCATTGAAACACCTGGGAAGCCCTCTAATAATTTACATGTTTGCAATAATATATTTTTCTGGGCACATTCTGTTACTATTTTTATGCTTGCAATTGTAAATATTGAAGAAATGTTCAAGAAATATCAGATTATCCTTTAAGAGATAGCATTTTCAATTTGACTCTCATGAAATTAGAGATTATTAGATTTGGAAGGAATATCAATTCCACCACCTGTCTAGTAAAAGAATTATTTCCACATCATCCTTGACAAATGACCATATAGCCCCTGATTTAATGTCCCCTCCACGACAAAGAGCACACCATTCTGGGACAGCCCATTCTTCATGTTGGGGACTTCCAGTGTTTATCATGTGATTTCATCTATTAAGACAAATTCTGCTCAAGTAATTTCAACTTCTCATCCTAGTTCTTATTCCTATCACATGCTCAAATAACTAGCTCAGTTCTTCCTACTTTCTTTACCAATTCTTCAGAAGTAATGACAGCTTAATCTTTATTCCAAACATCAGCTTCTATATAGCCTACTTTAAAAATGTTCTCTTTACATATGACATTCAGCAAAGTTCAAAATTGCAAATATATCATTTTCGGTTAAGAAGAATGTAATATCATTTCCTTATCTGATCTATACTTCAAGTATGTTAGTACAATCTAGAAAAAACTTTGTTAGCTTTTTAGTAGTCAAATTTTAAAAAATAGTTCCAATCTTTCCAAACATATCAGAAGAAATGAAACCTATAGGTAAAAGCAAAAACAATATTAATTCCATTTCTCTTTATCTAACAATTTATGAGAAAGGCAATGATTGCATTAAATAGGATGGATTACTTCTTTTTCTGGAAGATAAATTTCAGATAGGACCAGATTGAGAGAAGGTATATGCTCCCAGTTCAGTAGGGTCAGGGAATGGGCCAAATTATAATTTAAGTGACTTTTCCAACAGAGAAAAATTTCAAGCAGAGAGAAGCAAGGTCTAGGAGAGAATATAAATAGGGAAATTCAAGAACTTGGATGAGTTTAAGCACTTTGTAACTTTCCACTAACCCATATATGAGGCTTCAGAAAGTATTCTCAGCGGCTTCTTACCAGAGGTGATGAAATACAATTGAAGCCACTGTCACTGAGGAAGGCTGAGTCAACATCCCTCCATCAAGTAACAGTACCCAAAGGAAGAAGAGGAAACTCAGGGGGAATGGATCCCATTTCTGTCCTCAAATAACTGAATACATTGAATCCCTGCAATGGGAGCCACTTGGCATCAGCAGAGAACACATTCAGATAAAGAAAAAATTGTCAAAATAAAAGCAAGAAACAGGCAACAAAGTGAGTACTGCATACTGAGAAAATTCTAATCAGTTACTTAGAAGGTGGGTTCAAATAACATGCCAGAACTTGGAGTAAACGCTGATGGTGAGTAAAAGGACCCAAAAAAAGTATCAAGAGAAAACAAAATGTAAGCATTTTGCACTTGGATCTGTAATGTCTGTATGTTTAATCAGTTACCCATATTTTAATCTTTTGAGAATCACTCTAGGTTTTGAGGGATCTTAAGATTTATATATTGTCAATGATTTATTTAAGGTTCTATCTTAGACCATTTTCTTCTCTTTCCTCCCTCTCTTAAGATAATGTATTTCTATATCTCTAGATTTTATTTATCTATATATGTAGATATATAGATATGTAGATACATATAGATATGTAGACATATATAGATATATCTATATCTATCTATCTATCTATCTATCTATATATATGTATAAGCACATTTCACTGTGAACTCACAGATATCCTCTAAGGGTAGGCAGGAGGTGATTGCAGAAAGGAAAAACAGGGATATTTAAAATGCATTGATATTTTTTCTTTTTTCAGACAGTTAAATATTTTCAAGGCACACAGTTTAAATACCCCAAAGAGCTCATGGGTGTTGTCTCAGTCTGTATGGGCTACTCTAACAAAATACTACAGATTGCATAGTTTATATAGCTAGAGTCTGGAAGCTTGAGACTAGGGTACCAGCATGATTGGGTAAAGGCCCTCTTTCTGGGTCGTAGACTTCTCATGTGTCCTTAGATGGTAAAAGAGAGCATGAGAGCTCTCTGGAGCTTCCTTTAGAAGGGAATTGATGAGGGCTCTACCGTGATGCAGTAATCACCTCCCAAAAGCCTCACCTTCTTATATCACCACACTGGTCGTTAGGATTTCAACATGGCCACAGACATTCACACCATAGCAACAGCAGAGAAAATTGTACCTGGACTGCGAAAGTTATGTGTCTACTACACTACAATCCAACCATGAAACAGTTGAAACAACTGAGTGAACTTAGCCATCCAAGTTCTCAGTGCCTACACCTGCAAGTCCCACATAGCATCCTCTTTATGAATATACTTAGGTCAAGTTTACTGACAATCCATGCAGCAAATGCCATTAGAGAGTCTTAAGAAGCTGGGCATTATATGTCTGTCATGAGAGACTCAAATTGATTTCATGAGCTCTCTCATAGAGTCTCATTTCTCTGAATATACCTACCTCTTAATTTCTGTCACTGACTTTGCTTTCACATCTCTAAAGAGGGAAAAAACAAAAACAAAAAAACACAGCATTTTAGTTTTGCTCATTCATCTCCCCATGACAAAATCTGCAAACCTGTCAGCTCCCTCTTCTAATTTGCTTCTAATGAACCAAATGTTTTGGGATATTTTTCCCTATTTTAGGTAAATATTTCCCTCCATAGCACTTGATAAAGAATTTTCTGTCTTTCCTTTTTCCTCTTGACTTATCAGTATCTCCCTATTCGATTATTCTCATCATATGAAGCTATTCTTCTGTTTCTCAGGTTAAATAGTTTTAGCCTCCCGTGACTTCAAATTCCTCAACAGCAAGAGTTCTCCATAAACTTTTGCAGAAAATCATTTACATTTCTCACCTCCACTTGCTGACATCACATCACTCTTCACACCACTCCACTTGACTCTCACCCACCCCTTAAAAAACCAACCACTTTAAAGGATTCGATTCAGCAGAGATCATGAACCTTCGTTTCTTCAAAACCAGTATATACTTTCTTAATTTATTTAAAAAGTAACATTGGAACAGGTGATTTACTGCTTTGTAAACTGCTTTCCTCTTGGGTTAAATGACAGCACATGATTTTAACTTCTCAGCTAATCCTCTGACTTCTCCTTTACACTCTTTTTTTCTTTTCTTTTTTTTTTTGCTAATGTCTGCATGTTAACTTTACCCTAAAATGATGAAATTTCTTGGGATTTGGTCCTGGTCCCACCTTCTGTCTATATACTGTCTCTGTAGATAACCTTATTCTCATGGCATTAAACCCTGTCATCTTACTCATGACTGTTATTTTTTTTTTTTTCAATTTCTTCTCTCAGGTATTTACACATCTGTATACTTGAGCTCAACATGCTGAAATCTAAACTCTTGGCTTTTCTTAGCCCCAGACTGTGCCCTTCTAATCTTTGAGCTGCTCAAGTTTAAAAATATTCAGGGACTTCCTTGGCGGTGACATGGATAAGACCTGCCTGCCAATGCAGGGGTCACAGGTTCAATCCTGATTTGGGAGGACTCCACATTCTGCAGAGCAACTAAGCCTGTGTACCACAGCTACTGAGCCTGTGCTTTAGAGCCTGTGAGTCACAACTATTGGGCTCATGGACTGCAACCACTGAAGCTCATGCATCTAGAGTCTGTTCTACTACAAAATAAGCCACCAAATCAGAAGCCAATGCAATGTAACAAAGAGTAATCTCCACATGCTGCAGTTAGAGAAAGCTTGCTTGCAGCAACGAAGACCCAGCACAGCCAAAAAAAAAATTATATATATATATATATATATATATATATATATATATAAATCTTTATATAGATATATATACTTTATCCTGTAAAATTATCTTAAATAAAAATAGCAATACAGAGCAAGGCCAGCTGCTGTAGCTGGCATTGGTCCCCCATGGCCAGTGGGTCTCTCCAGGTGCTGGACACAGGAAAACTTGCACACATGTATCCCTCTTGTAGCACAGTAGAAAAGACCCTGTCCTGGCCCCTTGCTTTTGTAGGATAGATGTAATAGTGGAGTTGGCCAGAGGCCATAGAACATACTGGAGAAGAAAATGGCAACCCACTTCAGTATTCTTGCCTGGAGAATCCCAGAGGTGGAGGAGCCTGATGGGCTGCTATATATGGGGGTCGCACAGAGTCGGACATGACTGAAGCAACTTAGCAGAAGCAGCATACTACATACAACCTTTAAAGAGACATAATCTAAGAGCAATCACTGAGCCTGAAACAAAAAAAGATGTTCCCACACAATGCAGGCATCACCTTTAACTTCTTAAAATTTTCACTTGTGATATGCCTCTCATTTCATGTTTAAACATAAACCTCTGATTTATCATGAGAAAAGTGATTGTATCATAATAATTTTCCCCCAACACAGTTCCTTGCACTTAACAGGCACCACTTTGCCATTAAGTGACTTCTGCCAGAAATATGAACTTGAAAATCAAAATATTAAACAATTTAAGACTAGAATAATCAATCAAATAATAAAGCAAATAGAAAACCTTCTCAAAGTCCTCACTTATAAAGTATCCAGACAAGTAGATAATCTATAATGATATACACATTTCTCTCTACTAAAGACATTCCTGAAATTGTTTTCAACCTTAAAATGATGAGGTTTTCAAAATTTTGCAAAATTGTCATTGTCATGGTGTTTATGTCACTTGCTAAATACCATGCAAGTTTGGACCTGAAAAACAGAGACATTACTTTGCCAACAATGTTCCACATAGTCAAAGCTATGGTTTTTCCAGTAGTCATGTACGGATGTGAGAGTTGGACCATGAGGAAGGCTGGGTGTTGAAGAACTGATGCTTTTGAACTGTGGTGCTGGAGAAAACTCTTGAGAGTCCCTTGGACTGTAAGGAGATCCAACAAGTCCATCCTAAAGGAAATCAGTCTTGAATATTCATTGGAAGGACTGAAGCTGAAGCTCCAATGCTTTGGCCAATTGATGTGAAGAGTTGACTCATTGGAAAAGACCCTGATGCTGGGAAAGACTGAAGGCGGGAGGAGCAGAGGGCAACAGAGGATGAGATGGTTGGTTGACATCACCAACTCAATGAGCATGAGTTTGAGTAAGCTCCAGGAGATGGTGAAGGACAAGGAAGCCTGGCATGGGGTTGCAAAGAGTCAGACATGGCTGAATGACTAAACAACAACAAAGACATTTTTATCCTAAACAATAAAAATATTACTTTTAAAAATAATATTCAATTGAATTCATTTAGGATTTTAATAATTTTAGAAAGATTCAATATAATTACAAAATTTTAGCATCTGATAAATAATACTCTCTTTGTCAGTGCTTGGGAGAAGCAGATAGATACCGGAAAATTGATTATGTAACATTTTGTGTTTGGGAGAGAACCTCATATTAACAATTTGGTATTTAGAGTACAAAATATAAAAGTCATTGTTTGAAAGTTGGGATAATTTTCCTTTGAAGAGTACTATTTTGGTATTGTGCAAATAAAATTAAAAGTGATTTCCAATTATCTAATTGTGTAGCTTTCCATTTCATCAAGTCCTTGAGTCTAACTGACTCTTAAGTATGCACAGATTATCTCTGACAAACAAAACATATGCAACTGAAGTTATCATGAGAAAAAATACAGTCAGAATTATAAAGGAGAGAAATTTCAAAAGTTGTCTTGTTTCATTTGTTTTTCATCTTTGACCTAGACAGCCGATAAAGATTCATAAATGTAGGTTCCAAAATATCATCTGTCTGTGCTACGTGTTTATGACGAAAATAAAAGAGGAACCTGGAATGACTTTTTTGATATGATTTATCAGTGTTTATCAGTTCAAATCAGTCGCTCAGTCATGTCCGACTCTTTGCGACCCCATGAATCGCAGCACTCCAGGCCTCCCTGTCCATCACCAACTCCCAGAGTTCACCCAAACTCATGTCCATCGAGTCAGTGACACCATCCAGCCATCTCATCCTCTGTCATCCCCTTTTCCTTCTGCCCCCAATACCTCCCAGTATCAGAGTCTTTTCCAATGAGTCAACTCTTCACATGAGGTGGCCAAAGTACTGGAATTTCAGCTTTAGCATCAGTCCTTCCAAAGAACACCCAGGACTGATCTCCTTTATTTTTTTTTATTTAAATTTATTTATTTTAATTGGAGGCTAATTACTTTACAATATTGTATTGGTTTTGCCATACATCAACATGAATGGACTGGTTGGATCTCCTGGCAGTCCAAGGGACTCTCAAGAGTCTTCTTCAACACCACAGTTCAAAAGCATCAATTCCTCAGCACTCAGCTTTCTTCAAAGTCCAACTGTCACATCCATACATGACCACTGGAAAAACCATAGCCTTGACTAGACGGACCTTTGTTGGCAAAGTAATGTCTCTGCTTTTGAATATGCTATCTAGGTTGGTCATAATTTTCCTTCCAAGGAGTAAATGTCTTTTAATTTTATGGCTGCAATCACCATCTGCAGTGATTTTTGAGCCCCCAAAAATAAAGTCTGACACTGTTTCCCCATGTATTTCCCATGAAGTGACAGGACCAGATGCCATGGTCTTAGTTTTCTGAATGTTGAGCTTTAAGCCAACTTTTTCACTCTCCACTTTCACTTTCATCAAGAGGCTTTTTAATTCCTCTTCACTTTCTGCCATAAAGGTGGTGTCATCTGCATATCTGATGTTATTGATATTTCACCCGGCAATCTTGACTCCAGCTTGTGCTTCTTCCAGCCCAGCATTTCTCATCATGTATTGTGCATATAAGTTAAATAAGTAGGGTGACAATATACAGCCTTGACGTACTCCTTTTCCTATTTGGAACCAGTCTGTTGTTCCATGTCCAATTCTCACTGTTGTTTCCTGACCTGCAAATAGATTTCTCAAGAGGCAGGTCAGGTGGTCTGGTATTCCCATCTCTTTCAGAATTTTCCACAGTTTATTGTGATCCACACAGTCAAAGGCTTTGGCATAGTCAATAAAGCAGAAATAGATGTATTTCTGGAACTCTCTTGCTTTTTTGATGATCCAACGGTTGTTGGCAAGTTGATCTCTAGTTCCTCTGCCTTTTCTAAAACCAACTGGAACATCTGGAAGTTCACGGTTTTGAGCATTACTTTAATTCTGTAATAAACAATTCTGAAAATTTATTAAGGCCACATGGGATGTTAAAACTATTCTAAATACCATTTCTAAAACTAATCACTTCACTGTTCCATATGAATTTACTTTATAGGGTAGATGAAAAAAAACCAAAGGGTTCAGAGATAGTAGACATCCATTAAGAAGTGTCTGCATGTCTAATATGTTCTAAGCACTGATACAGATTGTTTGAATCCAGTAATAAATATGGCATAAAAAATCCTAGCTTTATGGACCTTAACTGTGGCATGTCACAACTGGCAAATAATTAATTATACAGCATGATTTCCACTTAAGATCATATTTTATATAAAAAGCAAGGTACTATGATCAGGGAAGCCTCTCTGAGGAGGTAACATAGGATCTAAGATCTCAATGATGAGAATAAGGCGCTTCTTAAGACATCTTGATGAATATCAACACAAAGTTCATAGTATGAGAAAAGACTTGGCATTTTCAAGGAGGGGAATAAAAAAGAGAAAACCAGTGTGGCTGGAGCATGATGAAGAAGGGGAAATGAACCCTAGAAGAAATTACAGAGGAAAATGGAGGCTTCCTCATGTGGGACCCTGTGAGAAGGCCATAGTGGATTCTGGATTTTACTCAGGGTAATGGGGATGCAGGGGTAGTTTTATTTTTTACTTTGTTTGAATGGCTGGTTTTTCACAAAGAACTGTAGGTATTTACTGTATATACTCTGAGTTTAGACATATGCAAACACCCACAGTTCCATGTAATCAAGGTAAGACACATGTCTACCAGCTCCTTGTGTGTCTTGGTTTCAGGATTTTTGCTTTTGAGTTTTGTTTTTTTTTTTTGGGGGGGGGGAGGTGGGAAGAGGGGGTTTGCTTGTTTGTTTTTAGTTGAAAGAGGGACAAAAATGAGTCTGAATGACAAGAGAAGAGTGGATTGAGAGGAGTGGGACATAATCTTGGAAAAAAGAAGGTCACTTAAAGGTTCTTGCAATAGGACAGGTAAGAGATAGTGATGAAGATGGACAAAAGTAAACAGATTTGGGGTATATTTTTGAGGCTGGACATTTAGCATTCAATACTATATTAGGTTTCTATCCTGATCAAAAATTTGCATTTTGCATAAAGTTACAAAAGAGAAAAAAAATGAACTGGTCCTATACTTTTTATGTTTTTTGTTGATTTTTCTAATGTCTTGTATTTTAGCAATTTTATGATATTTACAATTTGTTTTTCCACTAAGTATGTCAACACTTTTAGATGAGACACTTCATTGCAATGTGGGGTTATATTTTAATGTAGGAAAGTACATGCTATGATGAAGAAAATGCCCTTTTCCTCCTCACTCCTCACACTCTGCTATCTTCTTAAATTGAAGTTCTTCAGACTAAGACATATCTGACTAGTGTTAATTACATACTGACACATGGTTTTTAAGTCATTATGGAGCTTCACAAACACTTACTGAATTCTAAGAAATATCCTAGGTTGTGTCAAATGAACAAAACCATGAGGATGACTGCTACAAATTAGGGATTGTGTGCAAAGAAAACTGAGTGGCAGTGAACTCCTTAAAATAATTATGAATTAAGCTAATGAGTGCTCATCTTTAAAGCTGAACCACTTCAGATGTGTACTTTATTAAGAAAGAAAAACCTGCATTTCATTCTGAGAAATCGATGTTAAACTTAGCATTCATTGTACTCACGTCTCATGCTTTTGAAAGTCTGAAAAGAGCCCGTATTTTCAATGGCATCCAATTTGCTCTAAAACGTATTTAATACAAGTTTTCAGTTTCAATGTGTGTTAAAATCTGTAAGTGCAGTTTTCAAATACAAGAATTACCTACAGTCGGTATATGTACACGATGTTTTCTTAATGCTCTTAGGTACCACCAGGGTTGCCATACTGGTGGTGCACAAATGAGGCAGGAGTGATGCTTCCCCTGCCACTAGGTAGCCACACATTTTTGGGCAAGTCACTGAACTTCTCTAAGGCTGTCCCATGTAAACCATGTAAACCAGAAAGAGGTTGAACTAGATAATGCATGAGGCCTATTTTAATTCCAGTTTTAAAATTGTCCTCCATTACAATACGCTGGATATGGAAACACTTCCCACAAGTCATAAAGGGGCTATAAGTGAAGTCTCTCAGTCGTGTCCGACTCTTTGTGACCCCATGGACTGTAACTTACCAGGCTCCTCCGTCCATGGGATCTTCCAGGAAAGAGTTACTGGAGTGGGTTGTCATTTCCTTCTTCAGGGGATCTTCCCAACCCAGGGATCAAACCCAGGTCTCCCACATTGTAGGCAGACGCTTTGCCATCTGAGCCACCAGGGAAGTCTGGTAAAGGGGATATAATAGTTGGATAATATTTAAGAATAGTACACAATTCCTCTTTCTCAGTTAATATTGTTTGCTCAGGCCATGGCACAAGGATCTCACCTGGGATAGACTCTATTGATAATGAAAGCTGAATCCAAGAGGATATTTAGTTGCCATGCAGTCAAGATAATCAACAAACTTTTAGCCAGTAAAAGACGTGGAAAATGGGTTTCAAGTTGTGCACCTACGCTGGTGGAAGTGTAACTGTGGAGAACAACTCTAATGTTATACCTGTGTTCATCGGGGAAGTGATGTGATGCTATCTTGGCAATGAGGTAGAGTAGGAGAGGGTATTCACAACACAAGTGCCAGTATTCACCATCCTTAAAAAACTCACCATTTTTTAATCACTCACTGCCCACTGACCTGTGATGGCAGCCCTGGGATCCTTTCAAAATCACAAATATAAATAGAGAAGGCCTAAAGTATGATCTACCTTATAGCTTGTACTGAAAAAATTCAAATACAGGAATATAAATCAGTAGTGACTGATTGATGCTAACAGGCTGCCCCAAGGCCTAGAAATTGATCCCCCATTTATTTCTAGTATTATCACTCCCTGCTTGAAGTCTTTTCCAACTTTGTGGATTACTGCTATATATCTGGAAACAGGTTAAGACTGGGTAGCTATGATCTTTTGGACAATTCTGACAAAAAACAAATTGAAAACTTAAAAGTGCATAATTAACAGGTATGCATTATAGATTCTATAAAAGAAGGCACAGATATATTATACAAGGAAAAAAGTTAAACATTTTCAGATATTAACCAGTTAGTGGGCAAATGAAATAAAATAAATTAAAATGTTTATTATTTGTAAGACTCTGAGCAGTGGTAATTTTCTCAGAAATTTGAATTCTGTGTTAGTAACATTTGCGTGCAAGATCTAGGCACAAGTGAAAGCCAACTGTCAGTAATCAAGAATTGACTGAGGTTAGTGATCATCACTGACTAAGAAAGTAAAAGAGGGGAAAAATGATTGAATTGAATATTCCAAAGTCTCCACTCCAAGCACAATGTATATTAAAGTCTCAGTAGCTCTAGTAGAATTTGAATGTTTAAACCAATGACACTGTACATACGTACTTCAAATTTTCCCAGTGTCACTTGCACTGATCTGGGTGTGTGTGTCAATTAGCTAAACTACTCCAGGATGTCAGTTGTGTCAGCATCTCTTTTGTGTGGCTAAGCAGCCTGCAGGTCTTTGACATGACACTGTGTTAGAACACACAGAGTCTGGATAACAGTCCAGAGTCACAGGCAAGTATAAGTTCCTAATGCGACTTCTCCAAGAGCCCTTGTGAGCAACAGTCTCTCATGCTTCCCATAGAACTACCATATGATTGAGCAATTCCACTCTTGTGTGTTTGTCCAAAGAAAGCAAAAATACTAATTCAAAAAGATATATGTACCTTAATGTTCACTGCAGCATATTTTCAATAGCTAAGATTTTTCAATAGCTAAGGAACCTACAATAGATGAATAGATAAAGAAGATGCAGACACACACACACACACACACACACACACAGTGGACTATTACTCAGCTGTAAAAAAGAATGAAATCTTGCCAACTGCAACAATGTAGATATACCTGAAGAGTATTATCCTAGGTAACGTAAGTCAGACAAAGATAAATATTGTGTGAAAGTGAAATTGCTCAGTCGTGTCCGACTCTTTGCAACCCCGTGGACTGTAGCCTACCAGGCTCCTCTGTCCATGGGATTCTCCAGACAAGAATATTGGAGTGGGTTGCCATTTCCTTCTCCAGGGGATCTTCCCAACCCAGGGATTGAACCCGGGTCTCCAGCATTGGAGGCAGATGCTTTAACCTCTGGTGTAAGTTTTATTTGTATGTGGAATCTAAAAAACAAAGCAAATGAGTAAATATTGACAAAACAGAAACAGACTCAGGTACAGAGAACAAACTAGTGGTTACCAGAAGGGAGAAAGGGGGTAAAGACAGGCAAAACAGATGAAGGGAATTAAGAGGTACTAATTACTAGGTCAGGAAGCAATGGTTAGAACTGGACATGGAACAACTGACTGGTTCCAAATAGGAAAAGGAGTACGTCAAGGCTGTATTTTGTCACCCTGCTTATTTAACCTATATGCAGAATACATCATGAGAAACGCTGGGCTGGAAGAAACACAAGCTGGAATCAAGATTGCTGGGTGAAATATCAATAACATCAGATATGCAGATGACACGACCCTTATGGCAGAAAGTGAAGAGGAATTAAAAAGCCTCTTGATGAAAGTGAGAGAGTGAAAAAGTTGGCTTAAAGCTCAACATTCAGAAAACTAAGACCATGGCATCTGGTCCCATCACTTCATGGGAAATAGATGGGGAAACACTGGAAACAGTGTCAGACTTTGTATTTTGGGGCTCCAAAATCACTGCAGATAGTGATTTGCAGCCATAAAATTAAAAGACACTTACTCCTTGGAAGGAAAGTTATGACCAACCTAGATAGCATATTCAAAAGCAAAGACATTACTTTGCCAACAAAGGTCCATCTAGTCAAGGCTATGGTTTTTCCAGTAGTCATGTGTGGATGTGAGAGTTGGACTGTGAAGAAAGCTGAGTGCTGAGGAATTAATGCTTTTGAACTGTGGTGTTGGAGAAGACTCTTGAGAGTCCCTTGGGCTGCAAGGAGATCCAACCAGTCCATCCTAAAGGAGATCAGTCCTGGGTGTTCACTGGAAGGATTGATGCTAAAGCTGAAACTCCAATACTTTGGCCACCTCATGCAAAGAGTTGACTCATTGGAAAAGACTCTGATGCTGGGAGGGACTGGGGGCAGGAGGAGAAGGGGACGACAGAGGATGAGATGGCTGGAGGGCATCACCGACTGGACGGACATGAGTTTGAGTGATCTCTGGGAGTTGGTGATGGACAGGGAGGCCTGGCGTGCTGCGATTCATGGGGTCGCAAAGAGTCGGACATGACTGAGCGACTGAACTGAACTGAACTAAATTACCAGGTGTAAAGTAAAGAAGCCATAGGGATGTAATGTAGAGTAACAATATTACAACTCATTTATGGTGCATAGCCTATGAAGGTATCAAATCACTATGTTGTATACCTGAAACTAATATAATATTTTTAGCCTACTGTATTCCAATTAAAAAAAAAAAAAAAAAAAAAAAAAAACCTCTGCTATATAGTGATAAGAAACTAGCTTTTTTTTTTTTTTTTTTTTTTGCTAGTTATGGTCATATTATGAAAGAATCAAAAACCTTCATTTTTTTTTAAGAAATAAATTCAGTCAGAAAAGTGTATAGGACAAAAGAACCAAAACCTGTGAAAGATCCTGGGGACTCCTTCAGGTCCCCTTCAGGTACTTTCCTGGTCCACCGACTTGCTCCCCACACCAGTACACAGTGTGGCTGATTCACACTGGGATTTCAGCAAAACCACAAATCATAGCATGCTATGCACTTTCATTACTACCCATGAAAAGTCCAGACAGAAAACATAAAAGCTGCAAATGATGAAAGGATGGAATAGAGCATGAAAGCAAGTTATTTGTAAAGACAATCATACTTATTCCTATATGGGGGGAGAAGTAAAATATTTAAGTGACCATTGTTATGCGAGAAGGTGGTGAAGGAGGTCCTTGAATTAATTGTAATAGAAAAGAAAATGTCACCATAAATAGAAAGTCCTGGAAAGAGTTTATCTAAAAAAAATCAGTAGAATGAATTTTAAGGTATTTTATAATTCCCCCAATTATTTGTATATATTAGCATGCATAGCATAATTAGCATATTGCATACAATAGCAACTGGGCTTCTTAGGTGACTCAGTTGTTAAAGAGTCCACCAGCCAATTCAGGAGATAATCCTTGTGTCAAGAAGATCCCTGGAATAGGAAATGGCAACTGAGTCCTGTATTCTTGCTGGGGTAATCCCATGGACATAGGAGCCTGGCGGGAGGGCTACAGTCCATGGGATTACAAAGAGTCGGATATAACTGAGGGATTGAACACACGCAATGTACATTAACTTTTAGAGAATAATTGAGTTGAATTTGGGTGGGTGATCTATTCAAAGATATGGACCAATTACATCAATTCTTTTGTTTGGGAAGTTAAGGAAAAAGTTTAGAGCTTTCTATATTTTTCTGAGAAACCAGTGGGACAATGTGTGCTTTACTATGCTTGAGTGAGTGAAGTCGCTCAGTCGTGCCTGACTCTTTGCGACCCCATGGACAGTAGCTGTACCAAGCTCCTCCATCCATGGGATTTTCTAGGCAAGAGTACTGGAGTGGGTTGCCATTTCCTCCTCCAGGGAATCTTCCCGACCCAGGGATCGAACCAGGTCTCCCGCATTGTAGACAGACGCTTTACCGTCTGAGCCACCAGGGAAGTTAATTCCTACTAAAAGAAGTATGTGTGTGTATGTACCCAGTCATGTCTGACTCTTTGCAATCCCATGCATTGCAGCCTACAAGGTCCTTTGTCCATTGGATTTTCCACTCAAGAATACTGGAGTGGGTTGCCATTTCCTCCTCCAGGGAATCTTCCCGACCCAGGGATCGAACCAGGTCTCCCGCACTGTAGACAGACGCTTTACCGTCTGAGCCACCAGGGAAGTTAATTCCTACTAAAAGAAGTATGTGTGTGTATGTACCCAGTCATGTCTGACTCTTTGCAATCCCATGCATTGCAGCCTACAAGGTCCTTTGTCCATTGGATTTTCCACTCAAGAATACTGGAGTGGGTTGCCATTTCCTCCTCCAAGGGATTTTCCCGACCCAGGGATCAAAGCCACATCTCTTGAGTCTCCTGCACTGACAGGATTCTCTAGCACTGCGCCACCTGTATAATTCTCACTAAAAGAAGGATAATATGTTCACTATAGGTATGTATTTTGACAAAGATGAGAGCTCGTATTTATTTCTGAAGATCTCTGTGAAAATCATTTGGTATTTTAAAATGTAACATTTCTTATTCTAAATTAACAACAACAAAATATATCCACAGAGCAACTGAGAAAAATAACTTTTTATTACCATTTCACACTTGTGCTTACCAATAGTTCTCTCCAACCTGGTAACTCTCTTATTCACTGGGCTTGGTTTACAAAGACCCTTCATTTGTCCAGCAAGTTCATCAAATAATGATGAATTATTATTAGTTATGATAGTTCAAATATATATACATATTAGATATGTATTTGTCATTATGGTTTACAAGCTTTTAAAAAATGGCATCTCACATGTTTTAAGAAAGGACAACTAAGAGTATTTTATAGAATTTAAAATTATAAGGACCTTGAAAATATATTTATTAAAAAAATGAATTAATTCTTCTTATGAAAGATTCACTTTTTTGATACTTGACAAAAAGAGGTCACTTTTCTGACAAGGAAAATATTCTCTTACACCAGGTAGTTATAATTTAGTCCTAATCACAAGAAGACTTGAAGCTATGGTATGAAAAAGGCAGTCATTCCAGAACATCAGTTAAATTTAATTATTGCTTTAAAGTCTCACAAACGTTTCTGATTATACTTTTAAATTCAGATGACTATAAAAGAGCTCTCTTTCAGATTGGCAAATCTGTGTCCTAAGCTATATGCTTACTTTAACATTGTAGAAGATAATATGCAATGTAAAATTTTAGCCACACTGTGAAAAATAGAAGAGAATGAAACAAGAACAGGAATGAAACTATTAACAATAGTGCTGTTAAATATAAGCCTTTTGTCCCTTTATAGGTAGGATTTAATTTTTCCAATAGTCACATATGGATGTGAGATTGGACTATAAAGAAAGCTGAGCACTGAAGAATTGATGCTTTTGAACTGTGGTGTTGGAGAAGATTCTTGAGAGTCCCATGGATAGCAAGTTGATCCAACCAGTCAATCCTAATGGAAATCAGTCCTGAATAGTCATTGGAAGGACTGATGCTGTAGATGAAATTCTAATACTTTGGCCACCTGATGTGAAGAGCTGACTCATTTGAAAACACCCTGATGCTGGGAAAGATTGAAGGCAGGAGGAGTAGGGAACGACAGAGGATGAGATGGTTGGATGGCATCACCGACTCAATGGACATGGGTTTGGGTAGACTCCAGGAGTTGGTGATAGACAGGGAAGCCTGGTGTGCTGCAGTCCATGGGGTTGCAAAGAGTCGGACACGACTGAGCAACTGAACTGAACTGAACCTTTTTGGGGCATCACAATCACAGAGAAAGCAATACCTAGTTTAAATATGATCTCAAAAAGTTTTCTGTGTGAATGAATAAACAGACACATTGTCTTGGAAAGAAGCCATTAATACTGCTTGGTACTGCTCCTGAACTGACACCTTTGAGTTTCTTTTAGATAAATTATGGTACAGATTGGCTATTACTCAGAGTCACAAGGTCTATTAAATACACTTGCCAACACAGCAGAAAGACAGGAAACAATCTAACTTTGGAAGTAAAAAGAAACTGATTCCCAGTCCCTGTGGTTGCCATAACAAAAATACCAGAGACTGGGTGTCTTAAAGAACAAACCTTTCTTCCTCACAGTTACAGAGGCTGGGAAATTCAAGACTAAGAGCCCACTTCCTGGCTTATAGTTAGCTGCCTTCCATCTGTTTCCTCACATGGCCGAGAGAGTCATCTCTATCAATGTTCTCTTCTTGTACAGAAACTAATGCCATGATGGGGCATTAAAACTAACCACCTTCCACAGCTCCATCTTCAAATACAGTCACACCAGGGGGCTAAAACTCCAACATATGAAATTGGTGGGGTGATTGGGAGTGGGGTGTGGACACAAATGCATTCCATAATGTTGACCAGTTTTAAGTAGATGGAAATCCTTACCTCCCTAAAACGAAACAATAATTAACCCAAAATAGATTACACTCCAGTACTCTTGCCTGGAGAATCCCAGGGATGGGGGAGCCTGGTGGGCTGCAGTCCACGGGGTCTCAAGAGTCGGACACGACTGAGAGACTTCACTTTCATGCATTGGAGAAGGAAATGGCAGCCCACTCCAGTGTTCTTGCCTGGAGAATCCCAGGGACAGGGGAGCCTGCTGGGCTGCTGTCTATGGGGTCGCACAGAATCGGACACAACTGAAGTGACTTAGCAGCAGCAGCAACCCCTTTTTAGACTAAAGAGTCCAAAATTCTCTAAATTCTAGGCAGTTACACATGAGAAAGAACTTTAAATTTTTAATAATCACATTAAAATTATTTTTAGTAAAGTGCATGTATTTAAAAATTCATTTATTTAGCCCTCTGCTAGCTGACAGTGTAACACTGCTCCTAAGCTATATCTTAGATATATTATCACTAGCTACCAAGCACTCCAGTGAAAATATATTTCATTCAATATCTTAATCTTCTTTGAGAATATTAATAAATTGTTCAAAAAGGAGTGCCTTGGAAAGCTCTTCAATGAAAAAAAGTTGTTACAGAAAAGAAGTATTGTTAAATAGACTTGAAACAGGTAATGAATCATTCACTGGAAAACTTCACTTGAACAGGAAGTACAGCACCATTTGGATAATACCTTTTTCATTTACACACAGAAATTAATTGTAAAGTGAATCTCCCCTACTTCCATTAAGTTGTAAAGAAGTATGGTGTGATGCAGTTTACTGATACTTAAGACAACCAAAGAACAATTTTCACACCTCATTGCTACACACAAATGAGAGGTAAAATGAAATCTAAGACATATAATAGGAGTCCTTTAGGCTCTTTGATCACTCATTATGTAGATTTCCCCCCTACAATATCACATTAGCTTCCCTGCTTTATACACCAGAACTGAAAATGATTCACATGACATGTAAATGTTTCATATAATATTCGAAGTCTAGTACTCTTTCAGCTCAAATTATTGAAACAGAACCAGATTTTTTCACTTGCCCAATCTTCACCAAATCATATTTTCTCAGACAACTGTTATACTTCATTAATTTTTACATTGACTTTAAAATTGTTCATTGAAATGTAAAAATATATATTTTTAATTTTCTTGAAATATTTTTATCTCATAAACTAGTTAAGTATTCATTGTGAAAAGTGAAAACTCAGCAACTCTATGGATATAAACTCTGTACCATTCCATGTCAGTTTAAGGAATCCTGGATTTCTGAAAGGTGGTTCCTAACTCCTTATATATATATACCCCCCACTTCAAGCTTGCTCCCTATGAGCTCTTTCAAATTGTGTACTGCAGTTTTTGTCCTAAACATAAATAAATTAGTAAATTCTGAAAATCATTAGCACTAACAGAAAATCCTTTAGTGTATTGCCTCATGAACAGAACATTCATAAAAGGATGAATTTAGACATAAATTTAGAAACTTCCTTTATTCATATTTTTCTATTTGTTATAATCAACTGCTAAAGTGGAGATATCAAAGGAGCCACATTCCAAAGTGAAATATATTGTTAGATACAAAAATAACTCCAGAAACCCAGAGCTGCAATACAGAGGTCAGGAGGAGTGCAATATCAAGTCTCAAGGAGGAAGGCAGCTCTATGCTGTACAAGGTGATACTCAGTGAAGACTAAGATATGTTTGTTTGACTTTCAGGAGGGTGGCTTTCATGGAACAGTGTAAGTGGGAGTAATTTTAAACAGGAAAATTCGTTTATTTGTCCCCATTGGAGACATTTCTATAATAGATGTTCTTGATGTTTTGAAAAATGTGCTAGAATTTAGAACAACTATTTCTGTCTCTACCATTTTTTTCCCTTGAGTAAGCCACCTGATTAGTCTACTCTTGTTTCCTTAAAAGAAAATAATACCTCAGAAATTTCTTGAATTGAAAAAAGAAGATAAAGTGGCAAGCGGCTGACAATTAAGTTCAATTTAAAGGTTTCCACATGAATAAATTCCTATTTATGGATATTTAGATAAGTATTTATAAAAGTTTACTAAAATTTTATAATTATCTAAATAAACTTTTTTGGTGCCATTTGGCAACATTCAAAGTGATTGATTTTGTTATGTTAAATGTCTCAATCTTTCTTAAATATTTTGGAGAAAATGGAAATTAAGGCTAAAAATTACAAAGGGTTGTATTTAATGCAGTTTTACGATTAATTTTTATTCCTTAAATGGATGAGTATGCAAATAAGTAAGTGCTAGCTCACAGTGCATTTATATAAAAATAGCAAACTCATAAACTATATTTTCACAAAGGCAGACTATGATTCAACAGCACCAATGCCATCCTTATATAACCTGGTTCTCAATACAAGAGGAGGAAAAAGCAGCTCATGCAAACTGAGCCAAAAGAACTGATTTTAGCAAATACCCTCTTAGTACATAGGGCAACTAATCCCAGTTAAAACTTAAACCAGTTACCAAATCTAAGGAGGGGTATGATGAAAATGTGTGTGTTGAAAGCTAAATAATATCTAATAGCTATGATTTAAGTCATAACTTCTGGTTAGATTTTAAGATTTAAACTATTCCTATATGATGAACAACAACAACAACAAAAGATGTCCACAAGCTAGTTTCATGAAAAAAAAAAACTCTTCAATATAATTTTTTAATGTCACATGTGTAAATTATTTCAAAGTTAAGGAAATCTGTGAGCTATTGGCATTTTATGGCTAATTAAAATGTTTAAAATGTAATATATAATGTATAAGCTAATCAGCTCAGACATATGTTAGCTTAAAATTAATTTGTCATACCCTACAATTTAACAAAATTTCACAGAATATTCCCTCAGAGAAAATACTGTATTTATCTCTATGAAATGCTTAAATTAAGAGGAACTATTAAGCAGCAATTGTAGAATAGAGCCTGAAAATTAAATGTGTGTGATTATCCAAGACAAATGTCCTATCAATAATCACTGGTTTAATATGAGAGTATCCCTTCAAATATGCCTGTACATTAAAATATATATTTGCAATGACATTCTATTAGAATATTATATGCATTGCAAAGGAAAACTCAAATTACCATTTATCACTTTAATCTATCCAGAAAATAATATCATTTTTAAAGTATTTGCCTGATTTTAAGGGAAGATTTTCAGTAGGTGTTGACCAAGGAAGAGTTTGTTCTCCTATTAGAATGTAAAAGTGCGTGTGGCAAGAATTTTCCTGTTCTATTTCTAAATGAAAGAGAAACAGGAATACATACACTGGAAATAAATAGCAGACACACACACGCATTATTATACATACCTATACATTGTTCATAGATTCCATTTATTATCGCATATCTTTAAATCATTTATCATATTTAAGGAAAAAATTTAATAAAATAGAGATTTTAGAAAGACTGAAAAAGACGTATTTTGTTTTAAATATCTAATTTGGTATTATGGTAGCTAACCTCAAGATGGCTTCCAGTGACCCACTCTCTTTCTCTCATTCATAAGGTTCTTCCACATTGGATCATGGTTGGTCTGTGGTGGCATGAATATAAAATGGCAAAGGGATGGTATATCACTTCTGAATTAGGTTATAAAAAGACACTGCAGCTTCCCTTTAGTGCAGTCTTTGTTTTTCTCCCTCCCACCTCTCTCTGTCTGCCTCTTTCCCTCCCTCTGGAGAAAGTAGGTGCCATGCTGCCTTCTGAAGGAATCAAGATGTATGCCAGCCACCAAGCAAGTAAGCTTAAGGGTGGATCCTCCAGCCCCAGTCAAGCCTTCAGGTGATGCAGCCCTGCCCAACATCTTGACTGCAAATTCATGAGAGATCCTAAGGTAAAACCATTCAAATTTTTGACATGCAGAAAGTGTGAGAAAATGGATATTTGTTGTTTAAGATACCAAATTTGGGGCAATTTGTTACACAAAAATGTGAAGATAAGATGATTTGAAGATCATGGATGTAAATGAAGCTACAACTCTTGTGTGTGCCTTCTTTTAAATTTAATAGTATTTTTAGACAAAAACTTTCATAAACCATACATTTTCTTTCTCACATGGTATCTTTTGTTTGCTTATTCAGAGGTCAGTTTGCTCAATAATAGATTCACAAAGTGTTTAGTGGCTTAAAAAGTCTATTAATATTAAGGCCCACTTTATCTGTCTGGTCTCATGTCTAACTTTGGTGATGACATCTGTCCCTTGATAAGTGTTAGTCACTACATCCCTCTCTTTTATGAAAACAGATTTGTGAAACATATCCAGACTTTTGAGGAGAGTCTACATTTGTGAAGCAAGACTTACTACTGGCATTCAGTAGGAATTATTCACAAGTAAATTCTCCTCTGAGCTTGCTTTCCTTATCAAGGTTTTGATGTATAAATATATATCAAAAGATTTTAAGCACTGCAGTTCATTTAACATAGCCTCTACTCTCCTCAGCTATCCAGGAATCATTAAGAAAGTATAGTCATCTATTTTTCTCTCTCCTGTATTTTTTTTTTTACATTGCATTTGTATTGCTACATTTCTCTAAATACACAAGCTTCTGCAATGTGCTTCTATTTTACTTTTAAAGGTATTTAGTGAAACAGTAGCAGCAAAAGGCCAAAAGTTACCTCTAAGCTAAAGGTCAGACGTGACAATGCTTGAAAATAAGAAAATAAGTGACCTTTTTTCAAATGATGACAAAATGTGAGAAGTTCTTTTGTGCTAAAACTACAGTGCACAAGGCTAGTTGATTAAATATGTTATACTCAAACTAGACTTGTTACACTATTTATAGTGAAACAAATTACTATATAAATTTTATATGAAATGGAATTTTTCAAGTTGATCATATGTATCTTGTGAGAGTTTGTAAATCAAGAAAGCTAATTAAAATTTTTCCCCTGGAGGCTGATCTAAAAGTATAAACATATATATTTGTTCTTTAGTTGTTATAGAGAAACTACAGCAATGAACTGGGATAATAACATTTGGATTACTTAAGCCTTTGATTAATCTCTATCACACTAGAAGTATGAAGAAAATGGATAGGGTAAAGATTGTACAAAAGAACCCAAAGGTGGTCAGCTGCCAAGTGTAAAGGAAACTGAGAATTTAGTTGTAGAAGTTGTATGCCCATATGCATATATATCCATTAAAAAATAATGTGAGGTTTTAAATATAAGTAAATTTCTGTGAAAAATTCTGTGGTTGCTAGTCTCCACAAATCTGCTCACCTACCCAAGTAAAGCATATTCCTCAATATTCACAGCCTTTTTGGAGTCTTATAAATCTGGGTTTGTCCTGTGATTTTCTAATAAAGAACATAATGTGTTAAAAGTGGTACAATGTGACCTATGAATCAAATTATCTAATCAAATATTCAGATTGCTCATCACATAAAACTTTTATCTGAAAACACATGAGAGACCCCCAGCAAAAACATCTTATCTGAACCCTGTCAGACCATAAAACTATGAGATAATATATTTTTGCTTTATACCATTACATTTTGGAATGATTTGTTAAACAGAAATAGATAGCTGAAACATATTTTTGTTTGGTAACAACACTTGCTATGAGAAATATGTTGACCAGTGATAGGTGAAATACACAGTAGAAAAAATTGGATTATCATTCACTGCTAAAGGGAAAATTCAGTCGAAACAGAATTTTTGTGACATTTTAAAAATGTAGAATTACAGAAACTCAGCCTGGAACTTATATCTAAGACTGCTGCAATGTGAGGAGATCAGGTTAGCTATGTGGAGAAGCTATGGGATAGTTACCCTTCAGGTGAGTTCAGTTCAGTCACTCAGTCGTGTCTGACTCTTGGCGACCCCATGAATTGCAACATGCCAGGCCTCCCTGTCCATCACCAAGTCCTGGAGTCCACCCAAACCCATGTCCATTGAGTCAATGATGCCATCCAACCATCTCATCCTCTGTCATCCCCTTCTTCTCCTGCCCTCAATCTTTCCCAGCATCAGGGTTTTTTCCAATGAGTCAGCTCTTTGCATCAGGTAGCCAAAGTATTGGAGTTTCAGCTTCAATATCAGTCCTTCCAATGAACACCCAGGACTGATCTCCTTAAGGATGGACTGGTTGGATCTCCTTGTAGTCCAAGGGACTCTCAAGAGTCTTCTCCAACACTACAGTTCAAAAGCATCAATTCTTCAGCACTCAGCTTTCTTTATAGTCCAACTCTCACATCCATACATGACTACCGGAAAAACCACAGCCTTGACTAGTTGGACCTTTGTTGGCAAAGTAAGTGTAAAATCTAAGATTAGATCGCTTGCGTCATGGATGTATAGCTATCCTGAAACATGAACTTGACTAATTTAATGACAGAAGAAATATTTTTTAGTGTGCAAACACTGTTATATAGTTGATACAATGTAGATTTTATAATTAGTTGTCTTAAGTCCAAATCATGGATCTGCCACTCACCAGCTATATAACACTGGGTAAGAAATAGAATATATCCACAGCAAGGTATCTATTCATGCATTGTTCCAATTATACCACTTGAGTTCATCTCAAGTTAAAGCCTATCTTGAATTATAACAATATAAATTCACTTTGTCTCTTTCAACTGTATGTTATATAATGTATGTATATAATGTATGCTATATAATGTGTTATGTTGTTCTAGGCTTCCTTGACTCAATATTATATTGTGATGGTCAAAAAGTACATTTGGGTTTGTCATAACATGTTAGGGGAAAAAAATTAATAAACTTTTTGGCCAATCCAATATTTGTGAGATTTATCCATTTTTCTGCCATAGAGTTGTAGTTAAGTGATTGTTCAATATTTTATTAAATTCAAGTGTACATTCACATTATTTTCTTGTCAGTAGAAAACTCTATTGTTTCATTTTTTAACTGTTATGAATAATGTTATGATAAACTTTCATGAATAAGTCAGATTGTACATGTACATATACAATTCTATTGGAATAAAACTGCAAAAAGAATATGTCTATATTTAAAAACAGTTAAAAATCAGAAGTAGGTTTTCAAAGTGGTTGTACAAATTCAAAACTCTTCAAACAGTATTTGAGAGATTCAATTGTTCCCTAGCCTTAGCAACATCCAGATTTCTGTCTAACATTCTAAGTGTTAGATATTTTAATTTAGTTCAGTTCAGTTCAGTCTCTCAGTCATGTCCGACTCTTTGAGACCCCATGAATCGCAGCACGGCAGGCCTCCCTGTCCATCACCAACTCCCGGAGTTTACTCATACTCATGTCCATTGAGTCGGTGATGCCATCCAGCCATTTCATCCTCTGTCGTCCCCTTCTCTTCTTGCTCCCAATCCCTCCCAGCATCAGAGTCTTTTCCAATGAGTCTACTCTTCCCATGAGGTGGCCAAAGTATTGGAGTTTCAGCTTCAACATCAGTCCTTCCAATGAACACCCAGGACTGATTTCCTTTAGAATGGACTGATTGGATCTCCTTGCAGTCCAAGGGACTCTCAAGAGTCTTCTCCAACACCACAGTTCAAAAGCATCAATTCTTTGGCACTCAGATTTCTTCACAGTCCAACTCGCACATCCATACATGACCACTGGAAAAACCATAGCCTTGACTAGAAGATGGACCTTTGTTGGCAAAGTAATATCTCTGCTTTTTAGTATGCTATCTAGTTTGGTCATAACTTTCCTTCCAAGGAATAAGGGTCTTTTAATTTCATGGCTACAGTCACCATCTGCAGTGATTTTGGAGCCCCCAAAAATAAAGTCTGACATGGTTTCCACTGTTTCCCCATCTATTTCCCATGAAGTGATGGGACCAGATGCCATGATCTTAGTTTTCTGAATATTGAGCTTTAGGCCAACTTTTTCACTCTCCTCTTTCACTTTCATCAAGAGGCTTTTCAGTTCCTCTTCACTTTCTGCCATAAGGGTGGTGTCATCTGCATATCTGAGGTTATTGATATTACTCCCAGCAATCTTGATTCCAGCTTGTGCTTCTTCTAGTCCAGCGTTTCTCATGATGCACTCTGCATAGAAGTTAAATAAGCAGGGTGACAATATACAGCTTTGACGTACTCCTTTTCCTATTTGGAACCAGTCTGTTGTTCCATGTCCAGTTCTAACTGTTGCTTCTTGACTTGTATACAGGTTTCTCAAGAGGCAGGTCAGGTGGTCTGGTATTCCCATCTCTTGAAGAATTTTCCACAGTTTATTGTGATCCACACAGTCAAAGGCTTTGGCATAGTCCATAAAGCAGAAATAGATGTTTTTCTGGAACTCTCTTGCTTTTTCCATGATCCAGCGGATGTTGGCAATTTGATCTCTGGTTCCTCTGCCTTTTCTAAAACCAGCTTGAACATCTGGAAGTTCACGGTTCACATATTGCTGAAGCCTGGCTTGGAGAATTTTAAGCATTACTTTCCTAGCATGTGATATTTTAATTACTGATTCTAATTTCCAGTAAGAATACAGCTCTGAAGTTTAGATAATATGTAATATGTCTGTGTAACATTACAGTTCTCTGATTTTTAAACCTTGGTGGCAATGAGTAAACCTTTTTCAGAGGAAATATATTCTTGTGGACCACAATGAACAATTACTTCTCAGTTCTAAGCTTTCCTTGTGTTCTCTGCAACTGCTTCTTTGTCAGAATAAGCCAGGCCTACAATAATACATTATCGGTTCCAGTCAATACCCATTGGTATTTGTATTGCCCTCTAATACCAGTCCAATGCCAACTTAGTGACTTTTTATAAGTCCATCTTCAAGTAAAAATTTTTTTTCCAACTGGTAGTGAGTAGAGATCCTCCCCACATTATCAGCTCAGTTAGGTAAGAAGGAAATGTACTCCCCTCAGACCAACTGGGCATGGCCCTGCTCATCCATGCAAACTTATTTCAATGAACTATTTTTAGAACTTAAGGCATCTACCTGAGTATTCCTATTCCTGTATTTTTAGTGAGCATCTATTCAACCCACCTTAATTCTGACTCTTCTGAAGTCTCACAGAACCTATTTATTCCATAAGGCGAATAGGGCTGTGATTTGTGTTCAGTTATCTAGAACCACAACAAAATGCCATTGACTGTGGAGTAAGAATATGTAAATATTCAAAATATTCAAAAACTGTTTACGCAGGTCCAAGTCTACTTCTTCCTTCTGTTTATTCCTAAATAAACATCAGTTCTGCCTGTTTTGCAAATTTGCTCCTTCATTTTTCACCAGAACTTTACCTTCTGTGGGATGTACTGTGACCACTTTCCAATTGTGATTCAATTCTATATTTAGGAATTCCCAGCAATGAACCAAGTGAACTATTTTTTGGCATCAGCCAGTACAGCAGCAGGTAATAGGGAGGTGAAGAGGTAGAGAGACCACAGAGAGCTCTGTCACTGGCCTTAGAGCCGTGAAGTAAGCTGTCATATAGTTGGCTACATCTGAATTTTTTCACAGGCTATTGAACATAATATTTCCATTTACTAGTCACTTTTGATGAACTTCTTCTCTATACTTCTTTGATATCACCCAAGACAGGAGAGACTTTTCTATCCCCAAGTTTATCTGTTATCACTATATTTTAGGGTAACTTTCTACCAATGAATGCCCTCAGTAACAAGTTGGCAAATTCTTTCCAAGGGTCTGAAAAGATCCTCTGCATCTTTTGAGATGCTCTACAGTTTTTGAGTTCAAATACCCTGTGATTTTGTTCAGTACAATATCCAGTTTCTGCCAGAGGTGCCAGTGAACACATCCTCGAGATACTACTAAACCAGCTGGCAATCAGGTCAGAAGGTTCAAGCGGGACTTTTAGTGCTCAGATTTGCTCAGGGCTCCATACAAACACATTTTCTTTCTGGTGTCTTTGCGAATTGGGACTAATAGAATCCCTAAGTGGAGAATATACTTTTTCACAAAATCCCCCAAAATCTTCCTGTCTTTTGGTCTCCTGTTGAGTGGCAGGGTCAGAAAAGACAGTTATTTATTTCTCATAGTTTGAAGGATATCTCTGGTTTCTCCAAGCAATATAATTCCTCAGAACCTAACACAGTGGACCAGCTGTATAGTTCTGCTGTGTTTATCAGTCAGCCACTACTTGTCAATATGGACTACTTAAATTCTCCTACATTCCTTTCTCCAAGGAGGCAATTACCATGATAACACAAATGCAGGGAACTAACTTACTCCTAATGGTAATCAAGTTCACTAAATTATGCTGTGTGCCAGTGAATTGAAATATCCCTGTGGAAAAACCATAAATATATACTGAAAATCACTTCACAAAAATGCAAATAGTGTCATACTGCATTCTGAATAGGTATGAAAATGAAGCCATTAGTCAAGTCTATTATGGCACACCAATCACTTTTGGCCAGCTACCCTTCTTGTACGGTCTTTATTATATTGGTTATGTTTTAAGTAGTGAGGAGAACCACTTTATTTTACCCTCAAATGGTACTGTCATTCTCCATGAATGAATGCAAGTTAATGCTCCCACTTTAATCATTTCCTTAAGAAGAAGAGTGGTCTCATACTTGTACAATTCTATTTGCTTAATTTTCCTAAAGAAAAGTACTTGGGAGTACAGAGGTTTCCATTCAGCATGTCTAATTAAAACTACATAGCATCCCTTTCACATGTAATTATCAATTCTAATTTCACATTCAAACAAAGCTAACAGAACCTTGGAGCATATTCTCCAGTTACATTTTCCAATTTGTAGCTTAGTTATAACCTCATACCCTCCACCATCTATGTGCCCTCTAGACTTTGTATCTGGACCTGTAAGGGTGCTCCCCCACTCTGCTATGGGATTACTGCACACTAATTATCCCCCAAATTTCTCACACTACCTCCAAACCATCTGGCCTATGTTTTGGACATCCTGCTGGGAGTTGGGTAAACTGATCACAACCCTTCAGTCAATCATTTTTACATTCTATTTCTTTATCTGAGAGTAAATTTAGCACTATGCTAAATATTTTCTGTTCCTTATCACAGTCCTTATGATAGGATTTAAATTCATGTAAGTTTGGCTATCTAAAGTGAATTTAACAGGTCACTTTAAGAAGTATCATTGTGGGCCATGAGTGGAATATTATGGACTGAATATGTGTGCCCCACCCCCAAATTTATAATCCTCAATAGATCATATTCAGAGACAGTGGCTTTGGGAAGTGGTTAGGTCATGAGGGTAGAGTCCTCACAGTGGGATTGATGCCCTTATGGGGAAAGACCTGAGAACTTGCTGCTTCTCCCTCACTCTGCCATGTGAAAATACAAGACAACAGCCATCTACAAACCAGGAAGAAACCCCTTACCGAGAACACTGATCTTAGACTTTGTAGCCTTCAGAATTTCCCTGAAAGTCAGGAACAAGACAAGGGTGCCCACTCTCACATTACTATTCAAAACAGATTTGGAAGTTTTAGCCACAGCAATCAGAGAATAAAAAGAAATAAAAGGAATCCAGATTAGAAAAGAAGAAATAAAACTCACTATTTGCAGATGACATGATCCTCTACATAGAAAACCCTAAAGACTCCACCAGAAAATTACTAGAACTAATCAATGAATATAGTAAAGTTTCAGGATACAAAATTAATACACAGAAATCCTTTGCATTCCTATACACTAACAATGAGAAAACAGAAATTAAGGAAACTCCCATTCACCATTGTAATGAAAAGAATAAAATACTTAGGAATAAATCTACCTAAAAAAACAAAAGACCTAAATATAGAAAACTATAAAACACTGATGAAAGAAATCAAAGATGGCACAAATAGTTGGAGAAATATACCATGTTCATGGATCAGAAGAATCAATATAGTGAAAATGAGTATACTACCCAAAGAAATCTATAGATTCAATGCAATCCCTATCAAGCTAACAATGATATTTTTCACAGAACTAGAACACGTAACTTCACAATTTGTATGGAAATACAAACAACATCAAATAGCCAAAGCAATCTTGAGAAAGAAGAATGGGACTGAAGGAATAAACCTGCCTGACTTCAGACTATACTACAAAGCTACAGTCATCAAGACAATATGGTACTGGCACAAAGACAGAAATATAGATCAATGGAACAAAATAGAAAGCCCAGAAATAAATCCACCCACCTATGGACACCTTATCTTTGACAAAGGAAGCAAAAATATACAGTGGAGAAAAGACAATCTCTTTAATATGTGGTGTTGGGAAAATTGGTCAACCACCTGTAAATGAATGAAATTAGAATACTTTCTAACACCACACCAACATAAACTCAAAATGGATTAAAGGTCTAAATATAAGACCAGAAACTGTAAAACTCATAGAGGAAAACATAGGCAAAACACTCTCTGACATAAATCACAAGATCCTCTATGACCCAACTCCCAGAGTAATGGAAATAAAAGCAAAAGTAAACAAATGGGACCTAATTAAACTTAAAATCTTTTGCACAATGAAGGAAACTATAAGCAAGATGAAAAGACAGACTTCATAGTGGGAGAAAATAATAGCAAACGAAGCAACTGACAAAGAATTTATCTCAAAAATATACAAACCACTCATGCAGCTAAATATCAGAAAAATAAATGACCCAATCAAAAAAATGGGCCAGAGAACTAAACAGGCATTTCTCAAAAGAAGAATACAGATGGAAAACACACGAAAAAATGCTCAACACCACTCATTATGAGAGAAATGCAAATCAAAACCACAATGAGGTACCATCTCACGGCAGTCAGAATGGGTGCTATCAAAATGTCTATAAACAATAAATGCTGGAGAGGGTATGGGGAAAAGGGAACCCTCTTACACTGTTAGTGGGAATGCAGACTAGTACTGCCACTGTGGAGATTCCTTAAAAAACTGAAAATAGAACTGCTATACGACCCAGCAATCCCACTGCTGGGCTTATACACCAAAAAAAAAAAAAAAAAAGAATTGAAAGAGACACGTGTACCCCAATGTTCATCACAGCGCTGTTTATAATATCTAGGACATGGAAGCAACCTAGATGTCCATCAGCAGATGAATGGATAAGAAAGCTGTGGTACATATACACAATAGAGTATTACTCAGCCATTAAAAAGAATACATTTGAATCAGTTCTAATAAGGTGGCTGAAACTGGAGCCTATTATACGGAGTGAGGTAAGTCAGAAATAAAAATACCAATACAATATATTAACACATATATATGGGATTTAGAAAGATGACCCTACATGCAAGACAGCAAAAGAGACACAAAGAAGACTTTTGGACTCTGTGGGAGAAGGCGAGTGTGGGACGATTTGAGAGAACAGCATTGAAACATGTAGATTACCGTATGTGAAATAGATCACCAGTCCAAATTCAATGCGTGAGACAGGGCACTCAATGCTGGTGCACTGGGACAACCCAGAGGGATGGGGTGGGGAGGGAGGTGGGAGGGGGTTTTGGGATGGGGGACACATGTTCACCCACGGCTGATTCATGTCAATGTATGGCAAAAACCACCACAATATTGTAAAGTAATTAACCTCCAATTAAAATAAATTAATTTAAAAAAGAAGAAACAGAACTGTAAGAAATAAATGTTTGTCATCTAAGCCACTCAGTCTATGGTAATTTCTTATAGTCATCAGAACTGACAAAGACAGGTAGAGTTGGAAGAAATCACTCTTAAATTTGATAATGTGCTTTCTGTTGAAAATCAAATTGTTTTTCCCTTTTTATTTTATTTTTTCAATAGCTATTTTAAATCTCCATCAGTGATTACAAAGAGTAATCACTCCCTGCTCCTGCTACTGCTGCTAAGTCGCTTCAGTCGTGTCCGACTCTGTGCGACCCCATGGACGGCAGCCCATGAGGCTCCCCCATCCCTGGGATTCTCCAGGCAAGAACACTGGAGTGGGTTGCCACTTCCCTCTCCAATGCATGAAAGTGAAAAGTGAAAGTGAAGTCGCTCAGTCATATCCGACTCTTCACGACCCCATGGACTGCAGCCCACCAGGCTCCTCTGTCCATGGGACATTCCAGGCAAGAATACTGGAGTGGGGTGCCATTGCCTTCTCCAAATCACTCCCATCACCTCCCTATTTTTGTTTATTCTCAGGCAGAGTAACTAAGCTAGCAAACAAGTCACTGTCTCTTGAGTATTTTCTTGGCATTTATTAGCAAAGCTACAAAAAAAAAAAAAAAAAAATCCTGAGATTGGTGGGGAAGCAGGGACCTGGCTGTATCACAGAATCTATCACTGTCTGGGGTAACAACCCTTATTTAAATGTGTCTCCCTACCACCATACCATCATGTGCCAATTTGGGGTTGACAGCATCAGTGATACTTCTTCAGAAGGTAGATTCTACTATATCCATGGGGTGAACAGGGTAGTTTCTCCTCTTAGCATAAGTATGAAAAACTCCTTTTTCTTTACCCACTGAAACAGATAATAGTTTTCATTCTACCCACAATGACGTGCTCACAGAGACTTGCAGTCCCTTGGAATTAGTTGAGAACCCAAATAATCCCTTTAAATCACCATTATCTATAAGTGATATGACCTCCTTCATCCCCTCAGTGTTTGTTTTGCAGCAAAAATTAGTCAGTCTTCTACTGTGATTTCTTCACAAAATGGCCTTTAACAGACCACCTTCTGGGTTCCATGGTCCTCAGGAAATCAATAGTTATCAATGACTTACTTTTCTAGTAAATATGGAGGCTAAAGTGGCCACTGAAGCATGGGAAGGCTGTCGGCAACCAGAAAATCTGATCTTAATTCATTCTCTATCAATATTCTAATTTTCTCCTTTACAGGTTCTATTTTGACCAAAGTTGGTATTAACAACCAGGGAAGAGTATTTTTGTTAATTATTATTCTGCTTCACATTCTCTCTCTATCCACTTAGCAAATTCCTTCTGGTCTAAATCTATTGTCTTTAAATTGCATTGATAAGATTCAAGCCCTTATTCTGCTTCAAGGCTTTTGCCAATTAATTCCAAGGATACAGGGAAAGTCATTCCCCCCTCCCCCCCAACCCCCACTCCCACCCCTGCATCAAATAATCCTGTCACTTTTCCACTCTTTTCATTCTTAAAAAATATGCCACAGCCTTAAAGATTTATGGGAATGAAAGGCAAGGCAGAATTGTCAAAGCTGACTTAGACAAATCATAGAGCCCACCTCCACTGATCTATTTGACTACACTTACAGGAATACAGTGCTGTTTCTATTGCAATTTTATAGTAAATTTTGCTATACAGTGGAGTATGTCCTGTCAGATGCTTCTTTAAGATTATACTGAGGGGCTTCCCTGGTGGCTCAGTGGTAGAGAATCCACCTGCTAATGCAGAAGACCTGGTTCGATCCCTGGTCCGGAAGTATCCCACGTGCTGTTGAGCAACCAAGCCAATGAGCCAGAGCCACTGAGCTTGTGCTCTAAAGACTGGGGACTGCAACTACTGATCCTGAGTGCTGCACCTGCTGAAGCCAGTGAGCCTGACGAGTATGCTCTGCAACAAAAGAAGCCACCACAATAAGAAGCCAGTGTACCACAACTAGAGAGAAGCACTTGCTGGCTACACCTAGAGAAAAGATCACACGGTAATGAAGACCCAGCACAGTCAAAAATGCACAATCTTTAAAAAAAAATTATGCTGGCTAATTTTGGTCCTGTGCATTCTAATGTATCCTAATATAAATTTTAGATTTAGCCTGTAAATTTTTGACAAATTGCATTAGCAATTGAAATAAAATTGTATTGAACCTATAGGGCAATTTGGGGTGAATGGACATTTTTATAATACTTTGTTTTCTCACTGATTAACAAAATACTTTTTTAATCTTTTAAACTTTCTTTCGGTAAAATGAAACATGAATAAGATTAACATCTATTTTTTCTTTCATATAATGAACTTGTTCAGGTTATATTTGCCTGTCTTATTGAAACACACACACACACACACACACACTGATAAGTTTTTTTTTTTCTTATCATTCTCTGAAAGATTTTACAAAGATTGAATTTCTTCTCCCCAAATTGCATATCAGCTAAATTTTCAAATTTATTGGATTACATTTGTTTATACTACCACTTTATTTGGCTGTTTCCTCCATACTGTTGTTCTACCTTTCCATTCACTTTCCAGGGTATATCAATTTTATCAGTCTTTCCAAAGAAACAACTTTTGGCTTTGCTGATATTTTTCTATGGTTTATTGGTTTTCTATGAAAATATTCTTTTTATCTTTTCAACATCCATTTATGATAAAAACTCTCCAGAAAGCAGGAATAGAAGGAACATACCTCAACATAATAAAAGCTATATATGACAAACCCACAGCAAACATTATCCTCAATGGTGAAAAATTGAAAGCATTTCCCTTAAAGTCAGGAACAAGACAAGGGTGCCCACTCTCAACACTACTATTCAACACAATTTTGGAAGTTTTGGCCACAGCAATCAGAGCAGAAAAAGAAATAAAAGGAATCCAAATTGGAAAAGAAGAAGTAAAACTCTCACTGTTTGCAGATGACATGATCCTCTACATAGAAAACCCTAAAGACTCCACCAGAAAATTACTAGAGCTAATCAATGACTATAGTAAAGTTGCAGGATATAAAATCAACACACAGAAATCCCTTCCATCAGTCTTTTCTTTCGACCTGGTTTATGCTTTTTTTACTGAATTCTTAAGAAGTATAAAACAGTTTTCAGCTTGCATTCTTGCCTAATGCATGCATTTAAATTTGTCAACTGTTCCAGATTCATGGTGTATCCCTTCTGTTTCAGTGTCTAATATTTTTGTTGTAGTCAATTTAATTTATATATTTTAATGTAGAGTAAAATATCACTTAATTTATGCTTTTAGTTTTAAAGCATATAAAGTGTATGCCTTAACTCTGAACCTCTAGTGACTTTGCAGTTATGCCTTATAATTAGTTAATTGCTGTATGAAGAGGAAATACATTTTGTATGATTTCAAGCCTCTGAAATTTGTTGAAACTTCCTTTACACAATAACACATGGCTAGTTCTGCAAATTAATCATTCAAAATGCATGTGTCTTCTGCAATTACAATGTGTTGTGCTCCACATGTATCAGTTAGGTCAAGTGTATTGCTCTTGTTCAGTCCTTAAGTCACGTTCAACTCTTGTGACTCCATGGACTGCAGCACACCAGGATTCCCTGTCCTTCACTACCTCCAGGAGTTTCCTCAAACTCATGTCTTTGAGTTGATGATGTGGTCCAACCATCTCATCTTCTGTCGCCCCCTTCTCCTCATACCCTCAATCTTTCCCAGCATCAGCATCTTTTCCAAGGAGTCGATGGTGGCCAAAGTATGGGAGCTTCAGCATCAGTTCTTCCAATGAATATTCAGGATTGATTTCCTTTAGGTTTGACTGGTTTGCTCTCCTTGCTGTCCAAGGGACTCTCAAGAGTCTTCTCTAGCACCACAATTCAAAAGCATAAATTCTTCAGTGCTTGGCCTTCTCTATGGTCCAACTTTCACATCCACACGTGGCTACTAGAGAAACCATAGTTTGACTATATGGACCTTTGTTGGTAAAGTGATGTCTCTGCTTTTTAATAATCATCTAGGTTTGTCATAGCTTTTCTTATAAGAAGCAAACATACTTTAATTTCATGGCTACAGTCACCATCCACAGTGATTTTGGAGCCCAAGAAAATAAAATCTGTCACTGTTTCCATTTTTTCCCCCTATCTATTTGCTATGAAGTGATGGTATCAGATGCCATGATCTTTGTTTTTGTGAATGTTGAGTTTTAAGCCAGCTTTTACACTCTCCTCTTTCACCTTCATCAAGAGGCTCTTTAGTTCTTTACCTTCCGCCATTAGAGTGGTATTATCTGCATATCTGAGATTGTTGGTATTTCTCCCAGCAGTCTTAATTCCAACTTGTGCTTCATTCAGCCCAACATTTCACATGATGTACTCTGCATAGAATTTTAATAAGCAGGGAGACAATATACAGCCTTGATATACTCCATTTCCAATTCTGAACCAATATTTTTCATTAAAATTTAATATTCATATGTAAACTTTCATCTTATTACTTATCTCATTTATTCTATATTTTTAAATTATACCTTTATTTTATTTTTTTAGTTTTTATTAGAGTTGACTTTCAGTATTATATTAGTTTAAGGAGTACAGCATAGTGATTTGATATTTTAATAGACTATTTTCCATATGAAGTTATTATAAAATTTTGGCTACATTCCCTGTGCTACACATTACATTCATATAAATTATTTATTTTATATTTAATAGTATGTACTTTTTAATCAGCTCAGTGGTAAAGAACCTGCCTGCCAATGTAAGAGATGCAGGTTCGATCCCTGGGTTGGAAAGATCCCCTGGAGGAGGGCATGACAACCCACTCCAGTATTCTTGCCTGAAATATTCCATAGACAGAGGAGTCTGGCAGGCAATACTACATGGGTTCACAAAGAGCTGGACACAACGAAAGCAACTTAGAACACATGCATGCATATACCTCTTAATACCCTTCCCTTATCTTGTCCCTCCTACCACATGTCTCCTCTGGTAACCACTAGCTTGTTCCCTGTTTCTCTGAGTCTGTTTTTATTATTATTATTACTTCTGTTTGTCTTATTTATTTCTTAGATCCCACATATAACTGAAAACTTAGTATTTGTCTTTCTTGACTTATTCCACTAAGTGTAATATCCTCCAGGTCCATTTATGTTGTCACAAATGACAAAACTTTACTATTTTTAAGACTGAATAGTATTCCATTGTAGATATATTCCACGTTATCTTTAACCATTCATCTGTTGATGGACACCTAGGTTACTGCCATATCTAAGCCACTAGAAATAATGCTGCTATGAACACTGGGGTGCGTATATCTTTTTTAAGTTAGTGATTTCATTTTCTTCTTCAGATATATACCGAGGAGTGAAATTGGTGTATTATATATTGCTGGGGTCCAGCCCTGGTGGATCCAGGGAATTCGAAGCGGGGACGGCGTCGGCGAAGATCAGGAAACAATTGCTTAATTAAATGTTAATTAAGAAAATAAAGAGTAATAGAATAAGGATAGCTCAGTGAGGAAATCCAGTGGAGAAAAGAGGCTGAATAATTCAGCCAGAAGGTGAGAGAAAGAATGACATGGGGAGACCAAGTTTTGGTGAACAAGGCCCGCACTTTATTTTCCAAAGTAGTTTTTATACCTTAAGTTATGCATAGAGGATAATGGGGGAAGGGGTAGAGTCAAGCAGCAAGCCAGGCTTTCTTCCTGAAAACTTATCATATGCAAAAGTTTAGGTGATTTGTATCATCTTCTGGCCCAGAGGCCTGTTAACATTTTAAGACCCTTTCTTCAGAAAACTTATTTTTCTCTAAAGGTGATTAGTCAGGCACCACTCTCAAAAGCATTAGATAAAGTTGCATTCCTACAGAGCAAAGGTGTGGTGGGCTATAACAAGAAAAAGAATTAACTCAAGGGTCCAAGGTTACAAACATTGAAGCTACTACTTACACCAATCATATTAATCAATACACTGCCAGGGGCACAGCAGGTAAGGGATATGGAGACTTAGCAGCAAACATTGGCCCAACAAGTGAAAAACCCTTCACCAATACAATTTCTAATCAATCTTTTAACTGCTCAAAGGAATCTGTATTCAGACAGTTTAGAACATCTCATGCCTCTCACAGTTGGGAGGCTCTGAACAATCACATGTGGCCGGAAAAACCTATTCAGGCAGGCTAGAGGACTTCCAGAGGAGTTTGTAGGTTGAAACACTGTCACACCCAGGAATTATTAACTGGAGCTGTAAGTTAACTCTTTTTTCAGGGAGAGGTAGTGGGGGACAGCCCCCCGTAAAGTCAGAGGTGTAGGTGAGAGCACAAAGCAGAAAGTAGGCAGACTCTGGTTTTGGGGGTAGATGCTCGAGAATTTCCAGGGGGACTCCTGAGGCTCGATCCGGCCTTTGCATATGCCGAGCCTCCTTCCTCATGACCTTTGCCAGGGGCAGAGCTCCTGCTCCCGGCAATATATTACTTCTACTTTTGATCTTTTGAGGAAACTCCATTCTGTTTTCCATAGTTGCTATTGCAATTTAAATTCCCACCAACAGTGTATGAGGGTTCCCTTTTCTCCATATGCTCATCAACACTTCTTGTTTTCTTAATAGTGATAACTATTCTGACAAAGTAAGGAGCTATTTAATTGTGGTTTTGATGTGCATTTCCTTCATAATTAGCAATATTGAACATCTTTTCATGTGTCTGTTGTCATTTATATGTCTTCTTGGAAAAGATCCTGTATATGGTGTGAGAAAAATTTTCCAATTTCATTCCTTTACATGTAACTGTCCCATTGTATATTTTTGCCTTCTTTTTCATAGTGTAATTAATATGTGCTTATTTCTAGGATTTTTTTTAAAGTTCTTGATTTCATTGATCTTTCTATATTTTAAGCTTTATTTTATTTATTTAAATTTGGATTTTTATTATCTTCTTCCTTCTGCTGAATTTGGAATTTGTTAATTTTTTTCTAATTCCTTTAGATGGAAATTAGGTTGTTTATCTGATATTTTTCTTTCTTGAGGTAGGTCTATGTCACTATAATATGTTGCTAAAACTGGCTATAACAGCTGTCATTTGAAGGCATAAACTTGCAACCAGTAGTAAAGAAATCTGAGAAATCTAATGAACTATAAAATGTTATAATCATCAAACTTTCTTAGAGATTAGAACTTAATTATTCCAACCACTAAAAATAAATGATAATTATATAACATGATCAGTTCAGTTCACTCATTCAGTCCTGTCCAACTATTTTAGACCCCATGAATCACAGCAAGCCAGGCCTCCCTGCTTCACCAACTCCCACAGTTTACTCAAACTCATGTCCATCCAACCACCTCATCCTCTGTCATCCCCTTCTCCTCCTGCCCTCAATCTTTCCCAGCATCAGGGTCTTTTCCAATGAGTCAGCTCTTCGCATTAGGTGGCCAAACTACTGGAGTTTCAGCTTCAGAGTCAGTCCTTCTGGTGAACACCCACGACTGATCTTTAGGATGGAATGGTTGGATCTCCTTTCAGTCCAAGAGACTCTCAAGAGTTTTCTCCAATACTACATTTCAAAAGCATCAATTCTTTGGTGCTCAGCTTTCTTTATAGTCCAATTCTCACATATATACATGACTACTGGAAAAACCAGAGCCTTGACTAGAGGGACCTTTGCTGACAAAGTAATGTCTCTGCTTTTTAATATGCTGTCTAGGTTGGTCACAACTTTCCTTCCAAGGAGTAAGCATCTTTTCATTTCATGGCTGCAATCACATTCTGCAGTGATTTTGGAGCCCCCAAAAATAAACTCTGTCACTGTTTCCCCATCTATTTGCCTTGAAGTGATGGGACCAGATGCCATGATCTTCGTTTTCTGAATGTTGAGCTTTAAGCCAACTTTTTCACTCTCCTCTTTCACTTTCATCAAGAGGCTTTTTAGTTCTTCTTCACTTTCTGCCATAAAGGTGGTATCATCTGCATATCTGAGGTTATTGATATTCTTGAGGCAATCTTGATTCCAGCTTGTGCCTCTTCTAGCCCAGCATTTCTCATGATGTACTTTGCATATAAGTTAAATCAGCAGGGTGACAATATGCAGCCTTGACATACTCCTTTTCCTATTTGGAACTAGTCTGTTGTTCCATGTCCAGTTTTAACTGTTGCTTCCTGACCTGCATACAGATTTCTCAAGAGGCAGATCAGGTGGTCTGGTATTCCCATCTCTTTCAGAATTTTCCAGTTTATTGCGATCCACACAAAGGTTTTGGCATAGTCAATAAAGTAGAAATAGATTTTTTGCTGGAACTCTCTTGCTTTTTCAATGATCGAACAGATGTTGGCAATTTGATCTCCAGTGCCCCTGACTTTTCTAAAGCCAGCTTGAACATCTAGAAGTTCATGGTTCATGTATTGTTGAAGCCTGGCTTGGAGAATTTTGAGCATTACTTTACTAGTGTGTGAGATGAGTGCAATTGTGTGGTAGTTTGAGCATTCTTTGGCATTGTCTTTCTTTGGGATTTGAATGAAAACTGACCTTTTCCAGTCCTGTGGCCACTGCTGAATTTTCCATATTTGCTGGCATATTGAGTGCAGCACTTTCACAGCATCATCTTTCAGGATTTGAAATAGCTCAACTGGAATTTCATCACCTCCACTAGCTTTGTTCATAGGGATGCTTCCTAAGGCTCACTTCACATTCCAGGATGTCTGGCTCTAGGTGAGTATTCACACCATCATGATTATCTGGGTCATGAAGAACTTTTTTGTACAGTTCTTCTGTGTATTCTTGCCACCTCTTCTTAATATCATCTGCTTCTCTTAAGTCCATACCATTTCTGTCCTTTATTGAGCCCATCTTTGCATGAAATGTTTCCTTGGTATCTCTAATGTTCTTGAAGATATCTCTAGTCTTTCCCATTCTGTTGTATTCATCTATTTCTTTGCATAGATCACTGAGGAAGGCTTTCTTATCTCTTCTTGTTATTCTTTGGAACTGTGCATTCTGATGATTATATCTTTCCTTTTCTCCTTTGTTTTTCACTTCTCTTCTTTTCACAGTTATTTGTAAGGCCTCCTCAGACAGCCATTTTGCTTTTTTGCATTTCTTTTTCTTAGGGATGGTCTTGATCCCTGTCTTCTGTGCAATGTCATGAACCTCCACCTATAGTTCATCAGGCACTCTATCAGATCTAGTCCCTTAAATCTATTTCTCACTTCAACTATATAATCTTAAGGGATCTAATTTAGGTTATACCTGAATGGTCTAGTGGTTTTCCCTACTTTCTTCAATTTAAGTCTGAATTTGGCAAGAAGGAGTTCATGATCAGAGCCACAATCAGCTCCTGGTCTTGTTTTTGCTGAGTGTATAGAGTTTCTCTATCTTTGGCTGCAAAAAATATAATCAATCAGATTTCCTTATGGCCCTTTGGTGATGTCCGTGTGTGGAGTCTTCTCTTGCATTGTTGGAAGAGGGTGTTTGCCATGACCAGTGCATTCTCTTAGCATAACTCTATTAGCCTAGAGGTGTTAAATATTGTTACAATGACAGTCATATTGCTCTATATAAACTTATCAAGTCAACATGTTGTATATCCAATCTGTCTTTCTCTAGAGTCTGCCACATCTCAATAAATGACATCATCATCTCCCTAGTTGCTCAAATCAAATGGCGTTATTCTCCATTTCCCCCTTTCCTTTATCCTTCACATCTAGTAAATTGAGTCATCCAATTCAACGTCAAAATATATCCTTCAATGCATCCTCACCTGCTGCTCTACACTGATATAATATTTTTACTTATGGGTGTGTCACTCTTCTACTTTCATTATCAAGTGTTTCCCATTAGCCTAGAAATGAAGTCCCAGCTTCTTAGTTATCCAAAGCCCTATATAGCTCCTCTGATACAAGAAGTAACAAGTGTTAGCAGAAATGTGGAGAAGGGGACTCTTATGCATGATTGATGGGAACTGGAAACGTAAACTGGCACAGCCACTGTGAAAATCAGTACAGAGGTTCCTCAGAAAATAAAATACAGATCTACAATATGTTCCAGCAATTCTACTTCAAAGTATATACTTGAAGAAAACAAAAACACTAATTCCAAAAGATACATACACCCCCAATCAATGTTCATTGCAGCATTATTTACAATAGCTGAGATATGAAAGCAATAAACTAATATTTATAAAACTGGTTTTAGTTCACTCAGATCTTCATGGATTGGTGCTGTTTGCTCTTTCTTGAAAGCACTCTACTCATGCTGTTTTTTTTTTTTTTAGATTTTTTTTTAAAATTTTATTTTATTTTTAAACTTTACATAATTGTATTAGTTTTGCCAAACATCAAAATGAATCCGCCACAGGTATTTTGATGCCCATCTTCACAGGGTTCTCTTCATCTGGATGTTTTTCTTCTCAGTTTTCTTTGTATACCTTCCTATCTCTCTATTTTTAATGTTCTCATTCACTTCTCATATAATTTTTCAAGACATAATTGGTAAACTATTGCATTAAATGGTTATCTTTCTTTACAATGATCTCTAATACATCCCTTGTTAAAAGATCTTTCTTAATCCCTAGACATTATTTTTATCTTCTATCTCTATCTAAATTACTTATTAGTACTCCAATGACAATATGTTTAAAACTTAATCATATTCTTCACCTGTATTTCCCATTCTATTAACAGAATAAATGAAATACTTTTATCCTCTTTTATTCCATATTTTGTGAATGCCATGAAATAATAATCCTTGTCACCTGAGACCCCTCTATCTATAGCACCACTGTGAATATAGCCAGTTATCACCAAATCTTCTTCTTTTACCTCTAAAAGATTTTATACTTTTCTTAATTCTGTCTTTGCTCAAGCTCAGCTGTGTAGCATCTTTTGGTAATATATTACTGTTATGACATCCTCTATTATTTCTATGTCATTCTGTCATTACTTCTAGATTATTCACCATAGTACAGCAAGATAAATCTGTCTAAAGAAATAAAACATTTTAGTGGACCCAGTAATTTCCCTTGATGTCTAATGCAGTGTCATCATAGTATTCAAATATTCAATAACAAAGGGAAAATTCAATCAATACATTCTGTTTTCAGTGAACAAATCTTTGGCTGTTTTCTGTAATATCAGTGTGACCTATTTGATCATCCTTTCAATACTTTTGATGAATGCATATTATAAAATAGGAAATATGCCAGACACAGATGATACAAAATAAGCAGGATGTTATCTGTACCTTAGTCTGCATAAGTGAGAAACCCAGAAATGTAAACAGAAAAATCACAACGCCAAATAATTGCAACTGCTGGACATTAACCTATTTTTATAGCAACAAAAACTATTGAAAATATAAAATCTCTGCATTTACCAGATAGGATAAGGTCTACAAAGGTTTGAGCAGATTCTGAAAAACTGATTATGAGTATGATATGTTAATAAACAGGATATAGGCTTTTGTGGGCAGGAGAAAAACAATATTTATCAAACTACAAGTCAAAAAATTCAACATAGCAGAGGAGTAATAAAATTCAATACACTAGGCTTGTGATGCATATAGAAGCAGAACACATTAAGACAGAATTTCAGAAGAAAGCAAAAAATTCGGCAAGGTCAGCTCCTTTTCACCAAAATTTTCCTACATGTATTTCAAAAGTAGATAACATTACAATTTTGATCACAAAAAATATACATAGAGAATCATATTAAGTTTGTCTTTACCATGCAAATATTCTGATTTTTGTGACCCTGAATATAGTACTTTTCTAAAAAGCCTAAGTAAAAGTATCTGATAAAATCTGGTAAATTTATAGGAGATTTAAAATCAATAAGACACCACTGTTCTTATATGACACAACAGAGTAGTTGGATTTAATAGATATTTGTCAAGGGCAGATGGAAAACATCTTCAGAATAGATAACAGTATAGGTCACAAAACAAGTCTAAACAAATTTATGAGGATAGAAATTACAGTAAGTCCCCTACACACAAAACAGTTTCATTTTGCGAGGACATTCATAGGTCCAATTTTTGTAAGTCCAACGTTAGCCAAGGCACTCACCTAACACAATCAGCTATATAGTACTGCACTGTAATATATCTATAATACTTTTCACATCAATAATACTTAAAGGAAAAACATAAGAAATAAAGTATTTTTAATCTTACAGTATATTACCTTGAAAAGTATAGTAGTACAGTCAACAGCTGGCATGCAGGGGCTGGCATTGAGTGAACAGGCAAGAAGAGTTACTTACCGGAGGAGAAGAAGGGAGAAGGTGGGAGATGGCAGAGCTGAAGGATCGTCAGCAGTAGGTAATGAGGACCAGCTGCAATTTCACTTATGCCTGACGTTGATGAAACAAATGTTCACATCTTCTAAAGTTCACAAATTGAAGGTTCATATATAGGGGACTTACTGTATATTGAGCTTTTTTTTTTTTTTTCTTTTTTGACCATGACAGTAGGAAACTAGGAATCAGTGACAGTTACTAAATGGGAAAAAGAACAAACGTGTAAAGACTAAACAACAAACATGTAAAGACTAAACAACATGCTCCTAAAAAAACAATTGGCCAAAGAGGAAATAAAAGGAAATAAAACTGTCACTATTGAAGATGACATGATACTATATACAGAAAATCCAAAAAGGTTCCACACACAAATTATTATAACTAATTAATGAATTCAAGATATAAGTTGCAAGATATAAAATTAATATAAAAATATATTGATTTTCTATGCACTAATAATGAACTATTAAAAACAGTAAAAGGAAAAATCCCATTTAAAATTTCATCAAAAAGAATAAAACACCTAGAAATAAAACAAGGTGAAAGACATACTCTCAAAACTATAAAACATTATTAAAGGAAATAGAAGGTGATAACAAAAAATGGAATGATATCTCATACTTTTGGACTGGAAGAATTATTATTATTAAAATGGCCACATGATCCAAAGTAATCTATGGATTTAATGTAATCTCTGTAAAATACCTATGACATATTTCACAGACCTAGAACAAAGAATCCTAAAATTCATATGGACCTATGCTGCTGCTAAGTCGCTTCAGTCGTGTCCAACTCTGTGCGACCCCAAAGACGGCAGCCCACCAGGCCCCGCCGTCCCTGGGATTCTCCAGGCAAGAACACTGGAGTGGGCTGCCATTTCCTCCTCCAATGCATGAAAGTGAAAAGTGAAAGTGAAGTCACTCAGTCATGTCTGACTCTTCGCAACCCCATGGACTGCAGCCTACCAGGCTCCTCCGTCCATGGGATTTTCCAGGCAAGAGGACTGGAGTGGTGTCCCATCACCTTCTCCTATAAAAGACCCCAAATTGCAAAAACAATCTTGAGGAAAATGAAAAAAGCAGGAGATATAATCTTCCCAGATTTTAAACTATACATGAAGTTACAGTAATAATAAAGGGTTTCCCTGATAGCTCAGTTGGTAAAGAATCCACTTGCAATGCAGGAGACCCAGGTTCACTTCCTGGGTTGGGAAGATCTGCTGGAGAAGGGATAGACTACCCACTTCAGTATTCTTGGGCTTCCTTTGTGGCTCAGCTGGTGAAGAATCTGCCTGCAATGTGGGAGACCTGGGTTCAATCCCTGGGTTGGGAATATCCCCTGGAGAAGGAAAAGGCTACCCACTCCAGTATTCTGGCCTGGAGAATCCCATGGATTGTATAGTCCATGGGGTCACAATGAGTTGGACATGACTGACTGACTCTTCATATATATAGATATATAATGGAATATTTCTCAGCCACAAAAAATAATAAATTTCACAGCAACAAGGATAAACAGAATACTGTGCTTAGTGAGACAGGTCAGAGAAAGACAAATACTGTATGATATCATTTATATGTGGAGTCTAAAAAATAATCCAAATAGATACATATAACAAAACAGAAACATACTCACAGACATAGAAAACAAACTAGTTGTTACCTGAGGGGAGAGGGGAGGAAGCAGGCCCAAATTAGGGATGCAGGATTAAGACAACAAAGTACTATGTATAAAATAGATAAGTAACTGACTAGGATATATTGTATAACACTGAGAAAAATAGCATTATCATGTAACAATGGTATTGGAGTTCAATCTGTAAAAATACAGAATCAATATGCTATATATCTGAAACTAACATAACAGTGTAAATCAACTACGATTCAACAAAAATAAAATTTCAATGAGGATTTCCTGTATTGTTTCAATTGTTACAAATACCTAAATAAACCACTGCTTCTAGAGTTAGTAATTCAACATATATCTAAAATATCAGAATAGAATAAAAATCTAGATATTTAAAGGTATTCCTTTGAATTGAACGCTGTATTATTGAATTATAATTTTAAAAATAAACATGAAATGTATGATACTAGTTAGAATTATCAGCATATCTCAAGAGACTTTTCTTTGGTGTTGGTTAAATTTTCTGCAAATGTAATCTCTTCCTTGGGAAGTATCCTTTATGCTATGAAAGAGTTTAGGTTTGTGGTATATTTATCTGAAAATCAAACTTTATTTTCTTTGTGCATAAAATACTCCTTTTTCTTTATGTAGCTCTTTAGTATGTTCTAGATGATATAACTATGAAATGTTTTTCATTTCTTTTCCTTCTCACTTCAATCAAAATATCTCAGTACTTAATATTCTCTGTCATATGCTTTTAATGCTTGTCTAAAATGCGGGGGGGGGGGGGGCGGCGAGAAGGCAATGGCACCCCACTCCAGTACTTTTGGCTAGAAAATCCCATGGAGGAGCCTGGTAGGCTGCAGTCCATGGGGTCGCTAGAGTCGGACACGACTGAGCGACTTCACTTTCACTTTTCACTTTCATGCATTGAAGAAGGAAATGACAACCCGCTCCAGTGTTCTTGCCTGGAGAATCCCAGGGACGGGGGAGCCTGGTGGGCTGCCGTCTATGGGGTCACACAGAGTTGGACACGACTAAAGTGATGCAGCAGCAGCAGCAGCAAAATGGGGCGGGGGTGGGGGAAGCCAACTAAATTTCACAGTCATAAAAGTCAGAAAAAAATTTTTTTCAGTATGGTTAAAAAATAAAATATGAACCTATGAAAAAAGAAAGGACATAAAGTTCTCATTCTCTGTGACCAAGTTCACTTTTATTGCCAATAACAATTTTCTTAAGACTATCAAGAAACTTTTCTTTCAAGTACCCATTACGGAGTTTACCACAATGTGGTACATGTAACTTTGGGGTCATCACAGAAGACTTTCAAAGATGGGCATTTTAAATTTTCAATAGAAACATATTTGTTAAATTTTTCTAGTGCATATTTCCTTAGGGCTTCCCAGGTGGCGCCAGTGGTAAAGAACCCTCCTGCCAATGCAGGAGATGTAAGAGATGTGGGTTCTATCCCTGGATCAGGAAGATCCCCTGGAGGAGGGCACAGCAACCCACTCCAGTATTCTTGCCTGGACAGAGGAGCCTGGCAGGCTGCAGTTGATGAGATCACAAAGAGTTGGACACGACTGAATCGACTTAGCACGCATGCACACACATATTTACTTACCTATCATGTAAGATGAAAGTGAAAGAGAGGGAAAAAGTTGGCTTAAAGCTCAACATTCAGAAAACTAAGATCATGGCATCTGGTCCCATCACTTCATGGGAAATAGATGGGGAAACAGTGGAAACATGGCAGACTTTATTTTTCTGGGCTCCAAAATCACTGCAGATGGTGATTGCAGTCATGAAATTAAAAGACGCTTACTCCTGGAAAGGCAAGTTATGACCAACCTAGATAGCATATTCAAAAGCAGAGATATTACTTTGCCAACAAAGGTCCCTCTAGTCAGGCTATGGTTTTTCCAGTGGTCATGTATGGATGTGAGAGTTGGACTGTGAAGAAAGCTGAGTACTGAAGAACTGATGCTTTTGAACTGTGTTGTTGGAGAAGACTCTTGCCAGTCCCTTGGACCACAAGGAGATCCAACCAACCCATTCTAAACGACACCAGTCCTGGGTGTTCATTGGAAGGACTAACGCTGAGGCTGAAACTCCAATACTTTGGCCACCTCATGCGAAGAGCTGACTCATTGGAAAAGACCCTGATACTGGGAGGGATTGGGGGCAAGAGGAGAAGGGGATGACAGAAGATGAGATGGCTGGATGGCATCACCAACTCAATGCACATGATTTTGGGTGGACTCTGGGAGTTCTTGATGGACAGGGAGGCCTGGCGTGCTGTGATTCATGGTGTCTCAAAGAGTCAGACAGGACTGAGCGACTGAACTGAACTGATCATGTAATTGTTTTTCCAAATACTATCACTTAAGGTGACAGTACTTATGTAAGTTTTAAAATAAATGATAGATTTCCTTATAAAATCAATGAAATAAGAGATAGTTAAAAGGCACAAAAATAAATTGGTTTATATGTAGAAAAAGAAATCAACCCTAAATAAACACTGGAAGGACTGATGCTGACGCTGAAGCTCCAATACTTTGGCCACCTGTGTGAAGAGCCGACTCACTGGAGAAGACCCTGATGCTGGGAAAGGTTGAAGGAAAACAAAGGAAGCAGCAGAGGATGAGATGGTTACATAGCATCACTGACTCAATGAACATGAATACGAGAAAACTCCGGGAGACAGTGAAGGACAGGCAAGCCCACCGTGCTGCAGTCCATGCGGCTGCAAAGAGCTGGGCATGACTTCGTGGCCGAACAACAACAAAAACAAAGAAAAAAGTTGTAGTGTGGTGTAAAGGTGACTTTTTCTGACACTGTTTATTTAAAAAGCAGAAATCAAATTCTTCAGGGACTTTTTTCCTACAGCATAGAACTCAATGGTTGTTGATTATCATCCCTGTTTGTTAACTGTGTGAAGAAACAACTTTGTTGTTAAGAGAAAAGGATATTAGCTCAAGAAATGTCTAACTTACAGATTAAATTTGCTCTATTGGATGGTTACCTCACTTTCAATTTGATTTGCTTATATTCTCAAGCTCTGTAACTCTGTAATCCTGAGGCACATTTTGTTCTGTTTTGATATCACAGAAGACAAGTGGACTCAGACACTTCTAACCAAATTCAAATACATTTCTTCTTGAAGGAATGTAAATTACAGAAAACAAAGAGAGGAGAAAAATAAGCTATCCTCTCTGCTTTGGTATTGGTAAATAGAATAAAATATAAGCATTAAAACCTCAAGTACATGCTTGACACCTTGAGCAAAAAAAAAAAAAATGAGGCTGTTTCTTTGGTTTGACAGGTATGAAAACTGAACCCCAGTGAGACTAAGAGTCACAGACCATTGCCATAAACTAGTCTGAACACAGGCTTCCTAAACACAAATTTTCCTAACTAATCTAACACCATATTTACTGTGATATTTTGGGTTATGGAGAGAAAGATTAAAATCATCTTCCTAAAGCAAACATAATTATTAGGAATCGAGAAGAAAATAGTAAAATTATTAGCAGTTAAAAATATTTTTTGGACATGAATTTTTATAACAGTGGAGCTAATGCAAGGTAGATATAGACAAGTGTTTTTAAATTTAAATGAAACATCAGTGTGATAAAACTATCACAACATGCATGTCCAAGGACCTAATCCCAAGTCATTGATCTTTGAATCCAGTTGTCCTACGCACAAATTTTTTTGCCTAGTATATCTAACTGTAGGACTTATAAGCACCCATAGCTCACTAAGTCATACCACACAGCATGCATGTGTTTCAGTAAACATTTGTTTCAGTAAACTGGGATAAAATACTGAATTTTTTCAGTAAGTTATTACAAATCATCAATCTTGAAATAGGAATTTTTGAAAGAGAAAAGGGGTATTGAAGAACTATCCTAAAATAGTTACGAAGTCCATAATAGGCTTTCTTTCCTCCCCTTTTTCATTAGCCTGTGCTGTTCAATTTCTTCAAACACAGTTCAGGCACAGGAAAGTATTGCTAGACAAATTATCTGATACAATTTTATACTCTGTTTTAAAGCTGGAGGCATGTATGTAATTTGTTTCAAACAGCTCTTTGCTTTTTGGAAAGTAGAAGATAAAACATTCCTTTTAATGACAGCTTATTTGGGACTTTACTCTCCAGAGCTTTTTGTGTTTTAAATATACCTGATTGTATATAATTATGGTTTTACAGGACATTTAATACTTTCAGGCAGATTAAACTTTCTCTATAATAATGCCATTCCATTTTAATGATTAGTATGATAAAATTTTGATAGGAAAACATATTTACTTTCTTAATTTTTTGCCTACTATTTTTATAAACAAGAGTTTCAACAAAATACTGTTCATCTTTCTTCAAAAAAAGGAATGATTTAACAGGGTTCCCTCCCCCCTCATTCTACAAGGAGGTAATCATTATGTTAAATACTATGTTACTAGAAACTAGTGACCTGCAACAAAAAATTATATTTTCTTTTCACAAAGAAAATTATAATGCCTCAGAACAAAAGCAGCACAGCAAAGTTTTTTTTTTTTCTAAATAAAATTTGAACTATAGCATGTAGCAAAGCAACATTTTGTTGAGTCTTTCAATAACAAGAAATCAGAAAAAGAGACAGGATGTGGGTAGACATAGGCATTTGACAAGTTAAATGTAGAAAGTCACATCTGAATGGGAATCAGGGAAAAGAAAATATTTCTCAGTACTTATAATTTCCTGAGGCTAATTGTCTCTTGTAAAAGTAGCCTTCCAGCACTTGTTTCCTTCCCAGTGTGACTTCTTTGACTCATAAAGAGAAATGGAAACTGTAAAGGCAAATTGAGATCTATTTTCAGTGGTTCTTTTGACTTCCAGGAGCATTAAATGTATTTTGCTTTACATTGAGCAGGGAATGATTTTCATTGCCTGGTAACTACATTTATTAAAAACTCAGAAAAAGAACATATTTTATTAAAATCTCAGAAAAAGAACATATTTTATTAAAAACTCAGAAAAAGAACATATGATATTGAGACAGCAAAGAAAGCATTGCACTTGCTCTGTTAGAGTGATCACAAAATTATTTACGTTAGTCATTATTATCAAAACTTTGGGCATGTACAGATACAATACTTAAGAGAATACCTGCAAAAATCAAAAGTACATATAATGTGATAAAGATTCAAAGTATAAAAAAAAAATTTTGTCCTTAATTGGAAGACATTTTATGGTCTACATTTCTAAACCATGGCTTTAAATTCAGCTGACTCTTGTTTGAAAGTCACACGTTTCTAGGTTATTTTTCACACATAAACATAAACTCAAGCAAACATGCATATACACAGATGTTACATATACACAGACATACACATGCACGTTGTCTTCTGTTTGAATTCAGATTTAATGTATTCCACAGGCTTGAATAGCACATCACAGAATTTCTGACAAAATGTTTTCATCTTGTCAGAAGAAACTTATCCCTTAGGCCATTTTCATTTTCTTTGTCAATAAATTAAATGAGGAAGGTGAACATCTTTAAAGAGACTAGAATTACCTCCAGGTTAAGGATGACACTTGTAGAAAGACAAGATTTAAACAATTTAGAAAGAGATTTGTAAAAAAGAGTCAATTTGTTTACACAAGCTTGATGCACATTTTCTTCTAAAAAGCTAAATGTTTCTAGAATGGAATATCCTCTCCACATCCTAATGAATACTTTCTGTGATATTTCACACTCTTCCTGTGAAAATCAACATCAGAACATGGGACACTCTAGGTGATCAGGGATATAAGGTTAATGTTTGGCAAAATAGCACCATCTTGGAGAATTTGAGAATATCTTAGGTACATTATTATTTCACTAACCTCCCCAGGAAATATTTTCAGGAGATAAAGTGTAATCAGTTCAGTTCAGTAGCTCAGTCATGTCCAGCTGTTTGTGACCCCATGGACTGCAGCGTGACAGGTTTCCCTGTCCATCACCAACTCCCAGAGTTTACTCAAACTCATGTCTATCGAGTTGATGATGCTATCCAATCATCTCATCCTCTGTTGTCCCCTTCCCCTCCTGCCTTCAATATTTGCCAACATCAGGTTCTTTTCAAATGAGTCAGCTCTTCGCATCAGGTGGCCAAAGTATCGGAGTTCCAGCTTTAGCAACAGTCTTTCCAATGAATATTCAGGACTGATTTCCTTTAGGATTGACTGGTTTCATCTCCTTGCAGTCCAAGGGACTCTCAAGAGTCTTCTCCAACACCACAGTTCAAAAGCATCAATTCTTCGGTGCTCAGCTTTCTTCACAGTCCAACTCTCACATCCATACGTGACCACTGGAAAAACCATAGCCTTAACTAGAAGGACCTTTGTTGGCAAAGTAATGTCTCTGCTTTTGAATATGCTATCTAGGTTGGTCATAACTTTCCTTCCAAGGAGTAAGTGTCTTTTAATTTCTTGGCTGCAATCACCATCTGCAGTGATTTTGGAGCCCAAAAAATAAAGTCTGACACTGTTTCCACCGTTTCCCCATCTATTTCCCATGAAGTGATGGGACCAGATGCCATGATCTTCGTTTTCTGAATGTTCAGTTTTAAGCCAACGTTTTCAGTCTCCTCTTTCACTTCCATCACTAAGGTCTTAATTCTTCTTTGCTTTCTGCCATATGGATGATGTTATCTGTATATTTGAGGTTATTGATATTTCTGTCAGCAATCTTGATTCCAGCTTGTGCTTAATCCAGCCCAGCATTTCACATGATGTACTCTGCATAGAAGTTAAATAAGCAAGGTGACAATATACAGCCTTGACATACTCCTTTCCCAATTTGGAAACAATCTTTTGTTCCATGTCCAGTTCTAACTGTTGCTTCTTGACCTGCATACAGATTTCTCAGGAGGCAGGTAAAGTGGTCTGACATTCCCATCTCTTTAAGAATATTCCACAGTTTGCGTGATACACACAGTCAAAGGCTTTGGCGTAGTCACTAAAGCAGAAATAGATATTTTTCTGGAACTCTCTTTCTTTTTCAATGATCCAGCAGATGTTGGCAATTTGATCTCTGGTTCCTCTGCCTTTTCTAAATACAATTTGAACATCTGGAAGTTTATGGTTCACATATTTTTGAAGCCTGGCTTGGAGAATTTTGAACATTACTTTGCTAGCTTGTGATATGAGTGCAACTGTGCGGTCATTTGAACTTTCTTTGACATTACCTTTCTTTGGGATTGGAGTGAAAACTGACATTTTCCAGTCCTGTGGCCACTGCTGAGTTTTCCAGATTTGTTGGCATATTGAGAGCAGAACTTTCACAGCATCATCTTTTAGGATTTGAAATAGCTCCACTGGAATTCCATCACCTCCACTAGCTTTGTTTGTAGTGATGCTTCCTAAGGACCACTTGATTTCTCATTCCAAGATGTCTGGCTCTAGGTAGGTGATCACAGCATTTTGGTTATTTGGGTCATGAAGATTTTTTTTTTTTGTATAGTTCTTCTGTGTATTGTTACCACCTCTTCTTAATATCTTCTGCTTCTGTTAGGTCCATACCATTTCTGTCCTTTATTGTGCCCATCTTTGCATGAAATGTTCCCTTGGTATCTCTAATTTTATTGAAGAGATCTCCAGTCTTTCCCATTCTATTGTTTTCCTCTATTTCTTTGCATTGATCACTGAGTAAGTCTTTCTTATCTCTCTCCTTTCTATTCTTTGGAACTCTTCATTCAGATGAGTATATCTTTCCTTTTCTCCTTTGCCTGTTGCTTCTCTTCTTTTCTCAGCCATTTGTAAGGCCTCCTCAGGCAACCATTTTGATTTTTTGCATTTCTTTTTCTTGGGGATGGTCTTGATCCCTGTCTCCTGTACAATGTCACAAACCTCCATCCATAGTTCTTCAGGAACTGTGTCTATCAGATCTAACCCCTTGAATCTGTTTTTCACTTCCACTGTATAATGTTTAGGGAATTGATTTAGGTCATACCTGAATGGTCTAGTGGGTTTCCATACTTTCTTCAATTTAAGTCTGAATTTGGCAATATGGAGTTCATGATCTGAGCCACAGTCAGCTCCCAGTCTTGATTTTGCTGACTGTATAGGGCTTCTCTATCTTCAGCTGTAAAAAATATAATCAATCTGATTTCAGTGTTGAACATCTGGTGATGTCCATGTGTTGTTGGATCAGGGTGTTTGTTATAAACAGTGCGTTCTCTTGGCAAAACTCTGTTGGCTGTTTTGCTGCTTCATTTTGTACTCCAAAGCCAAATTTGCTTGTTACTCCAGGTATCTCTTGACTTCCTACTTTTGCATTCCAGTCCTCTATAATGAAAAGTACTTCTTTTGGGGGTGTTAGTTCTGGAAGCTCTTGTAGGTCTTCATAGAACCATTCAACTTCAGCTTCTTCAGCATTACTAGTCGGGGAATAGACTTGGATTATTGTGATATTGAATGGTTTGCCTTGAAAATGAACAAAGACCATTCTGTCCTTTTTGAGATTGCATCCAGTACTGTATTTTAGACACTTTTGTTGACAATGAGGGCTACTTCTTTTTTTCCTCAGGTATTACTGTCCACAATAGTAGATATAATGGTCATCTGAGTTAAATTCACCCATTTCGGTCCATTTTAGTTCACTGATTCCTAAAATGTTGATGTTCACTCTTGCCATCTCTGTTTGACCACTTTCAATTTACCTTGGTTCATGGACCTAACATTCCAGGTTCCTATGTAATATTGCTCTTTACAGCATCGGACTTTACTTCAATCACCAGTCACATCCACAACTGGGTGTTGCTTTTGCTTTGGTTCTATCCCTTCATTCTTTCTAGAGTTATTTCTCCACTGATTTCCAGTAGCATATTGGACACCTGCTGACCTGGGGAGTTCATGTTTCAGTTTCCTATCTTTTTGCCTTTTCATACTGTTTGTGGTTCTCAAGGCAAGAATACTGAAGGCCATTCCCTTCTCCAGTGGACCACATTTTGTCAGAACTCTCCACCACGACCCATCTGTCTTGAGTGGCCCTACACAGCATGGGTCATATTTCCTTTGAGTTCGACAAGGCTGTGGTCCATAAGTTGTAATAGATTCTCTCAAGAAGAAGAAGACAGTGATATTGTGATTTTAGACAATAGGGAAATCATTCTGAGGCACCAAAAGCTGCCTTTGAGTAAGATGAAAATAATAATGTTTGCTTTCTAAGATTATATGAAAAATTACTGTAAAAGTGATTGAAGAGTAGTTATCAATAAATAAAAGCAACCATTTTTAAATAATGGCATTCATTAACAAGTGCAAGACAGAGCTTGGGTTTTGCTATTAAAGTACAGAAGATGTTCACCAAACCCAAACAAATATATCAAGGTGTCTATGAAGACCTTCTCCAAGAAGGATCAGCCTCTTCATCTGAGTCGTGAAGGAAGAACAGGATTTAGTTTCATGAAGGATGAATGATTCGGACATAAAGAAATGTCTGAGCAAAAGCAAAGTCTGTACTTTGATGCTGTGTTCAGGGATGATAAATAGTTCAAGATGTGCCAGACACAATGCTTGCATACGCAGACATGAAAATATAGGAATATCATTATGATTCATTGCAATTGATTTATTATGGTTTGGTTTCCCTTAGTAGATTCTGATTTCACTGAGAGCAGCGGTTAAGTATCTGAGGATCTCCTGGCACCTTTTCAGGACAATAATGATTTGTTGAGTGAACAGAAAAAAGTAAGATTCAGTCACCGCTCTGCAGAATGCATGTGGTGTGGAAGAGGATGACGAGTGGTATCAGGTAGGTAAACTATTCATTTCAATGCAGGGAGATGAAAGAGGTATGTGCAAATGTACTGTGGAAGCAAAGAGGAAGATGTGATTATCTGTGTGGGAAGAAACAGAAGGCTGTTGGGCAGGCAGAGTGGAACTTGGAACACCCAATGATGGGTTATGTGATGCCAGTGCTTGCTCACAGAGCTGATGAGGGAAGAAGACAGTGAGCAGGGCTGGCAACTTTGAGGGCAGAAAGCCACAAGAGAAAACACAAGTGACGAGTCTAGATGGTACAGCAGAGCCCTGTTGCTGCTGTTATCCAGCTGATGCCAAGTCATCCCTGTCTCCCAATCAGAAAAATCTATTTATGCATAAGAACAAGTAAACAAAGACTTGGAGACAATGGTAGAAGCCTTGTCACAAGTACTTCTAAGAGAGGAGAGAAGTGGTGGGAATTCCTAACCTATGGGTATATTCATAGAAAAAATATAAGACCCAGTGAATATCAGCTTGCCTTTATGGTAGAATCTCCCACCACTGCTTCTACATGGATAGGTTGAAGGACTTACAATAAATACCTCACAACACTATTAAACACATAAATGTCCTTTTGTTTCAAAAATGTTAGCCCTCTCTCACCAATAGATTATGACCTCTTGGAGACAGTAAATTGTACCACATACATTTTCAGGTTATAGTGAATACCGTGATATTCTACCTAGTTCCCTGTCCCTGAGGTCAATGCACCTAACTTCAGCAGCTAAGAATACTGTCAGCTGATGACTTGTGCTATGTGCTGCTCACAGGGAATTACCACTGGCCACAGGGAACAGCCTTGTATAAAGTTATTGCCTTGCACAGCGTTCAGTCTGAAGACAGTGAGTGACTGATGTAGGGATACAAGTTCCAGTTCCTTTGTCTCAATTTGGAAAAATTCTGAAACAGCAGCTAGATCCAGAGCTCTCCACAAAATGGATAAGGTCTGACTTGCAAACACACAATGGGATAAATTTTTTCTCTGTCCAGTTGTGTCTCTCTCAGTTCCTTACAGGTGAGTCCACCTAGACCACTCTTCAGTAAATCCTCTGGCACAACTCTATCTCACAGATCATTTCCAAGCAACACAATTTAAGATGGCCACCAGCAACAGTGGCTCTAGGAAAGTGAAAGTGAAGTTGCTCAGTCGTGTCCGACTCTTTGCAACCCCATGGACTGTAGCCCACCAGGCTCCTCCATCCATGGGATTTTCCAAGCAAGAAAACTGGAGTGGGGTGCCATTTCCTTCTCCGGGGGATCCTCCCAATCCAGGGTTCGAACCCGGGTCTCCCGCACTGCAGGCAGACACTTTACCATTTAAGGCTTCCCAGGGAAGCCTAAGGGTCTAGGAAGCACACTTTAACATGAGATTTTGCAAACGGTTTACTTGCCAGCTAGCTTGCACTGAGATTAAGTACTACTACTCTCAGTGAATGTAATAAGTAGAGTATGAATAGCCTCTGATATAACAATGAAGTTATTAAAAATTCCACCAGTGGTTAACCAGAGTGGGACATCAGTGGAAGGGCTGCCCTTGCTGGTAGGATATGTTTGTGACTGGAAAAGCATGACAAGATGGTTAATGATAAATAACACAAAGGTGAGTAAGTGCTGCTGACTCCACTGATTTGTCAAAAACAGGTAGCGACAGGGCTAGGATGATTTATAACCAATTCAAGGCACAAAGTGAAAGCCAGTGTCTCCTTGGTAACATTTATGGAGACCCTGACCATTTATATCTGAAAGGTAGGCAAAGCAGAGGAGCAGGTGTAGGACTTAACTACAATAGAAGAGCTTCAGAAAATATTAAATTCTCAATCTCAGGAGTTTCTCTAAGCCAAGGTTAATGCCATAATAGGAAAGCAAGACCCTCATGTTGACGTGAGGAAATCTAGTTAAGTATAGCTTTGAAACTTGAGATCCTAGATGCCTCTGAACCCACTAAATTTACCAATGTGGCCCTTCACTCTTTGGTGCTAGAAGATTATAATGCTCCATGCTGGCAGACGTTGCGGCCTCAAGTGAGACAGGGACCTTACAAAACAAATCTCCTCCTGACAATCCAACAAATAATCAGGGTTAAATCCCAATACAGCTCAGCTTCGCAGTATAAAAGAGAGTGTACAGTGAAGAATCTGCAACATGTAGACATCATATGCTGCCAATAACTGAGAATATAAGTAATACTGGAATATGAAGTCTGATACATAAATCTGATACATTAGAGTTTATCAGCACAGAAGTAGTCTCTCATAAAAAAGGTTTAACAGTCTGGTATGAACCCAAGGGTACAGAGCAGAAACGCTGCTAGGAAGGCTGTTAGAACCCTGAAGGAAAATGATGGAAATAGAAATGTTAGAACTGTGTTTAATTTGTTCTGCCTCATCTATGTTTTAAAAGTAATCAGATCATTTGAATAAAAATTGGATCATGCAAGTGTAATGTCTTAAATAGCATTATACTACCAGTATTGCCTATCGCCCTCACAACAAAATAAGTTCTCAGTAAGTGTAAGCAGATAGCCTAGGGGCTTCTGGAGAAAGAGAACCAGGCAAGGCTTTCTTGACATAAGAGAAGCCATTTTTGGCCTAGAAGCCATGCTATGATCTAAGTCTGGCCACTGTGCTTGCCCTTGACTAGGTCTCAGTAATCAGTTGTCTTAAAGGAACCAAAAGAATGCAGGAAAAACAGTCAAAAACCAACAGTTCCTCCTCAAGGGATATGCATAGTAATCTGATACAGTCTTCAGGAACTAAGACCCCCACCCAGGGGGAGAACGGAGTGGTGATATTAAACCCCCAGACCTCAATCGACTAAAGCCTGGATTCTTTAGTCCTTGACGCCAGCTCTATGCTGAACTCTCCTCTGCTTCACGAATATGTGTGTGCCCTTAGCTGAAAACTTCCCCAATTTGGCTGCTCCAAGAACACTGCTTTGGGAAGGATCCCTGGTGTCCTCCTCCCTACTTGCTGAAAATAATAAATCTCTCCTTCTGTCATTCGTTGGCTTGGTTCTGTCTTTTGGCTTGACACACCCTAAGAGGCGAAAGTCAATTTCTTGAAAGAATAACTTTAAAAATCAATATTAAAAAGAAAGTTTTTGTTTATATTTATTTTCAACTCTAACTCTTTCTGCTTTCATATTTTCAAAACATGTTCATTTTCACATAGGTCATTATGTCAGTAAATGATAAGAAGTTTTATGAAAATATAATAAATCATATTTTATTAAATTTCTTGATATAAAGGAACTCAATAATTTTTAAAAAAACATACTTGCTGAGTTTATTCTTTATAGTCTACTTTATCTTAAAAAATGATTAAATTGGATGTCACTGAAAAACCAGAATGGCATTTAATATACTTTGATCTATTAGTGTGTAGAATCTACCATTAATCTTCAAATACAGAAGTATGTGTGATTAAGCTTTACTTTATTACATTTTAAATTATATTACAATTTTAATTTTTATTATATTACATTTAATATACTACAACTCTAAATTTGGCAACTCTAAATTTTTCTCATAATTTATATTTGCAAGTTCTCCATTTATTCTGATAGCATGGAATTTTACTTTTCTTAGATGATAAAATCTAGAAAATAGACAAAATGTTTTCTATATTACCTTGGTTTCTGACAATTTTAAAATCAAACTTTGTACTCAGTTGCTGCTTCTAGCTTCTATCTATATATTCTGGCATAAGTACTATATTTGATTTGATATGACTCATCATACTTTAGCTTTATTCTAATGATTTATTATACAAAGTATCTCAGAAGTTTCTTGGATTTAGGTGGGTTATGAATAAGAAAGGAAAAGGAATCAATCACTGCTTATTTCCTCTGAACAATTGTCTCTATTACAAAAATTAATATCAAAAATTTGGATCAGTATAGCTACATCATGCAGCAAAGATTGAAGGGGTTTTATGAAGAGAAAACATGTTTCAGTTTAATCCCTTTAATAAATTATAATGTGATTGTTTAATGAGCATATTTGCTTCAATGGTACAATTTCCTTACTACCAGTTCTGTTGTGTCATTACCTTGATAGCTCTCAATATATGTTTGAATTATTCAACCTTGCCTCTGAAGGTCAAAATTCTGTCTTAGAGTTGACTGTTGCAACTTGCCATGTACCCCTCTTCTGCTTCAGTAAAATTTTGTAGTCCCTCCTATTTTTCAGTAGGGTAAAATTGCAGGAAATAAGTTGCTCTAGTATTTAGCCATGGAGGAGTTTACTCCAAGAAATCAGATGCTTATATATTTGTTAGAAATATTGCAAAGGTGGGCTAGAAGCTAGATCTCCAGCAAAACCTCCCAGGACGAACAATGTGTAAGGTTTTCTAGAAAAAAAAAGGTTAATTTCTGTCACAAATACAAAAATAGGAAACAGGATTTCAGTCTCTAAAGATGCTTTGGTCTAGGAATCAGGAGACAGATATAACGCCTCCTCAGTGCGCCAAATTAAAATACGATGCTGAGCGGTGCTGTGGAGACTGCCCACTTCTCCACAATGGAACTTAAGAACAGACCTAGCTAAGTGTACAGGAAGATAACCTTTGCTCCTTTCAGTCTTTCAAATCTTGTATGAACATGACAATCAACATAGAAACACTAACTCTACAGGGGACTAGAGAAAAGGTAATAGTGGTTGTTTTATGTAGTTTTTACACTTCCTGGCTCCACAGGCCAGTAAGTCATGCAAGGAGGACAATGGGAACAGATGCTGATGGCCCATTCACCATTCCCCTTCACCCATACAGCTGGCCCATGCTGGCAGTTGTTGAGCCAACTGTCTAATAATTATAGTGATTATAATCATGGTTTGCCCTCTTTGACTTATGCATGATATACGTGTGTTCATCTTTTCCGTCAAACAAGATATATTGGTTCTAAGCCACACATATTGGTAATGAAAGAAATAAAGAAAGGTACTAAGAAAAGAACATATATATAATAGAAAGTGTATCTGCCTGGAAGAAGAGATAAAAGAAAGTCAAGCCATCGTGTCAGTAGGGAAAAGATAGTATTTTCCATAAATGGAGCTGCATCAGTTGTATATCTATAAAGAAAAACAAAATTGTATTTGACCCTTGCTTATACCAGGTATAAAAATCAATCCCAGATGAATTGAAGATCTAAATTGTGTGGCAGGCAAACAATAAAGCTTTTGGAAGAAAATAAAAGAGAATGACCTTGAGTAAGGCTAAGTTGTCATAAACAAGACACAAATGAAATAAAACCATAAAGACTGGAATACACCAAAACCATGGACTTTTGCTTATCAAAAGATGACATTAAAATAATGAAAAAGCAAGCAATAGAATGAGAAATGGCATCACTAGATACATATATCTTAAGAATTGATTTATATCCAGAATATATTTTTTAAAATATAAGAATAAGTGTGGAACACACACACACAAAAGAAAATGCATATTGCTAATAATCATGTAAAAATGAGCAACTTACTCAGAGAAATACATATTACAGAGAAATATATCACAATTTGATATCACTAAATAATCTTCAGAATTGCTCAAATAACAAAAGACAGAGGTGAAGATGTGGAACACAGAAATTTCCATAAACTACTCTTGGAATTGACAATTATTTCAGTCACTTTAGAAAAGTGTGTGGCGATATCTGTTAACTGAATATATCGTGCTTATGAAGCAGCAGTGTTACTCATAGATATATACTTAACAAGAATACATGCATGTGTTGATCAAAAGACATGTGCCCACGAATAAGAATGAAATTCCTCAGCTCCTCACTACATTATGTGTGAATCTCACAAGCATAATATTGAGAGAAAGAAGTCAGGGGGAATAAATGTATATTATATACTTCCAAGACAAGACTTATACCAAGCCAAGACTAATTTATAATGTAAGAAATTTAGATACTCATTTTGTAAATGGTATGGGTGGGAGTAACTGGAAAGCAACAGGCTGAGGGGTGGGCAGTTCCAGAATGCTGGTGTATTCGGTTTCTTAAATGGGTACCTTGTAAATGAGAGCATTCGTTTTTGTGGTATATATATGTGTGTGGTGGTTGGTGGTTTAGTCGCTAAGCCATGTCCAACTCTTGCAACTTCATGGACTGTAGCCTGCCAGGCTTCTCTGTCCATTAAATTCTCCAGGCAGAAATACTGGAGCGGGTTGCCATTTCCTTCTCCAGGGGATCTTCTCAACCCAGGAGTTGAACCTGGGTGTCCTGCATTGCAGGACAGATTCATTACCAACTGAGCTACAAGGGAAGCCCATATATATGTATGTATGTGTGTATATATGCTTTTTTATGTGTATATACACACACATACACATATAAATAAAAGCTATTTAAAAAGTCATTTCAGTCTTCATGCCCACACGTGTTGGAATTAAGTTGTGGATAGAACTAAGGCTCTGGAAGGGCATATAGAGGAAGACAGTTTCAACATAATTTCGTGGCTAAGTTGGTTTGAGCAAGTATTAACAGTTCTTTATATGATGGTGTAGCTATGAAGATATTCTGAACCCTAAGATCCTCAGTTGGGTTTTCTGAGATTAGAGGCAAAAATTCCAAACCATAAAATCAGAATTGAATTGATGAGAAGTAGGCATAGGGGACAAAAGTCTTTTGATATGCCTGTAACAAACGAAAACAGATTTCAAGCATCTTACTAATATCGTAGAGGACAGACATCTTGATAGAATATAAATGGGCATTAACCACATTGGTTGTGTTTTATTTTAATGAACATAAAATATTTATACATGATTTTATGATTCACTTGTGACCTTTAGTGTTTTAACTTACTCTTCAAGTGCAAATGATCTTACTGTAAAAGTCTTTAGAAGAATAACTCTAAAAGCTTAAGAATAGGAAATATTGCATACTTTCTCATAGTTATGTTAGATCATTCACTAAAAAGTGACCAATGAGGTTATATGAGAACTATCAATAATAATCAATGGAATACATTAAGCAATTGAATTTGGAAGGGAGAAATCACAGATGTAATGGTACTTATTTGAAGATGAGAAAGGGAAAGCAGTAATTTTGCAAAGATGCATTGAATGTCTACAATGAGTTAAGCACAATTCTAGTATTTGGAATTAATCAGGGAATAAAAAAAAGATTTCCCCAAGTACAAAGTTTCCATTCTTTCAAGATGGTATAGTGGTGAGGTATAAACTTCTTTGCTAGACTCCCTAGATTTAAATGCTAGTTCTATTACCTAATAGCTGTGAAACTTTGAGGAAATCACTTAATCTTGCTTTGCCTAAGCTTACTCATCTGAAAAGTGGGAATAATGATGGTACTTACATCATCAGGTAGCTGTGAGGTCCAGAGAATTTATTTCCTGTGAAGTATTTAGCATGTATTTCACAGCTGGTAGACATTCTAAGTGATTTCAATAATTATTATTTTATTGGATAATTTTAATAACTGCTATTTTTTCATACTGTTCATGGGGTTCTTCACTATTGGGAGATAGAGAAGGACAGGGAAGCTTGTTTTGCCACAGTCTACGGGGTTGCAAAAAGTCGGACACAACTGAGTGACTGAATAACAACTGCTCTTAATTTAAAATGCTCATAACGTTTTGGAATCTCAATCTCTTTTGTGAATCTGAGGAACTTATTCACCTGAACACCAGATAATAGTAACTGAGACAACTGAACACATATGTTCAAGGGTGGGGAAAGCTCCCTGATGACTATTTTATATTCACAGATCCCGTATCAGGAATCTTCACTCAAAAAATGTCAAGCAATATATTGCAAACTGTAGCTCCCCCGCCCCCCCAAACTCCACCCAGGTGGTTCACTGGTTAAGAATCCACCTGCCAAGCAGGAGATGCAGGCTGGATCCCTGGGTCAGGAAGATATCCTGGAGATGGAAATGGCAACCCTTTCCAGTATTCATGCCTGGAAAATCCCATGGACAGAGGAGCCTGGTGAGTTCCAGTCTATGGGGTCACAAAGAACTGGACACCTCTTGTGATGAAGTAACAATTAGATTCAGCAATCAAAAGCACCCTCAGCGTTGCTCTTGTCACTTGGATGATGCCACCAGCTTGTCAATGGAATCATAAGCTAAAATTAACACAAATTTTCTCATATTATCTAATCATTTTATTTGTTCTGGAGTCCCTGTTAGTCCTATGGAGAGTTTAGTCTTGTTTCCTTTTTTATGTTTATCACAAGAAAAAAACCGCTAGCAGAAAGAAATTGTATTTTTCATTTGTTAAAAAGTTAAACTATGTATATAATCCACCATGTAGTTCTTTGCCTTGCCTTCTAAAGAGCTTAAGTTTATTGTATCACTTGGTAGAAACAAATAGCTTATTTCAATTTTTAAAATATTATTTACTTTTTCATAGGAAGTTTATTTTAAATAAACTATTTTGTTATATACCTGTTAATCTTTAAGTTGCTTCAACTCTTTCTTAAAGTATTTGTAATTTATATGTAAACTGAAAACAAATGAAATAGACCAATAGAGTAAACATCATGGATTTTAGAGTCAGACATCAGATTTGAGAGCTGGTCTATCTTTTAAAATGTCATTGGACGAATTGCCCAATTTCTCTGAATGTCAATTTGATTATCTATAACATGAGACTTAGCAGCAGCAGAAGCAGCATCTACCTTATAAGTTGTATATGAAAAGATAATGTGATAATTTATTATATTTATTCACAATGTACCATATACTCTGCTACATTCTGTTTTTAAAAAGACAGGCATCCAGCTCCTAAAGAACTTAGTGGCCTAGGGATAATATAAATATACAGTTGCTTAGCATGAAACTAGTACCTAAAAATAGCTCCTTATATTAGCTCCTTTCTTTTTTCCTACTCTTGATTCAAAAGAATCTAAGTTTTCCAATTTAGGCTCCTGCCAACAGAAAAGCATCAGTCTCTGGTTTCTTCCATATCAACAGAAATAGCACCTGGCTGACAGCACAACAGTCCAGATCCAGAAAGACCAAGAATTGAGATAAACATTCCATGTAGGACAGAAAATCCAATGTGGTAGATATATTTAGCAAGCAAAAGTCCATCAGTTCAGGAAACCAGAAAATTACGATCTGGAAGTTCCAGCACATTATTCCAGCCACAGGAAACAAAGTTCAGGGATTGTACTCTACTCCCGACAGAGAATCACTATAAACAAATTCCATAACCAAACAAAAACCTCTGTTTTAGAAATCTAGAAAACCCAGCAGAAAACAAGAGGAAGACCTGTATGTGACATATTAAGACAGAGATTTAGTTTCCAGAACTGGGATAAAATCAATGCCACAGCCAGAAACAGAACACAATCCCTAAGTGTTTAATCATTTCCAATAATTATCTGGAAAAAGGCCTTTTTCTTTTAGGTTTCTCTATGTCACCCAGTGATGTACATCTCCAACTTGGCCTTATAGAAAACTTCTGTTCTTGGTTACATGTAGGCTGGGGCTGGAAAATGAAGCTCACTAATGCTGATGCTCATCAAAATTTCTTAGTGAATTGCATGGATGCTCCTTCTTATCTCTGGCAACAAATTGGCTCAAAGCTGAAAAACCTCAATTCATTTTTCAAGAATTACAGCACGTCTTGGATTTGAGAGGATGAGTAACCTGTTATCAACCTACTTGCCAGATCCTTTGGCAGTCTACCGTGGGAGAATCACATAACCCAGGAATTATGGAAAATTAGGTCTGCTCTTTAAGGACAGGTTATCCTGGGCATTTACTCTGATTTCAGGGCCCTTAGTAGCATAGGTCTAGCTCATAGCACAATGGTTTTACAGACTCTCACATAAATAGAGTCTGTAAGGCAAAAAACCTATAGATTTATGCCTAAGAAATGTATGGAGGGAGGTCTGCTCATACTGCAAGTAAAAGTAAGATATCTCAACTTGTTCAGATGCTTTGGCTATAATACTCAGAGGGGAAAAATACACACCACACACACACACACTTACATATATATATATAGTTGTTTCTTCAGTTGCTAAGTCTTGTCCAACTATTTGCGACCCCATGGACTGTAGCCCACCAGGCTCCTCTGTCCATGGAATTCTCCAGGCAGTAATACTGGAGTGGGTTACATTCCCTTCTCCAGGGGATCTTCCCAACCCCGGGGTCAAACTTGAGTCTCTTATGTCTCCTGCATTGCAGGTGTGTTCTTTACCACTAGCACCACCTGGGAAGCCCTTACACACACACACATATATATAAACACATATATACACACACATGTTTAACAATGACATCAACTTGTGGGAAGATATAATTGTCCAGGCCTTTCAAATTTGTACAGTTTGGCATCCCTTTGGTAAAGAGGAAAAAGAGGTGACATTCTTTCTGTCTTAATAAGCCATGTTCCTATTGAAGATCGGGCTGTCTGAAATCAGGAAATTTGTAAGTCTTTGATTTGGAAAGACTGAGACTTTGAAAAAGATAGAGGTGATGGAGACCAATGCTTCTGGTAATGAGGTGGTAGCTTTGACAGCAGGGTTCATAAAGTTTTAAAAATAAAATAAAATTAAAAAACTAAATAAAGATAAATGAGGAGTAGGGCTTTCATAGTGTTTCATAGTGTTCCAGAAGCCGGATAAAGCTGGGGCTCCTTTCCACATAGGATCCCTGAGATGCCAGGAGTCTGGATGAGGTTTCTAGAGGAAACTGGGGACTTCCTGTGGCATCTAAGGAATGAAACTAAGGAAGAGTAACATCCTTTGAACAAAGCATAGGGTACCTTTTTCACGAATGCTGTGTCATGTAACTCCTGCCCTCTGCGATGCACTCATCGTTTTTTCTTCAGTTGGCTGAGACTTAGCCTGTTTCTCGGTTCCACTGTCCTGTTTCTTTCAGCCTCTCATTGTAGCTATCAGAGGTAATGAATGTTTTGACAAAAATAAAATTTGCTTTTGTTCTTATAAGTTGTGGAACTTAGTACTTCTGCCAAGACCTCATTTTAGAGGTTGAGATGATTTGTACAAATGAGACATAAGGTTAAGAGTCTCCTCATTTTTCAGTTTTACAGAGTTTCCACATAAAACCTCTCTAGGAGGGGAGATTTTACAGATTAAAGCCATTGGAAACATTTTCTCTATGAAACTGAAGTCAATAAAACCATTTTTCTTTATATCACTGTATATTTGGATCTCTATTCACACTGTATATATTTCTAATTTGAATAAGTTAATGAATTAAACATTATAAGATTTGTTTTTATATACAAAACAGAAAATGAAATACTATCAATAGAAGCATTACAAACACGTCCTTCCTACATAAAAAATGGGATAGAAGTTTAGTAAAACTGTAGTCCTGCACCCCCACCATTAGCATGGATGTGTGTCTACTATAGCACCATTTGCTTAGTTTGTTGCAGAGGCAAAACCACAATATCAGGGGATGTAAAAATCAAGAAATGACCTTCTCTCCTTCTAATCTCTCTCTCCATGTTATACTTTGTCAAATACAATCATTCTGCAAAGGCCTGAGAAAAAGCAAGTGAGTTTTCTTACCCTTGCAGTCAAAAGAGCACAGAGCTTTAATAGCATAAAGATTAGTCACATATTTGCTCTCCTTAAAAATTTTCAAATATGGTTTCTTTTAGGATGACTACCAGACTTGCAGTAAAAGGAACTCAGAAGATAATATTTTTATAATAAAATAACATGAACTCTAATAGAGTCACATTAGGTTGAGTTTTTACTGAAGTAATAAATCTCAAATATTAATGTTTTTCTGTGAATTAAATAAAATTCAGCCTTTTATAAGCTGCTTTTATAGCCCTGTGACCTGCACTTTTGCATGGATGTTTCTTTCCAGCTAAATA